>NC_060121.1:818422261-819672261 GCF_021461395.2 Schistocerca americana | reverse complement strand
TTCATATGCAAGGAGAATTGAGCAAGTAATTCCTGTCTGTTGTTTCTGTCGATATTCTTACTTCAGGTAATATTAAGTATATTGTGTACATTCGTTTATGTAAATGTTAACCGAGGGACGACGCAGCCTCGCTTTCTTCTTTTTAATACATTCTGAGGCAGACATCGCAACGTATGAGCTACGTCGCACTACGACTTTTTCAGTGTCTTTTGTCATCATGCTTGGTACAAACAGCATAAACGAGGGTGTGAACGAAAAATAGCTGAAAGATACCAAACAACCGATGACAGCGTGTAGCACCGACGTATAGACGCACCTGGAGCGCTCACTGACATGAAGAGAATGGGCGATGATGGAATCTGAGCGAAATCCCGAACGCGATTTTCCGCCGCCGCGCTACAGCTCTTCCGCACGAGTGGCACGCCCCCCCGAAAGTCGGGTTATTTCCCACGGGAGCTCAACAGCTGAAGCGACTTTGGATGGAAGTGATCCCGTCACAGCGCGCTTGTCACGTGTGGGCCTTCGGGCTTCCGGCGCAGAACCCAGCGTAACGTAACGGCGCGCCGATATAGTCGGTAAAGCCCCATATTACCCGCCAGTCCGGAAGGAATTTTATTACGTTGTGCAGCTTTCAAATACGTCCAAGAATGCGAAGATACTCACAAAATAGCTCTGAACCATCAGGTGATACGCAGAACAGTATATCTGTCAACTTTATCGCATGGCGGAATATTTCAACAATATTTGGTTAGTGCTATGAGGTTATCGAGAGAAAATTTCCCAGGAGGCAGGTCGCAGCATTGCGACATGTCTGAGTTTATTTCTTCGTCCGCGAGAAGCGGCCTCTTTCCAGTGCACTTCAGTAATTGTTTCACGCACTGTGGAACACTGAAACAAAATATCTCTCTGTAACAGTAAATTTCTTCTTTTATATAGATGCCAACACTCATTTCTGACGTCTTTTCTTTAGCTTCACGGTCAAGAAACAAAAGCTGTGGTGACATGTTGAGTACACTATTTATTTATTTGCTTACTTCGCCAGATTTATTCCTCTCTTTCTTCTAAATTGCAAACATTCTTGCATGAATATTGTGTGTCTCACACAGGTTATCGGCGAGATGTGAGAGTGATAGCGTAAATGGACGTAGTAACCGCATCACCTCTCAGGAAGAATCCATTGCAGTTACTCTTAACTTTGAAAACAATGTTGAGATTACATAAGAGTAAGTGAACATATCGCACCCTTTGAAGTCGTAAGAATAATCGTGCTTGACGCTTACGGTACCAAACCGTAAATTACGTAGTAGATGTTTCACGTTTAAACTGACTAGTGTAAGTAGGCTGTTTATGTTTTCTTATTGGCAACGTTAAGTAGCGCTCTGTATGAAAATCACTGGCTGTGCTGTGTACAGTCTGTGGCTAGTTTGCATTGTTGTCTGCCACTGTAGTGTTGGGCAGCGGCATCTGGATGTGAACAGCGCGTAGCGTTGCGCAGCTGGAGGTGAGCCGCCAGCAGTGGTGGATGTGGGGAGAGAGATATCAGAGTTTTGTAATTTGTCATGAACTGCTATATATATTATGACTATTAAGGTAAATACATTGTTTGTTCTCTATTAAAATCTTTCATTTTGCTAACTATGCCTATCAGTAGTTAGTGCCTTCTGTAGTTTGAATCTTTTATTTAGCTGGCAGTAGTGGCGCTCGCTGTATTGCAGTAGTTCGAGTAACCAAGATTTTTGTGAGGTAAGCGATTTGTGAAACGCATAGGTTAATGTTAGCCATGGCCATTCTTTTGTAGGGATTTCTGAAAGTCAGACTGCGTTGCGCTAAAAATATTGTATGTCAGTTTAAGCACAGTCCTGTACAATTGTTCAAAGGGGACGTTTCATATGTCGACCCTTAGCCGAGGATACCTCACTGGAATCTTCCGATTTTTTTCTTGTAGTTTGTGTAATTAGTGTAGCTATTGTTTATTGCTAGCGCGTAATTGTAGAGAGAATCTCCTTTGTAGTTGCAGTCTTTCATTGTTGTACAGTAAAACAGTTGTGTCATGCATGTAGATTTGCACCAAGTATTTCGCAGCTGCGCTTGCAATTAAGTAGACATTACTTCCATTGCTATGTTATTTTATTTTGCTCTTCAAATTGTGTTTTTCTGTGTTATCGTGTGAAATATTGTGACAATAATGGCGTGTGAAAAACGTAACACTAGGCTTCAAAGTAAACTGAGAAATAATAGTGACGACGAACGTAGCTTGCCAGCACCACTGTGTAATGAATTAAAAGACGTTCAAAGTAGTAATTTGGTAACTGTGCATAGGGAAATGGAGCGGGCTGCAAACAATGGCGTAGACAGTGAAACAGGTAGTGAACAGGGAAGCATTATCGATCGATAGCTCGGCAACAGCTCGCCTCAGGAATCCGAAATGACAGGACACAATTTTGCAAATACTGTAGATTCAGGTTTTGCGTCCTCATCGTTTTCTCAAATGAGTCAAGCCAGATTTTCCGCTTGTCAAAATGTGAATGTTGCCGGTGCAAATTCACTGCCGAAAAGCACTGAGGAACATGTTTCAGACACCAGTGCATTGTTATTGCAATTAATGCAACAAATGGGACAAAAGCTTGAAAAGTTAGACACAATGGAACAAAATCAGAGACAAACACAGCAACAGTTAGACACAATGGAACAAAATCGGATTCAAACACAGCAAAAGCTACAAAAGTTAGACAGAATGGAACAAAATCTTCAAAAGTTAGACACAATGGAACAACACCAGAGACAAACACAGCAACAGTTAGACACAATGGAACAACACCAGAGACAAACACAGCAACTGTTAGACGCAATGGAACAAAATCTTCACACCACGCTTGAACAAACACGTGAAGATTTAACTACTGAGTTACATAACATCGAATCGAAATGTCAAAAAGTCTGTAATGACGTAAAAACACAAATTTGTGAGCATTTCCAACCTATTTTTTCGCGTCATGAAAATGCATTACAGAATCACGAAGCAGCCATAAAAGAACTGCAAATTATTATTCATGAAAATCATGAGACCTTGCTAGCTAAAATTGACTCAGTTGCATCTACCGATTCGGTTACGCAACTTGCAAAAACTCTGGAAAATTTAAAGGACACAGTAGATAGTCTGAAAATTGGTTCAGAAAGACACATGGAGGAAATTAGTTCATTATCAGAGAAAGTAGTTGAACTTTCGGATCAGCTAAATAATTTATCTACGAAGGTAGATGATAATCTGAATGACACAAAACCGGTAGTCTTTAATGACACAGAAGAGTGTGAACAAATTAGGAAATTTAAGCAAAATGAGAATCAAATTAATGCGCAACACCAAAGAGAAATCCGCGAAGTACAAGATCAGCTGACACAGGTAATACAAGAATTACGTATTTCAGAGGACACTCGCGCCCCAATACGGGAAGAGGGACATAGAAATACGGAACAGCCACAAAATAATAACACAGCGCATTTCGGAAATTATGAAATAAAATGGCAAGGTGCACCGAATTTTGAAATGGAACCGCCGAAACGACGTAACAATGACCGATATGCGACTCACCGACATGATGACTTTGACTATAAGCTGTTCATTACTACACGTAAATTCAAAACATTTAAGAATTCTGGCAACGACATTCATCCACAAGCATGGCTCCATCAATTCTCTCATTGTTTTCCTCCCAACTGGTCGTTAGAACACAGATTAGAATTTATGTGTGGCTGTTTAGAGAATGAACCAGCTGTAAGAATGCGATCGGTCATTCACGATTGTCACAGTGAAGGAGAATTTTACCATGCCTTCCTCTCAGCATATTGGTCTCAAGCTACACAAGACCGAGTAAAACACAGCATCATGATGATGAAACACTTTGAACAATCTGAATTTTCCAGTCTTGTCAAATATTTTGAAGACATGTTGCATAAGAATCAGTATCTTTCAAACCCATACAGCCCCTCAGAACTCATCCGCATTTGCTTACTCAAATTGCCTGAACATTTAAGACATACTATTTTAGCAGGACGTTGCAAAGACGACATTGAAGCTTTTCGGGGACTGTTACAAGAACTGGAAATTGACACTGACATTCGCGGAACGCGAAAACAGGAGCACAACAATTACAGGTCGCATCCGTCACAATTCTGTGATGACAGAAATAATAACTGGACACGACAAGACTATTCTCACAACACATATCGTGACCAAAACAGACACCACCCGTATGAAAACCGTTGGCAGAGTAGTAATAATTACGGGGAAAGATCACCTCTCCGCGGTAGTGACTATCACAGAGACACTCAGAGAAACATACAATTTTGGAACCAAAATAATTATTAATAAGGGAGACAGAATAACTTTAGATGCAACGGTCCAGCGCGCAGTTACGATTCAGGGACAAATTCTCCACCACGTGACCGACAAGAAAGAAACTATGGCATCTACCGACATGACGACAGACGATATGATTGTAACAACAGACCTGAATTGCATCAGAACTGGTGGGATTCAAACAGAGCAGGGCCCTTTCAACAACGTGAATTTGTAGAAGTTCGGTCTCCTAATCCCAATAACGGCGTGCGCCAACAAAGAAACAGACAATGACTCGCACCGCAGGCAGCCACCTGCGCCGGCTGGCTCAGGAAAAAATAACATACACGCTAACCTTGAGAAAAATTGTAGCATTCCTTACCGACGTATACAACATGATAATTGCATTCAAATCAAACTTTGAGTACTAGGATGAGTGAAGGTTTACACCACATTTCACATGTAAAACCGTTTATTGAAAGATAATCTGCTTTTTAACTTTGTCTTTGCCATATAACTTTTCACTTTGCATTGCTAATATGCTTTGTCAGACTTAGAATCTGTTACCATGCAACAATGTTTGAAGTTAAATATCCAGTCAAGAACCAAGAGAACTTATTTAAACAGGAATTACGAATGCATTGTTATTGTGAACAGACGACACAGTGTTATTGTGTGTGTACATTCTTGATTGGTACTTGCACAATTACGTAACGACTATAAGGCTCACATACTTAGAACATTTACCAGTGCTACTAATGAGATTTTAATGCAACATTTTGGGTTACTTGAAATTTGGTGTATCATGAGGTAAGTACAATGGCTTCTGCAGAACTTAGCTTTCGGAGGACGATAACTACGACACTTCCACAGAGATTATCTTACAGCAAGACGCACATTTAGCGCTACAGGACACGTATTTGAGTGATTAATTTCGCACTTAAAACATGTATTTTTTAAGATGTTTGAAGTACAATTATACAAGGGTTTTCCGTGATATATTTCATTCCATTGCTGTAATCTGTAACACCTGAGGGTATAATAACATTAATCCTCAGGGGGGTACACGCTTACTTTGTGAATCATGTGTTTGGCAAGCACAAGGAGCCCTAGCTAATATGGTATTTGCTTATACAACTTGACACATCGGTACCATATTTCTCTAACACAGAATTACACAGCTATCTGATCATTTAACAGAGAAAGAAACTTTTTTTACTACATCTGTGACACATGTTTACGCAATTACACAGTTGGGTAACTTCACACTTATGAAATTGTATTTTATCCGTACTTTGTGAACTGTTCATATTTTTTTGGAACCATTTTGATACGATGAGAGCTCTGAATGATGTATTTGGTAAGGGAGCATGATTTTAAAGTATGTTTGAGGTAGATGACACTATTGAAATGAGCAGAGAATTTTCTTTAGGTTTTGAAATTATTGCATAAAGCTACGACGTTTTTGAGATTTGACTGAGGTGTTTTGAAGTTATTTTTACGACAACGAATATGTATATGTGTAATAAGGTAAGGAATAATGAGTAGTGGTTAGGTACTCTGGTTTGTGAAAAAGGATGTTGGTATCCAAGAATCGTACTTTAAGAGTTATGAGATGTGTGTATATGCGTGAATGTATCACAATGCTGGCGAAAATTTTTTGGACGCTGTTATATTTACAGGATTTTGTTTCTACACATTTGTAACGCAAATTTTCGACCTGTGAAATTTTTATATGAGACTGTCACTGTAGCGGAAACTGCTGTCGTAAATATTTCAGTAAGAAAGGTAAGTGACCTTGATGTAATGCGTTTTGGGCGCCCAGCTGAGAGGTTGTCACCTGACCAAAGAAAGCCATTAGGTGGAGAAAAAAAAAAGGGAGGCCATTATCCTCGCTATTGACATTCCTTTGTAGAAAGCATCGCAAATACAAGACGCTCGAACTTGAAAACGTATGATTACACTGTGGAGTTCTTAATTGATGATATTTACTGAAATGAAATGATGAGAAACATTTTATGACTACTGTCTCTCTAGTTGAGAGATTTTTCTACTAACTTATGAAATGCCTCATGTCTACTGAATGATGTTCTTATGCTTTACTTTGTACATAGTTCCTTATTTCATTTGATATCTGGTTTCCAGCTGTGTTGCAGCATTGCTTTTATAAAATAAAATGCATTAGCTAATGTGAACACTTTCTGTCAACAGATCTATTAAATAATAATTTTGTAATCCACATTCTTAAAAAAAGGAGCACTTGGAAAGGAAAGAACAATAAGAAGGGACTAGTAACAGTAACTGGACACATAATTCTCTTTTGAAGTACATGGTAATATTTTTTTTTACAATAAGTTGTTGTGGTGCACCACTTTAATTACATAGTCATTAAGATGTGAATAGACATTTCCCTTATATGCATTGTTGTCTTTAGTGTACTATTTTTTCTGCTTGAGCTATGTCATGTTTAGGTATAAGTTATTTCATTTTCTGCTGCTGTTTGCCAGGCATAGTGCTACTGAATTTTAATTAGTGTTACTCTGCTAAGCCAGATTTATTTTTCTTGTTTGCTGCACATTGCCTTATATTAGTTGTAATACTGCAATTGCTTTGCTAATTTATGCCGCTTGCTTTGGCATTTGTATTTTTTATCATTGCTGTTTGTGTTAATTTGTTATGTGCTGCTGCATTGCCTCGTACCTTGGTATATATATCTGAGATCAGTAGATTTAAGTTAGCTTAAGAGGGGGTAGACTATATAAGAGAACGAGTTGCGATGAATTGGAAGAAATGCATTGAGTGGATATAAGAAACAGATTTGGCAAAAATGAGTATTGTGCACCGAGAAATAATTATTTTTAAAGAAATATGAATAGAATACAGAAAGCAGGTATAGATAGGACTTTTTGGGAATAATGATGAATGAAGGGAGATCTCCAAGAAGTAAAGAAAGTTTTGTTTGCAAAATACTGCAGTATAACAAACCCTGTCCTTTCCTTTTGTATTATTATCCTATGTGTTTGTGTACCCTTGTGTATTTCTTTTCTTCCTGTCTCTGTGTACTCTTTCATAGAAATCTTTTTCTGTTCTAGTACTAAGCTACATTCACTATGATGAGGAATACTGTTATCCTCAAATATAATTTGCATTAATAGTATGTTATTTTCTTTGTAAAGGTGTTAGACATTATTTATTCCGTTTTGTTTTAATGCTCATGTGTGAAGTTGATGTTTCAAAAGTTATTCTGATCTTTTGTGTATGTACTTATGTCATAATTCCTGTAACACTGATGTATATGTTTATTTCTATTCTTTTGCAAAGCCCCTATTACTACAAATGTTATCTGTATTATTATGTTTTTAATGATGTGTTTTGTACCTTTGTTATTGTGTTCTTATATTATAAAATTATACTTGACACCAGTTCATCAAATTAAGTAACTTGTAAGTTACATTTCAATGCACACGTTTCTGTTGGTCATAGTATATGGACAATATGTGAGAAGTAGGTACTGTTAGTGTTTGGACGTGTGTTAATAATTCAGCAAGGGACTGGTTAACAGCATTGCTGATTCTAGGGACAATTAAAAACAAAAAACTTTGTGAGTGCACAAGTGGTGGTTTATGGACTTGCTATACTCTCCGCAAGACTCTTCGATGGAGATTGTGCACCTGCACAGTCGCAACAGATGGCTGCTGGCCATCTCTACAAGGACTACAGTGGGTCTGCGTCTTTGATGACCCACCAATACCATACTCTCTACCAGGACTACAGTGGGTCTGCTCTGTGATGACCTACTTACCAATATTCTTCAAAACGTCGAATGACTCTGCTGTGGGTTTCCTCTGTTGTGGCCCATTACCTGTCTGCACGTCGAGAGTCAGCACTCTCTTTCTGTTGGCAGAACCACACTACTTCTTCAAGACTGCATGGAAATCCACTACTTCCACGTGCATTTTCTTTTACTGCTCACACTTTGAGAAAAGAAACGGCAGTTTCACTGTGATGAATGATCAGGACTGTCATTATGGACTGTGAGAAAATTTGATCTTTTGACCAACCTTGTATTAATAAGTGTGTGCATTTGATATTTTTCTTACTGTAATTATGAAAAAAATTTTCAAATCTGTATTGGCCAGTGCCCAAAACAATTTGTAAAATTTTTTGTGGGGAGTATGGGGGCTATGTAAGTAGGCTGTTTATGTTTTGTTATTGGCAACGTTAAGTAGCGCTCTGTATGAAAATCACAGGCTGTGCTGTGTACAGTCTGTGGCTAGTTTGCATTGTTGTCTGCCATTGTAGTGTTGGGCAGCGGCATCGGATGTGAACAGCGCGTAGCGTTGCGCAGTTGGAGGTGAGCCGCCAGCAGTGGTGGATGTGGGGAGAGAGATGGCGGAGTTTTGTAATTTGTCATGAACTGCTATATATATTATGACTATTAGGGTAAATACATTGTTTGTTCTCTATTAAAATCTTTCATTTTGCTAACTATGCCTATCAGTAGTTAGTGCCTTCCGTAGTTTGAATCTTTTATTTAGCTGGCAGTAGTGGCGCTCGTTGTATTGCAGTAGTTCGAGTAATCAAGATTTTTGTGAGGTAAGCGATTTGTGAAACGCATAGGTTAATGTTAGTCAGGGCCATTCTTTTGTAGGGATTTCTGAAAGTCAGACTGCGTTGCGCTAAAAATATTGTATGTCAGTTTAAGCACAGTCCTGTACAATTGTTCAGAGGGGACGTTTCACCAGTAATGCTCCTTATTAGTTACTCGACTCAGTCATAAATTCTGTAGCAAATTATTAAAATGTAAATTGTTGTTTCGTCGGCTGTTATCAGCCTACTCCGTTGCCCTGTCAGTGAAGCTTCCATCTGATCAGCCTTATGAAACAATCCCGATGTTTCTTTCTGCCTCACAACTCTTACGTCCCACTATTAACTTTCCAAATTCTCGCTCCACCACAGCATCCAAGTTTCATTGTCCTCACTCTGTATTTAACCGAGTGCAAACATTTACTGAGTTATCCTTTTTTTCGGCTTGGCTGTATGTTAGGCCGTTCGAAATTATCACCAAAAGATTGCCGCTATTGCTTACGTAGTATTTCTTTAGTTATGTCTCAGTCTATTGAACCGTTTGACAAGGAGAACTGTCAAGTGAAACACTGAATTTATCTTGGAGAGTTGTGGTATTTAGTTCCTGAAACAATTAAACGTAGTACGATTTTACTTAACGTGATTCATCTGGAATTACATCACAGTGTTCCAGTTGACATTTAAGTTTAATGTGGCAAAGTTACCACACTAGAGGATGCTGGAGAGCATTCACAAGATATGCTTACGGTAGTACATCCTATCGATCGAAGTGCTGAATTCCTAGGAGATAAAGCCATATTTGCTTCTAAATCGCCAGAATATTAATTACAAGAATTAACATACATGGTAGGAGGAAAGTGGTAAGAGAAAAAGCTTCGTCCTGCAGAAAAAGTGAAAGAAAACCAGTGCTTTCTCAGTGGTTTCTATGTTTAAACAGGCTTACATTTGTTCAAACATTTCAAACTGCTATCGCTTCGTAATACCCTCATATCTACATTCACTGTCCAAGATTCTACTCCAGGCTGGTGTAAAAATGAATGTGCGCAAGGGAAAATACTGGACGCGAGGATCTCTTAATGGTGATATTATTTCCTCCTTGTTTCTCTTTAACGTATAAATTACATAAGTGAATGGTTAAGGGAACTAGTAGCTGCAAAATGATAAATGTTGATTCTGCTTAACACTTTTTGTAGATTAAAGACCCCTTTATCTATTACAAATGTTTATATATCAATGCCCAATGGACATAAAGAGACACAAATGGATTTCCTAACTAATATTACTGATCAATTACCAAAATCTGCCAGTTTTTATGGCTACGCGATCTAATATAAATAACGCGACATGACTGGGATCGTCTACTTACCAAACACAAGAAGATAATACTCTCAAAGATGATCTACAGTGATGTGAAACCTAAGTGGAAATAAAACTTATGTGAACACAGATGTTTAGCTTTATAACCCTAACAAATCGAAGCAATTAGCAAAGTCACCGTATGTACTGTATCCGGTGTGTTGGAGTGATGGTTCTCGTGCATGTCAGCGACGATGGAAAAACTCCAAGCAAAAAATAAAAAACGCTTTCAAACACTAGGACGGCCGCAGGCTGTCCTCTGACTAGTATAATCTAATGCTGTCTTCTCCTCTCTGTGCTTTACAGACAAGAAACGCGAACTGCCAGCCACAAGGACAGAATTCAGATATCGTCTCTACGTGAGTATAGACAGAGGAATTGCTCTCTACGCTGTGTACTCAACGACGACTTCCTACCCGGATGCGAAGTCCAGAATCGTATTAGTTCGCAACACTACAGTGCCTAACCGTTTTAACCATAAAATCTCCTGAGAGCAAAGACAGTTAGTCCGTCTGTACCAACAAAAGCTGGTACTAAGTGACCATTAAACACAGGCACTCAAAACGGAAGGCCTCTTTCTCTCCACTGTTGGCTTCCCAGCAAAGCTCGGCTCCCCTCCCTCGTAACTGCAGAAGGCGAATTGTATTCTTGGATCCACGGAATATTCTCCCTCTCTACAGATTCTTCCGAACGCCGATCAACCGTATTTTAGATTTTTTGTTGTCCCGCGCGGAAAGTTTGTGAGGAAATACCTATACTTGATAATCAGGAATTCATACAATGGTACTCTCCTCAGAGTAAAAATCCTTGGAAATAACCCAGCCTGCGTGATTTACGATGTAACGCTTCCTCGTTCCTCTCTGTGGCGTCCAAGATTTTTAGTTTCCGAAAATTTATCTGGTTATACTTCCTGCCCCGCTACAACACTGGTTCAAATGGCTCAAATGGCTCTGAGCACTATGGGACTTAACAGCTGAGGTCATCAGTCCCCTAGAACTTAGAACTACTTAAACCTAACTAACCTAAGGACATCACACACATCCATGCCCGAGGTAGGATTCGAAACTGCGACCGTAGCGGTCGCGCGGTTCCAGACTGAAGCGCCGACTACAACACTGGCCGGCCGTAGCTGTACTGTGCTTCAGTGCTCAGGTTCATTGACCGTCCGTCTTGGGATACTTACTGTGTTAAGCAAACCAACACACTTGTGCAGAATTTTACACCCAGGGCCGTAGTTACGGCTGCCGTTTCATTTCCACTGACGTACCAACCTCTGCTAGTTTAGGCAATCATTCATTACGCCATTTTGATAATAATGGCAATCCATCACCTTTCATGCACTAAGCGCTAAGAACTATTTACAAGGTTCATGTGACAATGCCAGTCTTCTTTAAATATTCATATATACGATGTACAACGTATCAAATGATACCTAATTCCAGTTTTAAATCATGGCACAGTACGTAGATGAGTGCTTGTGCAATGTGCAAAATTATAGCCACCTTACAAATCTCCAACCTAATGAACTATTTTTTACAAGGATGGGGTAATTCTCATAGTATTATCTCATCCAGTACAAAGTAATACAACCATCAATTGTCTGTACAACCGAACAAATAAGAATACAAGGGCAGAGGAACAACTGAATCATCATATGTTCTTCTACAGTCATTCTGCATTCATTCATGGGCTTACTGCCTTAAAATTATTTACTACATGTTTATTATTTAATCCGTCTGCTCCTTACGTTTGGAACATTTTTTCGAGACATGACATTTCGAATATACAATAATACAAAATAACCCATGTTATCAAAATAAATTTAACTAACATTACAAATTTTTATGCTCTTTCAAAAATGACAGTTCCCATCTTTCTTAAGACTTAAGGTCCATCCTCGCTATCATTCTTCCATCCCTAAGACATAGGTTGAGGCAAGAAACATGAAAGTATCCTAATTTTTTATAGTGGTTGTCTAAAAAATTACATGTGCTTCATTTAGTCATTAATATTCAAAAAGAAGTAGTTACGTCAATTATCCTAGAGATTATCTATTGGTCATTACACAATTTCATAATATTCAGTGAAACATCTAGCGTAAATTTTACATGGTCATATTAATGCTCTTGGCTTGGATTAAACAAAAAACATTTTACATGCTGGTTTTCCAAGTCTAGTGTTTCCCTAGCGCCCTAACGTTTAAACTCTTGAAACATTTCAAAAATCTTACGTTGTAAAGCATTATTTGACAAACTGTGTTTACATTTACTGTGACAACTAATATATCCACCAATTTTAACTAATGTTCTTATTCGAAGTGTAAAAAAAATGTAATACATTAAAACGTTAAAACACGTAGCATCATCATCAAAGAAAATAGCAAACAATAATTTAACATGAATAAATACACAAATATTTAAGACATTGAGGCATATAGCATCATTATCAAAGTGATTGACGAACATTAATTTTACTTGAATAAATACATGACTATTTGTTAAGACTACACTGAAAAATAAGTACAAGATGTTTACAAAAATGATAAATATATCGGAAACAGTTAGTTTGTTTGTGTAACTGTCAAGTATTCATCAAATTTTACGCCCTTTTTATCAAGAGACACACACTGATGCGGATTTCACAACACACTTTCATCTTTATTTGTGTATGGGAATGGAAGCTACAGCTTTTGTTCTAGGAAGCAAAGATTGGTTCAACTACTTGATTGAGATCAGTGATGGTGGCTTTGCAAGTCAGTCTTTGGTCCGCGCGCACCTTGCGCGTACCTGCAGCGACCTGAATATTATTGCGCAAAGCCTCCTCCACTATGGCTTTATGTTGTCGGCGCGTCCTTTGTGAAAAATCGATCAGACCACGAATTTTATCCGTAGAGTCCCTATTCTTCAGAACCATCGTAGATGGCATCCGTGTAGTACTGCGTGTGTGGGAGGGAGCTCGTTTATCACATCCTGAAGACCTTTAACAAATACATCCTAGCTAGGATGATTCTTTCCAGAGTATACTCTACATCAATTACCCAAATGTTTCATCGTTGTCCGCACGGGGTTCGAACTCGGATGAAATCTATTAATAAATAGGGGCTATATTTTATACCTTCTTAGTGTTCTTTTCCATACCTCAGATTTAAATTGAGGTCCATTATCTGAGATAATACAATCTACGGCTCCCACATGGCTTATGAAGTCTCTGCACAAGGCTCTACTCACAGTTGCACCAGTCGCCCTTTTTAGTGGTGTCAATGTCAAATTTAGATGTCAGCTCGAATATTACCAATATATATTGACGGTCCCTTGGTGGGTTGGGTAATGGTCCCATTAAATCCGTCGCTGTCATATGCCTTACTTTCTCAGGAATAATTGGGTATAAAGGAGCCTGGGTCCCAATAGTGATGGATTTTGCCTTTTGGCAGTTATTACAGATGCCTAGTACTTTCGTTATACGTTTCTCCATGTTTTTATGATAGGAGACACTCTTCATTTTGATAAAACATTTTCGTGGACCGAAATGTGCGTAACTTAGGTGTGTACACCATATCAGCTTATTTATTAACTCATTTGGTGTGCACACCATCCACAACGAATCATTAACATTTGCCCTATAAAACAGAATCCCTTTTCTCAAGAGGTACTGGTATCGTATGTGGGCCTGCGTCCGATCCTTTCATTGTTCCTTTATTTTGACTAAATCTGGGTCCTTGTCTTGCTGATTGTGGATATTCCGCATCGTCACAGTGACAAAGTTTTCAAAGGCAAACCTTTTGAGGTAGAGCAACGAAAAGTGCTCTTGATGTAATGCTTCAGCCGTCTCTTGAGTTATACCAATAGGTGAGCGGGACAGGGCATCAACAATGACGTTTGTAGGACCAGGCACATAGACTGTTGAAAACTGGTGTTCTTGAAACACAGCTACCCATCTCGCTAGTCTTACATGTGGAAGTTTGACTGTTAGGAGAAATTCTAGGGCCCTATGATCAGTATAGACTTTTGATTTTCTACCGAACACGAAGCATTTACACTTTTTAAATCCCCATACTATTGCAAGGGCTTCAAGTTCGGTAACAGAGTAATTCTTTCACTTTTGGAAGGTACCCTGCTACCAAAGGCGATTGTTCTGTGTGCCAATTTGCCGTCTTGTTCGAACGCCTGAAACAACAAAACTCCCAAACTGGTCTTCGCGCTGTCAGTGGCCATACGAAAATCCTGTGATAACTCAGGATGTTATAAAATAGTATCATTGACGAGTGCCATCTTCATATTATTGAATTCTTGGTATGCACACTCATCTTACACCCAAGGTGTTGCTTTTCCCGTCAGTTGACAGTGTTGGGGATAGCTAATGTTTCTACATAGATAAACTTTTTATAAATATTTGTTATCCCTAGAAACCCTCTCAGTTGCTTTCTGGTTGTAGCAGTGGCGAACTCTGAAATTCCTTCCATAGCCTCTGGGTCAGGACTAATCCTTTCTCCTGTTATCACATGTCCCAGAAACCTAGCCCTAATCCTCCCAAAACAAGACTTACCAATATTTACAGTGTGACTAGGGCGTCCCGTCGGGTAGACCGTTCGCCGGGTGCAAGTCTTTCGATTTGACGCCACTTCGGCGACTTGCGCGTCGATGGGGATGAAATGATGATGATTAGGACAACACAGCACCCAGTCCCTGAGCGGATAAAATCTCCGACCCAGCCGTGAATCGAACCCGGGCCCTTAAGTCTGACCCTCAGCTACCGGAGGCGGACAATACTTGCAGTTACCCCAAACCTTTCCAAACTGCCTAACACTTCCTCTAAGAAACTTCCTGGCAGATTAAAACTGTGTGCCCGACCGAGACTCGAACTCGGGACCTTTGCCTTTCGAGTCTCGGTCGGGCACACAGTTTTAATCTGCCAGGAAGTTTCACATCAGCGCACACTCCGCTGCAGAGTGAAAATCTCATTCTGGACTTCCTCTAACAGTTTGTTATGTCTCTCCCAGGTATTTTATGCTATCAATATATCACCTACATAACACGTGATTTCTTTTAACTCTCCACTCAATATTTTGCTAAAACCCCTGATGAATGCAGCTGAAGATATATTCAGTCCAAAAGGGAGACTGTTGAAATAAAAACACCTTCCGAAGATCATAAAGACCGTGTGTATTCGGCATTCACGATCAAGGTCTATCAGCCAAAATCTCGATCGCAAATCAAGTTAGGAAAACACAATCTTTGAAGGAGATCCTCAAGCCTTCCAGGGCGATCCGTCTCTGGCACAATAATTGTCTTTATTTGGCGTGAGTCTAGCACCAGCCGAATTCTACTATACGTAATCGACGATTATACTCAGATCTCGTGATCTCAATTACGCCTTCGTCCTCTATTCTTCGTAGTTTAGCGACAACTCCTTCCCGGTATGACCACAATATGGCCCAAGGAGGTCCCCGAAATGATCTATGTTTTTGACTTCACCCCTTAATGCAAAAGATCTGTGCGTTACTTTTGAGCGCAAGGTGCCCTTGCTGCCCATATTATCTATGTTTTGCAAATTCTCAAATTTAGAATCTATCTTACTGTTAATTTCATTAATCTGCTCACGTTTTGACTTCAGCTCTGCTCTATTCTGATTATTTTTTCTACACTCTTCCCTCTGACCTGCATGTTGGTCCGTGAATTGTAGTTTTAAACAGCTCGCCGGAATTTGTGCTTTTATTGCCTCCTTATCAAATCTGATTTTTATTTTTATTCTTCTACTCTAACGTTAACTCCCCTCTACCTAGATCAATGATAGGTTTCAGCGCTGAAAGAAAATCTTCACCGATTATTATATCAGCTGTTAGTTTCGGCATTACGAAGAGATTTGCTGTCATCTGGTGTCCTTGGCAATCAAAATCTAGACGTGTTTCTTGCGATATTTCCATACCCTTTCCAAATAATGCACCTCGCACCTTTGTTTTTTGTACTGTGGGCATGGTTGGATTAACTAAATCCTTGCATTTAGCGAACAACCTATCTGAAATAGCTGAGAGTTCGCTTCCAATATCTACACTCCTGGAAATGGAAAAAAGAACACATTGACACCGGTGTGTCAGACCCACCATACTTGCTCCGGACACTGCGAGAGGGCTGTACAAGGAATGATCACACGCACGGCACAGCGGACACACCAGGAACCGCGGTGTTGGCCGTCGAATGGCGCTAGCTGCGCAGCATTTGTGCACCGCCGCCGTCAGTGTCAGCCAGTTTGCCGTGGCATACGGAGCTCCATCGCAGTCTTTAACACTGGTAGCATGCCGCGACAGCGTGGACGTGAACCGTATGTGCAGTTGACGGACTTTGAGCGAGGGCGTATAGTGGGCATGCGGGAGGCCGGGTGGACGTACCGCCGAATTGCTCAACACGTGGGGCGTGAGGTCTCCACAGTACATCGTTGTTGTCGCCAGTGGTCGGCGGAAGGTGCACGTGCCCGTCGACCTGGGACCGGACCGCAGCGACGCACGGATGCACGCCAAGACCGTAGGATCCTACGCAGTGCCGTAGGGGACCGCACCGCCACTTCCCAGCAAATTAGGGACACTGTTGCTCCTGGGGTATCGGCGAGGACCACTCGCAACCGTCTCCATGAAGCTGGGCTACGGTCCCGCACACCGTTAGGCCGTCTTCCGCTCACGCCCCAACATCGTGCAGCCCGCCTCCAGTGGTGTCGCGACAGGCGTGAATGGAAGGACGAATGGAGACGTGTCGTCTTCAGCGATGAGAGTCGCTTCTGCCTTGGTGCCAAAGATGGTCGTGTTAGTGTTTAGCGCCGTGCAGGTGAGCGCCACAATCAGGACTGCATACGACCGAGGCACACAGGGCCAACACCCGGCATCATGGTGTGGGGAGCGATCTCCTACACTGGCCGTACACCACTGGTGATCGTCGAGGGGACACTGAATAGTGCACGGTACATCCAAACCGTCATCGAACCCATCGTTCTACCATTCCTAGACCGGCAAGGGAACTTGCTGTCCAACAGGACAATGCACGTCCGCATGTATCCCGTGCCACCCAACGTGCTCTAGAAGGTGTACGTCAACTACCCTGGCTAGCAAGATCTCCGGATCTGTCCCCCATTGAGCATGTTTGGGACTGCATGAAGCGTCGTCTCACGCGGTCTGCACGTCCAGCACGAACGCTGGTCCAACTGAGGCGCCAGGTGGAAATGGCATGGCAAGCCGTTCCACAGGACTACATCCAGCATCTCTACGATCGTCTCCATGGGAGAATAGCAGCCTGCATTGCTGCGAAAGGTGGATATACACTGTACTAGTGCCGACATTGTGCATGCTCTGTTGCCTGTGTCTATGTGCCTGTGGTTCTGTCAGTGTGATCATGTGATGTATCTGACCCCAGGAATGTGTCAATAAAGTTTCCCCTTCCTGGGACAATGAATTCACCTTGTTCTTATTTCAATTTCCAGGAGTGTATTACAGCAGTACCCATAATTCCTCCACTTTGTACTTTAACCATCGGAATGATTTCCTGTTTGGGTAATGTTTCCTTTTCTTCAAGTAATATCTCCCTCACGTCCTCATATACTATAATACTTACGCTATTACTTCCGAGAAGGTTTGCGGGCGTATATTCACTAGTGGCCGTCGTATGGCCTAGTCAATGTTCACTTTCTACGCTATTTTGACGTACTCTCCCAGGGTTAGATGGTCTAATTTCAATTGATTGTTCCCAATTTATGCTGTTATTCATTCCACCCCATTCTTTGTTAGACCGTTGACGAGTTTCTCTAGTGTCGCCCCATGATGCAGCATTGCTTTGTAGTTCCCATCTGCCTGATTTTGTTGCCTATATTCTCTGTGATAGCTCTTCAACTGTACATTGTTCCCAATATGATACCTATGGTCTATGTTTTGGGGAGGTGACCGATTTTTATTGTTTTGCCAATTAGCGCCTCTATTATTCCCTCCGTTGTTCTCCCTTCTTTCACTTTGTACGTGTCTCTGCCTACGTTTTTCTCGTGCCTGCTGCTCGTTGAAAGCGAACTCCAACTCTCTTAGGATACCCTTGAATCTTTCTACGTCACTTCCACATCGGCCGACGAGCGTCTGCTGGTAGAAAATTGGCAACTTCATGTAACACAATCTTATGATATCAGCCAGTGTACATGGTTCACACAATTACTGATTTTTCTTGGTAAAGTTTTTGAAATACTTCACAGAACCCTGAACTCTCCAAGTCTCTGCTTATCATTATTTCCTGTTTGATTCTGTCCTGTGTCTCCTTGGACCAGTATTTGTTTAAATCTAATACCGTGTTCTCCTCTCTGTGTTCTACAGACAAGAAACGTGAACTCCCAGCCACAAGGACAGAATTCAGGTAACGTCTGTACATGAAAGAGGATGTGCTCTCAATCACTGAACGCTGCGTACTCAACGACGACTCCCTACCCTCAGGCGAACTCGAGAATCGTGTAAGTTCGCTACAGTACAGAGCCTAACCGTTCTAACTATAAAATCTCCTGAGAGCAAAGGCGGCAAGACCGCGTCTGCACCAACAAAAGCTGATACTAAGTGACCGTCAACATGCCCCCCCCCTTCCCCCCCCCCCTCCTCACGTAGCTGCAGACGGCGAAATGTACTCTCGAAACCAGGGAATATTTTCCCTCTCTACAGATTCTTGCGATCGCTGACCAACCATATGTTAGACTTTTTTTGTCCCGCGCGGAAATACCTATACCTGTTAATTAGGAATTCATACAATGGTACGCTTGTCAGAGTAAAGATCCTCGGAAATAATCCAGCCTGCGTGATTTACGAGGTAACACTTCCTCGTTCCTCTCTGTGGCGTGCAAGATTTTCAGAGTTTCTGAAGTATTATCCGGTTATCCTTCCCGTACCATCTACAATATCGGCCGGCTGCCGCTGTATTGTACTTCAGCGTTCAGGTGTGGTGACCGTCCGTCTACAGATACTTTCTGTGTTAAGCAAACCAACACACCTGTGCAGGCTTTTCCACCCAGGGTCTTAGTTACGCCTATCGTTTCATTTCCACTGGCGATCCAACCTCTGCTAATATAGGCAATCATTCAATACCCCATTTTGATAATAAAGATAACAACAAGCGTTAACAACTATTTACGAGGTGCATGTGACAATGACAGTCTTCTTTAAATATTCATATATATACGATGTACAACCTATCAAATGATACCAAATTCCAGTTTTAAATCACGGCAATGTATGTACATGAGTGCTTGTAAGTGCGATATTATAGCTACCTTAGAAGTGGGATACACCGATGAACCGAACGAATTTGAGCACTGCTCACCGCTAGATTCAATGCCGCCTAGTGACCTAGCAAGGAAAATATGTAATTACTTGAGTGGAGCAGAAAAGAACAGGGAATCGTTCTAGTGACGATATGGACCGCCAATCGGGACATCCACTGACGAAAGCGACTTTGACATAGGACAGATAGTTACGTGCCCGCGCCTAGGAAGGAGCATGTCCTAAACGCCGAAGCTGGTTAGCTGCTCATGTGCCACTGTATTTAAGCATCAATGGAAAGCAATTTAAGGACAATGATTCTGCGATTGGAGATAACATGTCGGACATGAACCTCTCATCACAGAAAGTGGAAGTTGAAAGGTTTACCCCCTCTAAATCGGGTAAGGAGGTGATCTGTTGATGCTCTAACGACAAACTACAATGTTGGTGCAGGCACAAGTCTTTCTGTTGTCTTCACCAAATAAACTTGGTGTCCAACACAAAATCTGCACGGAAAGAAACCCTTTATCACCGAAAGTAGTTCCTGTTATCGAAATATCAGTCTAGCAAGTGGAAACAGAGTCATCACACGGCCTACTAGGTGCCGGCATAGAACACAACGCTCAACAATAAAACACTAAAAAAGTATTACAATTCTTCTATTACGAAGATGATGCGTGGCAACGTAGTTAAAAGTTCACTTGCAGTAAACAATCTACGAACACTGGTTTAGTGACAACAGGAATAAAATAATATTTGGGTCCTTTTACCGACCGTCCATCTCAGATGAAACAATTGGTGAAAGGTTCAAAGATAAATTAAATTTAATTGCAAACACATAACCGATTCTTACAATTGTAGTTGGTTGTGACTTTAATTCACCCTCGATATGCTGGCGAAATACGGAGGTATGCATTAAATATCATCCCAAATTGTGTTAAACGCATTTTCTAAAAATAAAAATATCCAGCAATTAATTCATGAGCCAACGCAAACAGTAAACACTTGTGAAAACACACTTGACCTCTTAACAACAAAAACTCGTGAGCTAAAAGCGACTATCAACACGGATTCAGAGATTAGTGAACACTAGGTTATCGTAGCGATATTGAATAATGTACCCCACAAATCTTCCAAAAGCAAACGAAAAATATACCAATAAAAAAAGGGGGTGAAATTCACTTGATGCCTTCCTGAGAGACAATCTCCACTCCTCCGTAATTAACAATGTAAGTGTAGTTCAGATGTGGCCTGAAACCAAAGAAATTGTATCGCCAGCAATTGAGAGTCTGATACCAAGTAAATTAACAGAAGACGGAGTTGATCCCATTTGGTACACAAAACGAGTCAGAACACTTTTTTCAGAAACAATCAACTTTAATCTAATGCAAAATCTCCAAAATGGGCGATCTTTCAGAGAAGCTCCAAATTTAGCGTGGACTTCAATGCGAGATGCTTATTATCGTTTCCCCAAAGGATCTTTGTCTCGAAACCTAGGAGAAAATCCAAAGAGAATCTGGTCGTATGCCTTCTCTGGGCGAGAGCAAAGGAAATGCACTGAAGTTCAAAAGAAACTGGTATAGGCATGCATAATTAAATACAGAGATACGAAACTATGCAGAATACGGCGCTGCGGTCGGCAACGCTGTATAAGACAAGAAGTGTCTGGCGCAGTTGTTATGTCGGTTACTGCGGCTAAAATGGCAATTTATCAATATATAAGTGAGTCTGAACGTGGTGTTACAGCAATGGGACACAGCATGTCCGAGGTAGCGATAAAGTGAGGATTTTCCCGTACGACCATTTCACGACTGTACCGTGAATATCAGCAATCCGGTAAAACATCAAATCTCCGACATCGCTGCCGCCGGAAAAAAGATCCTGTAAGAACAGGACCAACGATGACTAGAGAGTTGCTAATTGCTGCAAATTTCAGTGCTGGGCCATCAACAAGTGGCAGCGTGCCGACCATTCAACGAAACATTATCGACATGGGCTTTCGGAGTCGAAGGTCCATTCGTGTACCCTTGATGACTGCAAGCCACAAAGCTTTACGCCTCTCCTGGGCCCATCAACAACTACGTTCGACTGGACGAATGTCGTTTCAAACTGTATCGATGGACATGTACGGGTATGGAGACAACCTCATGAATCCATGGATCCTGAATGTCAGCCGGGGACTGTTAAAGCCGGTGGAGGTTCTGGAATGGTGTGAGGCGTGTGCAGTTGAAGTGAATGGGATCACTGATACAACTCTGACAGGTGACACGTACCTAAGCATTCTGTTTGGTCCAGAATGATATTTTCACTCTGCAGCGGAGTGTGAGCTGATATGAAACTACCTGGCAGATTAAAACTGTGTGCCGGACCGAGACTCGAACTCGGGACCTTTGCCTTTCGCGGCTCAAGTGCTCTCCCAACTGAGCTACCCAAGCATGACTCACGCCCCGTCCTCACAGCTTTACTTCTGGCAGTACAATAGAATACAACTTAAATGTAGATTCCTCGGAGGAGTGGAGCAACTTAAACCACATAATAAAAGAAAGTCTTCCGGTCCAGACTATGTACCAATTAGGATCCTCTCAGAGCATGCTGATACAATAAATCCATACTTAACAATCATATTCAACCGCTCACTAGACGAAAGATCCGTACCCAAAGACTGGAATGCTGCATAGGTCACACCAATATTCAACAAAGTTAGTGTAAGTAATCCGCTAAATTACAGACCCATATCGTTACGGTTGATTTGTAGCAGGATTTTGGGACGTATATTGTGTTCGAACGTTGTGAATTACCCCGAAGAGAACAGTCTGTTGGCACACAGTCAACACGGATTTAGAAAATGTTCTTGTGAAACACAACTAGCTCTTTGCTCGCGCGAAGTGTGTGTGTGTGTGTGAATTTATAAGGGGCCAAACAGCTAAAGTCATCGGTCCCTAGACTTACACACTACTTAAACTAACTTATGCTAAGAACGACACAAACACTCATGCCCGAAGGAGGACTCGAACCTCTGCCGGGAGGGGCCGCGCAGTCAGTGACATGGCGCCTCTAACCTCGCGGTCATTCCGCGCGCTGATCACTCGAAGTGTTGAGTGCTATTGACAAGGGATTTCGGAATAATGCCTTGTTTCTAGATTTCCATAGAGCTTTTGACACTGTACCACACAAGTGGCTTGTAGTGAAATTGCATGCTTACGGAATACAGTCGCAGTTATGTGACTGGATTCGTGGTTTCTTTTCGGGGACGTCACAGTAGGCAGTAATGGACGGAAAGTCATCCAGTAAAACAGGAGTGATTTCTGGCGTTCCCAAAGATAGTGTTATAGGCCCTCTGCTGATTTTTATCTGCATAAACGATTCAGGAGACAATATGAGCAGCCGTATTAGATTGTTTACAGATGATGCTGTCATTTACCTTCCAGTACAGTCATCAGAAGATCAAAACAAATCGCAAAACGATTCGTAAATAGGCTATTGACCCTAAATAATGAAAAGAGTGAGCTCATCCACATGAGAGCTAAAGGGAGTCCCTTACACTTCGGTTGCACGATAAATCAGTCTAATCTAAAATCCTCAAATTCTACTAAATACCTAGGTATTACAATTACGAACAACTTAAACTGGAAGGAACACACAGAAAATGTTGTGGGAAGGAAAACCAAAGACCGCGTTTTATTGGCTGAATACTTAGAAAACGCAACAAGTCTACTAAAGAGACTGCCTACACTATACTTATCCGTCCTCTTTTGGAATACTGCTGCGCGGCAGATAGGCTTAACGGAGTGCATCGAGAAACTCCACAGAAGAGCAGCACGTTTTGTAGTATCCCGAAATAGGGGAGAGAGTGTAACTGACATGGTGCAGGATTCGAAATGGGCATCGTTAGAGCGAAGGCGTTTTTCGATGCGGCGCAATATTTTCACGAAGTTTTAGTCACCAATTCTCTCCTACGAATGCATCCGCCCCGATAGCTGAGAGACCAGCTTGACGGATTGCCGTTCTACGTCGCCGGGTTCGATTCTCTGCTAGGTCGGGGATTTTTTCCGTTCAGGGACTGGGTTTTGTGTTGTCTTCATCATCATTTCATCCCCATCCGGTGAGCCAGGTAGCTCAATGTGGCGTCGAATGTGATAAGACCTGCATCAAGGCTGCCGGACCGGCGCCGTAAGGGGCCTCCCGGCCAATGACGCGAAACGTTCACTTCCATTTCTTCCTACGAATACGAAAATATTTTACTGACGCTGACCTATATAGGGAGAAACCATCGTCATAATAAATTATGGGAAATCTGGGCTCGCATGGAAAGATACAGGTGTTCCTTTCTTTCCGCAGGCTGTTCGTGATTGGAAAAATAGAGAATTATTCAGGAGGAGGATCGGTGAACCCTCTTCCAGGCACATAACTGTCATTTGCAGAGTATCCATGTAGATGTAGATGAAGACCTCTCTCGACTGAACGGTGACTAACTGAACTAATAGAGCGCCCAGCCAGACGCACTGTGACGCTTGGGGGATACTTGGCGAGTCCTCGGACACTGCGACAGTGGGTGGACGCTGCGTCAACTGGGTGACTGGAGCCATGCGACCGCTTCATTCCGCAATTGGCCGATGAATGTTCACTTGAGAACTACAAACGTGACGTCAGCCTGAAGCGAAACATTGTCCGCATCTTGAGCGCCCCCCAGTGGCTTCTGACGGTAACTATGTTACCCCACTCTAGATTCTGGCGTTGCCTTGGGTCGCCCTCTAACTGAATGGCTTTATACTGTCTCTGCTGGGGGACACTGCATTCATTCGCCCTGGAGGGAGGGGGGATAGGCTGATTAACTTGCTTCGTTAGCTTCCTGGTTCGCAGTGTGCCTGTGGATGTGCGGGTACACTGAGGTGGTAAACGTCATCGGATACCTCCTAATATCGTGTCGGATCTTGTTTTGCCCGATTTAGTGCAGCAACTCGATGAATCCTTTTCTCAGCCAGTGTCGATCAAGTGTGGCCCAGTGACATGGCACATTGTCATCTACACTCCTGGAAATTGAAATAAGAACACTGTGAATTCATTGTCCCAGGAAGGGGAAACTTTATTGACACATTCCTGGGGTCAGATACATCATATGATCACACTGACAGAACCACAGGCACATAGACACAGGCAACAGAGCATGCACAATGTCGGCACTAGTACAGTGTATATCCACCTTTCGCAGCAATGCAGGCTGCTATTCTCCCATGGAGGCGATCGTAGAGATGCTGGATGTAGTCCTGTGGAACGGCTTGCCATGCCATTTCCACCTGGCGCCTCAGTTGGACCAGCGTTCGTGCTGGACGTGCAGACCGCGTGAGACGACGCTTCATGCAGTCCCAAACATGCTCAATGGGGGACAGATCCGGAGATCTTGCTGGCCAGGGTAGTTGACTTACACCTTCTAGAGCACGTTGGGTGGCACGGGATACATGCGGACGTGCATTGTGCTGTTGGAACAGCAAGTTCCCTTGCCGGTCTAGGAATGGTAGAACGATGGGTTCGATGACGGTTTGGATGTACCGTGCACTATTCAGTGTTCCCTCGACGATCACCAGTGGTGTAGGGCCAGTGTAGGAGATCGCTCCCCACACCATGATGCCGGGTGTTGGCCCTGTGTGCCTCGGTCGTATGCAGTCCTGATTGTGGCGCTCACCTGCACGGCGCTAAACACGCATACGACCATCATTGGCACCAAGGCAGAAGCGACTCTCATCGCTGAAGACGACACGTCTCCATTCGTCCCTCCATTCACGCCTGTCGCGACACCACTGGAGGCGGGCTGCACGATGTTGGGGCGTGAGCGGAAGACGGCCTAACGGTGTGCGGGACCGTAGCCCAGCTTCATGGAGGCGGTTGCGAATGGTCCTCGCCGATACCCCAGGAGCAACAGTGTCCCTAATTTGCTGGGAAGTGGCGGTGCGGTCCCCTACGGCACTGCGTAGGATCCTACGGTCTTGGCGTGCATCCGTGCGTCGCTGCGATCCGGTCCCAGGTCGACGGGCACGTGCACCTTCCGCCGACCACTGGCGACAACATCAATGTACTGTGGAGACCTCACGCCCCACGTGTTGAGCAATTCGGCGGTACGTCCACCTGGCCTCCCGCATACCCACTATACGCCCTCGCTCAAAGTCCGTCAACTGCACATACGGTTCACGTCCACGCTGTCGCGGCATGCTACCAGTGTTAAAGACTGCGATGGAGCTCCGTATGCCACGGCGAACTGGCTGACACTGACGGCGGCGGTGCACAAATGCTGCGCAGCTAGCGCCATTCGACGGCCAACACCGCGGTTCCTGGTGTGTCCGCTGTGCCGTGCGTGTGATCATTGCTTGTACAGCCCTCTCGCAGTGTCCGGAGCAAGTATGGTGGGTCTGACACACCGGTGTCAATGTGTTCTTTTTTCCATTTCCAGGAGTGTATAAAATATTATCGTTTCGGTTGGACCAGAGGACCCAGTCTATTCCATGTAATGTAGCTCACACCATTGTGGAGCTACCACCAGCTTGCACAATGCTTTGTTGACAACTTGGGTCCAAGGCTTCGTGGGGTCTGCGCCATACTGAAATCCTACCATCAGCTCCAATCGGGGCTCATCTCACCAGACCACGGTTTTTCAGTCGTCTAGGTTCCAACCGATATAGTCACGAGCCCTAGAGAGGACCTGCAGACGATGTCGCGCAATTAGCAAAGGCACTGGCGTGGTTAGTCTGCTGCTATAGCCGTTAACTCCTAATTTCACCGCAGTCTAACGGACACGTTCATCGTACGTCCCACACTCATTTCTGCGACAGTTTCGAGACTGCCGAAATGGACTGTCCCATGGGTCGAGTTCAAACTACCATTCCACTTTCAAAGTCTGTTAATTCCCGTGTTCTGGCAAAAAACATGTCGGAAACCTACTCACACGAAACACTTGGGTAAAAATAAACAACCCCACCAATTCACTGCCCTTCTATGCGTTTTGTACGCTATACTATCGCCAACTGTATACAGGGTGGCCCATTGATCATGACAGAGCCAAATATCTCACGAAATAAGCGTAAAACGAAAAAAACTACAAAGAACGAAACTTGTCTAGCTTGAAGGAGGAAACCAGATGGCGCTATGGTTGACCCGATAGATGGCGCTGCCATAGGTCAAACGGATATCAACTGCGTTTGTTTTAAATAGGAACCCCCAATTTTATTATATATTCGTGTAGTACGTAAAGAAATACGAATGTTTTAGTTGGACCACTTTTTCGCTTTGTGATAGATGGCGCAGTAATAGTCATAAACACATGACTCGCAATTTTAGACGAACTATTGGTAACAAGTAGGTTTTTTAAATTAAAATACAGAACATAGGTACGTTGTAACATTTTCTTTCGGTTGTTCCAATGTGATAGATGTATCTTTGTGAACTCATCATTCCTGGGAACGCATCCTGTTACAGCGTTATTACCTGTAAATAACACATTAATGCAATAAATGCTCAAAATGATATCCGTCGACCTCAATGCATTTGACAATACGTGTAACGACATTCCTCTCAACACGAGTAGTTCGCCTTTCGTAATGTTCGCAAATGTGTTGACAACGCGCTGACGCATGTTGTCAGGCGTTGTCGGTGGATCACGATAGCGAATATACTTCAACATTCCCCACAGAAAGAAATCCCGGGACGTCAGATCCGGTGAACGTACGGGCCATGGTATGGTGCTTCGATGACCAATCCACCTGTCATGAAATATGCTATTCAATACCGCTTCAACCGTAGGCGGTATGTGCCGGACATCCATCATGTTGGTAGTACATCGCCATTCTGTCATGCAGTGAAACATCTTTTAGTAACATCGGAAGAACATCAGCATACATTGCACCATTTAGATTGCCATCGATAAAATGGGGGCCAATTATTCTTCCTCCCACAATGCCGCACCATACATTAACCCGCCAATGTCGCGGATGTTCCACTTGTCGCACCTATCGTGGATTTTCCGTTCCCAATAGTGCATATTATGCCGGTTTTCGTTACCGCTGTTAGTGAATGACGCTTCGTCGCTAAATACAACGCGTGCAAAAAATCTGCCATCGTCCCGTAATTTCTCTTGTGCCCAGTGGCAGAACTGTACAAGACGTTCAAAGTCGTCGCCACGCAATTCCTGGTGCATAGAAATATGATACGAGTGCAATCGATGTTGATGTAGCATTTTCAACACCAACGTTTTTGAGATTCCCGATTCTCGCGCAATTTTTCTGCTACTGATGTGCGGATTAGTCGCGACAGCAGCTAAAACTCCTACTTGGGCATCATCATTTGTTGCAGGTCGTGGTTGACGTTTCACAGCCGGCCGGGGTGGCCGAGCGGTTCTAGGCGCTACAGTCATGAACCCCGCGACCGCTATGGACGCAGGTTCGAATCCTGCATCGGGCATGGATGTGTGTGATGTCCTTAGGTTAGCTGGGTTTAAGTAGTTCTAAGTTCTAGGGGACTGATGACCTTAGAAGTTAAGTCCCATAGTGCTCAGAGACATTTGAACCATTTTGAACGTTTGACATATGAATGAACACTTCCTGTTTCCTTAAATAACGTAAGAATCCGGGGAACGGTCCGGACGGTTGGATGATGTCGTCCAGGATACCGAGCAGCACACATAGCACACGCCCGTTAGGCATTTTGATCACAATAGCCATACATCAACGCGATATCGACCTTTTCCGCAATTGGTAAACGGTACATTTCAACACGGGTAATGTGGAGTCACCGCCAGACACCACACTTGCTAGGTGGTGGCTTTAAATCGGCCGCGGTCCATTAGTACATGTCGGACCCGCGTGTCGCCACTGTCAGGGATCGCAGACCGAGCGCCACCACAAGGCAGGTCTCGAGATACGGACTAGCACTCGCCCAGTTGTACAGACGACGTTGCTAGCGACTACACTGACGAAGCCTCGCTCATTTGCAGAGCAGATAGTTAGAATAGCCGTCAGCTAAGTCAATGGCTACGACCTAGTAAGGCGTCATTAGTAACATTGTATGTATCTAAAGAGTCTCACTTGTATTGCCACAATCTCCAGATGTACCAAAAGGATGGATTAAAGTTAAGTATTCCAGAAGCTACGTACTTTTCTTTGTAGCATTCATTACATCCTGCTTTAGCTTAGCGCGTGCCTTTCGGCTTCTTCTCATTGTGTCTAGGCTGTCTTGTCTAGACACAACAATTTTTGGCGACGAGTCAACAAAGGGTCTTGTTCTTTCTAATTGCTTACATTTTCTTGTGTCATGGCTTCGCCAGATGTACTGTCCGAATTTTATCGCTTGCAGAATCAGCAGACGCAGGCGTTATTGGATGTCCTTGGACAGCTCGTCCAGGGTCAACGTGCACTGCAAAACGATGCGGCTGCCGCCGCTTCATCGCCACCGCAGCCACAACATGCAGTTGCACCACCATTCCGTAATTTTCAAGCAGACGAGGAAACATGGACGGAGTGGTCACGCCAGTTTGGATTTCATCTCGCCACCTAAAGAATTCAAGGTAACGAGTGGCAGCCTCATTTATTGTCGTGTGTAGGGGCGCAAACGTACCGTGTGATAGTGAAGTTATTTCCCCGACGCGACGTAGCAACTCTGTCCTACGAAGAAATTTTTTCTGCTTTAGATGCCTATTTCAAGGAAACAGTTAATGTAGTTGCAAAAAGGTATACTTTCTTTCGTATAAAACGTACGGCTGGTCAAACTAACAGGGAGTGGGTTGCAACATTGCAAGGCCTTACTCAGGATTGTGCTTTTGAGTGTGAATGTGGACTCCTTTATTCAGATACTATGGTACGTGATGCAATAGCACAGAACGTTTCTGATGTTTGTATACGGGAACAGATTTTGAAACTAGTTAATCCCTCCTTTCAACAGGTGATAGACATATTGGATAGACAAGACACGCTTGACTTTGCTCAGGAATCATTTGCAACTTCGCCAGCCGTGTGTAACATTAACCGTCCCGCCGGGCACGCTGCACGGACAGGTACACTGCCCTCGCGCATGTCCGCGCAGCTGTCGCCATGCTCTAAACCAGGTGTGCCGTGCCAGTATACAAATGCCGTGAAATCATGCCCATGGTGTGCTACTAGACATTCGCATGAAAATTGCCCGTCACGCCAAGCTATTTGCTTTTTCGGTAATAAGAAAGGACATGTTCAAAATGTTTGCCAGAAAAAGCTCCGATCAGACAATCACAACCATTCCAGGCCCTTTGCTTCGCGATGGGATCGAACCAAGAATACTCAGGCTCGTGAACCTTCGCCCATGGACATTCATGTAGTTAATTCCACTTCGTCCAGTGCCACTCTTTCTAACAGTGACTGTGTTCGTCCCACAACAAGTGT
The DNA here is from genome assembly GCF_021461395.2 of Schistocerca americana. Classification (NCBI taxonomy): domain Eukaryota; kingdom Metazoa; phylum Arthropoda; class Insecta; order Orthoptera; family Acrididae; genus Schistocerca; species Schistocerca americana. The sequence goes on along the minus strand of NC_060121.1, from coordinate 819,642,326 downwards.
GCGTCGACGTCGCCGGAAATCACGTCAATTAGCAAGTGATGCTGTACCTGTATCAGTTCAAATTGCATGAGACAGTCGCTCTTGTCGTCAGCAGGACAATAAACGTTTTATAGATTTGGACTTTAATGGCAAGGTCATACCATTCCAGCTCGATACCGGAGCCGCAGTTTCATTGCTCAATCACGACACGTACAAACAACTGGGCAAACCTCCGTTGCGTGCCACAAATGTTCAGTTAAATAGTTATTCAGGTCAGAATATCCCTGTGTTACGACAGTGCACTCTTTTTGCAACATATAGAGGACAAACAAAACTTGTTTCATTTTACGTTCTGCGTTCTTCTTCTGCATTGAACTTGTTTGGTTTAGATTTATTTCAATTGTTTAACATGTCTATAGTAAATCAGGTCCTATCCGTGAATCAGACTGTGCCTTCAGACAGTGTTTCTCGTCTGTGTGAAGAATTTGCAGACAATTTTGCACCGGGCCTTGGTTGTGCTAAGAACTATGAAGCACATTTGGAACTGAAAGTCAACGCGCAGCCGAAATTTTTCAGAGCGCGCAATGTTCCTCACGCATTGCGTCTTGAGGTCGCAAGAACATTACATGATTTAGAATCACAAGGTGTAATTGAACATGTGCAAGCTTCTCTCTGTGCCTCACCCTTAGTAATTTTGCCAAAACATTCCGGAAAACTGAGACTTTGTCTGGACTTCAAGGCAACAGTGAATCCACAACTCGTGATTGCAGTGAACTTGTTTGGTTTAGATTTATTTCAATTGTTTACCTTGTCTATAGTAAATCAGGTCCTATCCGTGAATCAGACTGTGCCTTCAGACAGTGTTTCTCGTCTGTGTGAAGAATTTGCAGACAATTTTGCACCGAAAGATCTTTTTGATAAACTGTGCCTGGGTAAATACTTTTCGAAGTTGGACCTAGCAGATGCGTACTTGCAAATCCCAGTGGACGCCGAATCCCAGCCCGTCTTGGTGGTTAACACGCATCTTGGTTTGTACCGATTCAAAAGACTGCCATTCGGGTGTGCATCCGCCCCTGCATTGTTTCAGCAATATTTGCAAACTGTTTGTGCGTCGGTCCCTACTGCTGCGAACTATCTGGACGATATTGTGATCTCTGGAAAGACAGCAGACGAGCATTTAGCACACCTACGAACATTATTTCAGGTATTGCGACAAAATGGTCTTCGCTTGCGGAAGGGCAAATGTGTGTTTTTTGATCGTGACTTACCATACCTGGGACATGTAATCAATGCCCAAGGCATACATCCGAGTCCCGAGCACCTCCGTGCCATACAAGACTTGCCCTCGCCGCAGAATTTGAAGCAGCTACAGAGTGTGTTGGGTAAAATTGTCATCATCGCTTTCTGCGCAATGCCTCTTCAATTTCAGCTCCGCTTCATCGCTTACGCCGTAAAGGTGTTCCGTTCGTCTGGACGACGGAATGCGAACGCGCCTTTCGCCAGTTGAAATCGGCGTTGCTTTCTAATACTTGCCTTACGCCATTCGATCCCCAGAAACCCCTTTTGTTGATGGTAGATGCATCGGATTTCGGGATCGGTGCTGTGCTTGCGCACAAAGATGGGTCGCATGATCGCCCTATTGCCTTTGCGTCCAAATTGCTCTCATCTGCGCAAAGAAATTATTCACAGATAGAGAAAGAAGCTTTTGCTCTCGTGTTTGGTGTTACTAAGTTCCATGAGTCATTTTACCATCATCACAGACCACAAACCTTTGACGTCGCTTTTTCATCCGAAGAAGCCTGTACCTCTGCGTACAGCGCAGAAATTCATTCGCTGGTCTATTTTCCTCTCGCAGTACCACTACGATATCTTTTATCGGTCCACTGCGAAGCACGGAAACACCGATGCGTTGTCCCGTTTGCCTGTGTCTGAGGATAGAGCATTGGATTCTTCCGACCTTGCTTGCATGTTCATTGATTCGGAAACTGATGGAGTGGTCGAATCGTTTCCGATTGATTTTCGTCGTGTAGCTACAGCCACAGCTGCTGACCCGGTCCTTGCTACCGTTTGGCGTTTTGTCGCTACGCAATGGCCTTTGTCAAAGTCTCGGATCGAAGATCCGTTGGTTCGCCGATTTTTTGCTCACAAGGAGAGACTTTTTGTTCGACGTGGTGTTTTGTTGTTGCGTTCTGATAATGATCAGTCCAGAGTCGTGGTCCCACGTTCGTTACAGTCCTCTGTTTTACGGCTTCTCCACCAAGGACATTGGGGTATAGTGCGAACGAAACACCTTGCTCGTCAGCACTGTACTTGGTTCGGAACCGATGATGCGATTACGAATATGTGTTCTTCTTGCATGGCGTGTGCCGAACAACAATCCGCACCGCCGCGGAAAGTCTTTGCATGGCCAAAAGCCACTTCCCCTTGGCAACGCTTGCACATCGATTTTGCTGGTCCATTCTGGAATGCTCGATGGTTGGTTCTGGTAGATGCCTTCAGTAATTTTCCTTTTGTTGTCCGGATGTCTTCCACGACGTCAACTGCCACCATCCAAGCGTTGTCTGCTGTCTTTTGCATTGAACGTCTTCCGCAGACTGTTGTTTCCGACAATGGCCCACAATTCATGTCAGCAGAATTTCAGTCTTTCTGCAAGGCCAATGGTATTCAACATCTGACATCCGCGCCGTTTTCGCCTCAGTCAAACGGTGCCGCTGAACGATTGGTCCGGACTTTCAAGTCACAGATGTTGAAGTTCAAAGAGTCGCATTCTCGGGAGGACGCGTTGTTGCTCTTTTTGTCATCGTATCGCTCTCAGCCCCGAGATGGTCGCTCGCCGGCTGAGTTGCTCCATGGTCGTCCTCATCGAACCTTGATGTCTTTGCTGCACCCGCCGCATCAGGTTCCTGTGCAGCGGCAGACTTCTGCTTTTGCTCCAGGCGACGTTGTATTCTATCGCAACAATCGAGGTTCACAGCGTTGGCTCGCAGGGCTCATTCATCGCTGCCTCGGCCGCGCTATGTATTTGGTTTTGGGGGCCTCTGCTGAGGTGCGTCGGCATCTCAATCAGCTGCGCCTCTGACGTCGCACGGGTTCTGCCGCTCCCCGTCTGCTTTCAGCGACGGTGCCGTCCGGTCAGCGCCCTGGCGACCCATCTACTGGCTCGCCTCATCCCCAGGTGTTACCGACGATGCCTTCCATTTTGCCCCATGGCGACGCGCCGCTGCCGCCTCTGCCGCCGCCGCCGCCTGTCCTCCAGCCGGCGCCGCCCGCAGTGGACGCCTCGCTGCGGCCGCCAAGCTCCTACCTGGGTCATGCACCGCCGATCGCTTCCCGTGACCAGCCGTCCTCTGCCTTGGCACTATTGCCCACTCCGGACCACATGACGTCATCGCGCGTCGGATACCCCGACGCAATGGTGGTCGATCCTTCGTCCCCTCCTGTCTCTTTACGGGCGCATACACCGCATGTTGACTTGCACCCTGGACTAGGTTTTCAGGCGTTTCCTAGCTCCCCTCGGACCGAATGGCCGGGTGCGGGTGGCACAGCCTCGTCTGTTGTTAGGCTCGCAACCTCATCGCATACGTCAACATGGGGTCCTCCCCACGGCGGGAGGAAGCCTTATGACACGACCGTTCGCCAATTTGCGGGGGAGGAATGTGGTGTCACCGCCAGACACCACACCTGCTAGGTGGTAGCTTTAAATCGGCCGCGGTCCATTAGTACATGTCGGACCCGCGTGTCGCCACTGTCAGGGATCGCAGACCGAGCGCCACCACAAGGCAGGTCTCGAGATACGGACTAGCACTCGCCCAGTTGTACGGACGACGTTGCTAGCGACTACACTGACGAAGCCTCGCTCATTTGCAGAGCAGGTAGTTAGATAGTTAGAATAGCCGTCAGCTAAGTCAATGGCTACAACCTAGCAAAGCGCCTTTAGTAACATTGCATGTATCTAACGAGTCTCACTTGTATTGCCACAATCTCCAGATGTACCAAAAGGATGGATTAAAGTTAAGTATTCCAGAAGCTACGTACTTTTCTTTATAGCATTCATTACATCCTGCTTTAGCTTAGCGCGTGCCTTTCGGCTTCCTCTCATTGTGTCTAGGCTGTCTTGTCTAGACACAACAATTTTTGGCGACGAGTCAACAAAGGGTCTTGTTCTTTCTAATTGCTTACATTTACTTGTGTCATGGCTTCGCCAGATGTACTGTCCGAATTTTATCGCTTGCAGAATCAGCAGACGCAGGCGTTATTGGATGCCCTTGGATAGCTCGTCCAGGGTAAACGTGCACTGCAAAACGATGCAGCTGCCGCCGCTTCATCGCTACCGCAGCCACAACATGCAGTTGCACCACCATTCCGTAATTTTCAAGCAGACGAGGAAACATGGACGGAGTGGTCACGCCAGTTTGGATTTCATTTCGCCACCTACAGAATTCAAGGTAACGAGCAGCAGCTTCATTTATTGTCGTGTGTAGGGGCGCAAACGTACCGTGTGATAGTGAAATTATTTCCCCGACGCAACGTAGCAACTCTGTCCTACAAAGACATTTTTTCTGCTTTAGATGCCTATTTCAAGGAAACAGTTAATGTAGTTGCAAAAAGGTATACTTTCTTTCGTATAAAACGTACGGCCGGTCAAACTAACAGGGAGTGGGTTGCAACATTGCAAGGCCTTGCTCAGGATTGTGCTTTTGAGTGTGAATTTGGACTCCCTTATTCAGATACTATGGTACGTGATGCAATAGCACAGAACGTTTCTGATGTTCGTATACGGGAACAGATTTTGAAACTAGTTAATCCCTCCTTTCAACAAGTGATAGACATATTGGATAGACAAGACACGCTTGACTTTGCTCAGGAATCATTTGTAACTTCGCCAGCCGTGTGTAACATTAACCGTCCCGCCGGGCACGCTGCACGGACAGGTACACTGCCCTCGCGCACGTCCGCGCAGCTGTCGCCACGCTCTAAACCAGGTGTGCCACGCCAGTATATAAATGCAGTGAAATCATGCCCGTGGTGTGCTACTAGACATTTGCATGAAAATTGCCCGTCACGCCAAGCTATTTGCTTTTTCTGTAATAAGAAAGGACATGTTCAAAGTGTTTGCCAGAAAAAACTCCGATCGGACAATCACAACCATTCCAAACCCTTTGCTTCGCGCCGGAATCGGACCAAGAATACTCAGGCTCGTGAACCTTCGCCCATGGACATTCATGTAGTTAATTCCACTTCATCCAGTGCCACTCTTTCTAACAGTGACTGTGTTCGTCCCACTACAAGTGTGCGTCGACGTCGCCGGAAATCACGTCAATTAGCAAGTGATGCTGTACCTGTATCAGTTCAAATTGCACGAGACAGTCGCTCTTGTCCTCAGCAGGACAATAAACGTTTTGTAGATTTGGACTTTAATGGCAAGGTCATACCATTCCAGCTCGATACCGGAGCTGCAGTTTCATTGCTCAATCACGACACGTACAAACAACTGGGCAAACCTCCGTTGCATGCCACAAATGTTCAGTTAAATAGTTATTCAGGTCAGAATATCCCTGTGTTAGGACAGTGCACTCTTTTTGCAACATATAAAGGACGAACAAAACTTGTTTCATTTTACGTTCTGCATTCTTCTTCTGCAGTGAACTTGTTTGGTTTAGATTTATTTCAATTTTTTAACATGTCTATAGTAAATCAGGTCCTATCCGTGAATCAGACTGTGCCTTCAGACAGTGTTTCTCGTCTGTGTGAAGAATTTGCAGACAATTTTGCACCGGGCCTTGGTTGCGCTAAGAACTATGAAGCACATTTGGAACTGAAAGTCAACGCGCAGCCGAAATTTTTCAGAGCGCGCAATGTTCCTCACGCATTGCGTGATGAGGTCGCAAGAACATTACATGATTTAGAATCACAAGGTGTAATTGAACGTGTGCAAGCTTCTCTCTGTGCCTCACCCTTAGTAATTTTGCCAAAACATTCCGGTAAACTGAGACTTTGTGTGGACTTCAAGGCAACAGTGAATCCACAACTCGTGATTGCAACTTTCCCCTTACCCCGCCCGAAAGATCTTTTTGATAAACTGTGCCCGTGTAAATACTTTTCGAAGTTGGACCTAGCAGATGCGTACTTGCAAATCCCAGTGGACGCCGAATCCCAGCCCGTCTTGGTGGTTAACACGCATCTTGGTTTGTACCAATTCAAAAGACTGCCATTCGGGTGAGCATCCGCCCCTGTATTGTTTCAGCAATATTTGCAAACTGTTTGTGCGTCGGTCCCTACTGCTGCGAACTATCTGGACGATATTGTGATCTCTGGAAAGACAGCAGACGAGCATTTAGCACACCTACGAACATTATTTCAGGTATTGCGACAAAATGGTCTTCGCTTGCGGAAGGGCAAATGTGTGTTTTTTGCTCGTGACTTACCATACCTGGGACATGTAATCAATGCCCAAGGCATACATTCGAGTCCCGAGCACCTCCGTGCCATACAAGACTTGCCCTCGCCGCAGAATTTGAAGCAGCTACAGAGTGTGTTGGGTAAAATTAACTATTATCATCGCTTTCTGCGCAATGCCTCTTCAATTTCAGCTCCGCTTCATTGCTTACGCCGTAAAGGTGTTCCGTTCGTCTGGACGACGGAATGCGAACGCGCCTTTCCCCAGTTGAAATCGGCGTTCCTTTCTAATACTTGCCTTACGCCATTCGATCCCCAGAAACCCCTTTTGTTGATGGTAGATGCATCGGATTTCGGGATGCATCTGGGGACCCATCTACTGGCTCGCCTCATCCCCAGGTGTTACCGACGATGCCTTCCATTTTGCCCCATGGCGACGCTCCGCTGCCGCCTCCGCCGCCGCCGACGCCTGTCCTCCAGCCGGCGCCACCCGCAGTGGACGCCTTGCTGCGGCCGCCAAGCGCCTACCTGGGTCACGCGCCGCCGATCGCTTCCCGTGACTAGCCGTCCTCCGCCTTGGCACTATTGCCCGCTCCGGACCACATGACGTCATCGCGCGTCGGATACCCCGACGCTATGATGGTCGATCCTTCGGCCCCTCCTGTCTCTTTACGGGCGCATACACCGCATGTTGACGTGCACCCTGGACTAGGTTTTCAGGCGTTTCCTAGATCCCCTCAGACCGAATGGCCGGGTGCGGGTGGCACAGCCTCGTCTGTTGTTAGGCTCCCCACCTCATCGCATACGTCAACATGGGGTCCTCCCCACGGCGGGCGGAAGCCATATAACACGACCGTTCGCCGATTTGCGGGGGAGGAATGTGGTGTCACCGCCAGACACCACACTTGCTAGGTGGTAGCTTTAAATCGGCCGCGGTCCATTAGTACATGTCGGACCCGCGTGTCGCCACTGTCAGGGATCGCAGACCGAGCGCCACCACAAGGCAGGTCTCGAGATATGGACTAGCACTCGCCCAGTTGTACGGACGACGTTGCTAACGACTACACTGACGAAGCCTCGCTCATTTGCAGAGCAGATAGTTGGAATAGCCGTCAGCTAAGTCAATGGCTACGACCTAGCAAGGCGCCATTAGTAACATTGCATGTATCTAAAGAGTCTCACTTGTATTGCCACAATCTCCAGATGTACCAAAAGGATGGATTAAAGTTAAGTTTTCCAGAAGCTACGTACTTTTCTTTATAGCATTCATTACATCCTGCTTTAGCTTAGCGCGTGCCTTTCGGCTTCCTCTCATTGTGTCTAGGCTGTCTTGTCTAGACACAACAGGTAATGTATCACGTCCGCACTGCCGGAATGTTACGTGATAACACGTACTTATACGTTTGTGACTATTACAGCGTCATCTATCACAAAGCGAAAAAAGGTGGTCCAACTAAAACATTCATATTTCTTTACGTACTACATGAATATGTAATAAAAAATGGGGGTTCCTATTTTAAAAAAACCCAGTTGATATCCGTTTGACCTATGGCAGCGCCATCTAGCAGGCCATCCATAGCGCCATCTGTTTTCCCTCTTTAAGACGAGTTTTGTTCTTCGCAATTTTTTCGTTCGATGCTTATTTCGTGAGATATTTGGCCCGGTTACTAGCAATGGACCGCCCTGTATACTTATATCTGTATTTCCTGACTTTTGTCTCCTCGTTGTAATTTTAGGTGAGCCCATGTTCCTCCCCCGTCATTTGCCTACAATATCCGAGGGAAATCTTACCCAAAACCTGGAGGAGGGGGTTATCGGTGGAGCTAAGCTGCTACGTCTACATCAATATGGTCGTCCTTGAACCAGAAAAAGAAACCAGCCTACGAATTCTGACAATAGACGCACGTGGGAGGCGCAGCTTCATTTGATTTCGGTGTCGCTTTGTGACACCAATGATAAAACTCTCAGCCTTATGTTTCCGAGCTGTTTTATCACTTTGGTTGCCACCAATGGATTCTTTCCATGTTTATCGATGGTAGTGAGTACCTGATCATTGACTGAAAAACTTTGGCCTTAATTATTGACGACGCACGGTCTGTGGATGCTTAAGTCGCTTTAGTATTGAACTTATAACAATGCATTTTCGTCCATGCAGTTATTTTATTGCAGATTTTGTGGCTCTTTACTGAAAAAGAATAATTAATAATGCATTATCCATGTCGTAAAGTTTAACGAGCTACATAATAAGATAAGAGGACTGAATCTAGTTAAAAACGCTTTTGCTAGTCCGTTTCCTTCCGGGTGAAATGGTGAGGAAATGTTTGAACACCTGTAACTGATAGAGAGTGCCGTTGTCTGTCACTATCGATTTCAGCAAATCTTACATTGACAAAATGTTTGACGCAGTCTCAGTTGTTTTCACGAAAATGATCGAGACTTTTGTGTTAGTTTCACAAATTTTGAAACACATTTGTTTTAACCAGTTAGTAGCTTCCTAAAAATTTCTCAGCATACTCGATGAGTCAAAATGACGAGAGTTCTGATTTTTTGTAGTCAGGGAAAATTATGACGTGCGGGGAGCTGGCTGAGATTTCTGGAGCGTGTCGCTTAGCCAGCCTCACTATTTATGTGGCGTAGTCAAAGTATTTCCAAAAGCGATGCTGTCTGGTACGTACGACGTCCCAGTGCCATTTATACAGCGTGGTTCGACAAATCCTATCGACCAACTTTATGCACCCTGCAACGTCATCGAAAACCATGTGCAGATTTTCATACTCTCTCGGTCGCTACGTGCAAACTGTTAGTCTTACAGATGAAATAAACAGGCCTTCTCTGTAGGAAATTTAATGTCGTTAAATTTTGTACTAATACATGTTTTCGCTGGAGGGAACTGTTTTCGAGTTATTCAAGAAGAACGTGTTAGCAGATAACTTTTGTACATTTTCCTTCGATAATTCGAATGCTTATAGTGATACAATATCACAGTATAATACACTACTGGCCATTAAAATTGCTACACGACGAAGAGGACGTGCTACAGACGTGAAATTTAACCGACAGGAAGAAGATGCTGTGATATGCAAATAATTTGCTTTTCAGAGCACGGAGGCCGTACGGTTCTAGGCGCTCCAGTCCGGAGCCGCACTGCTGCTCCGGTCGCAGGTTCGAATCCTGCCTCGGGCATGGATGTGTGTGATGTCCTTGGGTTGCTTAGGTTTGGGTAGTTCTAAGTTCTAGGGGACTGATGACCACAGCAGTTGAGTCCCATAGTGCTCAGTGCCATTTTCAGACCATTCACACAAGGGTGGCGCCAGTGACGACACCTACAACGTGCTGACATGAGGAAAGTTTCCAACCGATTTCTCATACACAAACAGCAGTTGACAGACGTTGCCTGCTGTAACGTTATTGTGAGGCCTCGTGTAAGGAGGAGAAATGCGTACCATCACGTTTCTGACATTGATAAAGGTCGCATTGTAGCCTATTGCGATTGCAGATTATCGTATCGCGACATTGCTGCTCGCGTTGGTCGAGATCCAATGACTGTTAGCAGAATATGTAATCGGTGGGTTCAGAAGGGTAATAAGAAACGCAGTGCTGGATCCCAACGGCCTCGTATCACTAGCAGTCGAGATGAGAGGCATCTTATCCGCGAGGCTGTTACGGATCGTGCAGCCACGTCCCGATCCCTGAGTCAACAGATGGGGACGTTTGCAAGACAACAACCATCTGCACGAACAGTTCGACGACGTTTGCAGCAGCATGGACTATCAGCTCGGAGACCATGGCTGCGGTTACCATTCACGCTGCATCACAGACAGGAGCGCCAGTGATGGTGTACTCAACGACGAACCTGGGTGCATAAATGGCAAAATGTCATTTTTTCGGATGAATCCAGATTCTGTTTACAGCATAATAATGGTCGCATCCGTGTTTGGCGACATCGCGGTGAACGCACATTGGACGCTTGTATTCGTCATCGCCATACTGGCCTATCATCCGGCGTGATGGTATGGGGTGCCACTGGTTACACTTCTCGGTCACCTCTTGTTCGCATTCACGGCACTTTGAACAGTGGACGCTACATTTCAGATGTGTAACGTCCCGTGGCTGTACCCTTCATTCGATCTCTGCGAAATCCTACATTTCAGCAGGATAATGCACGGCCGCATGTTGCTGGTCCTGTACGGGCCTTTCTGGATACAGACAATGTTCGACTGCTGCCTTGGCCAGCACATTCTCAAGATCTCTCACCAATGGAATACTTCTGGTCAATGGTGGCCGAGCAACTGGCTCGTCATACTACGCCAGTCACTACTCTTGATGAACTGTGGTATCGTGTTGAAGCTGCATGGGCAGCTGTACCTGTACACGCCATCCAAGCTCTGTTTCACTCAATGTCCAGGCGTATCAGGGCCGTTATTATGGCCACAGGTGGTTGTTCTGGGTACTAATTTCTCATGGTCTATGCATCCAAATTCCGGGAAAATGAAATCACGTGTCAGTTCTAGCATAATATATTTGTCCAATGAATACCCGTTTCTCATTTGCATTTCTTCTTGGTGTAGCAACCTTAATGGCCAGTAGTGTGTTGAACTACATTGAACTTCCTACAAAATGGTTCTTTTAATTTTTTTCTGTAGGACTAATTGTTTGCACATAGCTAGCGAGGGAATATGAAAATTTTGTGCATGGTATTTGAAGGTGGTTTGGGTCGTACAAAACCCATCGGTTGGGGCAGCTCAATATTCCTGTATCGTGTTTGAAGCATTTTGGGTTTTCGCGCCTGTGGAGGTCTGTGAAACGTCCCCTTAGAAAAATTATTGAATTACTGTGCTGGCAAACCCCTTAGTTTTTTAATTTTCAAACAGCTGAGCAAAACTGAACGTACTCAGACATTCACTAATGTTACACACAATATTTTTTAGCGCAACGCAATCATACTTTCAATAATCCCTACATGAGAATGGTCCTGACTAAATTAACCTATACGTTTCACAAATCACTTACCTCACAAAAATCTTCGTTTCTCGAACTACTGCAATACAGCGAGCGCCACTGCTGCCAGCTAAATAAAAGATTCAAACTACTGAAGGCACTAACTACTGATAGGCACAGTTAGCAAAAGAAAGATTTTGATAGAGAACAAACAATATATTTACCTTAATTGTGTTCAAAAGTCATAATATATATATCAGTTCATGACAACCAGTTTTAAAAATGCACTGTCTCTGATGGACACACGTCCAGATCATCCGCTCTCAAAATTCCTCCATCTTTCTCCCCACATCCACCACTGCTGGCAGCTCACCTCCTACTGCGCAGCGCTACGCGCTGTTAACATCCAGCTGCCCAACACTACAATGGCAGACAACAATGCAAACTAGCCACAGACTGCACACAGCACAGCCAGTGATTTTCATACAGAGCACTACGTGGCGTTACCAATAAGAAAACCAAAACAGCCTACTTACACCTGGACAGTGAAAGCATGTCTCATTTGCCAATATGATTCGATTTCTGGTTGATAAAAATTCTTATCTAATGGGCAATCTGTCTGAACGTTTCTTTTAGTTAACACTGGATTTTGAGACTCAATCTTTACCGCCAAGCTGACATTTAATGAAAAATTTTCGCTAGCGTCTTGACTTGTGATATCTAAAGCGAAATAAACATCAGCAGAAAAACAATATTGTATTCCTGACCTCTTGGCAGTAATGATACCAAGTCTGCAATTGAGTGTTTAGCTGTGGACATAAAAATTACTGCATAATCATAGTTTGATAAAAACCGTCCTCAGTGCCGTAAGCATTGAGCCATTCTGGAAAGAAAAGTGTTATTGTGTACAAATACAGCCACCAATGGCTTGTAACCCGTATGTAGAATGTATCTCCACTGTAAATCTATTTATGAAACTTCTTAATAGCCAAGACAATATCATGAACTTCATTGTCTATCTATATTTCCTCTGAGTTTATGGATGCTGAATGATGAATGAATAATATATTGCAGTTGATTTGATGTAGAATGGTACCCAGTTTCTTGACATTCATGAGAACAAGAAGATTCTTAGAAGACTGACATAATCACAACTGGAGATATGCGACCTCTGTAATGTTTATTACATTACTATAGTTTAGATAAGATATTCCCAATTGTTTTTGTCTTGTAGATAACATGCCAATTTTGACAACATGCCATTTTTTTTGGTTTGTTACATAGTGAACTTTTACAGAGTTGTCAATTTCAAATGTATTTTTTACAGTTGACAGAATGCTACCCATTTAACAGGATTTACTCTTCATGAGTAAACTGAAAACGTAACAAAAATTTTGTTTTGTAGATTTAGTAATTTAAAAAACAAAATGGAATTCCACTATAAGTACTACATACTTTCATTTCACTTGAGGGATGAGCCTGACACATTATTAGAAAATTTTCAATATTTATTTTCTTTGTAGTTAGGTTTAACCTTGATTTTTTCCGATAATGATTTTCAATCTCTTTCTATTGCTTGTAAGAAGATTATCAGTGCGCCGAAACTCCTTTCCACGAGACTTGAAAATGTAAGAACCATCAAAAACTTTCTCATGCTAGTCCATATATAGCATAAGCAACAGGTTATGTTTCTCTGAAGCCAGAATTGCTGATATCCCCTTCTACACCGTATCTTGAGTTGTTTGTTAGCGATTAGTAAAGTCAGCTCTTTTTACAATTTGATATCCACTGTGATATTACCATAGTCAATACATCCTCCAATCTAGTTTTGTGAAGTACGTTTAAATCTTGAACATAGATCGAAATGTTATTGTCCTGGCAGTTTATCTGTGTCTAAGTAGGAAATTTGGAAAGTTCGAGTCTGCTAATGTTTACCTTCATTCGTTTAAATCCGGCAAGAAAAACTAAAGAAAATTGACTACGTTTTTATCAGTTTTACACTGTCGCCTTGTAACTGCAACTCAATCTCGTAAAATTTAGTAAACACATCTATGAAATAAAGAACGTCTTGTTTTCTTTTAGTTAAATTTTCTTTTAAAAGTCGATCCAAAACTCGAGCACAGTCTCAAAAAGTGAGAAAAATCTTTTCGCAGGTGAGCTTTTTCACAACCAGCGTACTTCAGTCTGAAGGAGTAATCGTTCAAAGTTCTCGTCATTTTCTTAACATAAATGGGTAGATAACCGAGAATTCTATGCGTTGCTTCGAATGTTGTTTACTGCGTCAATGAACAACTAGAGGGATTGATATAATCTACGACTCAGAGGCACATTTCGTTTCAACGACATACAAGTCACTGACAGCAACCGAACATGGACAGGTGCTGCATTTACTGTCGCTGATGTTATCACAGTAGCGCTTGCCAGGCATTGTTATAAAATGACAGGTCCTTCGAGAGCAGAAATAATTATGCTTTGTTTCCGTGTCTAGTAGTTTGTACCGATAATAGCATGCGTGTTATCTGGCGGCAGTTGGGACTGTATAACCTTTCTAATTATGATAGGTTTCATTCTGAATAATTTGAACCTTTATAGTTGACACGTGCCGCAGTTTCATCGATTAACAAAATATAGCTAGTCTGAACAGCGACACTTAAATTCTAGCCTTCCAGATAAGATCACGAAACTTGAACTTATATTTTGAAATAATCAGCGTTGGATTAGTGTTTATATTTCTGAAGTAGTTCAGTTATAAAAATCTGTAAATAATCCACAGTTGTAAATAAGTTCACACTGCCGGTTCCTTTATTCGATTCAAAGTTACGTCATCGAGTAAAACAGACGTAATATCCGGCGTTCCCCAAGGAAGTGTTATAGGCCCTCTATTGCTCCTGATCGATATTAACGACATAGGAGACAATCTGAGTAGCCGTCTTAGATTGTTTGCAGATGATGCTGTCATTTACCGTCTTCTAAAGTCATCAGATGATCAAAACGACTTGCAATATGATTTAGATAAGATATCTGTATGGTGCGGAAAGTGGTAATTGACCCTGAATAAGGAAAAGTGTGAAGTTATTCACGTGAGTACTAGAAGAAATCGGCTAAATTGCGACTACGCGATAAGTCACACAAATATGAAGGCTGTAAATTCAACTCATTACCTAGGGATTACAATTACAAATAAGCTAAACTGGAACGATCACATAGATAATATTGTGGGTAGAGCAAACCAAAGTCTGCGATACACTGGCAGACCCCGTAGAAGCGTGCTATCGGAAAAGTGGGGTTCATAAAATGGCCATTGTATATTTTACAATTTCTAAAGTTCAGCGAGTAGAACGAAATCGACTGCAGTGATAGCTGAACTACGCGTGCAAGCATCTCTGGAATCAAATGTACCATTATCGACAATCTAAGACATGGAAATCACCAAAAAATGACTCGTAATAAAATTTTACATTACATTTATAAAGGAATCACTTTTTCTTTGAAATAGTCTTCCAAAATATTAAATATTGCTTCACTTTTTCGTTTGTTGTCTCAGTTCTCGTACGTGAGGTTCTTCATGAATTCCTTGGTCCTTAACGAAACGAACATATGCTAAAACAATGCCTCATTACTAGAGTAAAGTGGAGTCGTCCAGCTGTAAAGTGGAATGAGACGTTTACAGATATACAATATACTTTCAGCATCATAACCCATTTCATCAATACGTCCTTGAACTGTGTTGTTGCTCAAACAAATATTCTAGAAACTGTAGTAGGCAGGTCTTTACTGAACAGATTTTAAAACCACTTCAATGCTGGCAAAGTTCGTTGCTCCCCGGTACTACGCAGTTTTCCGATTTTACCAATAGCAGCGAGATACTGTAAGACTCTCGCAAACCATGACTATATCTTTGTGGAACGAAGCGAAGACACCATTCACTGAGGGTCTCTTTTCTTGTTTTTCTTTGAGTAGTTGAAAGTATTTCAAATCTTTACCTGTTTTATCAGGGTGACACCTTCTCAGGAGATCACTCAGCTTCGATGGTTTTATAGTGTCATTGCGCAACACTTGGTTACGTAAAAGGGCACATCGGTAATCAATACTTCTTTTCAGATTCGTCTATGTTTACCATCAGTTATCTGAGGACAAAAAGTATGCTACTTACATAGACATGAGAGCCATAGCAATCAGAATCAACTCCCTCAACTTCAGGTCATGACCGTCGAATCACTACACAATAGAAAGAACTACAAACAGAAAATTTGTTAAAAAAATAATTACTTACTTTTCTCCGGCACTCCCCGACAAAATGACGCTGATTCACTTTAGCTTTTAGGGTGTCTAACTATAGTGTGTTGAAGGAGGGATAAATCAGAACTCTATTATTTCACGAACAGCAAAAATGTGTAGGAGTCGATCGACTTGTGTCTGGCTTCTGCCAACTTGAGCGATGTATAACGGAGCCTTGCTTAGTTAGCCATTATGAAGTAATTGTTGTGTGGCATTGTGCTGTATCACGAATTATTACATCTCTTGATGAGAGAAGAAGTGGTTCCTGGCCCATCAGGGACAGCGCCCTATACTCTCTCCACTCCTAGGAGAATGGCAAGGAGCAGTACTCCACGGAGTGGGACTAGAAGAATAATTAATGACGTCGCTGAGTGTTGCGAGAGGAGCAAAACAAAAGAGTTGCTCCACTTTCTCACCTAGCCCACGGGATGTACAGTGACGCACAAAGGAGCAAGTTTCTGCTCTCGGAAAAGAATTCGAAATTTTGGTCGCGACTTGCCCACCGTCATTGACACCCATTGAACCTGATTCACCACCATTTTCTTTTTGGCTGACAAGGACCCCTCGCCGGTTCGGAGTCGAATCTAGGGATCTACGTAGACCACATTGGAATTCACTGGCTTATAAATTTGTCTGTAAAAAACACTAGCTGCGGCGCGCGGTATTATCCACGATTAAACACTAATTTATACAAAAATGTCAATACCGACATTCACTCTCCACGCTTGTACGCCATCACAA
This sequence comes from Schistocerca americana, assembly GCF_021461395.2. Classification (NCBI taxonomy): domain Eukaryota; kingdom Metazoa; phylum Arthropoda; class Insecta; order Orthoptera; family Acrididae; genus Schistocerca; species Schistocerca americana. The sequence continues at coordinate 819,625,994 of NC_060121.1, read as the reverse complement.
AAGTTATCTCTCGGAAGTCTTATGGTGCAAACTACTTGTGGCCGAGCACACAACACGACCTCGGGAAAAAAAAAAAATGTTTTGTGACGATGGGAAAAGCTGACTGAACTATGTCGGTCGCAATTCATTTCTTTACTTCACAGAAACCGTTTCTACGGGAATTAGCGGACTACAAAATGTGCCAGGAAAGAGGGTAAATAATTTAAGGACTGCTTGTGACATGCAAGGGAAACATCGGAATGGTCATAATTGTCGGTGTACAGGGTGAGCCAAATTATCCCTGTAAACAACATTCAGAGACTTCGGTAGAAAGAAAAACCAGTCCAAGATGACAATATTTTATTTTTCATTCGATGATTATTTTCGGGGTGAGACCCATCTCCAAATCAACGTAACTAAGTTGAGAACGGAATCTACGAAGATGTTAGTCTGGTTTGGTACCAATATCACCATAGTTCAGGTACCCCCTTTACGCAGGCACATCAGAAAGACACGAATGCTACACTAGTCCCTTGCCCACAAGTTGGTACTCACGTACCGGCGTCAGATTCGGACTACGCTGCATATACGCAGCAACAACGGCCTCAAACGGAAAAAATTCATCATCATCTCGTATAATATGTCTACTAAATTTGGTAGAAATCGTTTCAGTGGCTTAGCATAGGGTTTTTACCCGTATCTGAGCCCACGTAGGCATATGCCAAATCTATTATACATATATTTAACTTGTTTACTATGTATTTGAAAGAAGGCAGATCGGTAGGGATATGAATATTATAGAGCTGTCATTTTGATAAGTCATGGTTGTAAAATACTGACACGAACTTTTTTGCACAGGAATCACCTCTGGAAAGATAAATTTGGGTTCGGAAGGAATGTAGGCAATATTAAACATGTCACTTATTTGAGCAGATTGGTTAAAAGAAGTTCTCTAGTGAAGAGGATGTCAACAGATCAAACATCAGAAGAGATTGTTACAGTGTGTAACACCCAGGCAGTAAAATAGGAGGGATACATATTTTCAGAGTAGGCATAGCTCAGAGTCTGTGAACGCAGATTTGCCAAGGTATGGTCATTCGAAATATTACTCAGCGTGCTTGGAAGCTGTGAGATGCCAGGACAGGTCACGAAGCCTAACTTATGTGTGCGGCGCATGTAAGGCGATGATGGGATTCATACTTACTGGCTCTCTTCACAGCACAGCGTCTGTTGAAAAGAGTGCATCATGAGAGAAAGCAGGTAAGTAAGGATAAACGATTAGGTACTACAAATACGAAAATAAAGGCTATGTAGGATGTAAGAGGTATTGGAATCAAGAAATAGAGGTAGATCAAAAATTAAGATGTAAATAAACTAATATAGTTATTATAACAGAAGCAAAAAGGAGGTTACAATTGTAAGTAGACTGTTTAGATTTTCTTATTGGTAACGCCACGTATGACTTTTGAACAATATTAAGGTAAATACATTGTTTGTTCTCTATCAAAATCTTTCTTTTGCTAACTGTGCCTATTAGTAGTTAGTGCCTTCAGTAGTTTGAATCTTTTATTTAGGTGGCAGTAGTGGCGCTCGTGGTATTGCAGTAGTTCGAGTAACGAAGATTTTTGTGAGGTAAGTGATTTGTGGAACGTATAGGTTAATGTTAGTCAGGTCCATTCTTTTGTAGGGATTTTTGAAAGTCAGATTTCGTTGCTCTAAAAATATTGTGTGTCAGTTTAAGCACAGTCATCCATAAATTTTTCAAAGGGGACATTTCAAAATGAACAAAAGAACTCGATTGCTATACAGTTACTCCTATATGCTTCGGGGTACCTCAAATCACAGTAGCGAAATGTGAGGTGGCAATCCTACTAAATGATCAGTGTATAAATATTATGGCAATTTGCTTATTAATGAAATAATCTTCACATATAAATTTAAAATTACGTAACAGAGGGTACTCAATCATTATGGGTGTATAATCTTCTGGAGACGAACAAGAAAAAAGAAAACAGAAGCCAAACCGTTGTGTGACATATTGCAAATAGTCCTAAATAAGGTAAATAAAAGCTATCAGGGTCTCATTTGTGGACATGTGAATTCTAGAGTAGGCAACACACTTACCACAGGAGTAAAGGGTGCATCAGGGGAACAATACGTCAACATAAATGCAACCTTCACCCAGCTGATCACTAACACATTTTTTTCACAAAACAAATGTTACAGAAGATTTCATGGAATGCTTGGCGTTATAGGTATTTAATACAATATGAATCAAAAACGACAAGCTTTGCAGTCCAATTCGGGATGTAAGAGTACGCTCTGTAAGGGTATCTGTTATGATAACCATTTAATCATCGCAATAGTTACTGTGAAAGCTAAGTGGTAGAGACTAAGTCAAGGAGACAAAACATGAAGATGTCTTCAAAATATGCATTCTCTAACTAGAGAGTACTAGCAAAGTTTATGCAAGAATATTTGCCAGACACTCCAACAGTTAAGGATCTAGAGAAAGAATGGCAAAATAAGATAGAATGCCTTGAAACAGTGGCATTTGAGACATTGGAGAAAAAGAAGGCGTCAAGGAAAAAGAATGGCTGAAGGGTATTAAACAGGATATCGCAAAGACAATGGAAGCTACAAAATACCCCATCAGAATAAAACACTAGTAACTGAAGAGGAGTATATGCATAAAATGAACTATGTGAGACAATAACTTGGCTAACACACCAAGAGACAGGGGATCATTTTTTAACTAAAGTAGAACATAGCAGGCCTACTTTTATCTGTAAACTAATAAAATACATAAATGGATCAGAATTAAACATAGTTAGCGACGACCAATCGACACTACTATATACTAATTTATGGCAAATAGAAGATTCGGAATTGAAGGAAGAGAGGTCACGTTATCCAACTATAATAGTACTCTGGACTCATTTAAAATAGGAGAAAGGTAAGTACACACATCAAAAAAAGTTTTGCCTCACCCCGGATCCAAGAACTTTTGAAGATAGACGTTGACTGTGGATTTTGTATCACAGACACAGATCCTTTGACTCTTCAGAGATGTCACTACACCCGCCCAAAGATATGAACAACCATGCATGAGCAGTGCCTCTTAGACGGAGGGGGTCCGACAGCCGATCAGTTCCATTCATTCCACCAGGAAGGAGGTAGACGGCTAGTGTAGGCTGCAGTTCAACCGTGCCTGGACGGTCAATACCGTGGATCTATCACGTCCGCATTGTTACTTTGCGCCAGTAAGTGTTCTCAACAAGGGCAGTGTCCAGGCGTCTTGGAGTTAACCAAAGCGATGTTGTTCGGGCATGGAGGAGATACAGAGAGGGAGGAATTGTCGATGACATGTCTCGCTCAGGTCGCCCAAGGGCTACTACTGTAGTGGGTGACCGCTACCTGCGGTTTATGTCTCAGAGGGGCCCTGACAGCAACGTCATCATGTTAAATACTGCTTTTTGTGCCAACACAGGACGTCGAGTTACAACTCAAACTGAGCGCAATAGGTTGAATGATGCGCAACGTTACCCCGACGTCCATAGCGAGGTTCATCTTTGCAACCACAACACCACGCAGCGCGTTACAAATGGGCACAACAACATGCTGAATGGGCTTCTCACGATTGGCATCACGTTCTCTTCACCGATGAGTGTCGCATATGTCTTCAACCAGACAATTGTGGGAGACGTTGTAACAACGACTCTGTACAGTTGTACATATAAGTAATTCTTTTCATCTGATTTCATTTTTTTTGTTTCATGCCATTATGTTAAGAAAACTGTAAATAAGTTTCAATGTGAATATTAATGTTTATGTCAAATGTCAAGTAATATTGTAATAGAATTGAAATGTAACAAATGTTGAAACTGTTGTAAGATGTTTAAAATTGTAACTGTGCGTCTGGTCCATACGTAGGCAATGTGTTAGGATATGTAGAATGCAAAACCTCGGGTGCATACCCGGTTTGTCAGGGAGTGGCAAAAGGTGGATGGCAGGAGAGCGCGGGAAAATGCACGCGGGCACTGCACGGCGCAACGGGCTCAGCAGTAGTAGTTGGAGTCTGGCACTGGTTTGAGCAACACCTTCTGGAGCGAGGAAGCTCTCCTGGAAGACGTAGTTTCATTGAGACTCGGGTATGCCGTTCCAACGCGCACACAGCATGGCAAAATTCCATAGGCACTAAATGGAAAACTATTACGACACTAAGAAGAATTAAAGTGCCGATATGTCAAGAGCCATAGCCGTGGTTGTATGTGTGCTCTGTGCTTCGCCATCTCGCCGCCCGCCAACATCCGCATCGATAATAGCAGGATGAAACTTTCAGTACTGTATTCGTATGGATCAGAGAGTGAACTGCGTTTGTTTGGTGCAATAATAACCAGAACTTTTCCATCATTTAATTATCCTCACAACTAACCTAGACAGGGGCCTTTCCAAACGTTGTGCAATCCAAGTGTCCTGAAACGAAAATTAAAAATTGTGTTAATAATAATTATTTGCAGAACTAGCTATATTAGAATGGTGTATAGAGAAATGTTTTGTTAATGAACCTGTAAATGAATAGCGACGGTCTAACGAAGTCGGAAGATAACTTTATTATTGATATATTGATATAGTAACGAAGTTTATTAATTTCGAGACAGATTTAAACGCATTTAAATGAGCAGCAAATAAGATGAAAAGAGTAGAAACTTATATACTGGAAATCTTGAATGAATAATAAATTCAGCAATCATTTTTTTAAATACAGCGATCATAATAGTTTCAGCCCCCCCTCATTCATTTGAACTCTGAAGTCTTCTAAACTGATTTGACCAGCAAAAATTAAAGTCAATACAAATGTCAAAATTTATCAGTGTCTTATATTTATCAAAATTGACATTTTGTGTGTGGCATGAAAGTACAATTTCTAGGGTAGCCTATGCCCGATTGTAATCAGATTAATAGACAGTATGAAGTTTTGTAGTAATAACTATAGTGTAGTGTTATGTATTCATGATTTTTCATATCAGTAAAGAACGTGGAACTATCAGTTCAATCAATTTTCTGGTTCTAAAATTCTACTGTATTATGCAGTGTTACAACTTGTTGTTTTGCATGAATGTATACCAACTTGTACAGGGAAGAAACTCAGTTAATGCCTAATTATTGTCACATTGGTATCATCTTCAGGTCTGCTTTTGATCCGTCCTGACGTGTGATTGCATTTTGACCTTACTTGACGCATCATTTTTATTACAGAGTGGATGTAAGTCTGATTTGCCCCCATTCAGGTACACGCGGTTGATATCTATGCAAAAATCTCATAAGGTGAATCCCGCTCACTTACTATAGCACGAGTACTGTGTCAGGGGTTACAGCGTGTTTGGAGGCAACCCGGTCAGGCTGAACGCCTTAGACACGTCGCCCAGCGAGCGCTGCAAGGTGGAGGTACCCTGTTGTTTTGGGGTGGCATTATGTGGGGCCGACGTAATCCGCTGGTGGTCATGGAAGGCGCCTTAACGGCTGTACGATACATGAATGCCATCCTCCGACCCATAGTGCAACTACATTGGCAGCGTAGTGGCGAGGAGGCATTAGTCTTCATGGAAGACAATACGCCCCCATCGTGCACATTCGTAAATGACTTCCTTCAGGACAACGACATCGCTCGAAAAGAGTGGCCAGCATGTTTTCCAGACATGAAAACTTTCGAACATTCCTGGGATGGATTGAAATGGACTGTTTATAGACGACGTGAACCACCAATCACTCTGAGAAATCGATGCCGAATCGCCGTTGAGGAGTGGGACAATGTGGACCAACACTGCCTTGATGAACTTGCGATTAGTTTGCCACGACGAATACACGCATGCATCAATGCAAGAGGGCGTGCTACTGGGTATTATAGGTACCGTTGTGTTCAGCAATCTGGACCACCACGTCTGAAGGTGTCGCAGAATAGAGGTACAACATGAAACGTGTGATTTTCATGAGCAATATAAAGGGCGGAAATGATGTTTATGTTGATCTCTATTCCAAAATTTTCTGTACAGGTGCCAGAACTGTCGGAACAGTTTTTTGATGTGTGTATTTTAAATTCATAAAGCATTTAGATCAGCTGACATTAATATGAAACTGTGGAAATATGTCAGTTCCTTCCTGATTTCAGGCTATTACATTCATTTAGTCTTGGTGTTGTGTTCACTTTTACTCTGCAAATGTACTATTCGGGTCAATTTGACGAGACATAATAAAATGCGGAAAAAAACTCCTAGTCACATGCATTTTTAGTACAGTTGTAAGCCATCGATATTGTCGTTATTTTACAATATGGTGTTAACGATCATAGAGATAATAATAATAGTAATAATAATAATAACAATGATGTTACACAGAACTTCAGTAAAGAAAATTTATTATTTTAATGTTCATGCTGTGTATATTTGGGAAACAGACATTTCCACCAAAAAGTCATTCTTCACAACCATCTGTCCATCTGGCCATATCAGTTTCTTCCCTTCTTACTCACTGTAGTTTGGACTCAAGTAGGTGACGTGTGTTTTGTATACATCTTTATTACACTTTTTCCACACAATATTTTGTTTTATTGTGATTGCTTGAAGGACGGAACTTACAGCATGTACTTTTAGTATAGTATCTTGTTGTCACTGATTTAGCCACACCAGCCACTCTTTCAGGGTGTGGGATGCTCCCGACCATTCTCAAAGTATCTTCTGTTCTTGGTAAAAGCTTCCTTAATGCAATGTGCATTGCTACCAGTTACTTTACAAGTTCCTACAAAAATATTTTCCTTCTAGTCAATTTTCTTGCATTCCAGTGAGGATCAATTGAAGTCCACAATATGTATGCATTATAAGCATCAACATCAATAATATTGGTTTTTCCGTTGCATGTATAAGTACCTATTAGCTGACCGAGTATGTCTACAGCCCCTTTGCTTGATTTATAATCTAAAATCATTGTGGCTTCTTATCAGTCCTAGCATTTATCTTCCCACAGTGGTGGAGAGTGCTCACTAGTACAAGGTACTCATTTTTCTTAGGGATATGATTGACCACAGTATTGTCATGTGTGAAGTAAAATGAAGAGCTATGAACCTCCTTTTTGGTCATATTTTGTGGAAGCTCTGGCTTACTTTTATGTGCGATTTCTAGCATTGTCAGTTTCCTTTTCAGGAGCAGCTGTCCCAAATTGTATCCGTAAAAAAAACTATCACATGTTACATTCTGACCTCGCAGGTCAGAGGTAAGACCACTCTCATTCGCTGATTTTTTTTCTGCTATGGCACCACTCTTCTTTCTGTATAAATTTGCACTTTCAGTACATATGAAGATTTGCTGTCATCACACGCCTTATCTTGATCCCAAATTTTTCCAGACTGCTTGGGATGTACTGCTTGAATGGGTGAGGCCTCTAAAAGCTACCAGTTGCTCATCGGAGGTCACTTTTCCCCCTGGATTATACGGTTCAGGAACGACTTCAAACAACTTCTCCCAAATTCGGCGAATTGTGGTTTGTTTATCAGTGCATCGTCTTTCCTCTGTTGTGGATTTCTTATCAAATCGCAAGACGCGCGGTATTTTACAGAATGTTTCTGGGGACATGGTTGCTCGGAATATGTTCCTCCCACTATCCTCATCCACAGACTTTTCGTAATTTCCCATGTAAGCGACATTGGATTAGGGGTCTTAAGTATATTTGAAATAAAAAAAAGCATCATCATTGTTTGTCCGCTGTACACCATAAACGTGTTGCCCCTCAATATTTGACATCCCTATTATTTCATTCTGACGTGTTGTAGAAAATAATCCTTCAAATGAACTTCTTACGTCACTTATTCTGCTGTTTGCATAAGTGGTAACTCCCGGGGTACTCTTGATGACGTTCGAAACAGGTAGGCGGCCATGTTGTGCTGGTGGTTGCAACTCCCATTCTATGTTCCCATTTTTAAAAACAGAAGTCTGCACACTACTTTGAACAGGCTGTGGACTGCCATCAATGTCATCAGAACCTTTCAGATGTGTTACTGACAAGATCTTCTTACTCGGAAAGTGATCCCTCGTCTGTTGAGTTACTTATGAAGTCTTGCAATTCAGCGTCAGTCAGTGATGTAATCGCTTTGACCTCACAATTAAAACTGATCACAAACGATAGAGAGCACAAACTGAGCAGAAACAGTGGTTATTCGAACAGTCGACAAGTCGTAATGACGAGTCCATTGTTGTAAACTCAATGCCTTTGTTGACTTGTTGGATGTTGACAGTAAGTATGAACTATGGATGTCATTACTACTGCTAAATATGTGAGAACTACAAAGTATTTGACTTTAGAGTAATCACATTAATGTCACGTCACATTCACCTGAAAACTGCATACGAACTGTTACGTCTTATGACCCCATGACTTAAAATAGTTTAAAACTTTTTAATCACATACTGCCGTTGAATTTTCAAAGAAAGTCACCAAATTTCACAAAGTTATTTTGATATTTAAATAACAAGAAACGAAATTTATAACCGTTTCGAGTCATATACACCTGAACAGAATAACAGGGTTAATAAATATTAGCACTGGTGTAAAATACTGAACTCGTGGAAGAGTTCAGGTATCAGTGATATCAGTTTTTAAAAAAGGTCAATGGAACAACTAAGAAAATTATAGAGGAATTACACTCCTAAACTCAGCCTATAAATTATTTGCAGAAATAATTAACGTGTATAAAAACAGTAACAGGGGCTCTCCTACTAGGATAAAGTGGACTCCGGAAAGGCCATTCATACGGAAATAAGATATTCACCAGAAACTTAATTTTTAGAGAAAGGACGAGAAGTCGCTTCATCATTGACAATACCTCACCAACTCAAAAATAATGATAGATAATACCTCATCTGGGCAGGTCTCCAACTTTAACTTTGTGGAATGTGGTATAATGTATGAAATGGAATGAATATACAAAATAAGGTAAACAAATTGTAATCAGTATGCATCGTACACAAAACTTTCCCAGCAAAGTAGGGCAGGTAACAAAATTAACATTTTATAAAATCATAGCTACACCTGTGTTACTATTTGAAAATGAGTCATGAGTCCCTAAAATATGAGCCAGGGGCGAATAGGATTGAGCGGTTTGTACAAACGTAATTACTTACATTGGCTGTTTGTCCCTTCCACTAATCGAAGATTTTTGCCTCTTATCGACACTGGCAATTTATTGGTTCCAGAGATTCCAAGACTTTCGATAATGTTTTAATTTGAAGTTTGAAGTCGGATAACGAATTACAAGATGTTTCTTCGTATGATTTAACTACAAATTAACACCTTTCTAACTAATTTTCTTTACTTTCATTGTCAAACCTTTCTTCTTGCCAAATTTCATGACTCCACGTTAAGGTGGAGTACCATATATGTATTAATGAGCAGCGAGTGACAAAATATGTGACGTAAATGGCGTTACCTTTTGATTGCATTGACTCTTAAGTCTAACATTTTTGACTCATCGGAATTCTGTACATCCCAGTATGTGATGTAAATTTAAATTTTATATCTCTACTCCTATCTATCTTCCTGGGAAAAAGGGTCTGAACCGACAGAAACACAAATAGTCGTTGTAATGAAATTTAATCATGTGATACTGTGGAAATTGGATCAGGACATGAGACAGTCTTCATTACATATAATGAATGCTGTCAATAGCAAGCATAAAACTTCAGAAAAGAGAAATTTTTTCAGCATCTACTATAAATTTAAGAGCTAGGAAGTGTCTTGTGAAGATTTTTGTGTGGAGTCTAGCTTGTACAGAAGTGTTGCTTGCACAATAAACAGGTCAGATGGGAAGAGAATAGAAGCTTCTGAAATATTTCAGATAAATGTTGGATATTATATGGGTAGATCAGAAAACCAGCAAGGAAGTATTGCAGAGACGTGGGAGTAATTAGGTGTACAGCACAATTTGTCTGAGGGAGAGAATATTTTGCTGGACACATCCTGCAACATCTAGGAATTGTTTATTCGGTAATGAAGTCTAGGGCACAAATACTGTAGAGGAGAACTAAGGTTAGACTACATTAAGCAGATTCAAGTGCATGTAGGTTGCAGCAGCTATGTGGTGTCTATGAAGCTTGCAAAGGCTTAGGTGAGCACTGTGGGCTGCATCAAACCAGATTTCAGAATGAAGACAACAGAAAAAACTGATCAATTTTAAAAATGTAAATTAGATATGTTTCAGGAAGTGAAAGAAGCGGAATTGTGCAAGACGTTTGATTTGCAGGTGAATATTCAGTTTAAATCAGAAAGCAGTCCTCTACTGGAGACACGAGCAACATGTCTAGCGGGTTCTCTTCTGAGGGAGCGTCGTTGCTCCAGGGCCTTGAGAGGGGAGGGTGGGGTGGGTGTTTCGGGTGCACTCCGAGACTCGCCAGCTAAGTGGAGTCTGATAGCGAGGGCTTGTCCCTAAAGAGGGCTGGAGCGGCCGCGCCCGCCACAGACACAGGCAGGAGTGGCGCGTGGACACAGGCCGCCGCCCTAAGGGCTGCCGACCGGGCTGTCTTCGCCGCAGCCCACAGCGTGCAGGCCGGCGAAAATGTTGTACGGACACTCCCGGATAGGCAAAAATTATTAAAATGACAAGAAACACTGAAATAAACTGTATGACACGATTCAGTACACAAGCTACTTGAATACAAAACACGGGTCTTACAGCACTCGTAAAACTTGAAGTGTTCGGTGGAATTAAGTGATAATCTTAATGTAGTGATGATTAGTCTGATCACGCTTTCTGTTGGGTTTGAACTGCACTACATGCCAGTAACAAGTACCTCCATTTGAGCTGCTAGAAAGCATTTGTTGGCCATATTCAATGTTTTGCCTTAGCACGGTTATGTTCTTGTCTTTGGATATAAACAAATTCCTGACAGTGTCAACAAGATGGTGACGTCATAATCTTATATCCGAGTAAACAGATGGATGTCTTGCCAGTACGTTAATAACAAGAGTGATCCACTTTTTGATAACAGTGATGTAGGTCCTGATTTTGCACCAGTAAATTCGTCAGGCGTTGAAAATATGGAAGCGTGTTTCCACAAATCTAGCTTCAAAAGATTCAGACATAGCATTTCTCACAATTTTTGAATTTTTTAATCTCAGCAGCATTTATATGTAATGTAATACACATCAAAGAATGCCTGTGGGGTTGTTGTAGTCACTGGTTCGTACTACCTCCAAACAACAAAAAAGATTATAAATAGTTTTCATTATTAGCATTGTCTTGAAACTAAATATCATCGATTAATACTATTTTCACTGTGTATTATTTCTCTGCAAATGTTTACACGCATTTATTTATAGGAACGAACACAACCTAAATTCACTGAAAGAGAAGTAGAGTCGGTCATGGTCGGATTTCAAACGAATTCAAAGATTTTAAACGTTCGATTATGCGGATGAGATGGAGAGATAGTTCCTACTACAATGGAATTAGCAGGAAAGTATGATGGACATTTCCTTCATTAGTGTTGTAACTACACTTCATTAAGACCCTCATAGTTACTTCCCGTTTGTTTCAGTCATATTTCAATTTATTTATCTGCGAAACTTTTGATTTTCTAGTATTCTCTTTTCTAATACAATGGAAAATATACACGAAAGTTTGGAACCACTTTGACATAGCTACTTTATGAATATTACTCCAGCAGTTTTTTTTTCTTTTTGCGTTTAGCGTCTCTCGTGTAGCTACCGTTCTGTGACGTATGATACTAAGAATCACATATTTTCTCTCAAATACTTCTGCGTACTTCTGATTTAAGACAGTATGTAAGCAGCCCGTTTGTATGGTGGCACCGCTATAAACTGTATTAATATCGCTGACAGCGCTGTGCGCCCTGAGCAAGAGATTCTGTTGTCGGACGGTCTAGCAGTTAGGAGAGAGAAGGGTTTGGACATGTTTCATTAGTGGAGACTCATTGCTGGTTGACATGCATTGTAATATGAAGATGGATGTGGTTGGTAAAGGTTGGGTAGTAGAATTATTGGCAACTATATAATTTTCGAAACTGGATGTCACATGAATAAGGTAAAATCTTCTAAATACATTGTTTGCTCTTCAACAAATTATATGCCCTCCTAGTAGTTAGAGTCTATTGTAGTTAGAATCTTTTTATTTAGCTGGCTGTAGTTGCTGCTTACTGTAATTCCTGCAGTTCTTGTTATGAAGATTTTCTGTAAGGTAACGGACCTACGAAAAAGTATGGGTTATTGTTGGGATTTCTTGCAATTCGGGTACATTCTTTTGTGTTAATTATTTGAAGCCATATTGTTACTGTATAGCAGTCAGATTGCATTGGGCTTGTTTATTGTGGGTAATAAATGAGTGTGTTAAGTCTGAGTTGTCTTTGTTAGGGAAAATTCTGTAGGTCAGTGTTTTAAATGAAAAAAAAATCAGCAAAGAGACAGTAGTTTCACTCACTCAGTAGTTTCACCAGTAGTTTCAACTCAAGAGTTTCACCTCGTAAGGACTCAGTAGTTTCACCTGGCGACCCTTAGCCGAGGATACTTCACTATAATCTTCTGATTTTTTTGTAGTTTGAATAATTAACAAGTAATTAGAAATTAGTTATTGTTTACTGTTACCACGTAATGGTATGTATGGAATTTCCTTTGTAGTTGTAGTTTCTTATTATTGTACTGTATTTTCATGAACAAAGTACTTGTGGCATGTATGTGAATTTGTACTAAGTGTCTCGCAGTTGCTTTTGCAACTAGTTACATATTGATTATTTTCAGTACTATTTTAGTCTTTCTTCTTATTTTTGCTTTTCTAATTTATTGTGTAAAATAATGTAATAATCATAGCGAGTGAAAAGTGTAAGACTAGGCTGCAAAGCAAACTGAGAAATGACAGTGATGAGGAGCGTAGTAATGAATTGACAAATGCTCAAGACAATAATTTGGTAATAGTGCAGAGGGACATGGAACAGGCAGTACATAACGGGGAAGAAATTGATACAATCAATGAACAGGGAACTATCGTCCATCAATCGGTCGATAACAGTTCGCCTTAGGAATGCTAAATAACAGAACAAGGTCTTGCAAATACTGTAGATTCAGGTTTTGCATCAATACACTTTTCTTAATTAAGTCAAGACACACTCTCTGCTTTTCACAATACGAACACTGCCGGTGCAAACACAAAGGAACATGTTTCAGTCACTAATGCACTGTTATCACAATTAATTAAAAAATTTGATCAAACAGACCAAAGGCTTTAAACGTTAGACACAATGGAACAAAATCAGAAACAAATACAGCAACAACTTCAAAAGTTAGACACAACTGAAGAAGCACTTGGCGAAACACGTAAAGATTTAACCGTTCAGATACACAAAAACTAATCGAAATCTCAAAACTTTCCTGCAGATGTAAAAACTCAAAACTATGACCATTTTCAACCTAATTTTTCGCGACAGAAAAACACATTAGAAAATCATGAAGCAGCCATTAAAGAACTGCAGACCATTGTACTCGAAAATCAGGACAATTTCCGGGCAAAAATTAACTCTATTGCACCTGCCGATACGGTCGCACAGCCTGTAAAAAATTAGGAAATACATAAACGACACAGTAGATCCGATTACTACACAAATGGACACTCTGAAACCTGGCTCACAAAAACACACGGAGGAAATCAGCAGATTATCGGAAAAAATAGCCGAACCTTCGGATCAGTTAATTTATCTACGAAGGTAGAATGATACAAGACCGGTATCCTTTACTGACACAGAGGAGCACGAGGAAATTAGGAAATCTAAACAGAGTCAGAAACAAAACAATACGCAACACAAAAGAGAAATCCGGGAATTACAAGTTCAGTTGGCACAGGTGATACCAGAACTACATATTTCAGAGGATACTTACGCTCCGACCGGGGAGAGGGATTTAAAAATACGGAAAAGTCACAGAAAAATAATATATGGTATTTTGGAGGTTTTGAAAGGAGCCCTGAAATGGAATCGACGTAAGAACGACCGATTTGTCAATCGGCGACACGACTTTGACTATAAGCTGTTCATAACACGTAAATTTAAGACATTCAAGAAATCTAGTAATTACATATATCCACAAGCTTGTTTTCATCAATTTTCTCATTGTTTTCCTCCTAATTGGTTATTAGAGCATAGACTGAATTTATGTGTGGCTATTTAGAAAATGAACCAGCTTTAAGAATGCGATCGATTCTTTGCGACTGTCACAGGAAGGACATTTTTATCGTGCCTTCCTTTATGCATATTGGTCTCAGGCTACTCAAGATCTAGTAAAACACAGTATTATAATGATGAAGCATGTCGAACAGTCTGAATTTTTAAGCCCTGTAAAATATTTTGAAGATATGTTACACAAGAATCAGTAACAGTCAAACCCGTACAGCCCCTCGAAACTTATTCGCATTTGCTTAACTAAATTGCCAGAACACTTGCGACATATTATTTTAGCTGGACGTCGAAAAGATGATATCTATGCTTTTCAGGGACTTTTGCCAGAATTGGAAATCGACACGGACAATTGCATGATGCGAAAACAGGAAAACAACAATTACAGGTCGCATCCATGACAATTTCGCGACGACAGAAATAATAACCGTACACGACAAGTCTACTGCTATAACGCAAATCGTGACCAAAACAGACACCACCCGCATGACAACCATAGGCATAATAACAATAATTACAGAGAAAGATCACATTTGCATAGTAATGACTATGACAGACAACCGGAGAAATAGACAATATGGGAACCAGAATAATTATTATCAAGGTAGACAAAACGACTTCAGACGCAACAATCCACCTCGTAATTACGATTCCGGGAGAAATTCTCACCTACTTAATCTACAAGAAAAAAATTACAGAAATTATCGACAAGATAACAGACCTGAATTTAATGAGAACTGGAGTGACTCAAATAGTGCTAGGCCCTCTCTACAAGCTGAAATTATAGAAATTAGACCTCGAAATCCCAGTAACGGCGCGAGACTGCAAAGAGATAATACACAATGAATGATTCGTGCCACAGGCAGCCACAAAACGTACTTGTGAAACTGACGACGTAGCTGCCATGAGTATCAATTACTTGAAAATGGAAGACATTAGGGACATTTTACTCCAGGAACATGACATGAAACAGAACAATACTCCATATTTTGTATTTCACATCACAACAAATTACATAACATTTACGGCAGTACTTGACTCAAGTAGTCCTATTTCGGCAATTAGTGAAACAGCTTTCAGTAAATGCAACAAATGGAAAGATTGCCCCACACTTCCTTTACGTAAGATTAAATTACAAGGTGCAAATTTTGGAAAAAGTGTAGATGTACGCCATCAAATTAATTCAGAATTCTTTTGTCAAAGCCACAGATTTATTATTACCTTTCTTATTGTTCCATATTGTTGACGGATATTATATTAGATGTAGATTTGTGAATGCGTATAAAGCAATTTTCAACTTTCACAACCCTGAAATAAGCTTAGAGAGTGAAAATAAGTCAACAGCTTTGAAATTTGAAGATTGGCTCTCAAACCATGACTAGGAAATCAATGGGCTTTACTTTTGTTAGATCAGAGTTTGGAACTTTCGACGGAATTGGACACTAATAATCACTTTGCAAGTACTAAGAGGGACGATATTTAGGACGTATTAGATACTAATGTTTTAATTTATAAAAAATTCAAACAACTGAGAATTGTAATGACACTGATAGGCAGGACCTTTCGACATCTTAAAATCACATTTCACAGCTTTTATCACAAAACAGGAACAATTAAAGAATTTCAATACTAATTTCGTGTTCGTGAGCATACAAAATTTTGGGTCAGACCATAGGTAATTCCGGCACATTGTAGGGACCATGTTAGAACGGAAATACAATCTATGCTTGACGTGGGCATTATCGTACCAGCGGTAAGCTCATACAACAATCCATTACATGTTGTTGAGAAGAAAGAACGGATAGATCAGGCTTGTCTTAGATTCCAGACAAATGAATACCATACTCATTCCTGAAACAGACAGGACGAAAACGCTGGAAGAACTTCTCCAAAACTTTAATGGTGTAAAGGTGTCGTTTTCTATTAATCTCAGATCCAGTTTTTATCAAATTGAACTTCATCCAGAACGTAGAAAATATACGGCTTTTCTTTGTTTCGGCGTTTTTTATCAGTTTCGGAAACTTCCTTTTGGTTTGAAAATTTCTTCGGCAGCATTCATTCGTGGGATAAATTCCATATTACCTGAATTCTTAAAATGACAAATCATCTCGTACGTGGATGATATTTTAATAGTAGAAGCCTCATGGGAGCAATATAATCGTATCCTCAACAGTTTGTTACGTACTTTTCTGAATCTGGAATTACACTTAACTTGGAAAAATCTGAATTCGGTAGGACAAAGGGGAAGCTTTTCGGTGACATTATTTCTTCTGAGGGCATTCAGCCAGATCTTGAAAAGTTGAAAGCAATCACAGCTATTCTTGTTCCATCCACAATGGACAAGTTCGAAGTTTTCTAGGTCTCGTGAATTTCTTCCGTCGTTTCCTGAATATGCAGATTCTAGGAATTACAAAACTTTGTTCTCTCACTGACGAAGACACTGTTTGGAACTGGGACGAAAAGGCACAGTTAGAATTTGATTCTTTGAAAGAAGCACTACTTAACACGCCAATCTTAGCGCACCCAGATCTATCACAAGATTTCTGTCTTAGCACGGAGTCTTCTAAAGTTGGTCTTGGTGCCCATTTATTTCAAGAAGCCCTAGAAAATGGCATTACTGTTCAGAAAACCATTGCTTTTGCTAGTCGCTTGCTAACAAAACCTGAGAAAAATTATTCCGTCACTGAATTGGAAGCTTTGGCTATCGTTTGGGCATTTGCCAAATTGTGTTTCTTTCTATGGTGCAAACTTGTCAATGTTTACAGTGATCATCGAGCATTATAATTTCTTATCTCTTGAAAATTGAATAACGACAGGTTGAAACTTTGGTCGTCGTTTCTGCAAGAATTATGCTTCTCAACAATCTACATTCCTGGCATGGAGAACGTTGTTGCAAGCGCACTGTCACGTGAAGTGGCAGGCCTTGACGAAAGCAACACCTAAAATAACCTTGAGAAAAATTTCAGTATTCTTTACGTTCAAAAAGTAGCCTTTGAAAACTTCGTCACTGCATCTTTAAAGACATTGCACATGAGCAAGACAAGTATCTGATATGGGAGGATATTAAAAGTTAATAGCATTAAAAGACAAACACAGAATCGTCATTATTATCTGGTAAGAAATAACACACTCTTCAAACGTTGCACTGTCGACGACAAGCTATAGGTACTTCGTATTCCTGACGACTTTCTTTTTAAGCTCATTTGGTACATTCAATTCTGCTATGCACATTGGTCCACAAAAATGTTATCATGTTCTTCGGACGACTTGTTATTTTAACAACATGGAAAAGAGAATTAGGAGTGTTTTGTCCATTTTCAAACTTTGTCGAAAAGCTAAACCATTTACCATACTAGATTAAAATAATTAGCTGCTGTTTGATCTTCTGGGACCCTTTGTTAAAACATTGAATAGATTTTTCTACGTTTTCGTCGCAGTTGAACTTACTTCAAAATTTGTTTCTTTCACACAGTTACGCAAAGCCACTGGATGTTCTGTATCCAACGCCTTTGTTAAAAATTTATTATGTGAAGTTGGACACGTTGTCAGGGTCATTTCAGATAATGGACAACAATTCATATCTGCTATTTGGCCACACATGCTTTGGAATCGTAAAATCAAACCCGTCTGAACGCATTATGAAAGAAATTTATGCGCTTTGCAGACTTTATTGTCACAGGAAGTAACGGTATTGGGACAGATACACTTATTTCAAAATGTACTGGATGAAACGCCTCACGACTCCACTGCTGTAGCATCTATTCTTGTACTGAAGAACGAGTGACCACCGAACAGGGCCAGAGAGCTTGTACCTTTTCCGAGTATTTCGAGTACACGTATTCTTCGACATAAAGAAATAATTGATTTGGCTATTAAAAATATAAATTCTCCTGCAAACAAAAGGAGAAAACTAGAAACTACAGATCGCTCAAAAATTCCTCATCAAATCCCATTCATTGTCACATAAGAAGAAACATTTGAGTCACAAATTCTTTTTGATTTACAATGGACCTTACAGGACCCGACATACTCCGCATGATAATCGTGTTGAAGTAAAAACTCTGTATACTAAGGGAAGTAAAGGATTACACCACATTTCTGATGTAAAATCGTTTATTGAGAAATAATTTGCTTTCTGACTTACTCTTTGCTATAAAATTTTTCACTTCAAGTTACTATTACTCTTTGTCACATTTAGCATGCCATGCTGTTTTGAAGTTAAATATCTAGTCAAAAACCTATGGAACATATTAAGACAGTAATTTTACTAGTTTACTTTTATAGGAACAGACGACACAGTCTTAGTTTGTGTGCATTTTCGCTTGTTAGTTGCACGATTACCTCACTACTATAGGGCTTACGTCCTTGGAACATTTATTGCTAATGGGGTTTGACTGCAACATTTTGGTTTACTTGAAAAACCATTTTCTATTTAAAGTACTTTCTGAGTGGTCACAGATGAGAGAGTGTTTTGTCTGTCTGATACACGATTATATTTTGACGCTCCTTATGAGTGACACAATGTTTTTCATTGCTTTTACGCCGTATCTGTTTTATGTCTGCAAAGTCTCGCATCAAAACGTTACAATACAGTACTTTCAAGGTCATGCTAATGAACGTAAGAACTACGATATTTATACGCATAGCAATTTATTTTTGTATATGTAAGTACATTGATATTTAAAGAAATTTGCTCATAAATGACGTTAACTACGACACTTGGCACATTTTTACCAACACGCAAAGACATAAATTTTCTTACAGCAAGAAGTACAGTTTACTGCTACATGACATGCATTTGAGTGATTACTTTTTGTACTTGAAATATTGTTAGAAATATTTTTGAACTACAGTAATACAGAGAAGGTTTTCGGTATTACATTTGGTTCCGCAGTTTTAATCTGTAACATCTGAGGTATAATTACATTATACCTCATGGGGGTATGCTAGGAGCCCTAGCTAACATGGTATTTACTTATACAGTTTTATACATCGGTATCATATTTCTCTAACACAGAATCACATAACTTTCTGGTCATGTAACAGACAGAGAGATAAACAATTTTTTATTACAGCTCTGTCACATGTCTAGGTAATTACACAGTTGGATCACTTCGCGTTTATGAAATTGTACTTTGTCTGCATTTTGTGAATTGTACACATATACTTACGAACCGTTTGAGACTGTGACAGCTTTGAGTGATGTATATTGTATGTGACCTTGTTGTAATGCTCTGCTGTGCTGGGTGGCATGCTAGTCTCCTTGGCATATACCTGTTGTTGTGTTACCTGTCAACTTTACTGGTTCTGCTTATGCCACTTTTAAGCTCGGCGCACTCCCACAAGCACTCGCACAGCTGTAGAAAAGAGAGGCCGTTGACCTCGCTATTGACACTTCTTTGGAGAACACACCACAAACATGATGTACACTATTACTTGTAACCATATCAGTTTCAGAAGTATGTAGGTTGCAGTAGGTGTTGGGAGATGAAGAAGCTTGCACAGGATAGAGTAGTGTGGAGAGCTGTATCAAACCAGTCTCTGGATTGAAGACCACAACAACAAACAACAAGCCGGCCGAAGTGGCCGTGCGGTTAAAGGCGCTGCAGTCTGGAACCGCAAGACCACTACGGTCGCAGGTTCGAATCCTGCCTCGGCCATGGATGTTTGTGATGTCCTTAGGTTAGTTAGGTTTAACTAGTTCTACGTTCTAGGGGACTAATTACCTCAGCAGTTGAGCCTCATAGTGCTCAGAGCCATTTGAACCATTTTTTGAACAAACAACAAAATATAGTAATTAAATTTTTATTTTGTAACATCTTCTTAGCAATATTAAAGAAATAACAATTGTATGATTATGTATGCATGTCCATTTATTCGTATTTTAATATAATTTACAATTCTATTTTCTCTGTGTAAATAACGGCACCTTGCAACTGACGCTTTAATGCCAGAGTTGAAGCTAATGGCTGGATTTGAAGGCTGATTCACGAAGATAATAGTACGTAATTAAGGACGGAATGAAAAATAGGGGGAAACATCATAGAGTCTAAAAATTATATCTTTTTTCCGCTCCCGTTTTCCACCTTTTCGCTTCCATTTCGGTAAAAATTAAACTAACAAATGAGATTGTTAATTAATGAAAAACGTTATCGTAGCTAAGAACATGCTTTCCGCAATGGCCTCTTTTAAAAAAAATGGGCTGATTTCATCAAACAAAAACTTTTCATCCGAAAGAAATTAAACCTTCTGAATAAACAGGTTGCCGCTTCTAAGGCAGGGATTCAGTAGTCCCAATATTACTCTAGCGAACCTATTAAAGTTCTGGATTCCGATCTGACCCAAAGTGTGGCGGCATTAGATTGCTCGAAAAGGTGGAATATGGTGGATGCTGTACGCCTTTAGATGGTATCATAGTCGAAAGACGTAGTGGCTGATGTGAAGTTAATCTGTGTGATAGAACAATATGAATTCAACTTCGGCACATATTGGCGAGCGTCTGCAAGTCAGTACATCTTTGTTCATTACCTGTATTTAATTGTTTTAGTCATAGAAAACTATTTTTGGTAATTTACCTTCGGATACGAAGGCTAACAAGTTTTGTGGTTATCCAATACATGAACACGCTACGTGTAGTTGTCCATTCGAGAAATACTATTCTATTAAATTCAGTCCACAACACTGAAATGGGTTATTTGTGTTTTATTAATAATTATAGTATCCCTACAGGAAACTAGAGATTTTTAAGATTAAGTGGTAAATTCGTTCAAATGGGTGGAATCTGCAGTATGAACACTAGCTTCCTTTCCGATTATTATTTACGCTTCTGTGATGTTGCTTAGAATCTTTCTTCCGAGGACACCGGGAACATTGAGCAGATTGAGGAATCCTGTTGAGAGGATTACGCTGTCGTCTTGATCCAACATATTTAAATAATTCTTCTTCCTCTGGTATCGTATTCTGCATTCGCTGATTAGATTCCTAAACTGCATTATTTCTTGTTACTAAAACTGCTCGCTTAGTTAGTTTCTCTCTGTAATGGAATACACTTTTGCCATGCCTCTGTAACCTCACCCTTACCTTCTTTTATATTAATTTGCGGCGCTCTAACAGGGTTGGTAGTTAGTTATGAGAGAGAAAGAAATTTGGCTCTGTTGCCTAATACGAAGACGTGTCTCTTTACTTTGTGAATAATAAATAAAATATAAATGTCGTGTGGCTAGGGCCTCCCGTCGGGTAGATCGTTCGCTGGGTGCAAGTCTTTCAATTTGACGCCACTTCGGCTACTTGCGCGTTGATGGGGATGAACTGATGACGAGTAGGACAACACAATACCCAGTCCATGAGCGGAGAAAGTCTCCAACCCAGAGAGAATCGAACCCGGGCCCTTAGGATTGACATTCTGTCGCAGTGACCACTCAGCTATGGGGGGCGGATTTCATGAATAATAAGTTCACTAATTTCATTACTTGTCACGGTTCGCGCGGCTCCCCCCCCCCTCTCCCCCTCTCCCCCGTTGGAGGTTCGAGTCCTCCCTGGGGCATTGGTGTGTGTGTGTGTGTGTTGTCCTCCTTAGCTTAAGTTGTTAAGTTATTTTAAGTTCGATTAAGCAGTGTGTAAGCCTAGGGACAGATGACCTCAGCATTTTGCTCCCATAGGAACTTATCACAAATTTACAAATTCAAATATGAAAATGATGATACAAAACGCTATCAGCACAGGTCATTTTACCTCGTTTATTAGCTTTTTGCACGTAACACACTTATTAACAATGTCTAACATTCTGCGTGGTTTCTGTTTGTTCTAAGTCGTGTCTCCCTACCAATTTCGCGCAACGACGCTCTGAGCGTGTTTTTTTAGGGAATTGACTAGTTTGAACCTGGGACCTGTTGCTGGTAAGGAGACGCCAGACCACACATGACATGTAGAGTTCAGAAGAGTTCAGTGAGACTAGCGATGATATAACCAAATACTTAATGATATCAGCGTCAGCTCCACTGCACTCCCTGTAAAAGAATCTTAATACTAACTAAATTTAGTGGAAGGGGTTCAAGGCTTTCCTATTTTTAGTTAGCTGGTAAAATAACGTCGAGAAAGCAGTTAAGTTTACCATCGGAAATTTTATTCTACTCACAAAACATTGTTTATAAATTGCACTATTGATAAAAGGAAATGTTTTAATACAGGATGATAAAAACCAACTGCGTTCAACAAAAATGTGAACGAATATTCCCTGAATGGGTTTCCAAGTTCTACAATGGATCGATGGATGACCTATGCCATATCACATCTATAATCTAGGTTTAAATTAAGTTTCACAAAAGAGAAAACTATCAAAATTGTCTGTAGTGACCCTTAATTATCTTTAATTACTTATGTAACTTGTCGTAAATTACAGTGGCTGATGTGGCTTCTCAATAATTACATAACAGAAAAATCATCGCGTTGCAGATTTTAGCTTACGTAGCAAATGTGAATACCATGAGCTTTAATTGACGATCGACACTAGTATTACGCAAAAGGGGGGTGTAACAGATGAGACTTCTGCAGTTCTGAGTGAAGCTTTATGCGCTGTTATGCGGCATCGCGTGCGTTCATTACCTTGTCGTTGGTTAGGCAGCTTCAGGGGGGCAGCGGGCGGCGCAGCTCCACCTTCGCCGTCTCGGAAGCAACTCTCTTTCTAATTTCTCCTTACTACAATTTACCGAAGTTGGTTTAAAAAAAACTATCTGGCTGTGTTTTCATCTGACCAATCATGGTCTCAAAGTTAACCTTAAGCTCTGCCTACAAAAATTCTGTCCATCCAATGCGGAACGGTATACTTTTCGTGGTGCGGCAATGTTATAACGTTTGCAACGTAACAGGGACGCGAAGAAGTCTCACGCTAAAACTTGCAGCTGTTGTGGCCCTTTTAGTGTTATCGTAAGATCTATACTGTTCTTCTGGAGGGCTCTATCTTTTAACATGGGCTGGGGGGGGGGGGGGGGTGGTATTACTTTTCGTGGTGGGGCCATGTTTTCAACGTTTGCAACGTAACAGAGACGCGAAGAAGTCTACGCTAAAACTTGCGGCAGGAGTGGCCCTTTTAGTGTTATCTCAAGATCTATAATGTTCTTCTGGAGGGCTCTAGCTTTTAACATGGGCTGGGGGGGGGGGTGGTCCTAGCGTTTAGCTGGCGACGTGGGTGGCCATCCCTTATCGTAGGGCCTTCTAGCTTAACACGTTTCTGCTCCCAGCTTCTGTTCTTGTTTCTCCCCTCGGAACTGCGTCTGTCTCACGGTGGGAAGGTTTGACATGCATTTAGGCATTCTTGTATTAGTCTGTGGTATTCCATTTGCTCACTCGTTACTCTTATTACTTTGGTTAGTTTAATGTCACGATTTATTCGGAGCTATGTGACGTACTACTGGACTTGCTTATCATGTCAGGGTTTTCATGGAAGGTGTTGGATTTGCCTGACACCTTGCAAATGGTTACCTCCAGTCATGCTCTTATTGACAGTCAGACGTATTTCACATTCGCACTGAAGTTTAGCATTGCTGTATTGCTTTTCGAATAAAATCTTTCACTTTATAACTGTCCACAGTAGACTTTTCCAAATAGTATGTTCCGCCGAACGAACCTACTAATGACGACGATACTGTTTCGTTCACTGGTTTGTTAGATAATGACGTTCATTTTCCGCAAATAGTCAGAGACATTTCTTACTATTACCTCATCAATCGACGAAATACCACAAAATTCATAATTCATCACTTTAGCAGATAGCTAAAATAGCTCTGGTACGACGCAACTACATGCGAGCGTTTCGCAAGAAACGCGAACGACGACTAACTCACTCCTTGTTTACAAGCACGTGAGACTGAGCTCTGTTGAACTTAAAAGTAGGCTCTGAGCACTATGGGACTTAACATCTGAGGTCATCAGTCCCCTAGAACTTAGAACTACTTAAACCTAACTAACGTAAGGAGATCACACACATCCATGCCCGAGGCAGGATTCGAACCTACGACTGTAACGATATCGCGGTTCCAGAGTGTAGCGCCTAGAACCGCACGGCCACGACGGCAGGCTTAAAAGTAGGACAGTGCCCTGCAGAGGCAATGTGCACTGAGCTGCCAACTATCTTTTCCATAGGAAAAATAAATAACTACTTTTATCGCATGAAATTAAATGTAGTTCAGATCTGTGCCGGAATATTTTTCGCTAGAGCATACGGCTATCGAGTTATTCAAAAGTGATCTTCGAACGCAACCCCACTCTGATCCCCCGCTGGTCAGTATGTCTAGTATGTTATGCATGGCAGTTCGTTCTACCATTGTAAAAAAATTTTGGGCTACGCGTTTACAATATTACGTCTTTTTTTGTTCGTCATTTACTGGTACATTGCTACACCGGCTTAGTCGTGAAAGTACGAATAGTAAATTTGACTTTTGTTTCACCTCGCAGTTTTATGAATTTTACCACCATAAAATTAAAAATTAAATTGCTTGTTTGTGAGGCCTTTCACTACTGTGCTTGCAATGGTTACGTTTAAATCGAATTGTGAACGTAATTAGTTTCTACAATACGTTTATAGATGTCTATTTCCTTTCATTACACTCACGGGAAAATTTTAAATAAATAATCTTAATGATATAGTCGATTATGCTGATGGCACAATAGCCCAGTAAGTGAAGACCAAAGAAGGACGAGTTTGGTAAAGAATTCGGGTAGCGGTATGAGGGAATGCCATGAACAACATGCTAAAAATCCTGACCCGGAATGGTGGCGTAGGTTTGGCGGGATGCTTGCGTTTGGTGGTCAGTTTTGGACGTTTCAATTGTACGTGTTTGTTGAATAACTCGAAAGCATAGCCTCTAACAAAAAACGTATACTAATACAGTATTAAACTAAATGTCTTAGAGAATTAATTTTTTCTCTGTGATTAACAGCCTGCGCGAAGATGGCTAAAGAATACTGAAAATATCCTGCAACGAACAAGTGCTGCATCTTAGGCCAATTTGACATAGTTTCTTGACTTGACAGACCACAAATGAACTGTATCAGACTGTGGTCTCGACTCTACAGGGCTATGATGCTTTTTAAACGGTTATGTTATATCTTACCACACTGGCACGGAATCTCGTATATTCAGCCTTAAATAAGCCAAGGTCATCTTTGACGCTTCCTAATAGTACGTGTTTTATTGGGCGGGCAAAGGGAACTTTTCACTCTGTGGCATTTCGGTATGTGCCTGAATTTGCCACGGCAGCCACTATGAAATGTGGTTGAAATGTCAATAAATTAACGGTGCAACTTTTTAAACCGATTTCAATCCTAACTTCAGAATTCAGTCGAATTTATGTTAGTGTTTTATCATTTGGCTGCTTGTACCAAGTTGATACTTCCTTGTTTCGAAGGATCGCTCTTATTTGTGCATAGTGGAATAAGCTCTATTTAAAAGCTTATGTCGATCCAAGTGGAGCCTATTTCATTTAGCCGGCCGGAGTGGCCGTGCGGTTCTAGGCGCTACAGTCTGGAACCGCGAGACCGCTACGGTCGCAGGTTCGAATCCTGCCTCGGGCATGGATGTGTGTGATGTCCTTAGGTTAGTTAGGTTTAAGTAGTTCTAAGTTCCAGGGGACTGATGACCTCAGAAGTTGAGTCCCATAGTGCTCAGAGATATTTGAACCTATTTCATTTAAGCTGGTCCACATACAGTGAGCAGCCAAAACATTATGACAATTACCCATCGTGACCTTGGATGCCGCCTGGTGCCGTTGTGGGCACGAAACGAAGTAACAAAAGTATGTAAGCGGAGAAGAAGTGGATGAGGAATCACCCTAGCGAAGATAAGGGAGGCTAACGGGGAAATCCACAGAGATAAACGCTTTGACGAAAGGAAGATTATTAGTACGCCGAGCCTGTCAACGAGTATCTCCAAAACGGCGAAGAGGTGGAAGGATAGTAAACCTACCAATGGGCGCTACATGGTTGGACGTCCACGACTCTTCACAGAACGTAAGGTTCGCAGGCTTGTCTGCTCTGTAAAGTAGGACAGTGGTGATCTGTCACATCTCTGCCAAAAGAACACAATGCTGGCGCACGCACAAGTGTTTCGGAGCACACCGTTCATACTACACCGATGGACGTGTAGCTTCGCAGCAGACCACCACCACATGTTCACATATTGACCCAATGACATCGTCAATTACGATTGCAATCGGCTTGGGACCATCGGGATTTCACCGTAGATCAATGGGAATGTGTAGGCTCTTCGGGCGAAGCACTTATCTTTTGCTACACTAGGTCGATGTCCGTCTCCACAAATGCCGTCATCGGGGTGAATGGCGGCTCGAAACGTGCAGCGCACCACGGACGCAGGCTTTTGGGAGCAGTATTACGCTAAGTGAGACATTCTATTGTGCTTGCGTGGGACCTGTGGTATTAACCGTAGACTTGTTGACTGCTGCGAATCACCTGCATCCCTTCGCGCTTGATGTCTTCCCCGATGGCGATGTCAGCTTTGAGCAGTATAACTGTCCGTGTCTACGAGTCAGAACTGTGCTATAGTGGCTTGAGGAGCATTATAGTGAACCCACGTTGATGTCTTGACGATGACTTCTCCTGATGTAAATCCTATGGAACCATTTGGTCATCATGGGGCGCCATTACCGAGTATGCAGATCAGTGGTCCACTATTAACGCGAATTACGTGACCTGTGCGTAGACATCTAATGCCACATACCTTCAAACACTAACCACCAAACCGTCGGATCTATGATACGGCAGAATCAGTGATGTATTTCGTTCCAAAGACGGGCAAACAAGCTTGAAGCAGGTGGTGAAAATGTTTTGGCTCATCAGTGCATTTATTGAACTTTGTAAACTTTTCAATTAGCCGCTGCTAATTTTGGAACAAAGCTGGTTTTTATCTTGGGCTTCAGAGTGGAAGCAAAATACATAAAATATCAAGACATGTTCATAAGATTTGTCAACCTACAGAAAGTAGTCGATATAAAATCTTGCAAGATGTTTGAAATTCTCAGGAACAAAGGTGTATGCTATGGGAAAAGACGGAAAATACACAGGGTGTCCATAAAGTACTGCTATCATTTCAAGAAATCATGCCTTCTAAGCTATTATGGGTAGAGCATCGTGGTTTGCTGTAAAGTGTTCAGCAGCTCTTACTCTTTATCTCTGTTACGCCAGACTCACAGAACATTCAGACGATATTCCAGTTCTGCCCAAATGTGGATCTTCATTGCAGCAGCAACAGTTCTGGTTGTTTCATTGACTCTTGCTCGAAAGTGTTCAGTGTCTTTAACTGATGTTATGTACACGGGATCCTTGACGTAAACCCACAAAAATGTCAAATGTGGTGACATCGGGAGAGCGCGGGTACTAACAGATGGCACAATCAAACTATATGCCGGGAAATATGTCATTCAGCACATCCATCTTCTTCAAATTCCAATTTAGAGGTACACTATCATGCTGGTAGATGATGGACGGCTACAGCACTTCGATCTAAGGTGGCAGGAATTGTTCAGTGATATTACGGTCAACAATTCCCATTATCATTTCCTTCGCGGTAGGTAATCCTATTTTGCAGTAGGCCATACCAAACATTAAGTTTAGGGGTATCACGGATGTGTTCACGTAAGATGTTTAGGTTTTTGGAGCCACAAATCCGAAAGTTGTGGTTATCCACGTGTCCTGAATGTGGAACGTTACTTCATCTCAAAACAGACACTTTATCAGGTAGTCATTGTTATGAATAGAATTTTATTGAAGTATTTAGGACCACATTACTTTGTGATACACTGCTGATGAAGTTTTGGAACATAAGTGCCTATCTTGATAACAAACTCACGACGTGTAGTTATTCAACTATTTTAGCACCTCAGTTCCTTCAGTTCCCAGTTTAAAAATCCAGTTTTTGACGCGATGTTTTTATGTCATGACCGATAGATATAAGAGCAGAAATATTACTATAGTTAATTTCTTAAATGCCATGTCCTTTCCCTTTCAGTTGGTGTGTCAATACCCCTTATCTCAGCCTGATGCCGACTTCCACATAAGGCAGCAGTCGATTTCCTATTAAAAACACATAAACTTTGGGTTCTCATTTTTGTAATTTTTCCAAAGCTGATAATGGGATTTTGAAGCGAGAAACGCTGTTGACTTCGTCACCTTTTGGGC
Source organism: Schistocerca americana (assembly GCF_021461395.2). Classification (NCBI taxonomy): domain Eukaryota; kingdom Metazoa; phylum Arthropoda; class Insecta; order Orthoptera; family Acrididae; genus Schistocerca; species Schistocerca americana. Next base: position 819,597,606 of record NC_060121.1, on the reverse strand, counting down.
TACAATACTAGCAGCAGTAATTACTAAATTCAGTTTGTAAAAACAAAATTGAAACCGATATCTCCGTACTTAATATTATTATGAAAAGAGACTGTACGTCATTTAGTGATGACCTTTTCACAATTTATTTGCCTGGAAACATCTTAACTGGATCATGCTCTACTTCACATGGTTTATTCTACAGCGGGAGTAACTCATATACACCTACGTATTTTCTTTATTATAAGACTGCTTAAGATTGTGAATAGCAGCAAAAAGTGTATTCAGTTTCCTTGCTGAAATTCCAAGTATTCCCAATGTAGCCACGTATGTGATCAAGACGCTGAACAAAAGTATAATTTTAAAATAAAATAGTAAATGGTATTTGGCGTCCTAGATGAACTCTAACAACTGAAATGGATAAACATGTATTCATACTTCTGTGGGAATTTGTTTGCATGAATATGTCCGATCGTAAATCTCCAAGCGACTGCATCCATTTTTAAGAATAAGAAACAATTGCATTGACAGGTTGAGTATCATCTTCTGATGCCACTATATCAGTCATGTTAGCATATCACATTCGCTGTGGACGTGTAGTTGCTTTCCATGCAGAGGGAAAGGGAAAAGTGTAGTTTACAAATTTTAGAATTCGCAATTGTACTTTCGGTGAAATTCTTGGTACTTCGTAGGTATATAAATGTATGAGTTTAGTGAACGCGTGAGTAAGTACTTAATTTATCAGAAAATTATTTCTAACTGAAATGTAACTACGTAGCGAACTCAAACAACGTGCCGCCAAACTTCAAGCGGAGGAGAAGTAACAACTGGTAGAAACTGTGTTCCGTAACTCAAATAAGGCAGGTAATGGAGTTCTCCGAACAAAAGGCGGAAAAGCAGTGTGCCCCACCAGCTTTAACTGCAACAAGGAATGTGACAGTTCACTGTGAAACTCTTCACGTGCAGCGTTCGCCTTGTACGAAGACATTCTGCTGCCTATCGTTAAAAAGACTGAAGCAGCTGTTGCGTGACAGCTGCTTCTTCAAAGTTCTCGAAAACTCTACTTACGTTGTGCAGAACAGCACAGTACAGCACGCTTATGCAGTGTCAATTTGAAGGTGACAGCAGTGCTGGGTTGGGGGAATGGGATGGGGGTGGAGTAGACGCGTAAGAGGGAGTAGCTAACCCCTCATGCAATTTCGACCATAGGATTGAATGTAAGAAGACAAAGTGGCCACTTAGTTTTAAATAAGAATAAGGGATAAAGAAATGTTTTAACAAAGAACTAAATACAGATTTTTTGTAAAATAGTCGAATTAAATTACTTTCACATTTCACAAATAAAAGTCAAACTGTGATTCTGTCTTTCTGCACAGAGTTTGTGCGGCCAAATGGAGAACAATTTGTACTAAATTCACTGTTCTTCTGGTTTGGAATTTACATATATTGCTTCGCCGTACATGTTCTCTGTCTTCATAGATGCCAAAAAATAGCTCTTCTAGGATTGGGTTTGTTGCCCTTCGAAATTTTATTTTTACTGCCTTTTTCCTCTTCGGCTGCTTTCCGTTTTCTCTTCCCTTTATTCTCTTTCTTTGTAGCCACTTTATTTGTTACTTTCATTTGTCACACCTTCTTTGGGGCACTACTTTAATGTTTTCCCCCTACACAAAGGTTCAAATGGGTTCAAATGGCTCTGAGCACTATGGGACTTGACATCTATGGTCATCAGCCCCCTAGAACTTAGAACTACTTAAACCTAACTAACTTAAGGACAGCACACAACACCCAGCCATCACGAGGCAGAGAAAAGCCCAGACCCCGCCGGGAATCGAACCCGCTACACAAAGTGGCAAGAACCCATCCCCGAGATGGCCACTTTGCCCTCAATGAAGCCATTACACAAAAGGCATATATCCTCTAACTCTATTAGCATGGCTTAAATTTCGGTGTCTAAGGTGGGACTAAGGAGTCAAAGTATGATACTTCCAACACTTATTGATTAAAACAAAAACGTGAGGCATACTCCCTCTTGACAATAAAGACACGAACAACCTACGTTCCTTACATCAAGCTCACTAAAATATATACGAAATATTGTGACTCTGAGGAGCTGCACAGCAAACAAATTAGACTTGATGGGATGTCTGGGCACCCCAGGGAGAATAAGTTAAGACATTTCCCGCGACATGCTGGCACCTCATAGCCCCCAGGACTCCAATGGCCCGCTATGGCCACTTTGACCGGTTCTCTCCTACGCTTTCAATTAAATAATTTTGAATGAGAGGCGATAATCTCGTGAACCTAGACGCTGTAGGTAAGTAGGTTCTCAAGTTTGCCGTCAAACTCAGAAAATGAATGAATTAAATCCACATAATTGCCTGGATTGTTCGAGTCGTAGCGTTCCCGGTCTTCCGGAAACAGTAATTCATGCTAAATAAGAAGTGTTAAGAATTTATTAGGTAACTGGCTAGAGCCTTGAGATATTTATGGAAAAGCATTTTTATTTGCTAATGAGCTGTATAAATTGTATTTATTCCACTATCGATTGTTTCAGCTAAGACTAACTGGGGGAAAAAATTATAAAAGTTGTTAATTTTGGAAGTGCATTTTTCTTATAGAAAACACTATGCTACATGAAAGCGTCTTCTATGAAAAATACGTATATCTAAAATAATAGATCTCATAATTTTTTCCTAATGTTGATGGTTTTTGAAACAACCGAAACCGATGGAGTAAATATAATTTGTGCAGATGACTGGCAAATAAATATGGTTAATTATAAACAACAGGTGCTGTCATCCCCGTAAGTATTTCCCATTGTGTTTCACTGCTTCATTTTGCGTTAAAAAGCTTGCAACATTCTGTTTATCTATTGGAAATCAATCCCGCTTTTAAAAAATGTGCCCAGGACTATCCTTGCATGGAAATGACACTGAGATTTTTCTTGCCTTGAAATCGCAGTGTGCATTTATTAAGGTCCGACTAATCACGATCTTTACTGTTAACAAAAACATTTGTCCTTTCCGAGATGCAAACAAGGCCAACAGAAGACTTTACGCAATGTTCCACTGTTTTGTTGTAAATATTTGGGTTAAGTGTTCGTATGAAATTCCCACACTTGTTATCTGTCTTTAAAACGCTGAAACAAATCGACCATTTTTAACTAGTTTTAACTTTTCACAGAATGGCCTGAGTGGAACGATTCGTTAAAAACACGTAGCCTACTATAGAATCAATATGCGAGTAACCCATCTTGCAAACCGCTGGCTAAGATATTATGCAGACAATTTAACCTCACTAATGCATATTTATATGAGGATAGGAGAAGGGAAAATGTGCTGAATGCAGCCTTCCTATTGCTTGCATCTACCCAAGTTTCCCGCCGAGCTTGGTGTGACGTCGAAAACGGCGAAGCGGGAGTCGACACTACCACAACGCCTTCCTGTCTCTTGTGCTCCACAGAAACAAGCTGTCAATTCAAGGGAAAGACAGGATAGTGTGTGCAATGGGTATTATACTATGATTTAATTATGACGATTGAACGTACAACGGATATATATGACTTAACATATCGTATATTTTACAGAGTATGCAGTGCATGCACTGTACTCACGGAGAGTAAGCCGCTGGTCCTTGAGTACACGAAACGATCACCGCTGTTTCCCAAAGACGGTAAATTTTACAGCAGCTGTTACACACATAACTTTTTATGACTGTATGCTCTCAGGGAGATACTCGTGACATTAACTTGCAACTTTCAATAACACAAGACAGCATTTCATTACATTAATAATTGTTCCATAGATCATGAAATGAGTATGACATTTCCTAATGACGTGGAACGTGTCCGTTTAACGTAATTCTTCAGTACACTTTTTCTCTTTTCTTTCGTAATTAGTACTTCATACATAAAAAGTCATCTATTACGTAGAAGGATTTGTCATTCAGGAATCTTTCAATTAGTTTTTAAATGTTTGTTGGCTGTCTGTCAGACTTTTAATGCTATTTGGCAAGTGACCAAAGACTTTTGTGACAGCATAATTCACCCCTTTCTGTGCGAAAGTGAGATTAGAAGCAGCATATTGAAGATCATTCTTTCTTCTAGTGTTGCAGCTATACACTTCGCTATTATTTTTGAATTAGAACGGTTTATTAACAAAAAACTTAATAAGTGACTACATGTATTACGAAGGTACTATGAATATCCCGAGTTCGTTCAATAAGTGTCTGCAAGGTGATTTAGGGTGGGCTCCGGCTATTATTCTGATTACACACTTTCGAGCAATGTATAATTTTTCTCTTAGCGATGAATTACGCCAAAATATGATGCCATATGAAAGCAGTAAATTAAAATAGGAATAGTAAGCTAATTTACTGATATGTTTATCACCACAATTTGCTATAACCCTAATAGCATAAGCAGCTGAACGTAACCGTTTCAGCAGATCTTCAGTGTGTTTCTTCCAATTAAATTTCTTATCAATACACACACTCAATATTTTTGAATATTCTGCTATAGTTACAGACTCCTGTTCCAAGTCTATATTTATCAACGGTGTTATGCCATTTACTGTACAGAATGGTATATACCCGTGTTTTCTCAAACATGCCGACCATGGTTCCCTGACTCACCTTCGGTAGACAGTATGTTTTACTTTTATCTCAGCCAGCAGTAAATTCCAAGGATCTCGAAGACCATGAAAGCATCAGGTCATCTGTCGCTTGGATACGAAGAGCACCACGTCTCGCGAGCTAGTACAAGTTTTGAACTTTGATACAGAGTTCAGGGGGCACGGAATGACATACCCGTATCAGTTCTCCAAACTGAGGACGACTAGATGTCCAGCGGGGTTACTGACACTGTTGCTGCTCTATGAACAAAATTTCGCATCCTGTTGATCCCAGATCACCAAATGATTTAATTATGTATTCATCCTACTACACTGTCGGAAAAAAGAATCACAAAAGCAAGAAGGAGTTGTGCGTCTTAAACGAAATTAGTAGGCGTGTTTCTACTTTCGAAAGATGAGGTCTATCTAGATTTCGTGCCAGTCACATAAGATTGGCTTAGTAGGGCCACAATTAGAATGCAAATCAGGTTCACTTGAAATTAACGTCGTAACGGCCGTGAGTGTTAGGGGTTACCTTTGAGACTGGACTCTGGAAGCTGATGTTAATAATGCATTTAAGGTGGCAAAGGCGCCGTTCTCAACACCTCACTGACGAGGACCACTTGTATTCCGAAATTAGTCATCTGAAGTATGTGTTCCGAAAGAACGGCTACGGGTCACGTGATATCAACTCAGCGTTCTCCAAGTAAATGAGATGTGAAAATGTTGAACAATCACGTGATGAATATCCGATTGCACTCCTTCCCTCCTGCAGTGCTACATGCAACAAAATAGGCAGAGTCTTGGGAGAACGATTTATCAGATTTACTTTACGACCTCCTAAACAGATGCTTCGCCCTGCTAAGGACATTCTCGGCCCCAGGAATCCTGGGACTTACAACATTCCTTGCAAGTGCGGAAGCTATCACATTGGTCCGTCCATCAGCACCGTTCCCGACCGCTCTGCAGAACATCAGCGGCATATTAAAAACTGGGAACTGGAGAAATCTTCAGCTGCTGAGCACAGTCTCACAAGCAAACATGAATTACTCCTTGACAAAACCAACGTTCTGTACTGAACTCTCAAATACTGGGACTCTATAACTAAAGGGGCTGTAGAAATAAGAATGTCTGTGAAAACCTTCAGCTGTGACGCCTGATATAATCTCAGCGGTGCATGGAAGCGAGCTCTCTATACAGACGAGAGCCAAAAGATTCGCTACGGCGGGAGCGGTGACTCCACCAGCACAGACGTTGACACCAACTGCGACTGCATGACGTAACTACTGATACGTCCCCTTAGAAAAAATATTGAATTACTATGCTGATAAACCTCTTACATTATTTGATTTTCAAACAGCTGAGCAGAACTGAACATAATACACATCGTCATCGTAATATCATAAAAACTCAGCCAAATCTCAAAAACGTCGTAGCTTTCTGCAATAATTTCAAAACCTAAAAAAAAAATTATCTGCTCATTTCAATAGTGTCATCTACCTCAAATGTACTTTAAAAATCATGATCCCATTCCAAATACATAATTAAAAGCTCTCATAGTATCACAAAGGTTCCGAAAAGAATATGAACAGTTCACAAAGTACAGACAAAATACCATTTCATAAGTGTGAAGTTATCCAACGGTGTAATTACATAAACATCTGTCACTGATGTAGTAAAATAAATGTTTGTCTCTCTCTTAAATAATCAGGTAGCAGTGTAATGCTGTGCTGGAGACATATGGTACCGATGTGTAAAGTTGTATAAACAAATACCATATTAGCTACGGCTCCTTGTGCTTGCCAGACACATGGTACACAAAGTAAGCGTGTACCCCCCTGACGATTAACGTAATTATACCCTCAGGTGTTAGAGATTACAGCAATCGAATGAAATGTGTCACGGAAAACCTTTGTATCATTGTAATTCAAAAATCTTTAAAAATAAATGTTTTAAGTACAAAATTAATTGTGGTGTCACCGCCAGACACCACACTTGCTAGGTGGTAGCTTAAATCGGCCGCGGTCCATTTAGTACATGTCGGACCCGCGTGTCGCCACTGTGTAATCGCAGACCAAGTGCCACCACAAGGCAGGTCTCGAGATACGGGATAGCACTCGCCCCAGTTGTACGACGATTGCTAGCGACTACACTGACGAAGCCTTTCTCTCATTTGCCGAGAGACAGTTAGAATAGCCATCAGCTAAGTCCATGGCTACGACCTAGCAAGGCGCCATTAGCCTTACATAGTTTGATAGTTATCGTATGAAATGTCTCATCAAGAACGTTGTAAATCAATGACGGATTAAAAGTTAAGTATTCCCAAAGCAAGATACTTTTCTGTATAGCAATTCATTGAGCGTCCTGTTTCAGACTTTAAGATATTCTGCGTGAGCTTATAGCGTGCCTATCGAACCCCTCAAAATAACACTGTGTCGGCACTTCTGTCGACACATCATTAATCACTCAAATACGTGTCCTTTAGCGCTAAATGTGCGTCTTGCTGTAAGATAATTTTGTGGAAGTGTCATAGTTATCGTCCTCCGAAATCTAAGTTCTGCAGAAGTCAATGTACCTCCCTCATCATAAACAAAAGTGACATGCTATGCGTATAGATATCGTAGTTATTACGTACATTACCGTGATCAAGAAAGTACTACACTGTAACGTATTTTTGTGCTACAAAAGAAGCTGTCTCATTGTAGCTATACCACAAAAGTTACTACTAAGACATGTTTTACTTTCCAGAAGAATTCAGAAAAACTGTGCAGATATAAAGCAGATACAGCACAAAAGCAACTATGTAAATTGTGTCCCACATTAGTAGCGTCGTGGTATAATCGTGTAACTGTCAAAGAAACCAAATGCCAAATCATCTTTAATCTCACAGAAACTACTTCAAATAAGGAATGTCTTTTCAAGTTAACCAAAATGTTGCATTAAAATCTCATTAGCAGTGTATGTTCTAAGTATGTAAGCCTTATAGTCGTTACATAATCGTGCAACTAACAAGCAAGAATGTACACACACAGTAACACTGTGTCCTCTGTTCACTATCACAATGCAGTGGTAATTACTGTCTAAATATGTTCCCTAGGTTCTAGACTGGATAGTTAACATCAAAACATTGTTGCATGATAACAGTTTCTAAGTGTGACAACGCGTACTAGTAGCGTGAAGTGAAAAATTTTTTGGCAAAGACTAAGTTGAAAAACAGATTATCTCTCAATAAACGGTTTTACATGTGAAATGTGGTGCAATCCTTTACTCTTCCTAGTACGCAGAGTTTCAACTTCAACGCAATTATCATGTGGTATACGTCGGATTCTGTAAGGTCCATTGTAAATCAGAAAGAATTTGTGACTCAAGTGTTTCTTCTTATGTGACAATGAATGAGCTTTAATGAGAACTTTCTGACCAATATATAGTTTCTTTCCATTTGCTTTACCGTGTAGTTTTCTCCTTTTGTCTGCTGCAGATTTTATATTTTTAATAGCCAAATCAGTTATGTCTTTGTGTCGAAGTTTACGTGTATTCGGGAAAGGTACAAGCTCTCTGATTATGTTCGGTGGTTCTTCATTCTTCAGTAAAAGAATAGGTGGTAAAGCAGTGGAGTCATGAGGCATTTCATTCAGCCAATGCTGATGCTTTCTGTGACAATAAAGTCTGCAAAGCTTATTGATTTCTTTCACAATCCGTTCAGACGGGTTACATTGTGGTGAGTACAATGAAATAAAAACAGGTTTGATTTTACGGTTCCGAAGCATGCGTGACCAAACAGCAGATCTGAATTGCGGTCCTTTATCTGAAATGACTTCACTAACGTGTCCAACTTCACGTAAGAAATTTTTAACAAAGGCGTTGGATACAGACCGTCCAGTGGCTTTACGTAACTGATTGAAAGAAACAAATTTTGAAGTAAGTTCAACAGCGACTAGAACGCACGAAAATCCATTCGATGTTCTGACAAGGGGTCCCAAGAGATCAACAGCAGCAAATTCTTTTCATTTAGAAAGAATGATAGGAAACAACGGAGCACGATGTGAGATAGTAGATTGTTTAGCCTTTTGACAAAGCTTACAAATAGACAAGAGTCTTCGAATTCTCTTCTCCATATTGTTAAAATAACAAGTCGTTCGAAGAACATGATAACATTTTCGTGGACCAAAAGGTGCGTAGCTGAAATGAATGTACCAAATGAGCTTATTAACAAAATCGTCTGGAATGCAAAGTACCCATAGCTTGTCATCAACAGTGCAGCGTTCGAAGAGTATGTTGTTTCTAACCAGATAATAATGCCGAATCTGTGTGTGTGTCTTTTCATGCCATTTACTTTTGATGTCTTTCCAAATGGGATCTTTATCTTGTTCATGAGCAATGTTCTTTAAAGATGTAGAGATGAAGTTTTCAAAGACGACTTTCAGAATGTAAAGAATACTGCATTTTTTCTCGAGGTTGTCTTCTGTGTTACTTTTCTCAAGCCCAGCCAGTGCGCATGACAGTGCGTCCGCAACAATGTTCTCCTTGCCGGGAATGTAGACTATTGTGAAGTGGAATTCTTGCAACGTTTTAACCTGTCATGATTTAATTTTGAAGACATAAGAAATTATAATGCATGATGATCACTGTATACTTTTACGTGCTTACCAGAAAGAAAGAAACGGAATTTGTTAAATGCCCAAACGATAGCTAAAGCTTCTAATTCAGTAACGCAATAATTTTTTTTCAGATTTTGTTAGCACTCGGCTAGCAAAAGCAATGGTTTTCTGAACAGTAGTGTCATTTTCTATGGCTTCTTGAAATAAATGGGCACCAAGACCAACTTTACAAGAATCCGTGCTAAGGCAGAAATCTTGTGACAGATCTGGATGAGCTAGTATGTGCGCGTTAAGTAGCGATTCTTTCAAAGAACTGAATTCCAACTGTGCTTGTTCGTCCCAGTTCCAAATAGTATTTTTTCCAGTGAGAGAACAAAGTTTAGGTGTAACTAGAATTTGCGTATTCAGAAAACGACGGTAAAAATTTATGAGACCTAGAAAACTGCAGACTTGTTTTTTTGTGTATGGAACTGGAATGGCTCTGATTGCTTCTAACTTTTCAGGATCCGTCTGAATGCCTTCAGAAAAAATAATATGTCCCAAAAACCTCACCTTTAACCTACCGAATTCAGACGTTTCCAAGTTAACTGTAATTCCAGATCCTGCAAAAATACGTAACAAATTGTTGAGGATGCGATTATGTTGTTCCCATGAGGCTTCTGCTATTAGAATATCATCCACATATAAGGTGATGCGACGTTTTAAGATATCAGGTAATACGGAATTTAGCGCGCGAATGAACGCTGCCGAAGAAATGTTCAAACCAAAAGGAAGTTTCCAAAATTGATAACAAACGCCGAAACAAAGAAAAGCGGTGTATTTTCTCAATTCTGGATGAAGTTCGATCTGATAAAAGTTTGATCTGAGATCAACAGTTTTATGTGTCCTTTACGCCATCGTTTGCGGCCTGTCTGTTTCAGGAATGATGATAGTATTGATTTGTCTCGAATCTAAGACAACCATCATCGATCCATTTTTCTTCTCAACAACATCTAATGGATTGTTGTATGAGCATACTGCTGGTTCAATAATGCCCTCGTCTAGCATAGATTGTATTTCTGTTCTAACACGGTACCTATAATGTGCTGGTATTATGTATGGTCTAACTCAAAATTTAGTATGCTCACGAACACGAAATTGGTATTGAAATCCCTTGATTGTTCCTGTTTTGTGAGTAAAAACTGTGGAATGTGCTTGTAAAATCTCAAACAGGTCCTGCCTATCAGTGCCATTACAGTTCTCAATTCTTTGAATTTTATTCTGTATTAACTCATTAGTATCAAATATGCCGTCGATATCATCCCTGTCAGTACTTGCAGAGTGATTGTTAGTGTCTAGTTCCGTCGAAAATTCTCTCGTCACGGTTTGTTAGAGAATCTTCAAATTTCAAAGCTATTGACTTCTTTCTCTAAACTTATTTCAGTATCGTGATAGTTTAAGATTGCTTTTGTATTCATTCAAAAAGTCTACTCCCAATATAATTTCCGTCGACAATAATGAAACAATAAGAAAATTCATAGAGAAGCTGTGGCTTTGACAAAAGAATCTAAGTTTGTTTGTTGGCGTATATCTTCACTTTTTCCAACGATTGCACCTTGTAATTTAATCTTACGTAACGGAACTGTGGGGCAATCGTTCGATTTGTTGCATTTGCTAAAGGCTGTTTCACCAACTACTGAAATGGGACTGCAAGAGTCAAGTACTGCCGTAAACTTTACGTCATTTACTGTAATGTGAATCACAGGATATGCAATGTTGTTATATTTTACGTCGTGTTCCTGGAGTAAGATGTGCCTAATGTCTTCCATTCTTATGTAATTACTAGCCACGGCAGCTACGCCGTCAGCTTCATAAGTACGTTTTGTGGCTGCCAGCAGTGTGAGTCATTGCCTATTGTTTCTTTGTTGGCGCGCATCGATATTGAGATTTGGAGATCTAACTTCTACAAATTCACCTTGTCGAGAGGGCCGTGCCCTGTTTGAATCCCGCCAGTTCTGATCAAATTCAGGTCTGTCGTTTTGTCGGTAGTTTACATAGGTTCTTTTTTGTCGGTCATGTGGTGGAGAATTTCTCCCGGAATCGTAACGATGCGGTGGACCATTGCGTCTGACGTTATTCTGTCTCCCTTGATAATAATTATTTTGGTTCCCATATTGCCCGTTTCTCAGATTGTCTCTCTGATAGTCATTGCTGCGGAGAGGTGATCTTTCCCTGTAATTATTACTATTCTACCAACGGTTGTCATACGGGTGGTGTCTGTTTTGGTCACGATTGACGTTGTAAGAATAGCCTTGTCGTGTCCAGTCATTATTTCTTTCATCATGGAATTGTGACGGATGTGACCTGTAATTGTTGTGTTCTTGTTTTCGCGTCCCGCGATTATCAGTGTCAATTTACAGTTCTTGTAACAGTCCCTGAAAAGCTACAATGTCGTCTTTGCAACGTCCTGCCAAAATAATATGTCGTAAATGTTCAGGCAATTTGATTAAGCAAATGTGGATGAGTTCTGAGGGGCTGTATGGGTTTGACAGGTACTGATTCTTATGCAACATGTCTTCAAAATATTTCACAAGACTTGAAAATTCAGATTGTTCGAAATGTTTCATCATTATGATGCTATGTTTTACTCGGTCTTGTGTAGCTTGAGACCAATATTCTGAGAGGAAGGCATGATAAAATTCTCCTTCACTGTGACAATCGTGAATGACCAATCACATTCTTACAGCCGGTTCATTCTCTAAGTAGCCACACATAAATTCTAATCTGTGCTCCAATGACCAGTTGGGAGGAAAACAATGAGCGAATTGATGAAGCCACGCGTGTGGATGAATGTCATTGCCAGAGTTCTTAAATGTTTTGAATTTACGTGTAGTAATGAACAGCTTATAGTCAGTCATCGTGTCGGCGAGTGGCATATCGGTCATTGTTACGTCGTGTCGGCGGTTCCATCTCAAAATTCGGTGTACCTTGCCAATTTCTTTCATAATTTTCGAAGTGCCCTGTGTTAATATTTTGTGGCTGTTCCGTATTTCTATGCCCCTCTCCCCGTATTGGAGCGTGAGTGTCCTCTGAAATAAGTAATTCTTGTATTACCTGTGTCAACTGATCTTGTACTTTCCGTATTTCACTTTTGGTGTTGCGTATTAATTTGATTCTGATTTTGTTTGAATTTCCTAATTTGTTCATACTCTTCCGTATCATTAAAGACTACCGGTCTTGTGTCATTCAGATTATCATCTACCTTCGTAGATATTTATTTAGCTGATCCGAAAGTTCGACCACTTCCTCTGATAATGAACTAATTTCCTCCATGTGTCTTTCTGAACCAATTTTCAGAGTATCTACTGTGTCCTTTAAGTTTTCCTGAGTTTTTGCAAGTAGCGTAACCGAATCGGTAGATGCAACTGAGTCAATTCTAGCCCGCAAGGTCTCATGATTTTCATGAACAATAGTTTGCAGTTCTTATATGGCTGCTTCTTGATTCAGTAATGCATTTTCATGCCGCGAAAAAATAGGTTGAAAATGCTCACAAATTTGTGTTTTTACATCAATACAGACTTTTTGACATTTCGATTGGATGTTATGCAACTCAGTAGTTAAATCTTCACGTGTTCGTGAAAGCGTGGTGTCTAACTTTTGAAGATTTTGTTCCATTGTGTCTAACTTTTGAAGCTTTTGTCCCATTTGTTGAATTAATTGTAATAACGATGCACTGGTGTCTGAAACATGTTCCTCAGTGCTATTCGGCAGTGCATTTGAACCGGCAATATTCGCATTTTGAAAAGCAGAAAACGTGTCTTGACTTATTTGAGAAAACGGCCAGGACACAAAACCTAAATCTTCAGTATTTGCAAGATTGTGTCCTGTCATTTCGGATTCCTGACTACGCTATTGTTTGCGCCCGCCCCATTTCCCTATGCAAAATTACCAAATTACTACTTTGAATGTCTGTTAATTCACTACACAGTGGTGCTGATAAGCTACACTCATCGTCACTATTATTTCTCAGTTTATTTTGGACCCGAGTGCTATGTTTTTCACACGCCATTTTTGTCATAATATTTCACACGATAACACAGAAAAGCACAATTTGAAGAGTAAAATAAGAAAACACATTAACACAGCACAGAAAATAATATCTAGTTAATTGCAAGCGCAGCTGAGAAATATTTGGTGCAAATCTACTTGCCACAACTGTTTTACTGTACAACAATGAAAAACTACAACTACAAAGGAAAGTCTCACTATGATTACGCGCTAGCAATAAACAATAGCTACACTAATTACACAAACTACAAGAAAAAATCAGATCATTCCAGTAAGGTATCCTCAGGTAAGGGTCGACATATGAAACGTCCCCTTAGAAAAATTATTGAATAACTGTGCTGAAAAACCTCTTACATTATTAGACTTTGAAGCAGCTGAGCAGAACTGAACGTAGTCAGACATTTCGCTCTTTACCTATTCTGATCAACACTAAACTGACACACAATATTTTCAGCGCAACGCAATGTGACTTTCAATAATCCCTACGAAAGAATGGCCCTGACTAACATTAAACTATACCTTTCACAAATCACTTACCTCAGAAAAATCTTCGTTACTCGAACTACTGCAATACAGCGAGCGCCACTACTGCCACCTAAATAAAAGATTCAAACTACTGAAGGCACTAACTACTGATAGGCATAGTTAGCAAATGAAAGATTTTGATAGAGAACAAACAACGTATTTACCTTAATAGTGTTCAAAGGTCATAATATATATCAGTTCATGACATCCAGTCTTACAAATTTACTGTCTCTGATGGACACACGTCCTGATCATCCGCTCTCAAAACTCCGCCATCTCTCTCCCCACATCCACCACTGCTGGCGGCTCACCTCCAACTGCGCAATGCTACGCGCTGTTAACTGCCAACTGCCCAACACTACAATTGCAAATTCCAACAATGCCACCCAGCCACAGACTGCACACAGCACAGCCAGTGATTTTCATACAGAGCGCTACGTGGCGGTGGCGTTACCAATATAAGAACCTAAACAGCCTACTTACACTATCGACCAATTAGAAGCCGTCTGTGGGCTATATAAGGCTACCACAGCAGTTGTTTTGACAGTCAGTTGCTCCTCCCGGAAACGATGGTGAAAATCCTCATAGGCTCGAGGCTTCATTCTGAACTGACGCAACAATAGTGCTGTCACAAAAGACTTCGTTTTCATATAATAATTGTGTAATAGGAGGCTAAGAGAAGCTGGATGTTCCTTCTGTGATACTGCAAAAGGTATTACAGGAGTACAGCCACTGTACGTGATTTGCTGGCAGTGGTGGTCACGAGAATTTGCTGTCGGAAGAAGACTGGGCCATGTGGCACTGCCGAGAGGTAGGACCAGCGTGTTCGGCATATGGATCTGGCGCGTCATATTGCATCCCCAGCAGGAATTTGAATCGGTCACTTCAAGGACACCTCCGAGCCTGATGGCTTGTAGTGTGTGGTGTCAAACGCAAGCTCAGTGGAGGGCAGGAGGAGGTCTGTTATGTTTTCTGATGCAAGCTTTGCCAGGGTGTCAGTGTTGGCCGTGTGTTGGTTAGAAGGAGCCCAGTTGACGGCCTGCAACCAACCTGACTGAGTGCTAAACACACTGATCCAAACCTGCGGTTATGGTTTGGAGTGTGATTTCGTATGACAGCAGGAGCTCTGGAGCACTCTCGTGGTTATCCCAAACACCCTGACCAAAAATCTATAGATCAGTCCGGTGAATGTACGTGTTGTGCATCCGTTCATGAACAGTATTCCGGGTGGGGGGGGGGGGGCCGGGGGGGGGGTGTTTTGCAACAGGATAACGTCGCCCACAAACCGTTGTTGTAACCCAACATGTTTTACAGATTGTCAACATGTGTGACATGGCCCTCTCGATCACCAGATCTGTCTCCAACGGAGCGCATATGGGATATCACTGGACTATAACTCCAACGTCATCCACAAGCAACATCAACTGTCCCGCCCAACCGTAACAGGCGTGGAACTCCATGCCATAAAGTGGCATGCGGCACCTGTACAACACTGCATGCACGTTTGCTTGCTTGCATTCAACATTCTGGCTGTTACACCGGTTATTAACGTACCAAATTAATAATTCTTAGTGTTGCAATTTTTTCCGTCATTGTATTTAGTGTACTCAAAATAGGCAATATATCATATCCGCTATCGTATCAACATTTCCACTTGCGTTTAACTCTTTGACATGTCTCTACCAACGCCGCCTGGTAGCGATTTTGTTGTTTTCGAAGCTTGTAGTGCCTTACAGTTGCCAGTAACCTCCTGAAATATGTAACATGCACACCACTCCATACTGGTCGTATGAAGCTTTATCACACGCAACGGTATGTGGTTCTTGTGAACTGCATATTTGTTTTTGCTTGTATTTTAACCAGCGCCACCGTGCTATTCTTACGTTCTCTCTGTTTCATAATGGTGACTCTAATCAACACGCATCAGTATATCAGTCACCTACCGTGCAATGAATGCTTCACAATAAGATATAAATTTTGAATCAATGTCCATTTCAGAACTGTTCCTTCATGATAATCATCTGACATCACGACGTTTGGCACACACAGCACGATAATTTACTCTAACAGAACCTATTGCGGCGGTGCGGTTCTTTCCGTCTCTAAAGAGACGTACCGGCACCTACCTGTGAACAAAGTCTCAGCGTATCATCGGTAGGGAAGCCGAGCGAAACCTACTGTACTTCGACGTGAACCAGGCTGCAATTTAAGTCACTAATCTACATTTCGGGAGAAAATCTTTTCACTAAATGAAAGGTTGGAAATTTTGTCCTCAATTAATATATTCTGAAACTTAGGTAAACAAGTATCACTGCCACGCCCGTGCTAGTCTTAACACAATCACTCACTATCTCTTTCACTGACGTTAGCAAGTTCATGGTGTTGCATATCCCGAAAACGTAATAGCTACAAAAATACTGATTGTTTTTGATTGAAAATGCTCGCCAAATATTAAGTCTGTCGGTACCAAATGCAGTCACAGTTTTTAGCCACCGACTTGCTCAATACGCCACGCGAAATATATGTCTTTTTTCGTCACAAAATTCACTTAAAAATTCCGAAATTTCTACACACCCATCGGAATAATTATGCCGTCACTTTACAACACTTTTGATGTATGAAACACTGCTAGATCCGGCATCTTATCATTTCCATCGAAACAATTACTACACACGTCCGAACTGTTTCATGGCTAGGCTCCGACTCTACTCTTGAATGCTCTTAAGTTTTCTCTACCAGCAGAGAAATGCGCGCAAAGAATATTGCTTTACCATTGGTCAGTGTACTCAACAACCAATAGCAAAACAACATTCTCCCGCGTCAATCCGCGCTTTTCATCAATAACCAATCGCAAAATGGTAAACCTAGCGACTGCACTTTTTACCGACGTAATTATGTAATATGCTGAAGTTTTGCTTACGCATAAAGTTATCTACTATTGTTATTTATATCTGAGTTAACTATCCCTTTACCATAAACTTACTTTACAAATCCATTTTACAAAAATCCCCTTTGTCCATATCAACACTTCTTCAAAATGTTCCCACACTAAATACCACTATATAACTCGTTAAACCATTATCTTCATATTAACCTTAAACCATACTCACGCATCATTCATACTGCTAAAACATATTTATAACATTTTACATACACAAAAAGATATAATAACACTTTATAAAAATTCTAGAACAGTTTATGAAAAACATTCTATTACTTTAGTGCACTCTAGTGGGCACAATCGAAACTAAAATCACAGTCCCCCTATCCAATATTGTCCTCCATCGGCTGATACATAAACTACTTCACCATCTGTCACTATCCAGCTCTGAGACACATCTTCCACTTAACCGCCTGCAAGGCAGGATCGTTATACTGCACTACGCCTCACTATCAGCTGCTCATTCTAGATGTGGCCCATAAAAGCACCACTTTCTCCAATGCACGATGCTACAGTAACTAGGGTTTTCATTATTCTGTGTCTCTGGTTATAGGCTGATACTGCTACTGGAAACCGGGCTGACACTATCTACTCTCCAACGAGATGGTGCCCACGTATCGCTTGGTCGCGTCGCGTGCTGACCGTTGCGACGCCACAAACACGCTGTCCGACTCCACGGCGCTGTACGTTCCAGTCCCAATCGCCCCCCCCCCCCCCCCCCCCCGTCACTCGTTTGCTCTGCCTGTCTCTCAACTGTCCGCTGCTCTACCGGCGTAGGACGGCCGTAACGTCGCTAGTAAAAGTGCCCGTGCATAAAAACTGTAGCAAGTGCCCTTTCGCGGAACGCTCTGTCACAAACCTCTACATATCTCGATACCTGCGACAGGTAGTACAAAGGTGCCCCTTTGCACGGCACAAATGCTGTAGGCGCAGTATTACAAACAGCCAAAGCTTTAAATAAAGAGTCAATTTGTTTCCTGTCAAATGCAGGTGACTGTATACATCACAACATCGTTTCAAGTAAAACAGACTATTATAGTGTCAAAGCAAATTCTCTGATATTTATCACGTTATATCAAACTAGGACCAAAGAGTCATTAGCAGTGAGTCCTCTTCTAAGTTCTCAGTCTTCATCCGAAAGAGAACTGGATGAGCGTGGCGACCTATAGAGTCCCATTGTAAAGACATCAAATGTTATATTTCTTACCAGATATTAGGATCTTTGTTCCAGTTTACAGACACAGTAATAAAAATCAAAGCAACTGTAAATTTAGAAGTTTTATAAAAAATCATTTAATTTATAAATGCTTTCTAGCCAACGTACTGTCATCAGGATATTACAAATACGTATAGTTCATAACTTGCTGATTTGGTTTTGCAACATATGTGAAAATATGAAGATATTCACAAAGAAGACGATTATACTTTTAAACTCTTTGGCATGGAAAGTGGTAAGGAATTCAGATGGGAGAAGCATACAACAGACCTACCGAAACGCTTATACGGTTGTTTGCTTCCAGTGAGAATGTTGTCTGACGCAGGCACTGTAAAAAGACAAAGTTAGCACATGTTCTTATTTTCATTTCGTAATGTAATATTTTAGGGTAACTCATAAATGCAAGTTAATGTTCTCCGCTTCTAAATACATAGAGTACGATTTATTGGTGATGTGAATTCAAGAATGTCTTACAGAATCGATTCAAATACCTTCATACATTAACTGCTGCTTCCTAGTGCACTTATTCCTTACTGAAATTTGCCTTAAAATAGCTTATTTCTCATTCAAACCAACAAATCAGTTCACAAAATGTCCGCGGCTCTTGGTCTTGCGGTAGCGTTCCCTCTTCCCGGGCACGGGGTCCCAGGTTCGATTCCCGTCAGGGTAAGGGATTTTCTCTGCCTCGAGATGACTGGGTGTTGTGTGTCTTTCATCATCCTCTCATCCTCCTTCACATGCAAGTAGCCGTAGTGGCGTTAAAGAGCTTGTAGAGCGGCGGCCGAACCGCCCCGCGAGGGGTCTCCCGGCCACCAATGCCATACGCTCATTATTATTAGTTCTCAAAATCATTCCATGAATATCGATAATCTTCCAACAGACCATCAAGATGCTTAACGTCACTCGACTTATTCCACAGAGTTATTCGTTGTTCAGAAAAATACATTTTTGACAAAAAAAATTGTTCAAATGGCTCTGAGCACCATGGGACTTAACATCTTAGGTCATCAGTCCCCTAGAACTTAGAACTACTTAAACCTAACTAACCTAAGGACATCACACACACGCATGCCCGAGGCAGGATTCGAACCTGCGACCGTAGCAGTCCCGTGGTTCCGGACTGCAGCGCTAGAACCGCACGACCACCGCGGCCGGCACATTTTTAACACTGTAAAATGTTTAATTAGAAATGAAGTACAGTCTAAGAGGAGCCAGTCAGATGTATAGGTGGGCAGCTGGTCCTATGCCACTGATGAATCTTTTTGCGTAAACAACTGCTGTGCTTCATGTTAACTTTTTTTTAAATTATAATCTGTCTAATACTTGGCTTTGGCATTGCTTCAGTGCAATAATGCCATATTTCGAGAATGAATTGCTGAATGCTTTAGCTTTTCATTACATTTGTGCGCGATGACCTTGGAAGTATCAGTGCATTTTAGTACATATACATTAAAATGTTTGGAGAACACTTTCAAATGAATAGCTGAATCGTAAACATACTAAATTCTCTTCGAAAACTATATACTAATAACGCGATATTTGAGATGTGAGATGCCACCTGCTTTACCTTCTCATGATATCTGTGTCCAATGAACTTGGAATTATCTATGAATTTGAGTATGGATAGAGTAAAATTCTCTGAGAGACTTTTAAATTAATGGGTAAATGAAAAAAGAGTGTAACTATGTACTGAAGAAACGTTACCGTACACCTATTATGTACTCTATTTTTATTTTTCTGACGTGTTTCACATTCTCGATGGTAATCTCTGTATGAACAGCAACAAAAGTTTATCCAGTACAAATAACCCAAACTGGGATATGAACAAACGTACCTCTCGTCTGTCTTCCTCTTTGAGATGAAAAAGGAGACCGCATGCATTTGTATTTGAAGATTTGCATTTGTATTTGAAGGTGCATACCCATACCAAAGCAGTCTCCCATAAGCTGCCGTCGTTAAAACTGTCTACCTAAATTACTACAGCGAAGAGCAGGCTACTACGTTAGCGTTACAGCCTTTAGGCATATAATTCAAGTTGTAGCAATTACACTAAGTATAGTAGTAGTAGTATGGTATTCTGCCTTACGGTAGGTCTTGTCATGGATTAAGCCACTTCCACTTTTGTCTGTCCATAGCCAGTCTTTCCATTTCTCAATATTTGTCTCCTTTGATATTGTCCACTATTTGATATCTCCTTTTTCCTCTTCCATTTTCCCTCCACCATTCCTCCTATTTCTTTCTCAATAAACAGTCCCTCCTCATACAATATCCAATCCAGTTCCGTTTTCACTTTATGATGACTTTCAGCGTCTTTCTTTTTCTCCAACTCTTCTTAATACTTCTTCATTTCTTACTCGGTCTTCTCATTTCACTTTTTCCATTCCTCTCCATATCCACGCCTCTAGTGCCTCCAACCTTCTTTCAACTTCTTTCCTGATTGTCCAAGTCTCCGCACCATATAGTGCAACGCTCCAGATGTAACATTTGGCAAGTCTTTTCCTCATATCTTTGTTTAGTGTTCCACAAAATAATTTCTGTTTCATCTTGAATCCTTCTTTTGCCATTGCAATCCTTTTCCTAATTTCTGTTGAGTAGTACATATCATCTGTTATTACACTTCCCAACTAACTGAAGTTATTCATTTGCTCTATTTCCTCTCCCCCCATTTTCATACGGCATTTTCTCCCCTTTCCTCCAGTTACCATGCTATTCGTTTTCTTCTTGTTAATCTTCATTCCATATTCTTCTAATTTTGTGTTTAGATCATCTAACACTTGTTCCATCTTTCTTGCACACTCAGCCATCAGAATCATGTCTTCTGCAGGTCTTATACACTCCACTCTGCAACCCCCTATACAACCTCCTCTCCTTCCATCAAAACTTTCACTAAAAATTTCCTCCATATATATATATTTAACAGTGTTGGTGGTAAACAACAACCTTGTTTTATACCTCTTCCCAGTTCTATTTCTTCACTCATCACACCTTCTGTTCTTACTCTTTCTCTCTGGTTCAAACATAAATTTCTAATTAGCCGTCTATTCCTCCAGTCAACTCCATGTTTCCTTACGATTTCCATCAGTTTTTCCTATCTGACACAGTCAAAAGTCTTCTCAAGATTCATGAACACAATATACACCTTCCTTTTCTTCTCCATGTCCCTCTCCCCTATCACTCTCAGTAGCCCAATGGCATCTCTAGTTCCCACTCCTCACCTGAAACCAAATTGTTCATCTCCTATTACGCAGTTCAGCTTCCCATATAGCCTTCTGTTGGACGTCCTCAGCAAGGCTTTGGCTGAATGCGATATCAGGCTCACTGTTCTATGTTCCTCACACTTTTTGGTGTTGTTTTTCTTTTCTATAGGTATTAAGATACTTTCTGTAAGGTCCTTTGGCCATTTTCTTGTCATGTATATTTGATTACACAATTCAATCAACGCACTTTTCCCTTCATTTTTCAATGAGTTTAACAGTTCTACAGGAATCTTATCAATTCCCAGTGCCTTTCCATTTTTCATCTCCTTCATAGATTCTTCAATCTCACTAGTTAGTATTGCATTTTCATTGTCATAATCTGCAACTTTGTCTTCTTCTTCTATCCCAAGGTCTTCTTCACTTGGTCGGCTGTCTGCAGCGTATAGCCATTCTATACATTCTTCTCATCTTATTATTTCTTGGGGTTCACGCACCATTTTACCGTCTGCTACCTCTACTTCCTTTTGTCCATTCTTGTTTCTCTTTTCCTGAATGTCAAATCCATTGCTTCTTTGTGCATCAAATCATATTTTCCTTCTTTCTCTAATTTATCTGCCTTGTCACACTTTTCTGTCAGCCATTTCTCCGTTGCTTTTTCTGTCCCCCTTCTCGATTCATTATTTAACCCCCTGTAGTTACCCTCCCCTTCTTCTGCGTTTAGTTTTCGATCATCCAGCTTGGTTATCATATCTGGTGTTGAAACTTCCTGGCAGATTAAAACTGTGTGCCCGACCGAGACTCGAACTCGGGACCTTTGCCTTTCGCGGGCAAGTGCTCTACCATCTGAGCTACCGAAGCACGACTCACGCCCGGTACTCACAGCTTTACTTCTGCCAGTATTTCGTCTCCTACCTTTCAAACTTTACAGAAGCTCTCCTGCGAACCATGCAGAACTAGCACTCCTGAAAGAAAGGATATTGCGGAGACATGGCTTAGCCACAGCCTGGGGGATGTTTCCAGAATTCCTACCTTCCAAACTTTACAGAAGCTCTCCTGCGAACCTTGCAGAACTAGCACTCCTGAAAGAAAGGATATTGCGGAGACATGGCTTAGACACAGCTTGGGGGATGTTTCCAGAATTCTGGAAACATCCCCCAGGCTGTGGCTAAGCCATGTCTCCGCAATCTCCTTTCTTTCAGGAGTGCTAGTTCTGCAAGGTTCGCAGGAGAGCTTCTGTAAAGTTTGGAAGGTAGGAGACGAGATACTGGCAGGAGTAAAGCTGTGAGTACCGGGCGTGAGTCGTACTTCGGTAGCGCAGATGGTAGAGCACTTGCCCGCGAAAGGCAAAGGTCCCGAGTTCGAGTCTCGGTCGGGCACACAGTTTTAATCTGCCAGGAAGTTTCGTATCAGCGCACACTCCGCTGCAGAGTGAAAATCTCAATCTGGATATCTGGTGTTACCCATTCTTTCTTTACTTTTTTTCCTCTCCTTGACTCCAAGCGTTTCCTTAGCTGCCTTTGTGAACCCATTTTTACAACGATCCCATCTTCCGTCTGTGCATTCCGTTTCTTGATCTTTTATCATGATTTTACAATATGCATTCTCTAATTTTTCACAATTTCCTTTGTCTTTCAGTTTCTCAGAATTAATGTGCTCTCTCTTCTGTCTTTTCCAGGTTCTTTTCAATTTAACTAGAACCTCATATGTTACTAATATATGATCTGAATAACTTTTAATAGTAAGTATAGCCCAGAGACCCTCAAAAGAAAATTTTATGAGTCACTTGAGACACTCATATCAATGTGACTGCCACTCATGTTCAATGTCAAAGTGCAATAACCACGACGGATGGCAGCACTAACCGTGGAGGGTGTAACACTTATATCGATTAGAAGTAGATTTATATTATGTAACTGTGTATCTGTAATTATGGAGTGTGAGTTCCCTGTTATTTAAAGTCATTGATTTGTGACAAGAAAATTAGAGTATTGTAATATATAAATGGAAAAAGCAAAATGATTTGTTAAGATAATAAATACTTATAATACGTGTATATTTGTAAGAAATATAAAGTTTATTGAATGCTGGTTCATGCTTAGGGGACTTGTAATTGTAATACATAAAAGGCGTAGGGAAGTCCTTCCGCAACGAAAGTGGCATGGCGCGATTGTAAAAGGTGGTTTCGGCGGTCGAACTGGGCGGCTCCTTGGTGTGAATGTGGCTAGCTGTAGCACGGTACACTTCGATAGTACCAAGAGAGGCAATTGGAAGTTGCTTTGCAAAGGATTTTCCCCTCGGATGTAGATCTGGCTATTATTTGGTATTCTCGGCCAAAAGGAATGGCTCTAATATGTTGAAAATCGGACGCAAGAAGAAATTTTATAGAGCATTCGAACATCAACACCGTGAGTACAGTTAGCCGCCATTTCGCTTGGCACAAAAATTTCGCCACTCCTTTACTAGCTTCATACATCCAGCTGTGTATATGGGCATGGACCAGTTAATTTGTGAGTGTGGTTTTAATAATAATCCAAATGCTATAAATCAGCGTCTGGAACCATATCTTCTATGCTGATGACGATCCTATGCAGGGTCATTTCCAAAGTGCTACTAAACACGAGTATTATGTTTTAAATGAACAGTTCTTGCATTCAGGTATTTCAAAATGGTTTTTTATGTCTATCAAATGTAAAAGGAGCAGCAAAAGTTAAAGTTAAAAAACCACAAAAATGAAGTTTGGTAGGATTTTGCTAAAGTACTCTTAGTCCATGGCAAAGTATAGTTTTTCAGGAATACAGTGCCAGATTATGTAAATGTTATTGTCTAAAATACCTGCTTCACAGGTGACAAAAAGGGAAAATAAAGTAAGCTCGTTTAAAAATGGTGTGGTCTTGATTTCTATCATGAATGGCTCCTTTTTGGAAGATAATTAAGCTCAAGGTTGACTTTTTTTGTCTTGCAAAATGAATTATGAACTACTTCCAGTGAAGTGAAGGATTAGCTTTGCTTGAATTAGTCTTTTCTACTGAAAAAATCATAGTGTTTGGCTAGTGACGCTATACTAGTTAATGGGTCCCATCATATTCTCCATATATTAGGATGATAATTGGACTATTACTGCTGCTAAGGATAACTGATCTATACAGAGGAGTATAAACAGTGCATTTATAATATTATTAGTCTTTGTGGTTTTTTTTTCAGGTCAGTTAAGATAGATGCCCCTCATGTCCATATTTAGTTCTGCACTTCATACAGTAACATTTCAATATTGGTTGAAGTAATGATCTTTAGTGTAGCTGTTATTAGTATGAGCTTGGTGCAGATTTGCTTTCCATAATTACTGGTGCGTGCGTTATTGATAACTGCTGCTACACACAGTTCAATGTTCCCTGTGTCACTTTGTATCCCGTGCACTCTTCAAAGGGAAAT
Organism: Schistocerca americana; assembly: GCF_021461395.2. Lineage (NCBI taxonomy): Eukaryota > Metazoa > Arthropoda > Insecta > Orthoptera > Acrididae > Schistocerca > Schistocerca americana. The sequence continues at coordinate 819,573,064 of NC_060121.1, read as the reverse complement.
ATCAACGAAAGTAACTTTAATAACCAATGTTCAATTTTATTAAACATACATTTCCAAATTAATGTACCTAATTGGGCTGGCGACCGTTCACTTTTTTTCATTCACATATGGTTTTTACCACTTTCAGTAATTCCCAAGGTTAAAGTCTGTTTAGTTTTTCCGTTATTTTCACCGCAGTCAAAATTATAATCCGATACATTTGTCCGTTAGATTCATGCACGGTCAAAATTCAAAATCGTCTCAGAGGGTAACGTTAGCTTGTTTCACGGTACGCTTGTGCAACATACATGGCAAGTTAGTGTTATACGCGGCTTTTCCCGTGACAGAGCTAAAGGTTTCGTTGTTAGGGAATAGTGACGTATAACAGGCTAGTGTGATAAGGGTATATAAAATATGTCGGAGGGGACGCAGAAAACAGCCCAGTCGTCGTCATATTGGGAGAACGGAGCGATTTATCTGACGTCCAAAAGGGCGTGGTCATTGGCTTTCCGGCCAGTGGTGGAAACATTTCCGAAACAGCTAAGTTTGTAAACTGTTCGTATGGCGTCGTGGTTAATGTATACCATGCTTGGCAAAATGGCGCTATCCAAATCCATCGTCGAGGCAACTGTGATGAGATGACAGGGGTGGATGACTTCTGTCGAAATGTGTACGGGTGAACAGATGTGAAAGTATTGAGCAACTGACCGCCCGGATGATCCAAGGGGCCAAGAACAGTGTCTCCTCGACGACTGTTGAGCGAAGATCTCCACAGCAGGCGGCTTGTTCATGCATTCGTGCTGACTGCTGTTCATCGCAGACAGAGGACGAAATTTTCACGAAAGTATTGGAACTGGACTCCACTGAATGGCGATAGGTGGCCTTTTATTCTCCATCGGTCAGATGGCCGTTGGTGCGTATGGTGTGAAACCTCTAAGAGCAAATGGTCCAGGCCGTGGGAGAGAGCGTTATGATCTGGCGAATGTTTTCGTGGTATACCGTGACTGACTTGTATCGTCACTCTGAAACGGACGAATAAAAGTATTTATCCCTCCTTGCGGACCATGTCCACCCCTACATGCTGTTTGTTTTTCCTCTGCACGACGGCGTCTACCAGCAGAACAGTGCAACGTATCACACAGATCGCAGTGTACGTGCGTGGCTCAAAGAGCGCTAGGATGAATTTGCCTTACTGCACTAACAACCAAACTCCCAGGATTTAAACCAATTGAATGTGAGGGACATTCTCGATCGGGCTGTTCGCACATTGATCCTCGACCGAGAAACCTGGCGCAGCCGGCCACGGCCCTGGAGTTGGGACTAGCTTCGCAATACCATCAGCGCAAAAAGTTGTTTTTCACACTCTTGACAGGTGGTCACATTGATGACAGGACAGTGTAATATCAAGTAACAAGAGACAAGGACGAATTTCGTGACCCAGCTGAATGTCGGACCACGTGTAAACGCAGCGAAGAAATTCTGTTGCCTGTAAAATAAAGTGTAAGTAGGCTGTTTAGGTTTTTATATTGGTAACGCCACGTAGCGCTCTGTATGAAAATCACTGACTGTGCTGCGTGCGGTCTGTGGCTCGTTTGCAGTGTTGGGATTTGCTATTGTAGTGTTGGGCAGTTGGCTGCTAACAGCGCGTAGCGTTGCGCAGTTGGAGGTGAGCCGCCAGCAGTGGTGGATGTGGGGAGAGAGATGGCGGAGTTTTGAGAACGGATGATCTGGATGTGTGTCCATCAGAGGGAGTAAATTTGTGAGACTGGATGTCATGAACTGATTTATATATATTATGTCTTTTGAACACTATTTAGGTAAATACATTGTTTGTTCTGTATCAAAATCTTTCATTTGCTAACTATGCCTATAAGTAGTTAGTGCCGTCAGTACTTAGAATCCTTTATGTAGCTGGCGGTATTGGCGCTCGCTGTATTGCAGTAGTTCGAGTAACGAAGATTTTTGTGAGGTAAGTGATTCATGAAAGATATAGGTTATTGTTAGTCAGGGCCATTCTTCTGTAGGGATTATTGAAAGTCAGATTGTGTTGCGCTATAAATATTGTGTGTTAGTTTAGTGTTGATCAGAATAAGTAAAGAGAGAAATATCTGAGTACGTTCTGTTCTTCTCAGCTGTTTGAAAATAAAATAACGTAAGATGTTCATCAGCACAATCATTCATTAATTTTTCTATGGGCACGTGTCATAAGTAAATCATCAAGGACGAAACACAATCCACTAGACAAAGAGAGTATTCTCCGCTAAGAGAAGTTTACCAGTACCATGTGGAATACCGGTTATTTCCGTTCACATTTGAAATTAATTGCATTTAAGTAATTGTAGATCGCCTTTTTGGTGCTAATAAGAACAAAAAACGACTGTTTACGCCGATAAAAAGTAACTCCCCAAATCATAATCAACAATGGACCATAGAACCAATTGGTAGTACTAGAAGTGGAAGCCTAACAAGGGTCCATGACTCAATTGCAATGTTACTGCACCCTCGAGGTCTATGTGCACAACACCGACTTTTAAACTTACCTGTTCTTACTTGTAGCGCACTTGGTAGTATACTCTGCTCCCCCACATTAACTCTGTGATGAATTACTCTAAGACGAAAACATGCTGGAAGATGTTGGTGCACCTGCAAATATGTAGCAAACATATCGGGTAAATTTTTAATATATTATTAGGGCCACAGTCCTTCAACTTGGTAATTGTACTAGCCTTACATCAATTGTGCAAAGTCAAGTTCGTTTATCAGAATCACGCAGTTCACGCGACCGTAAATAGTACCAATCAATGCAGCGCCACCAGCCCGAAAGTAAAACTTGCTCTTATATGAGTTAACAAGTTTAAGCTGCACACGACTGCTATGCTGTGCGGCAAATGATTTATGCTCTTTGCCAAGCAGGACTTACAACAACGACAGGAAGGTTTCGAATATGCTAGCAATTAATAACCTGGTGTTTTCCGAGACACGGAAGTAATATAAGTGCATCATGAGGCCATGAGGCCATCAGAACAATAGAATCATAATGCTTATGCGGTAAACAAGTACATAGGCCATATCGTTCCACTTACCGATAACAGTTGGATTGATGACGTAGCACACGGCATATGCTTTTGTAACAGATAATCGTCTAAGGTTATGTAGTCAGTCACAAATAAAAGTATGCTTTATGAACACTAAAAAAGACTCGCTTCGTACATGATTGTACTAGATTAGACGTTGGTCTCTTGAGCCGACACTGTGCTTATTATGCCACAGATGTGGAAGTGCCCTTTTGTTACACCTTAAAACTCTTCCAACATCCACCGCTTTCTCTCTGAACAATGGCGCATCACCCTCAGTGTCGATGTTTCTGATCTGCTGTGAAATCAGAAAATGTACTTTATGAGTACTCATGCTCCTCATAATATAATGGTTTAACTCGCAAACTCCCGTGGAGATATTATCAGTATAATAAATGACATAATTTCTCCTTCTTCCTAACTCTGACAATAAGCAATGTTATGTGAGAACGCCTTACATTTCTCTAACAAATTACATTACGATTAAACACTCTCGGCTGTGGGATGGAATGGCAGACTGCAGGGGATAACAATAAGAACATCATACACAGATCAAACTAACAGAAGCGGAAAACTGTGGTCGGAGGATAAACCATAGCAACTTAGTAAACCAGTGACGTGAGAGTGACAAATTATTGCCAGAAAATCTTACTACGACTGTCTGGATTACTTCTCAAAAATGGTAGAAGCTTCTGCTTCAAATTGAAAATTATTTACAGCTGCTAAGTTGATGTATGTAAAAAATGTAAGACCAAAGAAAATTCAGAATCTTAAATACTTTCAATCAGCTGCCAGCTGCATCAACAAATTAAAATTCGACTATTAAAACACAACTGGGTGAAATTGCTTATTAAACATATTCAGGATAAAAGTTAACAGCATTAAATGAGATATAACAATAATAGAATATTTAAAGCAATGGCTTGGTTGGTCAAGACCCCATATGAACACACGGTGAGGTTGCAGTAAGGCAAGACGCTCACGCAACTGCCCGGGATACAATGACCGGGTCGGCGCGGCGAGGCAAGTTAACAGTCGTACAGACCAGACAAAGAGCAATTCTGAAATCTATAGAAAACTAAAACTAAATTACACAATTACAGACCTATTAACACAGAAAGCAATACGACGTTAGAAGGGGCCCAGAGAGAGGCGTGATAGAGAGAACTCCAGGATCAACTGAGAAGGCTTGATCCTACGGAAGACCTTCTAAAAGTTGTCAGTGGCCAAAACGTTGACTTAAGTGTTAATGAAAGGTTCAAGAGGTCACTTCATAACATGTCAGACAGAGATCGGCTTAAACAAGAGGCCTAAATATTTCGCCAACTAGCTCCAAATTTGTTGTTGTTGTTGTGGTCTTCAGTCCTGAGACTGGTTTGATGCAGCTCTCCATGCTACTCCATCCTGTGAAAGCTTCTTCATCTCCCAATACCTAATGCAACCTACATCCTTCTGAATCTGTTTAGTGTATTCATTTCTTGGCCCCCCTCTACTATTTTTACCCTCCACGCTACCCTCTAATAGTAACTTGGTGATTCCTTGATGCCTCAGAAAACGTCCTACCAACCGATCCCTTCTTCTAGTCAAGTTGTGCCACAAATTTCTCTTCTCTCAATTCTATCCAATACATCCTCATTAGTTATGTGATCTACCCATCTATCTTCAGCATTCTTCTGTAGCACCACACTTCGAAAGCTTCTATTCTCTTTTGGTCCAAACCATTTATCGTCCACGTTTCACTTCCAAGGCTACACTCCATACAAATACATTCAGAAAAGACTTCCAGACACTTAAATCAATACTCGATGTTAACAAATTTCTCTTCTTCAGAAACACTTTCCTTGCTATTGCCAGTCTACATTTTATATCCTCTCTACTTCGACCTTCATCAGTTATTTTGCTCCCCAAATAGCAAAACTCGTTTACTACTTTAAGTGTCTCACTTCCTACTCTATTACCCTCAGAATTATCCTATTTAATTCGATTACTTTCCATTATACTCGCTTTGCTTTTGTTGATGTTCATCTTGTATCCTCCTTTCAAGACACTGTCATTCCGTTCAACTGCTCTTCCAGGTCCTTTGCTGTCTACGACAAAATTACGATGTCGTCGGCGAACCTGAAAGTTTTTATTTCTTTTCCATGGATTTTAATTCCTACTCCTAATTTTTCTTTTTTTCCCTTACTGCTAGCTCAATATACAGATCGAATGACATAGGGGATTGGCTATAATCCTTCTTCCAAACCACTGCTTTTTGAGACGTTTGTATTCCTTTTTACCTGCTTCATTTACTGCATTATTGTATTTTCTCCTTGCATCAGTTAAATTCACTATCTCTTCTGTTACCCAAGAATTTCTATTAACCCTCGTCTTTTTACCTACTTGATCCTCTGCTGCCTTCACTAGTTCATCCCTCAGAGCTACCCATTCTTCTTCTACTGTATTTCTTTCCCCCATTCCTGTCAATCGTTCCCTAATGCTCGCCCTGAAACTCTCAACAACCTCTGCTTCGGTCTGTTTATCTAGGTCTCAACTCCTTAAATTCCCACCTTTTTGCAAATTCTTCAGTTTTAATCTACAGTTCATAACCAATAGACTGTGGTCAGAGTACACATCTGCTTTTGGAACTGTATTACAATTTAAAACCTGTTTCCTAAATCTCTGTCTTACCATTATATAATCTATCTGAAACCATTCAGTATCTCCAGGCTTCTTCCATGTATACAACCTTCTTTTATGATTCTTGAACGAAGTGTTGCCGCGTGAGATTAGCCGAGCGGTCTAGGGCTCTGCAGTCATGGACTGTGCGGCTGGTCCCGGCGGAGGTTTCGAGTCCTCCCTCGGGCATGGGTGTGTGTGTTTTTCCTTAGGATAATTTAGGTTAAGTAATGTGTAAGCTTACGGACTGATGACCTTAGCAGTTAAGTCCCATAAAATTTCACACACATTTGAACGTTTTCTTTTTTAACCAAGTGTTAGCTATGATTAAGTTATGCTCTGTGCAATGTTCTACCAGGCGGCTTCCTCTTTCATTCCTTAACCCCCTTCCATATTCACCTACTACGTTACTTTCTCTTCCTTTTCCTACTATCAAATTCTAGTTACCCATGACTATTAAATTTTCCTGTCCCTTCACTATCTGAATAATTTCTTTATCTCCTCATACATTTCATCAATTTCCTCGTCATCTGCGGAGCCTGTCGGCATATAAACTTGTACTACTGTGGTAGGCATGGGATTGATATCTATCTTGGCTTCAATAATGCGTTCACTATGCTGTTTGTAGTAGCTTACCCGCATTCCTATTTTTTTACTCATTATTAAACCTACTTCAGCCTTACCTCTATTTGATTTTGTATTTATAACCCTGTATTCACCTGACCAGAAGTCTTGTTCCTCTTGCCAACGGACTTCACTAATTCGCACTATATCTAACTTTAACCTACCCATTTCCCTTTTTAAGTTTTCTAACCTACCTGCCCGATTAAGGGATCTGACATTCCACGCTCCGACCCGTAGAACGCCAGTTGTCTTTCTCCTGATAATAATGTCCTCCGGAATATTTTACCCAAGAGGACGCCATCAATATTTAACCATACAGTAAAGCTGCATGCCGTCGGGAACAATTATGGATGTAGTTTCCCCTTACTTTCAGCTGTTCTCATTACCAGCACAGCAAGGCCGTTTTGGTTAGTGTTACAAGGCCAGATCAGTGAATCATCCAGACTGTGGCCCCTGCGACTACTGAAAAGGCTGCTGACCCTCTTCAGGAACCACACGTTTGTCTGGCCTCGCAACAGATATCCCTCCGTTGTGGTTCACCTACGGCACGGCTATCTGTATCGCTGAGGCACGCAAGTCTCCCCACCAACGGCAAGGTCAATGGTTCATACGAGTAAATACAGTATGGGCGAATTTTCAAAGAACTGTTACTATTAACAAGCAATCAGAGCAATCCGGCCTGCAGGTAATGGCCGTTAGGCAAGGGTAAGATGTAGACCCCAACAAGTACAACTCAGCAACATGCTCATATTTAGATCGTAGTTTACTAAGAAGCATGAACTCACGATGTAACAAACGGTCAGAAAACTTGATCATATGCTGACGTAAGGCTGCTTATACTGTTAAAAAGGACATATGTCTTAAGTTCTTAAAAATAGCCACGATAAGACGTCCATTACGGCCTGTACCGCAATACCAATTAGACAAGAAGAATAGTAAATGTTCACAAATTCAATCGGTCACAGTAGAATCTGGACTATGCACAGCCTTCGATCTCTCATGATGGAACACCTTGCGGACCAGTACTCAATAACTGCATATTATTTAACGACCGGAAGGTCCATATGAAAGGTCAAAGTACAATGAAGAGCCAAAGAAACTGGTACACCTGCCTAATAACGTCTAGGTTACCAGCGAGTACGCAGAAGTGCCGCAACAAGACGTGGCATGGAGTCGACTAATGTCTGAAGTAGTGCTGAGGGGAAATGACGCCATGAATCTTGCACGGCTGTCGATGAATCCGTAAGAGTACCAGGGGGTGGAGATCTCTTTAGAACAGCGCGCTGCAAGGCATCCCATATATGCTAAATAACGTTCATTTCTGCAGAGTCCGGTGGCCAGCTGAAGTGTTTAATCTCACAAGTGTGTTTCTGGAGCCACTCTGTAGTAATTCTGGACGTCTGGGGTGCCGCATTATCCAGCTGGAACTGCCCAAGCCCGTCGGAATACATAATGGACATGAATGGATGCAGATGTTGAGACAGGATGCTTATGCACGTACGGATCTAGACGTATCAGGGATCTCACTTCATTCCAACTGCACATGCCTCACACCATTACAGAGCTTCCACCAGCTTTAACAGTACCCTGCTGAGACGCAGGGTGCATTGATTCACAAGGTTGTCTCCATAGCCGTACACGTCCATCCGCTCGATACAATTTGAATCGAGACTCGTACGACAAGGCAACATGTTTCCAGTCATCAACAGTGCAATGTCAGTGTTGGTGGTCCCAGGCGAGGCGTTAAGCTTTGTATCGCCTTCGGCTCCGAAAGCACATATCGATGATGTTTCGTTGATTGGTTCGTACGCTGACGCTTGTTGATGATCCAGTATTGAAATGTGCAGTAATTTAAGGAATAGTTGCACTTCTGTCACGTTGAAGGATTTTCTTCAGTCGTCGTTGGTCCCGTTGCAGCAGGATCTTTTTCCGGCCGCGGTGGTGTCGGAGATTTGATGTTTCACTGGATACCTGATATTCACGGTACACTCGTGAATTGGTTGCGCGGTAAAATCCCCACCGCAACGGAGATACTGTGATCCATCGCTCGTGCACCGACTGTAACACCACAATCAAAGTCACTTAAATCTTGATAACCTGCCACTGTAGCATCAGGAACCTGGGAGTATGCATGCGGAACGATTTCAAGTGGAATGATCATATAAAATTAATTGTTGGTAAGGCTGGTACTAGGTTGAGATTCATTGGGAGAGTCCTTAGAAAATATAGTTCATCAACAAAGGAGGTGACTTACAAAACACTCGTTCGACCTATACTTGAGTATTGCTTATCAGTGTGGGATGCGTACCAGCTCGGGTTGACGGAAGAGATAGAGAAGATCCAAAGAAGAGCGGCGCGTTTCGTCACAGGGTTATTTGGTAAGCTTGCTAGCGTTACGGAGATGTTTAGCAAACTCAAGTGGCAGGCTCTGCAAGAGAGGCGCTCTGTATCGCGATGTAGCTTGCCGTCCAGGTTTCGAGAGCGTGCGTTTCTGGATGAGGTATCGAATATATTGCTTTCCCCTACTTATACCTCCCGAGGACATCACGAATGTAAAATTAGAGACATTCGAGCGCCCACGGAGGCTTTCCGGCAGCCGTTCTTCCCGCGAACCATACGCGACTGGAACAGGAAAGGGAGGTGATGACAGTAGCACGTAAAGTGCCCTCCGCCACACACCGTTGAGTGGCTTGCGGAGTATAAATGTAGATGTAGAACTGATATAACAACTACGTCTTGTTGTGTTATATAGGCGTTGCCGACCACAGCACCGTATTCTGCCTGTTTAAATATCTCTGTATTTGAATACGCATGCCTATACCAGTTTCTCTGGCTCTTCAGTGTATTAATCAATTGAGGTAGGGTTCGGACAGCACCTCCTCAACAAAGCACCATCACGGCACAATGTAAACAGGAGTCTCAAACTCGCCGCCCAAAACAGCCGCCTGCCCTAACACAGCGCTCTGTGGCCACTTCCTTCACGCTGCAGTCCTTCCAGGGACTCTTTGCTACTTGGAGCCCACCATTCAACTGCCGAGGCTCCGTTATCGCGCCCCGTATGCCTGAGCGGGCAATGATGGCTACACAGCGGAAGAACCGACAATCCGGAGATCGAAGCGAGCCGCTCGGCTAATTAAGACGGACTAACTTTTCCTTTCCGTTCTGCACTGTTTTGTGCTCTTCCTTCAGGTTGTAGCTGAGGGGGTGTCCATCCCGCTAGTGTTTCGTAGCCTGGCCTTCCAGACTTTCACATGCTGCAGTCTCATTTCCTGTCATGACGACTCGCATTTTTTGTGAGCACGCAATCCCTCCTGTATTACAATGGCATCTTGTGGCTGCTGTCAGCTTCCATGAATTGGAATTATTGCATTCGGTTAAAATTCAAGTGTCTCGTAAACTCAAACTTACAGACGAAGCGATTTTCACAATTTTAATAAAAATTATTATTACCTGCAATGTTTCTACCTGCTCCCTTTTCTTAATCATTATTTTATTATACTTGAGATGAGCGTGCCCTTTTGAGATGATATACCACTGCCACATCTCACATTAACTATCAACCGACAATAAATTTTCTGAAATTGTACATCTGGAGTAAAGCATCTTTAACTGTTGAGAAACTGGAAAAGAAGACTATTTAAGAGTTTTAGATGATGGGCTACAAAGTGACGCAAGCTCAGAGATAGGGTAAATGAGGAGCTACTCAGAAGAATCAAGGAATACATGTCTGTGTTGAAAACACTAACTTCAAGAAGGGGTGGTTCGATATGATATGAAGTAAAATATGAATAACTAACTTCCATAGCAGTAGAGTGAGCCACAAGGTGTAAACATTGTTGGAGACGGAAGATACTAGGATACTGGAAATAAATAAATTTTGACGTTTCGCATAAGTTGAGAAGAATTGCAGAAATGATCAAAGGTTAGTGCGGCGACTGGGAGTTGATCTTCAGCGTAAGTAAATGTAACGTGTGGTACATAAATGAACAAAATAACCATCACATGTGGTGAGAAATCACTGGTAACAGTACAGCCGACAAATATATCTGAGTAACCATCCAGAACTACCTGATGTGGAACGACCACATAAAACTACGGTGGGAAGCGATGCAAGGATGAATACCAGGGAAATGTAACTCATACGTGAAGAAGTACCTGACAGAACTCTCATCTGTTATCACACTGCGAACCTCGACAAGTTGGATTAATAGCTGAAAGTAGACGTTTGACAGAAGATGGAGGATTTATTCACATTCCTTAACATAATTTCAAGTTTGCAATGGTGATCGTCAGGAATAACGAACCTTTTTGCTATCAATACGAAGGTACCGCTAAGGAAAAAGTGCGTAAATTCATTTGAAGGGCTAACAGTTTGACGAAATAACCGATATTCAAGCAACTGTAACGCACAAGTTGAACATCCCAGAAAGAACTTCTATGACAGTTTCACAGTGTAGCATTAACGTTTTGTGCATTGCACCTTAGAGACTATGTGAAACACATGATGCATTAAAAACACCATCTTAGCGTTTCTCCAATTTGTTACTCATCCACTCCCCACAATGTTTGGACTGAGAGGGTACACTTTCATTACCGCATCACATAACCGCGTTGCCATCATAATGAAAAGCGTCAAAACTTTTCATGTTTATAATTAAGGGAGATAATTGCTTTTAAAATCAGTCATTAGTTTATTGCAATATATGAAGTGTGATGGAGGTGAATTATTGTGTCATTAAACATCGGTAATGGGCTGTGATTCTTCTTTTTGCAAAATTGGTACACTACGTGCATGAAAGGAACTCTTTTGATGCGTTCCTAGCTGGGAAGCCCAGCGACCAGGTGGACACAGGTAGTGCCCACGGGCGAGCGGCGGTCGCGCGCCCATGTCGGCACGCTTCACAGAGGGCAGGCCCCGGAGGATTAGCGACAGGCGAAGACGCTGCATACATCGACACGCTGCCAAGGGAAGCCGTGGACATTCGCACGTGAGCCCGAGGCAGCGCAAACTACAAACTTAGAACGAAGAACAGCTTTGTCACGATTCTAGGTAACACAGACAGAGCGGTGAGTTGAATAGCAACAGCACGATTTGGGTGTCCAAGAATTTCTAGTGTCCCAGGGAATTCTGGCCGTTTCCCGCGAGCAAACACCTGGTAACGTAGCGGCAACACTCAAATTGAGAAGTCTTGGTTTATTTGTATACTCTGTCTCAAACAGAATATCGCTCTTTTTTCATCGCGGAGTGCGACGGAAAGGAGGGAGGAAATTTTGATAGGGACCTCTTCGTTGGCAAGAATATAATGTTCGCTTTGAAAAATAGTACGAGCTACGTAATTTGCGGAATTGCAGAGACAAGACGCTGGAGGGGAGCGGCTCTCTCTCTCCAGGTGCGAGGAGTGCACTAGTATTGAGCATTCCGAATATTGCTTCTGAGGAGGCTGGAGTTCACCCTCGACTGCTTAAATGTTTAATGCAGTGTCAATGAACAAACCACTTATATGTTGAACAGCACTCCTTGCATTTCATTTATAGAATCTAAATAAAATTCACATCTCTTTCTCCCTCCCAAACGACGTATCTTGCAATACGATATTCAGAGTCGCGGTAGATAGCGGTCTTAATGTTTCACTTCATCCTCTTATATCACTAAGATCCTATCAGCAGCACCAAACAGCGAATAAACAGGAACTAAACTGGCCAGTGTCATTAATGTGACCACCATTTGCACCGCCGAGAGGCGTGCAAGAACAGAGTCACTGAAGTTGTGGTAGGTGCCTACAAGAATGAAGGGACGTGCCGACTCTGCTGCTATGAACAGCTGCGCTAGGTTCCTCGGTTGAGGATCCACGCCCCGAACATACGTATCGAGATGGTCCCACACATACCAGATTGGGTTTAAATATGGGAAGTTCAGTGGTCAGGGGAGAACGGTATGCTCATTATGGTGCACATCGAACAACGCGCGTACACTATGAGCTGTGTGTTGTTGTTGTCTTCAGTCCTGAGACTGGTTTGATGCAGCTCTCCATGCTACTCAATCCGGTGCAAGCTTCTTCATCTCCCAGTACTTACTGCAACCTACATCCTTCTGAATCTGCTTAGTGTCTTCATCTCTTGGTCTCCCTCTACGATTTTTAACCTCCACGCTGCCCTCCAATGCTAAATTTGTGATCCCTTGATGTCTCACAACACGTCCTACCAACCGGTCCCTTCTTCTTGTCAAGTTGTGCCACAAATTCCTCTTCTCCCCAATTCTATTCAATACCTCCTCATTAGTTATGTTATCTACCCATCTAATCTTCAGCATTCTTCTATAGCACGTCATTTCGAAAGCTTCTATTCTCTTCTTGTCCAAACTATTTATTGTCCATGTTTCACTTCCATACATGGCTACACTCCATACAAATACTTTCAGAAACGACTTCCTGACACTTAAATCTATACTCGATATTAATAAATTTCTCTTCTTCAGAAACGCTTTCCTTGCCATTGCCAGTCTACATTTTATATCCTCTCTACTTCGACCATCATCAGTTATTTTGCTCCAGAAATAGCAAAACTCCTTTACTACTTTAAGTGTCTCATTTCCTAATCCAATTCCCTCAGCATCACCCGACTTAATTCGACTACATTCCATGTTCCTCGTTTTGCTTTTGCTGATGTTCATCTTATATCGTCCTTTCAAGACACTGTCCATTCCGTTCAACTGCTCTTCCAAGTCCTTTGCCGTCTCTGACAGAATTACAATGTCATCGGCGAACATCAATGTTTTTATTTCTTCTCCATGGACTTTAGTACCTACTCCGAATTTTCCTTTTGTTTCCTTTACTGCTTGCTCAGCATACAGATTGAATAACATCGGGGAGAGGCTACAACCCTGGCTCACTCCATTCCCAACCGCTGCTTCCCTTTCATGCCCCTCGACTCTTATAACTGCCATCTGGTTTCTGTACAAATTGTAAATAGCCTTTCGCTCCCTGTATTTTACCCCTGACACCTTTAGAATTTGAAAGAGAGTATTCCAGTCAACATTGTCAAAAGCTGTCTCTAAGTCTACAAATGCTAGAAATGTAGATTTGCCTTTCCTTAATCTATTTTCTAAGATAAGTCGTAGGGTCAGTATTGCCTCACGTGTTCCAACATTTCTGCGGAATCCAAACTGATGTTTGTCGAGATCGGCTTCAACAAGTTTTTCCATCAGTCTGTAAAGAATTCGCGTTAGTATTTTGCAGCTGTGACTTATTAAACTGATAGTTCGGTAATTTTCACATCTGTCAACACCTGCTTTCTTTGGTATTGGAATTATTATATTCTTCTTGAAGTCTGAGGGTATTTTGCTATACATCCTTACATATGTCCTCTAGCCATCCCCGCTTAGCCATTTTGCACTTCCTGTCGATCTCATTTTTGAGACGTTTGTATTCCTTTTAGCCTGCTTCATTTACTGCATTTTTATCTTTTCTCCTTTCATCAATTAAATGCAATATTTCTTCTGTTACCCAAGGATTTCTACTAGCCCTCGTCTTTTTGCCTACTTGATCCCCTGCTGCCTTCACTACTTCATCCCTCAGAACTAGCCATTCTTCTTCTACTGTATTTATTTCCCCCATTCCTGTCAATTGTTCCCTTACCTCTCCCTGAAACGCTGTACAGCATCTGGTTTAGCCAGTTTATCCAGGTCCCATTACCTTAAATTCCCACCTTTTTGCAGTTTCTTCAGTTTTAATCTACAGTTCATAACCAATAGATTGTGGTCAGAGTCCACATCTGCCCCTAGAAATGTCTTACAATTTAAAACTTGCTTCCTAAATCTCTGTCTTACCATTATATAATCTATCTGATACCTTCTATTATCTCCAGGCTTCTTCCATGTATACAACCTTCTTTTATGATTCTTGAACCAAGTGTTAGCTATTATTAAGTTATGCTCTGTGCAAAATTCCACCAAACGGCTTCCTCTTTCATTTATCTCCCCCAATCCATATTCACCCACTATGTTTCCTCCTTTTCCTACTCTCGAATTCCAATCACCCATGACTATTAAATTTTCGTCTCCCTTCACTACCTGAAAAATTTCTTTTATCTCATCGTACATTTCATGAATTTCTTCATAATCTGCAGACCTAGTCGGCATACAAATTCGAACTACTGTAGTAGGCATGGGCTTCGTGTCTATCTTGGCCACAATAATGCGTTCACTATGCTGTTGGTAGTAGCTCACCCGCACTCCAATTTTTATTATTCATTATTAAACCTCCTCCTGCATTATCCTTATTTGATTTTGTATTTATAACCCTGTATTCACCTGACCAAAAGTCTTTATCCTCCTGCCACCGAACTTCAATAATTCCCATTTCCCTTTTTAAATTTTCTAACCACCGGCCCGATTAAGGGATCTGACATTCCACGCTCCTATCCGTAGAACGCCAGTGTGACACGTTGTATTTTCCTGCTAGTAGATGATGGATACCTGCCCGCTAGAGCATAAGACGTGATTAATCGCAAAAGGCCACCTGTCACCACTCTTGATGTCGAGTTGCGGTACTGGAGTACTAATATCGGCCGCGACGCTGATAAATCCTAGTCTTCATGGGTCTTGAGCGAGGCGCCTGCTGCGGGGGCGCTGAGTGGCCGTTGAGGAGACACGGTTGGTAGCGTCTTGGTTGATCTGAGTTGCTTCACAGTTGCACTTCTATTAGCCGGCAGAAATCTTCGCAGGCTTCGTTCACCCATCTCATTTATGGCCCGTTGTCCGCCAAAGTTGCCTCGGCGCAGGTTTTGAACAGCACCATTTTGTCATACGCGGTGCACTTTAACGACGGCGGCATGTGAGCAATAGTAAAACTTAGCTGTCTCGAAAGTGCTTCCACCTTGGCCAGAATGCCAATGATCATGCACTTTTGGACGTCAGGTATATCGTTCCATTTCCGCGTCCGCACTGCAAATTCGGATTCCTATAGAATCAGAATTCCAGTCATAGGCCCATAATTCAGAAATGTCACTTTCTTGTTTTCTGTGACAATAGCTGTGTATACATTTTATACTTAAAAATACGTAATGAAAAATAATATACATAGGAGAAACATATTTTATAGTGCTTTAAATGTCCCATTGTCGTAGTTAAAACTGTCAGCGAAGAAAGCAACAGATCCGCACAATTGACACATGATGCAAGGAGTGGCAACTGAATCTCAATGTAGACAAGTGTAATGTGCTGCGAATTTATAGAAGGAAAAAACCCTTATCATTTAGCTACAATACAAAAGGTCAGCAACTGCAGGCAGTTATTTCCATAAATTATCCGGGAGTGGCATTAGGAGTGATTTAAAATGGAATGATCATATAAAGTTGATCGTCGGTAAAGCAGATGCCAGACTGAGATTCACTGGAAGAATCCTAAGGAAATACAATCCGAAAACAAAGGAAGTAGGTTACAGTACGCTTGTTCGCCCACTGATTGAATACTGCTCAGCAGTGTGGGATCCGTACCAGATAGACTTGATAGAAGAGATAGAGAAGATCCAACGGAGAGCAGCGCGCTTCGTTACAGGATCATTTAGTAATCGCGAAAGCGTTACGGAGATGACAGATAAACTCCAGTGGAAGACTCAGCAGGAGAGACGCTCAGCAGCTCAGTATGGGCTTTTGTTGAAGTTTCGGGAACATACATTCACCGAGGAGCCAAGCAGTATATTGCTCCCTCCTACGTATATTTCGCGAAGAGACCATGAGGATAAAATCAGAGAATTTAGACCCCACACAGAGGCATACTGACAATCATTCTTTCCACGAACACTAAGAGACTCGAATATAAGGGAGAACTGATAGAGCTACTCAACGTACCATCCGCCACACACCGTCAGGTGGCTTGCGGAGTATGGATGTAGATGTACATTTTTTATAGCTGATAATTTTGTTTCTCACAGTCAATCTCAAAAGGAAACTAGTACATCATTCTTTACAACATATTAAGTCTATGCCTGTCTGACATACACACAAACACACACACATACACACACACACACACACACACACACACACACACACACATATATATATATATATATATATATATATATATATATATATATATATATATATATTACATTGCGTTCGAATTCGAATCCGCACAAATAAGTCTATGCCTGTCTGACATACACACAAACACACACACATACACACACACACACACACACACACACACACACACACACACACACACACACATATATATATATATATATATATATATATATATATATATATATATTACATTGCGTTCGAATTCGAATCCGCACAAATTACAGACATGAGTAATAGTTACTATTGAAATCAGTCTTGATCACGAATTTTACAGTGATTCGCCACCTGAAGGAGGCTCCTGCTCATACAGCATTTTGGTCTGAAGATCACCACAGGCGTGGTCAAAACCTGTTACTAGAATAAACAAATTTGTGATGAAGACTGATTTTAATAGTAACTACTTACTAGTAATAACATTGATTACTGTCTGCTCCCACGTTGTATTCAAAAGTGACAAACATGAGTGTATGTACTTACACTGACGAGCCAAAGAAACTGGTACTCATGCCGAGCATCGTGTAGGACACACGTGACCATGCAGAAGTGCCACAACACGACGTGGCATGAACTCAACTAATGTCTCAAGTAGTGCTGGAGGGAACTGACACCATGAATTCTGCAGGGCTGTCGATAAATCCGTAAGAGTACTAACGGATGGAGATCTCGTATGAACAGCACGTTGCAAGGCATCCCAGGTATGCTCAATAATGTTTATGTCTGGTGAGTTTGGTGGCCAGCTGAAGTGTTGAAACGCAGAAGAGTGTTTCTGGAGCCAATCTGTAGCGATTCTGGACGTGTGGAGTGTCGCATTGTCCCCCTGGCATAACGCAAGTCTGTGGGAATGCATAATAGACATGAATTGATGCATCTACATCTACATCCAAACTCCGCAAGCCACCTGACAATGTGTGGCGGTGGGTACATTGAGTACCTCTATCGGTTCTCCCTTCTATTCCAGTCTCGTATTGTTCGTGGAAAGAAGGATTGTCGGTATGCCTCTGTGTGGGCTCTAATCTCTCTGACTTTATCCTCATTCTCTCTTCGCGAGATATACGTAGGAGGGAGCAATATACTGCTTGACTCCTCGGTGAAAGTATATTCTCGAAACTTCAACAAAAGCCCGTACCGAGCTACTGAGCGTCTCTCCTGCAGAGTCTTCCACTAGAGTTTATCTACCATCTCCATAACGCTTTCGTGATTACTAAATGATTCTGTAACGAAGCGCGCTGCTCTCCGTTTGATCTTCTCTATCTTCTCCATCAACCCTATCTGGCACGGATCCCACACTGCTGAGCAGTATTCAAGCAGTGGGCGAACAAGCGTACTGTAACCTACTTCCTTTGTTTTCGGATTGCATTTCCTTAGGATTCTTCCAATGAATCTCAGTCTGGCACCTGCTTTACCAACGATCAACTTTACATGATCATTCCATTTTAAATCACTCCTAATACACACTCCCAGACAATTTATGGAATTAACTGCTTGCAGTTGCTGACCTGCTATATTGTAGCTAAATGATAAGGGATCTTTCTTTCTATGTATTTGCAGCACATTACACTTGTCTACATTGAGATTCAATTGCCATTCCCTGCACCATGCGTCAATTCGCTGCAGATCCTCCTGCATTTCAGTACAATTTCCCATTGTTACAACCTCTTGATATACCACAGCATCATCCGCAAAAAACCTCAGTGAACTTCCGATGTCATCCACAAGGTCATTTATGTGTATTGTGAATAGCAACGGTCCTACGTCACTCCCCTACGGCACATCTGAAATCACTCTTACTTCGGAAGACTTCTCTCCATTGAGAATGACATGCTGCGTTCTGTTATCTAGGAACTCTTCAATCCAATCACACAATTGGTCTGATAGTCCATATGCTCTTACTTTGTTCATTAAACGACTGTGGGGAACTGTATCGAACGCCTTGCGGAAGTCTAGAAACACGGCATCTACCTGGGAACCCGTGTCTATGGCCGTCTGAGTTTCGTGGACGAATAGCGCGAGCTGGGTTCCTCACGATCGTCTTTTACAAAACCCATGCTGATTCCAACAGAGTAGATTTCTAGTCTCCACATCTAACACATGTAACACATATTGTACGATGGTTTTGAACTTTGTCCACTGATCCTCAACACTATCTGTACTTGAGACAAAACTTATGTGTTGAGCAATCAGGTACTCTGAAATCTGCTTTTTGTCACTTTCACTATACAGAAAAATCTTCCTACCTTTTTTAATATTTCTGTTTACGGCTAAAATCATCAATGCAGTAACCGCTTTATGATCGCTGATTCCCTGTTCTGCGTTAACTGTTTCAAATAGTTCTGGTCTGTTTGTCACCAGAAGGCCTAATATGTTATCTCCACGAGTCGGTTCTATGTTTAACTGCTGAAGCTAGTTTTCAGATAAAGCACTTAAAAAAATTTCACTAGATTCTTTGTCCCTGCCACCCGTTATGAACGTTTGAGTCTCCCAGTCTATATCCGGCAAATTAAAATCTCCACCCTGAACTATAACATGGTGGGGAAATGTACTCGAAATTTTTTCCAAATTATCCTTCAGGTGCTCAGCCACAAGAGCTGCTGACCCAGGGGGCCTATAGAGACATCCAATTACCATGTCTGAGCCTGCTTTAACCGTGATCTTCACCCAAATTATTTCACATTTCGGATCTCCGTCAATTTCCTTCGATACTATTGCACTTCTTATCGCTATAAACCCGCCTCCCCCTTCACGGTGAAGCTTAAAACACATCGTGCAAACTCGGCTGAAAGTCTCATACAAAAGAATAACAATGTTATAACTAGAGGCAAGACGAAGGTTTTAAATGTTTAGTTTAAGAGTGATTAAAACTCGGCTCGGCCTAAAGGATAACAATATTATGACTTCAGAGCATAACAAAATTTTTAATTTTTAATTTAAGAGACATTAAACTCGGCTGACGGCCACATACTGAAGAATACCAATGTTATGAATTAAGGGCAAGACAAAAATTTTGAAATTTTAATTTAAGAGAGTTTAAAACTCGGCTGAAGGCCACTCACCATGGAGAAAACAATTTTACAGCTTATGGCCTATAGAGAAAAAAGCTTTAATAAGCTAAACTCGGCTGAAGCCACACAGAGTACGTTAGACTAATAGGAAATCACCATGAAAAACACAAGGAGCGGCGCTCAGAAGGTTCCAAGGCTCGGACTAGGAACTAACGCTAACGCACTTTTGGATGAGACAGGCAGCCAGACCGACAACCTCTTAATTGGAAGGCAACCCGACCGAAGGCCAGCCAACAAACCAACCAACAAAATCAGTTCTGCTCCACCCGACGATCAAAACGATAACAAGACGTCAAAGGCACAACGTTCTGGATACTGGTACCCAGTGCAGCGAAGTCAGAAAAAACGCCGAAAACTACCAACACACCTCAGCTGACGAACCACATGCTATGCGGGACAGCAACAACATGACGAGGAAAATACACTGCCAAAAACAATCTCAACGCCCAGGGCAGGTAACCGGAAATCTAAAGGCCACAAGGTAGAAGATACTGCTAGTGCACTTCATTAATGAAGGAGTTAATTAAATTAAGTTAACCCCATCCAAGATAACGGCTGCAGTTCTAGCAAACTTCAATGCACACACATTGTTGCTCGCAAGAATATCCCAGAAAGCAACATCCAGAATCAAACGAAGAGAACTGATAGCAGTTGAGGCTTTAAAGTGCAAGATCGGTGGACGACGAACTTAGTAACCCTCGCAAGAAGCGCCTCACAACTCCAACCGCGTCTGCAGTGGCAGTGGCTGTGACCCGACTCTGCGTGACGGGGACCTCCTCGCTGCACCGCGCCAACTCACCCACTGCCACACACACAACAACGGTCAAAAGTTCCAATACATGTCGGCCGATGAGACGACCGACAGTACGACCAACCAACAGACGTTCCCGCTTCAGTCTCTTTCTGTCGGGCAGTACACGTCTGTCCATGGCTGTCGGCAAGTACTGCCTGTCAGCACATTACTGGCGCTCCATCCCCGATGCTGCTCCGTGCCCTACTGCTGTCCTGGTCCGTCTCCAACTGAACTCTCTCCTGCTGCAACCCGAATGCCCTGCGGGTCCATCTGCAACTGACCTCTCTGCTACTACGTCACAACTGCCCTGCTGGTACGTCTCCAACTGACCTCTCTCATCCTGTGCCTCAACTGCCCTGCTGGTCGGTCTCCAACTGACCTCTCTGCTGCTGCGTCCCAACTGCCCTGCTGGTCTGTCTCCAACTCACCCCTCTGCTGCTGCATCCCAACTGCCCTGCTGGTCTGTGTCCCACTGACCTCTCTGTTGCTGTGTCCCGACTGCCCTGCTGATCTGTCTCCAACTGACCACTCTGCTGCTCCATCCTGACTCCCCTGCTGGTCTGGCTACAACTGACCTCTCTGCTGCTGCATCCCAACTGCCCTGCTGGTCATTCTCCAACTGACCTCTCTGCTGCTGCATCCCAAACTGCCCTGCTGGTTTGTCTCCAACTGACCTCTCTGCTGCTGCATCCTGACTGCCCTGCTGGTCTGTCTCCAACTGAACTGTCTGCTGCTGCATCCCAACTGCCCTGCTGGCCCTCTCCAACTGACCTCTCTGCTGCAGCAACCCGAATTCACTGGTGGTCCGTCTCCAACTGAGTTCTCTGCTGCTGTGACCAAATTGCCCTGCCAGTCCATCTCCAACTGACTTCTCTGCTGCTGTGTCGAAACTGCCCCACTGGTCCGTCTCCAACTGACCTCTTGCTGCTGTGTCCCAACTGCCCTGCAGGTCTGTCTTCAACTGACCTCTCTGCTGCTGCAACCCAACTACCCTGCTGGTCAATCTCCAACTAACCTCTCTGCTGCTGCGTTCCAAGTACCCTACTGGTCTGTCTCCAAAAGACCTCTCTGCTGCTGCGTCCTGACTGCCCTGCTGGTCCACTTACAACTGACCTCTCTGCTGCTGCATCCCAACTGCCCTGCTGGTCCGTCTCCAACTGATCTCTCTGCTGCTGCGTCCTGACTGCCAGCTGGTCCGTCTCCAACTGACCTGTCTGCTGCTGCGTCCCAACTGCCCTGCTGGCCGTCTCCAACTGACCTCTCTGCTGCTGCAAACCGAATTCACTGCTGGTCCATCTCCCACTGAGTTCTCCGCTACTGCGACCAAATTGCCCTGCCAGTCCATCTCCAACTGACTTCTCTGCTGCTGCGTCCAATCTGCCCTGGTGGTCCGTCTCCAACTGACCTCTCTGCTGCTGCGTCCCAACTGCCCTGTTGGTCCAACTCACCTATCTGTTGCTGCGTCCCAACTGCCCTGCTGGTCTGTCTCCCACTGAGCTCTCTGTTGCTGCGTACTGATTGCCCTGCTGGTCCATTTCCAACTGACCTCTCTGTTGCTGCATCCTGACTGCCCTGCTGGTCCGTCTCTCACTGGCCTCTCTGTTGCTGCGTCCCAACTGCCCTGCTGGCCCGTCTATAACTGACCTCTCTGTTGCTGCATCCTGACTGCCATGCTGGTCCGTCTCCAACTGACATCTCTGCTGCTGCATCCCAACTGCCCTGCTGGTCCATCTCCAACTGACCTCTCTGCTGCTGCATGCCAACTGCTCTGCTGGTCCATCTCCAACTGACCTCTTTGCTGCTGCAACCTGAATGCTGTCTGGTCCATCTCATATTAACTTCTCTGTACTGCGTCCCAAATGCCCTGCTGGTCCATCTCCAACTGACCTCTTGCTGCTGCGTCCCAACTGCCCTGTTGGTCTGTCTTCAACTTACCTCTCTGCTGCTGCAATTTGACTGCCCTACTGGTCCATCTCCAAATGACCTCTCTGCTACTGCGTCCCAACTGCCCTACTGGTCCGTCTCCAACTGACCTCTCTGCTGCTGTGTCCCACTACCCTGCTGGTCTGTCTCCAACTGACCTCTATGCTGCTGCATCTGGACTGCTCTGCTGGTCGGCCTCCAACTGACCTCTCTGCTGCTGCGTCCCAACTGCCCGGCTGGTCTGTCTCCATCTGACCTCTCTGTTGCTGACTCCCAACTGCCCTGCTGGTCCATCTCCAACTGACCTCTCTGCTGCTCCGTCCCAACTGCCCTGCTGGTCCTTCTCCAACTGACCTCTCTACTGCTGTAACTGGAATGCCCGGCTTTAAGAAAATCTATCTGGCTGTGTTTTCAACTGACCAATCAAGGTCTCAAAGTGGACCTTAAGCTCCACCTACAAAAATTCTGTCCATCCAATGAGAAACGTTACACTTTTTGAGGTGGGACAATGTTTTTAATGTTTTCTATGTAACAGAGACGAGTATAGTCTCACGCTAAAACTTGCAGCTGCTGTGGCCCATTTCGTGTTTTCGTAAGATCTATACTGTTCTTCTGGAGGGCTCTATCTTTTAACATGGGCTGGTGGCTGCTCTTGGGGGTTGGCCAGCGATGTGGGTGTCCTTTATCGTAGTGCCTTCTAGCTTACACGACTCTGCTCTCGGCTTTTGTTCTCGTTTCTCCCCTCCGAACTTCGTCTGTTTCACGGTGGGAAGGTATGATATGCATTTAGGCTTTCTTGTGTTAGTCTGTGGTGTTCCATTTGCTCACTCGTTGATCGTATTACTTTGGTTAATTTTATGTCAGGCTTTATTCGGAACTATGTGACACACTGCCGGATTTGCTATTATGTCACTGTTTTCATGGTTGGTGTTGGATTTGCCTGACACAACAGTTAAGGAGAATACATCAAACAAATCAAGATCAAAAATATTTACAGATGATTGTGAACGCAGTACATTGAAGGAAACCGCCTGAGCTGGTATGTCGCTCACAAACTACACAGTCCTAATACCGGGATACTTTGACCATTGTAGGTAGCTAACGTAATATTTCAGTTGCGCAATGGAAGGTAACCCATCAATTCGTAAGTTATTCATTAATGAAACAGACGCTCCAGCGATCAACTGAAAAGGAATCGTATGATTCTGAATGTGCAAGTCGACAAAAAGTTTGATCTTCCGTAGGCGAAAAATGTCATTCTGAGAAGCAATGTTCACTGACAAATGTTGACGGGCAGATCAGGCGTGGCGGGACTTCTTTTGCCAGCGTGCACTGCAATCAGAAGCAAAATTGTCACAATGGGGCAAAGCCACAGTTACCGGATGCGAGTTTACAACATTTATATCCAACGCAGGTGGCTCGTTGTCACAGGTAGTCTAATTTGGGAACCGTTCCAGCGGAAGCTACTTTATCCGGAAACGTGATACTGTTTTTCAGAGTCCTGTCTTTTCAAGGACAGTGCCCGGACATGTCCCGCTTTGTGGCAAACATGACACACGGCCTTGCGCGATGGGCAATTCTGGCGGAAGTGCTTAGAATTACAATGCGGGCATGATCGCAACGCGGGCGACTCAGGCCGGCGCTTAACAGGTGTCCGTTTCCTGGAAGCGAAATGGGCCGCCGTGCGCCGATGCGGTACAACAGGACGTATATTTGATGTGCGCGCAGCTGGCTTGCTAACCTGACAGACAGCGGGAGGTGATTCGGAACAATTCGCAGCAAAGTCTAAAGTGTCCCGTCTGTCCAAGATGTCCAACACTTAAACTAAAGTGGGGTTGGATAATTTAAGAATTTGCTCTCTAATGCGTGTGACCAACACCGACTCTAAGGCAGGTCTCGGCGCTTGTTCGTGACGTCATGTCAGCTAGGCACGGAGAACGCCAGGTCTGTTGCAGGCTTACTCTTAATGGTGGTATCTCCCTCTCCGACACGGGAAAATGTGAAACTATTGGCGGTAGTTGACCAACACACATTGTTCTGAGAGATTTCTGTAATCAATTAATTGTACAGTTCATTACACTTCTTAACAAATAGTATACTCCTGAACTTAAATTTCCACCTGTTTTAAGCATTGACATACAAAACCAACTTCATGGTCCTGCAGCAACAGCGTTCGTGCTTCTTTACTTTATTTGTAAATCTGAGGAAGTTACGTTTGTACTGGGTTGCTTTCACAAGAGACTGTGAACATATTGGTGCTCTTCTTTAGGTATCTTGGTTGACTAATGGGTGAGGAGCACCGAATGTTAATTTAATATCTTGCAATTGTACACGTTGGGGAAGGGGGTGGGGGACAGAAGAAGAGGAAAAAGAGAGATACTTGTTTTAACAAATAATTTTTTTTTTATCTTACGAAGTTTCTCCTTTCAGTTGCAAGAGGGGAATATTTATCTTTTCTAATGTGCATGTTTAAAAAAGTTTAAGCTCAGCAGTATTTTCGATGAATGAAGCTATTTTGTTTCCTGTTTAGAATTTCTTTCGTTGAAAACGACTGTAATCTAATGACTGGCAACAGTTGGGCATTTACACATGTAAACTAGTTCACATTTCCAATGACGATGTCAAACGAAAATAAATAAATAAGTAAAAGAAACGAGTTCATTGTAAGGGGGTTGGGGTAAGTTTCGATAGCAAAATGGATCAAGTAAGTATAGTTACTTGAATGTAAAATTTCCGAAGCTTGCAATGGGGCAAAGCATCTTCTCATTTTGATCAACGTTTGTTTCAACAGGATTCAGTAATACAGAATTATGATCTTCATTTGTAGCTTTACGATAGTAAGAAAATCTTTCATCTAAATAAAACTGCAGAGTCCAAAACAATACCAATCATTTTGTCCAAAAATAAGAGATTTATAGTGATAAGCACGCCTAGGCGTTTCTGCGTGCAACAGACCTGGCGTTCGCCGTGCCTAGCTGACATGACGTCACGAACAAGGGCCGAGGCCTTTCTTTGAGTCGGTGTTGGTGTCTCACACGTTTTGCGCAATAGCGTCCCGTACCATGATGTCAGAATATGATATTCCACAAGAATATGAAAATTCACAGTCGCTAGTGAGGCCTTGCAAAGTTGCTACCCAATCACGGTAATTCTGCTGAGGTGCACTTTTTGTGCTGAAAAATGTGTACCTTTTTGCCAGAATGTTTACATTATCCTTGTAATAATCGGTCAATGCTTTAACAAGTTCTTCGTAACTGAGTTGTTCTGGCGAAATTCTCGGAGATATCGGGTGATCAAAAAGTCAGTATAAATTAGAAAACTGAATAAATCACGGAATAATGTAGAAAGAGAGGTACAAATTAACACACATGCTTGGAATGACATGAGGTTTTATTAGAACCGAAAAAATACAAAAGTTCAAAAAATGTCCAACAGATGGCGCTTCATCTGATCAGAACAGCAATAATTAGCATAACAAAGTAAGAAAAAGCAAAGATGATATTCTTTACAGGAAATGCTCAATAAGTCCACCATCATTCCTCAACAATAGCTTTAGTCGAGGAACAATGTTGTGAACAGCACTCTAAAGCATGTCCGGAATTATGGTGAGGCATTGGCGTTGGATGTTGTCTTTCAGCATCCCTAGAGATATCGGTCGATCACGATACGCTTGCGACTTCAGGTAACCCCAAAGCCAATAGTCGCACGAACTGAGGCCTGGGGACCTGGGAGGCCAAGCATGACAAAAGTGGCGGCTGAGCACACGATTATCACCAAACGACGCGCGCAAGTGATCTTTCACGCGTCTAGCAATATGGGGTGGAGCGCCATCCTGCATAAACATCGTACGTTCCAGCAGGTGTTTCTCAGCCAGGCTGGGGATGATGCGATTCTGTAACATACCGGCGTACCTCTCACCCGTCACGATAGCAGTTACAAAACCAGAATCACACATTTCCTCGAAGAAAAAAGGCCCGATAACGGTAGATGTGGTAAATCCATCCCATACCGTGACTGTCTTGTCGTTCAGTGGAGTTTCCACGACAGTTCTAGGATTTTCGGTAACACAAATTCTGCAGTTGTGGGCGTTGACAGACCCTCGGAGCGTGAAATGAGCTTCGCCGGTCCGGTTACTCAACCAATCGTCATCTTCCGCTATTTTTTGAAACGCCCACAGCGCAAATGCCCTCCGCTTCACTAAATCGCCAGGTAACACTTCATGATGCCGATGGATTTTGTACGGATAGCATCGGAGGGTACGCCTAAGTGCCAACCAAACAGTAGTATATGGAATGCCGGTGCGACGTGCGACTGCACGAGCGCTGACTTCCCCGTGCATAGACGAACCCGCTACAGTCTCCATTTCTTCCTAAACTGTCTCAGCAGAATTACGCCTTGTGCTCGGTCGGCCACTACAGGGTGTATCGTCTAAGCAACCCGTGGCTTCGAACTTCGAAATAATTCTCGCCACAGCTGCATATGTCAACGAACCTTTACCCGTTCGAATCCCCTTCCTATGTCCATAGGATCGTTATGCTGAGCTAGCACATGTCCCATTCTGATAATACAGCTTCACTAAAAGTGCCTTTTTAGGTAATGTCGACATGCTGCGACTGCTGGCGCATCTGATTCTCTCTCTCATTACAGCATCTTTTATACACGATTGTCATGCGCAGTCACTGACGTTTTGCTGTCCTGCACCATCTGTCGAACATTTTGCGGACTTTTTTTTTCTAATAAAACCCCATGTGATTCCAAGCATGTGTGTCAATGTTTACCTCTCTAGCTACATTATTCCATGGTTTATTAAGTTTTCCAATTTATTTTGACTTTTTGATCACCTGGTAGTTTGAGGAGAACGCCGTACGAGGCCACACCAACCCAAGACAACAAGGCACGCAGCCTCGTTTTACCTTGAACGTTGTATCCAGCCAGATGGTGTGAAAACTGGGCCTGCCACTCGTTCCAGCACTGACTACACTGGCAGTGAAGTCGGTAAGGAGCTGGCTGTATAGTCTATATCTGCAACGACTGAAATAATTAGTAGCCTTTGGTAAAAAATAATATATATTGTACTTAACTTGTGTTACAGATGTCTTCATATGCTGCATTCATATGCACATAAACTTATCTAGAGAGGCATTACTTATGCCACACTTGACTAAGCGCCTTATTAGAGGTTACTTCCTATCAGATGAAGGCTACGCTACAATCCTAGTTGACCTCCCGAGCAAGAGAGGACAAGAACTCGCTAGATACTTGTCACAAGCCGTGGAGCGGCGCTAGTCGCGACTCGCGGGTCCAGCGATATCTATTACGGACAACGGTCGATATCTGCAACCCTTAACAAGTGTGGTATCGAACGATGAAACCACTTTTGGCTTTACAGAGTGGGCAAACCTCCAACTTCAGCGTTCTGTGATGAGACCCTTTCTTAGTCATCTAATCCTCAGTTAGCAAAATAAGCGTTAGTGCACTAACCTGCTTGAAAGTTAGCTTCGTTCAGGAGAATAACACTCCATCAGGAGAAGAAGCTTTATAAGACCAATGAGAATTCCATCCCTTGTGTCTATGGCATTAAATTCTCAGTATACCCTATTATGTACCTATTTTCAAATCAGCTTTCCTAATTATTATGTCAATAATTGCAAATCTTCAGTAATTGTGCCAATAGCGGGATTGATAGTCCGACTCTATGCTTTTTCTTGGGATACTGATTCGCCCCTCCCCCCTCTCGGGTTTCGCCTCTATTTTTCCCCGTAATTACCCCCAACCCCCCCCCCCCCCCCATAATTTCGCTCGCAGTTCCTGTCTCATGCAGCAATGAACGCGATTAATCCGACCAGGTGAAATGTGTCCATTCCTCCACTGTCAAAATTCGGTTACCCTGTGGCCAATCCGGTCGCAGTTCATAAAGTCATCGTATCAGGATGAGAACAGTTAGGAAATGGCAGCTGCAGAGTCCTGTGTTCAACAACCAGCGCTGTTTGGTATGGTCCGAAACATTTGTGCCGCCCCGTTGACAGGTCCGCCACAGACCACCAGCTATGCCACACTGCAGGGTATGCAAACCTCTGACCTCGGATGTCTAAAACTTTCTTACTCATCTAATCCTCAGTCAGCATAAGTCTTAGTGGAGTAACTTGCACTTAAGTTAGCTTCAGTCAATAGAATAACACTCTGTCAGCAGAAGAAGCTCTACAAGGCCAATCAGAAGTCTATCTCTTGTGCCTAGGGTTTTATGTTCTCAGTTTACCCACTTCTACACCTATTTTGGAATGTAAAAGAGGTTCAAATGGCTCTGAGCACTATGCGACTTAAAATCTGAGGTCATCAGTCCCCTAGAACGTAGAACTACTTAAACCTAACTAAACGAAGGACATCACTCACATCCATGCAAGAGGCAGGATTTGAACCTGCGACTGTAGCGGTCGGGCGGTTCCAGACTGAAGCGCCTAGAACCACTCGGACACATAGGCCGACCTTTCGAAATCAGTATTCGTAATTTCTGTGTCAGTAGTCGTAAATTTTCAGTACTTCTGCAATAGTGGAATTCATAGTACTTCTCTATGCCGTTTCTTTGGAATTCTGTTTCGCCATGCCCCCTCCCCCCCCTGGTATCGCCCTCCAATTTCACCCCCAGTTTCCCCGCCCCCCCCCCCCCCCCAGTTTCGGTCTTGTGTAACAATAAACCCGATTAATCCGACAAGGGTGAGAATACCCTCAATTTAAATATCTAGTATTTGAGAATGAGAGTACTTACAGACTTGCAACAAACCTTAAACATAAAATCAAACTCCTAAGGAACTTTTTCTCGTGGACAACTAATATAATGAAAGGAAAGAAATAGTAGCTTACTACACATTCACCGTGATGCACTAAAACTGTCACATGAAGCATGACATTTTAAGTTGTTACTTCCTTACTACAAACTGTATACACAACACACTTTGCATTGTTCACATATGCCACTGAATGTACAAGCAAAAATTTCATTATTTTATGATACTTAGTTCAGATACGAGGTTATAAACACTTAATCAATGAAACATTACTGCATGAAGTAAGAGTTTTAAATTTATTACATCGTTGCTGCTAATTCCGTTCGAAACATTTCTCGCACACGGTATCTAAAATAGCAGCCGAATGTATCTGCAAAAATACATTGTTTCACAACACATAGTTGAGGAGATACGACGTCAAACCCTCAGATGCGTAAAAAACTGACATCATGCATGACGTTTTAATTTATACACTCTTTACTGCTAACTCTACTCACAATGCATTTCGCAGATAGCATACACAAATGCCACTGAAAGTACCAGGAAAAATATCTCGTTTTACGAAACAGTTCAGGAGATATCACGCAATAAATAACACTGAGATGCGTGAAAAACTGCCACATTATGCACTACTTTTTAATTTATTATTTCTTTACTATTAATTCTGTATACATCACATTCCGCACAGAGGAGGCCATATACCTTTGCGTATATGTACAAAATTATGTTACTGTACAGGACATAGTTCAAAAAATTCGACTTCATAAACATTAAGCTGCGGGAAAATGAAACTGCAGAGCGAAATTCGCTACACATAATGGTGAAATACACTATGTGATCAAAAGTATCCAGACGCCCCAAAAACATACGTTTTTCGTATTAGGTACATTGCGCTTCCATCAAATGCCAGGTACACCATATCAGCGACCTCAGTAGCCATCAGAGATTGTGACAGAGCGGAATGGGGCGCTCCGTGGAACTCACGGACTTCGAACGTGAACAGGTGATTAGGCGTCACTTGTGTCATACGTCTGCACGCGAGATTTTCACACTCCTTAACATACCTATATCCACTGTTCCCGATGCGATAGTTAAGTGGAAACGTGAAGGGACACGTACAGCAGAAAAGAGCGCAGGCCGACCTCATCTGTTGACTAAAATAGACCGCTGACTGTTGAAGAAAGTGGTAATGTGTAATGGCCAGACGTCTATCCAGAGCATCACATAGGAATTCCTCACTGCATCAGGATGCACTGCAAGTACTATGAAAGTTAGGCGGGAGGTGAGAAAGTGTGAATTTGATGGTCGAGTGGTTGCTCATAAGCCGCATATCACTCCGGTAAATACCAAACGACACCTCGCCTGGTGTAAGGAGCGAAACCACTGGACGATTGAAGAATGGGAAAACGTTGTGTGGAGTAGCGAATCATGGTACACAATGTGGTGATCCGACGGCAGTGTGTAGGTATGGTGAAAGCCCGGTCATCGTCATCTGCCAGCGTGTGTAGTGCCAACAGTAAAATTCGGAGGTGGTGCTGTTATGGTGTGGTGGTGTTTTTCATCACAGGGGCTTGCATCCCTTGTTGTTTTAAGTGGCACTATCACAGCACAGGCCTACATTGATGTCTTAAGAACCCTTTGCTTGTCACTGTTGAAGAGCAATTCGCGATGTCGATTGCATCTTTCAACACGATCGAGCACCTGTTCATAATGCTCCGCCTGTGGCGGAGTGGTGACAAGGCAATAACATCCCTGTAACGGACTGGCCTGCACAGAGCCCTGACCTGAATCCTATGGAACACCTTTGGGATATATTGGAACGCCGATTTCGTGCCAGACCTCACCGAGTGACATCGATACCTCTTCTCAGTGGAACACTCCGTGAAGAATGTGCTGCCATTCCCCGAGGAACCTTCCAGCACATGATTGTATGTATGCCTGCGAGAGTGGAAGCTGTCATCAGCGATAAGGGTGGGCCAACACCATATTGAATTCCAGTATTACCGATGGAGGGCGCCACGAACTTGTAAGCTAAGTATGTGTAAAATCTATTTGACATGCGCATATGCAAGCAAAGCCATAAAGAAAAAGCTCATCATAAACGCCTGAAACGATTTAAATCAAATTTGGCACACATATTAGTTACAATTGGAAAAGGAATACTTTTCGGTCCGCTATTGGGGTGAGTGTGATAATGTGGAGATAGAAGGGAGGGCTAGGAGATTGCCAAACGGCTAGGAGAAAGGAGGAAATAGGCAAAGATAGGAGCAGAAGGAGAAGAGAGAGATAGGGGATAGGGAAATTGACAGAGCGATGAGAGAGAAGGAGATGAACAACGAAAGGACAGGGGAGCAGATGAAAAGGGGGAGGAGGAGCAGATCTTAGGCAGAGACAGGACTCAGACTGAGGGAGAGGTAGTAGAAGGATGAAAAAAAGAGTGGGAAGAGGAGGTGCAATTAGAGTATGGAGGAGAGATGGCCGTAGGAGCAAGGAACAAATGGAGAGAGGAGGAAGAGAAGATTGACAGTGAGAGGGGGAGGAGGAGATGGACAGAGAGTAGGGCGTGTATGATGTGGACAGAGAGAGTAGTGAAGGAGATGTACTGGGAAAGGGACGGGTGGATATGATGGACAGGGAGAGTGGTGACGGCTAGAGAGAAAAGGGAGGAGAGTTGGAAAAAGAGAGGAGGAAGGCGGAGATGGATAGAGGAGGAAATGTGCTAGTGGAAGGCCGGCCGGTGTGGCCGAGCGGTTCTAAATGCTTCAGTCTGCAATCGCGTGACCGCTACGGTCGCAGGTCCGAATCCTGCCTCGGGCATGGATGTGTGTGATGTCCTTAGGTTAGTTAGGTTTAAGTGGTTCTAAGTTCTAGGGGACTGATGACCTCAGTTGTTAAGTCCAATAGTGTTCAGAGCCATTTTGTTCGTGGAAGATTGGAATAAATAAATACCCGGGAAACTCCGGGTTTCTCAGCTACGTTTTGTACATAACTTTGCACAGGTAGCATGAAGGTTCTACCGCTCGACCTCCATAGAGTTACAAATAAAAATTCATTGAACAGCGCTAAGTAGTGAATATAGTGAATATAATAACGTATGCAATATAATCAGCGCAAGTCACGAAAGTTGTCTGGTAGAAAGATCTTACGTGTTCCATACTGAAATGGAGTTGGAGTGACATCTCATGGCAACGATATGGATTGGAAGGGGGGGGCTGCTACGTAATGTAAATAATATGTTTACAACCATCGTAAATGTTATATGTGAATCATGGGTGCATTAGCGTGTGATAAATTCAGTATGTATCACAGGCTAGGTAAGGTGGCACTAATAAAAGAAAAATAAGAAAAAACACTCATGATCTACATGTTTAGCTCGCGTTATAGCTCTCCTCTTGTGAAGCTTGTTAGGCACTGTGATGCAGCGTTGACATATTGCCGCAATTATTTATCGTTGACTCTTTATGGCTAACTTCTTCATCGTGCGACGCAAAGAATCGCATCTAGGTTTGACTCAAGGAAAGCAAAAATTCAAATCCGAATGAACTGCTGCGCTATTTAAAGAAGGTTCTGTATGTTAGAAGCAAAGTTGCTGAAGTAATTCCTTGGAAATTTTTACAAACACCATAAAAAAATGGATTACTACATAACGTGTTTCTTGGCTATGAAATTTTTCTCAAACAATTGTAGGAAAAGAGTTGGTTAAAAATATTTGTTCATTTCAAATAAGAAAAAACACTCATGATCTACATGTTTAGCTCGCGTTATAGCTCTCTTCTTGTGAAGCTTGTTAGGCATTGTGATGCAGCGTTTACATATTGCCGCAATTATTTATCGTTGACTCTTTATGGCTAACTTCTTCATAGTGCGACGCAAAGAATCGCATCTAGGTTAGACTCAAGGATGATGATGATGTGATGATGAGGTGATTATCTCTTTGTTGTTGGTCATATTTATTACGGGACTTCAGAGTTAAGTAGTTCGCTGCTCGTCGTTTGAAGAATTTGCAATGGAAAAAAGTGTGAATTGCGACTGGTAACCTGAGGGAAGCAGAAATTGGTGGTCTGAAATCCTCGTCGCATTTCAAAATGTGTACATCAACAATCAGTAGAAGTGCTCTGAAATCTTGCGTATTCTTCTTCAAGAAATTTCTGAATCCCGTTCAAGAAAATCGAGCCCTAGTGTTTATGATCTTTAAAAAACCTAAATCTCTTAGTCTCCAATGGGTGGACCGTTTACCAATCTTCTGTATAATTTGAAAGCGTCCATACGAAAAATATTTTTCCCGCCGCCAAGCAGAGAATCATGTTTTCTTCATGTTTGACTGAAGGAAAGCAGTAAG
Source organism: Schistocerca americana (assembly GCF_021461395.2). Taxonomy (NCBI): domain Eukaryota; kingdom Metazoa; phylum Arthropoda; class Insecta; order Orthoptera; family Acrididae; genus Schistocerca; species Schistocerca americana. The sequence continues at coordinate 819,539,747 of NC_060121.1, read as the reverse complement.
ATGAAGATTGAGTCATGTTATGTGCTGCTGCAAAGTTTTCTTTCTATAAACGATGTACAGGTGCATCCCATGCTGCATTTTGCTAAATGTATAAATAATTGAGAACCACATGATTTGGACAGTCAAGTTGTTTCGCCATACAGTTGTCCTGAAACAATTTCAATCAGCTGGATGTCGCTTGGGTGACTCGTACGTCTCTATTCACTTATCCAATCGGAGAAAGGGGACCTATAATCTAACGTGGAATATGAGCAACGTTTCGTTTCTTGCCAAACTCCACTTCATTGAGAGCTGAATGCTAGATTAAAAGGCAGGGTAGAAAACTTGACCCAACTGAGATTCAATCATACAGTCTTTCGGTATTTAGACAAACGTTCTACTACTAGACAATCACTCCACGTGCAAATTCGGTAACACCTTCTGCTGGCTTAAGGCGCTGCCGCTGTCTCGAGTTAAGGCGGCTGCTGGTTACATGGCAGTGCCATTGAATTCACTACTTGAATTTAATTCATCGTAATTCAGAAAATTTATACCAAATATTTATACAGGGTGTTACAAAAAAGGTACGGCCAAACTTTCAGGAAACATTCCTCACACACAAATAAAGAAAAGATGTTACGTGGACATGTGTCCGGAAATGCTTCATTTCCATGTTAGAGCTCATTTTAGTTTCGTCGTCCACCTACGCTCAATGGAGCACGTTATCATGATTTCATACGGGATACTCTACCTGTGCTGCTAGAACATGTGCCTTTACAAGTACGACACAACATGTGGATCATGCATGATGGAGCTCCTGCACATTTCAGTCAAAGTCTTCGTACGCTTCTCAACAACAGATTCGGTGACCGATGATTGGTAGAGGCGGACCAATTCCATGGCCTCCGCGCTCTCCTTACTTCAACCATCTTGACTTTCATTTATGGGGGCATTTGAAAGCTCTTGTCTACGGAACCCCGGTACCAAATGTAGAGACTCTTCGTGCTCGTATTGTGGACGGCTGTGATACAATACATTCTCCAGGGCTGCATCAGCGCATCAGGGATTACATGCGACGGAGGGGGGATGCATGTATCCTCACTAACGGAGGACATTTTGAACATTTCCTGTAACAAAGTGTTTGAAGTCACGCTGGTACATTCTGTTGCTGTGTGTTTCCATTCCATGATTAATGTGATTTGAAGAGAAGTAATAAAATGAGCTCTAACATAGAAAGTAAGCGTTTCCGGACACATGTCCACATAACATATTTTCTTTCTTTGTGTGTGAGGAATGTTTCCTGAAAGTTTGGCAGTACCTTTTTGTAACACCATATGTACCATATAGAAAAATATTCATTGTGGTCGTTGTATCTATGTGTGAAAACCAGACCAGAATTGCTACAGTAATTTCTGAGATTGAAACTTCCTGGAAGATTAAAACTGTGTGCACGACCGAGACTCGAACTCGGGACCTTTGGCTTTCGCCGCTCAGTTGGTAGAGCACTTGCCCGCGAAAGCCAAAGGTTCCGAGTTCGAGTCTCGGTCCGACACACAGTTTCAATCTGCCAAGAAGTTTCACATCTGCGCACACTCCGCTGCAGAGTGAAAACCACATTCTGGAAACAGTTCCTGAGATTATTGTGCACGTACAGACGGACGCGAGATGCCGACCATACCGGTATGTGCCATATCTTTTAGTTGAAGTTTGACACATATGGGGTTCAAAATGGTTCAAATGGCTCTGAGCACTATGGGACTTGACATCTGAGTTCATCAGCCCCGTAGAACTTAGAACTACTTAAACCTAACTAACCTATGGACGTCACACACATCCATGACTGAGGCAGGATTCGAACCTGCGACCGTAGCGGTCTCGCGGTTCCAGACTGAAGGGCCTAGAACCGCACGGCCACACCAGCCGGCCGATACATATAGGGGTGAGTTGAACAGTTCGCGGATCAAGTCACTAGGTCACCTCACAAGCAAAGCTACTTCTCTGTGCCTATTCGTCTCTGATGTAACTTCCACAGCCATAGCTTCGTTAGCTTCTTTTACATTCAAGACAACACTGAAAACTTGTGGCCAACTTTCTATCTTCTCTTTTGTGCGCATAAACTGAAGTCGTCTTCTCGCGTTACCGTGTATGTGCAGGCTAATCTCAGGAACTGCTGGAATGACTTTGACCCGCTTTTCACTAATTGATACGATGACTAATGAAGAAGGGTTTTAAGTATAATTTTTAAATATTTCGTAAGTTTATCTGAATTATGATGAATTAAAATTAAGTTGTGAAAGCGATAGTATTGCCACCCGGCGAACAGCCCCCATAGCTCGAGAGAGCAGCAGTGCTTCGAGACTGCAGTAAAGCATAGCCATACGGACAGCGCGAAGTTCAAGCCGGATACGCCAGTGGCAGCTGTTGCTTTATTCATCCACACGCACGCCAAGACGAGATGACAGCCTCTCCTCCATTTTGGTCTGCGAGCAATTCCTCCTGTTCTCTGCCCTCAGCGGCGGCCATACAGACTGGCAATATGGAAGACTCTGCAACGTCGCTCGCTCAGTCAGTTACAACTATGTGAGAGTTTGGATTTTGTTCAGCAAGCAAGAAATTCTATCCAGTTGCTCAGGATACGAACACATGTAATACGTCAGTAAAAAAAAAAAAAGTAGCATTGCAGATTTTTTGAGTAACTGAACTAAGTAACAGAACTGAGACCAAAAACAAGGATAGGGAATAATTTATGGAAAACACGTGGAAGAATGGCCCAACTTTATGCGTCAATTATTAACCCCAAACAAGTATTTTTATTTAATGGCAATTCAGTCATTTTTCAACTGGCTGTTACAAAGATTCTTCCGAAATACATACACATAGTTAACATTTTTAAATTAAATTCACCATGTATATAGACATTTGCATTATACATAAAATTACAAGTAGTAATGAAAAATGTCAACTATGCAACACAACAGTGCCGTACTGAAAAATGTCAACTATGAAACACAATAGTGCCCCGACCACAAACATGTTGGCTGATCCATCAACAACAGTTAAATAGAAATTCGACAATCATTGACCAAAAACATTAAAATGCATGCGTCACCAATGGTTATTCTGCTCTCATATAGACAAGATAATGGCCAACTGCCCAAAGTAGGTTACAGTACGCTTGTTCGCCCACTGCTTGGATACTGCTCAGCAGTGTGAGATTCCTACCAGATAGGGTTGATAGAAGAGATATACACTCCTGGAAATTCAAACAAGAACACCGTGAATTCATTGTCCCAGGAAGGGGAAACATTATTGACACATTCCTGGGGTCAGATACATCACATGATCACACTGACAGAACCACAGGCACATAGACACAGGCAACAGAGCATGCACAATATCGGCACTAGTACAGTGTATATCCACCTTTCGCAGCAATGCAGGCTGCTATTCTCCCATGGAGACGATCGTAGAGATGCTGGATGTAGTCCTGTGGAACGGCTTGCCAAGCCATTTCCACCTGGCGCCTTAGTTGGACCAGCGTTCGTGCTGGACGTGCAGACCGCGTGAGACGACGCTTCATCCAGTCCCGAACATGCTCAATTGGGGACAGATCCGGAGTTCTTGCTGGCCAGGGTAGTTGACTTACACCTTCTAGAGCACGTTGGGTGGCACGGGATACATGCGGACGTGCATTGTCCTGTTGGAACAGCAAGTTCCCTTGCCGGTCTAGGAATGGTAGAACGATGGGTTCGATGACGGTTTGGATGTACCGTGCACTATTCAGTGTCTCCTCGACGATCACCAGTGGTGTACGGCCAGTGTAGGAGATCGCTCCCCACACCATGATGCCGGGTGTTGGCCCTGTGTGCCTCGGTCGTATGCAGTCCTGATTGTGGCGCTCACCTGCACGGCGCCAAACACGCATACGACCATCATTGGCACCAAGGCAGAAGCGACTCTCATCGCTGAAGACGACAGGTCTCCATTCGTCCCTCCATTCACGCCTGTTGCGACACCACTGGAGGCGGGCTGCACGATGTTGGGGCGTGAGCGGAAGACGGCCTAACGGTGTGCGGGACCGTAGCCCAGCTTCATGGAGACGGTTGCGAATGGTCCTCGCCGATACCCCAGGAGCAACAGTGTCCCTAATTTGCTGGGAAGTGGCGGTGCGGTCCCCTACGGCACTGCGTAGGATCCTACGGTCTTGGCGTGTATCCGTGCGTCGCTGCGGTCCGGTCCCAGGTCGACGGGCACGTGCACCTTCCGCGACCACTGGCGACAACATCGATGTACTGTGGAGACCTCACGCCCTACGTGTTGAGCAATTCGGCGGTACGTCCACCCGGCCTCCCGCATGCCCACTATACGCCCTCGCTCAAAGTCCGTCAACTGCACATACGGTTCACGTCCACGCTGTCGCGGCATGATACCAGTGTTAAAGACTGCGATGGAGCTCCGTATGCCACGGCAAATTGGCTGACTCTGACGGCGGCGGTGCACAAATGCTGCGCAGCTAGCGCCATTCGACGGCCCACACCGCGGTTCCTAGTGTGTCCGCTGTGCCGTGCGTGTGATCATTGCTTGTACAGCCCTCTTGCAGTGTCCGGAGCAAGTATGGTGGGTCTGACACACCGGTGTCAATGTGTTCTTTTTTCCATTTCCAGGAGTGTAGAAGATCCAACGGAGAGCAGCGCGCTTCGTTACAGGATCATTTAGTAATCGTGAAAGCGTTATGGAGATGATAGATATACTCCATTGGAAGACTCTGCAGGAGAGACGCTCAGTAGCTTGGTACGGGCTTTTGTTGCAGTTTCGAGAACATACCTTCACCGAAGAGTCAAGCAGTATATTGATCCCTCCTACGTATATTTCGCGAAGAGACCATGATAAAATCAGAGAGATTAGAGCCCACACAGAAGCATACCGACAATCCTTCTTTCCACGAACAATACGAGACTGGAATAGAAGGGAGAACCGATAGAGATACTCAAGGTACCTTCCGCCACACACCGTGAGGTGGCTTGCGGAGTATGGATGTAGATGTAGATGTAGAAATAGTAATCACATGTAAAACCGAAGCAACAGTAGTACTTCACTGACTGGCCACAAGCTTGTTCCACATAAATCACGTTAACTACTTAAATAAACTACCGGGTCCCTAAAATACAATTAAAATGATAATGACAATTAGATCATAAATTTTTTAAGGAAAACAAGGTAAGGGATGATGTGGCTCTACGCAGAATCGGAGAGGAAAGGGATATATCAAAAATGCTGACAAGAAGAAGGGACAGGATTATAGTACATTTGGTAAGGCATCAGGGAATAACTTCCATGTTATTGGAGGGAGCTGTAGAAGCTAAAAACTGAAGAGGAAGACGGAGATTGGAATATATCCAGGAAATAATTCAGGACGTAGGTTGCAAGTGCTACTCTGACTGAGATGATGAATTTGGCGTACGAGGGGAATTCGTGGCGGACCGTCAAGACTCTTCACTAGGATTGTAAAATTATTTCTAGCACAATGGACTCTTTGCTGTTACTGTTACTCACTTGATTATTACATACATCTCTTTCTCTGTAGATACGTTTTTGCATCGTATAGGGTTGAAAATATGCAACGAAACTACAATCTGTGCGTGCTGTATACATAAATTACATCTTTGCATCACGAAATTACAAAAGAAAGAAGAAAAATACACTTCAATTAATTGATTAACTAGTGAAGTGGTTCATAGCGAAGCAGCTTGCAAGTAAATCATCAAAACGGCCAAGAAATAGTCCGTACAACCGCTATAGCAAGAAATTTCTATTGGTCTTACGTTAAACTGTTCCATATTCTGAATCCGTTCACCTTCTACAAGTAACCCTACAATGTACCATAGAAGATATGTTTACTATAAAGCAAAGGGAAACTCTGAATGCTTCTCGTTACAGATAACGTTATTTAGAATTGTACAGCCTGTTTCTGGTTCTGGTTCAAACACGCAACTACTCCTTGTCCTAACCGAAGACCGTCATAAATTTTTACGAAAAATCTACGTCGGTTGTTTCAAATAATAAAATGTTAATAAAAAATTTACCTGCATCCTGCAATCTGTTTCACTTACTGTACAACTTTCCATTTCCAGCGCTATTGGCTGAAATTTTAAGTTCATTTCTATTGGCTGTCTGCTCATCCGTCTGCTGTTGAATTGTTTTCTCTGATTCGTTTGAGCAACGACTCAGCCGGCCGCTGTGGCCGAGCGGTTCTAGGCGCTTCAGTCCGGAACCGCGCTGCTGCAACGGTAGCAGGTTCGAATCCTGACTCGGATATGGATGTGTGTGATGTCCTTCGGTTAGTTAGGTTTAAGTAGTTGCAAGTCTATGGGACTGATGACCTCAGATGTTAAGTCCCATAGTGCTTAGAGCCCTTTGAACTTTTTTTTTTTTTTGCTCATCCTAGAGTAGGTATTGCGTGTTTATTAAACCGGGGACCTCGACACGACGGAGACGCTTCGTCCCCCGCCGTCGCCATCATTGGTTCACAACCCCACAACAGGCTACAGCACTCACCTCAGACCACCGCCCAACACCGAACCCAGTATTATTGTACGGTTCGGGCCTATGTTGTACGCGTACGTGGAGAAAGTGTTTGCACAGCAATCGCCGACATAGTGTAACTCAGGCGGAATAAGGGGAACCAGCCCTTATTCACCGAGGCAAATAGAAAACCGCCTTCAAAACCATCCACAGGCTGGCCGGCACACCGGACCTCGACACTCGGGAAGCGGCGCCGTAGACCTCGCAGCTAGCCGGGCGGGCTACTCATCCTAGTAATACCAAAAAAATCACTTGTGTCGACCTGTACATTATACTCTGTAATTGATGGCCCCTCGCGGCTTAACTGTGGTGTGAACCTACACACACAATTATTACATAATCCGTCCCACTAAATTCATGTCTTCATTTTTATTAACTTTGTCATTCGTAAGTAAATTTACGTTTGTCTAAAAAGTCATTCATCATGCGTACAAACAAACACACACACACACACACACACACACACACACACACACACACACACACACAAACACAAACACACACAGACACACATTATTATGACATTTAACTGTATCATGCATTTCGTATATGGTTAATGATGATTAAATGGCTCTGAGCACTATGGGTCTTAACTTCTGAGGTCATCAGTCCCATAGAACTTAGAACTACTTAAACCTAACTAACCTAAGGACATCACACACATCCATGCCTGAGGCAGGATTCGAATCTGCTACCGTAGCGGTAGCACGGTTCCAAACTGTAGCGCCTAGAACCGATCGGCCACTCCGGCCGGCAATGATGATTGCTAACATTATTTTCAGAGAGTTACAGTTATGAATACAGTAAAAACAGTTATTTAAAACCAGCACCTATAAGGAAGCACGGCCATTTTAAAGTAACATCGACTGTATTCAGATGATGTTTGGTCTGTTGGGCGCTCAACTGCGCAGTCATCTGCATCCCTACGAAGTCCCAATTTTTACACAGTCCAATTTTTTACACAGTCCAATCTAGCCACTGTCACGAATGATGATGATGATGATGAAATGATGACAACACAAACACCCAGCCCCCGGGCAGAGAAAAATCCCGAACCTGGCCGGGAATCGAACACAAGACCCCGTGATCCAGAGGCAGCAACGCTAGCCACTAGACCACGAGCTGCGGACTCTACATTCAGCGAAAATGTTTGTGACTGAACATGACTTTAGTATCTCTCTAGATGCCTTCACCAGGCAGATTGTTTTAATCAGCCCGGAAGCCAGAAAGCCGCGCACTCCGATGCGGATTGAAACATTCCGTTCCGAAACAATCCTCGATGGTGTGGCTAAGCCGTTCCTCTCCACAGTCCCACTCTCACTCGACTGCCAGTCTGGCGACGTATACGGAATGGATATCACTTACATTAAGACTAATACAATGTAACGATGTAATCAAGACATAAAAAATAAGAAATACCTCTCGCTTCGTGCTTGGGTTTCTAAATAACAAAATATATTTATTCGTTTTGTAGAATTTTTATAACATTTTCGCGTACAATAAATGATTTATTTCTAACATCTGGGAGTGGTGGATCTATATGTCATCGATAGAATGGGAAACCAATCTGAGCAACTGCTTGTGCACAGTCCTAAGGACATATTTGGGTGCTCATTGTTATGTAAAAGAATGTGCATCGTAGCAGTGATATGACAGTTGACGTTTTCATAAACTTGTTTTCTTATTCTGTCATTTCCATGTCTGTTATGCCAATCATTAAGAAGGTCACGAGTTAATGACATCCACCTTCTCAGAAAGCATCGCCCACTGGCTGTTTCACTCTAATCTGTCTTCCATAGATAGATATTAATGATAGCAGAACGTCAGCAGCTGACAAGTTTCGCTGTTTTCTTGATGGCCGTTGCGAGACAACGGCCACTACAGTTTGTCATAGTCACTCAAATTGTCTCTTTTCCCCGCTAAGTGAGGTCGACTGAGTAATTTTTCTTTATTCTCGAGACCATCCTGACTGAGTGGCGAACGAGCTTTCGGCGAAATTCTTTTCATTGAAAGTAATATAAAGTGACTTTTTGGTTGGTTTTGATTGTATTCTGCTTCACAGATGATGCACGGCAGATTGAATAAGAATATCTACAGCTGGACTAAGATACATTTATTATGTCACGACCGGTTTCGTTCACTGTAATCATCAGGTGACACTGCCAAAAATCTTCGTAATAAATTCCCACAGTGTACTGCCAATACATGTCTTGTGACATGATAAATGTACCTTATTACACCCGTCTTCGATTGGTGATTGCCGAACCGCAATAGTTTCTGTCGCAGAAGTAACGAACACCTGAAGTGAACAGGTATCAAACGAAGAAGATCGCCCTTGCTCGTGAGGTGAACAAATAGAAACCGAAAAACAATAGAAAAGCTATGTTGATTGGTGTTTCTTTAATCTTTGGTGCTTACGGTGATATACATCTCAGTATTCATTTGGTCGACAAATGTGAATCACGTATACGTCACTGAGGTGCAACACGTCGTTTATTTTTAAATTTGGTTGGTTTCATCGTCTTCAGATCCCAATCACGTGCAATAACACCAACCAAACGTGCGAACAAATTGAAACAGTAAAGTTGCCAACAATCTGCGGCGAAATTCTGGTCTACCGGAGTTTTACGTGCTTTCATGTGCTCTAGAGATCTATTTCTTTGCACGGCAGTGCAGTACATTGAAAGACGTCTGCTACGCCGTGAACGACTTTCATCAGTGTATTCGCGGGAGCTACTACAGTCCCTTGTCAGCCTCAAAGATCTGTAGTCAACTATCTGTTTGCTAGCCCCGTGTATTTCTGGGTAGGATATAATTGGCATATCTTGACAGGAAAAGCGAGCTTTGTCAGGCTTTGGCCGATGAAAATGCCGGGCAGTGTATGTATGTCTGTTGAAAAGTCACGCGCCCACAGCACAAAGGAACAGCTTGTTACTGATCCTACTGTTCTGACGACTCCATGTGCTATTTTGCCTCACAGTGAAAGGGTACAGTGTGGCAGCGCGGTTCTTTCCGTCCCTTTACGACGGATCTGCACCTATCTGTGGACAATGTCTCAGCAGGTCATCAGTAGGAAAGCCGAGTGAAACCTACTGTACTTCGACATGAACCAGGCTGTAATTAAAGTCACTAATCTACGTTACGGGAGAAAGTTTTCACACAAATGAAAGGTTGGAAATTTTGTCGTCCATTAATATATTCTGAAACATAGGTGAACAGATATCACTGCCAAGCCTGTGCTAGTCTTAAACAGTCACTCATAATCCCTTTCACTCACGTTAGCAAGTTTATGGTGTTGCATTTCCCGAAAACGTAATAGCTACAAAAATACTGATTGTTTTTGATTGAGAATGCTGTCGGTACCAAATGCAGTCACAGTTTTTAGCCACCGACCAGCCCAATACGCCACGCGGAATATATGTCTTTTCTCGTTACAAAATTCACTTAAAATTTCCGAAATTTCTACACTCCCATGGGAATAATTATGCTGTCATTTTACAAGACTTTTGATGTATGAAACACTGCTAGATCCGGCAACTTATCGTTTCCACTGGAACTACTACTACACACGTCCGAACTGTTTCATGGCTAGGTTCCCACTCTTCTCTAGAATACTCTACCAGCAGAGAAAGGCGCGCGAAGAATACTGCTCTACCATTGGTCAGTTTACTCAACAGCCAATACCAAACCAATACTCTCCCCCGTCAATCCGCGCTTTTCATCAATAACCAATCGCTAAATAGTAAACCTAACGACTGCACTTTTTACCGACGTAATTATCTAATATGCTGAAGTTATGTTTATGCATAAAGTTATTTACTATTGTTATTTCTACCTGAATTAATTTTCCCTTTACCATAAACTTACTTTACAAATCTATTCCACAAAAATCCTCTTTGTCCATATCCATACTTCTTAGAAATGTTCCCACACTAAATCCCACTACATAATTCGTTAAACAATTATTTTCATATTAAACTTAAACCACACTCACGCATCATTCATACTGATAAAACACATTTATAACCTTTTACATACACAAAAAAACATAATAACACTTTATGAAAATACTAGAACAGTTTATGAAAAACATTCTATTACTTTAGTGCACTCTAGTGGGAACAATAGAAACTAAAATCACAGTCACCCTATCCAGTATTGTCCTCTACCGGCTGATACATAAACTACGTGTGCGTCCAGTCTTGCGGCACCATGTGTCACTAACCAGCTCTGAGACACATCTCCCACTTAATCGCCTCCAAGGCAGGATCGTTATACGGCGCTAGGCCTCAACAGTACCGCCCAACATTGAAAATAGGTACAACATTCTTCGTTATTCTTGTCAGAACAACATATTTTTTGTAAGAATAACTCAATTTCACTTAATACACTGAAGCCGGATACCAGTGTAGGAAAGAAGGACAATTTATTTATTATTTGATGACATGTGCACTCCCACAAAATAAATCCCTACATCCAATTTGGTGAGACTAATGAAATGAATGACTATATGGTCGTCTGCTCACTGCAGATAGTGAACGTGCAATATATGATCATCTTTGAGACGGTCCTTTGGTCACCTTTGGTGGAACCAAGGAGATGCAGTTTACCTGAACTTAGAACGCCTGAAATGTGGCTGAGCAGTACGGTAGCATGGTTCTCCCCCACCTCGGCGGAGGTGCGAGATGACCTAAAGGACGGCCATGTTTCAGCACTCTGGCGCTGGATCTTCTGTTGGTAAGACCTGTCTTACGTGTGCTCCGTAAAGACAAAAGAGTGGAGAGAATGGTATACATGTGAAATACCTAAGACTGATTTGGGATAATTTTTTCTCTATTACAGGGCCGTGCGGGGTTAGCCGAGCGGTCTAGGCGCTGCAGTCATGGACTGTGTGGGTGATCCCGGCGGAGGTTCGAGTCCTCCCTCAGGCATGGGTGTGTGTGCTTGTCCTTAGGATAATTTAGGTTAAGTAGTATGTAAGCTTTGGGACGGATGACCTTAGCAGTTAAGTCCCTTAAGATTTCACACAACTTTGAACATTTCTTTCTGTTTCAGGAACTTTTTGGGGAGAATTAAATGAGAGCCAGGTAATATTAAGAGGATCGTACTAACCTTCGGAAGTGACCAACGGTCACAATGACACTACATGTAGCAGTAAGTTGAAATACTTGCGAGTGCTAGTACTAAGTTGAAATACTTGCGAGTGCTATTACTAAGTTGAAATACTTCTGAGTACTAAAGATAAGCTGAATTACTGGCGTGTGTACTATAAGTGGGAAATATTATAGAAAAGGCGTGGGCGGGACTTGAAATTAGAGACGAGCACTTCCACGTGGTGAGTACTGTGTGAGTCTCAATCTGTGTATGAGACAAAGGATAAAGAGAAGTACTCGTACAAGGTATCAGTTGAAGAGTCACGTGTGTGACAACTATGTTCTTAACATTACTTTGCGTGTTACTAGTGTTTGCATGGGAGAGTAGCAAGACAGGTTCAGAGGCAGTGGGTTATGCATGTACCTTTTTGTACCGCTCGTTCTGGAGTAAATTTTCGTGATAATGGGTGGGAGAGTCGAACTGTGAGATATAGCAAAAGATCCACCATCCTGTCCAGAAAGTGCACTGTGGCGCTAGATAATTACGAGACCATAAGATAGAGAATCACCAATGTAAAGCCATGCCCACTGGGTGGAGTTTCTCATGTATAATGTTGTATAAAATGTAATGGTGTGTTTAGGTTATCTTTGAATCATAATAGAATTAATCGGAATAAAAAAGATAGTGAAAACATAAAGATTGGCGGCCTTGTTTTTCGAATAGTGTGTAGTCATGATACCCTGAATTTATAATGTGTGCGCCATTCATATTCAGTGCGATGGTCACTTGTTGATCAAAGCCGTTGGGTAAGAAAGAAAATGTGGTAATGCCAGAGCGTAGTGAACAATCAGAATTGTGTAAATTCCTAATAGTCATATGTGCATTATCCGTTTCCGTTGTGTAATATTGATAGAGGAGAATAATTTGTAGCTTAATCGTGGGTACTAGAGCTCATAATCAGTCATTGATGTTACTCGAGAAATAAGAATACTTCCACTCGCTTGGCACACCACTCATCTTGCAGGCCTGATCGATTGATGCCACGGGATGAGCAAGGCATGTGGGTGCCTCTCAACAGTGTACCAGCATTGTCTCATAGTAGTGGAATGGACACATTAACTGACGTCAGTCTGAATATTGATGAGATCGTTACCGACTTTGTACATTTTCACAGCTTTTATATGATTAATTTAGTTGCTTTTCAGATCATAGAAAATCAAGATCCTTATGCGTGATATACTGTGTAGTTTTATTTGGCGTCGGGAATGTTAGATCTTAGTTCACGTTGTTATCGTCATTACAACATATGGCGAGCACTATCCATTTCTGATTGAATCATCCAAAGTTTCAGATTACTAAGACCAAAGTTCTTTCTCTCTTAAGACGATATTCTAGCGATTAATAACATCATTTTTAATTTTTTTGTCAGTCATATGCTATGGGGACGTAAAGGCATATTATCTGTTGAATTATATTTACCCAAGCAGGGTGTTACCCTATGTGTGAACAACGAGCATAATATTAAATGTGAGTACACTTCATACCTTAAGAATTTATTATCATCCTCCCTGGTCTTTGTTCAATTAATCTTTTCACATACTACATGTCTCCACATGTTCCCACTGAAAATCTACGTCGCGAAATGTACCCCTTTCGTTTTTAATTGCATTTAAACCAGGGGTGAGGTAGCTTGACCCACACACCACTTAGAAATAAGTTACGTAGAATTATATTATGTAAGAACGTTGAGCTATGTAGGTGTCTGTGTCACTGGGGAACTTCGAAACACATGTCGGCGGAGAGGGAGAAATCCTAATTTTTCAGTTATCTGCACAATTTGCAAAGAGGTTCATGTTGCAGAAATTATATCTGCAAAATACAAGTTACTTATATGTTCAGTCAATATGGGATATAAGGACTACAGTCGACTATGAATTGTAGTTCTGTCTAGATAAAATCCAATTATCCTTGTTTTCATTCTTCAGTTGCAGTTTATGAAACTCCTTACAACTCTGAAACTTGGTCATCACAATCGTTTTATATTTCCTTACATGTGGGTGAGATTTGATGTAATAGGGTAACATTTCACTGCATAAAAACGGTATTATAATCTCATATGAACCTCCTGCGGATTTTCAAATGTTTTCGTCTTCCAGGATTCCTTACTAGTATTCATACGATTTTTCAGGTGTTATATTGATTATTGGTCCAAACTTTATCACATGCAATTTTATTTTGCCATAATTGGTTTGAGCAGCTTGCATTCATACATTAACCACCATGAATGGGGCATGTGGATTTTTATGTGTAGTCTTACTAATAGAACATTGCAAACAGTTTGTTTTCCACTGTGATAGCGTTCTGATCAATAATTTGTGTGCACAAGATACAGATTAACTGCATATTTTATTATACAATGCAGAAGTACTTTTAAGTTTGAGCTCTACTGGAATTTGTAACTTTTTTGGGAGTATTTTGAGTAATTTTTTGGAATTAAATGCATAATTGTAAATTTTTTATTACATTTTCTATAATTTGCTTCTGAAAAGTTGTGATGTTAAGATATACAGCAATCAGGCATCAATATTTGTCATAAACTTTCATGGCTTGTGATCTTGATATCACTGGTAGTTCAGTTAATTCTGAAGGGTAGATCTTTGTGGTAGATGGGACTTATTACACATTTGTAATAGGTAATGTTTGTTATAGCGTGTATTTTTTTGTATTGGGAAAACAATTGTTTGTGATTGCTTTCACTGTTGACTGTTGGTAATCTTCGATAAACGTATTATTATGCTGACATTTTTTATAATTTTCTTATGTAGAATACTACTTAATATTTTGGTTTAATTCACTTTACCATTGGGTTATTCAGGAGACGAGATTCTTGAACCAAAAATGGTTGCATTCTTTTGACTGAGTATATTAATGTTGTTAATGAAATGTAGAAACTTTACCTTTGATATTCAAAAATCATTGTAGTACATGAGGGTATTTTGAATCATCATAAGTGAATTTTCTTGGTAATGGACCAGGTGAGCGACTCTTAACTTTGATATTCAAGCTATCTACCTGTGAAGTTTGAATTTGGATACTGACAATTTGGATTTCATATTGTTACACTTTTCTACAGTCAGATGTGGTTTTGTGGTGTGATCTGATAATGTGAGAGGACTGTTGTATTTGCTGAGTACTTGTTAACATTTAATATACTGGGAACTGAAGCTTTCAAATATGTCTACCATTATACTGATTACACTGGGAACTGAAGCTTTCACATATGTCTACCAGTTCGTGGGAATGTGTCAGTATACCCTGTTCTGATCAGTCATTTGTAAGCTAGACTTTTTTCTGTTTAGCTAAGTGTGGGGGTAAGTTTTGATTTATGTGGAACCTCAGTGTGAACACTGAACTGATTATGTGCAAGTGCAACTCAATGAAGTTTATACCTTTTACTTGTTGTCAGTGACATAAGAATTCTTTTATTGGCTTTTGTCATTTTACGCAATAATTTATTGTATGAGGTGTCTGTTTAACAATGTTATGGTATGCTCTTGGATTATTTTGCGCCAATAATTCTTTTTCAACTTTTGCTTTTATTACTTGAGATACAGTCTTTAAAAGTACAATTCTTATTCATGCTTTTGCGGGTCACAGCTCACAGTTTCATTATATTTCTGGTGCCTTTAGAAAATAAAAGATACATATAATTTAGTACATTCAATTGCTACTGTGGTATTCAGACTTAGTGGAGTCAAGTAATTGATAGTTAAATATTTTGGAAGCATGTGGCCATTGTGTTTCAGCTGATTAACAGTTGTGCTTATTCATGTATTGTGAGGCATAAAAGGAGCATTATATGGTTTGTGAATTATTTTACTTGGTGTTGGCTTTTGTGTCTGGATATGGAAGTGAAAATCATTTTGTTGAAGATAGAAATTTTTGTGTGTTTACCATGGTATGAGTAACAGCTTGTATTGTTTTCTATGATAGGTTAGGTGCCATCTGTACTTTCATATACATTTTGAATAAAAGTCAGTTTTCAGTTTTGGTAAAATTTCGAAGTTGATTCTGAATCCATTTTGTGCAGCTGAAATGGTACTGAGGTAGAATCACTTGGTGAATTCACAAAATTTCCCATAGCAAAAGTGTTCCAAGATACACAGTTTGGATTATTTGATTTTGTGGAGCCATTCATGTCGTGGTAGATTTTGTGGGAAGATTTTGTGGTATATTGATATCAGTGTGATATCAAGTGAATTATTTTTTCTGTGTTATTGAAATGTTTTCTTGACACAATGTCTATCTGAGTGGAACTTGAACGTGGAAGTCTACATTGAGTAATGAATTTTCTTCTGGTTATTTCTGTTCACTTGAGGTCGTGAGACACTGCTGCAGATTTAATCCATCTCACTGTACACGATTTCTACCTGGAGATTCCATTATTAATTAATCGCAAGTGTGATTTGTCTTGTCGGTATGATTGCATACTTGGTGCCAGGAAATCTTACTCTCTTTGATGGGGTAGATTTCTGGTGCTCTTGGGGTTCAATGTAACAGGTTGTTCTTTCGCAGAGGAATAGTAAGGGTATTCTGAGTGTCATGGATACAAATGTGGAGCAAACTTGTTATTGACAACATAATGTGCGTATTCTCCAGCCTCCCTCCTTTAACTATCTTTTCTTTGAAGTGATAAATAATGCAGTGATGTTGCAGCTTGGGGGTTTAGTAGAGTGGGAGTTTGGGCTAGGGTTTTTACAGACAAGGGACTCAATTTAACAATAATTGATTTAGCATCAAACGTTTCAAGCAACAAATCAGAAACCATGTCCAGTAAAACTACATGATTCTCTGCAGCCAAAAATCCTTAAGTAGGTCTGGAATAATGACATTTAAAATGAAGTTCTAAAACTCCAGGAATAAATTCATTCTGGACTTACACTGGGCAGCTAGGTAAGAACATACTAGTTTAAAATGTTAGGCACTATGTTCTCATCATACATGACAAATGAAAACATAAGAAGCCACACTACATTTAATATTATTTAGGATCTAAAATGCAGCATCTAACTGCACCTTTCAGTGGTATCAGTACCGACACCCAACAGCTAAGACACCAGCTGCCGCTGTCAGGACCAAGCGACCAGTCTAAGTAAATGGTTATCCAATTACATATACGACAATTCATTGATATAAGGCAATAGTAGAGAATATCTTAATCTGTATGACAGAATCACTGGTTCGATCAGAAGTGTTCGAGACAGAATAGTTCCTTAGAACCTGACCAAATAACTGATACTCGTGGCAAGAAATACTCATTTGACCAAACACATCCAGGATGTGTACTAATCAGTTGGCCCTGATCTTTCATATAACACACAATTCCACATGCCTTGCGTGCAATAAACACAATAAGGCATTACTCAGCACACCCTGAATTCCATTCAGATTCCAACATTTACTGTAAAAGCACTCAAACTGTACTCCCTCCTAATTTCCAAAACCTTTCTGTCAACGCTACTGGAACGCTGAGTTTCCGACCAAGAGACGAAAGCAACCACTCTCCAGGCTATTGTCCATATGGCAGTTCTGTCTGTGTCGACGGTCGTCTCGTCTGGTCCAACCTGCACACCATCTCCTTGAATCCAATGGACCTGGCTCCACCTAAGATTTTCATCTACCATGTCACTACAGGAATTAAATGCCATTCAGTTCCCATCTCTAAGTGCAGTCTGAGATGCCAGAATAGGCCACCATCACAGCACTCAGTGCACTGTATTGACTGCCAGTATACAACAATAGGCTCCCACCACGGACATGGCGCTAGCTTCTGGGAGTTGCCAATGCTGCAATCGCTCTAGGGACTGCCTAAGCCTCCAACTTTGTCCGCCTCCACAGTCGACAATGCACCATGGGCACTAACCATGGACCCAGTGCTGTCTTCCAGGAGACGTTGCTCATTTCATTTGATACAGCTGCTTACCCACAGCCATTGGTGGGCGTCCCAAGTGACTGTGTCATTCGACATGGCACAGTGTGTGTAATAATATTCATATTTTTCTTGGGTGCAGAATGTAAAAGAATGAACAATTTTTGGTGATTTTGTTTGATGTCCTGAAAGTTTAAGGAATGTGTTGGACTTTGGAAATTTTCTGTCATCTGATGGATTATACAGAATTCTTAAATTTTGACTGTTGGACCGTTGGTTGTCCTTCCTCATTAGTGTAGACTGAATGAAGCCGATGATTAGTGAAGGTTACCTGGTGTGAATTTGTGGTGAACTCTGATTCTGGAGATTTGCCTGAGCTCCACTATTATAACTGAGTATACTGTTATGTTCTGAGGAATCATACATGGTGCAATCAACGGATATTCTCCTTTTGTGATAATATATATATGTTCTTGTGCTACATTTGTACCTTATTTTATTTGAAACATAAATGTTGTACAGTGATTCTTCTTATTACTTTTATTCTCATTTATTAAAAATGGTTCAAATGGCTCTGAGCACTATGGGACTCAACTGCTGAGGTCGTCAGTCCCCTTGAACTTAGAACTACTTAAACCTAACTAACCTAAGGACATCACACACATCCATGCCTGAGGCAGGATTCGAACCTGCGACAGTAGCGGTCTCACGGTTCCAGAGTGTAGTGCCTAGAACCGCACGGCCACTCCGGCCGGCATTTATTAAAAAATGGATATAAGTTTTTCAAATCATTGACGGCCCAGGAAAGTGTTTAGAAAAATACAGATCTTAGGTCTTTATCATAGTAAAATTCAAGTGATACTCGTTTTCCTTCAGTAATTCTAGAGAATCAGAGCATTGTATCTGATGATTATGTTGAGATAATGGGTAGTCAGCTGGAGAGTGATATAAGCATTGTTGATGTACACTGCAGGAAATAGCTTTGTTGGTGTTAGTATTGATGCAGGTTGCTCTGAAATGAATACTCCATTTGACGCTTCTTTTTAGTGTGCAGTTCTGTTCGATTATAGATCTGCTCCCCCAACACCAGTCGAGTTCAAACTGGGCAGGAAAACAGGGTCAGATGTCCATTAGACTCCTCGAAAAAGTCGTGATGAGAACCTAGTTTATATGTTAATGTATTTATAGGAGAGAAGCTTGAGACCAGTACACGAGGAAAGAAGATGAGTACAAGTGAAGAGCTTGAGACTCAGTATATAACTTTTTCTTGATGTGAAACCCAGTTCATGAAGATGGGCCAGAATCTAAACGCTATTATGATAGGGGATGGCTGCTCACAGTGGGTAACAATGTGTAATACAGGAACCATGTATAAGAAAGACTTGCCAGCTTTTGAGGATTACATTCATTTTCTGTCTTTGTAAATATTTGACGTAGCATTTATTCAACAGTGTGTTTAGAACATTTTGACCTTTCTCTCTTTTCTTCGCGTATTGTTCTCTGGATATGGAACTGAGGCAGCACGAAACCGACTGAAACATGATATAATTATGGTGCAGAACTTTCATTAGTCTGATTTTATTAATCCGGTGCGCTTCTTTGAAGTAATGTTATTTAAGAACCAATTTTTAAACAACAGTTATAGCTCACTTGAGGCATATTAATCTCACTGGCCTGATAAAGCATAACCCTGCGGCATTTCCGAGTTTATTACAAGAAACTAATATGTGAGTAGGGTTGTAACTTCAGAGGAAAACAAGCAATATCCAGATTCAAGGCCCTAATAGAGTCATAATTATCATTGTGGGTACTAAAACAAAACAATAAGCACAGGAATGAATATGCAGACGTAACTGGTCATGATAATTTTAGAAGTGCTAAAGGTAAGCCATAACCATGGTAATTGTGGGGGTGATAACGACAGGTGACGAGATGGAAATTCAGGTCTGCAAACTAATGAAGCCGATACAGCTAATCCTACAAATAATCAATATTCGTAGAGTCTGCTTGTGAGAGAATAACATGTACTGTGAGCAGCCAGTTCTGTAGCTGCAAGAACAATAAACGTAAGGGTTGAGCAGCTAAATGTACCACATTTTGAAGATAAGAGGGAGAAGTCATTAGACGAATGTCAAAATATTATCAAATCAGTAGTATGTCCATTTCTTGCAGCTGATCTTAGTGATGTTTTTATTTTATCATGTATACCTGACTTTGGATGCCAGGTATCTGCATTGAGTGAGTCCGCATTTCGTCTGTGTAATGGGATAGTTTCTTGGCATCGGAAAGGGTGGTAATGACAATCATTTGAAAAAGTGCAGATTCGAAGACACAATTTGGTGTTGAACTTATGTGAGAAGTTTACAAATTATGGTGACGTAATGTAATATGATTGTAATACACTGGCTGTGAGTACCTGCGATGATGCGCTACCGTAATTGAGACGACAACGCCCTTTGCTGTGACGACAACGCTCTTTGCTGTGAAAAAAAGCATCTATGTGTTCTTGTAATTGTTGGAGACATGGAATGCCGATTGGGCAATGTGTTTTTTGAAGTCAGATAAGTATACATATTGACGACCAATTGACAGCACTGCTTGAAAAGTTAGGGAACTTGTTAGGGTTTTATATCATTTTCATGTATGTATGCTGTTGGTTAAGAAGTACTTGATTATATGTATTTCTGTGTTAAATACCCTGCCCTTGTTCGAGACCACAACGAGGACAGGAGGTGCCGGCAGACTGATGCTGTATGTTTCATCTCAACAGACCACCTGAATGTCCTCGATGCAGGCAAGCAAGAGCAAGTTAACCCGTCTGGAAGCTAGTACTGTCCTTTTCTGTAGAGTCTTCCTATTTCTATGGTTATGGATGTATATATAAAAGTACATGTGTAGATTTTTACTGATTTTATATGTGTATTTTGAAACTACGTGGATCATGTGAAGAATGTTTGTTTAGTGATCCGGAAAAATTAGAGGCATTTTATGCAAATACCAAGTGAAAACCATCTTCCGTCCTCCAAGCAAAACCAAGAGCCTTATTGGTAATGTCAAGGACAACGTTGGTCTACACAAAATCAGGGATTTATCAGATACCTTGCCAATGCAGTAGTGTATACATAAGTTAAACCATTCGTACCATTGAGGACCGATGCCAAGAACATCAACGGCACACTAGACTGCAACAGCCCAGTAACTCGGCAATCGCTGAGCATTGCCTGTCGGAACTCCACAGCACTGATTATGACTAAACCAAAGTCCTGACACAGACTTCCAAATACTGGGACTGTGTCATCAAAGAAGCCATAGAGATCACAGTAAGGGAGCCACAAATAAATCGTGACAGCGGTTACATCCTTAGCAAGGCGTGGGAACTCGCGATCACCGGGATTAAGAAGAAGAAGGATATTCCCCAGAGTATACTGACTTCGGGGGAGGAGGGAAGAATAACGAGAGCGGTGCCGGCAGACCCTCCTGACCGAAAAGACCTAGGACGCAGCGTCCAGACGGCGGGAGAACGGATGCTGTACCTGGACCGCACCGACTCACTGGAAGCGCCTGAGGGGGGAGCAGGAGAGAGATTGTCCTATATATAGCTGGCGCCGGCCCACCGCCGGTCAGTACATCAGCGCACCTGGTGATGGCAACGTGGTCGATTGCCGAAATATTGTGTCCTATGCACACTCATACCAGCCTGTTCACCCGAGATTTATTTCATCAGCCAACGACAGCTTCCACACAAGAATCAATTGCAGTAGAACAAAACAAAGTTTCTACTAACGTTCATACTGTAGCAGTAGAATAGGCAGGTGTCTCTGCTAAACAGAATGGGAACGGGAACGGGAACCGTTTGCTTGTTCAGTCACTAATGACTTATGCTGCTTAACGAGACCGTCTTAGTCTCGTTAAGCAGTAGGAGGCACTAGTAACTGAACAAGCAAATATCAGGCTAACTATGCAAGAGTATATTGCTATGGTTGAGTCATTGCTAACCAAACAAGATTTTGAGAGTTTGAAATGCGAAATGGATCATTTAAGCATTTAGCAAAGTTATCTTGCTACGGAAATGGCAAATCTAAAGCTGTCCCAGGAGGAAGTTCCTGAGGAAATCTCTAAAATCCGAACCGAAGTAAAAGATATTACCGCAACCGTAGATTCTCTTCCGTCCAAATTGGAACTTGATAAATCAGGCTGTGTCGCAGTTATAGAAGAGAGGGTGACACAACATGTTATTAAACAACTGCATCAAGCTGTGCAAAACGTTCAACTGGCTAATGTATCGAATTCCACAAGGATAAAGTTTGATAGTGATGTGATAAGCCAACAATTTAGTGAAGAGTTCTCAAAGTGGAAAGACAGTATAACCAAATCGGTTGAAGAATGTTCCAAGTCAGTAAAGGAAATAAGAGCGAGTGGTTCTGATACACATGTCACATTTTCCGACGAACCGAAGTAAAATGTGATGAATTCGGCGTCAGTGATGAGTAGCCCGACGCCTACGACAAAAAAGTGCGCATGTGATGTCTGACCCTATTTGTGGAAATATAGTACCCAGAAATTTATACGCCCAAATATTAATGGAGGAGAAGTTCCTAAAGCACCGGCAGTTCCAAGCCTTCTGTCCGGAGAAGAAAACTGTTCACCCCGTCGGTTTCGTTCGCCGGTTCAGAGGTGTTTAAATCCGTGGATGGATAGACGCACAAAGGATTTCTTTGGTCGCTGGCTACGTATAACGAAAAGGTAGTTTATGGTGCATGGATGTTATGGAAACCTGTGGCACCTACGACGATTTCGAGCGAGCGTTCTTGAGTAAGTATTGGTCTAAGGTAATTCAAGAACGACTGGAAAAAGAGGTTTATAATCCAGACCCACTTTCAGTCAAGAATGGGAACTTGCGTCGGTGCTTTGAGAAATATCTGTATAAAAGTAGATATCGGGATACTCCAACCCACAGGTGGATATTTAGAAGATTATTAAAGTATGTAAGTCGAGCTACGTGAAAAACTCATGTATGCTCCCGAAGACAATGTCGAAGACTTTCTTTCTGTCGTCGACATCATTGACCTGTTAAATGAAGACTTAAGAGCTGTAAATCATGGGAATGCGTCGTCGACTAGTGTAAACGAGAACTTTGCATATCACCCAGGTCCGAGACGCAATAATAATAGTGGAGCGCAGCAGAGCTCAGGTTTCCAAACTCAGCATAACAAACAACAGCTGAACGGTGGCCAACGATTGAATGCCAATGTGGTGCAGTTCCAACCTCGCTGGGCGATAAATAAACCTACCTCGCTGGGCGAACAATAATCCTAACGGGCGAAGATTCAGCCAGATGCAAAGCACGAATCAAAATAACCACAGCCAACACAGAATAATCGGCAATTCCACAGGAATCATCCGAACTGGCAACCACAAAATATTAACCAGCAATCTCCGAATGTAAATGACTGGAGAGAGCAACCGCCATTGATAACGGATGTCACTGACGAACCCAGAACCTATCCGTTAAACTAAAGACGACCGGATCATGCCTCGGAGAATCGGTCGGTTGTAAAGTAAGAGGCTCTGGCAACAGAGTTATGTTCCAATGCAATGATGGACAGACACTACTAGATGAACTTACGCATGTAGTCTAGCATTGTACAGCCAAGCGTATGACCGTTCCTATACAGGCAATATATGCAGAAGTCTACTGCCATACCATTAAAGAAATTCTTGATACAGGTGCAAATGTAAATACAAACTCCGCAGCACTGTTTGAGAGGTTGAAACGACACCGGTAACTACCAGTCTTTCCTGTGAGTAATTGTGAAGTTATAGGTGCAATCGGTACCAGGGCACAGAAGGTAAAGGTAAGGACTCTTACCGAATTGAGAATAGGAAATGTAGCGACTTTATGCACGTTCCTAATAATAAATAAATTACTAGAAGACTGTATTTTTGTTATTGAGAGTATCCGGAAGAAGGACGTAAGATTCGACTTCTCTGAGGGCTGTGATGAAGAGAATGTGTGTGTGGAGCTGATCAGAGAAGACTGTAATCACGGAAGATATTTTGGGGGTTGAACAATTAAGCTTGTAAGGTGTTCCAAGAAGAATCGGAAATCAAATGCAGAAGAGATTTATCAAGAATGCACATTAAGTGATGTTATATCTCAAAACACGTCTGAAGGTAACTGTCTGGACGACCGGCAGCGAAAACAATTGACAGACTTATTGCAGCAGAATATCGATGTCTTTAGTGAAAAACGGGGTGTAGTGAAAAGCTATGTGAATAATTTAGAAGTGTGCCCACGTAGTACATATTGCCAAAGTTTTTATCCTGTACTTTTGCAACGAATGTAGGATTGGAAATTGATTGTAGTCCTTTATTGGTTGTCCCTAAACCAGAGGGCAAAGTTCGACTAGTTTTGGACGCAAGACAGATAAATAAGATTATAGTTCCTGTCGACACTCATCCAGAAAATATTGATGAGCTTATACAGAAGTTTCATGGCAAGAAAAACTTCTCAACTCGTGACCTCAAAAGTTCTTACTGGCAGATAATGCTATGTCCTGAATCGAGGAAGCATAGAGCATTTGTTTATGCAGGGAGAAGCTATCATTTTAAGGTTCTTCCATTTTTCGAAAAAATGTTAGCTCTAATGTTTTTATCCAGGCATTGGATGCTGTTTTAGGACCTGAACTGCGTAGTCAATTTACGTTTTTTGTCGATGATATTCTCATTGCTACATCTTCTTGGGAAGAACACATAAACCTCTTGGCCAGAGTTATAAATGGATTTAGTAAAGTAGGCGTGACGGTTAACCTGCAGAAATCTCGTTTTTCACTCGAACGGATCAGTGTCCTCGGGCATATAATAATAAGGGAATAATGCCGGATTCAGCAGAGGTGAGCGCCATCAAGAATTTTCCCACACCATCAAATAAGAAGCAGTTAAAATCTTTCATGGGAGTGACGACCTTCTATAGGCGATTTTTAAACAAACAGGTGATGCAGAGCCCTTACACCAGCGTCTATGGAAAAACGTCCTTGGAGGTAGATAAATGACTGTGAAGTTGTGTTCCAGCTTATCAAAGACACTCTTGCAGATGCAAAATGTTACATCTCCCGGATATGACTTTGGAGTTTGGTTTCAAGACTGATTCATCGAGCTTAGGTTTAGGTTGCTGTTTGTTTCCAATCAAGGACATCAATAACCAGCCGACATTCTGTCCCATAGCTTATGCAAGTCGCGTGTTATCATGTTGCGAGCGCTCCTACACAACCACAGAATTGGAAGCTTTGGCGGTTGTGTGGGCATTTCGAAAATTCTATTATTACTTGTTCGGAGCACGCACTATCATGTAGTGCGATCATCAAGCTCTCACATTCTTGCAACAATGCCAACTACTTCACTCTTATCTATCACGCTGGACCTTGGCTTTACAAGAATATAATTTCAGAGTTGTAAACGTAAAGGGAGAAGATAACCGGATCCCAGATGCTTTATCTAGACTACCTGAAGGTTTGGGGAACATTACCACTGTGGAACATGAGGGAAAGCAACATAGCATCTTGCTGATGGAAGATTTGGGATCCAGGAGCTATTATTTATACATGTGTAGTAACCTATCTGACCTCCAGCAACGAGATGATCGTTGGTCTATAATTTGGAATAAACTGAGTCAACCAGACCAAGGTCAGCTCCAAAGATTTTTTAAAGTAGTTGATAATGTTTAGTTCTAGAGAAGGTCTGATACTTCAGATAAATGGAGTGTATGTACACCAGAAGATTACGTGGAAAAGCTGATACAGCACACTCAGTATGTTTGGGGACATTTTGAAGTATTTAATGTGCAAGGTAGATAGGTAACTATTGTTATTTTCCGAATATCAGGAGAAGAGCTCAGCAGGTTTTGAAGAAATACGGTTTCTCAGCTGACTAAGCCTTGAGATAAGGGTACACAAGATGAGACGAGATGGCTCTCGATCTTCCACAATAACCGTATCTATCACCGTGAGGTAGCGAATATGAGGTAGCCAAGACTACTTGGTAGCTACAACAAGAAAACATAATTCATTAGCGGGAGTATAAAATAAGGATGTATTTATTACTTTAAAAAATGGTTCAAATGGCTCTGAGCACTATGGGACTTAACATCTTAGGTCGTCAGTCCCCTAGAACTTAGAACTACTTAAACCTAACTAACCTAAGGACATCACACACATCCATGCCCGAGGCAGGATTCGAACCCGCGACCTTAGCAGTCCCGCGGTTCCGGACTGCAGCGCCTAGAACCGCAAGACCGCCGCGGCCGGCATTTATTACTTTGTTGTAGTCCATGATCTGTTGGTTGGCAATTATAGAAGACGCGACTAGACTTAGCGTCTGTAGAATGATATAATTTACAAGTCACACATCTTGCAGTGACGAATTAATCTCTCGTAATCTTGAATGTCGAATCCGGTGAATTTGAAGACTAACTTGGTTGTCGACATGCCAACTGCCAACTTAGTACAGTTGACTTTACTGTAGTACTATTACGGAACTTTACAACTGGACTACAAAGACGTGATGGCAGCAATTGCTGACCGAGCTGCAGACGATGACTAACATCGGCGCTGGCTGACCACTGAGCGCGGCTACGAACTGTAGACTGGCACAACTCCACTACTCTCCTGCTACACATGAAGTGGCCTAGCGGCGCCTCGTGGCGAGCGTAAGTACTGCGACTAGCTGTGTACTCTTTTGCTAGCACAGCCGTTCTTCTGTTCCGTTTATCGAGAGTATCGCATCCGGTGGATCGATCTCTCAGGTCGCGGTATGGTCGTATGGCTGACGACATCACAAGATGCACTCTATCATTGCACATAAGCCCTTAGATATAATCTCTGTGGACATCTGCGGGCCCGTTCCGAGGGCAAGAGGAGGTAGCAAATACGTAGTTGGATTTTTACATACGTTTTCTAAGTGCTGTACCCAATTCGAACAGCCACCAGCAAATCCGTTATAAAGAAATTTTTTTTCTGATTTTATTCCATCTGTTGGGAAGCCAAGAACGAGTCTAACAGACAGTGCAACGAATTTCAAATGTTATACTAGGAAGAAGGCTTCACGGGAAGCAAATACTACAATATAAAAAACGTCATGTTACAATCCCATCCTACGTGTATTCAGAGAGTTAAATTGTTTTATGAGAACTTACTTCTCAACGAAGCAAACCACGTGGATCGATCTGTTGCAAGACTTCGCTACAATCGTAAGTAACCTACCGCTTACAACTACTGGTTATACTCCGGAAGAATTACTGCTAAATACCGAAGAAAATAAGAAGTGGTGCAAGCATTACCGAAGATCACCTCAACATGAAAGAGAAAGCTCTTATGAGAAAGATGAGACACGACGAGGGATTAAAGCGAAAACAATATTACATTGTTGGAGATTTGGTACTATTGAGATCTCATTCAAGATCTTCACTTCTGCAGAAGAGGACCAAGAAGTGGCAAAAAATATACCATAAACCATGTGTCATTATAAAACTGCCACATCCAGGTTCCTATCTGTTGACGTATCCAAAGACATTGAAACTAAAGGATGAGTGCCCTCATCATCATCGTCAGTCAATTCAATCATTAAATGTGTCCTCTTCGAGTCGCGGATTCAGGTAGGCTTTCAGCACTCCTCTCGAACGGTTTTGGGCAGTTCTCTGCCAGGTGCTACCAGCGATTTCCTTGATACCTTTGTCCCATCTGTCCTGTGGCCTTCCTCAAGGCTTCCGATGCACTCTCGGACTCCACTCCAGTACTAGCGTCGTCCATCTGCTGTCTTTTCTTCTCGCGATGTGGCCAGCCCACTGCCATTTCAAGGAGTCTCTAAGATGTCCTTAACCTTCGTCACATACCGGATGTCATGTGCCCTTTTTCTATCCTTTCTGCATAGCCCAGCATTGATTTCCCCATGGCTCTCTCTGCTGTTCTAATTTTCCCTTTTATAAATGAGTTCAGTATCCATGTCTCGCAACCATATGTCAGCACAGGAAGAATCCATTGATCAAATACTGTTTTCTTCAAATTTACTGGCATTATTTCTTTGAATACTGTTGAATTACTCCCAAATTCTTGCCATCCAAGCTTGATGTGCCGATAGATTTCTGGCCTTACATCTCCCTTCACATTCGAAAACTGTCCAAGGTAGATATATTCACTGACCTCTTCTAATGGACTGTCCTCGACTTTCATATCTCCAGCTGGGACCCAATTGTTCGACATTGCTTTTGTTTTGGAAAGGTTCATGTTCAAGCCAACCAACTGACATTCCGATGCAAGATCTGTAACTAAGTTGTGGAGCTCTGCGATGTCAAAGGCAATATCATCAGCAAATCTCACGTTGGTGAAACTACTTCCAATAATTCTAATTCACTTACCTTCCCAGCTCAGCTTTGACATAGCCATTTCCAGTACAGCCGAGAACAGTTTTGATTAGATGGAGTCGCCTTGTTTGACACCCCTCATGATGCGGAATTCTTGAGTTGATTCGCCGAGATTAACATAAAAAAATTGCTCTGAGCACTATGGGACTCAACTGCTGAGGTCATTAGTCTTCTAGAACTTAGAACTAGTTAAACCTAACTAACCTAAGTCCATCACAAACATCCATGCCCGAGGCAGGTTTCAAACCTGCGACCGTAGCGGTCTTGCGGTTCCAGACTGCAGCGCCTTTAACTGCACGGCCACTTCGGCCGGCTGATTAACATACGCTAAAGGAGTTTCGTAGATATTGCTGAGCACTTCAGTGTACGCTGCTCCCACTACTTGCTCATTCATTACTTGGAGGAGACCTACATGGCTAATGGTGTCAAACGCCCTTTCAAAATCAACAAAAGATTTGAAAATGTTCTCTAAATAATTCTGTGTATTTTCTAAATATGTATATCATGATTTGTGTAACTATATGATCTGTATATAGCAGTTATTTAACTTATGTAATTTGTTTTCAATGATATATGTAGATAATATTATGTCACCATTGTGTACAGTGAACTGGTGTTCTAAAATGAGTGAACTTTCAATCCAGATGTAGGGATATAACTATGTGATTTATTTGTGGTGACTTTCACCATGCTTGATTTTCTTGTCGGTTGTCAGTACTTGTAGCATAATCTGCATATTGTTCTCTTATTTCTGTAGGATATTCCAATTTTTTACAAGTTCCTGATTTTCTATCATATCATTAAGTGAGTTTCGTGCAATTTTTCCCTGTTCTTTTTTTTACCTGCTGTTCAAGTTATGAGCGTATATATACATATATATATAGACGTCCCATATATCTTGATCACCCTAAATAACTGTTTGTCCAGATTCAAATCACAAAATGTTCAAGTAAATGTTCTTTAGCCATCAGGGGGACGTCAATCAGCATGGTTGCCTTCGTTGTAGCTTCGTCTTTTACAAAGAAATGAACAACGGTAAGACTTTTTGACATTTCATTATGTATTTTTTATTCAGTAATTCATTTCCTCTCCTAAAGACCTATTCGAAAACGTATCACTGTGTACCATTCACTGAAACACAGCGTCATTAATTATATCACACAACACTGACTTTGAGCGTGGGATCGCAAACTCGTCCACTTGCTGGAGTTCTTAGAAAACAAATGACAACCAAGTAAAAACATAACACAAAATTGACTTTGACTCTCCCGTACCATTGCCCAAGGAGTAGAACATTCAAAGGTGCTCTAAGTGGTGACCCTGGACACCGATATACTGGTGCTCTCGTTGAATGAAACAATTATTTGCTGCTTCCATTGTTGCCTGCTGAAGAGAATTACAAACAACCACCATACGTTCCTGCATGTCCTCTGGTGTTGTGGAATATCGCGATAGACAACGTCTTTAGTGCATCCCCAATGAAGAAAGTCCAGAGGATTTAAATCGGGAGACCTAGCAGGCCAAGTAACAGTTCCCCCTCGACCAGTCCATCCAGCAGGATACCTTCGGTACAGAACACGACGTGCATGCAAGGCATTAAGTGCTGGACACCCATCGTGTTGATACCACATGAGCATTCTGCTTCTTAGAGGCACTTCCTACAGAGGAGGAGGAAGAATTCGTCTGAGGAAGTTGGCATACGCTGGGCCGTTTAGACTACCATTGATGAAATAAGGGGCAATAATTGTAGTACCAAGCATCCCACACCAGGCGTTAACCCTCCATTGACGCTGATGTTCCACGTGTCTAAGCTAACGTGGGTTGTCGCTAGACTAATAATGCATGTTTCTTGTACTTTGTTTGAGAAGGAACTTTCATCGGTAAATAGAACATTGGAGATGTTTTCGGGTAGGCGAGGATTTGCTGCTGTGTCCACTGACAGAACTGTACACGATTCTGGAACTCATTCCAATGTAATTCTTAATGTAGGTGTACATAGTAAGGATGGAACCGGTGACGTGTAAGAATACTGTGTACACTGGTTTCAGGAGTGCCAATCTCGTGCTGAAGCTGGCGTATGCTTACATGTGGATTCATAGCAAAGGAAGCGACAACAGTAACTTCAGCAGCTTCGTCTGTGCGAGTGCTACGATGATTGCGTTGTCTTGGGTTGAAACCTGCCGTTTCCTGAAGTGTCGCAACAAGACGAGAAAACATCCGTCGGAAAGGTGGGTTCTTGTCAGGATATCGTTTCGCCTACCTTCAACATCAACAATAAAAGAAACGTTATGTCGGTGCAGTTTGTAGGAAGGACAGCCTTTAATGTATGCCTACTCAAGAAAACACTATTTAAAAGGACTAAACTACTGTAGTAAATGTACCCATACGCAAGAAAACAGTATTGCAATTACTGTACTGCTAACTTAGATTCCCCATAGATGAGTAGCATTTCAAACTTCTCTTCGTAGGTGTATATTCTACTCACACAACTCTTCAACTGACAATGGTTGACGGAATGACGGGTGTGCATTCTACTTATGTTTACATTTGTCTTCTGCCAACGTCAGCACGTGGATGTGTTCCATTACCAGGAGTATCTGCACTAAGCGCTGGGAGCGTCAAGTCAATGTTGTTTTATGTAATTAATAACGTTGTGCTCCAGTGAATGGTACAATGTGATACACTTTTGAATAGGTCTTTAGGGGAGGAAATGAATTACAGAAGAAAAAATACACAATGAAATGTCAAAAAGTCATACCGTTGTTCATTTCTTTGTAAAAGACGAAGCTACAACGAAGGCAACCATGCTGATTGACGTCCCCCTGATGGCTAAGGAACATTTGCTTCAAACATTTTGTGACTTGCATCTGGACAAATAGTTATTTAGTGTGGTCAAGATATATGGGACGTCCTATATATATATATATGCTCATAAACTGAGCAGCATGTAAAAAAAAAAGAACAGGGAAAAGTTGCACTAAACTCAGTTGCACTAAACTCACTTAATGATAAGATACAAAATCAGAAACTTGTAAAAAATTGGAATAGCCTACAGAAATAAAAGAACAATATGCAGATTATGCTACAAGTACTGACAACCGACAAGAAAATCAAGCATGGTGAAAGTATCCACAAATAAATCACATAGTTATATTCCTACATCTGGATTGAAAGTTCACTCCTTTTAGAACACCAGTTCACGGTACACAATGGTGACATAATATTATCTACATATATCATTGAAAACAAATTACATAAGTTAAATAACTACTATAAACATATTTAAAAGAGTCATACTGCTGCTCATATCTTTGTAAAAAATAAAGCTACAACTCAGGTATTCATGCTGATTGACGTCCCCCTGAGGGCTAAAGAACATTTGCATCAAACATTTTGTAATTTGCATCTGGTCAAAGTTATTTGGGGTGGTGAAGATAAATGGAACACAGATCAGGAGCATTGTTGCTGTTTGACTGCAAAGGTAAAATTTGAAAATATTATTATATTTATAATTATACTGTAACATTGTGTGTTGTGTTTTGTCGCGATTACTATGTCTCATGCTAACTAGTGATTGTTTAGGACAAATCTCTTCGTTCGGAATTGTGTGAATCGGCTTCAGCAATATGAAGACAGTCAACTTTGTTCCTGTGAGTTGTTTTAGGCCCGTGTCCTGTCTGACAATGAAACATCAATGGAAGTGTTGTCGATTGACAGTGATGTTGCTTTTGTGGTGTTAGGCAGACTGGTGCTACTATGCAAAGACCGTGTCCCATCCTGCTCAATCGCTAGTACACATGTGACTGGTTGCACCAATCTTCTCTGCAAATTTCCATTGTTATTTTTGAATGTAACTGTGGATACCACAGTCTAATATATACAGTCACGACACTCACTGCTGTGAAAGTTGTTACCATTTGGCAGTTCAAGTGACACTAGCGCCCCTAGCGGCCAGAAAGCTCGCCTTCCTCTGACGGCAGATGCGACGTAAAAATAATGCTTGTTTTTAATTCGTTTTGTACGTAAGTTACAAAATAGTTACTATATTTTTGCGTCACAAGTGTTAGGAGAACAGCGAGAGACATAAATGATCGTGAAATATAAATAAACAGAGCACGAACTATTGAATGAAGTGACATAAGCTGCAACATATTCTTGAAGAAATAATTAAGTAGCAGCGTACAATCGCACTTATTCCACTGAAAGTAAGAGAATACACGCTGTGTGTCCCACATATCAAGCATGTAGATGCTTTTCCTTGTATAAAAATGAAGCGACACATCACTTTTCATTACGTTCGGCTTTGCAGGAAGCCTTCTTCCAAAAATACAATTTCCATCTTATTCTTTGTGATATAAGGTTATCTCAATAAAAAGCACGACTGTTTCAAAACTTTATTATATCCCATTGATACATTTAACGAAAATAAAATTAAATGAATGAGTCAGTCCTAACACTTTAGCAACCCAAATGAGCCACCTTCATCACTTTTTTATTTCTTCTCTTGCTCCTGCAGACTAAGTCTTGATTCCTGAATTTAATAATGTAAAAGGCACTTGTAACGCATTTCCTTAAAAATACAGGCCCTTTAACACAATATGCAGTAAATATGTCAAAAATATCGTTTACTTTTTGGCAAAAATCTGCAGTAACAGTAGCAGGTGATGACATGGTGCCACAAGTAACAAGTGTCTCAATGCCTGCTGCTACTGTATGACACAACACATGAACTGCAGTGCTTATCTTCATTTTTGAAAATGCTGGCAGTTGGACAGCTCTTTTAGTGAGCTTTGGGGCCGACTTGTACTTCCTTTCACAATCACTTGAGTACAACTGACAAATGTCCTTCCATGAAGAAGTGCCAATCCATCCTTCATCTGTTGTGTCAATAATTTTATACCTGAATAAATGACTACGTATACTTTTTGTCAAGTGTGGGGTGTCATAAAAAAGCAGATTTTACTCCCTTCGTGTACTAAGCATGGATTAACTGGTGTGATACCCAGTCTGTGCCTCCACTCCACAAAATTCGAGCCTTGGTCAGTGACACATGTTTTTACAACCAAACCAATCTCTGTGAGGTTTTTGACAACTTCAAAAAATATGCGCGTCAAATGGGTGGCTCCTACTGGTCCTTTGGAGAAATAATATACTAAGGGCTGTTTAAAATTTGAGAATATGCCGTTAATCATTATAACTAATGCAGTATTGGCAACCACAGATGTACGTATGAAACCCATGTCTTCAAATCCAATACCACGATCCCTAGAGCTGTCATATATCAAATTTTCCATTAGTGACATCCCATCCATAGACAAATTAACAATTATAGCTGTTTTTGGTAACTGCAGCACTTTCTGCTTTAAAAGATGAAATATGTTATTATTTATCTCGCAATTTAATTGTATATCTTCCACATACCTTTGTAAGGTACGTAATGATGAAAGGCTAAAACAGCGTGATAAAAAACTGTATGCCTGAGTACTATAATACAACAAATTAAGTGCAAATAATTTAGTTTCATATTTACATTTCGCAACACGTTTTCCATTCAATGGTATACTGATTAGGCTTATCAATAAATTGAGAGCATCTTTTTTCAAGTACTTGGAACCAATACTTTTTAAATTGAGTTTGTCATTTTGTATTTGTGTAGTGTGACGTTGTGGTTGCCGTTTATTCTTACGATGGGCACTTTTCTTGTCACGTAGAAATTTTGTACGAAGTCTAATGATTTGCACGTTTTCACATTTCACACGATCCTCCAATACACGAATAATTTCACGTAATATAAGCATTTCATCTTCAAAAGATGTCTGTGTTGCAGATTCCGTTGTTAGCGATTTTATATATGTTCTCTCGTGTAGGAACACTTGTGGTAGCTGCTTCTTCTGGGTCAGGAGACAGTTTTATTGTTTTAGCAGTAACACTTTAACGTTTGTATGGCGATTTTCTCTTCATCGTCACTAGTTGTGGCTTATTCGGCACGCCAAATAACGTAGGAACTGCATTCCATATCAATGTCTTCTTTTCCGCGCTCATGAAATGGTTTGACTCGAAATGTAACCCACAAAACTTTACGTTATTGTGCAAAGAAAGGACATCTTTTGCAGCAGGTCCTGTATTCTGCTATTTATTAACCATTTCTAGCTCGTAAAAAAGAAAAATAAATTCAGTAATTCAATACAGTTTAGAAAAAAATCGTAAATAAAGAGCGCCCTAATGTGATGTTTCATACCTCTCAGGGTCCTTAGGAAACCTGAAGAATGACAAATGTGTGTCTTCTTCCTATTATTACTGCAACTGATTGCGCTACATGCGCTGCCTTTCGTAAAAACCATGTTAAAAATGAATATAAACGATAATGTTTACATTTACTGAATTCCGTATTCAGCAGCGTAGCTTCTCCACCGCTTGGGGCGCTGTTGTCGCGGTGCATAACAAAAATCAGCGAGAGTGTCGCGACTGTATATATTAGACTGTGGTGGATACTGTGGACAACGTACCTGGTGTTGCGAAGATATCTCAATGTACATTTCTGACCATGTAATTTGAGGTCATGAAATGTCTCTACGGAATGTAATATGATTGTAATATTCCGGCTGCGACTACCAGCGATGATGGGCTACCGTAATTGAGACGATAACGCTCGTTTGCTGTGACGACAACGCTCTTTGTTGTGAAAAAAAGCATCTATGTTTTCTTGTAATTGTTAGAGCTATGGAATGCCGATTGGACATTGTGTTTTTTTGAGGTCAGATAAGTTTACACATAGACGTAGTGTGAAGTGCAGAGGTCAACTTGTAATCGCAATTATCAGGAAAAAAAATTAATTTTAGAAAAACTTTGACCATGAATAGACAAGGTCATGCTGAGCGGTTGGAAAAGCGAGAGGATAGGAAAATCATAGGAAATAGATGGGTTGAAGGACAATGGCGAATGAGAGCAAATGAGGACTTGTACAACAAGACAGAACCTATCACAGCATCGATTAAGAAGAGACTATTGTTATTTTACGGTGATCTCGTGAGATGGACGGTGACCGACAGACAAAAAGAACATGGAGTTTCATCCAATCTAAGAAAACAAGTCCAAGATGGTTCGAAAAATGTGAAAAAGGGTTCAGGCAGACTGGTATCTTAGAGAGAGAAATTCCTGATAAGACCAAATTTAGAAGATTGGTGGACAACTACCGAGGTTTTAAAATAGCATCAACGTCCAAAAGACGGAGAGGACCATTATCTGAAGAGCATAACAGGCACTTCTTGGTGGGCTCAGAAGATAATGGCAGGAAGTCAAAGCTGGAACAAGAGCACTAAAATAAAATTGGTTGTTACCACGCAGTCCGTAGAGGCTCAACTCGATAATAATAAAAAAAAAATCTTTTACGAACTTTTACTCAGTGTTTGATTCCCGGTCCTTCATAAAATGATTTGTATGTTTATCAGTACAGCGTATAGTGATTTTTTCGCAAATTAACAATACTGGGCGAATCTGCTACTACCAGGGTCCGAACGACGCGCAATATTTCGCCGACAGTTTGTGTGTTAAAGACGTACCCTAAGCGACGAGTTTGCTTGTCAGAAGATATCGTACTACCTCTGTTGTTCAACCTTCTCATTCTGAAAGTGTTTCCAGAAAATCTATCGGTGACTGTGAGTACTTTTGTGTCCAAGAGAGATGGCGTTTTCATCACGAGTTCTAGCGGTTTTTTCCGACATTGCCTGGCGTTCTCTGAGAACCGGAGAAACAGAAACCTCCGACCGCCAACTCGTCCTGTACCTAACCTGTTCTCTCTTTACAGCAGCCAGAAAGAAAACATATTCATCTATAGTCAAATTTTTTTAACAGATTTTTTTTGTATTAGGCAGATACAATTTTTTTAAAATATATGCATCTAGGAAAAAGAATCAAATGAGAGTTTAAATCCAGTACCTGTCTTATCTGTGTCAAAGGTCAAGCAAGTTAATTAATTTCTTTTTCTCTGCGACGTAGCAGACTCATTTTATATTGAAGTAATTTTAGGGGTAGATTTATTATCTACGCACAAAACAATATTGACCTTGGGTTGTGGTAAGGTGAGGTTAAGGAACAGAGTTACTTCAACTGACGTTTGATGAATGTGCGATGAGACGAGGAATTTTAAATCATTGTCTTAAATTTCTTGCCATATCTCAGTTGCCACTCGAAAAAAATTATGTTGTGAGAGGGGACAGTGCAGAAGCAGTTCTATTAATGGTTTTCCCAAGCTTATGAATAATTAAGGAGTTCACTTCTTGAGTAGTACTAAAGGCTTTTCTTTCCAGTTTAAAGTTCCTTGTTTGGTTGTGAAGAACAAATAATTTATTTCCCCGACCTGTAGCTTGGGTATCTAACTGGCATCTTTATACATCCTGGCACACCTCATAAGAGTGACTCAAAACCTAATAGTGTCAGTGTGAAAAAAAAAGTGTTGGCCAATGGAGACGTGTAGCAAAAACATGATACGTATAGGTGGATGTAATGTCAGACTTACAAGGAAACCACGCCTGTCACTGATTTCGTTGAAATTTACAGTATATGCAGGGCTTGGCATTATATGGAAGAGGCAAAAGTGGGATATCCAGATGACCACGCGTTCTGAAAATATGGGAATTTCAGAGAGTGTATGGCGAGGCATGAGAGACGCTTATCTCAGCGTCGTTTTCAGACAGCAGTTGTCACACCAGATAACTGTATTGCAACTGTCCTGGTGTCTAATCTTCATGTAGAAACGTTCTTCCTTTTTTTCAGTTGTTACGTTATTAGTGCTGCACGTAAACTGAAACAATGCTTAATACATTGTATTCACTAATAATTCAATTACAAACTGTGAATTCAAATTAATTAACAGGAATGTAAGGGATAGATAAGAACTTCGTATATAAAATTCTTTTATTATTTTATAG
Organism: Schistocerca americana; assembly: GCF_021461395.2. Lineage (NCBI taxonomy): Eukaryota > Metazoa > Arthropoda > Insecta > Orthoptera > Acrididae > Schistocerca > Schistocerca americana. The sequence goes on along the minus strand of NC_060121.1, from coordinate 819,502,822 downwards.
CTGATGATGCATCACTACAACTAATCGTTTGCTTGCTACTCGAAAGTCAAAACTAAACTAACGGAATATAGAGCCCTCTGCACTTTACTTACTATCCCTTCATGGAAAGTTATTTGGCCATTCCTCGTGAACAATGTAAGTAAAATCCTTTCATGGAAATTATTTGAATTCCATGATTTTTATTGCTTTTCCTTTTAGTACCTTTTACAAAGATGAAAAATACGATGCATTGAGCATAATTTCGGTTTATTAGCAGCATCAGTGACGTAAAATTCGAAAATTAAGTAAAATAATTTCCGTGGAACGTGACTCCACGACCCTTGGGGTACCGCTGTGTACTTTTTCCTGCACGCCAACTGACCCATATAAAAAAATGCTGTCTTTTCTAAACGCTGGCCACCTGGTTCTCCCACTTCCGCCGCTTTCATCTCTGGCCATGTGATGCATTTTCTATAAATATAGACGAAATCGGTGACGATAAGTAAGTGCGTTGCCCTTGTTAGGTAAGGGCCTATGTGGCTGTCAACTACATATGCACAAGGCAGAAGCTCCGTAGAGGGATTACACTTGGTATGGAGTCTCAAACTTTTTACATTCGGACCATTTTCTGGTATCTAAGGTACGAATGCCACAGTATATTTCAGACTTTCAGACTTAAATACCGGGCAAGGGAGGTTAAAAAGTAAACCTTGTGCAAGATTCAAGCGTCAAACATTTATATCAATGGACGAAGGCCGAAATGTTGAAAGACTGAAAAGTAAATATAAAAATAACTGGGAGTAGAGAGAAATTAGATATAGCTGAGGAGACTGTAGGAAAGAAGAATAAATATACGAACAATAGAAGGCTCCCTGACTAGAATGAGGACCACGGATGTTAAGAAGAAGAAAAGATGCTTATTTAAAGTATCTTATTACAACTGCAAATTTAAAATATCGTATCCACCGAAAACCAATATGAGTTTATAAATAGCAAAAGCTCAGAATAAAGCGGAGAGATATACCCTGCAGCTTTGCGATGAGACGTGGCTAGGCTATTTGTAAAACGCAGGGGTTGGAAAAGAAGAAAATACTGTCACAGCTCAGTCAGATGTGAACGTAGAGCAAAGCTCCATGAGTAATAGGAAGTGCGTAATAGGAAGTGCCCAGGAGAAGACAAATTAAATTCAGTATTTATTAAAGATACCCCCGAAAATTTGAAAATTAGGTTTCTACATTTCATAAATGTATGCTGGAAGAAAGGCCATGTTCCAGGCGGTTTGCAGTAATCTTTCCTGTATTGTAAAAGGGAGACGGGAAGACTGCAATAACCATCGAGGTATAAAAATATTCAGCCATGGTTATACAATTTGTGAACAGATATTCACCAAAAATTGAAATGTTTTAACTCAGACTTTTCTACTAGAAGAACAAAATCGTTTTATACGGGAAGATCCTGAACAGTTTGTGTTTTCTCTATAAACCAGATCACAGAAAAGCATACAGTATGTAATCTTCCAAGGCTCCCTGACTAGAATGAGGGCCTTGGATATAAAGAAGAAGAAAAGATGTTTATTTAAAATAGCTTAACAAAACTATAAATTTAAAACAGGACTTCCATGGAAAACCAATAAGAGTATTTGTTGATTATGGTAAGGCCTTGGTCCGATCGGTGAAATCTAAGTAACGGAGAGTTGTAGGAGAGTATGACATTCCTCAGCCTTCAGTACGGTCAGCTGAAGGAAGCCTAACTGAAGTGGAAAGACTACTCTTAATCTGCAATTAGGTATTATTATGTGATCAAGAATAATATTTTGCTTAAACGTAACGAGCCAGATATTCACAGTGGGCTGTGTTGCGCAATTATGCCCACAGTTTACTATCAGCGAATAAGTTTGTATCGGAAAACAGATGACATTGGATCAAAATTCCGAGACAGCGACGGCTGATCTGGTTACTGAGTAGGTGCCACTATTTCGCCACAGTAACTACCGAAATAATCATGAAAAAGAGAGGTATCACATATTTTCGTATTTCATACGACACATATGTTAGCTTTAAGAGCACTTCCTATGAGCTGTGTTGCACCTTGTCTGTATGATTCGCAGTATCTTAAGAGCGAACTATACATTACTGGGGCGGGTTTGAGACGATAATTTATCAGTGTGTTCTTTTTCTAATCAAATTAGATGAACGAATGAAAATTTTGTGCGGAAGACGAAACAGAAGATTTTTGTAGAAAATATGTAGGCTAAATAAAAGTTAAAAGCAGAGAGCATATCAATAAAGACCTTAGTTACGACATGTTTCGTCCGATAAATTATTTCTTCTTTATTACAAAATTACTCATTGTGCTTGGAATGAAAATTTTCCTTTTATTCGCAATAAGTTAGGAAAAAACATTTCTTCACTCCCTCGATCGTCTATATCGCTTTCGAAATAGTCATAGAGCACAACGACTACATTTGCATAGTTCAAGATGCTATCATACAAGAGTTTGTAGAAAGAGAAAGTCGCAACACGATCCTACGATAAAACAAATTACTAGGTAGCACATACTGGCAGCTCAAAAATATGCAAGCAGCAATAACTTACCATAGTTTTTACCTCTTCATTCAGTTTTGTAGACCAAAGCTCCTTTCCTTAGTTTGTCATGGCTCAGTGTGCAGTTGTTTACACAGGCCTCGTTCTTCGACGTAATGATAACGTTCCCGAAAGTCACCCTCTGGCATTCTGAATTATTCATGGTTTCCGCTTTTGTGCTCTTCCTCTATGAAAATAGACGGAAGGCACGCAAGACGACTCATTATGAATTCAAGCTTTAACAGGGTAACCATTTTCTCAATACTTCATCGAAGTCGAGGACTGCGTTAGCAGAATCTACAGTCATACCGCTACGTTTCGGAAAAGAAGTCAAAACTGATAAAACGCATCAAGTTGAAAAACGAGCTTTCTGTTGGTAAAATATTGCTAATCTGCAGTAATAGGCCTTGAATTGTATTATTTATGAAATATCATGTCTACAGACCTCATAAGGTCACTTTTTTTAAATATTGTTCTCTTTTAAGAATGAACGACTTAATCATTTACATGTTTTCTGTAGTCTGCGCTGCTATGGGATACATAAAATGTGTAACACCACAAAAATGCATCGAATATAATTGTTAACAGAATATCATACTAAATTATATGAACTGAGTCATTTAGAAGCCAATTTTTGTGAAATGACCTACGCGAATGTTACTTTGTAGATAAAATGTGTCATGATGATGAGGATGATGAAGATGATGATCAGTGTCTTAGGGCGCTAAATAGTTAGGTCCTCAGCGCCTTGAATGACATATGTAGCGAGGAGAGCGGTGAAAGTTCTATTAAAAATTAACAATAAGTTTTAAAACTAACTCTCTTCAGTAGACTCATATTCATGAGAGACCAACCATAAAATACAGATAAAATGCAATATGACAAGGTAAATCAAGGCTAAAATACCAATAAAGGCACAATGAAAAAGGTCGAGATTATTCTGGCTTGATGGAAGAAATAAAGGGTGACTAAGACATTTAAGACAACGAAGTCTCACACCCAGTATTTTGGAAGGGAGTGCAGACTTCACACAAAACCTTAAAACACGAAACACACTTACCTCACTATCAGTCACTACATCTCCCACTGTCACATGGTCTTCCGGGTCACGTATGAGGGAATAGGAACAGCGAACAAGAGGTGACAAGGAACAAACCTCCTCGGCATGTGCATCACCGAATACATTACCTGGAACCTTATGTGCCCAGCAGAAAATTATTTAGCTTATCCTGCCTTTACAAGAGTAGGGGTGTGTTGTGTATATCTTGCACAAACCTATCAGCAGAGTACTTCTCATATAGCGAAAAGGGCTCCTTGGTAATCTAAGCAGACGAGAAATTACTTGAAACTGCGCCATCTCATCCGCTCCAGTGCCTTCAGGATAACAAACGCCGCAATGTAACCGGAAAACTGTCCTGAGAGACATATCCTAAGAACAAATTCCAGGAACATTACGGGACAGCCGAACACAGTCTCCCTGATTAGACGCGTAGGTGTAAATACAAATAAATTTAAAATCTCGTAAAATGTAGTTTTAAAATTTTAATCTGGGATACAAGTCTTCCTTTACCTATTCAGTTCATAATACTGGTCCGAGTCCCTGCTCAACGTCTGACTTTTGACTTTTATGTCCTCGACATGCAGTTACAAGGCTTACCCTCGCACTGATCCCATACAGCCCAGCCGACCGTGGACGGTTAGGGAACAGAGAATTCTGTGGTGGAGGGGCAACGGAGATCGGTTCTGGAAATTTTGGAACAGAGATAGCCCCGTATGGTTGGCGTACCACAAGTAAAGGACGTCAAATAGAGGGAGAAGGCTAGCCAGCCTCTGCACACGGGCCGATAACTGGACCTGTGCCATAAACCCCTCGTGGCAGCCTAATGCCTTCTCTGTGAACCATATCCAACATTAGGCTGTGAGGTACCCACATGTACGTCGAGCCCGATTTTGTAATATATTTCATTAAAAAGCAGAGCGCAGTTTCAGTTGCCATGGCACTCTGTTAAAGGTAGAATGTAAGACTTTAAGCTAGTGTCTAGCTGTGAGAATTCAGCTGTTGGCCTATGGACGCAGCACACTATGGTTTCGTAAGGTAATGAAACTTTGTACATTTAGTTTTAAGTATGCAGCAACGAAACTGGCTTTAGGAACCAAGTTTTTGCCATCAGATTTAATGTATAGGTTGATTAGGTACACCCGATTTGTAATATTTTGTGTGTTTTGTAATGCTGATACAGAGAAGTTAACTTTAGGAACCTATGTTGCCAAACGATGTCATACTTTTTTCTCATGTAGCAATCCAAGTATTTTAATTACGCCAGTAAGTGAAAACTGTAGAACAATTGAGAAGTTCACTGATTTTGAAGTTAATGTGAAATGTTTCATATTAGATATTGCGGAGGAGAAACTTTATTTTGAATACAATTTTCGAACTGAAGCATTCGGTCTTAGCATATCCCGTTAACAGTACTTCATCCTCTTCCACGTCGTGTTTATTTAATCCGATGAGTATATTTTAAAAGAAAAGATTTTTCATTCAGAGTCAGAAATATATTAATGTGCTAGAATCAGAGAAGTATTAATGTTTGCGACAGTTTCAAAGCGGGCAGCATTGCATAGCACTGAGCGAATATCCAAAACTATTACTGTTTAATTTTTCTTTGTATTACAGTAAAACTGATCAAGCACACCATTTGCTCAACAACAAAGCACAAAGTAAATCTGGATACACGCCCGGGTTCCCGGGTTCGATTCCCGGCGGGGTCATGGATTTTCTCTGCCTCGTGATGACTGGGTGTTGTGTGGTGTCCTTAGGTTAGTTAGGTTTAAGTAGTTTCAAGTTCTAGGGGACTGATGACCATAGATGTCAGGTCCCATAGTGCTCAGAGCCATTTGAACAAATCTGGATAACACAAAGCTATTTTTAATAAAAAAAACTAACACAAAATACATTTTTAAAGAACGAAAGAAAGTTACACTTGGTGACAGTTCTACCAGTCTTTCGCTTTGTGAATTCTTTGATATTAAAATAGTCACATAAATATATTCTGTAATGTAAGATGCCGCCCAAACCTGTTACGGTTCCGGCGCGTAATCTCACAATTAAAGATACCGAAATGGACGACTTTTCGATTATTGACAACAATGTTCAGAATATACTTGGAAGGAGAGACAGCATTGGTCGTATTTTTTTGTTTTTTTTTTGTTTTATTAAACGCAAAATCGATTTTCGGTCACTTAGTGACCATCTTCAGTGCTGTAATATATAATTTAAATTGGTAGGCACTGGTGCCAACAAGCTTACAGTGAGTTTATGTGATCGCTGTAAGCTTGTTGACACCAGTGCCTACCAATTTAAATTATATATTACAGCACTGAAGATGGTCACTAAGTGACCGAAAATCGATTTTGCGTTTAATAAAACAAAAAAATACGACCAATGCTGTCTCTCCTTCCAAGTATAGCCATTATATGGTCGTGGTGCACAGGACACTCCATGGAGTCGCCAATCAATAATGTTGAGAATGATAGCGACCACTCTGCGTTGCAATAGTTGCAAAGCACCACAGAAAACGTGAGTTCGGTTTAAAATAAAATGAACAAATTCCTGACATTTTAATTTCACCCGCTAATTTGACCAGTAATCAGACGGTAGATTCCGGTATTGCGAACGTCGCTAATCTGCACATGGCTGATGTGTACAATTGAAGACTTGATTGTTTAACGAAAGAAGTCAATGATTTACCAACTTTTCATACGGTCAATCAGAATGAAAATAATATGTCAGACGATACAGTAGTCCTCAGTCCTCAGTCTGTTTTCAAAAACGCATGAGAATTTATTAGCGGCAGTTATGCAGATAATGCAACAAACGAGACGTCCATGATTGTAGATGATGTCTCCACACCACAAAACGCAACACAGGGGACACTGGACGCATCAATTGAAAAGAATACGGAAGCGATGCTTCAAAATCTCATGTGAATGAAGGTTGATCTGAATACTCAGTTCAATAAACAACTTTCCAGCATACGAAGACAACAAGATGAAAATTTTCCAGCATACAAGGAAAACAAAATAACAACTACACTCAGTTCAATGAACAATTTGCCAGCGTACATGTCGAACTTAAATCGTACACAGAAACGACTAATAACCGTTTCAAACAGGGGAATACAGATACGAAGGCGAGTCTTTGCGATAAAATTGAAGCGATAGCCAGGCAATGCGCATAGAGTACCAAACCTTTGAGAGATGACATTAATGCTTTAGGATATCAACATAGTGAAACCTATAAAAGGCTTACAGATGAAATCCAGTCAGTTAATGAAACAATACAGCAACAAGGCTCGATTAGATGCACGTCTTCAAGTTTACACTCAGAACTCAGAAAAGCAATACAGAGAAGCTATCCGTAAACACACACAGTAAAAAAAAAAAAAATGGTTCAAATGGCTCTGAGCATTATGGGACTTAACTGCTGTCATCAGTCTCCTAGAACTTAGAACTATTTAAACCTAAGTAACATAATGACATCACACACATCCATGCCCGAGGCTGAATTCGAACCTGCAACTGTAGCAGTCGCGCGGTTCCGGACTGTAGCGCCTACAACCGGTTGGCCACTCCGGCCGGCCACACAGAGTAAAACAGTTGTTACAGCTATTAGCAATACAAAGGCAGGAAGTATAAGAAAAGTTGCTCACTAGTCTTCCAAACCACGTCGACGCTAGTTAGCTACTGTTACAGACGAGTTTAACACAATAAACCAATCGCAGAACCAAATACAGACAGACGTAACTGATTTCAAAAGCACTGTTGACACACGAATCAAAAAAGTTGAAGTAAAGTGTACGAATGACAGAGTCGTTAAGCTCCCATTTTGAACAAATAGAGCTCGTGCAGGATCCTAACACAAGTAGAGCAGCCGGCCGGAGTGGCCGAGCGGTTAAAGGCGCTACAGTCTGAAACCGCACGACCGCTACGGTCGCGGGTTCAAATCCTGCCTCGGGCATGGATGTGTGTGATGTCCTTAGGTTAGTTAGGTTTAAGTAGTTCTAAGTTCTAGGGGACTTATGACCACAGCAGTTGAGTCCCATAGTGCTCAGAGCCATTTGAAGCATTTGAACAAGTAGAGCAGATTTAAAATGGATGAACAGAACTACACGCAAATTACAAAAAGCAAGTCAACGCTTTGAATTCAAACAATTTCACACACATTCTTACGCTCTCGGAAAGATGTGATGAATTATAGGCAAGATAATAAACACTTGAAAATCAAACCGAAAATAAATCAGACGACGCATCTCCCATTCCATTCACCGAATCTCAAGAATATCAGTACATGTAGCAAACATTAAACCAGCTTGGAGCACATAACAGTTCCCTACATAGGAAAGTTAGCACATTACATGAGGAGGTAGACAATATCAGAAAATTTTCTCCACGTAATCAGTTTCAAACTGACGTGGCACAGCAACAGTCACGTATTTTTCAGCTTCAAAATAATATGAGCAGACTACAAATAGTTCGTGACTTTGGTACAGGCAAGTCATCTCACAATCTGTTTTCTTACGCCGCCGAACCCTCTCAAAATCTATAACACGAGGGATTCGACTATAAACATTTCCTATCTGTAAAGAAATTAAAGGTATTTAGAAACAACCGCACAGATCTGCATCCCCTTGATTGGGTGCAGCAATTTTCATTTTCGCTGCCACTGAACTGGCCAGTGACACACAAGCACGAATTTATCTGTAGCTTTTTATAGGTAGAACCTTCGATGCGAATGAGACCCATAGCAAGGCAATATCATTCCGTTGAAGAACTTCAAAACGCATTTCTAAGTGCCTATTGGTCGGGAACGTCTCAGCGAGGCATTAAAGACCAACTAATTAGTTTATCCTATTTTGAACACTCCAGTTTTTTGAATATATGGTTCAACAAAACCAGTAACTGACCGAACCGTGTAGCCAATCTGCGCTCATACAATTATACATCTCAAATCTTCTGCGCTTATTACTAGTTTCCCTTCTCACCGGACAGCAAAAGGAAAGCATTTCAGCTTTCAGGAACTTGTTACAATTGTTAGAAATTCAGTAATCGGACTACTCTTTTGTCAATAAGAACTTTAATAACGGCAATCAAGGTAACAACTCATTCAGTTACAACGAGCAATCCCTAATATTCCGTAGCAAAAGAAATGGAAGATTGGGTTCCAATAACGATTATTATGGACATGCTAACAAGAGACAATATTTTGATAACCAGTGTATTAAACAGCAGCAATTATATCAGAATTTCGACGCCAACAATCACAGTTCACAGCCGCAATTCTTGCCGCAACCGTTGTTGTTGTTGTTGTGGTCTTCAGTCCTGAGACTGGTTTGATGCAGCTCTCCATGCTACTCTATCCTGTGCAAGCTTTTTCATCTCCCAGTACCTACTGCAACCTACATCCTTCTGAATCTGCTTAGTGTATTCATCTCTTGGTCTCCCCCTACGATTTTTACCCTCCACGCTGCCCTCCAATACTAAATTGGTGATCCCTTGATGCCTCAGAACATGTCCTACCAACTGATCCCTTATTCTGGTCAAGTTGTGCCACAAACTTCTCTTCTCCCCAATCCTATTCAATACTTCCTCATTAGTTATGTGATCTACCCATCTAATCTTCAGCATTCTTCTGTAGCACCACATTTCGGAAGCTTCTATTCTCTTCTTGTCCAAACTATTTATCGTCCATGTTTCACTTCCATACATGGCTACACTCCATACGAATACTTTCAGAAATGACTTCCTGACACTTAAACCAATACTGGATGTTAACAAATTTCTCTTCTTCAGAAACGCTTTCCTTGCCATTGCCAGCCTACATTTTATATCCTCTCTACTTCGACCATCATCAGTTATTTTGCTCCCCAAATAGCAAAACTCCTTTACTACTTTAAGTGCCTCATTTCCTAATCTAATTCCCTCAGCATCACCCGACTTAATTAGACTACATTCCATTATCCTTGTTTTGCTTTTGTTGATGTTCATCTTATATCCTCCTTTCAAGACACTGTCCATTCCATTCAACTGCTCTTCCAAGTCCTTTGCTGTCTCTGACAGAATTACAATGTCATCGGCGAACCTCAAAGTTTTTATTTCTTCTCCATGAATTTTAATACCTACTCCGAATTTTTCTTTTGTTTCCTTTACTGCTTGCTCAATATACAGATTGAACAACATCAGGGACAGGCTACAACCCTGTCTTACTCCCTTCCCAACCACTGCTTCCCTTTCATGTCCCTCGACTCTTATAACTGCCATCTGGTTTCTGTACAAATTGTAAATAGCCTTTCGCTCCCTGTATTTTACTCCGGCCATCTTTAGAATTTGAAAGAGAGTATTCCAGTCAACATTGTCAAAAGCTTTCTCTAAGTCTACAAATGCTAGAAACGTAGATTTGCCTTTCCTTAATCTTTCTTCTAAGATAAGTCGTAAGGTCAGTATTGCCTCACGTGTTCCAGTGTTTCTACGGAATCCAAACTGATCTTCCCCGAGGTTGGCTTCTACTAGATTTTCCATTCGTCTGTAAAGAATTCGTGTTAGTATTTTGCAGCTGTGACTTATTAAGCTGATAGTTCGGTAATTTTCACATCTGTCAACACCTACTTTCTTTGGGATTGGAATTATTATAGTCTTCTTGAAGTCGGAGGGTATTTCACCTGTTTCATACACCTTGCTCACCAGATGGTAGAGTTTTGTCAGGACTGGCTCTCCCAAGGCCGTCAGTAGTTCCAATGGAATATTGTCTACTCCGGGGGCCTTGTTTCGACTCAGGTCTTTCAGTGCTCTATCAAACCCTTCACGCAGTATCGTATCTCCCATTTCATCTTCATCTACATTCTCTTCCATTTCCATAATATTGTCCTCAAGTACATCGCCCTTGTATAGACCCTCTATATACTCCTTCCACCTTTCTGCTTTCCCTTCTTTGCTTAGAACTGGGTTTCCATCTGAGCTCTTGATATTCATACAAGTCGATCTCTTATCTCCAAAGGTCTCTTTAATTTTCCTGTAGGCGGTATCTATGTTACCCCTAGTGACATAGGCCTCTACATCCTTACATTTGTCCTCTAGCCATCCCTGCTTAGCCATTTTGCACTTCCTGTCGATCTCATTTTTGAGACGTTTGTATTCCTTTTTGCCTGTTTCACTTACTGCATTTTTATATTTTCTCCTTTCATCAATTAAATTCAATATTCCTTCTGTTACCCAAGGATTTCTACTAGCCCTCGTCTTTTTACCTACCTGATCCTCTGCTGCCTTCACTACTTCATCCCTCAAAGCTACCCATTCTTCTTCTACTGTATTTATTTCCCCCATTCCTGTCAATTGCTCCCTTATGCTCTCCCTGAATCTCTGTACAACCTCTGGTTCTTTGAGTTTATCCAGGTCCCATCTCCTTAAATTCCCACCTTTTTGCAGTTTCTTCAGTTTTAATCTACAGGTCATAACCAATAGATTGTGGTCAGAGTCCACATCTGCCCCTGGAAATGTCTTACAATTTAAAACCTGGTTCCTAAATCTCGGTCTTACCATTATATAATCTATCTGATACCTTTTAGTGTCTCCAGGGTTCTTCTATGTATACAACCTTCTTTCATGATTCTTAAACCAAGTGTTAGTTATGATTATGTTGTGCTCTGTGCAAAATTCTACCAGGCGGCTTCCCCTTTCATTTCTGTCCCCCAATCCATATTCACCTACTATGTTTCCTTCTCTCCCTTTTCCTACACTCGAATTCCAGTCACCCATGACTATTAAATTTTCGTCTCCCTTCACAATCTGAATAATTTCTTTTATTTCATCATACATTTCTTCAATTTCTTCGTCATCTGCAGAGCTAGTTGGCATATAAACTTGTACTACTGTAGTAGGTGTGGGCTTCGTATCTATCTTGGCCACAATAATGCGTTCACTATGCTGTTTGTAGTAGCTTACCCGCATTCCCATTTTCCAATTCATTATTAAACCTACTCCTGCATTACCCCTATTTGATTTTGTGTTTATAACCCTGTAGTCACCTGACCAGAAGTCTTGTTCCTCCTGCCACCGAATTTCACTAATTCCCACTATATCTAACTTCAACCTATCCATTTCCCTTTTTAAATTTTCTAACCTTCCTGCCCGATTAAGGGATCTGACATTCCACGCTCCGATCCGTAGAACGCCAGTTTTCTTTCTCCTGATAACGACATCCTCTTGAGTAGTCCCCGCCCGGAGATCCGAATGGGGGACTATTTTACCTCCGGAATATTTTACCCAAGAGGACGCCATCATCATGTAATCATACAGTAAAGCTGCATGCCCTCGGGAAAAATTACGGCTGTAGTTTCCCCTTGCTTTCAGCCGTTCGCAGTACCAGCACAGCAAGGCCGTTTTGGTTATTGTTACAAGGCCAGATCAGTCAATCATCCAGACTGTTGCCCTTGCAACTACTGAAAAGGCTGCTGCCCCTCTTCAGGAACCACACGTTTGTCTGGCCTCTCAACAGATACCCCTCCGTTGTGGTTGCACCTACGGTACGGCTATCTGTATCGCTGAGGCACGCAAGCCTCCCCACCAATGGCAAGGTCCATGGTTCATGGGGGGAACCGTAGCAGCCCGAAAATATCCTACAACTATACGTTCGACAAGACTAAGGTCAATATGCCAACGCCCAGATTTGCCAGTAAAGCCCAGTCCAGTAATTTTATGCAACCGCAAGGCAATTACTTCTCCCACAAAAACCAATGGTCACAGTTACATCAAAACGATCAACAGCAAAGAAATTTTCACCACAAGCGTGGAATCATCAACAATTTAAGCGTAATTTTGTCAACAGCAATTTTCATTACAATCACCCGTAGCAGTCTCAGTTCTTTCTTAATGAACCCAATATTCGTTTCCATCCACCGCGGCATTCTGCAGACCAAAACAACCGTTGTTGTGGTCTTCAGTCCTGAGACTGTTTTGATGCAGCTCTCCATGCTACTCTATCCTGTGCAAGCTTCTTATCTCCCAGTACCTACTGCAAGCCTAAATCCTTCTGAATCTGCTTAGTTTAGTCATCTCTTGGTCTCCCTCTACGATTTTTACCCACCACGCTGCCCTCCAGTACCAAATTGGTGATCCCTTAATGCCTGAGAACACGTCGTACCAACCGATCCCTTCTTCTTGTCAAGTTGTGCCACAAACTCCTCTTCTCCCCAATTCTATTCAATTCTTCCTCATGAGTTATGTGATCTACCCATCTAGTCTTCAGCATTTTTCTGTAGCACCACATTTCGAAAGCTTCTATTCTCTTCTTGTCTAATCTATTTATCGTCCATGTTTCACTTCCATACATGGCTACACTCCACACAAATACTTTCAGAAAAGACTTCATAACATTTAAATCAATACCCGATGTTATCAAATTTCTCTTCTTCAGAAACGCTTTCCTTGCCATTGCCAGTCTACATTTTATATCCTCTCTACTTCGAACATCATCAGTTATTTTGCTCCCCAAATAGCAAAACTCCTTTACTACTTTAAGTGTCCCATTTCCTAATCTAATTCCCTCAGCATCACCCGATTTATTTCTACTACATTCCATTATCCTCGACTTGCTTTTGTTGATATTCATCTTATACCCTCCTTCCAAGACACTGTCCGTTCCGTTCAACTGTTCTTCCAAGTCCTTTGCTGTCTCTGACGGAATTACAATGTCATCGGCAAACCTCAAAGTTTTTATTTCTTCTCCATGGATTTTAATACCTACTCCGAACTATTCTTTTGTTTCCTTTACTGCTTGCTCAATATACAGATTGAATAGCATTGGGGAGAGGCTACAACCCTGTCTCACTCCCTTCCCAACCACTGATTCTTTTTCATGTCCCTCGACTCTTATAACTGTCATCTGGTTTCTGTACAAACTGTAAATAACCTTTCGCTCCCTGTATTTTACCTCTGCCACCTTCAGAATTTGAAAGAGAATATTCCAGTCAACGTTGTCAAAAGTTTTCTCTGAGTCTACAAATGCTAGAAACGTAGGTTTGCCTTTTCTTAATCTTTCTTCTAAGATAAGTCGTAGGGTCAGTATTGTATCACGTCTTCCAACATTTCTACACAGTCCAAACTGATATTCCCCGAGGTCAGAATCTACCAGTTTTTCCATTATTCTGTAAAGAATTCGCGTTAGTCTTTTGCAGCTGTGATTTATTTAACTGATAGTTCGGTAATTTCCACATCTGTCAACACCTGCTTTCTTTGGGATTGGAATTACTATATTCTTCTTGAAGTCAGACGGTATTTCGCCTGTGTCATACATCTTGCTCACCAGATAGTAGAGGTCTGTTAGGCCTGGATCTCCCAAGGCTGTCAGTAGTTCTAATGGAATGTTGTCTACTCCCGGGGCCTTGTCTCGACTTAGGTCTTTCAGTGCTCTGTCAAACTCCTCACGCAGTATCATATCGCCCATTTCATCTACATCTACCTCCTCTTCCATTTCCATAATATTGTCCTCAAGAACATCGCCCCTGTATAGACCCTCTATATACTCCTTCCACCTTTCTGCTTTCCCTTCTTTGCTTAGAACTGCGTTTCCACGTGAGCTCTTGATATTCATGCAAGTGGTTCTCTTTTCTCCAAAGGTCTCTTTAATTTTCCTGTAGGCAGTATCTACCTTACCCCTCGTGAGATAAGCCTCTACATCCTTACATTTGTCCTCTAGCCATCCCTGCTTAGCCATTTTGCACTTCTTGTCGATCTCATTTTTGAGACGTTTGTATTCATTCTTGCCTGCTTCACTTGCTGCATTTTTGTATTTTCTCCTTTCATCAATTAAATTCAGTATCTCTTCTGTCACCCAAGAATTTCTACTAGCCCTCGTCTTTTTACCTACTTGATCCTCTGCTGCCCTCAATATTTCATTCCTCAAAGCTACCCATTCTTCCTCTACTGTATTTGTTTCCCCCATTCCTGTCAATTGTTCCCTATATGCTGTCCCTGAAACTCCGTTCAACCTCTGGTTCTTTCAGTTTATCCAGGTCCGATCTCCTTATATTCCTAACTTTTTGCTGTTTCTTCAGTTTTAATCTACAGTCCATAACAAATAAATTGTGGTCGGAGTCCACATCTGCCACTGGATATGTCTTACAATTTAAAATCTGGTTCCTAAATCTCTGTCTTACCATTATATAATCTATCTGAAACCTTTTAGTATCTCCAGGGTTCTTACATGTATACAACCTTCATTCATGATTCTTGAACCAAGTTTTAGCTATGATTAAGTAATGCTCTGTGCAAAATTCTACCAGGCGGCTTCTTCTTCCATTTCTTAGCACCAATCCATATTCACCTACTACTTCTCTTCCTTTTCCTACTGTCGAATTCCAGTCACACATGACTATTAAATTTTCGTCTCCCTTCGCTACCTGAATCATTTCTCTTATCTCATCATTCATTTCATCAATTTCTTCATCATCTGCAGAGCTAGTTGGCATATAAACTTGTGCTACTGTAGTTGGTGTGGGCTTCGTGTCTATCGTGGCCACAATAATGCGTTCACTATGGTGTTTGTAGTAGCTAACCCGCACTCCTATTTTTTTATTCATTATTGAACATACTCCTGCATTACCCGTATTTGATTTTGTATTTATAACCCTGTATTCACGTGACCAAAAGTCTTTATCCTCCTGCCACCGAACTTCCCTAATTCCCACTATATCTAACTTTAACCTATCGATTTCCCTTTTTAAATTTTCTAACGTACCTACCCGATTAAGGGATCTGACATTCCACGCTCCGATCCGTAGAACGCCAGTTATCTTTCTCTTGATAACAACGTCCTCTTGAGTAGTCCCCGCCCGGAGATCCGAATGGGGGGCTATTGTACTTCCGGAATATTTTACCCAAGAGGACGCCATCATCATTTAATCATACAGTAAAGCTGCATGCCTTCGGGAAAAATTACGGCTGTACTTTCCCCTTGCTTTCAGCCGTTCGCAATACCACAACAGCAAGGCCGTTTTGGTTAGTGTTACAGGGCCAGATCAGTCAATCATCCAGACTGTTGCCCCTGCAACTACTGAAAAGGCTGCTGCCCTGTTCAGGAACCACACGTCTGTCTGGCCTCTCAACAGATACCCCTCTGTTTTGGTTGCACCTACGGTACGGCTACCTGTATCATTGAGGCATGCAAGCCTCCCCACCAACGGCAAGGTCCATGGTTCATGGGGGAGGGGGGGGGGGGTAACAATCGTACAGTACATATAATTGAACCGTCGCAGCAGTAACCTCCTGCCACCAACCAGCCCACTAGTAACGCGTGACTAGAAGCTACCGACGCCGTCCAATCGGAAAACGTGCAATGCAATTCCTCTACTCATAATTCCGTCCAGCAGAACGTCATAACCTTCGACGACATTAGGGACACGTTATTACAAAAGAGACACCAAATTCAAAAGAATATTTCTCATCAGTTAGTTGAAATTAAAAATGGTTTGTATTTATTTTCTGCAGTGATAGACTCTGGTTCACCAGTAACAGTGATAAGACAGCATTCCAAAAATGTAACGCTGACAATACCTGTCCTATCTTTCCACTTGGTAAGACGAAAATTCTAGGCGTAATTTCTAACCAGGGAGTAGATGTGAAACTGCAAACCCACCCATTTTTCTAATTGATGATTACACATTTCACGCTAATGTTTGGATCGTTCCTCTCTTAACAACCGATGTCATTATTGGTATGGACTTCCTATTCGAACATGATGCTGTTATCAAGTTTAAGAAGTCATTGCTTGTACTGAAATCCGATACGCAACAACTGTCTGCCACATTTCAGAATACTTTGTCAGCTGAGGAGCAAGACATTAACAGAATAGAGGTAATTTCACCATCTAAGAAGTGGCATACAACATTCTTTACAGACACGTATTTCCATAGTAACAATATCTCTGAGGAATTAGATTATGACATTGTGCAGATGGTTAACAGTGAGGTAAATGAGTGTAAAGCTTCGACCGACGAAGAGCGGCCATAATTGCAGGATATGCTGTTACAGCACTATGAAGTCCAGATTTGTTTATCAATTTCAAGTAAAACCTCATGATACATTCAAGGCAAAACATTACTCCATTCCGTTCATTTATAGAGATCAATTCAAGCAAGAGCTTTAGGCTGTGTTAGGCCAAGGTATTATTGAACCAGCCGTTAGTCAATATATTAACCCTCTTCAAGTTGCTAACAAGAAAGATGGCTCACTTCGTCTTGTGTTGGATTCACGACAGATCAATTAAAACATCATTAGTGAAACCATCGTCCACAAGCTGTGTTAGGCCAAGGTATCATTGAACCAGCCGTTAGGCAATATATTAACCCTCTTCACGTTGTTAACAAGAAAGATGGCTCACTTCGTCTTGTGTTGGATTCACGTCAGATCAATTAAATCATCATTAGTGAAACCATCGTCCACAAGCGCTGGAAACACTTTTACTAAAATTTCACGGAACGTCAATCTTTGTCTACTCTGGACCTAAAATCTGGATTTTGGCAAATTCAGCTGCATCCTAATTGCAGAAAAAACACTGCTTTCGCTAACTGCTATCAATTTTGTAAATTGCCTTTTGGTTTAACGAATAGCACCGCTGCTTTAATCTGAGTGATGAATAATATTCTTACAAATGAATTGAAAGACAGAATCACCAATTACATTGAAGACATTCTAATAGCAGACCCTTCTTCGTAGGAATTATTTTCTTCGAATGCTATCGCAAAATTGTCTTACCTCAGTAAATCTCATTAAATTTCTAGGTCACGTAATTTCGGCTGACGGCATTACGCCCGATCCCGACAAACTACAAGCCATCCGTGACATTACAGTTCCGTCTACCAAAAAATAACTTTGCAGCTTCTTCGGTTTGATCAATTTTTTGCGCCGTTTCATACACCACTCTGTACTAGATACCCCTAGATTGAGTCATCTTGTAAAAATACTATCTGGTCATGGGACGAACAAGCACAGTCTCAGTTCCTCAATTAAAAAAGAATGCCTTTATAATGTTCCTCCTCTATAACGTCCTGGCCCGACAAAGAATTTTTCGATTGCTGTAAACAGTTCCAAGACTGCTCTTGGTGTCCATCTATTTCAGGAAATAGTGGAAACCTCACATCGGCGGAAAGAAATTATTCTATCACCGAACTCGAATCATTAAGTGTTGTTTGGTCTTTCACTAAATTTCATCTTTATATGGCAGGCACACAACAGCATACACAAAAATTGGCTCTGAGCACTATGGGACTTAATTGCTGTGGTCATCAGTCCCGTAGAACTTAGAACTACTTAAACATAACTAACCTAAGGACATCACACACAAATCCATGCCCGAGGCAGGATTCGAACCTGCGACCGTAGCGGTCGCGCGGTTCCAGACTGTAGCGCCTAGAACCGCTCGGCCTCTTCTGCCGGCCAGCATACACAGATCACAGAGCTATTCAGTTTCTTTTATCAGCTAAATTCACACATGACAGACTCAGTCATTGGGAATTTTATGTACAGGAATTTGATTTTACGATTGTCCACATTGCAGGTACCCAGAATATTGTAGCAGATTCGCTTTCTCGCTCACTGTGCAGTAACCAGCAAGAAATCGCCGCTAAATCTAATTTCAACACACTCTGTATTAAACAAGTAGCTTTGGAAAATTTTATTTCAGCATGGTTAAAATACATGGCCAGAGAGCAGTGCAAGGACAACGTCTGGAAAGAGATCAAACATCTCTGGCGTGATACGAGCCAGACAACAATCAGAAATTGCTACACCGTGCACAATAATATTCTGTTTCGCCGCGCTCGCCGTGACAGCGATAACTGGACACTTTGCATACCTGAAAAACTTGTCAGTAAATTAATCTGCTACACACACTTGAGTTACGACCATTACGGTACTCGCAAATGCTTTTTGATAGTACCACAGAACTGTTATTTCACAAACATGGAAAAGCGTATTCGACGAATCTTGGCGACTTGCAAAATTTGTCAAAAGGTTAAATCTTGTACAATACCCCACATTGCCCCTCTGTAACCCATTGCACCCAAGAGATTAAGACATATGGCAGCTGTTGATCTATTTGGACCCGTTCCACGAACTAATTAGAGTTTCTGTTATATTTTCGTTGCTGTAGAACCAACTACGAATTTTGTATCTTTCACTCCTATACGAAAAGCCACTGCTACCAGTGTTTCTAACGCTTTCACTAAATACACACATCAATAAAAGTTTTGCACCTCCCCAGTTCCCAGAACTCCTGAAGATAAACGTTGACTGTGGATATTGTATCACATACACGGTTCCTTTGACTGTTCAGAGATGTCACTAAACCAGCCAAAATATGTCAACAACCATGCATGAGCAGCCCCTGTTAGGTCCGACAGCCGATCAGTTCCAGTAATTGCACCAGGAAGGACGTACACGGCTCGTGTTGTCTGTAGTTCAAAAATGCCTAGACGATCAAAACCGGGGTTCGATCGCGTTCGCATTGTCATTTTGTGCCAGCAAGGGCACTCAACATGGGAAGTGTCCCGGCGTCTTGGAGTGAACCAAAGCTATATTGTTCCGATATCGAGAAGATACAGAGAGACAGGAACTGTCGATGACAAGCGTCGCTCAGCTCGCCCAAGGGCTACTACTGCAGTGGATGACGGCTACCTACGGATTATGGCTCAGAGGAGCCCTGACAGCTACGTCACTATGTTCAATAATGCTTTTCGTGCCACCACAGGACGTCGAGTTACGACTCAAACTGTGCGCAATTAGCTGCATGATATGCAACTTCAGTCTCGACGTCCATGTTGAGGTCCATCTTTGCAACCACGACATCACGCAGCGCGGTACACATGGGCACAACAACATGCCGAATGGACCGCTGAGGATTATTATCACGTTCTCTTCACCGATGAGAGTCGCATATGCTTTCAACCAGACAATCGTCGGAGACGTCTTTTGGGGTGGCATTATGTGGGGCCGACGTAACGGCTGTACGATACGTGAGTGCCATCCATCGACCGATAGTGCCACCATATCGGCAGCATATTGGCGAGGCATTCGTCTTCATGGACGACGATTCGCGCCCCTTCGTGCACATCTTGTGAATGACTTCATTCAGGATAACGACATCGCTCAACGAGAGTGGCCAGCATGTTCTCCAGACACGAAGCGTATCGAACATGCTCGGCATAGATTGAAAAGGGCTGTTTATGGACGATGTGACCCACCAACCACTCTGACGTGTTAATGCATAATCGTCGTTGAGGAGTGGGACAATCTGGACCAACAGTGCCTTGATGAACTTGTGGATAGTATACCACAATGAATACAGGCATGCATTAATGTAAGAGGACGTGCTACTGTGTATTAGAGAGGTACCGGTCTGTACAGCAGTCTGGACCACCACCTCTGAAGGTCTCGTATTGTGGTACAACATATTATGTGTGGAGTTTCTTAATCAATACAAACGGCGGAAATGATGCTTATGTTGATCTCTATTCCAATCTTCTGTACAGGCTCCGGAGTCTCGGAACCGAGGTGATGCAAAACTTTCTCTGATGTGTGTATTTTTTGCCTCATGTTGGACATGTTCAGAAGATAATCTCCGACAGTGGACCGCAGTTTCGATCAGTAATGTGGAAACGCACACCACAAGCTAGAAATATTACACCCATTTTTATTACCAGATACCATGCTTCTTCTAACCCATCAGGGCGCATCATGAAAGAGATTGGAAAACTTTGTCCCATCTACTGTCACAAAAAACTTATTGATTGGCACAAACACATTTCAGATTATCAGGACGTCATGAATTCCATACCAAACGACTCTACCATGCTTTTGCTGCATCTTGTATTGAAAAATATAGATCCAACTTATAAAATTAGTGAAATTGTTTCTTTTCCTACTACATGAAGATTACGTCATCACGAGATTATTGACATCCCACTTAACAATATAAATCGTGCAGCACAGCGCCGCAAACGTCAACAAAACCAGGTGAGTGACCTCCAGGAATTTCGCATTGGACAAAAAGTAATGGTACGCACTCACTGCCTATCCAACAGAGGAAAGCATCGTTGCAGTAAATTTGTACTCTTATATTCTGGACCCTTTAGGATACGAAATCTGCCGCATTCTAAAGTGGTTCACATCGAAACTTTACGAACGACAAAAGAGCGAGGCAGTTATCATATCAGAAACATCTAGCAATTTATGGAATAAACTGAACTTTGGTTCATTTCACGTATCTCGATAGAATTTTAATGATCACATAACACAACTATTTAATTTTTCGCCTTTTAGCTTTGTACGAAGCTTTTTTCCTATTTTGCAGGAACTCTGCTAACTGCCAATATTTATACTGCCAGCTTTCATACATACTTATTCTGATTTACGTATGAGTGTACTTAATATGACTCGACACAGATCTTTTTTACGTGATGCATTTCCCATGCTTACACAAATTCTATCGGTACCTTGTTTTCACGTTTCGTTGATTATGCAGCATTTTATTGGGTGTCGACGTGCCCGGCAGAGAGAATTTTGCAGGTCGGTTCTCTTACCATAAGATGAGGCCTTGCATATTTTTCTGTTTTCATATGGGTGTACATGAAAATAACAACTGAAAGAGACAACATTTGTTTTGACCTGTGTCTAGCGGATCTCATCCCTTGGGTGGTCTGACTACTGCGAACTGTAACTCAAACATTATTTTTATATAATAACAATTTGTGTCCTTTTTCTATATAGCCTCTATATATCTTATGTTCATTTAGTTCTGATGCAATTTTGTCTTTACTTAAACCATTAAATGTGCCATTTTTATGATGTTATGCCACTCCATTTTGCCATTATTGCACGCCCTAGGCAAAATAGTATTACACCTGACATTTATGCAATTGTCTGATGAATTATTATTACATTTTTTGTAAGATTAGTAACACATTGTACTTTGTAATGTTACCATGTTTCATTTATACCCAGTCTTGTGTTCTAATTTGCTATATCTCTTATACTTGATGATGTCACTAGTTTCCTTGCTTTTACCTATGTAGATTTAAGAAATCAATGTACCCTGTAATACATGTCCATAACATGACTCATCCATTTTGCATATTTTGTAGAATCAATCTACCAAAGTCTCACTGAATCCAAACGAGACATTATACTCATAAATAGATGCATATGAAAATGCAGGAAAAGCAGTACATAAGAAAGCATGACATAAGCAAATTATATGGAATGAAACACCGTTGACACTTGTCACATTGTTTCCTGGCAGACCTTCTGTAAACATTTTCCTCTTAGTATACTGGGTAAATTAGGCAGATTGCCTGTAAAGATTTGCGGTTAAGGATTTTTTCGCATTTTGTGTTAGGTATAAGAGTATTGGCTCTGAGCACTATGGGACTTAACAGCTGCGGTCACCAGTCCCCTAGAACTTAGAACTACTTAAACCTAACTAACCTAAGGACATCACACACATCCATGCCCGAGGCAGGATTCGAACCTGCGACTGTAACGGTCGCACGGTATAAGAGTATTATTTAATGAGTGTTCATACCCTGAGCTGCGCCAATTTTGGAATAATGATGGAATGTTTATGTTTAACAAGTGTTCATGCCATTAGCTGCACTCCAATATTAAGTATTAGATTGACATATTGATGATTTTTACTTAATGATATTCTATGATGTCAATATGTATTTTGCGTAAGTTGTGTTTTTCCTAGGAAAATCTGTCTTGCCTTGAGCCAAATGATTGGAGGTGTTTATGGGGGATTGTCACAGAAGCTTTACACCTGAACTTGTTTTCCACCATATCTTATGACATTGGTTATGATACTGCCTTCTTATGTTAGGATGTATGACTGCTTTTTTTTGTTTCCAGGTTCAAAATCACATTTACAGATCCAATATTTCTGCGGTTCACCCTCATGTTTGCATTTTTTATGTCTTCATTTCCTGTAATATGTTACATTTACCTAGTAGGTTGTAGCCTCTCCCCAATCTTATTCAATCTGTATATTGAGTAAGCAGTAAAGGAAACAAAAGAAAAATTCAATGTAGGTATTAAAATCTATGGAGAAGAAATAAAAACTTTGAGGTTCACCGATGACGTTGTAATTCTGTCAGAGACAGCAAAGAACTTGGAACAGCAGTTGTACGGAATGGACAGTGTCTTGAAAAGAGGATACAAGATGAACATCAACAAAAGTAAAACGAGGATAAGGGAATGTAGTCGAATTAAGTCGGGTGATGCTGAGGGAATTAGATTAGGAAATGAGACCCTTAAAGTAGTAAAGGAGTTTTGCTATTTGGGGAGCAAATTAAATGCCGATGGTCGAAGGAGAGAGGACATAAAATGTAGACTGGCAATGGCAAGGAAAGCGTTTCTGAAGAAGAGAAATTTGTTAACATCGAGTATAGATTTAAGTGTCTGAAAGTCATTTCTGAAAGTATTTGTATGGGGTGTAGCCATGTACAGAAGTGAAACATGGACGATAAATAGTTTGGACAAGAAGAGAATAGAAGCTTTTGAAATGTGGTGCTACAGAAGAATGTTGAAGATTAGGTGGCTAGATCACATAACTAATGAGGAGGTGTTGAATAGGATTGGGGAGAAGAGATGTTTGTGCCACAACCTGATTAGAAGAAGGGATCGGTTGGTAGAACATGTTCTGAGGCATCAAGGGATCACCAATTTAGTACTGGAGGGCAGCGTGGAGGGTAAAAATCGAAGAGGGAGACCAAGAGATGAATACACTAAGCATATTCAGAAGGATGTAGGGTGCAGTAGGTACTGGGAGATATAGAAGCTTGCACAGGATAGATTAGCATGGAGAGCTGCATCAAACCAGTCTCAGGACTGAAGACCACCACACACACACCTAGTCACTAAGGTACATTGGTCTTAGGACTCCTGCTTTTATGCTATGGCCAACATAGCGGATCTTGACATAAGACCAATGACGATTGACTGTTAATCATTTTCTTTACAGATAAAGTGCACTGCCCTTATCAATCATTCCCTTATCCTCCCTGTAGATATAGGCATTGTTAGAGTATAGGTCACTTATATAGATAGTTTTATGAAGCCGTGAGGGTGCTAGACAACCTATAAATACTGTTTGTTTACCTACATGATAAAATACTTTAATTCTATGATTCTATTTGCGTAATATGTACTAATAGAGGCCATACAGAACCATACATTTAAATTACATTGCTATTTATGCACTTTGTTCTTGTAGAAAGCCATACCGAGTAAGTAGGAAATCAACTTAGCGCGTCTGGTGGCCACTTTCTTTTCAACTTAATTAGATATTAAGATTTGCATGTATTTCACGTACTAGGCCACTTGGAGGGCCAATCATTTTATATTTGTTAAGACCAGAATTTATGTGTATAGGAAGGTTACTTGGAGCCTCTGATATTTTCTCTATAGTTGCTTTAGTTATTAAGATGTACATGAATTCCAAGGAGCCATTGAGTTCTCGATTTTACTGTTAGGTTTTCTTAAGTAATTTTGTCACAATATTGCATAAACAAGGCCACTGAGAACCAGCATTCTAATTTTCATGACATTTTATGAGGAGTTTGTTTAAGCATTTACGTCAAATGGACATTTGAGACCCAGCAACTTTAAATTTACACTACAATTTTAGGTAGCTATGTACACTTGCATACTCTATATTGGCCATTTGTAGCCAACTTATGACCTTCCAATTAATCTGTATACTTGATATAATGGCCACATGGAGCCATAACATGAGTATTTCTTATTACCTTCTTAAATATTTTTTCGGGATGTTTACTATGTAAAATGAGTTTGTAACCATCTCACTATTTTTCTAATACATCTAACCACTGCTATATGCATTAAGTTACGTATATAGGCCACTGTAGGTCATTATGAAGGATTATCCATTACCAATAATATTTTGTTGCCTTGTTTGATTAAAGATTTATGTCTTGTTTATTTACCATGTATGCTAGTATTGATAGACTCACAGACAGACTGATGTCACATTTCCTGAGAATTATTATACTTATAGGCAGACTGTTGTCGCTCTTCTCATTACATTGTATAGAACTGACACGTCATAATGTACAGCACTCTGGCTTAATCCAGTTTATGATTTTATTAGGATATTGCATCTTTACTGGTCACTGTTCCCACATTTCTTAGAAGTTTTCATGTTGCAACACTCATTATAGGCTGCATTTATTACGATATGTTCCACTACATTACTTGTCTTACTGCTACCCACCTTCCATCATCCTACTTCCTCTCTTTGCTCATGGCATTGGAGATATTGGATATCAACCTTAATACTTCAGTGTGGCTATGCACAATATGGATCAATGAATAATGTTCAATTTCAAATGTAGTGATGATGATCATCATCACAATACTGATATACAGAGAACAACCAACTTTGGGTGTTGGTAAATATGGTGCCAGGTACCAACTGTACCTTTGTACAGGAATGTAACTATGGTAACTTGTTTAGTTATTCTTGGACATGGACCAACCTACTATGGTTAATGCTGAGATGTGAGACTGCAAGGAATTGGACTTAATATTGCAGCGATGTCTACATGGTTACAAGCTTTAGCCATACACCACCCTTTCCTTAACCATTTTCCCATCATTTTCTTGACAACTATGGATATACGTTACTCTTAGTTTCACTAATGTCATGCACCTTCTAGCAGCATGAATTTAGAATGTTTTGTATGAGAAGACCAGACTTTAAATTTACTACTTATGCACCAGAGCACCTGCTTGCTCAAGAGCGCAATGATTTGTACTGTGTTTAGGATTATATTCTAATTATTATGTAATAACTATTATTCATATCGTAAATTCTGATGTAAAAAATATTACCCTACATTCGGTGTCCATTTAAACCATATTGCAAATTTAACAAACCCTGCTGGACGTTAATGTGAGGGATCCACTTGTATGTGGAGCCCGATTTTGTAATATATTTCATGAAAAATGACATGTAATTGTTATCGCATGTAGAAGAGATTATATCTTTGACATCAGTAAACCAAAGATGTTGCCTGGGTGACAGAATTGATTGTAAGTAGGGGTACGCAGAGTGCAGTAGCAGTTGACGTTGCACTCTGTTAAAGGTAGGATGTAAGACTTTAAGTTAGTGGGTAGCTGTGAGAATTTAGCTGTTGACATATGGACGCAGCATAATACAGTTTTGTAAGGCAATGAAATTTTGTATATTTAGTTTTAAGTCTGCAGCAACGCAAGTGGCTTTCTCTAATTTAACAGTATCGTCCCTTCAATGTAGAAACCAAGTATTTGTCATCAGATTTAATGTATAGGTTGATTAGGTACACCAGAATGTAATAATTAGCGTGTTTTGTAATCCTGATACAGAGAAGATAACTTTTGGAACTATGTTGCCAAACGATGTCAGACTTTTTCTCATATAGCAATCGAAGTATTTTAATTACGTCTGTAAGTGAGAATTGTAGAACAATTGAAAGTTCACTAATTTTGAAGTTAATGTAAAATATTTCATATTAGATATTGTGAAGGAGAAACTTTATTTTGAATACAATTTTTGAGCTGAAGCATTCGGTCTTAGAATATCCCATTAACAGTACCTCATCCTCTTCCATGGTGTGTTTGCTTAAATTCAGTGAGTATTTTTTAAAAGAAATAGTTTTTCAATCAGAGTCAAAAAAATATTAATGTGCAGAATCAGAAAAGTATTAATGTTTGTAACAGTTTCAAAGTGGGGAGCATTGCACAGCTCTGCCAATATTCAAATTTATCACTGGACATTTGCAAGGTTATTCATTTATCAACTAATCTACTGACATTGTTTGTATGTAGGCATTCTAGGGCCAGCATTGCACTTCGCTGTACCAAGATTGAATATTTTTATGCTTACTGTGGAGAGAACAGAATACTACGATTACAACCGTTGCGACTAAAGAATGAAGGAAAATGTATTTCATTGTTTATTTGCATAAGGAGTTTTATCAGTTTATTCCACAGGGCCATAGAACGCGGTGCTCACGAGACTGTGGAAATTTCAGAAAGATGGATTTCATTATGGTCATCACATGCTGGTTTTCCAAATTAGGTTTTTTAATTTTTCTTTGGATTACAGTAAAACTGATTAAGCATACCATATGCTCAACAACCCAACACATAGTACAATAAATTTGGATAACACAAAGTTATTTATATTAAAGAAAGTTACATAAAATATATTTTTTAAAGAACGTAACAAGGTCTTGCTTATCTATAAATCCGACCTCGTATTCAAGCCAGGGTCGCATGAAAGCTTTATAAAGTACGATCAGATGTATTCTGTTGACTCCCCAGGACCTACGATTGACACATTTGAGAATGTTTAAGGCCTTGAGGCATTGTAATGTCATTTGTTTAAAGTGAGACAGCCCTGTTAGTCGTTTATCATAATTGAAGCCCTGATATTCCACATTTTCCTTAAAAGTGAGTACAGTTTTCCCCAGTTTTAAAACATGTAAATGAAAAAGCGAAAGAGAGGTCTTACAGAGAACATCAATTTTTTCTCCAACGAGAACATGAAATCTGTGGTGTTTGCCCATTCCTCCAATCACCTGATTGCCATATGCAGCTCTTGAGTGACTGTTGCAAGGTTGTATGATGCACACAAGGCGAAGAAGTCGTTCCCAAACGATGAACAACATGGGACTGCTTACCATGGACATATAGTGTTTAGCACAATGGCGAACACCGTTGCACTGTGTTCAGCGATGTCATTCTCCTGATTAAAATGTTTAGATAGGACATTCTCTACACTTTATCTAAAATACCAATCTGACAGGAAGGACTGTAGAAACTGGGGAGATGTTGTAAGGTGGCAGGTTGAATGAACGTTAATTTCGCATCTTACAAGAGATTTTACACATTGTAACAAGTAGATGAATATGTCTGCTGACATACTTCGGTGGCAGTGAGCAACTTTACCTACCAAAAAGCACAGTGGGTAATGCCAAAAGGGATTACACTTGATTCAGCAGTATTAACACACCAAACACAAATCCAGCATGTCAATGAGCAAAAGGTGAAAACAGCTGCTGGAAGAAACGTTTTAGTTTGGGGGCAGACGCGATTCGCGCTGTCACGGCCCGCATACAATGGGACGCTTCTAATAGGGGTTGGTGACCCACAGCGAGAGAGACAACGAACGCTCTGGACGATACAGCGAAGGGACTAGGTAGCGGCCAAGCACTGCCTGGGACGGAGAAATTCTTTAGAAAACTGCTTTGGGGAATTTCCAGATGGATACAAACAGACCAGCGACGCTGTTGATTCTGTGAAAGACCCGTGGTATGCTTGTGATGTACGCGTGTAGCTTGTAGCCGTCAGGAGCGGTCACAAAATGTCCGATTGGCTGAAATAAACCTGGATGGAGTAAAAGGAGCGATATTTCGACACAGTTTAAAGGTGGGCCCTTTGCGATTGGCAGCGGCCATTTCCTCAAGATGAAAGGAACGCTCCCATTGGTCTGAAAAAGCCGTGACGTGAAGCACGGCAGGACACAGGTCTGGGACAGTTTGCTACGAAAAACACAATGCCGTAAACTTCGAGGTCTCTCCTCTGAACCAGTGCCAAATGTGGAACAGGGCGCATCATGCTCTGTACGACGCCAAAAGAGGAATTTTTGTTTGAACACTGCGTTCACTTTGGCTGACACTCAGCTGGTAATTAGCTGAAGAGTCGTTGAGCTCCGATAGTGGAGAACCGATAAAGCCACGTAGTTAATTGTTCGTGCGAGAAGCGAGAGGGCATTGAAGTATACACGCTGCTCCATCTATACACCTGTATATCGCCACATTTTCCAGACTAGGTATTAGTGCATACTTTCTCGCCTAAAGAGAAACATAGGACTGTTTTAGCTGATAATATCAGTTGAGATTTTGATTAGCTTTTTATAGGATTTTCAGATGGCGAGAGCAGCCATGCAGCTGACAGCCCATCACAGATAAATGTAAATGCCGTTCGCGGAGGCGTAAAATTGTTGTATCACGAGCTTGTGTCCACTAGGAACTCGAACAACCTTGAGTAATCTTTTGCTCATCTTGTCACAAAAGCTAACCACCCTTCATAGACTTCATTGTCATCCTAAATAGTACCGACCTTAGAACCAGAATCGGATAATTTATCGTAATATTGTCCAACTCCACTGTCTAGAAGTTAGAAAAATCTTGTAGAGAACCTTCTATTTAAATTTGATATTGTTGTGTTAAGTGTTATTTCTGCTAAAGAGGATGTAATGAGTTATCTTGACAACTGTCCTGAAATTGTCATGTCACACTTTATGTAAACCCGTGTAGTTCTTTAAAAACAATATAGGAATAAAACAAATTTAGTACAGCTATACACCGATGTGCTCTGTCATAGAATTAGGGTCCACTCCTAACCCCAAAGAAATTATTCTAGTGGTGCTAACACAGTCACAGGATGTTTTTGCTGATGTCTGACGGACGTGAAGCGATTGGAGTGTCAGAACGTCTACAGAAAGTGTACTCGTAGAACTGCAACAAAACACTGCGCCTCCTGATAGTAGCGTAGAACTTTCCTACCCGAAGAATTAACCGACAAGGGAACTTTGTACAGAAAATCTCGTTGAGTCACTGCTTTTGGTAGGGTCAGGAAGTATAGTGCCATGTGATATGACGTGAACCTGCACTAAGCTCGATTTAGCAGTGACTTGATTTTGAGAAACCACGCTGGGTGCCTGTTAGCCATCCGCTCCAGTGTCTTACGTATGCAGGTTGTCATATTGACACTACAACCGTGGTTCGTATGATCCTTCTGTCGTGTTAAAACTGATACTGAAGTAGCTTCCATCCACTTTTATGAAAAAAACAGTAGGAGGAGGGCCCCATCGATTTCTGGTTCAACAGCTTTAACATGCTGTATGCTATCAGGTCATGATTTAGCACAATGTCGCGAGCTATGGACAACGCAGGAAGCAACTTTTGTAGTTGGTGAAAGACCGGTTATATTCCTCCACGTTGATGGATCGGAAATCGCATCCACTTTCTCCTCTGTCGCTCGATAATGGCGGAAAACTAGTGTCACCAGTATTGGCCATAGTCTTTTTATAAGGTTGAGCGAATGTCCAAGGAATGCTAGGAGGGACACCTGTTCTTGTACAATTGTTTTTGGTGGTCGTGAGTATCCGCTGGAAATCCTCTCAATGGCTTCCCATACATTACTTGCGGGTGAGGATCTATTGATGGAGCACAGGAACTCTTCCCAAGACTTCTTCTTATCCTCTTGAATTATTATCCTCGGCTTTTGCTTCGACACCGATCCTCACAAGCGTCTTCTAACCAAACTGCGTGCCTACGGAGTATCGCCTCAGTTGCGCGACTGGATTCGTAATTTCCTGTCAGAAAGGTCACAGTTCGTAGTAATAGACGGAAAGTCATCGAGTCAAACCGAAGTAATATCCGGCGTTCACCAAGGAAGTGTTATAGGCCCTCTATTGTTCCTGATCTATATTAACGACATAGGAGACAATCTGAGAAGCCGTCTTAGATTGTTTGCAGATGATGCTGTCATTTACCGTCTTTTAAAGTCATCAGATCATCAAAACGACTCTAGATGTGATATCTGTATGGTGCAAAAAGTGGCATTTGACCCTGAATAAAGAAAAGTGTGAGGTTATTCACATGAGTACTAAAAGAAATCAGCTAAATTTCCATTACAAGGTAAGTCACACAAATCTGAAGGCTGTAAATTCAGCTAAAGATTTAGGGATTGCAGTTACAAATAACCTAAATTGGAACGATTACATAGACAGTATTGTGGGTAGAGAAAACCAAAGACTGCGATTCATTGCCAGAACATTTAGAAGGTGCAACAGGTCTATTAAAGAACTACTTACAGCACGCTTGTCCCGCCCTATTCTGGAGTACTGTTGAGCCGTGTAGGATTCGCATTAGGTGAGACTGGTGGATGACATCGGAAAAGTACAAAGAATGGCAGCTCGTTTTGTATTACCGCGAAATAGGGGAGGTAGTGTCACAGCCATGACACGTGAATTGGAGTGGCAATCATTGAAAAAAAGTCGTTTTTCGTTGCGACGGGAACTTTTCATGAAATCTCAATCACCAGTTTTCTCCTCCGATTGCGAAAACAATCTGTTGCCACCCACCTACATAGAGAGAAATGATTGTCAGGTAAAATAAGAGAAATTAGAGCTTACACAGAAAAATTTAAAGGCTCGTTTTTCCCGCCTGCCGTTCGAGGGTGGAACGGTAGAGAGACAGCTTGAAGGTGTTTCATTGAACCCTCTGCCAGGCACTTTATTGTGAATAACAGAGTAATCACGTAGATGTAGATGTCACTTGAGAGGCTGTAAGGTTCTCACGTGTAGAGCACCCATTCGACCTTCGCATTGTCAGCGTCCCGTCCCTGATTACAGAATGACACTCACCAGTCCATCAAGGAACACACTGCCTTTTAAGAGTTCCTAATGCCTTGTGGACAGATGCCTCAGCGGATTAGTGAATCACGGATGTAATGTGATCCAGCCGATCCTGTACACCATCACACTGCTGAAAAATAACTAGTTAGCTGTAAGGCCTCCAGTTAGCCTCTCTGAAAAGCAATTTCAACTGCCTCCTATCGGAACTACCCCATCTGGCATATGGATCCAGATAAGGTAGTGGTCGTTTTCATGCAGGTCATCATCCAACGAGCAGACATAACGACATTTCTATAGCCATAGGCGAAGCTGTAGTGATGCTGAAATGAGTAGCTTGACCGTTGGTCTTCATTTGTCATAGTTTCAGTTTGTGTGAGACCTTCAGGTACTCTACCTTTGGGGCAAGTTATTCTAGATCCTCATAGGGCACTATGTGTACTAAAATCTCCTAAAATGCTAAAGGGATGGGGCACTTCAACAATAAACTGTTTGATGATCTTATTGTCAACCATCTTATTTCGCAGCAGGTGCTTAGAGCACACCAAGACTGCGTTTGGTTTTGCACGTACAAGTGCCATTACAGGTGGACGTGGTAGCTTCTGATTGGGCGGACGTTGTTTGCCTTGAAATATCTATTTTAGTGACAGATTTCTTCACCAAGTAAGCAATGGAGGTGGCATAGGCTCGCAGTTTCGTCGACTTATATTATTACTTGGATTCTGGTTAGAGACCCACTTCGCAGCTTTTCTTTCTTGAATCTTTTATTCTTTAGCATATACCGACTGGGTGGCTTCTAGTGTAACTAATGCAGGTAACTAGAGAAAGGCAGTCAGTGACACGTTCCACATTTTCGCCTCCACAACTCAATGTTGTGGGCGCAAAACGCTGGCGTTTCTAACACCTCCTACGACGCGGTATGTGGGGTCTGTAGCAATGTTGTCAGTGTTATCATCAGTCTGTACCTGCATTACTGAAGACGCCCCCAATATATTTTAGTTGCCAATGCTCTCTTCTACATCATCTAACTCTCATTTTCAGAAATGTTTTTTTTTTTAGATATATTCCGCTTCTGCCTCATTCTTCCCACTAAATTCCTGGGAAATCGGATTACAATCACGCTCTACTTCAGCTTTCTCTTGTTCATCATCCACGGTTTTGGTTTCAATATTTTTATCCAAATATTTTACCTCTTCGTTTCCAATACTTTCCGAGCCATTTCCTTTTGCCAACATTGTACATTTAACCTCTTAGCCGCGCGGGGTAGCAGAGCGGTCTCTGGCGCCTTGTCACGGTTCGCGTGGCTACCCCCGTCGTAGGTTCGAGTCCTCCCTCGGGCATGGGTGTTTGTGCCGTCCCTAGCGTAAGTTTGTTTAAATTAATTAAGTAGAGCGTAAGCTTAGGGACCGATGACCTGAGTAGTTAGGTCCCATAAGATCTCAGCACAAATTCCCAGATTTAACCTCTTTAAATGTCTGATCTAACGTTTCACCTAGCTCCTTTTTTCACTCATTTACGTTTCTGCTAACAGTTTCTACCAGTCCATTTAGCTCTTCCTTTATTATTTCTACCCTTCTTCCATTTTCTCCTCCTATTTCTTCTGCAATTCTTTCATATTCTTCTCCAATTGCTTCTGACCCCTTTTCATTCCCTCCTCCAATTTTTTCTGTCCTTCGTTTCCTCCTGTTATCTTATCAGCCCATTCAGTTCTTTCTGTCCCTCCTCCACTTTCACTAATACCAATTCAAATATAATTTCTGATCCTCCCCTCCCATCTGCTTCTCTTTTGACTCCTAGCTCCTATTTAATGGCTAATTGTGTTTCTACCACTGGTCCTGTTTTTCTAACACTTGTTCACATCTCCATGTCTGGAAACTAGGCACACATTCATTCTCATCATTTTTTAAACTCAATGAATACAGACTGATTAAAGCAAATTACCCTTTCCAACTACTTTCGTACTTATATACGAAAATTAACAGATTCCGTCAGGACAACACTAAAACGACACTGTCATATCACAACAAGGTGATATGTGGTGATAACGGATCAGAGGGTATTACAAAATGTAGCTGTATCATCCAAAACAGCACCTCTCGAACCTCGACTGAGCTAGAGCCGATCTTGTTCCATTACTCGGTCTAACAATACTCCGTTCCGGCTCCGTTAAATGTACCGCACCTGGAAATTTTAAGTTAGGTGCAATCAGAAATACTCTACCTTTCTTCAGTTTGACAGTTTTCACATGTATGAATGAAATGTTGAACCAAACTGAAGAAAGGTGGAGTATTCCTGGTTCCATTTGACTTGAAGTTTATGGGCGTAGTGAAGTTATGGGAGATGGATCGGAGTATTTTCAGTCAAAGTAATGGAAATCGGTCGGTTATAGCTCAGTCGAGATTCGTGAGGTGCTATTTCAGATGATATAGTTATATATTCTATAAAATGTGCCAAACTGCAATGGAATGGGAGACCATAAATTTAGAACTGTGAGTACTAATGTCTAACAAACATTATGATGTCGGGATAAGTTACGCATTGTTGAATGAACGTGTTTTATTTTCGTCGGTGCATGTAGATGCAGTAAATGACGAAGTTCTACAAACGTCTAACATTGCTGCTGATCAGCAAGGTGCCAACAAATACTGGATTCTATGCTCAAGGATTATGGGTCAAAAACGCATACGTCGACGACTCACCAACAGTATCTGGAAAGTAAAGATTAACTTATAATACAAAAGCTCAACTCATGCGAACTATTGCTGAAAAGAATTTTA
The DNA here is from genome assembly GCF_021461395.2 of Schistocerca americana. Lineage (NCBI taxonomy): Eukaryota > Metazoa > Arthropoda > Insecta > Orthoptera > Acrididae > Schistocerca > Schistocerca americana. Next base: position 819,468,956 of record NC_060121.1, on the reverse strand, counting down.
TATTCAACTCACTGATTTTGCTAACGGTAAGTTACCTTCTGATCGTCATTGTATTTGAAATAAGAGAGAAGCTTCAGGCCACCATAATATAACGTATTTGTAAGTGGCGGTGAAGTACTTTCGTTTGGCTCAGGGATGTTGAACTTTTTTAGGTATAATACATTTCCAGGCATGTATAGAAGTTTTTCATTCTATAGACGATTACTCCTGTGCATTCTTAGTGTTGTTCCTGTATGAACTGACAGCAAAATTACTTCGGACAGTGTGTGGTGGGACTTGATTGGACATCGTTTCATGTGAGAGAAACTTTTGTCAGTGCCACTCTGTCACTAATGTGGTCTCTCACGCAAGATGACCCAGTTGGACTATATGCGAGGCTATTGGTGATTAACTCACGTCATAAAATACTCTAGGTTATGTGACACTACTTTAGTTGAGCATAGTAACTGATTTTCTAGTAAACATGTTTCATAACCAATACTGCTTGGCTACACATCATTCCATGTTATTGCCTGGTCCACTAACATGTGATTATGTGCCTGTCTAAAATACTGTCTCATACAATGCCGTTGGGACCACTACATGAGGACTGAGTTTTGTTTTCTTACGTAATACTCCATCATACACTATGAACTGTGGTGTGCTGCAAATGGATTACAGTCTTTGTCAGCTGCTTACACCTTCCGTCACCTTGCAGTGGCGTGAGCCACTCTTCATAATACAAAACCGACTGAAGCGATCTGCTTTCCTATTGCTCTTTCAGGGTAGATCTATTACCTCATGATCGAATTCGCTTAGCTTCAGTGATCAACAAATTAATCTGATTTATGGATCCTATAACAGCAACATGTTGCATGATTACTCATTAGTATAAATTTCCTACCATATAATACCACTTAATGTATATTAGCCCATTACGAGGCTCAGTATTTCTTTCTCCACTGTAATTTTTCTTCACTTCATTTAACTGCTGTGAGGCATAGCTTACCAGACACTCTGCTACATCCGCATCTTGGCTTAGTACACAGCCAAGTGCATGACTGCTTGCATCACTTAACAATACTAATTCCTTTTCCTAGTCTGCCAAAAATTAAACATGATCAGTTGCCAACAATTCTTTTAATATACCAAACGCACCCTCACACTCTCATACAGGGTGTTTCAAAAATGACCGGTATATTTGAAACGGCAATAAAAACTAAACGAGCAGCGATAGAAATATATCGTTTGTTGCAATATGCTTGGGACAACAGTACATTTTCAGGCAGACAAACTTTCGAAATTACAGTAGTTACAATTTTCAACAACAGATGGCGCTGCGGTCTGGGAAACTCTATAGTACGATATTTTCCACATATCCACCATGCGTAGCAATAATATGGCGTAGTCTCTGAATGAAATTACCCGAAACCTTTCGCAACGTGTCTGGCGGAATGGCTTCACATGCAGATGAGATGTACTGCTTCAGTTGTTCAATTGTTTCTGGATTCTGGCGGTACACCTGGTCTTTCAAGTGTCCCCACAGAAAGACGTCACAGGGGTTCATGTCTGGCGAATAGGGATGCCAATCGACGCCGCCTCCTGTATGTTTCGGATAGCCCAAAGCAATCACACGATCATCGAAATATTCATTCAGGAAATTAAAGACGTCGGCCGTGCGATGTGGCCGGGCACCATCTTGCATAAACCACGAGGTGTTCGCAGTGTCGTCCAAGGCAGTTTGTACCGCCACAAATTCACGAAGAATGTCCAGATAGCGTGATGCAGTAATCGTTTCGGATCTGAAAAATGGGCCAATGATTCCTTTGGAAGAAATGGCGGCCCAGAGCAGTACTTTTTGAGGATGCAGGGACGATGGGACTGCAACATGGGGCTTTTTGGATCCCCATATGCGCCAGTTCTGTTTATTGACGAAGCCGTCCAGGTAAAAATAAGCTTCGTCAGTAAACCAAATGCTGCCCACATGCATATCGCCGTCATCAATCCTGTGCACTATATCGTTAGCGAATGTGAATATCTCTCGTGCAGCAATGGTAGCGGCGCTGAGGGGTTGCCGAGTTTGAATTTTGTATGGATAGAGGTGTAAACTCTGGCGCATGAGACGATACGTGGACGTTGGCGTCATTTGGACCGCAGCTGCAACACGGCGAACGGAAGCCCGAGGCCGCTGTTGGATCACCTGCTGCACTAGCTGCGCGACGCCGTCTGTGGTTGCCATACGCGGTCGCCCTACCTTTCCAGCACGTTCATCCGTCACGTTCCCAGTCCGTTGATTTTTTTCAAACAGATCCTTTATTGTATCGCTTTTCGGTCCTTTGGTTACATTAAACCTCCGTTGAAAACTTGGTCTTGTTGCAACAACACTGTGTTCTAGGCGGTGGAATTCCAACACCAGAAAAATCCTCTGTTCTAAGGAGTAAACCATGTTGTCCACAGCACACTTGCACGTTGTGAACAGCACACGCTTACAGCAGAAAGACGACGTACAGAATGGCGCACCCACAGACTGCGTTTTCTTCTATATCTTTCACATCACTTGCAGCGCCATCTGTTGTTGGAAATTGTAACTACTGTAATTTCGAAAGTTTGTCCGCCTGAAAATGTTTTGTTGTCCCAAGCATATTGCAACAAACGGTGTATTTCTATCGCTGCTCGTTTAGCTTTTATTGCTGTTTCAAATATACCGGTCATTTTTGAAACACCACGTATGTTCTTCCATATCCTTTGCAAAGCCGACGGCCGGGGTGGCCGAGCGGTTCTAGGCGCTGCAGTCTGGAACCGTGCGACCGTTACGATCGCAGGTTCGAATCCTGCCTTGGGCATGGATGTGTGAGATGTCCTCAGGTATTTTTTTTTTTTTTTTTTTTGCAAAGCCAGTTACGCCATTCATATATACCATACATTGCCTGATCCTCACAAAACTGGCTAATAAATGCTGAAACGAGGCTGCCACATTCTTTAGCACAAATGGCATACATTCATATAGCTAGTGTGCCAAAGGAACCATAAGTGATCCTTAGAGCCAGTTGTCAGGTGCTGTTAATAAGTAGTGGTAGACAGTCCACCTGCAAATTACCCTGAGTTTTTGTTATCTGCGGAATCAGATAAGCATCTGTGCTCAGGAGACCTTTAAGAAACCTCTAATCACAACAGAACTAACATGGTTTCATGGCACCCATACTCTTTTCCTGGAACGATCACCACTGATACATTTCTAAATAAAACCTTCCTGCAACTGTCGATTAATAAAATACTTCACCACCTGTATGCAGTATGCAAGCGGGATATGGAACAATATGTAAAGAACGGTGCGTCATGTGCACAGTGGGCTTAATTGAACAACCACTGTATTCCATCGCAAAAATTAGCAGAGGCTAGTAAGTTGTTTGAAGTATTGTGTCGAAGTAAGATATCTTTCCTAAGTTGTTCTCTTGTTTATTGAAATGCGAAAGCATAAAGGGAAAAGTAAAACTCCGAGACATGGGGATAAAGGTGACACGGTCCATTACCCTTTCACCATAAGAAAGATAAATGAAAGAAAATGTCACAATGAGTCATTAGTTCATTATTTAAAACACTAAGGCACTGATTTATATGTGTGAAATAGCTGATCTCAGGTTAGAAAACGTTATCGTAAATATAAACTGACAGACATTGTGATTAAAAGTGCGTATAAAGGTCTTCAAACAGTTTTGAGGAACTAGAACACGTTTGTCACTATTTAGGCTGTTTTATGTGCGCTAATTATCGCACACTTCGGTGGCTACATTTTGCAGCAATATCTTTACAGATCGAATGTTACAATTTGACGAACAATATAACAACGTTGTCTCTTTCTAACCTTCGTGAAAAGAGGCTGGTGTGATGATAGCCGACCTGCATCAAAGTTGTGGTTGCTCGGCGGCTGAATTTCCGGGAGTTCGGTAGTGCATACAGTTGGCGACAGCTGATAAACAACTAGTTTTTTATGAATCAGCTGAATAAATGTTGAACCAATGGCCTTGGATTTAATCAAAACATTCTAGCACAGAAATGACAGTTATATGAAGGAATGAAGATAGAGAGATTAGGATTTAACGGTCATCGACAATGAGGTCACTGGAGAGGGCATAGTTATTTATTACAAATAGTGATAAAGACCAGATTTTCACAACAATTTCACAAAGCAATCAGCAAAATTAATAATGCTGCAACATAAAGCGTAATGGTTAGTGGCAGCATCGTGAACGGAGTCCTAATAGCCTACAGAAAAAGACTGCTACTTACCGATGCTGTTATTTGCCATTACTTTAAAATACTTCCTGCTGATCGAACAACACTCATTGGGTGCAGATAGATTGTCTTCATATAATATGCCGATTATGTGTGCGATTTTATCACTGTGGCGCTAAAAAAATTGGAAATGTCCATTGAAGTTTTTCCGGAAATTCTGAAATGGAAGGCTGACATAGAGATGTGCAAGCGGCCGTACGGATATACTTGACGAACAGAGTGAAATTAGACAAAGCAGGCTGGGAAAAGGACATTGTTACTTTATTACAGTAAAATGTATACAGAGGTTTATGTCTGATGCAGAATGTTAAATTGCAGAATACGCTCTAATGATAGTATATTACTTGCCCAGAATAATGTCATTGTCTTCAGAAAGTAGTAAAAGTACCAATGCGGCAACGGGATGCTTTCTGTGGATGGAGTTAGGTGCCACTTCAAATACGCTGACCCTCGCAGGAGAGCCTGGGAGCGATAGTTGTGTTTCCAAAATACACTGCTCAGGAACATGTGATTTCATGACACTCTCACACAGCATGTGCAATGAAAGCAGTAATAACCCGAAACCTACGACCCCCTCCTCGTACATTTACATGAACAAAGTAAATTACAAACTCAAGCATTTTCTGGCTCCCTTCACTGATTACTGGGACTTAAAAGAGGAAGGCGAAGTAAGAACTTATAGGTCGACGAGATCTAGAGGACGCTGAAAGATTAGTAACATATAGATGGGATCTACTCTAAAAACTGAAGATTTTCGTGTCAGAACGTTTGCCTAAATGTTCACACAGGTATATTCCTCTGGTAGAGGTACATTGTCTACGGCTATAAATAGTGTAATACCCACAAATTCGCAAATGAAAGCTATAAATTTATGTTACAGTGATAAATGTTTACATTGTCAAAATAAGGGCGCAGTAGACAGTAAATTTACCTTTACTGCATCGGCTGGAATATGGAATTGCGCTAATAGTTGAAATTTAGTAACTAATCGCACAAGCGTTAACAACTTACGAACAGAATTTCTCAACACACTGGAGATGATAAAATATGTCACTGTGACTTAGACGTCATGTTATCTCCAGGATGGACGAAGTGGACAAATATTTCCATCTGTACGTATCCACAAGAACTAAATTGAAATTTCCTGGCAGATTAAAACTGTGTGCCGGACCGAGACTCGAACTCGGGACCTTTGCCTTTCGCGGGCAAGTGTTCTACCGACTTTTTTGTTTTATTTTATTATTTTAATTATTTTTTTTGTTTTACCAGGAACAGGGTAAATGAACAAAAGATCTTTATTGGTACAAACTTGAATACAACAGAAATACCATCCTTCCGGCGAAAATAACACAAGACATTGTACTCGTACAAGGCGAGCAATTTTTTTATGAACAAGGTGTAGCAAAAAAAGAATAATTATACTGATGTAAGCTAAGAGGTGTGAAGTAATATACAGTGGAGTGAGGGAAAAACTAGTGTTTTCTGGTGTAGTGCATAAAAGAAAGGAGGCACGTGTCCATGCGCCTACTCCACTGTGGTTTATAATGTAGAAAGTAGCGTGGGGGGTCTCAGATATCAGTAGGGGGGGCGGGAGTCTTGTCGGCGTGTGGCACCATCCAACTGAGCGGGGGTGACGTAAAGATCGCATGTAGGTAACTGGCGAAGAAGGCGCGGTAGCGCGGTCGGTGTTCGACTTCACTGTGGGCGGTTTGTAAGAGCCACCAGAAATCAAGGCGTGATTTGTCGCCATCATTATACATGTAGGTGATCGTCCATCCCTCGACCCATACAATTGAATGATTTTCGGTGGCGGGCTAATAAGTATCCTCAGTATGGATAAAATTCCATGGGTCAATCGAGTCAACGAACTGTCGGGCAAGTTTCCAGACGTCACTGGTGGCAGCACAAGTCAGTTGATGGACATCGTCATCCACGAGGTGGCAAATGGAGCAAAGTGGAGAGTCCTTTAGTCCGATGGTGTGAAGACGATGATTTGTGGCGAATTTTTCATTTGCGACTTGGTACCATGTTGCCCGGACGTTGGAGGGAAGAAAAGGCTGGTGGATGTGACGCCAAACCGTGGGCCACCGCGTGGACGAATGTCTCAGTTCGATATTGTTGCTGGACATGGAACGAAGGAGTGGGGTGTAAAAATGTTTAGGTCGAGGAGAACGCGTGGTCGGTAAATGTGTGTGAGCATAACTGAAGTCGACGATGAAATCAGAAATGTGCGTCAGATGTTGCTTGATGTGTCCGACGGGTACTGGTGGTGTTATGGTCGCGGGCACAAGAATTTCCAGCAGGCTGCCCGTAAGGGAGGTGCCCCCGTGCCACTGCTTGTGCGTGGTGGACATGTACAAGGACGCCGCTCGGAGTCGCACATTGATAAGGCCGAGGCCCCCCGCTCGCCGGGGGAAGGGTGAGCGTGTCGTAGCGGACCTTAAAGAGCGTACCGGCCGCAAGGAAGTATCCGAAGGCAGGCTGGAGGCTGCGACCAATAGTTGATGGCAGCGGGAAGACCTGTGCAATGTGGACCATTCTGGACGCCACATGTTGATTGAAATATTGGACACGTTGTAAAGAATCGAGTCTTCGGAGAAGATTTTGTCGCACCGTCGTGCGGATAGTTTGGAGTGTACGTCGAAAATTGATGGCAGCGGAGCGGCGCACGGTGGAGGTGAAAATGATACCAAGGTATCGTAGTTCTTGTACACACGGGAGAGGTGATAAGTCGTCGTGTGAGAGGCCGCGTCCAATGGGCATCGCCGCGGATTTAGCCACATTCATGGTACTGCCCGCTGCAGTGCCGTACGTTGATATCAAATCAAGTACCGTGTGTGTTTCACTCCGTGAGTGGATCAAGAGGAGGAGGTCGTCCGCATAGGCACGACATCAAAAACTGTGCTGTCGCAGAAGGCGGCTCGTCAGACTCCCGATGAGTGGCTCCAGGCTTATGGCATAGAGTAGGGTCGAAAGTGGGCAGCCTTGCCGTACGGAACGCCGGATCGCCACTGGTCCCGCCACACGGCCATTAACCTGAATCAGCGATTCGGCGGTGCCGTACAGGCGCCGGATCACGTCGATAAAGGCTGGTGGAAAACCCATGCGGTTCATCACTGAGAACAGAAAAAGGTGCCGCACTTTGTCGAATGCGCTGTCAAAATCAATGTCAACCACTGCGGCACGGAGTCTTCACGCCGCTGCCAGTGCAATTAAATCGCGACATTCTCCTGTGGCCGTTTGTATATTAACTGAGCCGCCCGGAGTTATCTGTTCCGGGGATAGAACGCTAGGCAGGACTTTGCTGCATCGCGTTGCCAGTAGGCGTGTAAAAATTTTACAGTCTGCGTTAAGCAGAGTCATGGGACGGTAATGTGCTGTCGTCACACCTGGTGTCGGTTTGTGGATGGGTATAATAATTCCCGTGACGAAGGACGGCGGTACGGCGTTCCCCATCGTCAGCAGTTCATGAAACATCGTTGTCCTACGTGACGCCATTAGTGTGAAGAAAGCGCGATAAAATTCTATCGGCAATCCGTCGACACCAGGTGACTTATTCAGAGCACCTTTTTTGATTGCATCACGGATTTCGTCACGCGTAATGGGCTCCATCAGCTCGTCCGCTTCGTCGCTGGTGAGGGTGCGGGTTACGTGTGGTAACACAGACTCCTCAGCGTGGTTGTTGGTAGTCTCCTTCTGGTACGTTGTGCGGTAGTGGTCGACAAAGGCACTGACGATTTCGGCCTGGCAAGTGACGTGCTGGCCGCGACAGGTGGTGATCTCGGTGATGAGTTGTTGTCGTCGATGTTTCCTATCGGAGGCGATATGATGCATGGTCGGATGTTCTTGTTCTGCCGAATCTTGACATCGGGTTCGCACCATAACCCCTGCAGTCTACGGCGTGTCAACGTTACAATTTGCGCCTTAATCCTGCTGCGTTCCCTCTGGGTGTCGGGGGTGGGCGGTTGGGCGTCCAGGTCGCGGAGAACGGCGTAGAAATAGTCGGTAGCGTGCCGGCGCCACATAGCAACTTCCTTTCCATACTGAATCAAAGTACGTCGAATGGCAGGTTTGGCACATTCCAACCACCAGGTCAAAGTCGTGCAATATTTAGGTAAGCGACGTTAACAGGTGGCCCATGTCTCGGTAACACGTTGAAGACATTCGGGATCATGAAGATGGGAGGTGTTTAGCTGCCACGATGCACGACTACGCCAGACCACTTGCTTGGGGAAGAGAATGTTGCAGATGTAAGCACAGTGGTCCGAAAAGGCCAGGGGCCAAAGTTCTGCACCTTGGACTGCAGGTGTGAGTTCCTGAGAGACGTAAATTCTATCAAGGCGGCTCGCGGAGTGACACGTCTGGTAAGTATGTCCAGGCGCGTCGCCGTGCTGAACTTCCCAAGTGTCCCGAGGCAACAGATCTCGGACGACAAGACGCAGTTCTTGACAGGTGTTGTAGTGGGGCACTTGATCTTTGCGGTGCAAGACACAATTAAAATCACCCCCAAGCAAGCAATGGTCGCAGCGTCCAAGAAACAAAGGAGCGATTTCTTCTGAATAGAAGAGTGCCCTGTCGCGTCTGCGGGTGGAGCCTGACGGAGCGTAAATGTTGACGATACGCGTCCCCATGACGGTGACGGCCATGCCTCTGGCAGATGGAAGGCATGTGATATCGGCCACTTGAATGCCTTCTCTGGCGTAGATGGTTACGCCGCGTCCCAGGTGGTCACCAGGAGAAGGATAAGTGTTATATCCCGTGACGTCTGGAAGTGTGGCCAAGTGTACTTCCTGTAGTCGTGCGATATCGACGTCCGACGCCCATATCACCTCTCGCAGCAGTTGAAGTTTTACGGGTGAGCTAATGGTGCTAGTGTTGATCGTCGCTATTCGGTAGGTTTGGAGCCGTACCCCGCCGTGGAGGGGAACTCCAACGGCGGGGGATGAAGAGGGGCGAGGCAACGGCGAGTCGTGCCGTACGCCACCTGACGGCGTTATCAGCGGCGTAACGAGGCTTCCGTCTGGGGTAAGTCTGTCCCCAGCGTGTGGTCCGGGCCTTCATCGACGTCCTCACTCCACGCCATTGAGGGCGTTGTCGTTGCGCTGGCCGTACGTTCCACTTCGGGCGTAGGGGTGGAGGACGTCTCGGCGGCAGTTGCATCGGTGGAGTCCATTGGTTCAGGAGCACCTGAGCGAGCCAGTAGAGTATCGACACATCCACAGCCGGCGTCATGTTGTCGTTATTCGTGTCGTCGTGCAGGTTCTCCGAGGCCTCGTCGGGTCGGGCGGCCTCTGGAGCATCAGGGGGAGGTGATCCGTCTCGTTCCGAGACAGTACGGCGCCACCTCTTGCGCCACTTAGGTGAAGGTTGTTTGCGGGTTCGTCCCTCCGTGTCGGAAAACGGAAGGGAGTCGTGTCGCTCTGAGAGGAAGGCAGTCGCGGGAACGTCAAATGAAGGGGCGTCCACATGTTCAGGCGGGTGGGTGTCGGAAGTCGTCGCTGTTGGTAGTGGCGCCGGAGTAGCGTCAGGCGTTGAGCGCGACGTGTCAGCCCCGGCGGTATCCGTAGCAGCTGGAAGGGTCACCGGTACGTGGTCCGATGGGCGGCGGCCGGTTCGGGGAGAAGAGAGCGCCGATGCGTAGGTGAGCGGTAAAACCGTCGTCGGAGCCGGAGGTGCCACGGTAGCGGCTGGCAATTGGGTGATTCGTCGCTGAAGACACTCATATCATAGGTGGCCTTCTTTGCCGCAGCCGGAACAGGTCTTGGGTTGGCCGTCGTATATGACAACTGCGCGGCACCCGCTAGTTTGCAGGTAAGATGGCACGTGGCGATGGAGGTCGACGGTGATCTGCCGTACACCGTTAAGAACGGGGTACGTTTGGAATTGCGCCCAGCGTTCGGCAGTGTGGCCATGTACAGTGCCATAGGGGCGGAAAGCCGCGATAGGGTCTTCCGCCGTAAGCTCGAACGGGAGTTCGAAAACTCGTATGGTGCGCATAACTAAGCCGGCATGGTCGACAGTGACCACTCCGACATTGCCGTCGGCGTGGCAAAAGCGTAATCCATGGTTGGTGTCACGAAGTATTCTTTCACATACCGCGTCTTTGACGACTTTGACGTACACAGTACTGCTCAATATGGACAAATGGATGCCCATGATGTCGGAGGCTGGGATCTTAGCAACGTCGTGTAGGAAGCGTTCCACTTCCAAGGCCTTTGGTCGTGCGTAGTCGTTGCAGAAGTTGAATCGTAAAGTTGATTTTCGAAAACGGTTGTCCATGATTCTAGTGCACGTAAGCGACACGTAAGTGACGGCCGCTGAAATGTAGACAACAGCGAGCGCGCGCGCTGCGCAGGCGGAAACAAGAACACGTACGCACTGCACGGCGGCGAAAGCCGGACTGAACTGAGCTACCCAAGCACGACTCACGCCCCGTCCTCACAGATTTTAATTCCGCCAGTACCTCGTCTCCTACTTTCCAAACTTCACAGAAGCTATCCTGCGAACCTAGCCGAACTATCACTCCTGGAAGAAATTAAAAGCTGTGAGGACGGGGCGTGAGTCGTGCTTGGGTACCTCAGTCGGTAGAGCACTTGCCCGCGAAAGGCAAAGGACCCGAGTTGGAGTCTCGGTCCGGCACACAGTTTTAATCTGCCAGGAAGTTTAATATCAGCGCACACTCCGTTGTAGAGCGAAAATTTCATTCTTATGGTCGCTTAGTAGTCATGGCGCTTAGTAGTAGGTACGGCAAAACTGTCAGAAATTACAAGAAGCTATAAGGAAATGAACACTGTTGGCTTACTAGCTTATTGGTGAGGCAGTAGAATAATTTAACAAAAATTATACTTAAAAGAAGGCTACAATTTCCAGAGAAGACACATACGGAGACATATACTCTGTGACAATGGTCTGAGGCTAATTACATCACTTAGTGGCCTACACCATAACAGAAGGCCGAGGTGAGCTGTAAAGAAGATATGTTAGCGATATTTATGCGCGAATATATGAGTGCAGATTTCGAAGCAGGAATCAGATCACTAAAACACTGCAGTCGTGTCAGGATAAAATTGTGAAATTCGTCATACTGGCCTTCAACGACTGAAGTTGCTTCTCTAAAGTTTCATATGGTTCAGTGGATGAGAAATGGGCACGTATTTGGCTGGAGTGTGGTTCAATCCCCGTCTGGCCATCTAAATTTGGGTTTTCCGTGGTATCGTCAATCACTGTAAGTAAGTGCGTGGCCTATTTGAAATTAATACGATCGGTCACCTTCCCCATCTTTCCTCAATCCAGTTCTGCTCCGTTACTTATGTTATAGTCAACAGGACGTTCAAACCTAATCTCCCTTTCGTTCTCATAACGTACCCTTGTGTCTCCCTTTACTGCATGAGATGTACATGTCGATATCTCGGATGAAAAATAGATGACAGAGAAAACGCTCGTAAACGCTCTGTTGACAGTTTTATTATTGAGTGTTATTCGGTGACATTGATCAGTTTTGGAAGTTTTCTCATGTCAGTGGCCTCTGTGATTGACTCTTTATCAACGATGAGGAGGAATGAAATTCAATTTTTATCCATAGATCGATGTAAGCGAGGTCGCGTTTGTTAATTAACAATTTAAAAGATTAATTCGGCTCAAGCTCATTGGAAATGTTAATCACCTGAAAATTTCATCGGATTTTAAAGTGATTAACATTATGAATGAGGTTAAACCTAATTATTCTCCTAAACCGAGGGCTAAATTGCATGCGCTTGCCGTACTTGCCTTGGTACTACAGCCCCACCGGGTAAGTGCTGGCACGCTACAAATGTCGATGTCCACACTGGAGCAGTCATCTTCGTGTGTCTAAATCCGGAACAGCCACACGCCACGAGCGCAGGATTTCTGGTGTCTCTACCGAGCGTCCGTGAGCTGAATATTGGTTGCAATGTGGTTGTTGCCCCTGCTGCTTTCCACGTTATTTTTCAACTATAACCGTTCATATATGTCCAATCCAGTTTGTTAGTATTACTAAGTTCTATGTGTTTCGATCAAATATAAATTTTGAATCTTTTTGTTATTGAACCAAGAAAAATTCTTTGCTTGACCGAGCGAAAGTAGACTCCTCTTGACCCTCTCGTCAAATAATAACTTCATTTTTATTTTCCTTGTGCCCATTAGAAAGGTATGATGAAATCCTGCGATTGTAAAAACGGTAGTTTTAATTGTAAATTAAATTTTAACTTCCGTCAATCACTATTGTTTATTTACTTCTCACGCAATTCGTTTCGCAAGATGATTCGAACTTTCAAGTGCGTTTCTTCGTGTGTTGTAGTTTTCGATATGTGAGGCGCTGTTTTGTTTTGTTGTCGTTATTGTAACATATAAACACCCGGGTTTTGAAATTAACGGAGAACTGTATGCAGGGTGCTCAAAAATAGCACTTATTAACTTCAAGGCCTTGTAGAGGGGCGTGAGTATAAAATACTTTTAATAGGAATTCATGTCCGGAAACGTACAGTTTCCATGCTACATCCGTTTCAAAACATCTTTGTTAGGTAGGTGTGCAACGGGGCAGTCAAGATAGGGATGGCGTGCCTACACTTGATCGGTTGATAGATATTTGACGTCCGTTGTACTGCTCTGATCTGATTCGAGCCTCATTCATGTGTATGTGAGTATTAGAGCGACATGGTTGAGTACACATTTGCAGAACCTTCGGTATGGCGAAGCTCACGGCAATGTTTGGCTTATCCGAAATTGACACCAAGTGACGCGTCACTCAATGCGCTGCTGACAGCTGACCATTTTGGAGACGTCATATTGGTTCGGTCGTATCTCGTTGTTTCTGTATTATGCGAGTAACTTGCGTGTTGTGGCATTATGTCGTTTGAAGGCAACAGTACATTGAAGAGTAATTACAAACACTTCACTCCTGGTATGACTTCTTATAATTAACTGTCATTTAATAATGTATCGGTAGTACACGAGTGGTAATATTGCTGAGAACTGCTTATGTTCCTGTGGTCTTGTGGTAATGTCGAAGAGTGTTTCGTGCTTAGCTATAAGCTGATATTTTTTGTTTTCATCTTCAAATTTGTAGCAGGTTCTACGTCTTCCTTGTTAATGAAACACAAGTATATTCTGAAGTGTTCTGTGTTATATACGTGCGTGCTCTTTCAGGATCGAGTTTCCTACGTTTTGTCACTTCTGTCTGATTAAAATATGAAGTATGAAACTGCTGTAAGTGAAACGACCACAAATGACATTTATATTCTTTGCTTGTCTGTCCTAATTTCCGGGGGTGTGGTTCGGCAGGCAGTGAAGAGGAAAGAGGATTTATTCTTCCTCGTCATAAATAGTGGGCTGTTTATTTCGGAATATATTGCGATTTCCGAGGGTGTGGTCTCACAGTGACCTAAGAAATGCTTAAATTGATGAGAGTTAAATGAACACCGACATTTATATTCTTCCTCGTCACGAATATGTAGGTATTTTTTCTGCGGCCATATTGCGAATTCCATGGGTCCATTCACATACCAGTGAAGCTTGTATCAGTTTCAAACTAGATTTACGCCAAATGTGCTGCTGGACACGTACTAATACACGTCATTTTGGGACCCGAGTGTGTCACGAACGTTACCGAGAACCGAATACAGTGCCGCTTACGTTTTATTAGGGACATCCTATAGTTTTCGCAATGTTAGGACACAAGATGTGAGTCACATACCTTTAATAGTTGCCAAGCCCCTCTCAAGACTCCGACAACCATAAATTATAAGTGCACTTTATATATCTCAGTAGCTTTTTATTAATTTCAAATGGAACACACCAGTATTATTCATGTAGCTGAAATTGGTGTGGTGCTCCTGGCACACACTCGTAAAGAGCAATAAAAGCCCACTAATAAAGTTGCTTGATTAATACTTCACAATTATGCAGTCCCATTATTTGCAGTTCCAACATCAAAACGTCGAAATGAGGTCATAATCATGAAAAATTTGAGTGCTTCATTATATGTTTGTTTACCTTTGAGCAGACTTAATTATTATATTTTAGATGCACACTACTGCAAAGAATCGATTTAGCAATTAATGGAACTAAACATTCCATTCCTAGTTTGATATCATACTTTCGAAACAAAGACTACATGTTTACGATCGTTAAATAACTTCTACTTTCGGTGTAGATAACAAAGGACGCCTCCAGTATACTGGGAGCAACAAAATGAACAGCGAAAACTGAGACAAGTAAAAGAGTACGACAATATTCTTAGGAGCAAAGATGATCCAGTTAGCGCAGGTGTGCAAATGAGTCACTTAAAAGAAATTTACGATTGTGTGTTTATGAGATGCCAATAACTTCCATATGAACTTACGGCCTATTAGGATAATGTATCTGAAACAGTAATATAAGAGTCTATCGTTTGCAATGACTTCAGGCCCTCTGTACCATACCAGTGGTTATAATTAAACTGATAGTGTTCCGAATGCTGCCGTGTGGGCGGCGTACATCACACGACGCTGAAACATCAAAGGTATGTTCATTAATCGGTGCGCTCGCGGTCATTGCTGAAAATATAACAGTTCTACCTCCTCTCACCTCGTGAAAATATGGCACTGTAAACAATCAGGACATGACGTAGTTGCAGCAAAAGAGGAGGAACGACCAGACAGATGACAGCGTCTGGCACGTTTATTAGGATGAGGCTACAAGTTACAACATGTTTTCAGTATAGTTTCCCGATTCGGCAACGTGCAGCATTCGCAACACTTCGTAATCGACAGTTGCTAGCAGGCTATCCAGCGTAATCAGAGCGATATGAAGTCGTATGCTTTCCTTCACATCAGGAAGAGTACATTACATATGACAGAAATGATCTTTCAGATATCCCCACAGCCAGATTTCACATGGATTTACGCCGGGGATCCTGGAAGGCCACACAAGTTGAAATTGGGTAGATGTGATACGGTCGTTACCGATGGTTCCTCGAAACAAATCTTTCTCCTGACAGGCGACATTTTGTGTCCCCCATCTTCCATGAAAATAGTGGTGTGGACACAGTTGTCTTCTTGCAAAGCTGGAACCACGTGCTGGACGAGAAGGTCATTGTAACGTACAGGACTCACTGTGCACTTAATAGGCCCGCGTTGGAAGACGGACCGAGAATGAAGAAATTTCTGAAACCTCAAAACATATTCATATATGAGCTGAATGTAGTGGATGTTCCTACATAGCATCTGGCGGAGAAGAGCCCCATATGCGACAGTTACGTGGATTAATAGCACCGGTCGCAGTAAAACGTGCTTCGTTCATCCAAAGTGTATTCCCCTACCACATGTCATCCATTTTCATGAGTGCCAGAAAAACGACGAGCAAAGCCACAGCATTGTAGCCTACATTGGTGCTCCGTCTTGTGGACGTTCTGAATCATGTAGGGATGCCAGTGTAAAATGCGCAGCCAAATCTTTTGAACTGTTGACCACAGGAGAGAATTCCACGGAAACAACGCAATTACTGGCTGCAGAATTTGAGGGATGAGAAGCTATTGCTGCCGTTCTGAGTAATCAAAGTTACCAGCAGTGTAAGGTCTTTTTCTCAATAGGCATTGTATTTCGTACAGAAAACGTCAACTTTATTATCCTTTACACCAATAATCACTTCGTCGATCGACAAACAGCATTCTGACGTCAGAACCGGACACATTTCACATTCTGACCGCCTACAGCGTCATATATAAACCTGGTGGCAGGAAGCGGAAGTTTTATTTTTTCCAGCATTCTCCACACATACAAGAGCCCAATGAATGAACATACTTACGATGCTACAGCGACCTGTTATGTAAGCAAGCAGTACTTCAACATCGTCAGTTCCGTTATGAACATCCGGTACAATGTGATTAGTTTTGTTGCCAGTACATTTGTACATCGCGGTATAAAACCCTAAAGCATCTCCGAAGGCTATACAATTAATTCTAGATGGCAGCCTCATCTGCTAAAGAGTTACATAATTTTGGATTCTTTCTCCAATTATAGTGCAAAAGTTTCTAGGTAAAAATTCCGTAAAGTAAACTCCTTTGATCAGGTCAAACTTCGTTACACACACACACAGACACACACCTACCCGCCCACCCTCACAGCCACCGCCCCCCCCCCCCCCCCCACCACACACACACACTCATACTCATCCGATAAATTCAGAACTACAAACTCCCTTACAGTTATTCTCAAAAGCGAATCCTTCTGCTTCACTGTACGCCTACCATGGCTATTCCGCTGAATCGAACACAGTCATACAACAACCCCCCTCTTAGATGAGTAGGGAATGAAAGACGTTAGCATAGAAAAAGTGTGTCTCTGCTGAGTAACTGCTGCAATTTGGAATGCGGAAGCACCTTTTTTTCTATTAAGTGTTTTGGTGCGGCCATCATGACCTTTTCTGCATCGCCAACCTCTTCACCTCCAAGAAACACTTTCGCACAATGACACCAGTATTTTGTTGCATGCATTACAGTATTTGTTTTCTCCTACGGCTTTATCTCTCTACGACTCCATGGGTACCACAAAACTGTATTTTCGTAGTTTTGATTAATCCTTCATTTTACTCCTCTGTCCTCACTTTCATGTTGTTACATATTTGTACCATGAGAACGGTATAGTCTTCTCTTCATTTATTGAGAGTATATTGCTGACGTGCTGCCGACATTGTTGTTTGTAATTCAATGTATTATCCGATTTCCATGGCAACTCCAATTTTTAATATTTTGATTGTTCAATTATGTCTCTAGAATCTTCTGACCACAGTTTTCAAATTCTTTAACAGTTGCAATATTTTTGGTCAAGAACGAGTATTCTTTAAGAGCGAAAAGAACAATATGCGTATGTCTTTCTTTTCTTTATTTGTGCTCTAAGAGTCACTACGGAGTATGTTGCTGACGGTACCTTCTTGTATACCACGTATTAAATCGTATTTTCGGATGGAGGGTGGAATGAATATCTTCAAGAATGTGCCACTCTGTGAACTGAAATTTAATTTTGTTAGCAGCATTGTAGCGTTTCCCCTTATATCTAATAAATAAATGTTCCTGCCGTGATTCATTACTAGGATCGACACAACAACCATAGATGTTGTAGTTTGTAAATGTTTGTAAAAGGGGTAGTCAGACGAACAGGAGACAGATAGAAAAAAAGTAAGTAAACTGTTAATTATTTAAAAAGAAATCCCCATAACAGTTAACACATTTATCTCACTGTGAGACAAGATGGTCAATGCATTCATGGAAAAATTTTGCTTTTGCCTACATAAACGTGATTGTACACAGGCGTGGGTGGACACACATGTTACTAAGTTTTAGTATGTCCATTCTTTTGATCAGAGGTCTTGGGGACCACAGACGTTTACTATTTTACGAAAATGAAACGCCTCCAGCTGTCCTTATGATTTTAATTATTTTGTATCTTCCAGTTTCGGCGCTTCAGGGCACCATCTTCAGATCTGTATGTATAAAACTGTAATGATAGCATTGTGAACTCATCATTCATGCAACACAAAAACAGAATGAGACTCAAGAACAAGACTCAATAAGTGATTTACAATAACATTTGATAGAACGAACAAATACATCCATTGTCACATATATGAAGTTTACCATAACGAATTTCCACTCCACACATTGTGCAATTATATTATTTATTAATAAGTTCCTTAGATAACTATTCCATCACTTTTTATTGGCCAGTCAGGCATACATTATCTGCACAACCCTGAAATAACCTACTGAAAGACTAAATAACTGTATTAATTGATAAATGCATAAAGGAGACAACGCCTCAGAAACTAGTAAAGCGACTGAACATTACCTACGCATTGTGTGTAAGTTTAAAATGCTGAGTTGCGAAACGTATGACAAAGGCTACAACCTCATAAACAAGTAAAGAGAAGAAATACGATCCATGTGTCGGGTAAAGCATAAAATGCTGAACTGTACACAGTTGCGGGGCATACTTATGTCATATGCATAAAACGAATGTCCAAGACGTGTCAGAGGACTAAATATAAGACCCACTTCAGATCATAACATATGTGTAACATATGATAAACCCCCACAAGAAACTGTTAATGATGAAAAACATTCATGTGCGAATGCATCCATATATCATGTACTGCCATGAAACTGTCAAACACGGGGACACTAATTAGCCTGTGAGGATTCGTTGCACCATAAAGGATGACTCGACAATATATATGCATCGTAAGGAGTGTGTCAGAACTCCCCATTACATAAAACAATACGTCCCGCTTAACGCTATTCTTTGCATTGTGTAAGCACTCAGATATCGATTGGTGCTGCGCATTGCTGTAAACCACATGGAAAAAGGCAGTCATCTAAAGAGGTGAGTGCAAATCTTGGGGCCAAAACAGTGACACTGTCACACCACATGTCATGTACTCTAGCCCGTTAGATTGCGTTGCATAAGTCAGATTCTGTATCAGATGAAACTTCTTATTCAAATACGCAGTCAGATATCTTACACAAATTTTACGAGTAGTTTTAAGTTTTTCATGTAACGATCTGTTGAGGGCTTAAATAACAGTGAAAATGACACTCATACAACAGACACACGCAGTGTTATGCAGGTTAGATTTAGCCGTTGCTGCCGCAGATTTGTTGCATATACGTTAGTACATAAAAACTCAAAACTAACATTTGGATAAGTTATCTGAAAGCGGATTTGAATAAGAATTTTCAAGTGATACAGAATCTAACTAATGCAACAGAATCTATTGAACTAGAGTACATGACATGTTGTGGTGTGTCAGAGTCACTGTTTTTGCATTCACCACTGTAGATGACTGCCTTTTTCAATGTGATTTACCGCTATGCGCAGCAGTATGCAGGAGCAGCGGCTAAAGCTGATTGTTACTAAGTATAAATTTAATAAAAAGAGTTTGCTTGGTTTCTGTTAACTACCAACTAACTGTTGAGAAGGGATTTCATTAATTAAGTCTATTTAAAACTTCAGAATCATCATGAACAAATACTAATAATGACAGTGACAAATGACATATGTGCCAGTAATGACTGAGTGCCAGACTAACAAATTATTTCAATTTCAAAATTACATTAACATTTGGCATCCAGAGCATATTATTTAGATGTGGAGAATAATAATTATAATTTGGAGGACAAGGAGGCTTTTTTCATTGACAAGCAAAACCTGGGATTACTGCAAACTCGTACTAACAGTCACAAGATTAACACTGCAATTGCGTTTGATCTATGATTGCGAATTTTACCTTGAATTCCACTTCCAAGCGTAGTTAAGCCATCTAAATCTCTGCTGGCTATATAAATGAAATCAGGCCTTGAGTGTGGTAAGGTCTGCTATCACCGACGTGAGGGCAGCGTTGCACGTCTAAGGTCTCGACCGACACTACTACTTCCACTCTCGCAGACGGACCTTGTCTCACAACAATGCCTAGAATCGCGCTCCCATATTTCGCCCTCAGATTGTTACTATCGATATCTGAGTGCTTACACAATGCAAAGAATAGCGTTAAGATGGATATATTGTTTTATGTAAGGCAGAGCTCTGACACACAACATGAAGTATCAGATAAGCTTTCTGACTACTAAACTACTCATAAAGTACTCACATAAGTGAACACACAGAAATAAAATGTAACATATAGTTATGAATAAAAGTACTGTAACCAGTACACACCTAGGTCTTTCGATGACAATAAAACCAAAGCCGTTACATCCACGCAATTCGATTTTCAAAGGATAATAAGTCCGGCTGTAGGTGTTTCATTTTCTTACCACATGTTGCTAAGGTCGTTTCGACTAGGCTGTAGAAGTGTCGCTACGAAGCCATAACACATCCTTCTTACTGTCCTGATCCCTGTCCATGCGATTTCCATATTTTTGGAGCCCTGAATAAAGTCATTAATGGCCATCTATTTTCTTCGAACAAAGAGATACAAGCCTAGGTACAGCCGCACTCATTTTTCCATGAAGCCATTGATCGTTCTTGTCTCGTAGTGGAATAAATGTATTGAGTTACGGCGAGTACTTTTGAAACAATAGGCAGTATGCTTACTCTGTGTCGGTTTCATTTCACTGCCCCTTACATGAGGCGGGTCAAGTAGAATGAAACGCAAAGGTAAATTGTACAAATTTTACCTGATGTCAGCGGGAGGCGGCATGCTTAGCTGCCCCACTGTTCTGTCAATGTCCGTACTACATTTCCCTGCTGCAGACTGTAGACCCTAAAAATGCGATCTAAAGAAAGTGAAGTTTTAGAGTGGCTTTCAGGGATGGTACCATGAAAAAATTCTTAACACAAGGGATACCACATTGTTTATTAATTTAATCTAAAATGAGGAAAGTGGATTGTCATGATCCATCCTGTCCGAGAGCAACCTGAAATAATTAGCCACAGTCGAACTATAACCTTTCGAGCACCATAATATTCACGAAACCATACACGGCATCTGTTTCCATGTTTGTTCAGTTTTAATGGTTGCACTAGTCAGTACAAAACTTTAAGCTGCCTTCTTAATTTAGAATTATTACTCGTGATTTACTGGTGTTCGCAGCCTCGACAACAGTACTAGAATGGATGCAAACGTTTTCCGAGCGAAAGATGAATTTCAACCCACTTTTAATTAAAATAAAGTAACATTATCGGTGCACTCGTGGTGTCTAGATGGGGACTGGTCTGTGACCGGGTTCGGGGCTATCTTTAATCGTTTAGACCTACCCGCGTAGGTCGCTGTCTTGATTAGTTTGTTAAGTCCGCCAGTCACTCACTGCATTACATTAATTCTCTTATTAATCTTTGTAACAAATTTCCATTAACGGAAACGTTAATTTATACCTTCAGAATTATCAAAATAGCACCTTAATCATTTAAACACTAAATACGAATACTGGAAGTTATACTTGCTTTGTGACGGAATGGTTAACGTGTTAAATAGTTAGGTTAAACATTTTAGAACGGTTGTAAATATGTAAAGCGCACGATTATACAATTGACTGCATTAGTTAACCGTTCGACATTTAATTCGCGTTGATTTAATTGGGGTGAATATTTAACTATTTGCTGTGAATAACGAAATACTTAATGAACCGGAATGTACCACATAAATCGTTTCGAAATTCCGATGCTGGGTATCGGAATGCTGTGTTTAACCGCACAGTGTCCGCATATTACAGTGATATATCACACTCCGTGTGATCACATGGAGCGTACGTATTTTGACATGTTCCAAGACTGCAGTAGAGAAGATGTTAAGAAATTAATTTTCTTACACGGAATATTATAGCAACCAGTCACTTTTTACAATGCTATTTGTTTATTTAAACAGCGCCGTTACCGGTTTCGAATGAGTTCGTCTTCAGGCGAGTAGTTAACGATTTACAGTACATTTCGTGTTTGTTTCTCCACCTGACGAAACTTTCTTTGGGGCGGTGATGCCCTACAACCAAAACAAGATGTGAGACAACGTCTTTTTAATTGTAATTGTGCCTCACGACAATTTTAAGTGATGTAAACATATTATTATTATTAAATGGAAGATGTTTCGTTTACTTACTATGAAGAATCCACGCCATTACATTCCAGTGCTTATCATCTTGCAACATCCAAAACTGTATAATGCACATTTTGTGTTTATATATGCACATAATGTAACACACTGCTCACACACTTAGAATTTTCATCACATGGAAGTATGAATACAGAGATGGCGATATTACAACCATAAGAATGTCAAAGACTTTAACCCTTAGAGATATTTCATTATGTGCATGTATGTGACGTCAGAAATTTACAAAATGCTAATGTTACGTTACTTACTGTTTACAGCCGGCCGGTGTGGCCGAGCGGTTCTAGGCGCTACAATCTGGAACCGTGCGACCGCTACGGTCGAAGGTTCGAATCCTGCCTCGGGTATGGATGTGTGTGATGTCCTTAGGTTATTTAGGTGTAAGTAGTTCCGACTTCTAGGGGACTGATGAACTCAGCAGTTAAGTCCCATAGTGCTCAGAGCCATTTGAACCATTTTTTTTTTTTTTTACTGTTTACACTGAAAGAGAACTGATTAAAATTAAGATAAACAAATAAAGTAGTCAGTCATAAAGTCCTACTGCAGTGATATAGCCGGCCGGTGTGGCCATGCGGTTCTAAGCGCTTTAGTCTGGAACCGCGTGACCGCTACGTCGCAGGTTCGAATCCTGCCTCGGGCATGAATGTGTGTGATGTCCTTAGGTTAGTTTGGTTTAAGTAGTTCTACGTTCTAGGGGACTGATGACCACAGATGTTAAGTCCCATAGTGCTCAGAGCCATTTTTTTTCTTTTTTTTTTGCAGTGATATTACGCAAATATTTTAGTATACATTGGCACAAAAGTAAATGATAAGGGACAGACGTACATAAATAACTATTACAACTATGGACATATTATGGCATATGTTGAAAATACAGTAAATGGTTTGGGATAGATGTGCATATATAAATATTAGAAATATTACAAAAATGGACCTTTTTTATTTTTTGCTTCAAGTTGGAAAGCAAGTGAATGAAACTTTGAAGGAAGGCTGTATTGGCTAGCTCGGTTTGTTCATTGAGGACATTTTGTGCTGATTCGCTTTTATGTACAAACATTTCAATCTCCTCAAGCAAATACATGAAACTACCCTTCTGAGCATGGTGCAATACTTGTACACGGTCTTAAGTGTTCTTTATTCCATGACTGTTTATAGTTGTGTGCGTGGGAAATGTGGAATTTGAAGTGTTGTTCAAACTTATGGCATGTATATGCTCTTTGAACCATGTCTCAATGATTATTCCAGTTTGTCCTTTTCAGTAAGAGGGGCAACTTTGACAGCTGAGTTTATATATGCCAGATTTTTTTTGTATGCGGGGTTATTACTTTTTGAGTTGTGAACTACTAACTGCTGGAGTTTGTTGTTTGTGTGGAAGCTTATTTTAATATTTCAGTTTTAAAAACGTCGCTTTTTTAATAGGATATTCTCCCTAAGAAAGGTAGTGCGACATACAAACATCAAAAAAGTTTTGCATCACCTCGTCTCCGAGACTTTCGGAACCTGTACAGAATATTGGAATATAGATCAACATAAACATAAGTTCCGCCCTTTTTATTTCTCATGAAAACCACACATTGCATGTTGTACCACCATACAGCGAGACCTTCAGAGATGGTGGTCAAGATCGCTGTACACACCGGTACCTCTAATACCCAGTAGCACGTCCTCTTGCATTGATGCATTCCTGTGTCGTGGCATACTATCCACAAGTTCATCAAGGCACTGTTGGTCCAGATTGTCCCAGTCCTCAACAGCGATTCGGATTAGATCACTCAGAGTGGTTGGGGGGTCACGTCGTCGGTAAACAGCCCTTTTCAATCGATCCCAGGCATGTTCGGTAGGGTTCATGTCTGGAGAATATGCTGGCAACTCTAGTCGAGCCATGTCGTTAGCCATAAAGGTAGTCATTTACAAGACGTGCACGAAGGGGCGCTAATCGTCGTCCATGAAGACGAATGTCTCGCGAATATGCTGCCGATGCAGTTACACCATCGGTCGGAGGATGGCATTCACGTATTGTAAAGCCGTAACAGAGCCTTCCATGACCACCAGCGGCGTACGTCGGCCCAACTTCACGCAACCCTAAAACAGCTGCACTCCACCTTCCTACACTCGCTGGACAGTGTGTCTAATGCGTTCAGCCTGACAGGCTTGCCTCCAAATACGTCTTTGACAATTGTCTGGTTGTAGGCATATGCGACACTAATCGGTGAAGATAACGTGATGCCAATCTTGAGCCGTCCATTCGGCACGTTGCCGGCCCATTTGCACCACGCTGCATCGTGTCGTGGTTGCAAAGATTGACCTCGCCATGGACGTCAGTGAAGCTGCGCATCATGCAGCCTATTGCGCACAGTTTGAGTCTTAACACGACGTCCTGTGGCTGCACGAAAAGCATTATACAACATGATGGCGTGGCTGTCAGCGTTCGTGCGAGCCATAATCCATAGGTAACGGTCTTCCGCTGCCGTAGTAGGCGTTGGGCGGCCTGAGCGAGGCATGAAATTGACAGTTCCTGTCTCTCTGTATCTCCTCCATATCCGAACAACATCTCTTTGGTTCACTCCGAGACGGCTGGACACTTCCCTTTTTGAGAGCCCTTCCTGGCACAAAGTAAAAATCCGGACGTGATACAGCTGCGGTATTGATCGTCCAGACATGGGTGAACTACAGACAACACGGGCCGTGTACTTCCTTCGTGGTGGAATGACTGGAACTGATCGGTCAGACCACCTCCATCTAATAGGAGCCGCTCGTGCATTGTTGATTACATCTTTGGGCGGGTTTAATGACGTCTCTGAACAGTAAAAGGGACTGTGTCTGTAATACTATATCCACAGTGAACTTCTATCTTCAGAAGTTCTGGGAACTGGGGCGATGTGAAACTCTTTTCTACTGTGTATTGTATAGGTTGCATGTTTGTCTGGTGCACAGTTTTGTTGGCTGAAGGTGTTTAGATTTTTTTGTGATAGTTTGTCTATCATGAGAAGGCTGTATCCATTGTTTGAGGCTGTTGTTTCAATGATACTGAATTCTTTTTCTTTTTTAATTGGTTCAAGTGGAATTTTGTGGATCTAAAACATGCAGTCTTATGCGGGTTTGGATGACAAGATGAGCTGTTGATACATACATCAGTGGATGTTAGTTTCCTGTTACATGTTCACAGATAAGTCTGGACAGTTGGATATGTAGGCAGCGTAGAATATAACAATGAAACATTTTTGCCAAAGACTTCGAGATATGTGAGGAACTATTTTATATTTTGGAGGTTCCTGAACGATGGGTGAGCAGATATAAATTTGTCGGTTTCTTCGTGGCATTTCGACCAATTCCGCCACAAATGTACCTGCTGCGGAAGCATTGTGACATTTATTATTGGCACACAACGGAATTTAGTGGTGAGCTTCCACCTGCTATACCGTTTGGTTGGCCCATAGGCGAGTGAAAAAAGTAATTGTGTGCTTCCCTATTCACAATACATATTCCAACCCAGTGAATGACTCACTTAGGACTAGGGTAGTGTGCTTTGAACGTGGAGAAAATTTGAACAATTTAGCATGAAAATATGACCTCATACATTAAAGCAAAGGAGGAGGTGGATTGTTTTCAACGGTGACAACCTCTTTCTCTCGCTAAAACTAATGTCACCACAAAGCCATGCTCAAGGACACCCAATATGACCCAACTTGTTTCCCACACACCCTGTCAAAGGATAGGCGCAAGGCTGATGACCATTCTGAAAGTAGATTGTTTTCAATTCGACCTCTTGGTCTATGTAAACTTCTCAGTTACCATTTAAAACTATCAAAAATTTATTCACAGTTTCCCAATGCAATCACATTGAAACATTTTTATAAAAAGGAATTTTAATACAATGATTTTATCAAGAAGTTGACCTGTGACTATCACACATACTATACCTCTGATCAAAAGAGAGTTCATACATAAGAGCAAAATCACACATGGTCCACTCAGCTGACACTCATCCTTTGACACATGATTATTGGAACATTCTCACTGCACCCATTTACTCTCAAGACATGCAAGGAGTTCATGGATCTGGTTTATAGTATACCATTTATCAAATCGTTATGTAACGAGCAAAAAACTGTGTAACACGTTACAAACAAGAACACATGGATAAATACAGCATAAAAATGTGAATGTCGATTTAAATTGTGACCTTTGTAACTACCTGACACTGGATACATGTAATTCCAATAGTGATTAAAACAGATAAAACAAATTTCATATACATTATGACAGTGGCTTGATAATGAGAGTAGACTCATGTAATGATGAGACATAAAGACTACAGAAAACTACTGGTCATAAAATATGTGGCTTATAAAAATGCCAGAATTAGAGAGAAACTATAAGCTTTTTAGTGACATAATAGCAACAACATTTAATGTTGTAACAAGAATATATATGAAATTCGTTAAATTGACCATTTAGATAGGGAGCTAATCGTAACTGGAGACTTGTTATAGTTGCTGTGCATTCTTGAGCTGATTAAGAAACCAGATAACTCTTTAAAATAAAATTATGAGCAGTAAAAAGTCCGCAAAAGTATGCTGCATGGGCATAGGTGTGGCAAAGCGTCGAATCATTAGCTGTCAGACAGTAAAGTAAGGTAAAGTGGTATGGCGTCAACGACTGAGACCAAGGGCTTGTTCAGCCGCCTGCAGGCACCTTCCTTTGTGAATTATGAACTTTGTATGTAAGTATGTAAAGTGTAAGTGACTGTAATGGGTGTGTGGGGAGTGTAGTGTCATGTTCATGTTGGAGGTAATGAGAGAGTGAGGGGCAAAACCAGTGCCGACATATAGCCTATTCCTCTCCAAAAGCACCAAGGGACTTCCAACTTAATGTTCACATCTGACATACCTATTGCCATTAACAGAGTGACATGCTATCACTTCCTGAAACATTGCAGAGAGCTTTGGAATTTAACCCATGACTTTGGCCAAAGATCAGTGATTTTACGCTAACACCTCCCTTCCCCTACTGGTATACGAGGTGTGACAATAAAGTAATGAGACTGATGTGAAGAAAAAATGTTTCTTACTGTTTTAGACAAGTTTAATATTGTCTCCTTCAAAGTAGTTCCCTTCTGATAGCTCATACTTTTTCTAGCGTTTCTTCCATTGATGGTAACATTTCTGGAACTCATCTTCTGCAATATCCTCCAAGACCCTCGCCACAGCTTTTTGAACATCTTGTGTTGTTTGAAAATGGTGTCTCTTGACCACCGTTTTGACTCTTGGAAATAGAAAAAAGTCGTACGTTACGATATCTGGTGAATAAGGTGGCTGTTGTAGTAACTGAAATTTGTTTTGAGGTTAAAAATTGCTGTACTGACAGAGCAGTATGGGATGGTGCATTAGCGTGATGCAGAATCCAATTATCAGCTATGTTCGATCTTCAGTTATTACTAGACGAACCATTTCTCGATTGATGTTCAGTTCTTCTGCAATCATTTTCATGGATAATCTTCGATCTGATCACATGACTTCACACATCCTGGCCAAGTTGACATCCATCCGTGAGGTTGATGGTCGTCCAATGTGGTCTTCATCTACAACATTCGTTCTGCCTTCACTTAACATTTTATGCCAACAAAAAACTTGAGCTCTTGACATAACCTCCTCTCCAAAAGCCTTCTGAAGCTTACCATAAACTGTTGTCGCGTTTTCATCCAGTTTAATGCAGAAAGAAATGGCATACCGTTGCGCAATATTATGTGGTTCCATTTCCGTGACGAGAGACCCAAACACATGTTAACTTATTACATCATAACTCACGACTGGGCAGTTGCATCGATGTGCCACTTGGACCAGATGCAGCATATAGACCAAGGTCCAAGATATTGTGCCTACATAAGTCTGCAGGGTTGCCACTTCTTCCAAATAAAATCAGTCTCATTACTTTATTGTCGCACCTTATACATATAGATCTTGGTGGGAACAGTTTGATTTGTCAGCGTCATTAATAAATAAGCAGAAATGCGACCAGGTGTTGTGATGTGTCACTGGAGTGTTACACATTAACACGGAGTACCTGAGTACCTCATTAACAGTTACCACACACAGGATTTCTCAGTGATATTCCGTTAATGTGGAAGCGCGTTAGTGTCAGTGTGTTTTCGTGAGTACTGCAATGTGTGAGCAGTGACTTTAGGGCCCCATGAGGTGTACATAAAATGTGCTCGAGGAGCAATCAGTTGTTGCGGCACCTGGCATTCCTCCATCATGAACATTGTGTGCATGGCTGAATCAGGTGGTTCCTGTGGTGGGAAGTCGGCCTGTGAGACCAGGACAGCTCAATGTGAAAACAATAACAGGCATCCAGATAAATTTTCAAGGGCGTCTCTTTTTGGTGTGTTGGACAGCACGTGTGCCCTTCATATAGCAAACCACACCGTCAGGACCACTAGGCAACTGTCTGATGACAGTGGGGTTGATCTCGTCCAGGGATGAGCAACGAACAAATTAGCTATAAATGGAGTAGAACATGTGTTGTTCCCAACTAGGGGTCATAGAACCTGACCAGATGATCGCTCCACATATATGGCGGGTAGCATAGGCCTGGTCTTTCTAGGAGAGGATAAAAACAATATATCTTGGAGTGCACAATGTGCAACATGGGGCTGCACTTGCTTGCATTGCAGCCAGTTGCCTGAGTACATTGACTCTAAAGGATATTTACTAATGCATTCGTTTTTGCTTGGCATTAGAGGTGGAGTCGCCGCTGAAGAAGCACGTGTGATTACCAGAAAAGAGCCTCCTGCATCCGTCATTCTCCATCACCATGACACGGTGTCCCCAAATAGAGCACCTGCCCAGGTGCCAGGCAGTCTGCCTCGTGCGTGCTTGTATCGTTGCTGTCTTCAGCATCGAGAAGACCTTTGCCCATTGGCTGCCTCAGTCACGTGAACAGAAGGGTAGATGCGGCCACCCCATTTATGAACTCCAGTCGAGTCACATGCTGGTGAGCCTCACTGGAACGTGGGGTAGGCCTCCTCCCACTCAGCTCGTCCGCCACTCTTCCTTTTCCACCAACCTGCACACTTCACTTGTTGTTGGCGAGTTCAGGAACTGGTGTCTGCACACTACGCTATGCCCCTGTATTCCCCGCCTGCACATCAGAAATGTGAACCCTGTCAGTTGTTCCAAAAGCGTTGATTGTCATAACAACTGTTTATCAACATTACTACAGACATCATCATTACAAAGACATACTGTCATTTTCGTTGGCTTTATAATAATTCCTATTAGCTTGCATAAAACGATAAAAAACAATGGGATGATATATTGTCAGCGGTGTATTGTATCTAGATTCCTTATACTAAGACATTTAGGACAGCCATCTATTTATAAACTACTAACGATCTTACAACCAACCTATCTTGTAGAACTGTGTAAAGACCATTTTAGACAACGACTTATGCTGATAGACTTATGGATGTTACCGTTTAATTGCCACCACCAAACGAAAAGAAGAATATGAACAACATAGATATGCATGCATACTGTGAAAGTTTATTGCATTGTGAACAAGTACGTATTATGCAATGCAGACTAATTACTGAAAATCTTAGGAAACTGTATCCATCACCTAATCTTCTATCTACTAGGATTCACTCTAATAACTGACTACTGTGCTTAGCACACCCTCCATCAAGATGAGGTCACGAGGGTTTCCTGGTCACCATCCTGTGAATACGTAGAAACCAAACACAAAAACACAAAACATAATGCGCCAGTATGGTAGATATAGATTTCATAAATGCGAAAAAAAGGAAGGGCAGAGGAAAACAAATTTTGGTGATACCTGTACTCTTGAAGGCTCGACGATAGTTACGTAAGTTGTGTTTTTTTTCACTGCATGCTGTGACATGTTGGTGAGGTGTTGCGCTGCTGAGCTTGAGACAGCTATCAATGGAGTTACTGGCTCTGGAACATCATCTCACTTCCAAAAGACCATTACTGGAACTTACAGATGTACATCAGGAGATGCTTGCGGATCACCGGGCTTACACAAAATATCACATCTTCTCTCTATTAACGTAGCATCTTTGGAAGGAATTAACAGCAAGGTCATGTTCTGCATGTGCCTTTTACTTAGCTGACCATTAGTCATGACTTTGTCGAAGAGCTGCAATTTCATACTCTCTCATGGTTGTGCATCCTACTCTATCCAGCACACATGTCTGCAAACGTGTTACTTTTGCGAATAATTCGTGACCTGAATGAGGATGGACCCAACGCTACTGACGACAGGGCGGGTGCTGTGGCCTGCTTAGCATTGTACTCTAGCGAAGTAGGCGCAGAACGCCACTTTGCTGTCGCCATACTCATCTGAAACTTCGCGCTGCCCAGCTGAGGTGAGCCAAGACTCATTCGAAAGAGGAAGCTCCTCCCGTGGTTAGCTCCAATATGAAATATCCCAACATCAGAAATGCATAATATTGAATGTTAATGTTTATGGTTTGGTTTGGCTCACTCAATTTGGATATTCCCGTCCATATGGATTCACACCTCTCGATCATCATTAGCGTTAAAACAACACCCATGTTTGTTCTAAAGTAGAATGTTGTCACCATCATCATCATCATCATCATTTAAGACTGATTGTGCCTTTCAGCGTTCAGTCTGGAGCATAGTCCCCCTTCTAAAATTCCTCCATGATCCCCTATTCCGTGCTTACATTGGTGCCTCTTCTGATGTTAAGCCTATTACTTCAAAATCATTCTTAACCGAATCCAGGTACCTTTTCCTTGGTCTGCCCCGACTCCTCCTACCCTCTACTGCTGAACCCTTGACTCTCTTGGGTAACCTTGCTTCTCCCATGTGTGTAACATGACCCCACCATCTAAGCCTGTTCGCCCTGACTGCTACATCTTTAGAGTTCATTCCCAGGTTTCCTTTGATTTCCTCATTGTAGACACCCTCCTGCCATTGTTCCCATCTACTAGTACCAGCAATCTTCCTAGCTACTTTCATATACTTAACCTCAACCTTCTTGATAAAGTAACCTGAATCCACCCAGCTTTCGCTCCCATACAACAAAGTTGGTAGAAAGATTGAACGGTGCACAGATAACTTAGTCTTGGTACTGACTTCCTTCTTGCAGAAGAGAGTAGATCGTAGCTGAGCGCTCACTGCATTAGCTTTGCTACACCTCGCTTCCAGTTCTTTCACTATGTTGCCATCCTGTGAGAATATGCATCCTAAGTACTTGAAACCGTCCACCTGTTCTAGCTTGGTTCCTCCTATTTGCCACTCAATCCGTTTATATTTCTTTCCCACTGACACTACTTTCGTTTTGGAGATGCTAATCTTCATACCATAGTCCTTACATTTCTGATCTAGCTCTGAAATATTACTTTGCAAACTTTCAATCGAATCTGCCATCACAACTAAGTCATCCGCATATGCAGGACTCCTTATTTTGTGTTCACATATCTTAATCTCACCCAGCCAGTCTATTGTTTTCAACATATGATCCATAAATAATATGAACAACAGTGGAGACAGGTTGCAGCCTAGTCTTACCCCTGAAACTACTCTGAACCATGAACTCAATTTACCGTCCACTCTAACTGCTGCCTGACTATCCATGTAAAGACTTTTAATTGCTTGCAAAAGTTTGCCTCCTATTCCATAATCTCGTAGAACAGACAATAACTTCCTCCTAAGAACCCGGTCATATTGTAACGCCGGAAATGCATATCCTCCTATTTCCATCTATTGCACTGCAAATTTTTTTCCTTATTTTGGTACCTGAAGATATAACATTTCTGTGTCTTTGTATATTGTAATCGTTTTACTATTTGTATATACACTCCTGGAAATGGAAAAAAGAACACATTGACACCGGTGTGTCAGACACACCATACTTGCTCCGGACACTGCGAGAGGGCTGTACAAGCAATGGTCACACGCACGGCACAGCGGACACACCAGGGACCGCGGTGTTGGCCGTCGAATGGCGCTAGCTGCGCTGCATTTGTGCACCGCCGCCGTCAGTGTCAGCCAGTTTGCCGTGGCATACGGAGCTCCATCACAGTCTTTAACACTGGTAGCATGCCGCGACAGCGGGGACGTGAACCGTATGTGCAGTTGACGGACTTTGAGCGAGGGCGTATAGTGGGCATGCGGGCGGCCGGGTGGACGTACCACCGAATTGCTCAACACGTGGGGCGTGAGGTCTCCACAGTACATCGATGTTGTCGCCAGTGGTCGGCGGAAGGTGCACGTGCCCGTCGACCTGGGACCGGACCCCAGCGACGCACGGATGCACGCCAAGACCGTAGGATCCTACGCAGTGCCGTAGGGGACCGCACCGCCACTTCCCAGCAAATTAGGGACACTGTTGCTCCTGGGGTATCGGCGAGGACCATTCGCAACCGTCTCCATGAAGCTGGGCTACGGTCCCGCACACCGTTAGGCCGTCTTCCGCTCACGCCCCAACATCGTGCAGCCCGCCTCCAGTGGTGTCGCGACAGGCGTGAATGGAGGGACGAATGGAGATATGTCGTCTTCAGCGATGAGAGTCGCTTCTGCCTTGGTGCCAATGATGGTCGTATGCGTGTTTGGCGCCGTGCAGGTGAGCGCTACAATCAGGACTGCATACGACCGAGGCACACAGGGCCAACACCCGGCATCATGGTGTGGGGAGCGATCTCCTACACTGGCCGTACACCACTGGTGATCGTCGAGGGGACACTGAATAGTGCACGGTACATTCAAACCGTCATCGAACCCATCGTTCTACCATTCCTAGACCGGCAAGGGAACTTGCTGTTCCAACAGGACAATGCACGTCCGCATGTATCCCGTGCCACCCAACGTGCTCTAGAAGGTGTAAGTCAACTACCCTGGCCAGCAAGATCTCCGGATCTGTCCCCCATTGAGCATGTTTGGGACTGGATGAAGCGTCGTCTCACACGGTCTGCACGTCCAGCACGAACGCTGGTCCAACTGAGGCGCCAGGTGGAAATGGCATGGCAAGCCGTTCCACAGGACTACATCCAGCATTTCTACGATCGTCTCCATGGGAGAATAGCAGCCTGCATTGCTGCGAAAGGTGGATATACACTGTACTAGTGCCGACATTGTGCATGCTCTGTTGCCTGTGTCTATGTGCCTGTGGTTCTGTCAGTGTGATCATGTGATGTATCTGACCCCAGCAATGTGTCAATAAAGTTTCCCCTTCCTGGGACAATGAATTCACGGTGTTCTTATTTCAATTTCCAGGAGTGTATATGCATTTATGTCGATGTATAATTGGTTTGTTTTGTGAATATTATTTGTATTTATACGCTGGGTCTGGCCTAGGGAAAACTATGCTATCGAACGAATACATCGATAGGTCGTGTGGAGAACCAAAGTGTTTAGGATCTTTGGTAGTGTTAACTCTGCCGCGTGGAGCGCGGGCTGAGCAGAGAGGAGTCTGGCTGGGGTGGTGCAGTGGAGCAAGTGTGTTGTGTGACGCTCCCGCGAGTTGCTGCGCTTTCGGGGTTGGGCAGCATGTAATTGCGCTCGACTTGCTATGATAGTTTCTGACACGGTGTCGCGGACGGGAAGCATTAGCTGGCGCACATCAAGAGCCCGTTTCGCCTGGTGACCGTGTCGAGAAGAAGGTGCGCCAACATCCAGCTTCTGCAACAGCGACGGCCGACAATGAGTGACTCCTTCTCGATCGACGGCTTCAAACCTTCAATCAACCAACAAGGAAGACTGGAAGCACGTTAAGTTTTAGAACTGTATGGCAGACCTCAGCTTTTCAAACTTTTAAAATTGTTGCATCACAAAATTACAGCAACTTAGCATGAACCTTTGTTGCTCATTGTCCCAATTGCATTGCCAAGCAGGGTCCCTTCCTTTTCCAGAATGAACTCGAGTGTCGTTGAAATTCAAACGCCAGCATTAAAGTAAAAGCATTCGATTTCACTGCTTTAATTTCAAAGTTCAGTTAAGGTATTCATAGCTGGCTACAATATTTAGATTACACAAGCACAAATTAAGAGTGCGAGTTTTGTTACCGTATTTTAGCTCACCTGTGACTGCAGCTCCGCTTGGTACGTACTAACTTTTACTATTGTTAATTGTTCAGAATCATTTAATTCAAGTTCAAAGTTAAATCTCTTACTTCTAAATTGCATAGATTCAAGTAGCTTTTGAAATGATTGTTGAGGTAGTCCAAGACTAACCGTATGTAACTGAATTTCGATGTGCTTCAGAAAGAAAGCTCACTATTAACTTTAGTCACTAAATTAACTTTCGATTTTCGGGTTTTATTAATTCTTTTGCTAAATTAAGTCAGAGTGTAGCGAAATTTACTACTTCTGACAAACTTTCAGTTTTCACACTACACGTGTCAACCTTCAGTTGTCACGCTTCTAGTGCTAATTATATGTGTAATAATCTTTCTTTTTCAGTTACTATAGTAATTGTCCTTAGGACTGGCGACCGTAATTTCCCCCAAATCTCAAATATCTAATTAGCGCCAATCAATTGTTAACGTGACGACCGCACATTTACTTTCTTTATTAACTTTACCGCTTTTCAAAATTAATATCCACCTTTCATTTAGATGTAACCCTTTCCTCCCTCTTTACCGACAGATTAACTTCGGTGACGATTGCTTTTCCCAAATTTCCATTAGGTACACGCGGTTTAATTTTTCACTGTCATTAAGGTCGATAAGCGAGGGGGAGGTTACAATATGCCTTTTCTAGATACAATTCCCTGTTCCACTCATAACACTTCTACATTATTTGCCGTAGGCTAAAGATCTGGTCCTGACAACCTCTAAGAGGCCTAAACCCACACTGATTTTCATCCAATTGGTCATCAGCTAATACTCGCATTTTCCTTTCAACAATACCTGAGAGGATTTTACCCACAACGCTGATTAAAGAGATACCTCTGTAGTTGTTACAATCTTTTCTGTTTCCATGTTTAAAGATTGGTGTGATTACTGCTTTCGTCCAATCCGATGGAACCTGTCCCGACTCCCAGGACATTTCAATTATCCTGTGTAGCTATTTAAGACCTGACATTCCACTGAATTTGATGAGTTCCGACTTAATTTCATCCACCCCAGCTGCTTTATTGCACTGCAATCTATTGACCATTTTCTCCACTTCCTCTAATGTGATCGTATTTCTATCATCATTCCTATCCCATTGTACCTCGAAATCTGAAACATTACTGATCGTATTTTCACCTACATTGAGCAACTCTTCAAAATATTCCATCCATCTGCCCAAGGAATCGACAGGATTCACCAGCAGTTTTCCTGACCTGTCCAAAATACTTGTCATTTCCATCTTACCTCCCTTTCGAAGACTGCTAATCACACTCCAGAATGGTTTTCCAGCAGCTTGACCCAAAGTCTCCAACCTGTTTCCAAAGTCTTCCCAAGATATCTTCTTGGATGCTGCAATTATCTGTTTTGCTTTGTTTCTTTCTTCAGCATAACTTTCTCTGTCTACCTGGGTTCTAGTATGAAGCCATTTTTGATATGCCTTCTTTTTTCTTTTACAGGCTGCCTTGACTGTGTCATTCCACCAAGCTGTTTGCTTCATCCTACCTTTACACACTACTGTTCCAAGACATTCTTTAGCCACTTCTAGTACTGTGTCCCTGTACCTTGTCCATTCCTTTTCCAATGACTGTAATTGACTACATTCAACTAACTGGTACCTTTCTGAGATCATTGTTATGTACTTGTGATTGATTTCCTTATCCTGAAGTTTCTCCACTCTTATCCTCTTACATATGGACCTGATCTCCTGCACTTTCGGCCTCACAATCCCAATTTCACTGCAGATTAAATAATGATCAGTGTCATCAAAGAATCCCCTGAATACACGTGTGTCCCTCACAGCCTTCCTGAATTCCTGATCTGTTATTATATAGTCAATGTCAGATCTGGTTCCCCTGCCTCCCCAAGTATACCGGCGAATGCTCTTATGTTTAAAAAAGGAGTTTGTGATTACTAAGCCCATACTGGCACAGAAATCCAAGAGTTGTTTCCCGTTCCTGTTGGCCTCCATATCCTCTCCAAATTTACCCATAACCTTTTCATACCCTTCTATTAGATTTCCAATCCTGGCATTAAAATCACCCATGAGCAGAACACTGTCCTTGTCCTTTACTCTAACAACTACATCACCTGAGTGCCTCATAAAAACTGTCCATCTTATCTTGATCTGTCCCTTCACAATGCGTATATACTGACACAATCCTAATTTTCGTGCTAGACACTGTCAAATGTATCCACATTAGTCGTTCGTTTACATACCTTATTGCAACGACGCTGGGTTCCATTTCTTTCCTGATGTAAAGTCCAACACCTCATTGTTCTATTCCTGCTTTGACTCCTGACAGGTAGACTTTGTATTCTCCCACTTCCTCTTCTTTCTCACCTCTTACCCGAATGTCACTAACAACTAAACCGTCCAGCCCCATCTTACTTGCAGTCTCTGCCAGCTCTACCTTCTTCCCAGAGTAGCCCCAATTGATATTAATAGCTCCCTATCTCATTATCATTTGTTTGCCAAGTCGTATCTTAGGAGTCCCTGGTTTGTCAGTTAGAGGTGGGACTCCGTCACCTCCAAAGGTCCGAGGCATTTTGCTCTGCTTGTTGGCAGCATCATGTTTAAAGTACCAGGGAAGCAGGTCGCTAGCCTTACTTGCCCCGAGTCCCATTGAGTTTTACCCCTAACGGTTGAGGGACTAACCGGTGGATTTGGTAGTCTTTGCCGTATGAGCACAAAGGTGACCACGACTCCGAATATGTCCGAGATGCCCACCCTTATTCCAAAGTAACTGGTATCCCTACTGTCGGAACCACTTACTTGGCCACTCATACGTTGCCCGTGGTTCATGAACTAGGACATGACTACAGGAACCCACACCATGAACCACAATGTTGTGACCTCAATGAAAAATTGATTTCAAAAGACTGGCTTCATTTCCACAACGGAAAAGAGAGAACAAAATAAAAGAGAAAAGAAAACTAACACTCTGGGTCGTATCTACACCACTTTCGTTACTTTTTTCTTCTACCGATCCACTAACATTCAGAGCAGTTCCTTGCTGTGTGACCAGCGCATTTGCAGGTGACATAAACCGTTTTCAATGCGTGACTGCACATGCTCAGTGGCCCATTAGTTTATACTGAGAGCATGAAACAACATATAAAAACATGTCAGTTCGCGTGAAATCCTCTAAGTTTGCCTCTGTCTGTCCTGTCTCCAGAGAGACTCTGAATACAGCATAACTCCATATAGGTGCTACTACCGGGACACACTCACCAGATTACCACTTGTTCACTGCGATTGATCGAGACTGTTAACTCTCCGAATTACAGGAATTCATTTATCAGTGCACACGAACACACATCACCCATCCAAAATAATCGACAAGGCTGTTATCGATGCCGTTTATTAGCTACAAGATAGGATATGATGCACAATGTACAATACAATTAATATTAAGCGAGTAAAAAGAAACATCTAGACTAGATGCAAAGACGCACATGAATTAATAAATGTGTGCTTGCAGACGGAATTAAGAAAAAAGAAACAAAGTGAAATTTGAGTTAATTACGGACTGCTTCTCAGTGCCTTCGTCAGGGCAGGGTCGCCATATTATGAAAGGCTGCCTAGTGGCGAGGTGAAAGTAGTCCCCTGATTTGAATAAAACCCTTATCTCAATGTTGTGAAGATACACATGACACCAAGGAACTATCACTATCCGTGTCACACACAAGGATGGCAGAAAGTGTAAGAATCAATTTGATCCCGTCTTTAAAGACAATTCCAGGTTGAACACCTTTACATAATTTGCAATTAATTGAATAATCTTTCCCAAAGGTTAGTGAGTGGTTCGATTTTATTAACAGATTGCTTATTTTCCAACTTTGGTACAGTACGAAATTCCATACGCAGCTTACATTTGGTGTGGGCAGTATGTAGGCAGATGCAGTACTCGGGGGCGTCAAGATAGCTCACTGAGTCCCTATTTTGCCGGAGCTGCCGATTACTTTACCAAATCCAATGCTCGATGCGTGGGGAATCAGGTCTCAGCAGTGGAATTGCAAGTTGCAGTCAGGACTTCTGAAAACTCCAAAAAGCTGTGCGATTTTCTCATAAGACGTGATAGCGAACCCGTGTTATGCTGACTGACAATCCCAACCAGCACTTAGAAAATCTGTCCGGGCTACCGAGACCGTGAATACTCTTAACTCGACACATCTCCGTCCTCCATTGCACGTTTTCACTCTCTGGCAGTCAGGACTAAAGTCTTTGAGAATTAGGTTCTCTGTACTGTCCGAAAAAATTTGAACCCGCCGACCCTGCAAAATTGTATTGCTGCCAGTAGTGGTAGGTCGCCGGTCTCAACGCCAATCACAAGTGCACAAAGGGCTGCACTCATATCGTCCAAAAACACCACGAAATGGCCTACTCCTATTGAGAGGCCTGCAGCCAAAAACTAACAGTGCTTTTCACGTGATCAAACGTCAGCCACTGTCCACCAATAAACTTGCTCGTTTAAAGAGCATACTGGAAGACTGTGGCATGGTAAGCATAACCGATACAAGTGGGGCTAGGTTGGTGGGTACGCCGCTGTCACCTAGCCATGATTCTAAGCACGCAACGACCCACAGCAAATACTTTCTGGCCAGGTGCCCCTGGCACACGCTGTCAAATTCCACACAATCCTGCCTTCCCTCAAACTGAGAAAAATTTGAGGGCCGCTTTGAATGAGAGCACCCCCCTCCCCCCCCCCCCCCGCCCCCCTCTCCTGTTACTGACATCTGGGTCTGACCTTCGTGGAACCCAGCCGACTCAGCTGCATTCAACGCCCCTGTCTCGCATGTCTCTCCCATACAGATTTTCCACCAAATAGATCTTGGGAGATAGCGTTTTCTGGGTGAACTGTAACCTGTTTCTATTCGAGCGAAGAATAATTACAGCCCTTGCTGCCTAATCCCCTTCATGTCGACGTCCCATAAGAGGGTAATGCCAAAAGCTTATGGCATCTCTCACATCCAAAATATCATTACTTGACAGAGGCTCTGTTAGACATAAAACTTGTTGTGGATCATCTACGTGTATTGCCTCCCAAATTGGCTCTCCAGTAACTGCTGGCACTTCTACACGCAAGACAATTTTAATGTACTTATGCGCAGTGCAGTTGGTACCATCTTAACAATGGGTGTACACTGTGATGCAGAAACGTTTGTAACTTTTGCACTCATCGGAAACGAACCCCTGTTCGTTCAACTGTTTGCAGCCAAAGGTCGATTTTATCATGATGCCTATCCAGAACGTCTCGTCTAGTATTCCAGATAATTCCTGTCTACAATTGGCAACACTCCCACTTGCTCCTTTAACGATTTGTTTACTATTCTAAACTTCAGCTATGTTGTCCTCACTGGCTATTCAGAAAGCAGAGAACGTTTCCGTCTGACGCCGCTAGGCGCGCGCCGATCGCGTATATTTTGGTATGTACGTGCTCGGCAAGAAAGTTGATGGCGACAGTGTATTGGGATAGGCACGGTTTGCTTCTTATTGACTTTGTCTAACGTGGAGCAATCATAAATTCTGCCCAGTACTGTCAAACTTTGCACAGCCCTAGAAGAGCAGTTCAAAACAAACGCCGAGGAAAGCTGACGTCCAAAATTTTGTTTTTGCACGACAACGCCTGACCTTGC
The DNA here is from genome assembly GCF_021461395.2 of Schistocerca americana. Lineage (NCBI taxonomy): Eukaryota > Metazoa > Arthropoda > Insecta > Orthoptera > Acrididae > Schistocerca > Schistocerca americana. Next base: position 819,429,350 of record NC_060121.1, on the reverse strand, counting down.
ACGGCCAACGGCACTAAAGAACTCCTTAATTCATTCAAATGGGAAATTTTCCCTCATACGCCCTACAGCCCCGACCTTGTACCAAGCGACTTCCACTTGTTTCCCAAGATGAAGAACAGGCTTGCAACGCGTTGCTTTGATGACGACGTGGAAATCCAGGCGGGCGTGACTCACTGGCTGAAGTCCCAGGAGGCAGAATGTTACGACGAAGGTATTTCAAATCTTGTCCACCGCTGCGATAAGTGCTTCAATGTGTTTGGTGACTATGTGGAACAGTAGTATGTCAGGCGCTCTTTCAGATGTATATAATAAAATGTATTCCTGGTACTTAGTTTTTTTAATGTCAAAACGTTCCCTACTTTCTGATTAGCCCTCGTATTTTGTTATCTCCTACTGCACGCAGTCTGTACATTGGCGTTTTCAGTCTTCTCTTGTCCATGAGGTCCAGGCTCACAATGATGTGTGTGCCCCAGTGTCTACTAAACAGTAAACTTCTTATTTAAGAGGGCTGTGAGCCAACCACCTTTCTCTGCATACGTTTTTACAGTACTGTAATTTTCTACGAACGCTTCGTGATGGAAGTTTCCCTTAGGCGTTTATCTCTTTCTTTCTGGCATTGTACTTGCTCGTTTTCATTGATTCGGAATCCCTAGCTTCACGCCCGTATTTCTGACAACACTGTGCCTTTAAAACCCACTACTGACCAAAACCGTACCATTCTTTATGACAACTGAATGTTTTCCATTCATTCGAAATGAATTCGCAGTTCTAAATATGGACAACCATAAGCTGTGCAATGGAAAGACGACAGTTAAAATATGTGTTGGTCCGTGACTCGAACCCGGATTTCCCGTTTATCGCAAGCGATCGCCCTATCATTATGCTACCCGAGCGCGACTCATGACCACATCGGAACCTCCACATATTTTTCAACTGTGTGTCTACAATCTGTACTCGTACATCCATTACGTATACTCCCGTATAGGTAAGACATTTTGTTTGAAAGTTGCGTTAATTCGATATTGGAGTACCTGTGTTATTACGAATTACGATGCAAAATTGCAAACGGGCACTGCAGTATCATGTTTATCTGCTGACACAGGGCAAGCGACTTTCAAGTAAATTGTGCCCCCTATACTGTAATATACATAATGGATGTACGAGTACAGGTTGTAAACAAATGGTTGAGGACATGTGGAAGTTTGGGATGATGATGATGTTTGGCTTGCGGGGCGCCAATTGCGCGGTTATCAGCGCCCGTACAAATTCCCAGCCTTTGCTCAGTCCAAACTCGCCACTTTCATGAATGATGATGAAATAATGAGGACAATACAAACTCCTAGTCATCTAGAGGCACCTGAAAATCCTTAACCTTGCCGGGAATCGAACCCGGGATCCCGTGCTCGAGAAACGAGAACGTGACCACGAGACCAGAAGCTGCAGACGAAAATTTTGGTCTGGCAGTCAGTAGTGTTCGGTTAGCTTAATGGTTAGGCGACCGTTCGCGATAAGTGGGATATCCGGGCTCGGATCCTCTTCAGGCGCCAATTTTCATTGCACTGTATAGCTGATAATTGTCCATATTCGCAGCTGCGAATACATTTCATGTATTTCATAACAACTATAGTCACCGCAGTGTCTGTTCCTTTGGACACGCAGGCATTTCTGAGGGAACATAGCATCGTAATTTGGAGTAACAAAGGCACGGCAATATCGTGGTTTCCATTCGGTACGGATCTTAGTTGCGTTATCCGCTTGTTGTAGGTGCATAACAAAGCAAAGTTACATAGCTAAATACTCAGAAATTTCCATTCGCAACTGTCATGAACAATGCGGCCGGATCCTTCTGAGAGACACGTCCACCGCTCCCATATTCCGCTTCTTTGAGCAAGACTGTGTCCGCATCTGGCTTGTCCGCCAGCTCGGTGCATTAATTCCGTGTTAAACTACTGAGTTCCTCTCTAAAAACTGTGTACTGTTTTCCATATGTACCTCTGACGCAAATCTTCTGCTAGTTCACTGAATGTGGATACTTTAATCACCTCTTCATGATAACAGTTTCCTCCTCGCCAGTGATACGTACCTTGGCCATTCGTACGCATGTTTCACTTGACCAGCTACTAAAGGGTGCCATGGCTAATATAACGTCTACAAAAATAGTAACGTCCTCTGTTGTTTTCACGGAAAATGCAGTTATTAGCTTTGCTGCTGGAGAATTAATGAACGATTAAGGAAAACTTCCTTCCCTTTTAGTCTCACACCAAGCTAATTGAGGCCTTAGTTCTGCCACAAACGTTGTAGTTATTGCGTTAATTGTTCTTTATATCTTTTCTGCTGTTCATTATCCTCCAACAGCTTAGAACCTTCCTCCGTAAGAGTGTCTATAGCCTTCTAGTGCGGGCTGCCCGTATTTGTGCCATCTTGTGCAATTTACCTTTCACACTTTTAGACGATTCAACAGGTATTTCGTCCAAATATAACTCAGTAGCCATAATTGTAAGGACAAAATAATCACATGTAATCTCTAAGCCTAATCAATAACAAAAGACACTCTGAATAGTCGTCTACGTAGTTATCGTATTATCTTCAGGTAGTATGTTTTACTGGTGCAGATCTATCACACAGTGCACTATGTGCCATTAAACTACGGATTTTGTCGGAACAAGTCACATTTGCCGACTCTTATCATTGAACTGCAATAAATCTTCCAGTTCTCTCGGCCTATACAAGGCCATTTCAAAGCCTTTAAGCCCTAACCTGGACATAGCGAAGAATACAATTTATTTCTGTATGTATACCAGTTTGTAGGGGCCTCACTTTCCTGGGTTAGAAAACCCTTGAAATTTGTCAAGACGCAGAACGAAGAATTGTGAAGCGTCGTTAGGCGCAATAAAACAATATTCTAAATTGGTCCATTTATTACTGAAACATAAGACGTTGTTGTTTTTTCTGCATCAGCTGAAAGATAAATAATCCGGTGAGGAATCTTCCGAATCCAGTAACGGACTCACTGTGGCCGACGACACTGCATCAGCTCAGAGTGGAAGTCGATGACACCCTGCCTGATCTGGCGGTTTTGCCGCCCGCTGCAGAGGTAGGCACGCCCTGTCAATAGCTTGCTTGGCTTGGAGACACCGGTGATGAAGAAGTGTCTGTTATGAATCGCGGACAGTTTCACAGAGTACTGAAAACCTCCCAGAACACTGCTCCCCTCTGGTGGAACGCTATGTGAGACATCGTGTAAGCGTGCTGTATGCTGAACCTGGCTAGACGGTACAGTAAGACTTCAGTCTCCAGTGGAACGTTATGCCTCTTCTAACTTCTGTAGTTACGAGGGAGGCGGAAATCTGGTCCGGAGTCTACTCTCCTGTACCACCCACAACGGTTCGATAATGTTCAAGTCTGGGGACTGTGCTGGCCATGGATGACGCTGCAGGTCAGTGGCATGGTCCTCATACGACGATTTTACTGTCCTGTCTGTCGGAATGGGTGCATTACCGTCCTTATATAGTGCTTCATTGTTGGGAAACAACATTTAAAGGTGCGCCTTATCAGCTAACATGTTCACATGAGCGTTGGCTGTAACGCGGCCTTTGAGGGTAATAATGGGACCATCAGAATACCATGACATGCCTGTCCCCACCATCACACTTCCGCCTCCAAGCTTAACCGTTGGAATCAAGCAGTTAGGATGTAAGCTTCTTTTGGCGTTCTCAGACGTAAACCCCTCCCGGTATTGGAAATAACGAAGACGTTGACTCGTCGGACCATATGACGTGTTTCCACTGACCAGCCGTCCCGGATTTATGTTCCTGACACCATGTTTTACACCTCATTGCGTTGATTGTCCCCACTAATGATTTCTGTATAGCAGCTCGTCCATGAATATTCGCTTTATGGAGTTCGCTGCGGACAGTGTCGATGGATACGGGGTCTCAAAGAAGGCTATTGAGCTCTGCAGTCACTTTAGTGGCGTAGTTTTGTGTTGTTTTGACATAATTCGTGTTAGCGTACTACGATATCTGTTATTTAGTTTTGATTTGCGCCCTCCTGGGATCTGTGTTAGGCCTTTTATTGCACGTCGACCTCGGCCTCTAAACGCAAATACGAAGTATAAACAACCTGCACTGATGCCTAGACCGTATTGAACAGGCTTAGCTCAGAGAGCGACATGTGCCTTACGTGCGTTGTTGACCGTCAAACACAAACATCCCATTACTACCACTGTTCACATTATTTGGCCTACCCCCTGTACATCATTGACTGAGAAGCAATCAGTAATGGCAATGGACATTTTAGGGATTGCTCCTTTTTTCGTTGCAGCTCTCTCGTGCTTGATTATCAACCTATGGCGAAAAGCAAAGGCCTTGTGCGTGTAGTAGTGATGGTCATCCTTATATAAAGTGAACAAGACTGGTCACAGAATCGAATTTGCCCTACTCAGAGGAAGGCTCACGATGAGACCTGAATACGTTATCAACATGAGCCAGTTAAATAATGCTCTATTTACTCATTATTCAGCGAAATTCCTCAACATTAAGTTTCTCCAAAAGAGTACTGCAGCTACGGGACGGTGTATGATAAGAATGGTTCCAGTTTACCCTGCAGGTGTTCCCTCGGTCCCCTGGGAAAGGGACAACCGCATCACAGCCAGTGACTGTCACTTGAGGCGCTGACAGAGAGCAGTCGCGGATGCCGGCAGCAGTGGTGGGGGGAGGCGGGGCGCGGCGGCGCCGCTCCGGTCAGATGGAACGCAAACAGCGGCTGCGATCGAAAACAAACAGCGCGGCAAACAGAGCGCGCTGCCGGCGCGGCACGAACCCCATTACCGGAAGTCGGCACACGCCCGCCACCTGCAGACAAACTGTGGCACTGTCGCTGCCTCTGCCGCTGCCGCTGCCTGCAGCAGATAAGCGACGACCGCCCACCTTCCGCGCCGCCGGGTCCGTAAAATTTCCATCTTGCCCGCGCGCCTCCGTAAATCCCCGCCCCTCCGCGTCTGGCAGCTGCGCGCACACTGGAACACGCTCGGCTGTCTCCCGCGCGCGCACGTCGGCTTTAAAGCAAAGTGGCTTTCAGTGCAGTGCAGCAGGAATCTGTCAAACGACCGGCGCTGCGAAATATAGCCAATACCGCCCGGCAGCGCTCGAAACGTCTGAATATAGGGAGGATCGCCTTCCGCTTTTCATGACAACGGATACTGTACGCACACTCTATTATACAACACACATTTTACGAACCAATCCACGGGGATCCCGTAATCGGTTCGAAGACCTTTGTCGGTTACCACCGTGAAACAACAAGGGCGGCAGCGAATTGCTCGTTGTTACAAATGGGTCTTCGAGCAACTTTGCAAGCACTGTGATGCTATTTTCCACGTTTCCATGCACAAGTATGCGATGATGTTTGTACATTTCGGGGTGTAAGACCATAGCTCTACTGATTTATTTTGCCTTTTGTTTTATTTAATGTTACATCGTTGAGTTTCTGTAAATGTTGTAGGATTCAATGGATATCATGAGAGTGGTTATTCTTTTCTGTGTAAAAAAACTTTGATGACGTGGTTTGATTCTATGCGATGTAGTGTATCTACCATTTAAATTCTTTGTCTCATTTGGAGGGAGACAAAACTTACTGTATGTAATTGTAATTTTGATTACAAAATTTTTTATAGAAATGTTAATATGTGCAAAGGTTCTGTTTTATTTAAAATGTTTGTTTGCTGTTATGTAAACTGCTGACCTTCACTTAGGATTCTTAGTTATTTTGCATGTAAAAGGTAGTGTGGTTCCCCTCCGGAACGGAACTTAGTAGCGCGCGCAAATTGTGGTTGGCCTAGGTAGAAAAGGTGGAACAGGAGTCAGTCGGGGACGAGCTACCAAACTGTGAACTGCCCATGTAAGAGTTCTATATTGTGCTGGTTCCGAGAGAGGCTTTTCCTGACGTTTTCCAGTGCCTCGGGTGGATGGACAAAGAGCTGGAATTATGCTGAAATTGGTATCTATCATCGCCACCAAGAAATGACAGAGTCCAGCAATTTTACCTGGAAATCCACCTAACGACACGCAATGGCCACCACATTGCGCAATCACTGTAATGGAACAGTATAGTAATGTACAGTGAAGGATCAGCTTGTTGGATGTGTTAGTGTGCTCAAATATAAGGTTATTTATAACTGAATTGATGTACCTACACTGAATTTTTTCCTTATCATAACACCTCTCAGGTTCCTCTCCGTTTGAACTAAAGTGATTACCGAGTGTCCTTACTGAAAGAACATTAAAGCCCAGTGTTTTACTAATTAATGTCGCTTGAACATAGTAAAAAGAAAGTTAATGTGGCTAGAAAGTGAACTAAAGTAATTGATCCTTGCAGACAATAATTTTTCTATTAAGACTGCTTATTAATATGTTGTTGCCAACTTCAAAATTAAAAGTTTTTAAGACTGAAGCTTATAATGTTTTGCTTAATAAATGATCAGATTGTTGCTTGTTGTAAATCGCAAAAGTTGGGTCAGTATCTTACAAATATGTTAATTTTGTGTCTCGCTGTAGTAAAAGTGGAAAAATGCAATAGTGGAAAGTTATATACTCATGCCTGCTAAGCACTTGTATTGAGAGTGCATATTAGTAGTGTAATAGCAACCGAAGGTTATCCTTTATGCTCACGATAAATAACAACTAATAGAAAGACCATTATTTATGAAAACAATAACTTCTTTATTCAAAAGACAGTGAGAAGTAATTTGTTAGTGAAATATATTTAACTTTCATTCTAAATAGAAAAGTATTTAGCTGAGAGAGACTTAACCTGTGACCGGTTCATAATTTTGCGGTGAACTACATTTATAATTTTACGTCAACTAGGAAAGTGTTTGAAAAATAATACTTAACCTATGACCAATTTATAATTCTGCAGTGAATATTAATAGTAATGTTATAAAACTTATTCGGTTTGAATAAGCCCTGAAATTAATAATGTATTCCGCTATCTGTTATATTTTGCATATAGTTTGTGCTGCTCTAGCTGTTAGTTCCAACCTTAACGTTGAAATATGCAGGTGTCAGAGTTCATTGCCCTAGCGTATGGGCAAGTAAAGGTTGCGTTTGTCCGTTAAAGTTACTAATAACTATTTTATTGAACAAGAATGTTAATTATTTTCTTGCCTAATTAGGCTGGCGACCGTTTTCTTTATCCTTTAAACAGTGTGGATAGGTTAAATATCATTTATTACTGTTTAAATATTTACGTATTTCTGACTTTCACTTCCGATATGCCACCTCCGTTAGGTACAACACGGTCAACATAACAAAATTCCGCTCGCAGGGTAGCACTGCTCTGTTGCTTTATACCATAATTACTCTAAGAAAATAGTTCCATTTTACAAACTGCCTCCAGCTTTGAGGTCATGGTACATCAGTAGCGGACGGAAGTGTTATAGGGAGACAATCACAACTACTGTTGTACGAAATGCAAGTTGTGAAGAAGTAATTACGATTCAAGGAGCATGGCAGGGATGCGGCTTTTCATCTATGCCCGCCGGCCGGAGTGGCCGTGCGGTTCTAGGCACTACAGTCTGGAACATAGAGACCACTACGGTCGCAGGTTCGAATCCTGCCTCGGGCATGGATGTGTGTGATGTCCGTAGGTTAGTTAGGTTCAATTAGATCTAAGTTCTAGGCGACTGATGACCTCAGAAGTTAAGTTCCATAATGCTCAGAGCCTTTTGAACCATTTTTGACCCTTATAAGAAGTTTTTGTAATTAATTGCTTGATGACATGCCACACGAATTTTGCAGTTCCAGGTAGCTGGTACGAGATGTCAGTAGAGTTGTAAAAGTGTCTTTTTGTAACTTTAGATGTGCATAAAACTATATGAAGTGTTGCTGAAACGAGTTTAAGTTTTCTGGAGCTGGTGAAACCCCAACACATCACTGTCGTTACGCAAGGCGAAAAAGGCGAAAAGTAATTGTTTCATTGCATTTTTGTGCGTATTTTGCATAAGAAATCTGGTTGTACAATAAAGAGCAAATATTCTTATTGCAGTATCCTTATCGGCCCACAGGTGACAAAGTACGAACATTGATTGATGATGTATTTGAGGAGGGGACAATTGATTCTAATGTACTTCTCTGTTATTCCAACGCATCAGAACAGGACGAAGATGAAAATGACGAAGATGAAGTAAGTAATAGTTATTATCTGGGAAAAGATGAAGAACTTAATCGAAAAAAGAAGTGTCAGTAAGGAGAATTTAGATGATGGATCATGAAAACGATTTTACATACTACATACTCTACTATTACATAATATATATTTTATCGATTGAAGACCCATTTATTTCAATAGAATACCTATGAATACAAAACAGATTCAGTATTGTATGACAGAAATTTGTTAACTGGTATGTGACTAATAATTAACAAATAAAATTCCATTTCATTGTTGTTACAGTATTTTAATAATTTACAATAACTTTAACCAATAGTTATAACTTGCAATTGATTAAACAACTAATTTCATTGTTAAATATTCAAAATATATAAAAAAGAAAACTACATGGAGTGTAAACGCCACACACGAGTAGTGTAAGAATTTTAGGTCAGAACACTGCCAGGTTAACATATATCATACCTAATTTGCTACATAAATTTAAAAACTGTTTAAAACCACTGGGGTAAAAATGGACATCAGAATTTTACATGTGCAACTTCATCCTGATGAGCTCTAAGCTGTTGACTACAGAAACGACAGGCAGTAATACTATGTACATAAACTAATACCTGCTGCTAGCTGATGAACTATAATCTGTTGACTACAGAAATGAGAGGCAGTAATCCTATGTACATAAACTAACACCTGTCGCTAGCTATCCAAGTCATACTAGTCTTAAGTGTGAGTTCCACCCAGTTCATATTAGTGCAGCTGTTTGGGATGAACAAAAAAAAACAATGGATCGAATGGCTCTGAGCACTATGGGACTTAACATCTGAGGTCATCTGTCCCTTACAACTTAGAACTACTTAAACCTAACTAACCTAAGGACATCACACACATCCATGCCCGAGGCAGGATTCGAGCCTGCGACCATAACGTTCGCGCGTTTCCAGACTGAAGCGCCTTGAACAGCTCGGCCACAACGGCCGGCTGGGATGATCATTTTAGGGCCATCCGCTTCATTGTATTATTCAATTATTTCAACTGCTTGAAGTGGAAAATTTTTAGAGCAACCCAATTTACAGTATAAATTAAGTCTTCCGTTTGGTTGGAATTTCATTAATAATAGTATTAGTGTAAGAGAAACTATACCTCTGCAATAGCTTTAAGCAGTACTGCAATATAAAGTACAATTTTTTTTAAATCAGTACTATTATTTTTCCAAACTATGAACTGTAAGTAAAAAAATTTCAAACAGTAACAAGGACTGTGAATTTAAAAGCAGTATTACTTCGTGTCTTGTAAAAACAAGAAGATTTTTGGATGTAAAGCGAAGATACTCCTGTTAGTGTTTATGTCTGAATAATAAATTCTTATTCCTTACCATAAGTCTTTGTTGTTATTTCACAAATGCCGACCCTTACAAATGAACATAAAGGCTGTGCAAGATGCAGAAAATATTACTTTAAAGCACGAGGCAGGTGACGTTTTAGATGGAGGAAAACAAAATATATGTAATGATTCCATGGGATTTCGCCTATCTTGCAGCACGTATAGGATTCTGGGAACAGGCAGCGCTTGATCGTGTCCGCTTCCAAAGACATACAGCATACATGGCTGAAATTATATCTCTTGTGCTTGAACAAAGCCACAGACATAGGATCTGGGCAAAGCTACATATTATCTAAGCAGGAGCTCGGTAGAAAGGAAGAAAAACACAGACATTGAAGTAACAAAGTAATTTATTTTCATTAATCCAACTTAAAAGTAATTTTACATTTTCATCAGCAGACGCAACACTATTGTCACATATCTTCTTTTGTTTGAGCTTATGGATACCAGGGCACCCGTAGAATTCCAGGTCTTGAATAGATGCAAACTTGAAAATTCGCTACATCAATGTGATCTTCTCCTCGCCTTTGACGTAGATGATGGTCTCAGGATTACCGAATATTCGAAGTTACATCATCATTCCTTTGTAAGGGATACCAGGATAATCCCAGGGGAGTCCATGAATGAAGTGTGTTAGCCGCATTGCACTCCTCTGTGTTTCAGCAAAGTTCACACCCTTGAAAGGCTAGGTGATGCAGTTCTTGCTGAGAATGTCTCTATTGTAGCAGCACTTTCCGTGTATGCTATGACTGCAACAAGTGTAAATACGAATTGTCTACACTCATCATCACAGAAACCTAGAATGTCGGCAACGACGTTCACACTGCAAGTTGTCATTGTGAAATGCTCTGGGCATGCCACCGCGCTTGGTCATTTATACAGCACGCTGCCCATCACCAGTAAGTGGGCAATAGTTAATCACACGGTCATATAGAAGTAGAGCATATGCTGCAGTGTGTTCTTGAAAATTTGATGGGGATTTAAATTCGATTCGTATCTTTATTGGTCCTGATTTAATTATCTCAATCTGCTTAGAACAGTCTATCACGATGATTGGCGTCAGATCTTTGAATTTCTGTGGACTGGGTAGGTGTCCTTCGTATTCAACACCTTCATAGTAGCACGCAACCTTGGCGTACATGTCAAATGCTAGACAATATATATTCTGATCCCATAGTAGCAGTAAACTGTCATACGGATGAATCTGGAGTTCAAGTAGACTCTTGCATTAGTTAAATTGCAATCGTGAAATTCGGTGGAATCATTTGCTAAATTCCACCTTCTATTGGTCTGGAATGCAAGTATGATGAATCTTGGTGTTTCCAGCTTCAATGACTTTTTAATAGCCCATGTTTGTCTGCTCCCTGTCGCTAGCACCGGGTACTCAAAAACCTCCCACGGGGGGCGGGGGCGGGGGAGGGGGGGATGGGAGGGATATTTAATGGCAGATATGTACCGGTATTCAGAACTTTTAAAAGCTACAAACGCTCCTCGTCTGCAACAGTGATGTGAGGCATTTTCCGTACAATTTTGTTCGTGATGATCTGATTCTCCTCTTGAGCTCCTTGAATGTATGAGCTGTTGTCTGTTGCACTCCACACCAGAGTAAACTCCTGTTTTGCGTTCATAATAATTCGCTACATGTCCTCAAATTAACCAATAAGCATTTTAGGGGTATGAAGGCAGTAAATTGGCGGTACTCTTGTGCTCTCCTGTCCACAGGCTCGTCTGTGAACCATCCTGCATTTTCTAAGCCATTCAAATCCTAGGGTGATGATGAGATTTATGTTTTAAGGGTTGATGCTATACTAACATTACATGTACGATCAATCTCTACCCCATTAAGATGATATCGTATTTGCTCTAACAGGAATACCAAAGTATTACGTGTAAGCCTTGATCCCACTGTATGACCACAATCCTTTTTCTTAAAAGATCCATCAAAATATATGAAACTCTTGCATGGGAGTTAAAGCGTCTTGGTGCTGGATGACAATACTAATTTCATTGCTCTTTGAAGCATCAGGTTTATGGGAGAAGTATTCCTGGCCTACGATTCGCTCGTCATATTCCACTGGGCGAGATATATTGAGCGATGACGTCATTTCGAGGTTTCAAGTACACTGATTTAAGAAACTTGTAGTTCGCACGTGTCATCATCTTGCGGTTCTGCTGTGAAGTGCTATGCTGTGCGCTGCTGCGTGCGCTGGTTTTATACCTTACGCCCATCTTGTCGTAGATGTAGCATTACAATAACTTAATGACCACGATAGTCATAAAGTTGGTTACGCAGCTCCAGATAGTCCAGTGTGCGAACTGTCACTGGAAGGTATATAGTGGTGGTAGGAGTCTCAACAATCTTATACCCTGTTCCAAATGATGGAAAGAATCCGTAAATTGAATGAACCAATCTATCGTTGAGATTTGAGTTCGTTGAAATGTTGCACTCAACACGGATTGTACTGCAGGGAGAATACCCACTGTCTGATCAGATTTGTAAAATTTATTGGGATCCGTCATCAAAACCTGCCCCTTTGTGAAACCCAGTAGTTGGAGTATTGAACCATTCTTCTTAAAGTCAATCGATGCATTCACCGTCCTTATTTCAGATTTAATTGTACTAATATTTGCACGGAGCTCAATCCCTTTTCCAGGCTGTTTTAAAACTTCGATTAAATCGCCAATATCATATGCACCAAGTTCAGTTTCTACAATTTCGTTTTTACCATTAATTTCCAGATGCAGTTTATTGTTAACCTCTGTCATATTTGGGATGCTGTTGTATGTCTCCAGTCCAGTCAGCGTGATGCTCAAATCTGCAACTCTTAAATTGATTGATGTGACTTAATTCGCACGTAGTACAGACGATCGGCCTTGAATGTCAGTGAGTACGACATTGCATACAAACATCGACTAGCGAATGGGTGCTTAATGCCCGGCATTAAACAGGGTGACCCATTTATCTTGACCACCCTAAATAACTGTTTGTCCAGATGCAAATTACAAAATGTTTGAAGCAAATGTTCTTAACCGTCTGGGTAACATCAATTAGCATGATTGCCTTCGTTGTAGCTTTTTTTTTTTTTAGAAAGATATTAACAGCGGTATGACTTTTTTAAACGGCACCATGTATTTTTTATTCGGCATTTCATTTACCCCAGTAAAGACCTATACAAAAATGTATCACAGTGTACCATTCAGTGAAACACAATGTTATTAATTACATAACACAACACTGGCTTTGAGCTCGGGATCAGAAACTCGTCCACTTGTTGGAGTTGTCAGAAAACAAATACAAACAAGGAAAAACGTAAGACAAAATTGACTTTGACCCTCCTGTACCATTGCCCAGGAGTAGAACACTCAAAGGTGGTCAGAGTGGTGACCCTGGACACCGATACATTCGTACACTCGTTGAATGAAAGAATTATTTACTGCTTCCAGTGTTGCCTGCTGAAGAGAATTTAAGCAAGCACCATACGTTCTTGCATGTCCCTTGGAGTTGTTGTAACATCGCAATAGACAACGTCTTTAATGCATCCCCCTCCACAAAAGGGTCCAGAGGATTTAAATCAGGAGACTTAGCAGGCCAAGCAACTGTTCATCCTATATCAGTCCATCTGGCAGGATACCTACGGTTCACAACACGACGTGCACACAAGGCATTATGTGCAGGACATGCATCGTGTTGATACCACACAAGCATTCTGGTTCTTAGCGGCACTTCATCCAGAAGAGAAGGAAGAATTCGTCTGAGGAAGTTTGCATACACTGTGCCGTTTAGACTACGATTGATGAAATAAGAGCCAGTAATTGTAGGATTTGCTACTGTACCCACTGATAGAAGTGTACACGATTCTGGAAATCATTCCCTTGCAATTCTTGATGTAGGTGTACATGGTAATGATGGAACCGGTCACGCGTAAGAATACGATGTACACTGGTTTTATGAACGCCGATCTCGTGTTCAAGCTGTCGTGTCCTGATACGTCGATTCATAGCAACGGAAGCGAGGACAGTAACTTCAGCAGCTTCGCCTGTGCGAGTGCTACGACGATTGCTTTTCCATGGGCTGAAACTTTCCGTTTCCTGAAGCGTCGCAACAAGACGAGAAAACATCTGTCGGAAAGGTGGGTTCTTGTCAGGATATCGCTCTCTGTACAGTTCCACTGCATGCGTAGCATTTCGCCTATATTAAACCACAACAAAAACGCCATCAATAACAGTAAAAGAAACGCTATGTCGATGCAATTTGTTAAGAAGGACAGCCTTTACCGTATGCCTACTCTACACAAAAATATTTAAAAGGACCAAACTGCTGTACTAAATGTACCCGTAAGTAGGGGGACAAGGGTGGTGCCAAGACACACTGCATTGTTGCCAAATCTATTCAAGATGGCGGTGATGACCTCATCAAGATGGCGGCAAGTACCCTTGGCAACAGCGCATGACGTCATCCAAGATGGCGGATTTTGGGGTGAGAATAGGTCAATTGTGCTATTGCCAATAACCTAACCTCAAGAAAAAATGGCGGGAATTTTGAATTTTGGCGGCGAAATACACTCCCGGAAATTGAAATAAGAACACCGTGAATTCATTGTCCCAGGAAGGGGAAACTTGATTGACACATTCCTGGGGTCAGATACATCACATGATCACACTGACAGAACCGCCAGGCACATTGACACAGGCAACAGAGCATGCACAATGTCGGCACTAGTACAGTGTATATCCACCTTTCGCAGCAATGCAGGCTGCTGTTCTCCCATGGAGACGATCGTAGAGATGCTGGATGTAGTCCTGTGGAACGGCTTGCCATGCCATTTCCACCTGGCGCCTCAGTTGGACCAGCGTTCGTGCTGGACGTGCAGACCGCGTGTGATGACGCTTCATCCAGTCCCAAACATTCTCAATGGGGGACAGATCCGGAGATCTTGCTGGCCAGGGTAGTTGTCTTACACCTTCTAGAGCACGTTGGGTGGCACGGGATACATGCGGACGTGCATTGTCCTGTTGGAACAGCAAGTTCCCTTGCCGGTCTAGGAATGGTAGAACGATGGGTTCGATGACGGTTTGGATGTACCGTGCACTATTCAGTGTCCCCTCGACGATCACCAGTGGTGTACGGCCAGTGTAGGAGATCGCTCCCCACACCATGATGCCGGGTGTTGGCCCTGTGTGCCTCGGTCGTATGCAGTCCTGATTGTGGCGCTCACCTGCACGGCGCCAAACACGCATACGACCATCATTGGCACCAAGGCAGAAGCGACTCTCATCGCTGAAGACGACACGTCTCCATTCGTCCCTCCATTCACGCCTGTCGCGACACCACTGGAGGCGGGCTGCACGATGTTGGGGCGTGAGCGGAAGACGGCCTAACGGTGTGCGGGACCGTAGCCCAGCTTCATGGAGACGGTTGCGAATGGTCCTCGCCGATACCCCAGGAGCAACAGTGTCCCTAATTTGCTGGGAAGTGGCGGTGCGGTCCCCTACGGCACTGCGTAGGATCCTACGGTCTTGGCGTGCATCTGTGCGTCGCTGCGGTCCAGTCCCAGGTCGACGGGCACGTGCACCTTCCGCCGACCACTGGCGACAACATCGATGTACTGTGGAGACCTCACGCCCCACGTGTTGAGCAATTCGGCGGTACGTCCACCCAGCCTCCCGCATGCCCACTATACGCCCTCGCTCAAAGTCCGTCAACTGCACATACGGTTCACGTCCACGCTGTCGCGGCATGCTGCCAGTGTTGAAAACTGCGATGGAGCTCCGTATGCCACGGCAAACTGGCTGACACTGACGGCGGCGGTGCACAAATGCTGCGCAGCTAGCGCCATTCGACGGCCAACACCGCGGTTCCTGGTGTGTCCGCTGTGCCGTGCGTGTGATCATTGCTTGTACAGCCCTCTCGCAGTGTCCGGAGCAAGTATGGTGGGTCTGACACACCGGTGTCAATGTGTTCTTTTTTCCATTTCCAGGAGTGTAGTTCAATTCTGCTACTTTATTTAGATTAAAGTTCAGTCTTGATCACGTCTGTTTTAATGGGTAACCGGTTTCGGTTTTTTCTATAAAACCATCATCAGACCCATTGGCTCCCTTGGGTTGGTAGGTGGAGCTCTCCTTGCTGCTGTGCAGTTGACTGCACAGCAGCAAGGAGAGCTCCACCTACCAACCCAAGGGAGCCAATGGGTCTGATGATGGTTTTATAGAAAAAACCGAAACCGGTTACCCATTAAAACAGACGTGATCAAGACTGAACTTTAATCTAAATATAACAATTGATCACTGTATTCCAAAAATGTTTACCACAATTCTGCTACGTCCACTAACCTAACAATCCAGAAGAAAAAATGGTGGCAAGTTTGAATTATAACAGGGTAATGCATGCAAAGCACGAACTTCTCTTTTTATTATTGTTGATTATCATTCATTAACATTCATTATTATATATTACTATTTATTATCATTCATTATCATTTATTATCATTTATTATTATTATCATTGATTATTATTATATATTATTATTGACCTGCCTCCATTAGAAAATTCCCTCCAAATTCAAATTCCAACATGATAATGGCTGCAAAACCTTACTTATGTTTATTATTATTCATTATTATTTATTAACATTCATTATCATTCGTTGTCATTTATTATCAGTCATTATCGTTTATTATTATTCATTATCATTTATAATTATAGGCCTACCTCCACTAGAAAATTGCTCCAAATTCAAAATCCAACACGATATTCTCTCGAAAACTGTACATCTATTTATTATTATCATTTATTATTTATTCAAGATGTCCGATTTTCTCGGTGAGAAAGCCATTTTCGTTACTTCCATAACAAAAATCTATCACAACATCAAATCCCAACACCATAATTGATCACATGTATGAGCTTTCTCCCTCACTTATCTTTTTTCACTGGTAACCTATCATAATCGTGTCAAATAATAGAATGCTCTTATAGTAACGTAAGTCACGTCGCTTTATTTTGCAGGGGGGAAGGGACTGAAGACTTTATTTCAAGCAGTACGGTCATCACTTGTTCCCAACACAGTTAGCATACACATCTTTGATATCACAGTGCAGCCACCATGACATCCGCGCTCCAACTGAATTAGTTCAACTCCTCGCCACCCCCTGGCCAGCACGCGGAGACACTGCCTACGCCTGTCACGTGAGGTGGCCATCCACTAGCGTGGGGGGCGAGCCCAGCGATCTCTCCCACGTCGTGAACATGTTTTCGCTGGACATGATAAAAAATGGAAATGTCGTGTGGCTAGGGCCTCCCGTCGGGTAGACCGTTCGCCTAGTGCAGGTAATTGGATTTGACGCCTCTTCGGCCACCTGCGCGTCGATGGGGATGAAATGATGATGATTAGGACAACACAACACCCAGTCCCTGAGCGGAGAAAATTTCCGACCCAGCCGGGAATCGAACTCGGGTCCTTAGGATTGACAGTCTGTTACGCTGACCACTCAGCTACCGGGGTGGACTCTGGACATGATGTAACTTGTCGAGATTGAAGTCACAGCCGCCCCTTGTCCGCTCACCACGTGTATTCGTCGCCTCCGCACGTTTCCCGCCAAAATTGTCTGCCTCAGAGCTGAATCACACAACGGTCGACCGTTCGCTGCCACACTTTTGGCGCCACGTTCAAACCTGTCGATGCCGACCGCTCACCGTCCACCACGTGTCCCTGTGGGAGCGAGAACGCAGTGCTACACTTTTGGCGGCAAAGTTTGCTCGACAGTGGAATCCGCCATGACTATATAACAGCACATTTGGACTGCACTAGAATGCCCGCTAATTGACTCGCTGTCGCGCGCGTAGTAACTGTACAATTGCTGCGCCGCCGCCTCGACTTACGTCACACACACTCCATACAAGCTATGGACATAGCCTTCAGTAAATACCTGGAAAATGACTCTTTATTTCAGACATTACGGTCATGCTGGTGTGTTCCAACTGGCTTCTCCATGCTCACACATCGATACTCCAAAGCGGAGCTGATGTACGCGTGGCCGGCTGAGCCCGTTCCATCGGCAGCTCCCTGGCCGGCTGATGTCAAGCGACCAGCGTGCCCGCACACCCCCACTGCCAGCGCGACAGGTAGGCGGCGGCGAGCGGCGCCTCAGGGGCCTGCCATAAATCGCCAGCCGTGCTTGTCTCAGAGTCGGACTACATAAACATCTTTCCGCGACCGCGAGCACTTAACGCCGGACACGATGGAACCTGTCGCCCGCGTGCCGGACAAAGGATACGTTTGACCGACAGTGGAATCCACCATGACCGTATAACAGCGCGTTTGCTCGTCGCGAGAACACTCGCTAATTCACTCTCACCACCCCGCTATATTAAATAATTGAATTTACAATTTCATAAACCTATGCAAACGTGTTCTACTCACGAATTTCAACTACTTTTCGAGGACCAGACAGCCACATCCTCCTCCTCCTAGGAACCAGCGCCAAGTTTGAAATCTATCAATAAACAAAGCTCACTTGTGCTTCCGCCGCCAACCTAAGAAAATTGTTTCAAACTAAGCCACCAGCACTCAACCTCTTCCTACACGTTTCTGGTAAACGGACTCACCCTGTACTACGTCCATGGATGGAGGAACTAATTTACTTTATTTAGGAATGGAGTATATGTATCACACCGACATGTCCCACATCATACAGACCTGCAAAACACTCCTACATAACTCATTTATAATGTTCTAGACACACGCTTGCTAATTGTAAACAGTTAAAAATAACTCATAGCACAGACTACAGACATGCAAACCGTTCGTAAATAATGCAAAACATATACCTCCAAATAGCCGAACAACTGCTAATTTTCGCAAATAATTTCAGTGCGTAGGCTGATGGAAGGAGGAACGAGTGTACTTTATTTATTTGCGACATATCTTTTTGAAACTCTTACTTCTGATAGGTTTCGATATGTAACGCTCACATAAGGCAGTTTCTGAAAGCCAGTAGTGCACTACACTTGGTAACACAACCACACCCATCAAGATATTCATTTCAATCAAGACGTGTAACTCCTCTACAGATAAATTTGTCCAGTTATTTGTCTACACACTCACATTCTGACCAGATTGCCGTTACTGCGCAAAAACAGCTCAACCTGCCCTGTTGTGTGCATTCTACTTGTGTTTACATTTGTCCTCTGTCAACGTCAGCACGTGCATGTGTTCCATTACCCCGAGTACCTGCACTTAGCGCTGGGAGCGTCAACGTCAATGTTGTGTTATCTAATCAGTAACGTTGTGTTTCAGTGAATGGTACACTGTGATTCATTTTTGAATTGGTCTTTAGAAGAGGAAATGAATTACCTAATAAAAATTACAGGGTGCCATTTAAAAAAGCTATACCGCGGTTCACATCTTTGTAAAAAACAAAGCATCAACGAAGGCAGTCATGCTGATTGATGTTTCCCTGGCGGTTGAAGAATATTTGCTTGAAATATTTTGTGATTTGCATCTGGACAAACAGGTTTTTAGGGTGGTCATGCCTGCCGGTGTGGCCGAGCGGTTGTAGGCGCATCCTCTACAGTCGCTGGTTCGAATCCTGCCTCATGCATGGATGTGTTTGATCTCCTTAGGTTAGTTAGGTTTAAGTAGATCTAAGTTCTGTGGGACTGATGACCTCAGATGTTAAGTCCCATGGTGTTCAGAGCCATTCGCACCATTTGAAACGGGGTGGTCAAGATAAATGGGAATCTTGTACGCCATTCTTAAAAGTCAGGACGAACACGATACATGGATGACCACACAGGAATGTATTAAAGTCTTGGTAGCGTCGAAAATTGTAGAACACATGTCTTCTGCCTGTGAAATATCGTTGTAATTTTTCTGAGGGTTGCAGGTCGTGGAATGAGTCGAAATGGTAGACGTTTTTGTATAACTTTTCTTAACTTATGCTACCCACTGAGTTCCAAGTCTTCCTGCTACATCCAGATTTAGTTCAGCATTCTCCTGATTTCCACGTAGTCTTCGGTAACGTACTCCGCATAAACCCATCTCGGAATGTTGAATTTCTTCCTAACAGACTTAAGCAGATCTTTATTTGTAAGCACCCTGTCAGATAGGGGGCTTTTTCTTTATTGTTTATGAAGAGACCTAATCCTTTCTTGTATGGTTTCAATTATAGCCTTTTTCGATGGCTGCTACCTCTATCATACCATTATGTCTTCGTGCCTCCAGCAGTTATTCCTGAGGTCTTTATCCCTTCTTGACTGTCCTGGCAATAGCCCAGCACCCCCAGCTAGTGAATCCATCGCTGAGACCTGCTAAGGCAGGAATAAGGAAGGGAATAATTCCACCTGACGTCTTGGGTATTGGTAGAATCCTGTGTGGTTTAATCGATCTCTTTCTCACTTCTTTCTGCTTCAGGGCGCTTTTAGCAGCGTACAACGCTGTCAGTACGCAGTTTTTCATACAGCCTTCCGTTCTGATCTTCTTCCTTGGCACCCTACGTGCAGCGCTCATAACTTGGCAGACCTTCTTCACATAGAAGACCAAATTAACTCTACCACGTATAGTTTTTCAGTTGCAAATGCTGCCGTGTGTTGACCTATACCAGCGATCGGCGGTGGGACGATCTTTATTTGCTTCGTAAGCGATGTCGCGCTTCATACACGCTTCGTCGAGGAGATTTATCCCCTAATCATCGAGTGTCAATCGTATTTGAAGTTTGGTTCCAGGTCCACAGTAGTTATATCCAGGAATGTGTAATTCTACTGGTAGTTGGTCGAGAATACTGCCTCCTCCTCTAATGCGTCTCCTGTCAAGCGTGTTATGCTACTGAGGTACTTGTTGTCTGCGCCCCCTGTTATATACCAAATTGTCAGAATCGATCAAGCTGTTTTGTGATGCGGGAAAACCAAGCCATTTAACCAACGCTCTATTCCTTCGATGCGGTATGAGATACACATGTTTCCGAGCCCTTCTGTTACTCTTGTGCGTAAAAGCAACCTGCAGTTTCAGTACCACTGCTGTCCTTTAAGAGGTAGGTTCTAGGATTCGTTCTCTGTGCTTTGCAAACCGTGAATATCGCGGTTGACCAATTTGACATGTATGAGTTCTCAAATGCTGTCTTGTGTTTTGAAATACGTACTAAATCAGCTTCTTGAATTTGCTGTTTGCTCGGAGCTAACAATTTAATACAATTTTGTACTGTATCCAGAAGTCTATTATCAGGAACATCGATTTGTCTCAAATGTTCAGATGTGTGTGAAATCTTATGGGACTTAACTGCTAAGGCCATCAGCCCCTAAGCGTACACACTACTTAACCTAAATTATCCTAATGACAAATACACACACCCATGCCCGAGGGAGGACTCGAACCTCTGCCGGAACCAGCCGCACAGACCATGACTGCAGCGCCCTAGACCACTCGGCTAATGCCGCGCTCGATTTGTCTCGTTTTTATTGTGCAATGTTTGGTTCGATTATACTCTACAATTATTTGCGGGAGGATATCGATCCTTTCTTTGAGGCACGAAGATTGAATTGCAACCAAATTTGGGTTTTCACTGTTCTGTTCAGACATTCCACGATACTCGCGTTCAGGTGTGTGAACATCGAGTAGTGATGTGTTCCATAACGCTCGATCACAGTCTTATCTATTGTAAAACTCACCACCGTTATCTGTTTGAAGGTTTTCTGGTCTTCGAAAGTCCTTGTCTGCAGCAATCCACCAAACACGCACGCTACTTTCTTCCCTGCTTTCGCTTTCACGGGTAATACCTAGGCATATTTAGAATAAGCATCAATGACCATTAAAATATATTTCAATCCTTTATTCACACTTGAATATTCTTCCCTCATGTCGACAAGATCCACCTGCCACAGATCGTCCAAACCTTTAACCATAACATATCTTCGAGGATACGGTTTATGTGCTGGTTTGCGCAGCTCTCGTACTACAGTCTCTATAATTACTCGTCGGCCGCGGTGGCCGAGCGGTTCAGTCTCGAACCGCGCCACCAGTACGGTCGCAGGTTCCAATCCAGCCTTAGGCATAGATGTGTGTGATGTCCTTAGGTTAGTTAGGTTTAAGTAGTTCTAGGTCTAGGGGACTGATGACCTCAGATGTTAAGTCCCATAGTGCTCAGATCCATTTGAACCATTTTACAATTACTGGATTGTGCTGCGCTCACCAAGCTCCTCCAACTTTATGTTTATGAGTTTGAATTTTTGCACCTATGTACAAGCGTACGTTTTATCTATGCAAACCCATCCTGTTAAACTGAGTTCCTGGCATGCGTGCAAATTTATCCACGGTGATGCGTATACTGCTATACTCACCTACTTGCATGGCCATATATATAGGAACTCGGAACTCCTGGAAGTTCCATCTGTACCTGCAATCATTCAGTTTTCTTGTTTTCACGATAACGAGAAACCCATACTTTGATTGACCCCACCAATCTGCAGGTATCTTTACAAAATCATTGAACGACGTCTGGGTTCCTACATGAGCCTGCTAAATGTGTTTTAAGTTCAAATTGTCCTGTTTGAGTGCTATAATTAGGATTGCATTATCCCTCACGAGCTGTTTTGGGATTCTGAAATGTATCTAACTCAGATAAAGTACATCAACAGCCATATGGCTATCGAAACAGAAATATCGCCTAATTTGATCTTGGCTTTCCACAGCAACATTGTCTAATATGAACACTGTGTCTGGCTTTACTTTTTCCGGTGGAGGGATATCACTGCTTTCGCTGAACGTCGTGTATGACACACTATCTACCTCCTGCAGAATCTCCTGTAGTAGTTGGTATTTGGGCTGAAACAGTGTTTAGGAAAATACACTTACATGCTCAAAGCGGACTGCATCCTGGTGTGTTAGCAGCGACATGAGAATAATTGTCTTGTTGCATTTGGATGGAGCTACAAATATTGCACGTATGTTCTGTGAAAGGGGTAAGCCATTCTTCTTCTTCGGTCTTCTAGTGCACCGTCACAGCTCCAGTAGCTTACAAGAAAGTCTTGGTGCTTCACTCACCCTGCCATGATACCTACTACATCAGGTACTGGCGTGCAATGGGTTTTTATAGAAAATAGTGAACACTATGTCCTTTTCACGATGCCGACCATTTCAGGTACTGGCGTGCGATGGGATTTTACGGAGAATTTAGTGAAACGGCATAATTTTCTGTTGTTGCATGTTTCCAGTGAAAATACTTGGGCAATAGGTTTAGTACTTGCAGTGTAATAATAGGTAAGAAATAAAAAACACCTACATGATTATATACAATTTTTTATATTCAGTTATCATCCACAGGATGCACTAATTCAACTGGTTCTTTCTTTATCTTAACGCCAATACTGAATATAGAAAATAAAGCCTTCTTCTAAGCACAGAAATCAGCATGTAGTTCTCTCAACTTATTGGCAGTGCATTAGTTTTCGCCGGCACCATACTGACGTACTGTTCGCAGTCTTCTAAATGCACACTGTTCATACTTAGAAACTCTGTAATGTCTCTATACACTTCTTCAACACAAGGCAGTCTTCCCAACACAAAGGATAGCACCATCTGCGGACCGAAAAAGTTTTGAACAGTGGAGTGCTGTAGATAAACGGATGTGTCACCTGATTTCACATGGAGTGCAGAGCCATTGTACACTATTGGAACGGATAGAGATAGAGCAGCACAGTAAATGTCCGGGGGAGGACGGCTCGGATGATACTCTCCGGTCAACTGCTGCTTGATATACGCTTTTGCACGACAGAGTTTATCCCATTCCACTTCTGTCAATCGCACTCTAATACTTTTAGCTACATTCTCCACCTCCATCACAATACGCTACTCTCTACCTGTGGTTGCTTCTATACAAATACGTAAACGTTTCGAACCACTAGCGGTTAAATAATACACTGAAGAGAAGACTAGTGGTGCACAGGGCTTAATTGGTATCTTCTCACCCACTACATCCTCACTCTGTCCATGCAGTATCACTGGAATATTCTGTGATGGCACGTGTAATGGAGGCCATTACCGACCTCCGCCATGCCGATTAGGACGCCTGGCGTACTTCAGCGAGTCAGGGGCTGGCTGAGTGTGTTCGACCGAAAATAACAGCTGATTGACCTGATCCATCAAGCTGACTAGGTGCGCGACAGGATCCCAGACTGCTGTCGCTGCTGCGGGTCCCGACGGGCTGGGATACGTCGCTGTTGCAGACCGTGACAGGCTGGAGAACGTCGCATCTGCTGATGAGCAAAGAGTAAAAACCGCTACAAGCGATGACAGATGCACAAAGATCCTCACACGGCTGTAAACACAGATATGAAGCAGGGGGTACTTACTCTTCTACGCCTTCTTCGTATTCTGTCGCTGTTGTGGCTACATGGGGCTGGACGATCTCAACTGGCGCTTCATTCTCGGTGACTAACTGCAACTGAGGCTGTAGAGCTGTTGGGTCTGCCTTATATCCCCGTTGTGATCGGATGCTGCGTTCCTATTGGCTACTACCAATTTCAAGCCTCTGGTGGTATAATTGTGTTATGGGGCTACACTTGGGCATCCATCTAGTAGAATCAGGGCTCGAGTCCCGAAACGGGCACCGCCACTTTTAGTTTACCGTCAATTACAGGCGCCTCTGGTGGTATAATTGTGTTAGGAGGTGCAATTGGGCTTTCTGTGCAGGAGGACCAGGGTTTGAGTCCCTGAAAGGGTACCGCCAATTTTAATATCCCGCCAATTCCTGGGTGGGGGTTGGAGCGGGACGTCAGCACAGTCCTGGGACAAAAAAATTCGCTCCAAAATTCGAAACTACTGCCAATAGGTTACGTTGGGGGAGGGGGGCTGAGAAGGGGGAGAGGACTGCGGCCCACGTTCAGGCTGAGAAAAACGCGGTATGTCATCTTGGGGTAGGGGTGGGCGTGGACGGAGTGGGGGTGGGCACGGTCGGGGGTGCTTAATTGATCAATTTAATTGATTTGCATATCAATCTGATATCAAAAGTGAAGTCATAGACCCAACTCCCTACTACTACGGCAAGCTGAATTTTTTTCTCTTATCGCACGTGTTGGTACCGGCAGTAACCTTTGGAGCTGGAAAAACAGAAGAAAATGATGAAGATGATGTTGATGAGTTCTGACTTCCCAAATATCTTGGAGGGTGGTTAGAAAGAGTTGCAGGGCCTGAGTTTATTTCTGGTTCTGTGGTACGTGAACGTGGTACATCATTCAGGAATGTAGATGAAGGCAGGAATTTGTGTGATAATATTTTGTTGAGACTTTCAGTCTCCAACCTCCTTCCTAGTTACATTTATTGTCCACATTAGTCTTTCATGAAGAGCTGAGATGAGCGAAGATTACAGTATACTTTCTAGGTTACTTAGCTTTTCGTGCTGTGTTGGCTCCAGTACTTCTTGTCTAGGGGTCTGATTATTGAAGCTGAAAATGTCATTTTATGACTTGAGGGTTGGATTGATCTAAATAAATTTGGAGATTTTTGCTGCAGAATTTTTGTTTGTATGTAGATATATTTTTTCACATTTGAGTATATCATACAGTATTTTGATTTTCACATTAACAAAGCCGAAATTACTTTGTTCGCACAAAATACAATAATACATCCGATCACATCAGAGGCACGCTTTCAGCTCTCACACTCAGCAGAAATAACCATATTTCAAGGGTTTTCAGTTCAATAAACTTTACCAACAGCTGTATACTTTACGTTATTTTATTTTATTTCGAACGCAACCAGTTTCGTCAAATCACTTTGTCATCTTCGGGCCTCATACGCGTTTTTCGAATCAACGAGCTTATCGTATAGCGCCATAAAACTGGATACCGTGAATCCCAGTCGCCGTGCAACTGATTCATACGTCCCAGTGACGTTACAGATAGCAACGATTGTCACATTCCCCCCTCCCACTCCCACCCCATCTCTCCAAACATGCCGATGGAACAACTTATCCTTTTTCCTTTTTCCTCCAGATCTAATTTAGGGCTACTCTTGCTGGTAAACCCGTTTTCGCCGGCCGGTGTGGCCGAGCGGTTCTAGGCGCTTCAGTCTGGAACCGCGTAACCGCTACGGTCGCAGGTTCGAATCCTGCCTCGGGCATCGATATGTGTGACGTCCTTAGGCTCAGCGCCATTTGAACTATTTTGAGCCAAACCCGTTCCCGTCCTAAATGTATATGGTTCGTGGTTCATTTTGCAAATAAAAAAATTCGTGTAAGACAGATTTTAAAAGGTTAAATATCTTAACTGCTTCCTCATTTAATCCTGTGACACGAGCTTTAGAAAGTGCCTCAAGTATCCTCAATGAAATATCTTCCGTATGTCGTTTCATGAAAAAAAAAAAGGAACCAGTTCTTACCACGGCGACAGAAGTGGACCCGTGATTTTAAAGGAGAGAATTAAAACCCATGTGAGAGGGTCCATGCAGAGGCACGCCCTATAGCTCCTTAGAGCTGCCGCTCTGCAGAGGCCATCGAAAAGGAACTAACCCAAATGCAGAAATCATCCACATACAGGGCAGGGGTGACCAAAGGACCGACAGAGGCCACAAGATAATCGATATCAATGAGGAAAAGAAGTACACTCAAGGCAGAACCCTGTGGGATGCCTGTCTCCTGCGTCCATGGAGAACTAAAACCAGTACAAACCCTAACCCTGAATGACCGATAGAACGGGAACTGGCGGATAAAAATCGGGATTGGGCCCCGAAGACCCCCCTGATGAAGTGTAAGTACGATGTGATGGCGCCAGGCCGTGTCATAGGATTTGTCAAGGTAAAAAATACTGCAACCAAATGGCGGCGCTGAGAAAAAGCCTGCCTAGCTGCAGATTCCAAGCAAAGTAAATGATCGATCTGAGACCGTCCCTCTCGGAAGCCACACTGGTAAGGGGACAATAGATCTTGAGATTCTAGGACCCAACTGAGCCGACGGGCTACCATCCGTTCAAGTAACTTGCAAACAACATTGGTCAGACTAATTGGCCGATAGCTGTCGACAAATAGGGGGTTCTTCCAGGCTTAAGGACAGGAACAACGATGCTATCCCTCCACTGAGAAAGGAAGTCTCCCTGGAGCCAGATACGGTTGATCGGCCGGAGAAGAGCACTGAGATGTCGAAGCAGTTGGTTATGAATGGTGTCTTGGCCAGGGGCGTATCATGAGAAGAAGAAAGTGCGGAAAGAAATTCCCATTCAGTAAAAGGTTTGTTGTAAGATTCTGACTGACAAGGGGTAAAACATAAGGTGGAAGCTTCGGCCCACTGTTTCCGGTGAAGGAAAGCGCCGGATAGGAGGCTGATGCTGATGCCATTGTAGAATGGGTCGCAAGATGTTCTGCAAGAATCAACGGGTCCGTACAAAGGCCATCTGGGAGGTGAAGACCTGGGAGGGTGGACTGCCGATGGCAACCTTGGAGAGAGCAAAGTGTAACCCATACCCATGACATAGGGACAGTAGAACTGGGGGAAGAAACAAATCGTTCCCAACATATCCGTTTGCTGTGTTGGATTAAATAACGGGCTTTAGCACGAAGGCGTTTAAAGGTAATAAGTCTGGTACGGATGGGTGCCTCTTAAGGTGTTTGCAAAGCTCGACGGCGACAACGAATGGCAATGGCAATGGCCGTACTCCACCACGGGACGTACCGGCGACGAAATGGTCCAGATGAGCGCGGTACAGCAAGGCTAGCAGCGCGAACAATCGCGTCAGACACGTCACATAGGACGTCATGAATACAACCCGACAAAGAGGCATAAAACATGACTTGTGCGGTGTATAGAGGCCAATCGGCGCGTTGGAAACACCAACGAGGTAACCTGTCCGTCGGGGAGGGGGAAGGGAGAGAGAGAATCAACGAGAAATGATCACTATCACAAAGATCGTCGTGTGGCGACCAGTGTAATGAAGGGAGGAGAGAGGGAGAAGAAAGACAAAGATCAATGGCAGAAAAGGTACCATGACCAGTACTGGAATGAGTAGGGCAGCCATCATTAAGAAGGCACAAGTCGTGGTCTGTAATAAACTGATCTAAGAGAAGACCTCGTTTGGATGGAAATGCACTGCCCCACAAGGGATGATGAGCATTAAAATCCCCGAGATGGAGGAAGGGAGGTGGAAGTAGCAGAAGAAGGGCAGTTAAGGCAGCAGGTGTAAGAGTCCTGTCAGGAGGGAGATAAAGATTGCAAACAGTGACCCCAGAGTCCAGATGGACCCTAACAGCAACCGCTTCCAATGTAGTTTGAAGAGGAATCCATGTGCTAGCAATGTTTCTATGGACCAACGTACAAACGGCACCAGAAGCTCGCAGCGGTCCGACCCGATTTCGAGAGAAAACACGGAACCCACAGAGGTTCAGTGAGTGATCATCAGTAAAATGAGATTCCTGTAGAACCAAACAAGCTGCAGAGTAACAGGAAATAAGGGATTTCAATTCAGGAAGGTGACGGTAGTATCCATTACAATCTCATTGGATAACCACAGAACGATGATTTAAAGGGGGGTTGACCAGGCTAAAGCCAGTCACACCGCCAGGTCACCACCCGTCACCAACAAGGAGGGGGCGACATCCATGAACGACAGGTCAGAATCTGGTTGTGAAGCCGGGGATGGGACCTCTGTTGACACCAGAGGCTCTTTGTCCCGGGACTTATGTTTCTTCTTCTTTACTGGTTGAGATCGAGGAGGGCTGTGTGGCAAAAAGAAGCCAGCTGCAGCAAGATCAGGAACAGAAAGAGACCGAGCGACCTGGGAGCCGACAGACCGCGGTTCTCGCGGTCTTCTCGTGGCAGCAGACCTGTGGCCTGGAAGGGGCCGGGAAGGGGCATCCAGGAAGGGGCGCCCTTGACTGGCAGATGCCGAAGAAGTGGGACACTTCTCTGGCTGGGGAGGGGGAACAGCGTCCGAAGGAGAAGGTGTGGGAGCCGCAGGGGAGGGGGGGGGGGGGGAGGAGAGGCGTCCAGGACTGGCGTAAGGAAGGAGGAGGAAGGGGTGAAGATGTAACTAAAGCATAACTTTACTTCATGGACACAGGGTGAAGACGTGTATACTTCTTACGAGCCTTTGTGTAGTTTAAACGATCAAGGGATTTATACTACTGTATCTTCCTTCTTATATACTGGGCAATCTGGTGAACGTGGAGAATGATTGCCATGACAATTAACACACACAGGAGGAGGAACACAAGGACTCCATTCATGGAGTGGACGTCCACAGTCACCACAGAGAGTGGCGTAAGAACAGTGGGAAGATACGTGTCCAAAACGCCAGCACTTAAAACACCTCGTAGGAGGGGGGATGTATGGCTTCACATAACATCGATAAACCATAATTATTACTTTCTCAGGGAGGGTATCCCCTTCAAAGGCCAGGATAAAGGCATCAGTATCAATACAATTGTCCTTAGGACCCTTCTGAACTCGCTGAACAAAGTGAACACCCCGCCATCCGAGATTGTCCCGAAGTTACTCATCAGTTTGAAGGATGAGGTCCCTGTGAAAAATCACACCTTGTACCATATTTAGAGACTGGTATGGAGTAATCGACACAGGAATTGTGCCAAGATGGGTACAGGCACAAAGGGCTGCAGGCTGGGCAGCTGAAGCAGTTTTGATTAGCAACGAACCCGACCGCATCTTGCTCAGAGTCCACTTCGCCAAACTTGTCTTCAATGTGTTCCACAAAGAATAAAGGTTTGGTATTGGTGAAAGTATCCCCATCATTCCTGGTGTAAACCAAATAGCGGGGGGAAGGCTTTGCCCCCAACCGACGGGCCTGGCCCCCTTCCCAGGGGTAGGCATGGAAGGGAAGGCCGAAGGAGCAGGAGAAGCAGCACTAGAAGAATCAATTTCACGCAGAGAGACGGCTGCAGAAGAACGTCTAGAGTTGTGGACCCGTATGCGTTTCATTTGCATAGCGTCCGCCCTGATACCATCCACTCCAATCAGGGGCTCTCCTCACGGGCACCAGCCAGCCACAGCAAGGGCCGTCTGGCACGGCAGCTATTGCCGGGAGTTACGATGATCCAGGATGACGAGCAACCACTCCAAAACTTGCGTGAGGAGATCACAGCTCAGGTATCAGAAGTGTGATTTCTGTGTGTTCAGGGGGCTCAACCAAAAGGGTACATAGTGACCTCACCACACAGGCTGGCTACCGTGCTGGCTATGCACCCTAGCATCAGACAACGGCGTGAAAGAAAAGGTGGAATGAACTAGGAGGGCACACGTCGGAGACACTTAGTAAGGTGCTCTTTCCCAAATCGCTCACATTGCGGAAGAGAAATTTAGTAATGGAGGTCAAACCCGAGAGGGGGACCAGGGATTGCCAAAAAAGAAGCTGATTACGCAACAAAGCTACATTGCAAAACCAACATAACCTGGAGGATGGCGGGGGCCAACATAAGCAAGGACACCAAGAGAGGGAGAGGAGAGGGTGAGGGGGAAGGAGCAGGGGGAGGAAAGGAGGGGAAGGGGAAGGAAATGCAGCCCTGGAAAGAAGGAAGGCTGCAATAGCTCGGGGCCACATGCTCACTATGCACGTACCAACAAAAGAGTTGTGGACACCCTGGGGGTGTTCGCGAGATATGCATAGGAGGGAGCAATATACTGCTTCACTCCTCGGTGAAGGTATGTTCTCCAAACTTCAACAAAAGCCCGTACCGAGCTACTGAGCGTCACTCCTCCAGAGTCTTCCTCTGGAGTTTATCTAACATCTCCGTAAAGCTTTCGTGATTACTAAATGATCCTGTAACGAAGTGCGCTGCTCTCCATTGGATCTTCTCTATCTCTTCTATCAACCCTAACTGGTATGGATCCCACACTGGTGAGCAGTATTCAAGCAGTGGGCGAACAGGTGTACTGTAACCTACTTCCTTTGTTTTCGGATTGCATTTCCTTAGGATTCTTCCAATGAATCTCAGTCTGGCATCCGCTTTACCGACGATCAACTTTATGTGATCATTCCATTTTAAATCACTCCTAATGCCCACTCCCAGATAATTTATGGAATTAACTGCTTCCAGTTGCTGACCTGCTATATTGTAGCTAAATGATAAGGGATCTTTCTTTCTGTGTATTCGCAGCACATTACACTTGTTTACATGTCGATTCAATTGCCATTCCCTGCACCATGCGTCAATTCGCTGCAGATCCTCCTGCATTTCTGTACAATTTTCCATTGTTACAACCTCTCGATATACTACAGCATCACCCGCAAAAAGACTCAGTGAACATCCGACGTTATCCACAAGGTCATTTATGTATATTGTGAACAGCAACGGTCCTACGACACTCCCCTGCGGCACACCTGAAGTCACTCATACATCGAAAGACTTCTCTCCATTGAGAATGACATGTTGCGTTCTGTTACCTAGGAACTCTTCAATCCGATCACACAATCGATAGTCCATAAGCTCTTACTTTGTTCATTAAACGATTGTGGGGAACTGTATCGAACGCTTTGCGGAAGTCAAGAAACACGGCATCTACCTGGGCACCCGTGTCTATGGCCCTCTGAGTCTCGTGGACGAATAGCGCGAGCTGCGTTTCACACGATCTTCTTCGAAACCCATGCTGATTCCTACAGAGTAGATTTCTTGTCTCCAGAAAAGTCATTATACTCGAACATAATACGTGTTCCAAAATTCCACAACTGATCGATGATAGAGATATAGGTCTATAGTTCCGTACATCTGTTCGACGTCCCTTCTTGAAAACAGGGATGACCTGTGCCCTTTTCCAATCCTTTGGAACGCTACGCTCTTGTAGAGACCTACGGTACACCGCTGCAAGTTCCTTCGCGTACTCTGTGATTCAATTGCAAACAGTCTTTTTTAAAGCTGGATACTTACCAGAAGCCGAATAAATCAATTGCATACATTAATGGCCTACATATTTTTGGAATGGAAATCTGCGCATGAAATGTTGATTTTCTCCTGACACAATTTCTTTAAACGCTCATTGTAAATAAATTGCTATGCTGATCTTGACAGCATTTGTTTTTAGAATAACAAATGCCAAGCTTTAAAGCAGAAATGACGGCACGTCTCGGTAACACCTTATAATAGCCTTTTATACTAATGTACGTTCCTGAATCGATGCAGCTCTTTTAGTTGAAGAGATAAGAGCACTCCCTCCGAAGTGTCATAAGAATTCATTGATGGCCCGTCTTCGAAAGGGAATTGTTGTACTTTAATTTTGCGTTGATTGGATAGATTGTGTGTGTGTGTGTGTGTGAGTGCTACGGCAATAAACTCCAGGCAGCACCAAGACCAGCGGGTTTAAGTGCAGGTCGTAAAACGTGGACGTCCATTACCAGCGAGCCAACCAATCACAGGCGACAAATGCGTTTCAATTTGCTGAACGCTAAAGTGACGTCGCCGAAAACATCAATGGCCTGCAGAGTTCCCGCTGCAAGATGGAGAGCTCACCTATGGCACCTCATCCCGCTAGGAATCTGAAGAAACAACTATATGAACAAGTGAAATAATTGAACCACCTGCAGGAACATCACACCGAAAGACCCTGCTGACTTTTGTAGGAGCGTGAAAGGACAAGGTTGAACCAGTCGGGACCGTCAACATACAAGAAATCATCCTAAGATGCAATTACTCTCCAAATTTTTTGCGTACTCTAAGTCTGTCTCACAAGTAGCTGAGTTGTGAACTCTTAACAGCGAACATTTATTAATACTTACTGTATTTATGGAATGTATTAGGTAAAAAATTTGGAAATTAATGCTAAAGTTCTAAGGGACCAAACCGCTGAGGTCGTCGATCCCTAGGATTACACACTAATTAAACGAATTTAAACTAGCTTAAGCTAAGAACAGCACAACACCTATGCCTGAGGAAGGACTCGAACCTTCGATGGGGGGAGCCGCGCCAACCATGACAAGGCACCTCATACCGCACTACCCTGCGCGCCAATGTAGTAGGTCATATGAGTGTGTCGGACAAATCAGAAAGAACAAACACCGTTCATTTCTGTCATTGACATGCCTAGGTGGGCAATGGATCCACCTTTCCAGTGCGGATGCACAAATACGTCCGACCCCCTGTGGGAATATCTGAGTAGCGATCGGGAGAATAATTGACAGGAACTGCGGTAGACGGCGCTCTGTGGGAGTGTAGACCGGCAGTGAAGCGTGCCGAGATAGTCCGAGCAGTTACAGTTGCGCTGTGTCCCGGATGGCGCAGTGATTACTGGACATGCCTAAGTAGCAAGAGGTCCCGGATTCGATTCCTGTTCCGGTACACGTTTCCGCTCATCGCCGCTGATTCGCTTAATGCTCCACCCAAGCCTTCAGCTTATGTATAATGTTGTAGGTTTGTTGGGTAACCCATAAAAGTTGTAAATATATTGATTTCAACCTTTTATGCGGAATTATAAGGCTATAGATACTCTGCTAAGGAATGTCTCAGTAGGAAGTTCAGTTGAAGAGGAATTTACATATTTAAAAAGGGAATTCACAGAAGTTGAACAGAAAAAACATAAGTACAAATATGGTAACGGTGAAGAAACCACGAGTCGATCGATGAAAGAAGAAAGTAGGAAAATGTGCAGGGAAACTCGGATACACAGAAATACAAGACACTTGAATAATATAAACAGTAAGTGCGGGGAAGCTAAGACTAAATTACTGCATGAAGAATGTGAAGAAATCCCAAAGGAAATGGTTGCCGGATGGATAGACTCAGCATAAATTCAAAACATCCTCCAGAGAAATTAAAACCAATGATGGTAACATTAAGAGTGCAATACGATTCCCATTGTTAAATACAGAGGAGATAGCGGATTGGTGGAAAAAGTACATTAAAGGCATCAATGAGGGGGAAGAACAGCAGCCAGTGAAGAAAAGGTATGGGATCCAGTTTTAGAATCAGAATCTAAAAGAGCTTTGTAAGTCTTAATATCAAATAAGGGAGAAGGGATAAGTAATATTCCAACAGAATTTCTAAAATCGTTGAGAGAAGTGGCAACAAATCCAGTATTCACGCTGGTGTGTAGAATCTATGAGTCTCGCGATATACCATCCGAGTTTAGTGAAAATATCATCCACACAGTGCCGAAGACTGCAAGAGCTGACAAATGCTAAAATCATTGCACAATCAGCTTTACAGCTCATACATCCAAGGTGATGAGCGGAAGAATGGAAAAAAAACTGAGAATGTGATAGACCAGTTTGGCTTTGGGAATTTAAAGGCACCAGAGAGCCAGTTCTGACGTTGGGTTGATAAAGGAAGCAAGGCTGAAGAAAAATCAAGACGCGTCCATAAGATTTGTCGATCTTGAAGAGTCCGACAGTATGAAATGGTGCAAGACGTTCCAAATTCTGGGAAAAATAGGGGTAATCTATAGAGAAAGGCGGGGAACGTACATTATGCACAAGAGCCAAGGACGAACAGAATGTTTGGAGGACCATGAACGAAGTGCTCGTATTAAAAAGGGTATGAGACAGGGATTCAGTCTCTCGCCCCTACTGTTTAATCTATACGTTCAAGAAGCAATGACGGAAATAAAAGAGTGGAATATGAACTGAGAGTAAGTCGAAGACAGACGAAAGTAATGAAAATTGACATAAATGAGAATAGCGAGAAAACATCAGAAATGATGGTCACGAAGTAGATGAAGTGAAGGCGTTCTTCTGCCTATGTAGCCAAATAACCTATAACGGACGAATCAAGGAGGACATAAAAATCAGTATACCACTGGAAAAAGAGGCTCCCTGGTCAGGAGAAGCCTCCTGATAACAAACAAAGGCATTAATTTGGAGCACAGCATTGTATGGTAGTGAAACATGGACTGGTAGTGACAACCGGAACTGAAGGGGATCGGAACATTTGAAATGTGGTGCTGCAGACAAAGGTTCCAAATTAGGTGGAGTGATAATGTAAGGAATGGGGAGCTTCTGCGCAGAACCGACGAGAAATAGAATATACGCAAATGCTAACAAGAAGAAGGGACAGGATGGTAGAATATCTGTTAAGACATCATCGAATAACTTCCATGGTACAAGAGAGAGGTGTATGGGGTGAAAACTGTAGATGAAGACGGAGATTGGAAAACATCCAACAAGTAACTCAGGACGTGGGTTGGTTTGGTTTAAAAGAGGGGGCGAGGGACCAAACTGCTAGGTCATCGATCCCTCGTTCCGATTAGAATAATTCCACAAGACTGGGAGTAAAATAATCGAGACATACAAAACACAGCTGGAAGAAAGGAGAAAATCACGAGAATGACGGAAGGGCAACAAACACTAATACGGACAACATCGGACAAGAAAACCACAGAGAGACGCAAGAAACATGTAGAAGAGATCGAAACAAGAGAGCAGATTACCATGGCTGGCTGACCATGAGAATAAAAAGGAGTAGTCAGCCACTCTGCAACACATTAAAACCTCCACCCTAAAAGCACTAGGGTGGAGGACACAGAGGGACAAAGGACTTGCGCTAAGACTTAGATCAAATGATAATAACCACCCTCACGAATAAATCGTAAAACTAAAGCTGCTGTTGAGGCATTGACGCCCAACACCGAAGGTAGGGTGCTTAGAATGTTAAAAGTCCCCCGCAGAGCGTCTAAAAGTGGGCAGTCCAGCAAGAGGTGGATGACCGTCATTTGTGAGCCATAGCGACATCGAGGTGGGTCCTCACAATGGGGGGGCAACCAAGCATTAGCCATTTATGGCCAATGTAGAGCCGGAAGAGGACAACTGATGCCCTGCGAGAGGAGCGTAGGATCCGTAGTCTCCTTAATGACGCGCAGTTTGTTGTGCGTCCTGTTATTTCATTCCGTTTCCCAAAGCCGAAAAACCCTGCGGCGTAAGACAGAACGCAAATCAGTTTCGGAAATACTCAATAGTATGAGATACGGCCGCCAGCTTTGCAGTGAAAACCCTACAGCCATCTGGAAAAGAGTGCTGTTCAGTATGCCCTCCATGAACATACACAAAGCCTACGTAACGATCAGCCATCGAGCCGTCGGTGTAAACCACTTCTTGGCCCAGGTACATGTCGAGAATCGAGAGGAAGTGATAGAGGAGAGCCGCAGGGTTGACGGAGTCTTTAGGAGCATGCAAAAGGTCCAGAAGAAACTGCGGCCTAAGTGTACACCATGGAGGTGCACGTGAACGAACCTCGAGGAGATGTGGTAACGGGAAGGACTCCAGTTCATACAGAAGCGACCAGACGCGAACCGCAATCGCAAGCCCTGACCTGAGCCTGGGAGATGAACGGCTGTGGTTCGGAAAACGAGACGGTAATTCGAATGTGCAGGAGAACTACGAACGTGTGCAACGTAACTAGTGAGCAGTTGTGCACGCCTAACCTTGAATGGAGGGACTGTGGCCTCCATCAGGATGCAGGTCACCAGACACTTTCTAAAAGCTCCCGTCACTAGGCAAACGCCACGGTG
Organism: Schistocerca americana; assembly: GCF_021461395.2. Taxonomy (NCBI): domain Eukaryota; kingdom Metazoa; phylum Arthropoda; class Insecta; order Orthoptera; family Acrididae; genus Schistocerca; species Schistocerca americana. The sequence goes on along the minus strand of NC_060121.1, from coordinate 819,393,380 downwards.
GGGCACTGAGTCTAGTAAAGGCAACGCTGAGGATGCCGCCGAACCGTAAACCAGACTCCCATAGTCTAGGCAGGATTGAACAACGGCTCTGTAGAGCTGCAGCAGCGTAGAGCGATCTTCACGCCAGTTGTTGTTGCTCAGGCAGCGGAGGGCATTGAGGTGCTGCCAGCACTTCCACTTAAGATGACGAAGGTCAGGTAGCCAAGTCAATCGTGCGTCGAAAATCAGCCCTAAGAATTAATATGTCTCCACTACAGTGAGTGGAGTCATTAAGGTAAAGTTCTGTTTTGGATGAACGCCGACAGAAGTGCATGACACACGACTTCGAGGCTCAAAACTGGAATCAGGGGGGCTAGAGCCCATGACTGCGCCTTGGAATGGCTCCCTGTAGGCGCCGCTCAGCAACACCCAGTACTGGAGGACCAGTACGAAATTCAGAAGTCATCCGCATACAGAGAAGGTGAGACCGACGGCCCTACAGCTGCTGCTAGACCGTTAATAGCCACTAAAAACGGAGAGACACTCAATAAGGAGTCCTGTAGAACGCTATTCTCCTGAATATCGAGGACACTACCTTGGACACGGAAAGTGCGGAGCTACAGGAAGTTTTGAATAAAGAACAGGAGCGGGCCCCGGAGACCACACTCATATAATGTGGCAAGGATATGAAGTCGCCAGGCCGTGTCCAAAAAGACGTCTGATCTTCGTTCAGACTTGAGAAGGTGATGTATGGCACCCAACTGTCAACACATACCTCTCTCAACACTCCTGTTTCCGTCGTTTTATAAGCTGGCAAAAGCGGGCACGGAGCTGCTTAAAGGCTAATAGGTGCTCTAGGGAAGGGTGCCACTTGCGTCGCTTTAGAGATCGCCGATGCTCTTTAATTTCCTCAGCGACTTCCAGCGACCGCCAAGGCACTGTCTTTAGCTAGGGGCACCCTAAAGAACGAGGTATCGCGTTTTGCACTACAGAAACGATCGTTGTAGTGACCTGGTCAACGACAACATTGATGGCACCATGTGGCGGAGATACAACGGTAACAGCAGAGGTGAAGGCTTCCAAATCTTGTTTAAAGCCCATCTGCGTAGGCATCCGTGGGCATGACGCCAGGGGAGTGACCGGAATATGGGGAAGTGGTCGCTACCACACAGGTCACCATGTGGTCTCCAGTGGATAGATGGGAGAAGGCCCAGACAGCAGACCGAGAGATCAAAGGCCAAATATGTGCCTTGTGCCACACTGAAATGTGTGGGGGCACCTGTATTTAAGAAGCAGAGGTCGAGTTGTGACAGAAAAATTTCGGTCTCCGTACCTCGGCCAGTAAGACTGGAGCCACCTCACAAGGAGTTATGCGTGTTAATCTCCCAAACGTAGGAAAGGTGTAGGGAGTCGATCAATCAGTGCAGCCAATATGTTCAGGGGTACTGCACCATCTGGAGGAAGATATACATTGCAGACAGTTATTTCCTGCGATGTCCGTATCCTGACAGCCATAGCTTCTAGAGGGGTTTGAAGGGGCACAGGTTCACTACATACTGAGTTCAGGACTCAAACTCCACGTGATACTATTATAGTCGCTATGGTTCCTGTAACATACCTTATAGCCGCAGAGGGCAGGCGTCCACATTGCCAGGAACCAGGTTTCCTGGAGGGCACTTCAGAAAGGAGGTGTAAAGCTTAACAGTTCCCATAGATCAGCCAGGTGGTGGAAAAAACCACCAAAATTCCACTGGAGGCTTACGTAATCGTGGGGCTGGGAAGGCATGAAACACCCAATGAGACAGTCTATGCCTCAGGGTAACCTGCTGCCACCAGGTGAGTACCTGTGCGATCGACATCCACTGATCTACTGTGTCTGAGGGCCCAGCGAGATCTAGGTGCTCAGTAGATGCCAGAATCTCCACCTCATCCCGAGACACAGAGCTTGTAGGAAGTGGTGGTGTGGGCGTCACCGCAGTGTTGGGTTCTTGGCGATTTTTTCGGTTTCTCTCCCTGCCCCTTAGGTTTGCCCAGCTGGGAGGGCTTCACTGATTCAGTCTCAGGGACTGAGGACGACCGTGAAGTCCTAAGACCACCTATCTGTGTTTACTTCAGCCACTGGCAGGTGTCAGCTTTGACACTGGTAGGAACATCGGAAGGGAGTGACCCAAGGGATCCCTTCCTGGCAAGAAGAGCCGAAGAAGACTTACGCTTCTCTGGCTTAGAAGTGGCGACTGATGTCCCCATTGGTTAGGCTAGTGTTACTCCTGAAGTAGGTTGTGCGAGAGCAACAGGGAGGGAAGTGCACCCCACCATCAGAGGGGCAGGTAGAGTCTGACAGCTCTGAGAGACAACTGTATGTGGTGGAACAGAAGATGGTACAACCATTGTCGTAGCGGCGGTGTAGGTTGGCTTCGTACACACAGCCTCTCATATTTTCTCTTAGCCTCAGTGTAGGCCAGTCAGTCCAGGGTCTTGTATTCCATTTTTTTTCTGGAGAATCCTGCAGACTGGCGAGCAAGGCGAATGGTGTTCTCCACAGTTGACACAGATGGGAGGTAGGGAACAGGGATGTGAAAGACGTCTACAATCCTGACAGGGAATGCTGGAAGTACAGCAGGAAGACATATGGCCGAACTTCCGGCACTTAAAGCACCATCGGGGGAGGGACATATGGCTTTACATCACAGCAGTACACCGTCACCTTCACCTTCTCGGGTAAAGTGTCACCCTTGAAGGCCAAGATGGAGGCACCGGTGGCAATCTGATTATCCCTCAGACACCAGTGGACGCGCCGGACGAAATGGACGCCTCGCCCCTCTAACTTGGGGTGCAGCTCACCGTCAGACTGCATAAGAAGGCCCTGTTAAATATGATACCCTGGACATATTTAAGCTCTTATGGGGCGTGATAGAAATATCCCCCCACTTGTCACATGCGAGTAGTGCCTGTGACTGGGTAGAGGATGCTGTTTTGATCGACCCTGACCGCATTTTGGACAAGCCCTAAACCTCCACAAACTTGTCCTCTAAATCCTCCACAAAAAACTGAGGTTTCATTGACAAGAAAGTTTCCCCATCAACTCTCACAAACATGAGGTACCAGGGTGAATGAGCTTCGCTGCCTTCTTTAACCTGGCGTTCCTCCCAAGGTGTGGCTAGGGGGGGAGGGGGACTATTTAGGGTCGTATTTCTTAGTATTGAAGGTAGATCTTGACCACTTAGAAACTGCTGGTGTTTGACCACCATCAGGAGATGACGTACTACGCTTCACGGCGTGTCATCCGCCCTGATGCCACCCACTCCAACCAGGGACCCTCCCCATGGGCGACACCCAGCCACAGCAAAGGCTACGTTGCAGGATGGCCATTGCCAGGAGTCCCAATGCCCCATGGTGATGGGCATCTACTCCTTGGCATATGTGGGGAGTTAACGGTGCAGGCATCAGCAGAGCAATCCCTGTATGATGTGGTCAGGGGGCTACAACCAACAGGGTGCATGGCGGCCCCACCAAAACAGACTGGCTACTGTGCTGGGTATCAGGCGCAAACGAGCTAAGAAGTCCATTATCGTCGACAGTGCAGAAAGCGATACTGCACAGAGGATGGAGGAAAACGCGCCCAGGAGAGTGACCTCGCCCAACAGCAGGAGAATGTTCGGAAGTGCAGATCCACGTCGACGAAGGATGCAATAAGTCTCAGCTCATGATGTAAGGCGTCCTCCCCCAGTTGGCTCGCTCTTCGGGAAAAGTTTGAAAAATGGAAGTCAGGCCTTACAGTGGACCATCACATAAAGTCCGAAACGTGTGAGACACCTTTCAGTCGCCTCTTTCGACAAGCAGGAATACCTCTGGCCTATTCTAATCCCTGGACCCGCAGGGAGGGCAGGACGTGGGTTGTAAGTGCTACTCTGAGATGAAGAGGTTGGCAGAGGAGAGGCATTCGTGGAGAGCCGCATCAAACTAGTCAGAAGCTAGGAAAATCACCCTTTACTTGTTTATTATAATGATAAGTTAGTGTTACTGTTTTACAGGGTTTACGATCCCTATTGTGTAGCTAATGTATTTTAAGCACTTGGAGTATTGGTTCCGTCTTTGTTTCAGGAGAGTATAGATTTGAAGGCAGTAGTTGAATAGGGACTTGTTGCCAGGTAAAAATACGGTCGCCAGTTCAAATTAGAATTTAAGAATAAGTGTTGATAGGTTTACCCCCGCAGCTGAGTGGCCAGTGCGGCTGACAGCAATGCAGAGGACCTACGTTCGATTCCCGGGTACTTCCACTGAATTATCATTGATGGGAGGACTGGAACGGGGTGCACTCAGCCTCGTGATGGTGACTAAGGAGCTACTTGATCGATGGGTTACGGCTCCAAGTTACGAAACAGGGGGAGGGATGTGCTGATCCCACATCCCCCTGTACTACTTTCATTCTACATCTACATCTACACCCATACTCAACAAGACACCAGACGGTGAGTGGCAGAGGGCACTTTGAGTACCTCTATCGGTTCTCCCTTCTATTCCAGTCTCGTACTTGTCGGTATGCCTCTGTCTGGGCTCTAATCTCTCTGATTTCATACTCATGGTCTCTTCGCGAGATATACGTAGGAGGGAGCAATATACTGCTTGTCTCCTCGGTGAAGGTATGTTCTCGAAACCTCAACAAAAACTCGTACCGAGCTACTGAGCGTCTCTCCTGCAGAGTCTTCCACTGGAGTTTATCTATCATCTCCGTAACGCTTTCGCGATTGCTAAATGATCCTGTAACGAAGCGTGCTGCTCTCCGTTGGATCATCTCTATCTCTTCTATCAACCCTATCTGGTACGGATCCCACACTGGTGAGCAGTATTCAAGCAGTGGGCGAACAAGTGTACTGTATCCTACTTCCTTTGTTTTCGGATTGCATTTCCTTAGGATTTTTCCAATGAATCTCAGTCTGGCATCCGTTTTACCGACGATCAACTTTATATTATAATTTCATTTGAAATCACTCATAATGCCTACTCCCAGATAATTCTCTCTGTGATGCCATTTGAGTAGGACGACGGCCCGCAAGAGCCTGCGGATTTGGTTGCCTTTTTCCGGTGTTAATAATATTACGCTTAAGAGATTCATTAGCTATATTGAAACCTTGCAGCATTTATCTCGCGTGTGTAGAGATTCAAAAAATCAGTCACTACCAATAGCTTTCTACAGTGAGTTGTCAACAGACTAGCAAACCCTTCCCTGACAACAGAGCTCGTTTTGTGAACTGTCTACCTTTGAAAGAATATATCTCTTATGATACCTACTTGTAGACTGTGGCCCATCTTAATAAAATAACACGTGGCAACACTTGCACGAAACACTCCTGAAGCAGAAATGCATTACACAACATTCCACCTTTGTATCAAATACCTATTTAAAAATGGGGACAAATCAGAATGGAACAAATGTTAGTTATTTTCTTCAATAAGCAAATATTCTCTTCAGATTATCATACTCTCTGTTTAACTTTTCAAGTGATTTTAATCATATTTTAACACATCGGTGGTTATTATCAAAACCTGAAGCATTTTTATAATTAGAGTGTACGTTACTGACATTCCGGGAAAGTTTGGGATTAGGAATAGAATCATCAAGGGTTATGTGACTAAAATAAATAACTTTCTAGGAAAACACGAAGAATTAATTACATAACCGCATTGGATCACAGCAAAGTAGAAACTAATTCATGCGTTTTGCTTATCTGGTGAGACAATAGGTCGCCTTGAGTAGACTGGACGTTGAACTGCGACATTGATGACGTTGAGTATTATTGCACAAGAGTGGTCCATTGTAAGAAGACTGTGTCTTCTTGGTGGTTCACTTTTTTGCCACACAGTTGCTCTAATATCATTCTTCTTTCCATATCAAAGCACCATAGAACATAATTTTTCTCGTACATAAACCACACATACAAGTATTAATCGTTACTACGAATAGCGGAACTAATAATCTGACTATCTAGAAAAACGAAATGCCCAGAAAAAAAGAGGAGATGAAATGAAACTTCACAGGCGGACAGGGTGTGCGATATCATTTCACTGATTACTAAATCGAGTTCAGTTTACAAAAACTTGGTAGGATCATCCCACTTATCATTATGGCTTTGCACTCACTTTTGCCAGGAGGCAAGCTCTGACTCGGTTGAGAATGGTGTCATAAAGCAGTTTTACCTTGTCCTGAGTCAAGCTGGTTAGCAACTGTATGTGATCCCTAATACCCCGTCTACTGGTGCTCGGTTGACGTCCCAACTGGCCCCATCCATGTTCCATCAGGCGTACTTGTCTGGGGATTTTGTTGGCCACGACAGTACTTCAACACTACGCAGGTCATAGACACATGTTCCATGTGTGGATGAATATTGCCTTGTTGAAAAATGGCGCCACGATACTGGCGCATGAGGGGTAACACATAAAGGGGCAAAATGTAGCTGACGCACAGTTGTTCCCTCAGCTACTATCAGCCGTGACCTAGAGATGTACCCGACGGCTTCGCACACCATGACGCCAGTAGTAGAACCCCTGTCTCACTCCAGTGGAAGGACGGACGTCTCCCCAGTGAAATATATCATGGAAATGTTGCGGTTTTCGAGTACGCCAGAGATGCTACTGTGTGAGTGGTAGCGGACTTTCCCGCCAGTCGCGTCTTCCTTTACCGCCAAGTAATTATTCGGAATACATTCTCTGAAAAAGAACTAATTTAACATATAATCTGATCCTGTACTTCAAAAAAGCTATACGTGGATTTACTTTAGTCACTCTTACGCCATTTTGTCTTTACGAGTTGTCTGTAGGAAAGAACTTGGATTTGTCGTGATAATATTCAATGCCTTCAATTATCATACTAAATAATTACCCTGTGTTCCCTCAAGGGGCTTTACATAACTTTGATTATTGTTGGTTTTTTGGTAAGGCGTTATAGGACCTGAAAATTCGGTGACGATTTAATTTCGTTAATTACTAATGGCTACTTAAGATAATTTACGCCAGCCGTTGACTGAACAACTGAGCACGCATTGTACGACGCGGAGCTTTGTGCCAGGCACCAAGCAACATAAAAGCTGCTATCAGAAATGTGATTCAAAGCTCAATTTTCAGTAATCTCATTTCCGATTTGGAATGCCAGTGAATATTTTCATCAGGTCGCTGCCGTGCTCGCCAACGACGGTCATTCTGGGTGCTGTAGACCCGAGATTCATCACGGAACAGAATGCGACGCCATTCCACATCAGCCCATGTTTCCCGGTCACAGCACCCCTCCGAACTCAGTCGTCTGTGTTAAGGTGTTAAGGGCAGCCTCAGCATGGGACGGTAGATCCCTAGTCCGGCTGCTATTCTCCGACCAATGCTGTGGGGTGATACAGAGTGTCACCGTTACTTGTTCTCGAATGGCAGGATCAAATGGGAAGAGGTTACGATGTGCTTGATGCGCAGTTGGGTGGCCCTACGTTGTGGTGATGAGTCATGGTCGACAGGGTTGATGACATAGAGCATGTCAAAAACAACGTTCCACTGTCACTTCCGAAAGTTCAACAATTCGGAATATTGCAAGCTTCGATCAGCAGCCCATCTACATCTACATCTACATGGATACTCTGCAAATCACGTTTAAGTGTCTGGCAGAGGGTTCATCGAACCACATTCACAATTCTCTATTATTCCAATCTCGTATAGCGCGCGGAAAGAATGAACACCTATATCTTTCCGTACGAGCTCTGATTTCCCTTATTTTATCGTGGGGATCGTTCCTCCCTATGTAGGTCGTTGTGAACAAAATATTTTCGCATTCGGAGGAGAAAGTTGGTGATTGGAATTTCGTGAGAAGTTTCCGTCGCAACGAGAAACGCCTTTCTTTTAATGATGTTCAGCCCAAACCCTGTATCATTTCTGTGACACACTCTTCCAATTTCGCAATAATACAAATCGTGCTGCCTTTCTTTGAACTTTTTCGATGTACTCCGTCAGTCCTATCTGGTAAGGATCCCACACCGCGCAACATTATTCTAAAAGAGGACGGACAAGTTAAGTGTAGGCAGTATCCTCAGTAGATCTATTACATTTTATAACTGTCCTGCCAATAAAACTCAGTCTTTGGTTACCCTTCCCCACAACGTTTTCTATATGTTCCTTCCAATTTAAGTTGTTCGTAATTGTAATACCTAGGTATTTAGTAGAATTAGACTGATTTATTGCGTGCCCGAAGTTTGAGTTCCTTTTAGCATTCATGTAGATGACCTCACACTTTTTGTTATTTAGGGTCAACCGCCACTTTTCGCACCATTCAGATATCTTTTCTAAATCGTTTTCCAGTTTGTTTTGATCTTCTGATGACTTTATTAGTCGATAAACGACAGCGCCATCTGGAAACAACTGAAGACGGCTGCTCAGATTGTCTCCGAAATCGGTCATATAGATAAGAAACAGCAAAGGGCCTATTACACTACACTGCGGAACGCCAGAAATCATTTCTGTTTTACTCGATGACTTTCCGTTAGATACTACGAATTATGAGCTCTCTCACAGAAAATCACAAATCCAGTCACATAACTGAGACCATATTCCTCAAGCACGCAATTTCAGTACGAGCCCGTTGTGTGGTACAGTGTCAAAAGCCTTCCGGAAACCCGCAGATACGGAATCAATCTGAAATCCATTGTCAATAGTACTCAACACTTCATGTGAATAAAGAGATACCTTTGTTTCACTGGGACGATGTTTTCTAAACCTATGTTGACTGTGTGTCAATAGATCGTTTTCTTCGAGATAATTCATAATGTTCGAACACAATATATGTTCCAAAATCCTGCTGCATATCTACGTCAACGAAAAAAAAAATGGCTCTGAGCACTATGGGACTTAACATCTTAGGTCATCAGTCCCCTAGAACTTAGAACTACGTAAACCTAACTAACCTAAGGACATCACACAACACCCAGCCATCACGAGGCAGAGAAAATCCCTGACCCCGCCGGGAATCGAACCCGGGAACCCGGGCGTGGGAAGCGAGAACGCTACAGCACGACCACGAGATGCGGGCTCTACGTCAACGATATTGGCTTGTAATTTAGTGGATTACTCCTACTACCTTTCTTGAATATTTGTGTGACCTGTGCAACTTTCCAGTCTTTGGGTACGGATCTTTCTTGAGCGAACGGTTATACATGATTATTAAGTATGGAGCTAATGCATCAGCATACAGCGAAAGGAGCCTAATTAGTATACAGTCTGGACCGGAAGACTCGCTTTTATTAAGTGATTTGAGTTGCTTCACTGCGCCGAGGATATTTACTTCTACGTTACTCATGTTGACAGCTGTTCTTGATTCAAAATCTGGAATATTTACTTCATCCCCTTTTGTGAAAGCATTTCGGAAGGCTGTGTTTCATACCTCTGCTTTGGCAGCACTGTCCTTGATAGTATCTCCATTCTTATCGCGCAGAGAAGGAATTGACTTCACATACAACCATCTCTTCGGATTTTCTGCCGGTTTTCGAGACAAAGTTTCGTTGTGGAAATTGTTATAGGCATCTCGCATTGAATTCCGCGCTATATTCGAGCCTCTGTAAAATATCGCCAATCTTGGAGATTTTGCGTCTGTTTAAATTTGGCATGTTTGTTTCGTTGTTTTTGCAACAGTGCTCTAACCCGTTTTGTGTACCAAGGAGAATCAGCTCCGTCGGTTTTTTATTTGGTATAAATCTCTCGATTGCTGCTGATACTATTTCTTTGAATCCAAGCCACATCTGGTCTACACTTACATTAGTAATTTGTAATGAGTGGAGATTGTCTTTCTGGAAGGCGTCAAGTGAATTTTTATCTGCTTTTATGAATTGGTATATTTTCCGCTTACTTTGAGAATTTGGGGATTACATTATTCAATCTCTCTACGACAACCCTGTGGTCACTAATCCCTGAATCGGTTTTGATGCTCGTTATTAACTCCGGATTATTTTTTGCTAAGAGCTCAAGTGTGATTTAACAACCGTTTACTATTCGCGTGGGCTCATGAACTAATTTCTCAAAATAATTTTCTGAGAATGCGTCTAGCACAATTTCGGATGATATTTTATGCGTACCTCCGGAAGTAAACGTGTATTTTCGCAAACATATCGAGGGTAAATTAAAGTCACCACCAACTATTATCGCATGAGTCGGGAACGTGTTTCACATCAAACACAAGTTCTCTTTGAACCTTTCACCAACTGTATCATCGAATTATTATTTTATTCCGGTTGCCAACAATGACCTCTGACTATACTGACTTACAGGAAGTATCTACTTCAATTTCGCCGCAAGTTAAACTGATTGGCAGGGAGTGGCAACTGACCCTTAACATAGACAAATGTAATGTATTGCGGATACATAGAAAAAGGGATCCTTTATTGTATGATTATATGATAGCGGAACAAACACTGGTAGCAGTTACTTCTGTAAAATATCTGGGAGTATGCGTGCGGAACGATTTGAAGTGGAATGATCATATAAAATTAATTGTTGGTAAGGCGGGTACCAGGTTGAGATTCATTGGGAGAGTCCTTGGAAAATGTAGTCCATCAACAAAGGAGGTGGCTTACAAAACACTCGTTCGACCTGTACTTGAGTATTGCTCATCAATGTGGGATCCGTACCAGATCGGGTTGACGAAGGAGATAGAGAAGATCCAAAGAAGAGCGGCGCGTTTCGTCACAGAGTTATTTGGTAACCGTGATAGCGTTACGGAGATGTTTAACAAACTCAAGTGGTAGACTCTGCAAGAGAGGCGCTCTGCATCGCGGTGTAGCTTGCTCGCCAGGTATCGAGAGGGTGCGTTTCTGGATGAGGTATCGAATATATTGCTTCCCCCTACTTATACCTCCCGAGGAGATCACGAATGTAAAATTAGAGAGATTAGAGCGCGCACTGAGGCTTTCAGACAGTCCTTCCCGCGAACCATACGCGACTGGAACAGGAAAGGGAGTTAATGATAGTGGCACGTAAAGTCCCCTCCGCCACACACCGTTGGGTGGCTTGCTGAGTATAAATGTAGATGTAGATGTAGATTCTAACAGCAACAAACACGCCACCGCCAACTGGGTTTAGCCCAAGTAGAGAAGCACAACGAGACCCCTTTCGGACTTTGTTAGCGGATAATACCCCTGCCTCACACGAGTACGTGGCGGCTCCATGCCCTTCAGTTCAACATTTGACGCTGTGCACGACTCTTATATACCCTACCAGGCCCGGTAATAACACTAAAGAAGAAGAACACTTATGCACTCAGGTGGCCATTCCACCTGTCACAGAGAATTGCAATTCTAATCCTTTACGTGTGCGAAGTCACACTGGCATCCTGCCACGTTTACTGGGTGTTTTATAATTTTTTCAGATAATCTTTAAAAAGATCTTTATTAGTCACTATTGACGACATTTAAGAGTCTCCTCATTGCCAAGTTGTACTACAAATGTAACAATACATGAGAATTGAGTGGAACTCAAAAACAAAAGTTCCTACAACCCACCTGGACGTAGCACTTTCTCAGAAACCTTACTGTGATTATTTGCAAATGGGTAGGGATACGTAATCCTTCTAAATGAGTAACAAATATCATATGTAGTGCACAATTACACTTGGCATACTAATGGCAGGCAGGACTGTTCCATTTACAACCCATTATAGAGTTAGGGTCTTCTCAATCAGATTCCAAGTCAGCTGGTTATGGAAAGTCCCAAGTAGAAATACACACATCAAAAAAAGTTTTGCATCACCCCATTTCCCAGAACTCCTGAAGACAGACGTTAGCTGCGGATACTGTATCGCAGACACAGTCCCTTTGACTGTTCAGAGATGTCACTAAACCCACCCAAAAGACTTAAGCAACCATTCATGAACTGCGCCCATTAGACGGAGGGGTCCGACAGCCGATCAGTTCCAGTCATTCCACCAGCATGGAGGAACACGGCTCGTGTTGTCTGTAGTTCAACCATGCCTAGAAGGTCAATACCGCGGTTCGATCGCGTCCGCTATTTTAATTTGTGCCAGGAAGGGCTCTCAACAGGGGAAGTGTCCAGGCGTCTCGGAGTGAACTAAAGCTATATTGTTCCGACATGGAGGAGATACAGGAACTGTCGATGACATGCCTTACTCAGTCGGCCGAAGGGCTACTACTCCAGTGGATGACCGTTACATACGGATTATGATTTGGAGGATCCCTGACAGGAACGCCACCATGATGAATAATCGAGAATGAGATTTTCACTCTGCAGCGGAGTGTGCGCTGATATGAAACTTCCTGGTAGATTAAAACTGTGTGCCAGACCGAAACTCGAATTCGGGACCTTTGCCTTTCGCGGGCAAGTACTCTACCAATGAGCTACCCAAGCAAGAATCAGGCCCCGTCCTCACAGCTTTACTTCTCCCAGTACCTCGTCTCCTACCCTCCAAACTTCACAGAAGCTCTCCTGCGAAACTTGCAGAACTAGCACACCTGAAATAAAGAATATTGCGGAGACGTGGCTTAGGCACAACCTAGGCGATCTTTCCAGAATGAGATTTTCACTTTGCAGCGGAGTGTGCGCTGATATGAAACTTCCTAGTAGATTAAAACTGTGTGCAAGACGGAGACTCGAACTCGGGGCAGGCCGGCCGGAGTGGCCGAGCGGTTCTAGGCGCTACAGTCTGGAACCACGCGACCGCTACGGTCGCAGGTTCGAATCCTGCCTCGGGCATGGATGTGTGTGGTGTCCTTAGGTTAGTTAGGTTTAAGTAGTTCTAAGTTCTAGGGGACTGATGACCTCAGCAGTTAAGTCCCATAGTCCTCAGAGCCATTTTGAACTCGGGACCTTTGCCTTTGGAAATGGCACGGAGGATGGCGGTTTCAAGTGGAATCGGCCTGTATTGCATCATACCAACAAAAGTGATTCTGTGCTAGTGCGGCATGATCGGCAGCGTGTTGCAAAGGCACCCGACGCGGCGCGGTTGACCACGTTCTGCTTAGAGGTGGGCTCGGCGTGGAAGGTGGGTAAGAGGGCATTTGTTGATGCCACATGAAGGTCATCACACCGACCATGCGCTGTGACTTTCGATGGAATCTGTGTAGAGTCGGGTCAGCTCGTTGTTGGCGGTTCGTCACTTGTACTGAGGCTGCGAGTCACGCCTGGTGCTATTGTAGTCGACATTATTAATGTGCTGTCTGAGTACATACGATCAGTGAGTTGAAGGCTCATCCAAAGGTTCATGCTCATGGACGGCTGTGGCTAGTTCGAATTGTGGTTCGAGCTTCACAACCCACAGGGTCCGTAAGGTACGGTCGGGCATGAAGTGAAGGTCCGTCTGTGTGCAAAGGCCTCGCCATAATCGTGGTAGAGTTTTCTCACTCAGACTTTCATTCTAAATGACACGATCGTTTTGTTCCTCTGGGTGGGGAGGGGTGGTGGGGGTGAGGTGGCGGAGTAGTGTTGCTTTCACAGTATCATGCTGTGTTCTGCTGGAGGGCGGAGGGGAGTTTGGGCGAGCATGATATCGCTTACTATGTCCGCGTGTTCGCCATAGTGACTTACTAGAGTACAGATTTCGTACCTACACTGACGACGTCAATTGATGCGCAGGTGCTGTCCACAGTGGTGAACTAAAATTTTGAGTGGTCTGGCCACAATGGTGGAAGTTTGAGATGTGTGCTGCACCCAATAGATTGTCGAGAGAATATTTGTAGCGGAAAAGATAGCGAAAATCTCCCGTATTCTTCAGATGAAAATAATTAATGGCCCACTATCTAAGGTTGTAGAATGTATGGGATTAATGAAACAATTTTTTATTGAGGCAGACAGGAATTTGAAAAACTACTCTGTGATTTATAAAAGCCAGATCCCGCGCACTATGGAAAAACACTGCAGCGAATATCAACACCGGACTAGCGCAGACAAACAAGTCGGCCATGGCCTAGGATTGTATCTCCACCGGACATTCAATGGAGTGTGATAACAATATAATTTTTGACATTTCTGGGTCTCCCCTACTGAAAATAGGCATTGCGCTTAATTGACGAACTGTGATAGAGACTTCCAGTTGGATAATTCGTGAAAACTCTCTTTTCCACGAGTTAACCTAATCGAAGACCACAGAGTACAATGATGGCAGCCTAAAGCGGCATACGAAATGAAATATAAATTCCGCAGTTCCACCAGCCAAGGCACTGCCAGCCGCCTAGTGTCACCAAATTCCTGACGCATGCGCGGAAAACTCACAGCGCTATAATAAACTTCGGAATAGCGGATGCCTTTCTCAGAGATGTCGGCCGATAAGTCTAGCGTACTTCCTGGAATATCGAAGGTGTTCGAACATCTCTTCCTCCGATGCAACTTCGATCACGTGGAAGCCGAAAACTGTTTACCAGATGTCCAGTTCGGTTTCCGGGGAGGGCACTCTGCAACTCTTTAAGTACTGTGCTTGGTAGAGGATGCAAAAAGCCCTTCGATCACCACGTGTTCTTTGGAGTCCTGCTGTTCAGTGCCACCAGAGCTTTCGACTGCGTGTGTCACGAGGGACTACTGTGTAGGTTACTAATACATGGAGTGTCAGCTTCACGCTTGAAACTACCGCACAAGTATCTAAATAGATATGCCTTTCGTGTTCGTGCTGCCGACGAGATACCATCACGTCATCCCAACGCGCAGGAGTACCGCACGGATCGGTGCTTGGCCCGATCCTATGTACGATGCATACAGTACAACACCAAGCTACCCATAATGCACTGAAACTGCGAAGAAGACTTCAGTTAGCGGTAAACTAAGTGGATGAATGGGAAAAAAAGTCGGCTCGATTTCAAACCAAACAAAACAACGGTCATCATTTTGTGAACAGGGCGGTACCCGTAGCTCTCCACCCGTTATCGTCAGAGGAAGGACCGTAAACCAGACACCTTCTGCCCGAGACCATGGCGTCACGCTAGACATACGTCTATCATGGTGGCAACACACAGAAGCACATGGCAAGGCCATAAGACAACTCAGGGACCTTTTATAGTTACCAATCCACAGTCTATTTTGCCCACCCCACCTGTCTACAAGCGCCGCATACGACATTGTCTCGACCACGCAGTGCAGGCCTGGGGTAATGCTGCCGACATCGACGTTCGATGACCCCAAAACATTTGTAAAAGATAAAACAAAAACGTTTCTTACGTAGCGGCGATAGATTCCACAACATTTGATACAAGTAACGGTAGCCTTAAAGGTTACGAGAGAATACGGTAGTAGGAATGAGAGAAGAGAGAGACAGATTGAGATGTGCAATAAATTTCAGCTTGTAATAGCGAATACTCTGTTCAAGAGTCACAAGAGGAGTAGGTGTAGCCGGCCGAAGTGGCCGTGCGGTTCTAGGCGCTGCAGTCTTGAACCGCGAGACCGCTACGGTCGCAGGTTCGAATCCTGCCTCGGGCATGGATGTGTGTGATGTCCTTAGGTTAGTTAGGTTTAACTAGTTCTAAGTTCTAGGGGACTAATGACCTCAGCAGTTGAGTCCCATAGTGCTCAGGGCCATTTGAACCATTTGAGTAGGTGTACTTGGAAAAAGCCCGAGAGATATGAGGAGATTTCAGTTAGATTAGATCATGGTCAGGCAGATATCCCGAAATCAGTTTACGGATTGTAACACGAAACTAGGAACAGATATAGACTTGGATCACAATTTTGTAATGATGAAGAGTAGACTGAAGTTTAAGAGACTAGCCAGGAAGAATCCGTGCACAAAGAAGTGCAATGCGGAAATGCTTAAAAATGAAGTGAAATGCATGAAGTACGTTTTTCATATTATGTGCTTTGTGCTGCCATCTACAGTTAAGTACGCCATATCAGCGACCTCAGTAGTCATTAGACATCGTGAGAGAGCAGAATGGGGCGCTCTGCGGAACTCACTGACTCCGTTGTTAGGTGATTGGGTGTCACTTGTGTCATATATCTTTACGCGAGATTTCCACACTCCTAAACATCCCTAAATCGACAGTTTCCTATTTGATAGTGAAGTGGGAACGTGAAGGGACTCATAATGCACAACGGCGTACAGTCTGACCTCGTCTGTTGACTGACAGAGACGGCCGACAGTTGAAGAGGGTCGTAATGTGTAATAGGCAGACATCCATCCCGACTATCGCACAGGAATTCCAAATTGCATCAGGACCCATGTAAGTGCTATGACAATTAGGCGGGAGATGAGAAAACTTGGATTTCATGGTCCAGCGGCTGCTCGTAAGCCACACATGACGCCGGTAAATGTCAAACGACGCCTCGCTTGGTGTAAGGAGCGTAACCGTTAGACAACTGAACAGTGGAGAAACGCTGTGTGGAGTGACGCATGACGGTACACAATGTGGCGATCCGAAAGCAGGGTGTGGGTACGACGAATGTCTGGTGAACGTCATTTGCCAGCGTGTGCACTGCGAACAGTAAAATTCGGAGCCGGTGGTGTTATTGTGTGATCGTGATTTTCATGGAGGGGGCTTGCACTCCCTGTTGTTTTGCGTTGCACTATCACACGCAGTATAGGCTTATATTGATGTTTTAAGCAACTTCTTGCTTCCCGCTGTTGAAGAGCAATTCGGGGATGGCGATTTCATCTTTAAACACGATCGAACACCTGTTCATTATGCAAGGTCTGTGAAGGAGTGGTTACGCGACAATAACATCCCTGTAATAGACTGGCCTGCACAGAGTCCTGCCCTGAATCCTACAGAACACCTTTGGGATGTTTTGGAACGCCGACTTCATGTCAGGCCTCTCCGACCAACATCGATACCACTCCTAAGTGTAGCACTCCGTGAAGGATGGGCTGCCATTCCCCAAGAAACCTCCCAGCACCTGACTGAACGCGCCGGCCGCGGTGGTCGTGCGGTTCTAGTCGCTCCAGTCCGGAGCCGCGCTGCTGCTACGGTCGCAGGTTCGAATCCTGCCTCGGGCATGGGTGTGTGTGATGTCCTTAGGTTAGTTAGGTTTAAGTAGTTCTAAGTTCTAGGGGACTGATGACCACAGCAGTTGTGTCCCATAGTGCTCAGAGCCATTTGAACCATTTGACTGAACGTACGCCTCCAAGAGTGGAAGCTGTCATCAAAGCCAAGGGTGGGCCAACACCATACTGAATTCCATAATTACCGATGGAGGGCGCCACGAACTTTTAAGTCACTTTTGATCACATAGTGTAGGTGCAAAGAACGTAACAGCAAAGCAGCCAATGGTAACAGCATATATAGTTCAAGCGATCGGCGACAGAAGGAAGTACAACAATCAGACTAAGAGCAGCCGACCAGTTGCAATGGATAAAGTAATCTTTACCTAGGTTTCAATAGATATAAATCTATCTTCTTCAGAAGACGGCAGTATTATAACAACATGAAGTGATATGTCCTTATCGTTTAGGCAAACATATGCATAGTTACATTAATCATATAAAATATAGCCCTGAAAACAGGGTTTGTCAGACAAATAAAATAGGTACATAGAAGTTGCAGATGTTTGCCTAAACGATAAGGACATATCACTTCATGTTGTTATAATACTGCCGTCTTCTGAAGAAGATAGATTTATATCTATTGAAACCTAGGTAAAGATTACTTTATCCTTTGCAACTGGTCGGCTGCTCTTAGTCTGATTTACGTGGAACCGTTGCTGTAGCGCAGCTATTTTTAAAGTACTGATGTACAACAACGTTCAGGAAAATTCAGGATTACAGAAATACAAATCACTGATAAATGAAATGCCGGCCGCGGTGGTCTAGCGGTTCTAGGCGCGCAGTCCGGAACCGCGGGACTGCTACGGTCGCAGGTTCGAATCCTGCCTCGGGCATGGATGTGTGTGATGTCCTTAGGTTAGTTAGGTTTAAGTAGTTCTAAGTTCTAGGGGACTGATGACCAAAGTAGTTAAGTCCCATAGTGCTCAGAGCCATTCGAAACATTTTTGATAAATGAAATAAACTGGAAGTGCACGGAAGCTACGGCGAAATAGCTGCAGGAAGAATGTGAAGAAATTGGAAAAGAAATGATTGTCACAAGGGATGCCTCAGCATACAGAAACGTTAAACAGCCTTCGGTGAAATTAAAAGCAAGGGCGGTAACATAAGAGTGCCATGAGAATTCCACTGTTAAATGCAGAGGAGATAGCACATAGATGGAAAGGGTACTCTGACCGCCTCTATGAGAAGCAGAACTTGTCTGTTGACGTGATACAGGAAGAAAAAAAGAGGCAGTAGGGAAGAGATAGGGGATCCAGTATTAGAATTAGAATTTGAATGAGCTTGGGACGACTTAAGAACAAACTAATGCGGAAGAGATGGGTAAAATTACGTTAAAATTTCTGAAATCCTTGAGGGAAGTTGCGACAAAACGACTGTTTACATTGGTGTGTAGCATGTATGAGACTGAGAATTATAAGACTAGAAGTCAAAGAAAGAAGTGCTGGGATTAAAAAGGGTTTAAGGGATGGAGTCTTTCGCCCCTACTGTACATAGAAGAAACAATAATGGAAATAAAAGGAAGTCTCAGGAGTGTATTTGTTTCTCTTTAGTCTTATTAATTCTAAAGTCTTACCGCCACTCCTTAAGAAAATGACATCACATATGTATTGTTAACGTGAATCTCACTGCTAATTTGTCCATAACGATGTTCACCACAATACAGTTCATTACACCTCACGCCGACGGCCTGTGGAAGATATGTTCCAGGAAGCGCCGCTATCATAAACGTGAAATGAAGCCACGTGCCACCGCAGTTCGCGCGATCAGATGCATCACTTATCGCCCGACCTCATCGCTGCGTATCAGAGCAGAGCCTTATTAATTGCGGCGCGGCGATCGGGAGAGACGGCTGATAGGTCGCCGCGCACCAGGAAGCAATATGGACCCCGACTCGCATTCTGTCACCGCCACACCTCGTAATGAGCGGACAGGCAGGCGCGGCAGCGGGTCGATAGGCGTCGCCGGTGGCTGCTACTTTGCGAAAACAATTTATCTTCATCGTCTGTGATGAAGGCCCAGGCAACGGCGTTCGACGAATTCCTCCTCCCTCCACCGTCAGCGTCTGCCACTAACTACCACACCCACCCACTGTGTGTGTGTGTGTGTGTGTGTGTGTGTGTGTGTGTGTGTGCGTGCGTGCGTGAGAGATTGACATTGTGTTTGTGCTTACTCTAAAAGAGGTAATAAAGACAGGGAATGTATTCTATTGAAGATAAATCTTCTTTTATGGGAAACACGTATCCGTTCTACCAACATACTTCAAAACAGGCGATCGCGGGCGTATACACAATACAAACACGAACATAGACACACGCACATCATCTGTATAGGCTTCCCTTGTACAGTGACGTTAGAGTGCGCAGAAACCAACCCCTTCGCACATTCACTACTGATCATTAAAATTGCTACACGATGAAGATGACGGGCTACAGAAGCGAAATTTAACCGACAGGTAGACGATGCTGTGATATGCAAATGATTAGCTTTTCAGAGCATTCACACAAGGTTGGCGCCGGTGGTGACACCTACAACGTGCTGACATGAGGAAAGTTTCCAACGGATTTCTTGTACACAAACAGCAGTTGACCGGCGTTGCCTGGTGAGATGTCGTTGTCAAGCCTCATGTAAGGAGGAGAAATGCGTACCATCACGTTTCCGACTTGGATAAAGGTCGGATTGTAGCCTATCGCGATTGCAGTTTATCGTATCGCGACATTGCTGCTCGCGTTGGTCGAGATCCAATGACTGTAAGCAGAATATGGAATCGGTGGGTTCGGGAGGCTAATACGGAACGCCGTGCTGGATTCCAACGGCCTCGCATCATTAGCAGTCGAGATGACAGGCATCTTATCCGCATGGCTGTAACGTATCGTGCAGCCACGTAGCGATCCCTGAGTCAGCACATGGGAACGTTTGCAAGACAGCAACCATCTGCACGAACAGTTAGGCGACGTTTGTAGCAGCATGGACTATCAGCTCGGAGATCATGGCTGAGGTTACCCTTGACGCTGCATCACAGACAGGAGCGCCAGTGATGGTGCTCTCAACGACGAACCTGAGTGGACGAATGGCAAAACGTCATTTTTTCTGATGAGTCCAGGCTCTAAGTATCATGATGGTCACATCCATGTTTGGTGACATCGCGGTGAACGCACGTTGGAAGCGTGTTTTCGTCGTCGCCATACTGGCGTATCACCTGGCGTGATGGTATGAGGTGCCATTGGTTACACGTCTCGATGACCTCTCGTTCGCGTTGAAGGCACTTTGAACAGTGGACGTTACATTTCAGATGTGTTACGATCCGTGGCTCTAACCTTCATTCGATCCCTGCGAAATCCTACATTTCAGGAGGATAATGCACGACCGCATGTTGCAAGTCCTGTACGGGCCTTTCTGGATGCAGAAAATGATCGACTGCTGCCCTGGCCAGCACTTTCTCCAGATCTCTGACCGATTGAAAACGTCTGGTCAATGGTGGCCGAGGAACTGGTTCGTCACAATACGCCAGTCACTACTCTAAATGAACTGTGGTGTCGTGTTGAAGCTGCATCGACAGCTGTACCTGCTCTGTTTGACTCAATGCCCAGGCATACCAAGGCCGTTATTACGGCCAGAGGTGGTTGTTCTGGGTACTGATTTCTCAGGATCTATGCACTCAAACTTCGTGAAAATGTAATCACATGTCAGTTCTAGTACAATATATTTGTCGAATGAATACCCGTTTATCATCTGCATTTCTTCTTGGTGTAGCAGTATTAGTGGCCAGTAAAGTAATAAAGAGAGGAAATGTATTCTTTTGAAAATGAATCTTCTTTTGCCGGAAACACGTATCCATTCTACCAACATACTACAAAACAGGCGCTCCCAGGCGTATACGCAATACAAACATGAACATAGACACACATACATCATCTGTATATGCTTCCCTTGTTCAGTGACGTTAGAGTGAGCCGAAAACCACCTCTTCCCGCATAACTTAGCAGTGTGGATAATTATGTCGTAATCGCAACAGACGTACGCTGATTAGCCAGAACATTATGAGCAGCGACCTACTTTCGATATGAACCCACCCAGGCGAGAACAGCGTCACTTTCCGAGGAGAGACTACTAGTGAGACACACGCACGGGGCGCGTGGTACTGGTGGTTGTGCTGTCCATGAGTAGAATGGAGAAGGCACGCGATCTACCTGACTTTGACCGAGGGCGCATTGAGATGGCGTAGAGCCTTCGGAAACTGCATGACTTGTTGGGCGTTCGAGGAATGCTGTGGTGGGTGTCTTCAACACGTAGCGAAACGAAGGTGATACCTCGTCCAGACGTCATGGGGCTGGGCAGTCACGCTTCTTTACAGGTTCCGGACATTGTAGGCTAGGCAGACTGGTTAAACTGGCCAGACGGATAACTTCTGCGAAACTAACATATTTTAATTCTGGCCAGAGTACATGTGTGCCCGAACACACAGTGCGCCGAACACTCCTAATGGGTGGCGTCCGCTGCCGACGACCCATGGTCGTGCCGGGTTTAACACCACGACATCAGCAACTACGACTGAAATGGCCACGTGACCATCGGCTCTGGACGTAGCACAGTGGCGGAGCATTGCAACATCTGATGAATACCGACACCTTCTTCATCGTGGCGATGGGAGAGGCGAATCCGTCGTTTTCCAGGTGAACAGCTCCTTGACACCTGTACTGCAGTATGGAGACAAGCTGCCGGCGGCTCCATTATGCACTGGAGAACGTTCTCTTCGGCGTCCAGGGGTCCGGTGGAGCTCATGCAAGGCACCATGGCGGCCAAAAAGTATCGTACACTGGATGTAAACCATGTAGACCTCTCCATGAGCATGCCGCTGTGGCCGAGCGGTTCTCGGCGCTTCAGTCCGGTACCGCACTGCTGCTACGGTCACAGATTCGAGCCCTGCCTTGGGCATAGGTGTGTGTGATGTCCTTAGGTCTAGGGGACTGATGCCCTCAGATGTTTAGTCCCATAGTGCTTAGGGCCATTTGAAGCATTTCATACTCTCCATGACGATCATGTTTCCTGTCGGCAGTGGCATTTTTCAACAAGATAATGTGCCATCCTGAAGGGCCAGGAGTGCGACGCAGTGGTTCGAAGGAAAGAGTAGCGGGTTTGGAACTGATGTGCTGACCCCCCTGTCTCGCCAGATTTGAACTCGATCGAACACATGTGGTATGTAATTTTACGTGGCGTCGAGCTCATCACCCCCTTCCCCGGAATTTACGGGGATAAGGTAACTTGTGTGTGCAAATGTGGTCCCAATTCCCTCCAAGAAACTGCCGAGACCCCATTGCTTCCGTGCCACGACTCGTCGTCTCTGTCATCGATGCCAAAGATGGACATGCTGGCTATTACGTAGGAGGTCGTAATGTTGTGGCTAATCTCCACCCAAATAACTATTATGCAAGACGTTTTGTTTCACAAACCTGAATAAATGTACTTACTCATCATCCACTAAATGGTTCTAATGACTCTGAGCAATATGGGACTTAACATCTGAGGTCATCAGTCCCCTAGAACTTAGAACTACTTAAACCGTAGCCTTCGCGCGGTTCTAGACTGAAGCACCTAGAACCGCTCGGCCACACCGGCGGGCCTCATCATTCAACAAATATGTGCGAATAATGGATCGACCTGAATTCCTATAAACTTCCTAATTAATCCCTTAACCATCACAGTTCCAAGGGGGAAGGAGGTTAACTTTGTCCGCACCTTTTGAACGTATGGTGATGCAATAAGTTATTTTATGTTCCAAAGTTCTGGGAAAGTATTTATTGCCTTTAACGAATTCTTAACTTGATTCCATAAATATTTTAAATTTTTCAGTCAAACTTAATTCAAAGAATTAAGTCTTAGTCATAGTTGCCACATTCCCATCGAATGTCATATTCAGTGTTTTCAGGTTCAGTATCTTACTTACATGTGAGTAAAAGTCAATATCATTCAATGAAATTTGCATTCTTAATTTTTTTAGGGTTGGCATACAGTACTCACTAGCCTCTGGTAGTACACGTAATTGAAAGTGCGTTGTGTTGATAAGAATGTGCTGGAAGATATTTTCATATTCTGGACCCTACTAACAAACCAGTACCTCTCTAAAATCATGCTGTTAATGAACGTCAACAATAATTAATGAATTATGCAATTTTTAATTTTTATTTAGATAGGCGAAATGTGCTCCACTCCAACTTGGTAACGCGATTACGAAAATTACTTGCAAACTCTAGTGTTAAAACATGAATAAATTTCTACCCACAGAAAAAAATCAAAAGTCATATTTTGTAACCGTTATTGAAGTGTTATGGAGTTTATAAGGCCAAATCTATGATACGGTATATCTGTCAGATATAAATGGGTATGTAGCAAACGTGCACCAATAGGCTTTTGACATATTAAATGCTTACATCTCATTTAGTTTAACATTGTGATGAAACGTTATCAACTTTTACACAATTAAAAGCACTAAATACATGGTGGCGTATATTGTAAATAATGTTTTGTAATAAAATACACCCTTTTTCATGAAATATTCGGAAGCTGTTCATTCATTTTCTTAGACGCAGATGAACGTTGCCCTAATTACATATACTGTCCAGTCACATTAAAGTGACCACCTCTGAAAAGCCTGGAGAACTACCTTCTGCAACGCGGACCTCCGCGAGACGTGCAGAAAGAGAGTGAAAGTGGTATTGGACGGTACCGACAGGGATTTGGAACCACGCCAACTCCAATGCAATGGACAGTAGCACTAGGTCTCTCGGTTGAGGATTCATGGCGAACAGCCGGATCCAGGTGGTCCCACAGACTTTCCATTGGGTTTAAATCCACCTTTACATGTCACTACTGGAGTAAGCACACGCTACTGGAGTAAGTACTTACTCGAGTAGCCATTGCTTTATAAAACATTAGCTACCTATCCATTATTGTCTTGAGACCTAGTCCTCTCCTTGTTACGCCACAAACGGTTACTATCTCTATTTTGCTGTATTGCAATCTGACTTTTTCTGCAATTTTTAACTTTAAGGCCTCGCTGACGATGATCGATCTCATCATCAAATTAGCCAAAAAGTTACTTTTTTAATAAACCAGGAATTTTGTGTCTCCCTTTTATGTAAAAGTGTGGTGAATTGATATAACGATACAAACGTGTGTATGAATTGAAACCTCCCCTTAGAAAAACTTATGAATGATTATGCTGATAAACCTCTTACGTTATTTGATTTTCAAACAGCTGAGCAAACCTGAGCGTGCACAGACATTTCTCTCTTTACTTATTCAGATCATCAATAAACTGACACACAATATTATTAGCACAACCCAATCTTTCTACAATCCCTACAAAAGAATGGCCCTGACTAACAATAACCTATACCTTTCATGAATCACTTACCTCACAAAAATCTTCGTTACTCGAACTACTGCAATACAGCGAGCGCCAATACTGCCAGCTAAATAAAAGATTCTAACTACTGAAGTCACTAACTACTGATAGGTATAGTTAGCAAATGAAAGATTTTGATAGGCGGCTCACCTCCAACTGCGCAACGCTACGCGCTATTCACATCCAAGTGACCAACACTACAAAAGCGAATATTCGAACAATGTCAACCAGCCACAGACTGCACACAGCACAGCCAGTGATTTTCATACAGAGCGCTACGTGTCGTTACCAACATAAAAACGTAAACAGCCTACTTACAGTATGTCTGTTTTAATCCAGCAAGTTATCAGGTTGTGGAGTTTATATTTACTTTTTATAGAATGTCGCACTACTGATTACTTCGTTCGCCTAATTTGTGTAAGAATCAGTCAGTGTAAAGTGTTGGTCATAATTACGGTCGGTTTGTTCGAATGATCGCAACTTACAAATTTTACACGCTCACACACGATGTAAATAGCTACACATAGATCATCGTTTATGAAACGAGTAATATTGTAGACATGTTTGAGGACCAGCTGTAGTTTCGTAAGTAAAGCTAATAAATAACAACTGCTGAAAAAAAATATGTTCAGCATAGCCAAACAAATCAGGCAGTAATTATTTGTTACGTGGTGCAGCAGATGTTACGCCCTGTCTGTAACAGTCACTGGGCAGGTACGAACCTTCTCACAGAACGTTTACTTTCAGAGTTATTAGCATTGTGGAGACAGATACCCTAACTCACAGGAAAAACGTAAGTACAATCAGGATTAGCGTTACATACTAACACAAAATAGTTACGCCGTAAACACCAATTCGTAACTGTGCGTTGCTGTGCGAAAGAAGAGATATAAAGAAAACAGTATGCAATTTAGCCCTTAATACTCCGCGTCACAGAAATCGCTTCATACCAAAGCGAAACTACTAAATAGAAGGCTAATTGTTTCTGACTGCCATTGATGGTAGGTACAGATTTTAAACGTAGGTAACAACACCGTCGGCATGTGATTCCGTCTCCTGAGTATTTTGGGTATTTCTAGAGCGACTTGCTGCTAGTTCCATTGTTCACGATGCACACACGAGAAGTTACCGTCATTGTCCGGATAATTACAGCTAGGTACAGAGATAAGTTCGGTCTTGAAAATTATTCGTTCATTGTACAGTGCCTGTAACATGATGTAAATCACATTTTAATGCAAAACACTAGTTGCAAGTGCAAGTGAACTCGAAAATACTGTTTGTTTAAGATAAGCAACAATAGACGTTTTTATATTTCTGCAGGCGGATGCAAGAGACGAAACCAAGTCGTGTGAAATCTAATATCTCCGTTGATTTGTAGCACCGGAATATTTCAGTGTCCAATTGAGTTCATTATTTGCGTATACGTATACTTTAATTTATTGCAAGTTTCCAACACTTCATACAAACATCCGACCTAAAAACTGTGTTGACTGATTACATTTACTCTTATTGCGATGTGGAAATTCTAGTGAACAGCTGTTACTCCGAAGCTTTTCTTTTATTAGCGATGGATTCCATGGGTTTTACGTTCGACAAAATGCAAATGGAAATTTAAAAGCCCGTGTACCAATTTCGGAGAGAGAATGTGACAGTTTCAAAAACCCCGTAATAAACAAAATGAGGTACAAGAAATCAAATCCAGATTAGCAGAGCCACTGGCAGGGAAAAAAACATGACAAATGAAAAGAGAGATAGGTGTTCGCTTGGTATAGACACACAACTACTGCCCACGAAGCATCAGGCCCCAACGTAAGCGGTTCCAGTTAAATCTGCCCGAACTGATGCTGCAAGCTATTCGCCTGAGCTTACGGAGACAAGAAAAAGGTGTAGAGGATCGAATTGTAAAAAACGGACAATATACCCGCATGGTTTATTCACATTAATCTGACCACCGCTAATGTTTGACGTCAACATGCAATAACCAATTGCAGCTCTAGGAATGGAGAGTACGTATGTAAAGCGTGTTGGTGGGAGGGGGGGGGGGGACGGGGGGGGGGGCACATGGAAAAACAATGCAATCGTTATCGTAATGCGTAAGCGGAGCGATGTGGTTATTGGTTTTCCAGCTAAAGGGTGAAGCATTTCCGAAACGGCAGAACTTGTAAACGGTTCGCGTGCCGCCGTTGTTAAAGTAAACCGTGGTTTTGGCAGTGCGCCGCTATCCAAAACCGAAGTTGAGGCAATCGTTATGCACCATGAGCCTTAAATGGTATGGGTAAACGATGACTGTGGAGATATGTGCTGGCGAACAGACGTTAAGATGAGCAAATGACCTCCCAGACGAGTCAACAGACTACTAACAATGTAAATTTAACGATCGTTCAGCGAACGTTGCAGGAAGCCTGGAATCTGCACGCCAGTACCACGTTTGGACGTCCACTGAGCGGCGCCAGGCGGCCTTTAAAATGGATCACGTTTTATGCTCCATGGGGCAGGTGGCCGTGGGTACGTACGGCGTGAACCGTCTGGAAGCAATCACCCTGCAACCATCATCGGAAGGGTTCAGGCCTGAGGAGGGAGCTCTATGGTCTGGGGAATGTTTTCGTCATTCCCTAGGTGATCTCGACATTCCAGAAGGCACAATGCATCAACACAAGTATTTATGTATCATTGGGGACCATGAATACCCCTACGAGCAGTTGATTTTCCAACCCACATGACCGCATGTATCAGCAGGACAAATGCCACGTGTCACACTGTTCCCACTGCGCATGTGTTGCTCTAAGAGTACGAGGATGAGTTTTCTTACTCTCCTACTGCCAGACTCGTATCGCGGATAGTGACTTAGCCCGAGAAAGCCAAAATACAGTCAGGTGACAAGCAGTTCTTAAGGAAAGTAAAGTGATCTTCTTGTACATTTTTTTAAATGTTATATGACAAAACAGTAGACAAATTGCTTCAGTGACAACAGAACAGAGCTTAAACCTAAACCTTAAGGTAAGGAAGTAGAAGAAGTAAAAAAGGAGTTACTGAAATAATGTCTTTGGAAACCAAAGATTTATTGACAAATACTTACTCAACCCAGATCGTCGGGAGATAATTTCACATTACCACTTTCAAGCCATTTTCAGTGATCAAAACCAAAAAAAATTGATAATCACTGTAGCGAACTTTGCGATATCCAAACACATTTACATTATAGACGCTGACCATCTGTCATATACTCATCTTAAAGGAGCTATAAGCAAAGTGGCACGGAGCACAAGCGTAGAAAGCAGAGCCACCAATTGCAATAGTACAGCGTAGGGTACAGGAATGTTTTGTTCGTGATTTGTCCAATTCGTCATATTGGTGTCACAGAGAATCAACAGGCACCCTATAATTGAATACAGAGGCTATCAGTCAAAGCTCATTTATACTGTTTATTAACTATACCGGTTTCCACCGTAATGTCATCCTCACTAGGCCTGTGAAATAAGAAACAACGCCCAAAAATACACTGGTCAACATTACGTAAACACACAGCTACACTACATAAATTAACAGTGATAACATGTAGCATTTTAGTCGGTGGCTGTCTTAGTATGTGGTAGGACTCGTCCTCTTTTAGGTTCTCTCTTAGAGGCCAGAGCAGTGATAGCCATTAGAAGTCCTATACAGTGTGTCCCAGAAGGAATGGTCAGTACTCAGAAATATGGCAGAAACAATAATTCGAAACAATAATGTTTAGTAAAAACGGAGTCTAAAATGCGTACTCTAAGATCTGTGAGCATATGTTCACCAGAAAACGTGAGTTTCACAACAATAAAGAAGTTAGTTCGTCTCTACTTTTCATTTATGTTGATTAATTGCGTAGTGATTTTTTTCTCTTTAATTCTAGTTCTGTACTTAAGGTTCTGTTATTGCTTACGATGACACAATCGACTATCGCACTTCACAGAGACCAGTGCTATGTTCACATGTTTAACTCTCTCTTTGAGTGGTCCTATCTGCGCCGTTTGCTACGCAGCGCGTCGTGTCCGCTCTCCACATTTCCGTCAGAAGGTAGGCAATATATTTGTAATCATTGTATCTGTATATTGTCTTCAACATTACATAAGACAACCAGAGCGTTTACTTCACTACTTACACGTAACTTAGTAAGGATTTATTTTAATACTGTTGTCGTTGTGACTTGCTTGTTTTATTCGTTAAACTGCTGTAGCTATAACCAAATTCCCTATTTTGTTTCACTGCAGGCAACGTAAAGAATCGAAATAAGTGTCCAAGGAATAGAAAAGCAACTGAAATCACTCAACAGAGGAAAGTCCACTGGACCTGACGGGATACCAATTCGATTCTACAAAGAGTACGCGAAAGCACTTGCCCCCTTCTAACAGCCGCGTACCGTAAGTCTATAGAGGAACGGAAGGTTCCAAATGATTGGAAAAGAGCACAGGTAGTCCCAGTTTTCAAGAAGGGTCTTCGAGCAGATGCGCAAAACTATAGGCCTATATCTCTGACATCGATCTGTTGTAGAATTTTAGAACCTGTTTTCTGCTCGCGTATCATGTCATTTCTGGAAACCCAGAATCTACTCTGTAGGAATCAACATGGATTCCGGAAACAGAGATCGTGTGAGACCCAACTCGCTTTATTTGTTCATGAGACCCATAAAATATTAGATACAGGTTCCCAGGTAGATGCCATTTTCCTTGACTTCCGGAAGGCGTTAGATACAGTTCCGCACTGTCGCCTGATAAACAAAGCAAGAGCCTACGGAATATCAGACCAGCTGTGTGGCTGGATTGAAGAGTTATTAGCAAACAGAACACAGCATGTTGTTCTCAATGGAAAGACGTCTACAGGCGTTAAAGTAACCTCTGGTGTACCACATGGGAGTGTTATGGGACCATTGCTTTTCACAATAGATATAAATGACGTAGTAGATAGTGTCGGAAATTCCATGCGGCTTTTCGCGGATGATGCTGTAGTATACAGAGAAGTTGCAGCATTAGAAAATTGCAGCGAAATGCAGGAAGATATGCAGCGGATAGGCACTTGGTGCAGAGTGTGGCAAGTGACCCGTAACATAGAAAAATGTAATGTATTGCGAATACATAGAAAGAAGTATCCTTTATTGTGTGATTATATGATAGCGGAACAAACACTAGTAGTAGTTAATTTTGTTTTAGCAGAAGAGCCAACACCGTGTTATGAGTGGAGGCCGAAATGCACGTGTTTCACCTCAAGCAGGCAAGCGTTAGGAGGGAAGAACTACACTCCTGGAAATGGAAAAAAGAACACATTGACACCGGTGTGTCAGACCCACCATACTTGCTCCGGACACTGCGAGAGGGCTGTACAAGCAATGATCACACGCACGGCACAGCAGACACACCAGGAACCGCGGTGTTGGCCGTCGAATGGCGCTAGCTGCGCAGCATTTGTGCACCGCCGCCGTCAGTGTCAGCCAGTTTGCCGTGGCATACGGAGCTCCATCGCAGTCTTTAACACTGGTAGCATGCCGCGACAGCGTGGACGTGAACCGTATGTGCAGTTGACGGACTTTGAGCGAGGGCGTATAGTGGGCATGCGGGAGGCCGGGTGGACGTACCGCCGAATTGCTCAACACGTGGGGCGTGAGGTCTCCACAGTACATCGATGTTGTCGCCAGTGGTCGGCGGAAGGTGCACGTGCCCGTCGACTTGGGACCGGACCGCAGCGACGCACGGATGCACGCCAAGACCGTAGGATCCTACGCAGTGCCGTAGGGGACCGCACCGCCACTTCCCAGCAAATTAGGGACACTGTTGCTCCTGCGGTATCGGCGAGGACCATTCGCAACCGTCTCCATGAAGCTGGGCTACGGTCCCGCACACCGTTAGGCCGTCTTCCGCTCACGCCCCAACATCGTGCAGCCCGCCTCCAGTGGTGTCACGACAGGTGTGAATGGAGGGATGAATGGAGACGTGTCGTCTTCAGCGATGAGAGTCGCTTCTGCCTTGGTGCGAATGATGGTCGTATGCGTGTTTGGCGCCGTGCAGGTGAGCGCCACAATCAGGACTGCATACGACCGAGGCACACAGGGCCAACACCCGGCATCATGGTGTGGGGAGCGATCTCCTACACTGGCCGTACACCACTGGTGATCGTCGAGGGGACACTGAATAGTGCACGGTACATCCAAACCGTCATCGAACCCATCGTTCTACCATTCCTAGACCGGCAAGGGAACTTGCTGTTCCAACAGGACAATGCACGTCCGCATGTATCCCGTGCCACCCAACGTGCTCTAGAAGGTGTAAGTCAACTACCCTGGCCAGCAAGATCTCCGGATCTGTCCCCCATTGAGCATGTTTGGGACTGGATGAAGCGTCGTCTCAGGCGGTCTGCACGTCCAGCACGAACGCTGGTCCAACTGAGGCGCCAGGTGGAAATGGCATGGCAAGCCGTTCCGCAGGACTACATCCAGCATCTCTACGATCGTCTCCATGGGAGAATAGCAGCCTGCATTGCTGCGAAAGGTGGATATACACTGCACTAGTGCCGACATTGTGCATGCTCTGTTGCCTGTGTCTATGTGCCTGTGGTTCTGTCAGTGTGATCATGTGATGTATCTGACCCCAGGAATGTGTCAATAAAATTTCCCCTTCCTGGGACAATGAATTCACGGTGTTCTTATTTCAATTTCCAGGAGTGTATATTGACGTGAGGTCTGGAACATGACAAGGAATGAGAATTCAGAAAGCCGACGTAATTAGTTTGATACTTCATTAATGATGAATGTCGCTCTTGCCGGTACATGATTCACAATATTATCTGCTCAGAATACATTCTTGAAGATATTTCTTATAGTAACTGAATATGGCGCCTTGCTAGGTCGTAATAAATGACGTATCTGAAGGTTATGCTAAACTGTCGTCTCTGCAAATTAGAGCGTATGTAGACAGTGAACCATCGCTAGCAAAGTCGGCTGTACAACTGGGGCGAGTACTAGGGAGTCTCTCTACACTAGACCTGCCGTGTGGCGGCGCTCGATCTGCAATCACTGATAGTGGCGACACGCGGGTCCGACGTATACTAACGGACCGCGGCCGATTTAAAGGCCACCACCTAGCATGTGTGGTGTCTGGCGGTGACACCACAGTCACTTCTGTAAAATATCTGGGAGTATGCGTACGGAACGACTTGAAGTGGAATGATCATATAAAATTAATTGTTGGTAAGGCGGGTGTCAGGTTGAGATTCATTGGGAGAGTCCTTAGAAAATGTGGTCCATCAA
The DNA here is from genome assembly GCF_021461395.2 of Schistocerca americana. Lineage (NCBI taxonomy): Eukaryota > Metazoa > Arthropoda > Insecta > Orthoptera > Acrididae > Schistocerca > Schistocerca americana. The sequence continues at coordinate 819,361,739 of NC_060121.1, read as the reverse complement.
CAAAGGAGGTGGCTTACAAAACCCTCGTTCGGCCTATGCCTGAGTATTGCTCATCAGTGTGAGATCCGTACCAGGTCGGATTGACAGAGGAGATAGATAAGATCCAAAGAAGAGCGGCGCCTTTCGTCACAGGGATATTTGGTAAGCGTGACAGCGTTACGGAGATGTTTAGCAAACACAAGGGACAGGACCTTCAAGAGAGGCACTCTGCATCGCGGTGTAGCTTGCTGTCCAGGTTTCGAGAGGGTGCCTTTCTGGATGAGGTATCGAATATATTGCTTCCCCCTACTTATACCTCCCGAGGAGATCACGAATGTAAAATCAGAGAGATTCGAGCGCGCACGGAGGCTTTCCGGCAGTTGTTCTTCCCGCGAACCATACGCGACTGGAACAGGAAAGGGAGGTAAAGACAGTGGCACGTAAAGTGCCCTCCGCCACACACCGTTGGGTGGCTTGCGGAGTATAAATGTAGATGTAGACGTAGAAGATATTTTAAGAAGGAAAACAGTCATAGAATATATAAGTGTAGCTTTACAACTCAGGTGGTTTACATTAATCGTAAAATTTCTCTGTCTCTAGTTTGCTGCTTTTTATTTAGACATGACCTCTTTCTGACAACTTATACATGCCTTATGTTGCAGCTAGAGGGTAACCTGGTTAGGAACTGTCAGTTCACTGTCATTTACTCGTACTGTCCACACTCGTATTGGCGCCCTATAGCTAGCGGGATAAAGCCGCTGCGTGGGAGAGGAGTTTGCATTATGTAATGGGCGGATGAGACGCCCGTCAGTCTCCAGGTATTGGGCGGATGCGGCCAGACCGGCAGGGTCCGCGGCCCGCGGTGTCTGAGATGAGCTCCCTGCCGCCGCCCTGCTCATTACTCATTCAGTCGCAATCTGCAGCCAGCTAACAGCGGCCCTCACCATGACGAGACCTGCTGCAAGTCTGCCGGCACGCGTGTGCCGAGAGAGGTGGTTGCTGGAAATCAGTAACCACACCCTCCACAACACAGTCACCTCGTAGGACAGAGAGGTGCCTATGAACGGGGGCGTGCAAACAAACATAGGCACGTAAGTACATAGGCATGCTTATTCAAATAGAGAGAGATAAGTAAACAGGCAGAATGTGGTGCTACGGTACGCAAGGCCTATTTGAGACAACAAATGTCTGGCGCAGTTGTTAGATCTGTTACTGTTGCTACAATGGCACGTTATCAAAATTTAAGTGAGCTTGTAAGTGCAGATTTTCCCGTACGACCATTTCACGAGTATACTAAGATGGTATCTTTTCTTTCGGACATGTCCGTCACTTGTCCGAAAGAACAGATACCGTCGGTGACCATGCAGCTCGTTAGAATGAAATTACAATGAAATGAACACCCTTAGCTGCTTACAGGCGTTGACATACGTCAACGGGGACAGACGAAAATGTGTGCCCCGACCGGGACTCGAACCCGGGATCTCCTGCTTACATGGCAGACGCTCTATCCACCTTTTTTTTATACTTATAGTAAACTAATAATGCGTCAGAACCTATTACGCGAATGTTCGGGGGAAAAGCAATAGACGTGGCGAGACGTGAACCATCGGCACTTTATACATAGCAGTTTTTTTTTAAAAGGTATAGTAGGTTCGGGGGGCAGAGTGGGCAGGGGTCGTACTTGGAGGCCTGGCCACGGTGTCCCCGACTCCTGACAGGATAAGGGAGAGGCAGCGGGATATAAACATTGTACATTTATGCAATTTTTTTTTATTAGTAACAATAATATTGTATTTAGTCATTTAATTTTAATGTCCCAAAAGAAAAATCATATATGAAAAAGAAGGGAAAGAAATATAGGGACGAAGTGACATCCTCGACACTTCACTGGGAGTAAATCCTATCCCTCGAAACAACGTAAACCTGGGACTCCCCACAGCTCCGGGGGGTTGTGAAACAAGCTGCATAGAAAGTTCGCAAAATGCGTTTTATATTTAGTGTGGCGTCGGATGATTTCGTGTTGTTCTAGTAGATAATGCCAATAGTCCATGCCCGATATCAAGGTCGGCGAGAGCACGTACTGCGATGCGTGTCCTCCAATCCATCGGATTGCCGTTGTTTTTTGTGAGGGGAAAAAGATAGCGTCAGGGAATAATAAAGCGTCCGTCGTGATCGTAGATTCGTCGGAGGAGGGCCATGATGCGTTGCATCAGCTGCCAAACATCCTTTGCCTCACCGCACTGCAGAGAATGTTCGTCGGTGTCCTGCATGCCACATATAAGGCAGAGTGGGGAATCTACCATGCGAATGTAGTACAATCGTTGGCGGTTGACTGTCTTGCGGTTGATGAATGTATACCTTGACGATCTCGCTGCCGTGGTGAGGAGAGGTGTGTGGACAGGTCGCCAAATCTGTCGGCAGTCTCGTGTTGGGTATTTAAGTTCGACAACATTGCTGCCATGATGACGCCGCAAGTATCGATATACCTCACGGGTAGTGGGGAGCCTTGTAGAAGGTATCTGGAACTGAACATAACTAAAATCAACAAAGAATCGCGCGACGTGAGAAAAAGAGGGCGAAATTATGCCTACCGCCACCGGCGGTTCAAAGGACGTGGGAAGAAGCACATCCAGGATCGCCGACGTGATGGCGTGTTTACGTTGGTTCCAAGTTCGTAGCGTCGCTCGCAGGTATAGAGCTAGAGCCTTTTTCCACACATTCGTGAGGTTACGTCCTCCAGAATGGTGTGGGAGAGTTAAAGTCTCGTATTTGATCTTAAACAACATTCCTTGGCTGACATAGTATCCAAAGGCCGCCATTAATCGGTCAGCAATACCATGTGGCATTGGCAGTACCTGTGCCAGGTGCGGCAGTCGCGAGGCCAGGTGAACATTAGTGTAGTCCACCCTTTGGTGCAGGTCGTGCGTCCGGAGTGAATTGTTGCGTATGTGCAGTCGGACGTGCTGGAGGAGACGTCGATAGCTCGCCGCCGCTGATTGCCGTAGCGATCGGGTGAATAATACACCTAAGCATCTCAAGATGTCCACCGTCGTAAACGGACTGTGCAGAGCGTCCAGCCCTCGACCGATGTGCACGATCTAGGTTTTATTCATGTTGAACCTGCTTCCCGCAGCTACTCCGTACGTAGTAAGAAGGGTAGCCACCTTACTTACTTCGTTCTCCGACCGGACGAGTATCATCAAGTCGTCGGCATATGCACGACACGTGAAGGAGCTCGCACGGAGTCGGACGCCTGTTAGAGTCCGTCGAAGAGTCTGCATCAATGGTTCGAGCGCTATTGTAAACAGTATCTTCGACAAGGGACATCCTTGCCTTACTGAGCTGCAAATAGGAATCGGTCCTACCTTCCTGCCATTGACTCTCACCGTGGAAGAAGCACCGCGAAGGAGGCGCATGAGGACGGTAATAAAATCCTGAGGGATCGCCATGCGTCGCATGGTCGAGTCAAGGAAATCATGGTTGATCCTGTCAAAGGCACGATCAAAATCCAGCGATACGAACGCCGCTCGCATGCGACAAGCTTCCGTCAGGGAAATTACGTCACGATATTCGCCTAGGACAGAATGTATGTTGCTCCTAATTCCTAGACAAGCCTGGTCTGGTGGTATTGTCTTGGATATTACAGCCTTGAGCCTCGCCGCCAAAATTCGCGCAAAGATCTTGTAGTCAGTATTGAGCATCGTGAGCGGTCTAAATTGATGGGCGCTGACACTCGCTATCGATTTCGGTATTGGCATAAGCAGTCCCGCCGTGAACTGCGACGGAACGTCCGTGTCAGGGCTCAATAACTCATTATACATCAACACCAACTGGGACATCATTAAATCCGCAAATGCGCGATAAAATTCGAGTGTCAACCCAACTGGCCCAGGGGATTTATGCACCGCACTCTTCGCGAGTGCGCCCCGGATGTCATCTTCCGTTAGGGGTTCCAATAGCGCCTCCATATCCGGACCATCCACCTCCGTTTGCATCTGTCGCAAAATTTCTTCTCCTGTTCGATTGTCCATCGGCGTCCCAGTGAAAAGTAGGCGGTAATGCTCCAGAAACTCAGCAGCAATGTCCTGTTGTGACGTCAAGGGCCGACCATCGTCATCATGGAGCACTGTGATCAGGGATAGGCGATTACGCGCATGTCCCTTGGACGCATGATGCATGCTAATACGTTCTCCATCGACGTTGTCCAAGCACCGAGCACGGACCGAAAGTCCCTCCAGTCGACGTCTCGTGATCGATAAAATGCAGGCCTGAATGCGATGGACTTCCACTTGGCGCTCGGGCGATGGGGCCTTGGAGGACAGGTCGCAGAGCACCATGTAGTAATAATCAAGTGTATCTCGGCGCCATTTCGCTTTTCCCTTGCCATACATTATGAGAGCTCTGCGTATCGCCGGCTTTGCACATTGTAGCCACCATGAAAGAACCGTACGGTGCAGCGGAAGACGGCGACTGCATGTCTGCCATGTTTCTTCGATCCGCTGGCGACATTCGAGATCCTCCAATAAGGATGAATTAAGTTTCCAGGAACTACGATTCCGCCAGACCCGCTGCCGTGGGAGGGTTAAAGTGCATAAATATGCAAGGTGACCCGTAAAAGCTGTGGGCCAACGTTCAGCAGCCAACACGTGATCCCGTAATCTGTCAGAAACATAAATCCGATCCAGCCTGCTCGCCGAGTGGCTAGTAAAGTACGTGTAGCCCTTTCGCGGCTCATGGATCTTTTCCCACCTGTCCATTAGGGCCACGTCCCGGCAGATAATGTTCAGAGCGTGGCAGGAGTTGAAATTAGGAGTTTGATCCTTCGGTGCCAGTACACAGTTGAAATCTCCCCCCACCAAGATGTGGTCATACCTCCCATGGAATAGGGGGGCAATCTCCTCCGAGTAGAATTGTGCACGCGCCTGTCGATTGTCAAAAAATGGCTCTGAGCACTATGCGACTTAACTTCTGAGGTCATCAGTCGCCTAGAACATAGAACTAATTAAACCCAACTAACCTAAGGACACCACACACATCCATGCCCGAGGCAGGATTCGAACCTGCGACCGTAGCGGTCGCTCGGCTCCAGACTGTAGCGCCTAGAACTGCACGGCCACTCCGGCCGGCTGTCGATTGTCAGATCCGGAGGATGCATAGATGTTAACGATACGAATGCCGTTCACGGTCATAGCCAAACCCCGAGCCGAAGGAAGGTAATCGAGGTCACACATCGGAATCCCTTCCCGGACTAGTATCGCTGTGCCACGTCCTCCATTTGGAGTCGGCGCTAGATAAATGTTGTATCCATGCACGTCTGGAAAAACAGCATTGCATGTTTCCTGCATCAGCAGAATATCAACGTCTGTGGCGTAAATCATGTGCCGGAGAAGTTGCATCTTTGCAAGCGAACGTGCGGTGTTAATGTTCACTGTGCCCACCTTATATGTTTGGTCCGTTGTCGTTGTCATGCTCGTGTCATGTCATTGAGAACTCCAAGGGTTGTAGTCCACTATTCGTGCTCAGAGGGGTGCCCGCCAACGGGTTGCCCTCCGTTGTTGTCGTTCCGTCGTGTGAATTCTGTAAGTGAGTTGTCATCATTTGAGGGTGGCAATTCCTGTACGTCTTCGACTGGTTCCGCCCAGTCGCAGTGGTCATCAATCCGAGAAACGTCCTCTGATGTTTTTCGATGTGGCTGCCGGGAGGGACATTGGCCTCCCTGACTCCTTCGTCGGCGGCGCTGGATCAGTCGGTGTCAATGAAGAGGGACCGTCTGAAAGGCAGGACATTCGGTCACCATCTGACGGAATCCTGTCAGCGTCCTCTAAAGGCATGTGTTCCGTGTCCGACAGTTCTTCGGCTAGAATAACTTGCGCGTCCCCTAGGCTAGGGGGGGACGCGTCACCCGAACTATGACGACGCTTTTTGCGACGCTTGGGCAATCGCTGTTTGCGTGCCCTTCCCCCTGTTGTCTCACTGTGTTCGTCAATCGTTCGTTGGTCCGTTGCTGGCGCCACTGTCTCGACCTCTACTTCCAAGCCGCGTGCTATATGTGAGTTTTCGGAGGGTTCCTCCCTCATCTGACGTGACGTGGGTCTAGGGACATTCTCCGAGTCACCTCCATGCTTCCGTAACTCGGTCTGCTCTTGCAGAAACACGTCCTTGTCACGCTTCGAACTCGGCAACACCTCCCGGCGGGCCACCGACACATACGTCATCGGCAGTTGCGTGGGAACTTCTCGCTGTGACGCTTCTCGGTGTGGCAGTTGCACGACGCGGCGTTGTATGCACTCCGAGCGGATATGTCCTTCTCCACCACAGCCAGAACAGGTGCGTGGCTGGCCATCGTAAATCACAATAGCTCGACATCCTCCAATGCATAAATAAGAAGCGATATGTTTAGTAAGGACGATCCGCACCTGTCGGACGCCGTTTAGCACAGGATAGGTGCTAAAACTTGCCCAGCGCTCAGGCGTATGATTGAGTACCGTTCCATATGGTCGCAACGATTCAGTAACCATCGATTCTGGCACCTCAAACGGCAATTCAAAGATCCGAATGACCCTCACACCCAGTCCTGAAGGAGCTACTGTTACATCGCTGATATGGCCATCGGAGTGTCGAAATTTAAATCCTCTTTGAGCAGCGGAGAGAGTTCTTTCACACACAGCTTCATCGGTCATCTTTACGTACATTGTACTGCTTACAATCGACAGGTGTATTCCAATTATGTCTGCAGCATGTAAACGAACTTCTTCCCTCAAAAAACGCTCTATTTCGAAAGCTTTGGGTCTGGCATATTCGTTGTCAAACGTAAACTGGATCGTAGTCTTTCGAAAATTGTGTGCCATGGTGATCGAGTCAGACAACAATAGGCGCGAGTGCCGGCGGTGTAAACACTTCCTCGTCCATGCGCGCCCGCGGCCGGGACAACAGGTCCGTGCCGCGCCACCGCCGAAAGCAGCGAGCCATCGAGAACACAGAGGTTTTCGCGACTGCAGGGATTTATCTGTGGCACGCCTCCCGCGAAACCCACATTCTCAACGTACTGTCCCGCACTACATTCGTAGTGCCCCCGCCCGTTATACTCATTACTCGCAGCGCGTTGCCGATTCCCGTAAGAGTTCGGGCACCGTTTGTGCATTCGCATAGAAGAAGAAGATAGTCAAGTGGCCGGTGAACAGATACCATCTTAGTATATATATAGTTAAGGATGCTCAAGTGGCCGGTGAGCCTTAACTACACTCCTGGAAATTGAAATAAGAACACCGTGAATTCATTGTCCCAGGAAGGGGAAACTTTATTGACACATTCCTGGGGTCAGATACATCACATGATCACACTGACAGAACCACAGGCACATAGACACAGGCAACAGAGCATGCACAATGTCGGCACTAGTACAGTGTATATCCACCTTTCGCAGCAATGCAGGCTGCTATTCTCCCATGGAGACGATCGTAGAGATGCTGGATGTAGTCCTGTGGAACGGCTTGCCATGCCATTTCCACCTGGCGCCTCAGTTGGACCAGCGTTCGTGCTGGACGTGCAGACCGCGTGAGACGACGCTTCATCCAGTCCCAAACATGCTCAATGGGGGACAGATCCGGAGATCTTGCTGGCCAGGGTAGTTGACATACACCTTCTAGAGCACGTTGGGTGGCACGGGATACATGCGGACGTGCGTTGTCCTGTTGGAACAGCAATTTCCCTTGCCGGTCTAGGAATGGTAGAACGATGGGTTCGATGACGGTTTGGATGTACCGTGCACTATTCAGTGTCCGCTCGACGATCACCTGTGGTGTACGGCCAGTGTAGGAGATCGCTCCCCACACCATGATGCCGGGTGTTGGCCCTGTGTGCCTCGGTCGTATGCAGTCCTGATTGTGGCGCTCACCTGCACGGCGCCAAACACGCATACGACCATCATTGGCACCAAGGCAGAAGCGACTCTCATCGCTGAAGACGACACGTCTCCATTCGTCCCTCCATTCACGCCTGTCGCGACACCACTGGAGGCGGGCTGCACGATGTTGGGGCGTGAGTGGAATACGGCCTAACGGTGTGCGGGACCGTAGCCCAGCTTCATGGAGACGGTTGCGAATGGTCCTCGCCGATACCCCAGGAGCAAAAGTGTCCCTAATTTGCTGGGAAGTGGCGGTGCGGTCCCCTACGGCACTGCGTAGGATCCTACGGTCTTGGCGTGCATCCGTGCGTCGCTGCGGTCCGGTCCCAGGTCGACGGGCACGTGCACCTTCCGCCGACCACTGGCGACAACATCGATGTACTGTGGAGACCTCACGCCCCACGTGTTGAGCAATTCGGCGGTACGTCCACCCGGCCTCCCGCATGCCCACTATACGCCCTCGCTCAAAGTCCGTCAACTGCACATACGGTTCACGTCCACGCTGTCGCGGCATGCTACCAGTGTTAAAGACTGCGATGGAGCTCCGTATGCCACGGCAAACTGGCTGACACTGACGGCGGCGGTGCACAAATGCTGCGCAGCTAGCACCATTCGACGGCCAACACCGCGGTTCCTGGTGTGTCCGCTGTGGCGTGCGTGTGATCATTGCTTGTACAGCCCTCTCGCAGTGTCCGGAGCAAGTATGGTGGGTCTGACACACCGGTGTCAATGTGTTCTTTTTTCCATTTCCAGGAGTGTATATGTATAGTAAGATGGTATCTGTTACCGGCCACTTGACCATCTTCTTCTTCTGTGCGAATGCACAAACAGTGCCCGAACCCTTACGGGAATCGGCAACGCGCTGCGAGTAATGAGTATAACGGGCGGGGGCACTACGAATGTAGTGCGGGACAGTACGTTGAGAATGTGGGTTTCGCGGGAGGCGTGCCACTGATAAATCCCTGCAGTCGCGCTATCCTCTGTGTCCTCGGTGGCTCAGATGGACAGTCGGCTTTCAGCCGTGATACCGTGTGGACGGGCTCGGCGCGCCGGGCAGTGCTCCGCAGGTGTTGTTCTTTACCCGCTAGCGCGCGGTCGCGTCGTTGTATTGTCTTATAGGACCTGTACCGACCCGCCATGGCGTTCTCATATCGGAAAGCTACAATCAAACTAACGTTCAACGCATCGTATACGAGACCGAAGGCCCATGAAATTGAACGGTTTCTACGAGACATCATGCACATAGAACCACAAGAACTGATAGGTATTCATCTGTCTATTGTAACCAGCACAGTGTATCTCAAACTGATTGACGAAGCTGCCTGCGACAGATTACTCCAACGATCTGCTAACTGCTTTCGCTTCTGTCACGCAGACGGTAATGTGAGCGTGGTAGGAGTTGACCATGCTCGTCTGGGGGTGCGTACCGTGCTCATCTTTGAACTACCGTTCGAAATTCCTGCCAACCTAGTCGTTGATGCGCTGCGGCCATAAGGCACAGTTCTGAGCCACACAGAGGAGAAATGGTACACATTCGAAACGTACTCAGTCCTTAACGGGGTACGACTAGTGCGCATAGAACTTAAGAAGCACGTTCCATCACATATTTTCGTTGGTGGCTGCCGCGCAATTGTTATATATGATGGACAACCGAGGGCCTGCTCGGGCTGCGGCCAGGAGGGCCATGTTAGAACTGAGTGTCTGCAGCGCCGCCTCGTTCAGGTGCCCCGCAATGAACTTTCCCAACGATCCACTATGACCTCTCTCCCGCTAACATACGTGGAGGCGACACGACGTGATGTGATGGATGATCAAAACCAGCTACCTCCTCAAGCCGCTGCCAACTCCGTTGGAGAGTCAGCGCCGTCGACGACGCCGCAGCCCAACGGTGCAGAGGTTCCTACAGCCTCTGCCCACCGCAGCGTCGTGGGCACCCAGCCACCGTCACTGTCGGGATCGGACACAGGGGTTCCTAGCGACCGAGACTGTGTCGAGCCCCGCCAAACGGTGGATGTCGAATCTGGGACCCGAAAGCAAAAATCACCCAAGCGACACAAGAAGAAGCGACTGTCAGCTGAAGAACAGGACAGGGATGTGAATCCGGCGGAAGACATCGACTTCGTTGACTCGTCCACAATTGCAACGGACTCCAGAGGCATCATTCACCAGAAGGTGCCTGAAGACAGGAACACTCTCCTAAATTTGGTGGCCCAGAAAACGAGGCGCATTGCGTCGACTCCCAAAATGTGGGCTCCTGTGAAAGCGACCAGCCACCAATGACATCACAATCGTCTCTTGGTGATTGGGCAGACGATATCTCCACCAGAGCCCATGGCTGCCATTCAGCCCGGAGGGCTCTACCGGTCAGGGACTCATACGGCACAGTAATGAACAGCATGCAGATGGATGGCTGTGTGGTGTGTGAGATCACTGTGGGCTTGCACCGGCACACTGCCTCCGCCACTTGATATGTCTCAGTCATACCGTGTGGGAACAGTCAATGTAAATGGTGTCCACTCCACTGTCAAGACCCGCATGTTACACGACATGATCAGAGAGGCAGACTTGGACATTGCCCTTCTCCAGGAGGTCCGTCGCGAGCTGCGTTTAGACCTATATGGCTACACCAACTACAGCCTATCCTTAGGTGGTGGCGCAGGAGGAACGGCCATCCTTCTCCGAGATGGCATAGACGCGACGGACGTGACGTACTTGCCGAACGGGCGAGGCATCGCACTTACACTTGGCGCAGTCCGCCTCATTAACGTCTACGCTCCCTCCGGTAATTCTCACCGTGGTGACAGGCATGTCTTCTATACGGAGGAGGTAGCCCCACTTTTGCCAGGAAATATGGACCATTACATAGTGGGCGGCGATTTTAACAGTGTTCTGCGGCCCGAGGACCAGATACCGCATTACGTCCCATGCCCGGCTCTACAAGCATTGATACGTGACCTCGCGCTCCACGACACATGGCTCTTACATCATGGGACCCAGAGTGGATATACGCACTTTACCAGCCATTCTGCCAGTCGTCTGGACCGGATATACGTCTCGCGTGCCCTCCGCACAGCAACCCGTGATGCAGAACTCTGACCGACAGCCTTCACGGACAATATCGCGTACATCTGCACAGTCCCCTTATCCCGACAACTCACAAGACGCAGCAGGGGCCCGTGGACGCTGAACGTCTCCCTCCTTCGCGAGGAAGCGTGTCGGCGAGCCGTCACTGACACGTGGCGTCGATGTATCAGGCGCCTGCCCATGTATGCTTCCACGTTACTGTGGTGGCTGGGAAGTGTCAAATCTGCACTCCGAAAGACCTTGATGGCCTACGGGCGTGAAAGAGCGAACTGGCAAAGGGCAACATCGGAATTTTGCTATACAGCGTTACGTGAGCTGGCGACGCAACCGCCGTCTCCCGAACGTCAGATGTCCGTACAACGCATCAAAGCTCGTCTACTTCGCATCAGGACAGAGCAGCTAGAAGGTGTCCGTATCCGTGCGCGAGTGCAAGACTGTATCCCCAATGAAACGGCGTCAGTGTATCACATTGTGCGCGAGAGGTGCCACCGCAAACGTCAGGGCGGCCGCGCAGTGACACAAACGGACATCACGCACACTATGGGACCTTGTACATGGAAGATCCGCGAAATGTACGTGATTATGATGAGCTGTTGCACGATTCTCCCGACCCTCGGGACGTGGCACCCGATGATAGTCTGCTGTTGCCCATTACACCCGACGAGCTGACATCGGCCTTGGCACGTGGAGCAGCGAACAAGTCGCCTGGACCGGACGGTTTACCCCTGGAATTCTACCGCACTTTTTACGACCTTATGGGCGACTAGTGGCTCCAGATGTTTCAAGACCTGATCCGCCCTGATTTCACTGTCCCCACAGATTTCACAGAAGGCATCTAGATCCCAGTAGCGAAACCGAATGGTGGTTGTAGGTGGCAGGACTTTCGCCCACTCACACTCCTACAACGACTACAAGATCTTCGCCCGTATCCTCCGCGCGCGTCTCCACACCGCTATCGGGAAAGCCATCCACATCGATCAGACATGTTTTGGTGGTGTCAGCAACATTCATACGGCGTTAGGAGCATACTGCGACGTAATTGCTTTGACGGCGGCCTGCAAAATATGAGGCCACCTTGTCGCCGTTGATTTTGACCATGCATTCGACCGCGTCGACCTCGGCTTCTTTTGAGCAGTTTTGCAACACATGGGCCTCTCTCCGTAGTCTGCACAGGTGGTCCTTCGACTGGTCCGCGGAGCGCGCTCCCGCATGATGGTCAACGGTTATCAGTCTGGTCACATTGTTGTAGGACGGTCAGTGCGACAAGGGTGCCCCCTGTCGGGTATATTATTTGCTGCAGCGCTTGAACCAGCTTTACATGGTCTACAGCAGCGATTAACTGGTATCTCCTTACGGCACGTGACCTTCCGTTATGGTGCATTCGCCGATGACGTGGTGTTCCTGGCCAGATCAGAGGATGAAATGCATATGGCGCTACAGTGGCTACGCCAGTACGGGGCGGTCGCTGGGAGCGTCATCAACGTGAAGAAGACAAAATACATGGATGTCGGAGGGGGGCTTTCCCACACAACGGCGGTGCCCTTTGACAAGGTGCCCGTACTCAAGTGTTTAGGAGTGCAATTCTATAGCAATGTCCGCCGCACGGCGGCGGCTACGTACCGCCGGCTCCTACACCAGACACGTGCTCTGCTGCAGGACAACAAACTGCGTCGCTTGGATATGCTCCTCAGAACACGTTATGTCCACACCTATCTTGTCTCAAAACTGAACTATTTTGCACATATCCTTCCCTTGACGGCTACGATGGCCGACAGATTTCAAGCAGCATATGGACATTTCGTAAGCACCGGTCTGGTTTTTAAAGTCCGATACGCCACCCTGACACTGCCGCAGCGGGCGGGCGGTATCGGTTTAATTCTTGTATATAACCGTGCGCGATCGCTTTATCTCAACACTATGCGTCGCACGTGGACCTCTGCCCACGCCACTCTGACGGGCACCCTGATAGCGGAAGTGGCACCACACTCTCTGCATCCCCCGGTTTCCGTAGGACACATTTCACCGGCACTCACCCACATCAGAGAGTTCTTGATTGACTTCAGCTACTTACGGTCAGAACTTCCGACGACACGGAAGCCCAGCACAAAAGACTATTATTGCCTCTATCAACAGCAGCAACCTGTAAATACGGTCGCCCACAGACATCCTGAAGTTGCCTGGAACACGGTGTGGCGAGCGGTACACACGCCTTTTTTACGGTGCGTTCATTGTGGTACGTGGTTGTGAATGGGAAGTTCGCTACTCGTCAGAGGCTACATTCCATACATCTGACGGCCAACCCCTTGTGTCCGACAAGCTCAGTCGTTGACTCGGATGCTCACCGTCTGACGTGTGATGTGACCAGCGAGTGCTGGCTACTGACGCAGCGCATGCTGGTGTTACCCTTGCGGCGATTGCCGGAGTCTATCTCCCCTGATGTATTGCGCCCCGACGGCGTATACTTTCCATCAACCAGAAGGAACGCCGTTAACTGGCTAAAAGGCATGGCCGTTTACTACATATTTTGCGATGCTCCCAAAGGCACACTCGACTTTTGGTCCCTATTGATGACGACACATGCAGCTTTCAGCCGCCACCCGAAGTACAGAACTCGTTTCGCAAATTATTTAGGTTCATTATTTGCGGATCCTCCTGCTCACTGGGGCGTTCCGGGTATGAGACGCTGAAAATGAAGAAGAATCCTGGGGCATATTGATCCTCTACGGACGGAATAGGGGGAAACCCCTCCCAACAGACGAGAAGACGACTCGGACGCTCGGCTACGGCAGTTGTAGGATCTTTCTTTGTAATGAAACAAAAATTAATCTATAAATACAATACAAAATGAAAATAAATTAAAAATGGTATAAAAATTAAAGAAATAAATAAATAAAACAACATAGACTAACCCACTACATCCTCTTCCTGATCCTTTGATCCTCGAACTCGAACACGTTGCTTGGGCGTGGCGGCGGGATGGCCAGGCTTCGGGTGTCGATCCCTGCCCTACCCGTCGTCCTGCTCCTGCAGTGGTTCATTTTTACAAAAAAAAAAAAAAAAAAAAAAAAAAAAAAAAAAAAAAAAAAAAAAAAAAAAAAAAACGATGGTTAGAGCGTCTCACATGTAAGCAAGAGATCCCGGGTTCGAGTCAAAATTTAAAAAAAAAATATATGGATAGAGCGTCTGCCATGTAAGCAGGAGATCCCGGGTTCGAGTCCCGGTCGGGGCACACATTTTCATCTGTCCCCGTTGACGTATGTCAACGTCTGTAAGCAGCTAAGGGTGTTCATTTCATTGTAATTTCATTTCACGAGTGTTCCGCGAACGTCAGGAATCCAGTAAAACATCACATCACCGACATCGCTGCGACCGGAAAAAGATACTGCGAGAACGGGACCAACAACGCCTTAACAGAATCGTTCAACATGACAAAAGTGCAAACCTTCCGCAAATTGCTGCACATTTCAATCCTGGGCCGTCAGCAAGTGTCAGCGCGCGAACCATGGATGACTGCACGACACAAAGCTTTACGCTGCGCCCGTCAACACCGACATCGGACTGTTTATGAGTGGAAACATGTCAGATCGGACGAGTCTCATTTCTAATCATTGAGCGGATGGACGTGCGAGAGTATGGAGACAACCTCTTGTATCCAAGGACCCTACATCTCCGCAGGGGACTGTTAAAGCTGGTGGAGGCTTTGTAGTAGTGTGGGGCGTGTGTAATTGGAATTATATGTGTCCCCTGACACGTCTAGATACGACTCTGACTGGTGACACGTTCGTAAGCATCCCGTCTGATTACCTGCATCCATTCATGTCCATTGTGCATTCCGACGGACTTGGGAAACTGCAGGAAGACAATTCGACACCCCACTTATCCAGAATTGCTACAGATTGGCTCCAGGAAAACTCTTCTGAGTCTAAACACATTCGATGGCCATAAAACTCCTCAGACATGAATATTATTAAGCATATCTGGGTGGCCTTGTAACATGCTGTTCAGAAGAGATCTCCACCCCTTCGTACTCTTACGGATTTATAGACAGCCCTGCAGGATTCATAGTGTCAATTCCCTCCAGCAATACCTCAGAGTAGTCGAGTCTCTGGGACGTCATGTTGCGGCACTTCTGCGTGCTCGAGGGAGCCCTACACGATATTAGGCAGGTTTAACAGTTTCTTTGGCTCTTCCTTGTACGAAAGATTCATTCGTTTTCAGATCTCTATATTTCTAAAATATTACCTACAAATACGTTTCATGCGTGAATGTAACTCAAAAAGATTGCATTTTTCATTCTAAAAATTTTCTATGCGTGCCCCTCTGGTCGTACGACACACGAACAAGCTATAGTCAAGTTCATTTCATACCTTACGTAGCAACATCCTGTGTCGTCTACATACATACATAAAAAATCCGCGAACTATCGTACGGTGCACGGTGGAAGGTACCTCGTGCCACTACTAGTAATTTTCTTTCGTTTTCCACTTGCAAGCTGCGCGGGATTAGCCGAGCGGTCTCAGGTGCTGCAGTCATGGGCTGTGCGGCTGGTCCCGGCGGAGGTTCGAGACCTCTCTCGGACATGGGCGTGTGTGTTTCTCCTTAGGATAATTTAGGTTAAGTAGTGTGTAAGCTTAGGAACTGATGACCTTAGCAGTTAAGTCCCATAAGATTTCACACACATTTGAACATTCCACTTGTAAATAGAGGGAAAAATTAATGGCTAAAAGTCTCCGTACGAGACCTAACTTCTCGCACCTTTTCTTCATGGCCCTTAAGCGAAACGTACGTTGGCGTCAGTAGAATCGTTCTACAGTTGGCCTCAGAGGCTGGTTCTCGAAATTTACGCAGTCGTGCCATGCGAAGAGTTGGTCGTCTTCCCACCAGCGATTTCCATTTCAGTTCTAATCATCCCTGTAATATTTTCGTGCTGATGACGCCTAGCAGTGTCAAGTCTAGCAGCACGTCTCTGAAATGCTTCCATGTCTTCCTCTAGTCCGTCCTGGAGGGGACCGAAACACTCATACAGTAGTCAAGAATGGGTCGCACTAGCGTTCTATACGCTATCTCTTTTATGGATGAGCTACACTTTCTAAAATTCTCCCAATATTACCGTGTAGAGCATTCACCTTCTTTACAACCAATATGACGTAGTCATTCCGTTTCATATCGCTTTCCAACGTTACGCCTAAACATTTAATCGACGTGACTGTAAAGAAGTACACTATTAATGCTGTAACCGAACATTACAGGTTTGTTTTTGCTACTGATCCGCATTAACTTAAACTTTTGTATATTTCGAGCAAGCAGTCATTAATCAAACCAAATAGAAATTTTGTTTAAGTCATCTCGTATACTTCTAGAGTCACTCAACAACGACATCTTCCCATATACCACAGAATCATCAGCAAACAGCAGTAAATTGCTTCTCAAAAAATGGTTCAAATGGCTCTGAGCACTATGGGACTCAATTTCTGACGTCATCAGTCCCCTAGACCTTGGAACTACTTAAACCTAACTAACCTAAGGACATCACACACATCCAAGCCCGAGGCAGGATTCGAAACTGCAACCATAGCGGTCGCGCGGTTCTAGACTGTAGCCCCTAGAACCGCTTGGCCACTCCGGCCGGCAAATTGCTTCTCACCCTGTTAGTCATATCATTTGTCTATTAGAGAATAGAAGCGGTCGTATCATACCTCCCTGGGGCAGTCTTGACGAGATCCTTGTCTCTGATGAACCCACGCTGTCGATGGCAACGTACTGACTGCTATTACTTAAAAATTCTTCAGGCCACTCACATAACTGGGAATTTAGAGCATATGCTCAAACCTTCGTTAACAGTCAGCGGTAGGGTACCGAGTCAAACGTTTTCCGAAAATTTAGAAACATGGAGTCTTTTGGTTGGCTTCCTTCCATGATTTGTCTGATACCATATGAGAAAAGAGCAAACTGACTTTTGCTCGAGCGATGCTTTCTAAACCCGTGCTGACATGTAGACAGAAGCTTTTCCACCTCAAGGAAATTTATTATTATTTTTTGAGGTCAGAACATGTTCAAGTATTCTGTAGGAAACCGATGCTAAGGATATTGGTGTGTAATTACGCCGATCAGTCCTTCTACCTTTCTTCAATGCTCATCGCAGCAGCATTGATGCTTTCTGTGAGCTGTTCCAGTGTTCTGGGCAGTGGGGATGCATAAACACAGTCGTTAATGCACTCCCAAACGTAGAAGTCAAAAGGTGACCTGGGCGGTGGGGGGCTACAGAGCGCAGTGACATCGTCTTCACCATTACATACATCCAGCAATGCCGAAGTTCGGCACAGAAGTCGATGCTCCAGCGAGAGGAATTGGAGTTCTCTGAGTCAGTCAGAAGTGGAAAAGCTACAACTGCTACATATTAAGGCAAGAGGTACTGTCACAGTCTTCTCACAAAATAATAACGACCCATACAGTTTAGTGTGGATCTCCGCACAGAAAATATTACACAGATAAACAGATATTTGTAAGGTGCGAAAATTGTTAATTGATCCTAAATAACGAAAAATGTGAGGTCATCCACATGAGTGCTAATATGAATCCGTTAAACTTCTGTTAGCCTATAAATCAGTCAAACCCAAAGGCCATAAATTCAACTAAATACCTAGGAATTACAGTTACGAGCAACTTAAACTGGAAAGAACACATAGAAAATGTTAGGGGGAAGGTGAACAAAAGATTGGGTTTCATTGGCGGAACAGATCTACTAAAGAGACTGCCTACACTACGCCTGTCCATCCTATTGTAGAGAACTGCTGCTCGGTGTACGGTAATTTCCTGATAAGATTAATTAACAAAGTACATCGAGAAAGCTCAAAGAAAGGCAGCACGTTTTGTATGATCGAGAAATAGAGGAGAGAGCGTCACGGAAATGAACAGGATGTGGGGTGGAAATCACCTTGAAAAAGCGTTTTACGTTGCTGCGGGAACTTCTCATGGAATTTCAATTACCAACTGTCTCCTACGAATGAGAAAATATTTTTTTGACTTCGGCCTACATAGCGAGGAAGGATCATCATAATAAAATGAGGGAAATCAGAGCTCTCAAGGAAAGTTATAGGTGTTTGTTTTTTCCGCACGATATGTAGGAGCCCCTAATTGTTGATACCAATGTACAATTATTAGTTCATGTGCCGGTTGTTTTCCATAATTCCTTCTGAATACACGCTGCACTGTTGTAATAGATGTCTCTTTCCTTATTTCGTCGTAATATTGTCAGTAACGATACAGTCGTGTCACCAACTACTGGACTTGTCGCAAATTCTGTGAGTTTACTGTTCTATTCACTCACCACTCGTATTTGTACACCTCTTGATTTGGAAAATACAGACCTCTGAGAACGAATGTACCATTTATACACTACTGGCCATGAAAATTGCTACACCACGAAGATGACGTGCTACAGACGCGACATTTAACCGACAGGAAGATGATGCTGTGATAAACAAATGATTACCCTTTCAGAGCATTCACATAAGGTTGGCGCCGGGGTCGACACCTACAACGTGCTGACATGAGGAACGTTTCCAACTGTAACGCCTCCTGGCAAAACACATGTGTGGTAAAAAAGGAGAAAAGAATAATTGAACCGGATGATTGTAATTGCGTGGGCAATCATTATGTGAACTTTATTTAATAAAGAGAAACCATTTTGTGTCATGTTTTATACTTGGATAGAATTATGTACCGATTTTTTTAAAGATAATATCTGTGTCGCCGAGTACTGAAACCGCCACAGACGATACTTATTAAATATCAAACAAAGATGAGAATATGTCACAACGAGTATAAACAGTAGTGACCGAGCATTAATTTTTCTGTCGTCTTCTTGGAATTACGTGAGTAGGGAGAGCCTGTGACGTTATATTGTAGGCTTGTGTAGCAGTGTTTTGTCATGATTGAGGGAAGGGAGGCATTAGGTACTGATATGTAAAGGTGTGTAATAATTTAATCTGTCTAAATGTTTTGAATAGTGTTACTAAGCGAAAACTTGCATTATGATTTGTAATAAGCTTGCCTGGTATTTTATCCCATCCTTTTAAGACATTTTCATCTATTTAAATATTATTCGTGGTGCAGAACAGCGCTACGAACGAACGTGCCGTTGCCGCAGCGCATTAAAACTGCATTAAATGAAACCAATCATACCGCAAATAAGTGGACAGGTGATAGTGAACTAAAATTATTTCTTTCAGCTTTCAAAATTGCAGGGCAGAGCAGCAGATTTTATGATGTGTTTTACAGGTGGACGTGGGCTGCGAATGATATATTATTAACAGTGCGAAAAAATAATTTACCTTCATAACATAAAAGGAATCTTCCTGTGCGTAGTTCTGGTCTGGCAAACATTACAGTAAAAACATATTTTTCTCTGATAATAGTCTCACGTTCTCGTGTTAGTCGTGGTACTTATTGGTGTTTAACTGTTAACAAAAGCCCACTGCAAAATTTTGATGTTGAACAAACATTGCGTACTGTAACAACAGCATGGATAACGAAATAATCTTCAGTAACCTTTTCAATAACTGTAAAGTAAGGAAGATATGTTGAACTTTATAGCGAGTTACAGTAACGAAACAATGTTCCTTTAATAGAAAGCCAGATCCAGAATAATAAGAACATAATATATTTTGTTTTGTTGAAAATTAATGATCCAAAGAAAGTCACAGCACAGCATCCCTAAAAAGTAATTCATGGCTCTTTTCGTACCAAAACATTTTACCTCATACATTATTTGTTACGCGAGCAATAATAAAGCAGAGAGCCAGTGAAACAACCGATTAATCATACACAAACAGCAGTTGACCGTCGTATCCTAGTGAAACGTTGTTGTCATGCCTCGTGTAAGGAGGAGAAATGCGTACCATCACGTTTCAGACTTTGATGGAGGTCGGATTGTAGCCTATCGCGATTGCGGTTTATCGTATCGCGACATTTCTGCTCTCGTTGGTCGAGATCAAATAACTGTTAGCAGAATATGGAATCGGTGAGTTCAGGAGGGTAATACGGTACGCCGTGCTGGATCCCAACGGCCTCGTATCACTAGCGGTCGAGATGACAGGCATCTTATCCCCGTGGCTGTAACAGATCGTGCAGCTACATCTCGATCCCTGAGTCAACAGATGGGGACGTTTGCAAGACAACAACCATGTGCACGAACAGTTTGACGACGTTTGCAGCAGCGTGGACTATCAGCTCGGAGACCATGGCTGCGGTTACCCTTGACGCTGCATCACGACGAACCTGGGTGCACAAATGCCAAAACGTAATTTTTTCGGATGAATCCAGGTTCCGTTTACAGCATCATAATGGTCACATCCGTGTTCGCGGTGAACGCACATTGGAAGCGTGTATTCGTCATCCCCATACTGGCGTATCACCCGGCGTGATGGTATGGGGTGCCATTCGTTACACGTCTCAGTCACCTCTTGTTCGCACTGACGGCACTTTTAACAGTGGACGTCACATTTCAGATGTGTTACGACCCGTGGCTCTACCCTTCATTCGATCCCTGCGAAACCCTACATTTGATCAGGATAATGCACGCCGGCCGAAGTGGTCGTGCGGTTCTAGGAGCTACAGTCTGGAGCCGCGTGACCGCTATGGTCGCAGGTTCGAATCCTGCCTCGGGGATGGATGTGTGTGATGTCCTTAGGTTAGTTAGGTTTAAGTAGTTCTAAGTTCTAGGGGACTGATGACCACAGCAGTTAAGTCCCATAGTGTTCAGAGCCATTTGAACCATTTTGATAATGCACGACCGCATGTTGCAGGTCCTGTACGGGCCTTTCTGGATATATAAAGTGTTCGACTGCTGCCCTGGCCACCACATTCTCCAGATCTCTCAGCAATTGAGGACGTGTGGTCGATGGTGGCCTAGTAACTGGCTCGTCGCAATACGCCAGTCACTACCCTTGATGAACTGCGGTATCGTGTTGAAGTTGCATGGGCAGCTGTACCTGTACACGTCGTCCAAGCTCTGTTTGACTCATTGCCCAGGCATATCAAGGCCGTTATTACGGCCAGAGGTGGTTGATCTGGGTACTGATTTCTCAGGATCTATGCACCCAAATTGCGTGAAGATGTAATCACATGTCAGTTCTAGTGTAATATATTTGTCCAATGAATACCCGTTTATCATCTGCATTTCTTCTTGGAGTAGCAATTTTAATGGACAGTAGCGTAGTAGTTCCCTGTTAGCGACCCGCTTAAGAGATAACAGTTGTTGCTTTGGAGCGCTTTTGATGGTGTAGAACTGATTTAAGGCAGTCATTTGACCTTGCACTGCTGACATAATCTTGGTAGTGAAGAGTTGTTTGTTTGTGTGTGTGTGTGTGTGTGTGTGTGTGTGTGTGTGTGTGTGTGTGTGTGTGTGTATGGGTGTGTATGGGTGCAGTGCTAGACTATTTGTGGAAAAGCATCTCTGTAAGATTAGTCGATTTGGATAAGCAATTGAATCACACTGTGAAAGAATTGTCCGATTTGTTGGTGTATCATAATGGACTATTCAATGTTTCTAAAAGGGCTGGTGTGCTGCTTGCAGGCATTTAATAAAAGTGCTCGTGAAACGACCATAAGTGACTGACAATAGGTTTTTTCACGCCTCGTCAATGCAAACTCTATTCAACTAAATAGCTAATGCTGCATACAGTGAATGAGTATACACTCGTATTTAAAATACACTTTACTACAAGGTAGCCGGCCGAAGTGGCCGTGCGGTTAAAGGCGCTGCAGTCTGGAACCGTAAGACCCCTACGGTCGCAGGTTCGAATCCTGCCTCGGGCATGGATGTTTGTGATGTCCTTAGGTTAGTTAGGTTTAACTAGTTCTAAGTTCTAGGGGACTAATGACCTTAGCAGTTGAGTCCCATAGTGCTCAGAGCCATTTGAACCATTTTTTACTACAAGGTAAAAGAAAGAAAAAGACGAACACTACGGAGCGATTATCTGAATGTGACGGAACTCGATAGATGTGATGTCATCGGGACAAAGATATGACTGGAGACGCTCCGGACTGCAGTGGGATACCAGCCTGACCGTCGCCCGCCATACGGCCTGGCATTCAGGAGTGATGGTCTGAAGTGTCACTTCTTTTCCCTCTGTTTGTCATCCGCGGCACCCTTCGAGTACAGCGGCAAGTCTGAGATATTGTACGCCCCATTTTGTTGTCCTTCATAGGACTCCCTACTGGGCTGACATTTTAGCAAGATAATACCAGCAAGATAATAATTGGACGGAATGGACAGTGTCTTGAAAGGAGGAGATAAGAAGAACGTCAACAAAAGCAAAACGAGGATATTGGAATGTAGTCGAATTAAGTAGGATGATGCTGAGGGAATTAGATTAGGAAATGAGACACTTAAAGTAGTAAAGGAGTTTTGTTATTTGAGGAGCAAAATAACTGATGATGGTCGAAGTAGAGAGGATATAAAATGTAGACTGGCAATGGCAAGAAAAGCGTTTATGAAGAAGAGAAATTTGTTAACATCGAGTATAGATTTAAGTGTCAGGAAGTCGTTTCTGAAACTATTTGTATGGAGTGTAGCCATGTATGGAAGTGAAACGTGGACGATAAATAGTTTGGACAAGAGGAGAATAGAAGCTTTCGAAATGTCGTGCTACAGAAGAATGCTGAAGATTAGATGGTTAGATCACATAACTAATGAAGAGGTAATGAATAGAATTGAGGAGCGGAGGAGTTTGTGGCAAAACTTGTCAAGAAGAGGGGATCGGTTGGTAGGGTATGTTCTGAGGCATCAACGAACTCCAAATTTAGCAATGGAGGGCAGCGTGGTAAAAATCGTAGAGGGAGACCAAGAGATGAATACACTAAGCAGATTCAGAAGGATGTAGATTGCAGTAAGTACTGGGAGATGAAGAAGCTTGCACAGGATAGAGTAGCTTGGAGAGCTGCATCAAACCAGGCTGTCGACTGAAGACCACAACAACAACAATACCAGCACGCACACGGCGACAGTTCCTTATTGCTTATCTTCGTTTGCCAAACTCTACTTTGGCCAGAAAGCTCTCAGGATCTTTCCCAAACTGAAGAAATTTTTTAACGTTATGAGCTGGTTCCGCCAAGCAGGTTGGGACTTTGACTGTCTAGCACGTCAACCGGACAGAATTTGGCACGAAAGTAGAACATCCAACAACTCCATCAATCGGTGCGAAGCTGATTAACTGCTTGCACAAGGTCGAGAAAGGTAAACTGCTTGCACAAGGTCTAGAAAGGTACCAACGCGTTATTGACTTGCTCAATTTGTGAGACTCTTTCTGCTGAATAAATCATTCATTTTTTCTGTTTCGTTTTCTTGGTGTTAGAGTGTAGTTGAAGAGCGAACACTGCACGCAGTGGACATATGGTTATCTAGCAAAAGACCATTGTTCACGGTGGTGCGTAATGCTCCCAGTCTTCAGTGGATCGAAGAAAACAAAAACCGTATAGTAGCTGACATGTGTTTAGGAATGTTATCCGGCACGTCGTAGCTCTGCCAAGACTTCGAGTGCACCAACACCCCAATGAGACATTCAGCAAGCTGCGTGTGTCCCGTGCAGTTTAGCCCGGAGGAGGATCAGTGATATTTTGTGTGTGTTTTTCGTACCATACCTTGACCCCATTCATCAGCCTACCGTGGACGTTAACAAGGACTTTTTCCCAACATTCTCGGCGACCAAGTGTTTCCCTTTCTTCTGAATCTTCAATATCGGTATGCTGTGGTCATTCCTGTCTTAACACGACAACAGCTCTGTTCACAAGTGTGTAGGTAAGCGTTTTCAGTCTGGTGAACAATCAAGAATCTTGCGGAACCTAGAATGGCTTTGCAGAAGCGCTTAATCCTATATAAAATGTTTCACTCAGATTAACTCATGGAACGGTACTTGAAAGCATAGAACCCATACGGTCGCATACGCTGTGAGTCAGTGATCCGTCACATTACCCTCCGACTGTGAAAAGAAGGAACACTGAAACTGTGTAACTCCAAAGAGGTATCGTAGGGAAATAAGTCTGAAACATAGTGCTTTATCTAGTAAACTACACATTTCGATCTGTGAATATCATTTTCACTTCTGACGCTGAGAACTTGGCGAAATACGAAAGACAAGTCCCTGAACGAATTTTCACTCTTCAGCGGAGTGGACACTAATGCGAAACGTCCTGCCAGGATTAAAAATGTGTGCTATACCAGGATTCGAAACTGGAACCTTCGCCTTTCTCGGGAAATTGATCTACCGTCTGAGTGAGTTACGCAGAAGAACTTCTTCGACGTTTTGAAGGTGGCAGTAGGGGTCCTGGTGGATGTAAAGCTGAGAGTACGGTTCGTGGCTCTGGTTTTGGTATCTCATAAGGTCGAGCACGTGCTGGCGATAGTCAAATACCCCAGGTTCGAGTTCTTGTCCGGCACACAGTTTTAATCTGTCAGGACGCTTCATGAAAGCCAAGTGCTCGTTGACTGGCAGTAGAAGCATGTTCATTGTTAAAGAAAGCTTGGCTGGGAACTAGAACTCTAAGTGACAAGACTACCGAATCATGAGTGGCGCTATAATCTTGTTTAGTTCATAATTGGAAACAAAGTGAAAACAGCATTTTCAGAATCATGCAAACTTTCGAGAATCATCTTCACAACACATCTGACTACCGTTGCGGCTAAGAGATGCTTCTCACCTCTGTAGACGACTAAGATAGTTTATCAACCACAAAAGCCGAGACTTGGTTAAGAGCATTAGTGATACTATCGATAGAAAATGGCATGTTTCAAAGCTTAAGTAATTTAAATGAAAATGTATAGATTTGCATTCTTTAACAGAGGCAATGTAAGGGACTTTGTATGGAACAACTGCTCATAGGCCTATTTCAACGTCAAATAAAAATAATACTGATGTTATTTTACGCCAGTTTATTTCATTTGTAGCTATTTTTTGGAGTGTATTTCTATATAATGATATGCGTGGACGATACTGAATTGGCATGTGAACCATCAGTTGTGTTAGTCACGAGTGCCGTTACATATGAATGGCTTATGCACTATTAAATATTCATGTCGGGCTTGTACGTGCTTTCTGACGAAGAAAATAATTGCCATTCGGTCTCCAACCGGCTGTTTGCTTTTGTTAAGACTAATCAAGAAGTATCTGTAGCAGACGAATCTGTTTCCATAACCAGATACTCCTGCTTCAGTTTCAGGACAGGTGCACACATTCTGAAAAGAGCAATTTTTTTACGTAACAAAATGGAAATGGTTGCATGTCACTACAGATATATTACTAACAAGTGGATGACGCTGAAATTATTCCTTGTTAGTAGGCCGTATAATCTCATCAACAACATCTTCTGCGTACATAGCCCTATAAACAAAGCAGGACGTAGGATAAACTTACTCTTACTATAATCATAGTGCAGCCAACAGAGAATATATAACTTAGGCAAATGTATACGTTCTAGTGATGGCCTCGCCAATGTCATCAAATTTTCCTTGCATAGGTTACACAACCGTCTAGCTTCACAGCCTTCGAGTACGCCGTTCTCAGTGGCTATAGCTGTCAACGATATGCAAAACAGTGCTTCGCCTATACATCTCAAGCGCGTACCCGGCTAACATGCTTAGGGCTTAGGGCACCCTCCCCCCTCCCCATATCTCCCTCGTACCCCTTAACTTTTGTTCTGGGTACTGTCTTGCTAATGGATACAACAGTTTGGCGACGCATGTCGACTCACAGTAGGAATGCCTCAGCACGACAATACCTAGCAAAGCTGGAAGCCGCTGCATGCATCTCCGAAGGCCGAACTCGGGCAACCAACATCCAGTTAAAATGACTCCCCTGCGGGAATATACACAATGCATGAACGACTGCAGATTTTAGGCACATAGTTGACGACGTATGGACGTTTAGGTCAAGCAGTGAGTCGCGCTCGGATAGCCTAATGGAAAGGCGACCACACACGATAAGCGGGAAATCCGGGTCCGCCACAAATTTTCAATGTTGTCATTCCATTATACAGCTGTCCATAATTCGCGAGTGGACATACATTTCTTGTATTGATTATTACGGTCTGAGAACTAGCATTTTAGAATCGGCGAATTTGGTCAGCTGTTAACATATCGCTATCGCGGTCATCTATGAAAGCTGGTGGAAAAGGGGTGAATCTACAGGTAGGTGACAAGGTGTTGGACTTCCACTCCAGAGCACAGAACGTGATGTCGAAGGCTTTCCCTCCCTGTAAAGTATGATAAGCGGCGGTCTGTAACAGATTTGACGTCAGAGAACACCATGGATGCAGTCATCTGTAGCAGGCACGAGATCATTGACACTGGACTGTCGATCAGTGGAAACATGTCCAGGTCGTGTCAAAGTAAGCCGACAAATTGGTGAACAGCAGCTGGAAAAGTGCCCCGCTCCATGGATACAGACTGTTGTTAATAGCGTTATATCATGGACGACACTAACCTTTGCTTCCATGCTATCTACAGTAGTAATCGAAGGCATCATGACAGCTGAAGACTATGCGAATATTGTTATGCATCACTTCCATCAACTGATGCCTGATGTCTCGCCCAATGGCGATAGCATATTCCAGTAGGATAAATGTCCATGTCACAAGACTTGAATTGGGCAACAGTGGTTCTAAAAGCATGATAAATAGCTCACTATGATGTCATGAACACTAAATTCTACTGACCTAAATCCTTAAGGAACACATTTGGGACGCTAACAGGCATCATCTCCTTGGCCACAAACCACTGTGCTGTAGTTCACGGGAAACACATGATCTGTGTGGGGACATCTGGTGACGCATAACCTGCACGGTATGGGTCGAATACACAATGCGCCTGATCACTGCTTTACAGCATTCCAGAGTTGGAGATACAGATTATATAGCAGGCGGTCATAGTGTTAAGCGTCCTCAGTCTACATCTGTCACCTTACCTGGGGTCGCCAACGCTAGCTCGTAAGGTTTCCTTCGACTAAAGGTAGCCGGTTAATGTCGGGGTGATGAAGGAAGTTTTCGCCACCGGTATTTGGCCGGCATGGGGACGAGAAATTCTGCTGTAAAGTTCCTGACTTTGCATCAGTGTCTTGGATTAAATGCTTAATCTTTCCTGAGTATATCACGCAATAGGAGCATGTGACGCTGTTCGTGATGATCAGTCTATCGGATGAGGAAGTTAAATTCGTTAGCCGACTTGATGGTATTCGAGAGCAGTCGGTAATTTGCATTGGGTTTCATCCTCTGCTTTTGACTTAATCGTCGTCATCAGCTATACAACTGTACATGGCGCTACACAAACTCATTAATTATTATCACCTACGGGAGGCGGTTATACTTGATCTATACATACAATGTCCGCCCCTGGTAGCTGAGTGGTTAGCGCGACGGAATGTCATTCCTAAAGGCCCGGGTTCCATTCCCAGCTGAATCGGAGATTTTCTCCTCTCAGGGACTGGGTGTTGTGTTGTCCTTATCATCATCATTTCATCCCCATCGACACGCAAGTCGCCGAAGTGGCGCCAACTCGAAAGACTTGCACCCGGGTAACGGTCTACCCGACGGGAGGCCCTAGCCACACGGCATTTTCGTTTATACATACACTGGCAGAAAAAAATCACAACACCAAAAAATAATGAAGGCAGAGTAATGCAACTTCGGGAATCCATTTGTCAAGGTAAAATATTTAAGTGATTAACCTTACAAGATCACAGATTAGTGTATCCGCGGCATCCGCCATTACAAATGAGAAATTCTGGCACAATAATATCCGGTGTAACTGCCAGAATGTTGAATGCAAGCACGCAAACGTGCATGCATCGTGTTCTATAGGTGCCGGATGTTAGTTAGTGGGAAGAAGTTCCCTGACTGTTGCTCTTGGTTGATCAGTGCAGGGATAGTTAATGGTGGTTTTGGATGACGCTAGAATTGTCATCCGATGATGTCCCGTAAGTCTTCGATTAGAGATAGATCGGATAAAGCAGGCAAGGTAACCTGTCGACACTGAATAAAGCATGTTGGGTTACAACAGCGCTATGTGGGCCAGAATTATCTTGTTGGAAAACGCTGTCGGGAATGCATTTCACGATTCACAGCACGACAGGCTCAATAACCAGGCTGATGTAAAAATTAGCTGTCAAGGAGCCTAGGATAACCAAGAGAGTGCTCTTTCTGTCATACGAAATGGCACCTCAGACCATAACTCCACGTGCAGGTCCTGTGGTGTCTACCATGCAGGCAGTTTGAGTGCAGGCCTCAAGTGGCATCCTGCTAACCAACTCACAGCCATCACTGGTACCGAGGCAGAACCAGCCTCTAACAGAAAACACACAAGACCTGGACTCTTCTTTCCAATGACCTTTCGATTGATACCACTGAAGTCTCAAAATGTCTCAAACCGTATTGGTTTGGGCTCCGTGGAATGCACGCTCGAAGCTGCCTTGAAGTAACCGATTTCTAAGGGTTCATGGTGTCACAGTGGTGCTACCTGCTGCTCAAATTGTTGCTGCAGATGCTCTATGGTGCACCAGGGCCCTATGTCGAATACGCTGGTCTTCCCTCTAGGTAGTGCGAGACGGCCATTCAGAGGCCAGTCTTCTTGCATCCGTACATTCTTCTCACCACTTCCAGCAGTCACGTACAGTAGTTACATTCCTGCCAAGTCTTTCTGCAGTACTGCTGAATGGACACCAAGCGTCTCGTAGCCCTATCACAAGACCTTGTTCAAATTCAGTGAGACGTCGATATTAACAGTTTTCTCTACTTAAAGGTATTCTTGAGTAACGTCCAATCTGAAAGATATCAAACGCTCACGACTGTTACAGCCTATATTTAAACAAATCCGATTTGCATTCTAATAATGGCGATACTAGTGTCACTCTTATGTGACTGGTGCGAAATTGGGATAGGCAATAATCTTTCAGATATAGAAACACACCTACTGACTTCCGTTTATATCTCACAACTTTCTCTTGGTGCTGCGATTTTTTTTCCACCAGTATATATACTGCCTGATTTGTGATAATACGCACTTGTACGCCATATGGGTACCTATTACGATAAAAAGATTCAGAACTGCAGATTCCGAAATGTGATATTGTAGAATTCTTGCTGTGGTCGAAGTGATTTAAAACACACGTTGTACTCATAATTTTAAAATGCTAAGTTAAGTCTAATTAAGTTAAATCTAAGTCAATACCCCCTGGAATGTCTCAGTACCAGAACCGTTACACAAATCAATCACTATAAATATATAAAGCAGCTTATATGGAGGTGTGTATGTATGTCCAGGATTTGGTTCTAAACCTCTCGATATATCTCTGTTGGGTTTATAATCTCCTAGCTCCAACAGGAGCAGAGATAGGAGCAGAAATGTATTTCACCACCTTCTGTATTGGCTACCATGAATGACTTATTTGTTGTATGGGAATAGTATCGACCTGTCTAATCGACCAGCTTTGCAGGACAGACTATGTGTCAGTGGCAAGAAATAGTTATCCAGTCTGAGACCTGTAGGCTGCCTTGCCTTTTCTGTTGGAGTAGTGCTGGTCTCCTCTATCGATCTGTCTTGTGCGGTCTACACATGCATATGGGCAAGGAGGCAGGCAGAACTGGATAGGGAGAGAGCACAGAGGGAGGTGTATGGAGTAATGGAGAGGAAGGAAGGAATAGTGAGAGGGAAACAAGTGGAGATGGATAGGGAGAGGGTAGTAGGATCAACTGAACAGAGTGAATGGGGTAAGAGATGATGGGCAGAAAAAGGCAGAAATGAAGAGTAGGAGCAGAAAATGGAAACAGAGAGTAGGAGGAGGAGATGGACAGGGAGTTGGGGAGAAGAGGACAGAAAGTGGTGGAGGAAGAGTAGATTTTTCAGAGAGAAGAGGATAGAGGAGTTGGGCGGAGAGGGGGATGAGAAGGAAGACAGGAAGGGTGGGAAGAAGCGTTGGGAAGGGAGGGGCAGGAGCACATGAGTGGGGAGGAAATGGAAGAGATGAAGTGAGAGATGTGGGAGGAGTTGATAGACAGAGAGGTAGGTGTAGAGGAAGTGGGCACAGAAGGGAATGAGGAGGAAATGGAGAGGGGGAGAGAAAGGAATGAACAGAGAAGGGGAAGCAGGTGATTGTCAGAGAGAGAGCAGGACGAGATGGATGGAGAGTTGGAGATGTTGATGAAGAAAACCAGAGGGGAGGAGGTATGTACTACAAGTGTTGAAGATGTATGCTGACGATACTCTGGGAAAAGGAATAATTTTGAATAAAATGCCACCACCATTTACACTTTTAATATTGTTTTAAAAACCACCACCGTGTCTGGCACCCGAGACCATCTTCTACTGGTATATACCAGGCATCCAGATTGAGAACAGAACTTCTGACTACTTTAAACACTTGATATTCAAGCTGCGCAAGAAGCGTCAAATAGAAAAGACTTTTATCAGACCATGAGACACACGAGTTATTTTACTTCCAGATGAGTAGTATCGAAAGGCTATGAATTCGCTGGATTACTTAACGTAAGGACGCAATTTTTTGAAGTTGAATTTTTTCTGCAGTCAATGTCTCTCTTCCTAGTAGCTCCTTTCCTATCTATAAAAATAATAATAATAATCTATAATAATAAAGGCTATGGGTTCAGTTACTATTTCTGCAACAAAACATCACCATATTAAGCACACCACTAAGTGGAAAATGTTGATGAAAGTTAAAGTAACTTCTAGAATTGAAGACATAAGGGTGGTGGAGGGGCAGTAAGATCAGTATTTAGTCCTGCATGCGGCCATTCACTTCTGTTTCTTTCGACGTTAGTAAAACATTATTCTGTTTACAAATCAACATTATTTTGCACCAGTCTCTGCCGATGCTTAATGAAGCCACACGTTGATTCTACGTGAAGTCTGCCCTGACGAGGAGGCGGGTTGCCAGCGAACAGGGGTGCCCATTGCCTAGCATGAGGTAGTCGCGTGCTGGCTGCTAAAGTGTCCTCCGTCCCACTTCAGATTCTACGATGACTCTTGATGACCCGTATCTGGTATCGTTTGTAGTGTGGTCAGTTGATCTTCTCCATAGTAGCCTGGCAGATTTCAGCAGTGGAGGTGCCTGGTTGTTGAACAGGAACATCGGCCCAAGAGGCATTGAAGTTCAGCCTTGGCAACAGCCTGCCAGGCGGTGTTTTCCAAAGACAGTCAATTTCTCCATCAGTGAGTGGGTGGCGAGCAGCGTGAGGTTCATCAGTTGAAGACCATCATCTAGGGTACACCTTTCACTAGTTCATTGTGCTGGAGCATCTAGCACATATTTTCCCTATCGTGTCCGAATTGTTGAATCGGGTGCTTTTTACTGTGAACGCCATCAGTCCCAGAGATGAACTCAGAACGAGAGCTGGAACCCTGGAGTATTTAAAGGGGGCTACCGCGTCAATTCAGCATCTGGATGCCCGGACGAGATGGCTGGTAGGAGAAGCCATGCGTTCTTTGGTGATAGAGTACCTTAGGGCAGTGGTACTCGATGTTCCCAGGGTCGTCGACTCTGCGTGGTACTTTGGCCTCGCAGGCAAACTCTTTGTGCACGTGGTATCGACGTCAACCGGAGTCCCGATACGCTCCTGCGTCTCTGGATACACGGTAGATTGACACAGAGGCCGATAAGAGCGGGAGTGCAGCATGGGTCGGTGCTCGGCCACCTGCCTGTACTCCCTGTGGTTCAGATGGCTCTAAGTGCAATTGGGACATAACATCTGAAATCACCAGTTCCCCAGACTTAGAACTACGTAAACCTAACTGATCTAAGGACATCACACACATCCATGCCCGATGCCGGATTCGAACATGCGACCGTAGCTGCCGCGTGTTTCCAGACTGAAGCACCTAGAACCGCTCGGCCACAGCGGCCGCCTTACTACCTGTACGCTGCCGACACTCCCCGGCTGGAGCGCATGACTTTGGCGCTAGATACCGATGATATGGCGGCACTCGCGAGCAGTAAGAACGCGGCAGAAATGAGGCGACTTCTGCAACCTGGCTGCGACGCCCTTGGCGCGTGGTCAACCGAACTGCGATTGAAGTACAACGCCAGACTATGGTGTTCAAAAAGAAGCTGTTGCCTCCAGATCTACCACCATTGGGGGCCCCACAATATACTGCTCAACAGTTGGCGTCTCTGATGTGCAACAGCCACCTCAATTGTTGAATTAACCCGAGTAGAGCCCTACTCTCTGTACTCAACCCGTCGACGCTGCTGCCTCCACGTCACGGAGTAACACTATCTGACAGAGATCAGACCTGTGTTACAATACCCAACAGCAGCGTGGGGAAACGCAACGGACACCAACACCGGAACACTATGGATGGTGCCGGATCACGCACTCGAGCTCGCTCTGCACCTCTCGAGAAGATACAGCATGCAACGGCTGCATAAGGACACTGGCATCCCGTTGCTGCTGGAAAGCCTCAGACAGCACGCCAAATCTACGAGAAGGCGGAACATTCACGGAACTGGCTCCTTCAAGAGACGTGCCACGTCGGCCGGAGTGGCCGAGCGGTTCTAGGCGCTACCGTCTGGAACCGCGCGACCGCTACGCTCACAGGTTCGAATCCTGCCTCGGGCATGGATGTGTGTGACGTCCTTAGGTTAGTTAGGTTTAAGTAGTTCTAAGTTCTAGTGGACTGATGACCTCAGAAGTTAAGTCCCACAGTGCTCAGAGCCATTTGAACTCGTGCCACGACTACACCGCACGTCGACCACGCGTTGGCCTGACCTGCTGTGGGAGCAAACACCTCCTACAGCAGACTGAGGACGACACAGAAGGCAATTGAACAAGAGGAAAATCTACAATGAGAGGCAAAACAACCAAAAACAAGAAGTACCGCAGAAAATGTGTACCAAATGCTTAACTTGCGCAATAGTCAAGCCCTGGA
Source organism: Schistocerca americana (assembly GCF_021461395.2). NCBI lineage: Eukaryota > Metazoa > Arthropoda > Insecta > Orthoptera > Acrididae > Schistocerca > Schistocerca americana. Next base: position 819,328,842 of record NC_060121.1, on the reverse strand, counting down.
TAGGCTTCTCATTTTCAGCGAACAGGCTGTTATCTCCGATGTCACTTCTTCACTACGTGCTCTTGTCCATGAAATAGAGTTTCTTGGACCATGTCTTACAAGCTAACGAATATGCTTGTTTCACTCCCTTTGTTTTTTAGTATCAGTCTTCTTTCTACTGAATGCATATTCTCACTCGTCAGAATGTGTCTAATGGGTCGAGGGTCTGACCAAAATGCGACATATCGACTCCCTACTTCCGCCTCTGCCTCTGCCAATGTTAATGAGTTTTAATAAAAACATTCTAATTTCCTACCCTTTATTATTCTGTGCCGTAACACTACATTTAAATGACGACTCTGCAATCTTCACTTAAGTGCTTCAGAGACTACTTCTGTACCTTTACACTCTCAAACAGCATGTGGGAAAAACGAATACTTACATCTTTCGGTGCGAACTCCGATTTCTCCTATTTTATGATGATAATAACTTATTCCTTTGTTGATGGGAGCCAAAAATATATTTCTTCATTCGGAGGACAGAGTTGGTGAGTGGAATTTCATGGAAATATCTCACCGCAACGGGAGACGCCTTTGTTTTCATGTGTGCCACCTGAACTGACTTATTTTCGTTACACTCTCTCTCCGTTTTCAAGCTAATAGAAAACTAGCTGCCCTTAATTTGAACTTTTTCGATGTCCTCCGTTAATTCTGTACGGTAAGGATGTGATACTGAGCAGGAATACTCAACATGAGGCTATAAATTGGTATTAATCAACCATTTGACTGTAGTAATTGATACGTTACAATGTGTAGTTACCAATTTTGAGACGGGCAATCGTCTTATGTTATTTGTTCCGATTAATCTAGGCTTGTTGGAAATCAAAAGGTGACATGTAAGTGCATCAGAAGTTAAAATTTATAAAATACTTCTCGATGTTAATACGTTACTAATTGTCCTGTAACTTGAGGTTGTAGCACTAGTGGTTACGTGTCAGCATCGAAGTTGTGCACTACACATTGGGAAGAAGCGACGGGTAAAATGTATTGAACTAGCATTCGAATCCAGAACCTTATTAATCTCTTGTAATTTTGTTACTAGCAGTACTGGCTAGAAATTACCCTCGGAAAACAAGGTTACACGTTCAAATCACGATCGTGAAGATAGTTCTAAACAGTAGGACACTTGAAAATAGTGCACTCTTCCCTACAGCGTCAGATTCATTTGGAAACTGCCCTAACCTGGGGCTAAGCTGTTTCTCCTATGTATTAGTCCTGTTAGGCACGATGGTCCATAACGATATCCAGTAGACCTGCGTAATTGGAGAAGCAGTAGAAACATACTGGCAGAACCTTAGACTGGAGTGCATGTCTTCGACATAAATAACGTTGTCTGAAAGTTTCGGGTTTGAGTCACGAACCATCACACAGTTTTGAACTGCCAAGACAGAGCGCTCACCACTGCAGAGTGAGAGATTCATTCAAGTAAACGGTCTGATTTGAAAGAAAGAATAAAATACAGTGACATCTGCTACTGAGGATAAACAAACATAACAACGATAACATACGAACAAGCCAAAAAATCACACAATACAGGTTCACTTATTACTTCTAAGATCACTCCTAGATACGTGACATGCACACACCTTATTCACTGAATAATGCTTTTGGACAAATCGAATACAAGGACTGAATACACGAATACAATTAAGCTATATATCAAACGTAAGTTTTTACTACGAGATACTCTGTCTCGACCAGAAGGTCCATTAACGGCATTTCATGCACAACTCATAAAAGAAATTGTAATTGGGGTTCCACGCAATCGGAAGAAATGGTCATTCTTATTTCGTTCAGCGTGTTACACAGGCGACGATCTCCGCATCGTTATAATTATGTTTTAAATATTCACGGGGCTTCTCTTTCTACGGATCTACATTATTTATAATCTTCCTAAAGATTTTATACCCAATGGGTGTCTCATTTGATGTAGAAGTGCGCAGTGTATAAGTTAACTTTTTGTACTACGACGTATACGGAGTGTTCCTGTGTTACCGGCGTAGATGTGCACATATGTTGTTTATCGTCTGCTTCAGATGCCACTGATATTGAGTTGTAGGCCCGAATACCGTTGTGGCAAATAAATACTTTTGAAGCGCAGCTCACAGAGTACAACAATAAGTCCTTTACGTGCATTTCACTCAATGCACGTCGATACTCAGGATTCTTCAGAACTTAAATTTAAGCAGAAAAAGTGTGTAACAAGATAGCCCTAGATAGAAATAAAGTAACACGAGCCGTCGACGTATAAACACATGAGAAGGAACCCAGACAACCAAAACAAATTCTGTAAGTGATTTTATAACGTGGCAGTGTAAATTTATTGCTAAATTGCCGTACAATTGTGCTTGTATTACGTGGTACTGCTATTTCATTGCACATAAATTCATACTTGGACGTTAACGATTGTATAAATGTCCGATGTTCATAAATTTTGTGTCCCTTTCAGAGTTACTGCGTGAACGTTTATTACATTTTATGTTCACGATAATATCATTTACGAGTTATATTTATTTTCAGCTGATAAAGCAACCTCTACGTATAATCCAGTGCGGCTACGAAATGACACGATTTATACGAGCCACTTTGAATCTGTATTATCTCTGCACTAAAACTAGATAGTCGTTATAAGACGCAACAAAAAACAGATTTCATTTCTTTTTATACCACGACTAAATACCAATAGCCAGAATACTGTTCATCAGAATTAACAGCAGGACTCTTCCAGGGTGAATGCAAATTCGAGTCGGATGTCTGTGAACGAAAATCTCATTTGAGACTGAGTGCTGGCAGTGAAGGCAGCGGCTGTAACTTCGTTAAAAGAAACACGAGGCTGAAGTGTCTTGGAGAAAAGACGAATGGCCAGAGGTAGAACAGAAGCTCAGCCCCCACCCCCCGAAAGTCCTAAACCAGCTTTTTATCCATGGGGACTACAGTCTGCAACCGCGCGACCGCTACGGTCGCAGGTTCGAATCCTGCCTTGGGCATGAATGTGTGTGATGTCCTTAGGTTAGTTAGGTTTAAGTAGTTCTAAGTTCTAGGGAACTGATGACCTCAGAAGTTAAGTCCCATAGTGCTCAGAGCCATTAGAACCATTTCCATGGGGATGTCTCGCTGTTCGCTTCACTTACCAAGACTATGGACGCAAATAATGTACTTCTTCCTCCATCTGTGGGTTTTCTACACCATGTGGCGCGTCGCACATTCAAGTTTCCATATCCTTATGTCTTATCACTCCTCCTCTTGCATGGCCATATCCTGCGTCGCACGCCCCACTTAATTGTTCCAATGTAGCCTCGGTCTATGTCTTTTTCTGTGTCATGGGAGCCTCCAGTGCCATATATTAGATGGCCATTTTTCCTCTACCATTCTTCTAAGATGACCATATCATGTTGCCGTTTGGTTTTAATTGTGTCTACAACGTTCTTTGCAACTCCCATGTGTACTTGTAGCGCTTCATTTCATATTTGTCTCTTGTTGTTACTTCACAATTTCGACTCCAAACCTCCATTTCCATTGCTTTAAACTTCTTACCGTGGACCATGGAGACTTCCAACTATTCTACACCTCACAGAGTAATGCCCTAGACTACAGTTTCTTGTCTCCACCTTTTCAAATTTTTGTGGTAGTTTTATTTCAAATTGTTGTTGTTGTTGTCGTCAGTCCTGAGACTGGTTTGATGCAGCTCTCCATGCTACTCTATCCTGTGCAAGCTTCTTCATCTCCTAGTACTTACTGCAACCTACGTCCTTCTGAATCTGCTTGGTGTATTCATCTCTTGGCCTCCCTCTACGATTTTTACCCTCCACACTGGCCTCCAGTGCTAAATTTGTGATCCCTTGATGCCTCAGAACATGTCCTACCAACCGGTTCCTTCTTCTTGTCAAGTTGTGCCACAAACTCCTCTTCTCCCCAATTCTATTCAGTACCTCCTTATTAGTTACGTGATCTACCCATCTAATCTTCAGCATTCTTCTGTATCACCACATTTCGAAGGCTTCTATTCTCTTCTTGTCCTAACTATTTATCGTCCATGTTTCACTTCCATACATGGCTACTCTCCATACAAACACTTTCAGAAACGACTTCCTGACACTTAAATCTATACTCGATGTTAACAAATTTCTCTTCTTCAGAAACGCTTTCCTTGCCATTGCCAGTCTACATTTTATATCCTCTCTACTTCGACCATAGCAAAACTCCTTTACTACTTTAAGTGTCTCATTTCCTAATCTAATTCCCTCAGCATCACCCGACTTAATTCGACTACATTCCAATATCCTCGTTTTACTTTTGTTGATGTTCATCGTATAGCCTCCTTTCAAGACACTGTCCACTCCGTTTAACTGCTGTTCCAAGTTCGTTTCCTTTACTGCTTGCTCAATATACAGATTGAATAGCATCGAGGAGAGGCTACAACCCTGCCTGACCCACTTCCCAACCGCTGCTTCCCTTTCATGCCCCTCGACTCTTATAACTGCCATCTGGTTTCTGTAAAAATTGTAAACAGCCTTTCCCTCGCTGTATTTTACCCCTGCCACCTTTAGAATTTGAAAGATAGTATTCCAGTCAACATTGTCAAAAGCTTTCTCTAAGTCTACAAATGCTAGAAATGTAGGTTTTGCCTTTCCTTAATCTATTTTCTAAGATACGTCGAAGGGTTAGTATTGCCTCACGTGTTCCAACATTTCTGCCGAATCCAAACTGATCTTCGCCGTGGTCTGCTTCTACGAGTTTTTCCATTCGTCTGTAAAGAATTCGTATTACTATTTTGCAGCTGTGACTTATTAAACTGATAGTTCGCTAATTTTCACATCTGTCAACACCTGCTTTCTTTGGGATTGGAATTATTATATTCTTCTTGAAGTCTGAGGGTATTTCGCTTGTCTCATACATATTGCTCACTAGATGGTAGAGTTTTGCCAGGACTGGCTCTCCCAAGGCCGTCAGTAGTTCCAGAGGAATGTTGTCTACTCCCGGGGCCTTGTTTCGGCTCAGGTCTTTCAGTGCTCTGTCAACCTCTTCACGCAGTATCGTATCCCTCATTTCTTCTTCGTCTACATCCTCTTCCATTTCCATAATATTGTCCTCAAGTACATTGCCCATGTATAGACCCTCAATATACTCCTTCCACCTTTCTGCTTTCCCTTCTTTGCTTAGAACTGGGTTTCCATCTGAACTCTTGATATTCATACATGTGGCTCTGTATTCTCCAAAGGTCTCTTTAATTTTCCTGTAGGCAGTATCTATCTTACCCCTAGTGAGATAAGCCTCTACATCCTTACATTTGTCCTCTAGCCATCCCTGCTTAGCCATTTTGCACTTCCTGTCGATCTCATTTTCTAGACGTTTGTATTCCCTTTTGCGTGCTTCATTTTTTGCGTTTTTATATTTTCTCCTTTCATCAATTAAATTCAATATTTCTTCTGTTACCCATGGACTTCTACTAGCCCTCGTCTTTTTACCTACTTCATCCTCTTCTGCCTTCACCACTTCATCCCTCAGAGCTACCCATTCTTCTTCTCCTCTATTTCTTTCCCCCATTCCTGTCAATTGTTCCCTTATGCTCTCCCTGAAACTCTCTACAACCTCTGGTTCTTTCAGTTTATCCAGGTCCCATCTCCTTAAATTCCCACCTTCTTGCAGTTTCCTCAGCTTTAATCTACAGTTCATAACCAGTAGATTGTGGTCAGAGTCCACACCTGCCCCTGTAAATGTCTTACAATTTAAAACCTGGTTCCTAAATCTCTGTCTTACCATCATATAATCTATCTGATACCTTCTAGTTTCTCCAGGGTTCTTCCATGTATACAGCCTTGTTTTATGATTCTTGAACCAAGTGTTAGCTATGATTAAGTTATGCTCTGTGCAAAATTCTACCAGACGGCTTCCTCTTTCATTTCTCTCCCCGAATCCATATTCACCCACTATATATTCTTCTCTCCCTTTTCCTAAACTCGAATTCCAGTCAACCGTGACTATTAAATTTTCGTCTCCCTTCACTACCTCAATAATTTCTTTTATCTCATCATACATCTCATCAATTTCTTCATCATCTGCAGAGCTAGTTGGCATATAAACTTGTACTACTTTAGTACGCATGGGCTTCGTGTCTATCTTTTCGACAATAATGCGTTCACTATGCTGTTGGTAGTAACTTACCCGTACTCCTATTTTTTTTTATTCATTGTTAAACTTACTCCTGCATTACCCCTATTTGATTTTGTATTTATACCCCTGTATTCACCCTGACCAGAAGTCTTGTTCCTCCTACCACCGAAATTCACTAATTCACACAATATCTAACTTTAACCTATCCATTTAAATTTTCTAACCTACCTACTCGATTAAGGGAGCTGACATTCCATGCTCCGATCCGTAGAATGCCAGTTTTCTTTCTCTTGATAACGACGTCCTCTTGAGTAGTCCCCGCCCGGAGATCCGAATGGGGGACTATTTTACCTCTGGAATATTTTACCCAAGAGGACGCCATCATCATTTAACCATACAGTAAAGCTGCATGCCCTCGGGAAAAATTACCGCTGTAGTTTCCCCTTGCTCTCAGCCGTTCGCAGTTCCAGCACAGCAAGGCCGTTTTGATTAGTGTTGCAAGGCTAGATCAGTCAATCATCCAGACTGTTGCCCCTGCAACTACTGAAAAGGCTGCTGCCCCTCTTCAGGAACCTCCGTTGTGGTTGCACCTACGGTACGGCCATCTGTATCGCTGAGGCACGCAAGCCTCCCCACCAACGGCAAAGTCTATGGTTCATGGGGGCAGCTTATTACAAATAAAGTAATGTAACTGCTTAATTGGCATCTTTTCTAACTTATTACTTGCTTTTCTTCCTTGTTGCGTCCAGCTTTATCAGTAATGACTGTCTCTAAATATTAATTTGATCGAATACACTTCACTATGGATCCATCATCCATAACAAGATCCCTTGCCATACCTCCACAAACGAAGTCTTTATTCTTTGGAAAGCTATTTTTCATAACCTATTGCTCTTAGCTATTTTTATGCTTTCTTAATGTAGAATGCCGAGTAACTAGAGCGATTGAATTAGTTAAAAGGAGGAGTTTTATGGTAACGAAGTTAATTAAAATGTGAAGGTATATTGGGAGCCAGAAGTCGTATTGTGTTACCTTCTGTTGCGCAGCTAAGTGGTATGGTACCGCGTCGCAAGTGGGTCAGTGGAGCGCCAAGTTAAGCAACTTGAAAGAGAACACTGTGTCACTGAACAGCGGATGACGTGGCAAGAAGCACCTCGCTGCACGCCAGGATGTCAACACAAGATGGGTAAACAGGTCGTTCATGGCCGCCACGCAACACCAGTATGGTCCACCGACGTAGTGGGGTCGAAGAATGCAACCGTCAGCTGCAGAGAGCTCTATTTAAGGACCGACAGCCATCTTCTTCGAATGGCGTGAGGCGTTGGAGTGATGCAGAGCCTGTGTCACTCAGCGCCGCTATCTGTTCGGACTCCTCACTGTCATCACAAGTCATCATAATAGTCACCGCCATAATGTAGGGCATCGCCTATGAGGCGCCAGAGTAACATCACCACAGTACTCATCACCATCGCTATCGTTGAAAGCCGTCAGAAGGCAGCTACCTGTAATGGGTGTCATCGCCTTGGGTGCACTTTGGTAACGCTGCCTCCATAGCCACTGTGAGTGGTACTGGAGCCGGGGACCGTGGCCCGCGAAAGTGACAGCAGCTGCTGGGGATAGTAACTGAGCCAGGGCATTGGCCTGTTGCACTGCCACCTCAGCCACGCCCCCTCAGCCGCGATGTCAAAAGTGTCCCGCGGCGCATGGTCCCATTTGTCTTGGTATGACACAGTAAAGTCGTAGGGCCACTATCGAGGCAGCTGATCCCAGTTACTCCAGCACAGCTACAGTCACAACAGATGGGGTATGTGTGAGCGTCCGCCTGCCACCTTCGTCGCAACTGAGAATAATACAAACGGAAGCATACCTCACCCAGAGGGCCAACAACCAATGTATTGCAGTTGATCAATAAATGCTGTTATTCTGTCATCAGGAGCTATCCGTAGACACGCCCCCACCTCCTGAAGCCCAGCAGAGAACCCACGTTCAAATTAGGATATGGGCAATCGAATCCCATGCCTGTTTATACTGGTATCAGGAAGAATAAAGAGGCAACATAAAAGACAGACCTCGTGGAGATAGTAGATAGCAGTATAGAGCACCCACAGTGATGGTGCGCCATGCAGTGAAGGAAGTAAATAAGTTATTTTGGCTTCATTGCTGCTGGTTTCAATCCTGGTTTCAATCTTGGTTTCAATCCGGTCTTTTGCCTGGATCATTTTGTATTCTTTGGCCTTTCTTTTCTCTTGATTAAATTGCAGTCAGTTGTTGAGGTTATTGAGGAAGTTAAGGATGTTGTTTTTGTTGTTGTTGTTGTGGTCTTCAGTCTTGAGATTGGTTTGATGCATCTCTCCATGCTACTCTATCCTTTGCAAGCTTCTTCATCTCCCAGTATCTACTGCAGCCTACATCCTTCTCAATCTGCTTAGTGTATTCATCTCTTGGTCTCCCTCTACGATTTTTATCCTCCACGCCGCGCTCCATTACTAAATTGGTGATCCCTTGATGCCTCAGAATATTTCCTACCAACCGATCCCTTCCAGTTGTGCCACAAACTCCTATTCTCCCCTATTCTATTCAATACCTCCTTATTAGTTATATGATCTCCCCATCTAATCTTCAGCATTCTTCTGTAGCACCACATTTCGAAAGCTTCTATTCTCTTCTTGTCTAAACTATTTATCGCCCATGTTTCACTTCCATACATGGCTACACTCCATACAAACACTTTCAGAAACGACTTCCTGACACTTAAATCAATACTCGATGTTAACAAATTTCTCTTCTTCAGAAACGCTTTCCATGCAATTGCCAGTCTACATTTTATATCCTCTCTACTTCGACCATCATCAGTTATTTTGCTCCACCAAATAGCAAAACTCCTTTACTAGTTTAAGTGTCTAAGTCCTTTGCTGTCTCTGACAGAATTACAATGTCATCGGCGAACCTCAAAGTTTTTATTTCTTCTTCATGGATTTTAATATCTACTCCAAACTTTTCTTTTGTTTGCTTTATTGCTTGCTCAATATACAGATTGAATAGCATAGGGGAGAGGCTACAACCCTGTCTCACTCCCTTTTCAACTTCTGCTTCCCTTTCATGTCCCTAGACTCTTATAACTGCCATCTGCTTTCTGTACAAATTGTAAAGAGCCTTTCGCTCCCTGTATTTTACCCCTGCCACTTTTGGAATTTGAAAGAGGGTATTCCAGTCAACTTAGTCAAAAACTTTCTCTAAGTCTACAAATGCCAGAAATGTAGGTTTGCCTTGCCTTAATCTTTCTTCTAAGATGAATCGTAGGGTCAGTATTGCCTCGTGTGTTCCAACATTTCTACGGAGGATTAAGGATCTGGTAGGTAAATTACAGGAAGAGATAAATGAACTCACAGTGGCATAGCGGCACAGTCACATCCCAACTCACCCACCTTGGACGGCTTTGCTGCAGGAGGGAGCCCCGTTTTCAGGGCACTGGGGGAAGATGTTTTTACCTTTTTTGACAATTTGGCTACAACCGACAAATCGGGGGAAGGAGTAAGCAGAATTTATTACGTGTTGCTAGACTGAAGTTAACGGGAGATGCTAGAGTACATGTAATGTGTAAGGAGGATGTGAGGAAAGCTGAGACATTGGAGGATTTTCAGGAAGGATTAATAGGGAGATATCAGAAGAAGAACACGGCAGGGTACTGTCGAGAATAGCTTACTAGGGATTTTGCGTAAGCACGATGAATTGACTGTAAATTTAACCGACCATATTTATAAAAATCATAGTAGGTAACTATGAGCGCACGGATGATGATAGTGTTAAAGTCGGTAATTTTGCAGAACAGAGGCCTCTTAACGCATTTTGGAGCAGGTTACACACGGAAAAAGGTCTATTTGAGATTTATTAAGTATTTGGTTGAAGCAATGGGTATTGCATTGACATTAGAGGAAACTGAGTCATTGGCTAGGCCACGTGCACGTCGGACAATGTTTAGTACTGACATAATTGTTTTTGGTGTTGGCGAAAGGGTTAAGTACAAAGAGCTTGCAGACATGAACATTACAGGTATTGCAAGAAATATGGTCACTCTGATCGTCAATGCCATAGTGGAAATCAGCAACAACGTAAATTTCAACCGTGCAGTAGATCTCATAGGCAGTCGTTAAACGGCGCTGGGGGCAGAATGTCCCCTGTGCCACGCTCCCAGTAAGAGCTAGAGCATGTAAAAAAGCAATGTCAGACTTCTTTGACCGCCTGTATGGGGAATAAATTACGTAAATTGTTATTGGATACCACTTCTCAAGTATCGGTTTCAAGTAAGCGAGTATTTGGAGCAAAGGGCGAAGTGCACCACGCTGGATGTTAACTGGCGAAGGTGGTGGGCGTGTAAATTCACTCAGTCCTGGAGTGCTGAAGTTGCGAGTGGGGAAGGTTAACTTCCAGGTGGAGCAGAAATTCTTCCCATGGTTAACGACAAGTACGACGTTATTCTCGGACTCGATTTTGTGGTTGCCTTTCGAGCAATAATTGATCTGAAATGGCAACAGTAGAACTGGATGGAACTCTGTTTCAGCTAGTCCCTGCAGGTAAGGTAGTCTGGAGTGATGTTCGTACTGACCTGCCAATGAATTCGTTGTCTATTATCGAACTTTTCCGGATAACGAGGGGCTAGATACAGTTAGTTCGTTTATACCACGGAGCGTGTCCTAAGTTCGGGAGTTAGATGGCACAAGGGCAGTGCCTGTCAGCATTTCTAATTTTGGCCCCGAGAAAGAAATGTTGTCGCAGGGTACCTTGGTTGCGAATTTATAAGTGCTAGATGAGGATGAAATGGACCGCGAATTTACAGGAAATTACACAATGCCAGGAGGGTCTGACGAATGGTCAGTACTAAGGAGTAAGGTATCACACCTTGAAGAGGTGGATGGAGTATTAGTGGAAAAACTGTTGTGTGAGTACATGGAATTATTGAATCAGTCGCGTCCATTACCGGCAACACCACATCTCTTAGAACCCGTGAAAAGCTACAGAAGTAAGCAGCAGCAGCAACTGGTATTCTTTGGTTCATCATCAGCTATGCCTATGGCTTCGAACCAATCAGAACAGCAGCGCCCTCCGAAAAGGCAATGTAATCGGTGAACAGTCATGAAGACGAAGACCAGGTGCTCTCAAGAAGCATAATGAACAATGGTGTATAAGAGGGAGGACTGTGGTGTAATTATTAGTGACAAGCCACAATATATAGTTTCATAGGAAGTCAACCGTGTAAATATGGTACAAGTCCAGTATTTGTAGAACGTGTAAATCATGTAAATAGAGTTAAGTGTAAATAGGTGTAGTGGCAGAATGTAGGTACGCGTCCTTTTCGTAGAATGGAGGAATGTGGAGGATCGTATGATTAGAGTGATTAAGTTAGTTAAAGCTAGGAGTTTTACACTAATAAAGTTAGTTATAATGTGAAGGCCTACTGGGAGCCAAAAGTCATATGTGTCCCACATGTTATTGTGCTGCACAGCGGTATGGTACCGTGGCGCAAGTGGATCGGCGGATCATCGAGTTAGGCAACATTAAAGAGAACACTGCGTCACTGATCAGCGGAGGATATGACAAGAAGCACCTTATTGCACACCAGGATGTCAACATCGAAGGCGGTAACTGGGCTAGTTACATCAGCCAAGCAACAGCAGAACATTCCACCGACCTACTGGGGAGGAAGAACAGCAAACATAAGCGGCAGAAAGCTATATTTAAGAACCATGAGTCAGCTAGTCATCATAGACCATCGTAAGGTGTAAGAGTATTGCAGAGCTTCTGTCACTCAGCGCCGCCAACAGCTCGGAGTCGTCGTTTGTCATCGCTGTCAACATAATAGTCACTGTCGTAGGCAGGCCGTCGCCTAGGAGGCATCAGAGTGACACCGCCACTTTAGTCATATCCATCAATGCCTTCGGATTCCGTCAGCAGGTAGCCACCTGTAGTGAGGGTCATTGCACGAGGTGTGTTGTGGTAACTCACTGTCGCGGTCACCCTCTGATGCTGCCCCCCCCCCCCCCCCCCCACCAACACCGCAAACACCGTGACCGTGCTGGGGATTCTGGCTCGCCAACGCCAAACAGCCGCCACTGGGGATGGTCGCTGACCCGGGGGCACTGATTGATCTGTCACGGCCATCGCCGCCATGCCCCCCCCCCCCCGCAAGCGCGGTCGCAGCAGACGACCACTGCGCTGGTTCCAGCCTCCGTGGTACCAGGGCCGTAGGGCCGCTACCGTGGCAGTGGATTACAGTTACAGCCGGCCCGGTGTGGCCGTGCGGTTAAAGGCGCTTCAGTCTGGAACCGCGTGACAGCTACGGTCGCAGGTTCGAATCCTGCCTCGGGCATGGATGTGTGTGAAGTCCTTAGGTTAGTTAGGTTTAAGTAGTTCTAAGTTCTAGGGGACTGATGACCACAGAAGTTAAGTCCCATAGTGCTCAGAGCCATTTGAACCATTTTTGATTACAGTTACACCTGTGCAACTACAGTCGTAGCAGTGGAAACCCGCGTGAGCGTCCACCGCCTACCTTCGTTGCTGCGAGGAATATTAAGAGCGGAAGCAAACCTCGCACAAAGGGCCAAAACCCAATATATGGCAGCTGATTAATAAATGTTATTATGTCATCAGGAGCCGTCCGTGGACACGCTCTTAACGCCCGTCACGTTCGAATCTGGCGATGGGCGCTGGAGTCCAGTGTCTGCTTACGTTAACATATAAGGCACATCGTCTTTTTCCTCGGCGAAGATGACCTGATCGTCGGCGCAATTTAAGGAGAACAGGATGTCATCACCTACTCTAAATCCCATGTTTTTCAGTTCATTTTCCAATTTTGCAGTGCTTTCTCCAAAAATATTTTAAAGTTTACAGATGCTAAGCAGTATCCTTGTTTCAATCCTTTGATAACCTTAAGTTTCTCTGATAGTAAGTTCCCAACATGACAAGTGATTTCAGACTACAGCTTTCTAGCAGCTTGTAAAAAATATTCATGAATAGTCTGATTATTCATTGCTGTCCACGTCCTAGAAATTGGTACACTATCATTGGTCGTCTGCAAGTCTATAAAAACCATGTGTGTCTTCAAATTATGTGGCATTCTCTACTTACTCACCTGTTTAATGCTGCAGATATTATCGATACAAGATCCTCCTGCCCGAAGGTCACTCTGTTCTTCTACCTCCTCAATTTCTCTATCAGTTCTAGTTTCAAGCATCTTTCTGCATTGGCTCGATATTGAACTGACAACTTTGATGCCTCGATAATTTTTGCAGTCATCCTCACATCCCTTTTTATAAATGTTTGTGATGAACCCTTCTTTAAAATCTACAGGGATTTTCTCTTCACTGAATTAGAAGTTAGATACCCGTTGCTTTGTGAGACGTTCAACACTTTTGGCCCAGTCCTCAACAGCTCCGTATATAAGGTCCAGGTCCAGGTGTTTCGTCATTTTTGAATTACTTAACTGTATCCAGTACTTCCGCTATCGTTAACTCTTGGATATCTGTGTAGTGTTCGTTGCCTGTAAGTCGGATAGATGTTCTTTAAGCAGTTCGTCTTAATATATTTTCCATCTATCTAGGCTTATCAGCTTTCAGTTTATACTACTTCTGTTTTTGTTCTTAGCTATTTATCACCATCCATGCTTCTTTGGATATTGAATTCCGTATACAGTTATTTATTGCTTCAGATTTAAAGTCAGGCTTAGCAGTTTTGTTCTAATTACTGCTTTCTTTGCCTCTCCCGTCAGTCTTACATACTTACTTCTATCATCAGTCTTATTACTCGTAAACCATCTGTTAGATGTCACCTATTTCTCTTTCACCTTTGCGGCAATACCGTCATCCCACCAATCACTTTTAATTTTTCCAGAAATGTTCTCAATTTCTGCAAAAGTTTCGAAGGCAACTTCATGAACAGCTTTCACAACTACGCTGCTTCCACTGTTGCAGCATATGTCTCTTGTCGCTTTCCATTCAGTCTAAGGATCGGGCAGTAAACTTAACGTGTACTGTGGCTGGTCCAGTTTCTCTCCATTCTCAATACACTTGTTTTGGGATCTACTAATTTTGTGAACGGGGAGGCAAAGTGCACACTGAGGTTGGAAGTGGTCAAATACACGTTCTGCTTCCCTGTAGACTCTCCAATCCTCCACATTTGTAGGATTACTTTCTTTCTCCATACCAGACTGTCACTACATATATTTACGGATCTCTGTGTTGAAAACGGCCATTCCATACCTAAACGCTGTACTTTCCACACATTTCTACCAACCTCTCTCCATTATCATTCACAATATCATCCCCATATTTGAATATAACCTTTCTTCTATCCTATTTATCTACTCGTCGATTAAAGTTTCCTAAATGATGTAACTCCTTCCAGTTGCAGTCTAGAAGCAATGTCACATCATTAAAAAAGTAATATTCTCGTGTAACTAACATTATTTATAGACGCTTAGGCTGCAATGATCGCTACGTCGTATGTTTTTAGCTTCATATCCACACGCATCAGATATTTGTTCACAGTCCGCAGCTCGTGGTCGTGCGGTAGCGTTTTTGCCTCCCGCGCCCTGGTTCCCGGGTTCGATTCCCGGCGGGGTCAGGGATTTTCTCTGCCTCGTGATGACTGGGTGTTGTGTGACGTCCTTAGGTTGGTTATGTTTAAGTAGTTCTAAGTTCTAGGGGACTGATGACCATAGCTGTTAAGTCCCACAGTGCTCAGAGCCACTTGAACCATTCGTTCACACAGCCCATTTCTTAACGCAGCGTTTCCATTTTTCATGTACCGCAAGGGATATCGCATTCTTTGACCCACACACTTTGTTCACTCCATTGTAAATATGAACATAATCATCTATTTCCTCTACTTCCTTACCTTTAGTTTTCCGTTTCTGTTAGTGCTATTACGTCCACTTTGTTCCGATGGCTTTCTCTGAATAAATGGCTGTGAGCACTATGGGACTCAACATCTGAGTTTTAATGTACCAGGAAGTATCATATCAGCGCACACCCCGCTGCAGAGTGAAAATCTCAATCTGGATTATTCAACATGGTGGCGTTGCTGTCAGGGTCAAAAAAATGGTTCAAATTGCTGTGAGCACTATGGGACTTAACATCTGAGGTCATCAGTCCCCTAGAACTTAGAACTACTTAAACCTAACTAACCTAAGGACATCACACACATCCATACCCCAGGCAGGATTCGAACCTGCGACCGTAGCAGTCGCGCGGTTCCGGACTGAAGTGCCTAGAACCGCTCGTCCACCGCGGCCGGCCTTTCTCTGAATACTTACGTTTTCCTAGTTGCGATGCCCTGGGTGTTCCATGTATGAAAATTCATGTACCGCTTCCGTTTGCTGGTTCGACCCAGTTTGAGTCCGATCTGGTTCCGAGGATATTTTGCTGCTTGAAGTTTTCCAAGTGATGGGTAGGAGGATCAACGCCTTAATCCTCAACCTGGAGTCCAGGTAATTTTTAACCAAGGTTTTCTTCCTTAACACCGATTGTCGTTCTGGACTCAAGGGCTCGACCCATCCCCTGTTTTTATCAAAACTCCACCGACTCCACAGTACCAATCAAAACCCGAGGTCCATCTTCTCTCCTGACGCCACAATTTGAGATAGAAAAGGAAAATGAAATACAGCCTCAGGCCTCGAAACCTAACCTCGGGGTCGAAAGAAGCAAGAGGTAGCCAATGGGGGCTGGCAGAAAATAAGTAGAAGAAGCCTGCTACAAATAACTGGAAGTAATGTCACACTTAGCTAAGGGTCCATGAGGATGCCACCCACATATTCCCAAAAAGGGAGCCCCTGGGGTACTACACTTTGTCTGAAACTCACCAATTGACCAGTCTGGCATGGGTAGACCTACCAGAGCATAGCTCCCGCCAGAGTAGCTCAATGGTTCACTGAGACAGACCTCCCCACCAAAGTTAAGGTGGTAATCCATGAGGACTGTTGCTGACTCATAATTACCATGTGTCGAATGTCGATAGTGATGAACAGAAACAACCAGTAAATTTCGTTGGAGAAAAAAAGATTTAAAGGTGCTCTTATATGAAATAATTTAATCTTTACGACACCCGTTCCTTGGAAAAGTCTTTCGCTTAAATGGTACGCGACATAGAGATTAGTTTATTAAATTACTCTTGGAAATGGGCAGAAGTGATAACTACAAAAATATTGGGAGATAATTCTTAAGTACTGAACAGCAGATCAACTACGTAAACAAAGTAATTGATACATCACTATTCTTAGAGCTTGAGAATTCTCATTTATTTATCAAGAAACGTTAAAAATTTGTGTGTATAAGATAAAACAAACATACTCTGAAATCCACTTGGCAGTGCTTGGCCGAGGGCGCTTTGTAACACTGCTGGTAGTTCCCTTCTGTGTAGTAAACATGGAGAGGGATAAATGATGGGAGAGCGATAAGTCATGGAATGTATTTCTTTGTACAAACAGTAGGGTGTTTGCCATATTGTTTCCTGATATGAATAGTTATCGTATGTAATCTGTCATTCCCAGCAAAGTAAAAATACGGCGTTACCGATCACAATTCATGCCCGACTAAGACTCGAAACCGGAACTGTTTCTTTACATAAGCAGTGGCCTTAACTCTGATTTTAAAAGGTTTTTGATACTGCTGAGGAACAGTCATACCATATGGTTTTAAAGGAACCCACCGGAATTTCAATGTTATATTGTTTAATTAAGTACGTCCCAGATTTCAGCCTTTTTTTAGGTGATAATGGCATAAGAGACCGAATCGTGGGTTGTACGTAAATAAACAAGAAAACAGTAAAATGTCAGTGTATTGCTTTAATAAATATCTGACTTTTTTTTGTCTCATCAGATGTAACGCATATGCCTGACGTGTATTGCCTGCATGTGTGTGTGTACGTGTTTAAGTGAATGTAACATTTGACTGTGTGGCGAAAAATTTGATACTTTCTCGCCTTTCCTTACAGTGATCGGTCTAAAGATCTTTAGGAAAAATTCGCAACGCGGGTGGCCTGTTCTGTTATGTCGGAGCGAAGCGCTGGGGAATTCATTACGTCCGCTAAGACTTCATGGAATTTCAATTTGTCTGGAAAAGAACCGATCTCACAACAATCACGGTCGGATTTCCGGCTAGCAAAGCCGCGTCTTTGAGGCACTTTGTAAGCTTCCTAATTGTCATTTTATTTGTTTATTTAAGTCTGTTGACGTTTAGCGATCGGACTCGTTGGGAAGTAGCTTATGGCTGTGCATAGTACTATATCGCATCCGTTATTAACAATGGCTGTATGCCTCAACAAATACGCCCACGGTTAGATTTCTTGTTTGAAACTATATATTATCAACGAATGTAAATATTGACGTAAGAAGAGTTTTATCGTTACGGTTTTCTGCTGTTTAAGATTCATCTACATCTACATACATACTCCGCTAGCCACCAAGCGGTGTGTGGCGGAGGGCACAATTCGTGCCAAAGTCATATTCCCCCCACTATTCTACTCGCGAAACGCGCGAGGGAAAAACAACTATCTGAACGCCTCAGTACGAGCTCTAATTTCCCTTATCTTTGAATGGTAATCACTGCGCGATTTGAAAGTTGGTGGTAATAATATGTGCTCTACATCCTCTACATCGGATTTCGTAATTTAGTGAGCAGCCCCTTCCGTTTAGCGCGTCCTCTATCTGCAAGTGTATCCCACTTCAGACCTTTATGAGATCTGTAACGCTCTCGCGATGGTTAGATGTACCAGTCACGAATCTTGCCGCTCTTCTTTGGACCTTTTCAATCTCTTGAACGAGACCCAACTGTTAAGGGTCCCATACAGACGAACAATGCTCTAAGACTGGGCAAACTAGCGTATTGTAAGCAATTTCCTTCGCTGAAGGACTGCATCGCTTCTGGATTCTACCAATAAACCGCAATCTAGAGTTCGCCTAGCCCGTTACTTGTGTAATCTGGTCATTCCATTTGAGATCATTTCGAACAGTCACACTCAGATACTTGACGGATGTTACCGCTTCCAAGGTCTCGGCATTTATTTTGTACTCGTACATTAATGGGATTTTTGGTTTGTTATACGCAGTAGTATTGAGATATAACTGCCAGTCATTACAGCACGCATTTATTTTCTAAAAATCCTCATTGATTTGTTCACAACTTACGTGTGATACTAATTTGCTGTAGACTACAGCATCATCGATAAACAGTCTAATGCCGCTGTCACTACCACCAACAAGATCGTTTATGTAAATCGAAAAATGCAGCGGACCTGTTACGCTGCCCTGGGACACACCTGAAGTTACGCTTGTTTCCGTGGAATTCACCCCATTCAGAACGACATATTGCTCTCTGTCTGTTAGAAAACTTCCTATCCAACCCCATATGTTATCGGATAAACCGTAAGCGCGCACTTTTTGGAGCAAGCGACAGTGCGGAACTGAGTCGAACGCCTTTGGAAAGTCGAGATTATGTTCAAAAATGTTCAAATGTGTGTGAAATCTTATGGGACTTAACTGCTAAGGTCATCAGTCCCTGAGCTTACACACTACTTAACATAAATTATCCTAAGGCCAAACACACACACCTATGCCCGAGGGAGGACTCGAACCTCCGCCGGGACCAGCCGCACAGTCCATGACTGCAGCGCCTTAGACCGGTCGAGATTATTTTCGCCTAGTCAGATAATGTCCATCTCTTCAAAGTCCCAGACCGTCAGTCCATAGAATATGATTCTACATTCATAGATGAGTAGCCAATAATCCGAGGTACCAGATTATTACTCTTCTTCAGTTGGCGTGTATTAGAACGCATCACTCTCGGTTATTAAACATTAATGTTTCAACAAACACTGTAGTGTCATCATAAGCTCGGCCTCACTTTATGAGTTGCGACATAGTCGCAGCAAAATTTTCCCTGTGATCTAGAAATATTTTTGTAGGTTTTATTTGTTCTAGTCAGGGATCGCAAAAACACTTGTATATATGAGTTCATGTATCAGGTTATTCTTCGTCAGCCGGAACTGGAATAAAAAAAAATGTTAGTATCTGCCATATTTCAGCACTTGGCGCTATCGTAACTTTCGGTACACATGAAGTCTGTAATTCCACCACTGTCATTCTACATCGTCGGGTCACATCAGTACAGTCGTCGTCGTAATGCGGAAACGAAGCCATTTATGTAACATCCAAAAGGGCGTGATAATTGGCAACGAAGGAAGCATTTCCGAAGCAGGCAAGTTTGTAAACTACTCCCGTACCGTCGTGGTTTAGTCTTACGTGCCGGGCATAATGGCGATAGCAGCGCCGTGGCAACGGTGGTGCAGTACGGAACATAACTGACAGAGCTGAACGACGGCTGCGGAGACTTGTACGGGCGAACAGATGTGCACCCTACATGAAGCAAATAGATACTAGTCGTGTCTCCTCAACGAATGTTCAGTGAACACTGCTACGTATTGGTCTCTAAAGCGGGCGACTGGTTCATGCACCCTTGCTGACTGAGGTTCATCGGCGGTGAAGGCTGCAAATCGCACGCCTGTGCCGCCACTGGACGTCTCATGAGTGGCGATCAGGTGTCTTTCCAGATGAATCATGTTCTACGCTCCACCGGACAGATGGTCGTTGGCGTGTATGGCGTTAAACGTCTGGCACCTTCTGGGTGATTTCGTCATCCTGGAAAGCACAATGAATAAACGCAAGTATTTATCCATCTTTGAGACCGTGTCCACCCTTACATTATGTTATTTTACGGTGGAATCTTCCAGCATGACAATGCAAGGTGTTACAAAGGTCGCAGTGTACGTACGTAGTTCGAGAAGCACCAGAATGAGTTTATCATACTCCCATGGCCACTAGACTCCACACATTCCCCCCCTCCCCACTTCCAAGTCAAATACAGAATCTGTGCGACCAGCTCGATCGCGTTGTTCGCTCCATCGATCCTCAACCGAGAAACCTATCGCAGCTGGCCACGGGGCAGTGGTGTCATAAGGCTTTATATCCCCGCCGGTACCTTAAAGAACCTCCATCAGGTTACCTTCCATTAGGAAAGTGGGTGCGCACAGCAACAGTTATGTAATTTACAAATGATAGAGAACACCAATCAGTCGTCCATTTTTTTTGCAGGTTTTATTACGCAAATCGAGATTTCGTCTACTGCCTAACCATTATCGATGCATTATTTTTTAATCTCTATGCATGTTAGTTCCTTGTTGTTCGGGTGTTAGTCACGGTTCTTTCTAATAGCTGTGACTGACACCCGAACACCAGGGAACTAACATGCATGGAGATTAAAAAAATAGAGCATTGATAATGGCGCCGGCCGCTGTGGCCAAGCGGTTCTCGGCGCTTCAGTCCGGAACCGCGCTGCTGCTACGCTCGCAGGTTCGAATCCTGCCTCGGGCATAGATGTGTGTGATGTTCTTAGGTTAGTTAGGTTTAAGTAGTTCTAAGTTTAGAGGACTGATGACCTCAGCTGTTAAGTCCCATAGTGCTCAGAGCCATTTGAACCATTTGGTAATGGCTGGGCACTAGCCGAAATCTGGATGTGCGTAATAAAACCTGCAAAAAATGGACGACTGATTGCTGCGCTCTACCATTTATAAACTAAAGAACCTCATTAACTCTCCTCCTCCACGTCTCGCAGCAGTCCACACTACAAAAGGTCATAGTTCAGGCGTTTGACTCGTGGTCACATTAATGTGACTAGACAGTGAATAACAAGTGGTACAATACTTCAATACATTACTTTGGATTCCAAAAAGTTTTTGTTTTTATTGTTAATTCATCCCCCTCGCCCCATACGGGCAGTGTGTTGGCTGTCAGCGGTTTACTTCTCTACTTTTCTGCCCGGCGAATTAAAAAATGTACAACGAGAAATACAAAATCTGGGGAATTTTCTATTTTAAATTAAAAATGAAAGACGGACAGTTGAAAACAACGGAAATATATACAGTTTAAATACACATTAAAGGAGAAAGGAATTCTTGGTATGAAGCCACTGAATCACTGCATTTTCACTTCAAATCAGGATCTACACTAGTTGAGATGTATTGCTGGAGGAGAGAGTATATTGCGTGTGGTTGGTGGATGTGTGTGGGAAAAGAGCGATCTGTTTGATAGGAATACTACGGAGGTGAAACGTGGATAGTGGGATATACGGTCGGTGGGAAAGACAGAGGGTGAGGAGAGCGTCGCGCGGGTAGGGCGGTGGTTGAATGAGGAAAAGAATGAGAATTGATGGAGAGGGAAAGCAGAGAGGAGCCCTACGTGGAGTGGGATGGATGGGGAACAGTTAAAGTTGGTGGGAGGGATAAATACCGGGATGGATCTCATTGACTGGGAGAAGGAGATGGTTGACGATGCTTTGGGATAGGATGTGGAGTGTGTGTGTGGGTGCAGGGACGGAGGGATGTGTTTGTGAAGGAGCGGAAGCATATCATGGGAGTTATCAGAGGGGAGTCTCCGAGGCTATTGTACATCTACATCTACATTGATACTCCGCAAGCCACCCAACGGTGTGTGGCGGAGGGCACTTTACGTGCCACTGTCATTACCTCCCTTTCCTGTTCCAGTCGCGTATGGTTCGCGGGAAGAACGACTGTCAGAAAGCCTCCGTGCGCGCTCTAATCTCTCTAATTTTACATTCGTGATCTCCTCGGGAGGTATAAGTAGGGGGAAGCAATATATTCGATACCTCATCCAGAAACGCACCCTCTCGAAACCTGGCGAGCAAGCTACACCGCGATGCAGAGCGCCTCTCTTGCAGAGTCTGCCACTTGAGTTTATTAAACATCTCCGTAACGCTATCACGGTTACCAAATAACCCTGTGACGAAACGCGCCGCTCTTCTTTGGATCTTCTCTATCTCCTCCGTCAGACCGATCTGGTACGGATCCCACACTGATGAGCAATACTCAAGTATAGGTCGAACGAGTGTTTTGTAAGCCACCTCCTTTGTTGATGGACTACATTTTCTAAGGACTCTCCCAATGAATCTCAACCTGGTACCCGCCTTACCAACAATTAATTTTATATGATCATTCCACTTCAAATCGTTCCGCACGCATACTCCCAGATATTTTACAGAAGTAACTGCTACCAGTGTTTGTTCCGCTATCATATAATCATACAATAAAGAATCCTTCTTTCTATGTATTCGCAATTCATTACATTTGTCTATGTTGAGGGTCAGTTGCCACTCCATGCACCAAGTGCCTATCCGCTGCAGATCTTCCTGCATTTCGCTACAATTTTCTAATGCTGCAACTTCTCTGTATACTACAGCATCATCCGCGAAAAGCCGCATGGAACTTCCAACACTATCTACTAAGTCATTTATATATATTGTGAAAAGCA
Organism: Schistocerca americana; assembly: GCF_021461395.2. Lineage (NCBI taxonomy): Eukaryota > Metazoa > Arthropoda > Insecta > Orthoptera > Acrididae > Schistocerca > Schistocerca americana. Next base: position 819,306,324 of record NC_060121.1, on the reverse strand, counting down.
ATGGCCCCATAACACTCCCCTGTGGCACGCCAGAGGTTACTTTAACGTCTGTAGACGTCTCTCCATTGATAACAACATGCTGTGTTCTGTTTGCTAAAAACTCTTCAATCCAGCCACACAGCTGGTCTGATATTCCGTAGGCTCTTACTTTGTTTATCAGGCGACAGTGCGGAACTGTATCGAACGCCTTCCGGAATTCAAGAAAAATAGCATCTACCTGGGAGCCTGTATCTAATATTTTCTGGGTCTCATGAACAAATAAGGCGAGTTGGGTCTCACACGATCGCTGTTTCCGGAATCCATGTTGATTCCTACATAGTAGATTCTGGGTTTCCAGAAATGACATGATACACGAGCAAAAAACATGTTCTAAAATTCTACAAGAGATCGACGTAAGAGATATAGGTCTATAGTTTTGCGCATCTGCTCGACGACCCTTCTTGAAGACTGGGACTATCTGTGCTCTTTTCCAATCACTTGGAACCCTCCGTTCCTCTAGAGACTTGCGGTACACGGCTGTTAGAAGGGGGGCAAGTTCTTTCGCGTACTCTGTGTAGAATCGAATTGGTATCCCGTCAGGTCCAGTGGACTTTCCTCTATTGAGTGATTCCAGTTGCTTTTCTAGTCCTTGGACACTTATTTCGATGTCAGCCATTTTTTCGTTTGTGCGAGGATTTAGAGAAGGAACTGCAGTGCGGTCTTCCTCTGTGAAACAGCTTTGGAAAAAGGTGTTTAGTATTTCAGCTTTACGCGTGTCATCCTCTGTTTCAATGCCATCATCATCCCGTAGTGTCTGGATATACTGTTTCGAGCCACTTACTGATTTAACGTAAGACCAGAACTTCCTAGGATTTTCTGTCAAGTCGGTACATACAATTTCACTTTCGAATTCAATGAACGCTTCACGCATAGCCCTCCTTACGCTAACTTTGACATCGTTTAGCTTCTGTTTGTCTGAGAGGTTTTGGCTGCGTTTAAACTTGGAGTGGAGCTCTCTTTGCTTTCGCAGTGGTTTCCTAACTTTGTTGTTGTACCACGGTGGGTTTTTCCCGTCCCTCACAGTTTTACTCGGCACGTACCTGTCTAAAACGCATTTTACGATTGCCTTGAACTTCTTTCCATAAACACTCAACATTGTCAGTGTCAGAACAGAAATTTTCGTTTTGATCTGTTAGGTAGTCTGAAATCTGCCTTCTATTACTCTTGCTAAACAGATAAACCTTCCTCCCTTTTTTTATATTCCTATTAACTGCCATATTCAGGGATGCTGCAACGGCCTTATGATCACTGATTCCCTGTTCTGTACATACAGAGTCGAAAAGTTCGGGTCTGTTTGTTATCAGTAGGTCCAAGATGTTATCTCCACGAGTCGGTTCTCTGTTTAATTGCTCGAGGTAATTTTCGGATAGTGCACTCAGTGTAATGTCACTCGATGCTCTGTCCCTACCATCCGTCCTAAACATCTGAGTGTGCAAGTCTATATCTGGTAAATTGAAATCTCCACCTAAGACTATAACATGCTGAGAAAATTTATGTGAAATGTATTCCAAATTTTCTCTCAGTTGTTCTGCCACTAATGCTGCTGAGTCGGGAGGTCGGTAAAAGGAGCCAATTATTAACCTAGTTCGGTTGTTTAGTGTAACCTCCACCCATAATAATTCACAGGAACTATCCACTTCTACTTCACTACAGGATAAACTACTACTAACAGCGACGAACACTCCACCACCGGTTGCATGCAATCTATCCTTTCTAAACACCGTCTGTACCTTTGTAAAAATTTTGGCAGAATTTATCTCTGGCTTAAGCCAGCTTTCTGTATCTATAACGATTTCAGCTTCGGTGCTTTCTATCAGCGCTTGAAGTTCCGGTACTTTACCAACGCAGCTTCGACAGTTGACAATTACAATACCGATTGCTGCTTGGTCCCCGCATGTCCTGACTTTGCCCCGCACCCGTTGAGGCTGTTGCCCTGAGCTCTGCTTTCATCCCGCTAGCGAGACTGGCAGTCTTCACCAAATCAGATAGTCGCCGGAAGCCATGAAGGATTTCCTCCGATCCATAGCGACACACATCATTGGTGCCGACATGAGCGAACACCTGCAGATGGGTGCACCCTGTACCCTTCATGGCATCCGGAAGGACCCTTTCCACATCTGGAATGACTCCCCCCGGTATGCACACGGAGTGCACATTGTTTTTCTTCCCCTCTCTTGCTGCCATTTCCCTAAGGGGCCCCATTACGCGCCTGACGTTGGAGCTCCCAACTACCAGTAAGCCCACCCTCTGCAACTGCCCGGATCTTGCAGACTGAGGGGCAACCTATGGAACAGGACAAGCAGCCATGTCAGGCCGAAGATCAGTATCAGCCTGAGACAGAGCCTGAAACCGGTTCGTCAGACAAACTGGAGAGGCTTTCCGTTCAGCCCTCCGGAATGTCTTTCGCCCCCTGCCACACCTTGAAACGACCTCCCACTCTACCACTCTACCACAGGTGGACAATATAGGAGCTGTGTAGGTGTTCGATGTGGATGAGGAGGAGAGAGGATGGCTTCGAAGACCTTGCTAATGAGGTGAGGCAAATGGGGCGGTAGGAGGTTTGTGTGGTTTGAACGAAAGTAGGATATGGATTTCTTTTTATTTAATTGCTGATGATAGCAACCTACGGAGAAGACAGTAGATGCGCGTAAATAACGCAGTCATGACCGGCAGGATATGTGGCTTTTTGAGGCTGTACATAATGATGCTGCTGAATTTGCACACGCTTTTAGTGTGGCGAACCCGAACTGATTAGGGCGTGTCCGTGTGCATTATAAAGGATACGCCCGATTTACTTCTTTCTCTGTCCTTTCCTCGGGCGTGTTTGTCAGTCTCCTTTACTGACCTCGTTTAAATAAATGAAGTTTAATTACCATCCTTCATCCTCCTGCTGTGGTCACCAATACCTACCGTGCACAGGTGTACCTAAAGAGAGCACCACACGTCAGGCAGTCTCCAATCGTGGCAGCACGTAAGTATGATCAGTCCCCACACAGATAGCTCGCATAAGAGTAACTTAATTGTGCTTCTTCCACAAGACATTGAAATGGTCCCTTTTATTCAAAGATGGTTATGTCTGACTGCATAGAGAATGCTGAAACCAAGAACTGCTTCCCGTATCTGACAAATAGTTAACAAATGCGTATTCAGTGAGAGTCGCAGATAAAAGCGGCCGCACACCTTCACTTGGTCTGTTGTTGCAGATCAGTACTTGCCTGTAAGTTCCAGTTGCCGAACATATCTGCAGTAGCTGCAACTATAGTTCAGCCTCTATCATCTACTGATTACCGAGCAATTAGTGTAAACCGTAAAAATTTTCATCATCATTTGAGCCTGATTTAATAGATTATTATCCACAGAGGCCATTCTGAACTACTATTAGGTTAAGTAGCCAACATTGGTTCAAATGGTTGAAACGGCTCTGAGCACTATGCGACTTAACTTCTGAGGTCATCAGTCGCCTAGAACTTAAAACTAATTAAACCTAACTAACCTAAGGACATCACACACATCCATGCCCGAGGCAGGATTCGAACCTGCGACCGTAACGGTGGCTCGGTTACAGACTGTAGCGCCTAGAACCGCACGGCCACTCCGGTCGGCTAGCCAAAATTCTCTGAGACAGGGTACATCAGTATTCAGAACTTTTTTATCAGTGGCACGCTTTATCTTAATACTAAAGATGAGTATTTATATTATGTATACATTGAACAAATGTTATTTTTGATTTATGGTGTTTCCTGTATTATTTACGTTCTATTTTAATAGCCCCTTGACGAGTATAGTTGCATACATGCAGGCAAACTACCAAAATACAGCAACTTCTTCTCTGTGGTGGAGCGTTGGCTTCCTGCTATCTCTTACGTTGGACGCGAAAACTGGTGATTACAACACCTGCCTCTTAATTTCACCGCCGATCAGCTGTTAAAGTTTCACCTCAACAGCTTCAGCTCAGAAAACAGAAAAGGAGATTAGGGGTAGGAGATTCGTGTTTAATATCCAGTCGACAACGAGGTCATTAGAGACGGAGCACAAGCTCGGATTTGGAAAGGATGGGCTACGGTCGCAGGTTCGAATCCTGCCTTGGGCATGGATGTGTGTGATGTCCTTAGGTTAGTTAGGTTTAAGTAGTTCTAAGTTCTAGGGGACTGATGACCACAGCAGTTGAGTCCCATAGTGCTCAGAGCCATTTGAACCATTTGGAAAGGATGGTGAAGAAAATCGGCAGTGCCCTTTCAGAGAAACCATCCCGGCATTTGCCTGAAGTGATTTAGGGAAATCACGGAAAAGCTAAATCAGGATGGCCAGACGCGGATTTGAAATGTCGTGCCCACAAATGCGAGTCCAGTGTGCTAACCACTGGGCCACATCACTGTCTCCCAAATAGAAAACCTTACGTGCCATTGCCGGTCAGCTTTCTGTATTATAAGACGTGCAAATATCATCCATATAAGCTGTTGCTATGTTTCATTGGATTCAGTGTATACAGTTCGAAGCTTCACTATCATTTTCCCCGATTTTGGCTAACCAGTATATCTCTCAGCTGTCTTGTCTTACCATACAACATGAAAGTTGCATGTATCACTTATACTTCTGACTTTCATCAACAGTTGTGGCTGCCGAGTCGTTGTGTGGCTCCATGTTGGAACCACATGGTTTTATTGAGTGAGAGATCTGGATAACGTGCTATCCCCAGCATCAGTTGAAAGTACTCGTTATCAGCGGAGGCCAGGACAGCACGGGCATGCAGTCTTGTCTTACCTTGTGAAAGATTATGTAATGGGGAACCCAGAGGTACGGCACAGTTGCGTATTCACATATTAGAACAGTATGTCTGTCGTCCCAATCACTAGACGCTTTGTGTCACTGAGACCCGACATGATGTTGAGTGTGATCCTCCTGAAGCTAAAGATTCCCTATTCACATGAGAGTTAAGGGATAACACAGAACGATAGACCACACTCTTGACGCATCTTGATCTTGCCACTGTCGTATTCAGTATATGCTGGCGGAAGTTTCTCCTTCTGACACGATAATTAAGTTGGTATCTGCGGCGCTCAACACCGTGGTCATCAGAGCCCGCACAAATTCGCAATCTTACCAGTTCCAATCTCGCCACTTCCCGAATGATGATGAGATGATTAGGACAACACAAACACCCAGTCCCCAGGCAGAGAAAATCCCCGACCTGGCCGGCGCTCGAACACGAGACTCCGTGATCCAGGGTAGCAGGCTACCCACTAGGGCACGAGCTGTGGAATTCTTTCGCGAGGTATAAAAAACCTTGTGTACACAATCAACAGTAAAATGCAGCTTATAAACAAGAACCCTTCTGTGACGCCTTTCTTTAAACAGTGTCCCTCACATGTTGCGACAAATTTCTACGGGACATAGTGGGTGTCCTGAGGAACAAATCGAGCATAGGAACCCATACCCGGAATCATTCAAACGTTACAGAGCGTCGATGTTAGAGGCTTCAGGTGCATGCCGTTGGGCCACCACTTCTGCAACAAACGTCTCTCGTCTCTCGATATTGTTTGTTATTGCCACAATCGCCAATGGAGAAGATGGAGCCAGCTGTTGCGTAAACAGGCCTTATTGCCTATGAGTACTATGCTCTGTCACGTTGGTGGGAGGAGATTTGGGACACAGGTTTCCATCTCCAATTTACATTTCTCCTGTATCACATTCGTAGGAGACAAGGCCTGTCTACACAGCAGGCCTTTCTACACAGCAGCAGTCTGCATCTTCTCCACTGGCGATCGTGGCAGTCGGTCACGATCATTGAATAACAAACAACCTTCCGCATACAGTCCATCAGCGTACAAAGTCACTTCAGCTGCAAAAGCGGTGGACTAGTTGCAGGCTCTGGCACCTAAAAGTTGGACGCTCAACAGCATCGTTTGTTGATGTTTCGAGAACGGGTTCCAATCCTCAATTGTTTCCTCAGGACGTCTTCTACAAGCCCTCGAAGTTTGTTGAAATACACCGAATTTACATTCATATTACTAAACGATTAACCCTGGGCATTGTTCCAGTAACAGGTTGCCCATCTACCTGTTCCCAGCGGCAACCAAAACTTAATTTTCGATATTTCATACAATTATAGACCGAACGTATGATTTTAAAATGCTATCGTAATGTACTCATTAAGAGCTATAATCAGGTAATAAAGATTTAACGCAATACCTCAAGTGTTACAGTTAGGAACTTATTATACATCTCGAGGCGGCGTTGATATCATCCAGTATTTTGAGAAGGAGAGCACTTAGCGAATTCCAGCACACATGGTCAGTTCAGAAAACTTCAAAGAAACTCTGATGACCAGCATTAAGGAACTAACTTTATACAATTCCGACAGCTGATACTAAAATAATATTGACAGTAAACAATACATACAAAGAATTCCTAGAATCTTCATGTATGACTATCTCCTTAAAACGAATAATTACAACTCACAATATAAGAAATAGCTACCTTGAGAAATCACTCGAGACATCAGAGACAACCCTTTCAAAGCCAGTGGCAACCAAGTGATAGATAACAGTGCTTAAATTTTGCGAGCGGCTTTATGTGCCACGATATTAGTATTAGTTTTATTTACAAATGGTACATCCTCCAGTGCACTTGGTGGCCTTCCTCGTTACAAAAGTCGGCCACTTGGCCCTTATGAAGTAAAATTTATTTCAGGTGTGCCGCAGGGGAGTGTCGTAGGACCGTTGCTATTCACAATATATATATAAATGACCTTGTGGATAACATCGGAAGTTAACTGAGGCTTTTTGCGGATGATGCTGTGGTATATCGAGAGGTTGTAACAATGGAAAATTGTACTGAAATGCAGGAGGATCTGCAGCGAATTGACGCATGGTGCAGGGAATGGCAATTGAATCTCAATGTGGACAAGTGTTATGTGTTGCGAATACACAGAAAGAAAGATCCCTTATCATTTAGCTACAATATAGCAGGTCAGCAACTGGAAGCAGTTAATTCCATAAATTATCTGGGTGTCGGCATTAGGAGTGATTTAAAATGGAATGATCATAATAAGTTGATCGTCGGTAAAGCAGATGACAGACAGATTCATTGGAAGAATCCTAAGGAAATCCAATCCGAAAACAAAGGAAGTAGCTTACAGTACACTTGTTCGCCCACTGCTTGTATGTTTTTCACCAGTGTGGAATCCGTACCAGATAGGGTTGGTAGAAGAGATAGAGAAGATCCAACTGAGAGCAGCGCGCTTCGTTACAGGATCATTTAGTAAACGCGAAAGCGTTACGGAGATGATAGATAAACTCCAGTGGAAGACTCTGCTGGAGAGACGCTCAGTAGTTCGGTACGGGCTTTTGTTAAAGTTTCGAGGACATACCTTCACCGAGGAGTCAGGCAGTACATTGCTCCCTCCTACGTATATCTCGCGAAGAGACCATACGAATAAAATCAGAGAGATTAGAGCCCACACAGAGTCACACCGACAATCTTTCTTTCCACGAACAATATGACACTGGAATAGAAGGGAGAACGGATAGAGGTACTCAAGGTATCCTCCGCCACACACCGTCAGGTGGCTTGAGGTGTATGGATGTAGATGTAGATGTAGATGCCTAGAATATGATACCTGTAACATGAACGTATTAGCACGAGAAGTAGACAAAGAGTCAAAGCACTTAATCAAGATGTTCAATGACGGGAGCAAACGTACGTAACGGTCCGCCCCTTCCGACCTCCCCCCCCCCCCCTTTCACACGCACGACAGTTCATCAAGAGTATTGACTGGCGTATTGTGACGAGTCAGTTGCTCGGCCGCCATTGACCAGACTTTTCAGTTGGTGAGAGATCTGGAGAATGCGCTGGCCAGGGCAGCAGTCGAAAATTTTCTGTATCCAGAAAGGCACTCTCAGGACCTGCAACATGCGGTCGTGCATTATCCTGCTGAAATGTAGGGTTTCGCTGGGATCGAATGAAGGGTTGAGCCACTGGTCGTAACACATGTGAAATGTAACGTCCACTGTTCAAAGTGCCGTCAATGCGAACAAGAGGTGACCAAGACGTGTAACCAATGGCACCCCATACCATCAAGCCGGGTGATACGCCAGTATGGCGATTACGAATACACGCTTCCAATGTGTGTTCACCGCGATGTCACCAAACACGGATGCGACCATCATGATGCTGTAAACAGAACCTGGATTCATTCGAAAAAATGACGTTTTACCATTCTTGCACCCAGGGTCGTCGTTGAGTACATCATCGCAGGCGCTCCTGTCTGTGATGCAGCGTCAAGGGTAACCGCCGCCATGGTCTCCGAGCTGATAGTCCATGCTGCTGCAAACGTCGTCTAACTGTTGTTGTCTTGCAAACGTCCCCATCTGTTGACTCAGGAATCGAGACGTGGCTGCACGATCCGTTACAGCCTTACGAATAAGATGCCTGTCATTTTTACTGCTAGTGATACGAGGCAGTTGGGATCCAGCACGGCGTTCCGTATTAACCTCCTGAACCCACCGATTCCATATTCTGATAACAGTCATTGGATCTCGACCAACGCGAGCAGCAATGTGGCGCCATCGCGGTAGGCTACAATCCGACCTTTATCAAAGTCGGAAACGCGATGGTACGCGTTTCTCCTCCTTACACGAGGCATCACAACAACGTTTCACCAGGCAACGCCGGTCAACTGCTGTTTGTGTATGAGAAAGCGGTTGGAAACTTTCCTCATGTCATCACGTTGTAGGTGTCGCTACCGGCGCCAATCTTACGTGAATGCTCTGAAAAGCTAATCATTTGCATATCACTGCATCTTCTTCCTGTCGGTTGAATTTCGCGTCTGTAGCACGTCATCTTCGTGGTGTTGCATTTTTAATGCCCAGTAGTGCGTGTAATAGTGTAACTGTAGGCTTGTTTCTAGTGTAACGAGGCTGTTGGCACACTATTGCTTCAAACAGCCTTTTAGCCACCAATGCAATCAAACTATCCAAACGCTCACCACTGTCCGTGAACACCAGTGCCAATCGGTGCCATAGACTCGAGTACTGTACTCTCGTCGGACACGTACTCAGCGACCCCAAACCTGCTCCGCACCATCACAGAGGACAACACGCCCCTCACTAAACCGCCTGCTCGTTGGCTCTCCAAGCAGCCGCGTGACCCGCCATCTCGCGGAATATGCTTGCACCATCGCGGAACCAAAAGCAACCGAAACGCCGCGCGCGCTGAGAAACCCTACCGGTCACAGACCCTCAGACCAGCGTCTCTGATCGGAAGACTAAACAACGGAAGACCATCGATAAAGAGGGCCACTACTCTGGCCGCGAAGCCAGCACGCACAGCTCACACTCTTAATGTCAAACATATAACATAATAACTCTTTTGTAAAATAATCAGACGTTTGACGCTGTTTTATGTAAAGGGGTTCAAAAAAATGGTTCAAATGGCTCTGAGCACTATGGAACTTACCATCTGAGGTCATCAGTCCCCTAGAACTTAGAACTACTAAAACCAAACTACCCTATCATACACATCCATGCCCGAGGTAGGATTCGACCCTGCGATCGTAGCGGTCGCGCGATTCCAGACTGAGCGCCTAGAACTGCTCGGCCACACGGGCCGGCATGTAAGGGGGGTGGGGGGTTACAAATCTTAAAGAGTCGATGGTTGTAGAGGGGTGGGAGGGAGGAGGTCACTGGTATTGTAGGTGACGTTACTCCTAACAACAATGTGCAGTTACGTTGAGGTGCTAATCAGATGGGTACTGAAGTATCTAGTATTTTTTATGCCAACTGGAACGTTGTTGCGTGCTGCCTTATGGTGCTGCAAATCTGGTTTCCAACAGTGTATTTTTCAGCATGACACAACGATGGTATTGCTGTCAAAAAAGTTCATCCATCTATATTTTATGTAACCATGTATGCCATGTTGCAACTTGACAAGTAAGAAAAATTCTGTTTTATGTGATATTCTTCCGTTGGTTCTCTGTGAGGTTAACAAGGTGATAACAGTTTTTTAAGGTTGTATAAAAAGTTTGTGAAACTGTTGGTTAAATACTACTATTTGTGCAAGATACATTCTGTATGTAACCACACTTGGTGCACACGAGAATAACCAACATTTGGATGATATTTTACTGTGAACAGTCCGCACTCAGCTGTGAAAAGAGATTGATCCTGAACTCTCGAGCTGTTAGTGAGATGGGGAGGAAAGATAGTCCCAATTACGTATTACAGACATTCTCAGCTAAGGCCGACTATTCGCATTTCAGTCAAGAACTTTCTAACATTTAATCCGTCCAGAAGCAGTTTCTGAAGCTCCTCTCGCAACATTTCTAACACACTGGACTGGGAACCTAAAAATTCCTTCTCTAATGAATTCCATGTGTCTTTTCAATGCATTTTTCACTTTTAACGAAAACTGAAAAGTTACTGATAACATTTTTAAATTTCTACCTTACAACGATATCTGATGAACTAGTTCAAAAGCAAGAATGAGGCATTTCAATTAATACGACGGCAGTTTTATTCCATGCCTGTCACTAACTTCAAATTACTGGTTAATGTTTTTATCTTACCTTAATTTAAGTTCTTTATATGCAGCGTTGTGCCCTGTTTCGGCGTCACTACTTTCTTAGATTCTTCTAGTGTAAATACAACAGAAAAAATGTAAAAAATAGATGCTTGACTAGCAGCTGCTGATGGTATATTTAATGATTTTACCTAAATCCTGTAGAGTGACGTATCTCTTTGGTCATGTATATGTGTTGCGGAACGTTTACTGAACCGACGAATGATGATAGCCATTATAAGAAGTTTAAAATTGATATAGTAAACTCTTTGGAGGCGTGTTTTATTTACGTGCGCGTGTTCCAGAACGGATGGAAGCAATGTGTCAGCAAGCCGAGATGACGGAAGAAATCTTATTGTGTTAGCGATACCTACTGGTTGGTCGGTTTTTTCTGCGATGTCGTATCCTGCCTTCGTGATACGATTTGAGCTGTGGAAAAAGAACAGGCATGACAGACTTAGTGATGACACGACGACAAGAGAAACCCTGCTATCTGTATTTTCGATTGGTATCTGTTAACTGAGACATACCATTTTGCCCATAGTCCGTATTAATGTGCTTGTGATATTCCGAATAACGAATCAGTTTTGTTAAACAGGGTCATCATGAATCATATGCGACACGTTCTTTATTAGAAGATTGTATTTATGTCGAGAATTTGGATGTTGAATTGTACTCTTAACTTCCAGCAATAACTGCTGTACTTCGAAAAACGAAGTCAGATCGGAAGATGTTGGCGAGTGTGTAGAAAGAATGTGAGCAAAATTGGATAACGCATAATCACAGGTCTTGATCAAACCTTACCTCGCCAGTCAATATCACGTCAGAGATGCAGCAGAAAATAGGATGTGACTGTATACTGGAATGACGACAATTTCACTTCCCACAAGCGGTCACCTTAACTGCTTCTGCTGTCAGTTTATCGGCCACACCCAAACATTCATTTGTCGTCGTTCTTGTCTCAACGTGCACTCTTACGTTGCGTATATTACCGACCACGGACATATTTATTGAGAGTGGAGAGCCTGGTAGTGGCACATTAGTTCGTACTTCTTAATAACACAGGCACTGCTATTTCGTATTATTTCGCCAGTACCAGTCCCCACTTCCTTGGGTCATGAATGCGTATCTGAAGGAATATTGCTTCGTACTTCTTAACAACACAGACACTGCTGTTTCGCATTTAGTTAAAGCTTTGCTAGGTAGATTACCATTTCAGGTAAGGGAGGATATTTGGTATTGGGCACGGTAGACGGTAAATGACTTGACGTTTGTCGAAGGTTTGGATACGTTAAATAAATAACGTGCGATTAAACACTAGATGATAGTCGTCAGTCAGATAAAAACGAAGGAAATCTTTATCTACTCCTATTCCAACGAAAGAAAATAATGTAAAATAAGGAAACGTAATATAGTTAGGCGAAGCAGTCCACGGAGTAATCCGTTACCAACACTCTCGCCCAGTAATATAAACTCTTACATGTACTACTAACACTTCAGACCACCTGGTTTTAAACCTGTCATTGTCAAAACAAAAACATACTGGATCAGGGGCCAGGGTCCAGATTGGAACAATAGGCCCTCATGTGAAAAATTTAGTAGCCTTAACCAGCTTTAGGCATATACGTGAGTGTAGGAGGAAGAGAATCAAGAGAAAGAGGAGCAGATAAAACCTATTATACCCAGAGCATTTTTGAGAGGGATGTGGATATTCATTGAGAATCTGGGAGCTAGATTTCTTTGATGTAGCAAGTGTTAATGTTAAATATATGTCACAAACATAGCTGTCCAAAACTACCTGTAACCTGAGTTTATTTGGTTGTAATAACTGAGAGGAAAGGAAATGTTATTAAAAAAGAAACCAGGTTACCGTTAATAATTTTTCATTTCAACGCATTAGTTGCACAACATCTTAATTTAGAGCAACTGTTTGGCTTTGATTGGCTTATCACTTGATTTTAATGCAAAGAGAGTGAAATGGCAGAAAGATAAATTTACTTATCTTTTAAAAACGAATATGTAGAATTTAAGTAAGTATTGATGAAGTAAAGTGTGGTTACTTGGTGACTACTACCAACGCAGTAACAGCAGAGAATGGCAAACATCTTAGTTAAGTCACAGATATCCAACATATTAACGAAAGAACAGATAGCTGAACTATAGGAAATATTACTGAAGTATCAAGGAATATTTTCGTTTGAGCCTGGAGTAATTGGTGATTATACTTGTATATTTAAGATAAAAGATGATAAACTATCACAGCATAATGGCACAAGGAGAAATACAGAAAATGATTGACAATGGTGTTATAGAACGTGTTCTGAGAGCATGTAATAACACCTTGCTATTAGTGTAAAGACTTAACAGGAGTATTCCTTTGGCGTTAGATACTCAGACTTTGGACAAATATACTGAAACAAAAAGGATTTATTAGTTATAATGTAAGAATTACTATCTAAGAAGAAACAAATCTTTTTAATTCGATGAACCTGACAGCTGAATATTGGTAGGTTTCCCCACACAAAAATCCTAGACTCTGTCTAACCCTGTCTGTGGGAATAAGGACAGGAGCTAAAACAGAAGACCCTCGTGTTATTTTTAGAGTAAATCCTTAGCTGTAATCAACACAAACAATGAGGTAAGAATGCTGGCCAGATAAAAATAAGATGATCTGAAACTGAACTATGTTTTGGGGAAGTAATAGAACAGTGTACACAGGAGACCTTGGCAGGAGTGGATAGAAGCTATGGTTCTATATATTATTTTGGAGACAGCATGAAAAGCCACCTCACTGGAAGTTATATATACCTAAAATGCTAGTGAAGGATTTAATTCGGTTTCAACATGGGGAATGAGGGCATTTTGGTATATGAAAGAGCATGTAGCATATTACGAGGTTCGATTGTTCTAAAAATCTGAGTAAAGATATAAAAAGAGTATTGGGAAGTTATGTTCTTCGTCAGAAGATTAAACGACACAACAAACAAATAAATTTTTCATTGTGTTCAGTAACTACTACAGCTTTACATGACTCAACAGCAGCACATTCTTGGTCTCTTTCCCGAAGGGCCAATGTGATACTTCTCTTCGTACAAAGTTGGTTAAAATGTGTAAAATTATATCCAATAAATTAGGAAATACAACACTATAATCAAATGACTAAGAGATTATTTCGTGGATATTGGTAAACCAAATCATTTATTCGCTGATAATGTCACTCAGTTTGTAAGTAATACTTTTAAAGACATTTTCGAATGGCATTATGTGAAAATGCTTCTTAGTTCAAAATATCTGCCACAATTCAAGTCATCTGAAAGAATAAAGGAAGAGATAGGAAGATCATGCTGTATGTATTGTTTTACAATGCACGCAACCTGAGTGCAAATGATCTTGAAGTTTCAGGTTATCCCTGATGAAGAGCCTCATTTGTCAAATGGATTTCTGCAGTATAAGTTTTGAACATAAAGTTCATTAGGGAACCGTTGTTAAAGTTCTTTTGTTGACCAAATATAAAAGAGGTAACAAGTAGCGATTTACAAGGAACTGTAGGAACTAACTTAAAGTAAGAAATACAATACGGAGTGCAAGAACATAATTTAAAAGTAATTGCCCCTAATTTTGAACTGCATGGTTGTAGTAAAGTTTTTCATCCCAATTCACTATAAAAGAAAGAAACGAACAAGTTTTTCCATCTTTTTCAAGGTCCATTAAAATTAATGTGATTCTACATCCGAAACCTGTTTACTAAATAGATTCTTCGAGTGGTAAAGAAAATGGTCTGTATAATATAGACGTGCTCAACATATACATTTCTTAAGAAACGTGACTAAGGTAAATACATTTTCTGCTTGAATTTAGCGCATTGACGCCAGCTAGGTATCGAACTTTCTGCTATATTTCTTCCGCTTTAGATTTCCGTATAGTAGTTTCTCACCGCGTTCCCTAGCTTATTCAAAATTATAATTACTTTTAATTATCCTTTGTTTTACAAGTAACACTATAGAATAACTAATACATGTACAGTGAGATAGTTATATTAACGAATGACACAGATGTTGTTGTTGTTGTGGTCTTCAGTCCAGAGACTGGTTTGATGCAGCTCTCCATGCTACTCTGTCCTGTGCAAGATTCTTCATCTCCCAGTACTTACTGCAACCTACATCCTTCTGAATCTGCTTAGTGTATTCATCTCTTGGTCTCCCTCTACGATTTTTACCCTCCGCGCTGCCCTCCAATGCTTATTTGTCATTCCTTGATGCCTCAAATCATGTCCCACCAACCGATACCTCCTTCTAGTCAAGCTGTGCCACAAACTTCTCTTCTCCCCAATCCTATTCAATACCTCCTCATTAGTTACATGATCTACCCACCTTATCTTCAGCATTCTTCTGTAGCACCACGTTTCGAAAGCTTCTATTCTCTTCTTGTCCAAACTAGTTATCGTCCATGTTTCACTTCCATACATGGCTACACTCCATACAAATACTTTCAGAAACGATTCCTGACACTTAAATCTTTACTTGATGTTAACAAATTTCTTCAGAAACGATTTCCCTGCCATTGCTAGTCTACATTTTATATCCTCCCTACTTCGACCATCATCAGTTATTTTACTCCCTAAATAGCAAAACTCCTTTACTACTTTAAGTGTCTCATTTCCTAATCTAATTCCCTCAGCATCACCCGATTTAATTTAACTACATTCCACTATCCTCGTTTTGCTTTTGTTGATGTTCATCTTATATCCTCCTTTCAAGACACTGTCCATTCCGTTCAACAGCTCTTCCTAGTCCTTTGCTGTCTCTGACAGAATTACAATGTCATCGGCGAACCTCAAAGTTTTTACTTCTTCTCCATGAATTTTAATACCTACTCCGAATTTTTCTTTTCTTTCCTTTACTGCTTGCTCAGTATACAGATTGAATAACATCGAAGAGAGGCTACAACCCTGTCTCACTCCTTTCCCAACCACTGCTTCCCTTTCATGCACCTCGACTCTTATAACTGCCATCTGGTTTCTGTACAAATTGTAAATAGCCTTTCGCTCCCTGTATTTTACCCCTGCCACCTTCAGAATTTGAAAGAGAGTATTCCAGTTAACATTGTCAAAAGCTTTCTCTAAGTCTACAAACGTAGGTTTGCCTTTTCTTAATTTTTCTTCTAAGATAAGTTGTAAGGTTAGTATTGCCTCACGTGTTCCAACATTTCTACGGAATCCAAATGGAATGTTGTCTACTCCTGGGGCCTTGTTTCGACTCAGGCCTTTCAGTGCTCTGTCAAACTCTTCACGCAGTATCTTATCTCCCGTTTCATCTTCATATACGTCCTCTTCCATTTCCATAATATTGACCTCAAGTACATTGCCCTTGTATAAACCCTCTATATACTCCTTCCATCTTTCTGCCTTCCCTTCTTTGCTTAGAACTGGGTTGCCATCTGAGCTCTTGATATTCATACAAGTGGTTCTCTTCTCTCCAAAGGTCTCTTTAATTTTCCTGTAGGCAGTATCTATCTTACCCCTAGTGAGACAAGCCTCTACATCCTTACATTTGTCCTCTAGCCATCCCTGCTTAGCCATTTTGCACTTCCTGTCGATCTCATTTTTGAGACGTTTGTATTCCTTTTTGCCTACTTCACTTACTGCATTCTTATATTTTCTCCTTTCATCAACTAAATTCAATATTTCTTCCGTTACCCAAGGATTTCTACTAGACCTCATCTTTTTACCTACTTGATCCTCTGCTGCCTTCACTACTTCATCCCTCAGAGCTACCCATTCTTCTTCTACTACTGTATTTCTTTCCCCCATTCCTGTCAATTGTTCCCTTATGCTCTCCCTGAAACTCTCTACAACCTCTGGTTCTTTCAGTTTATCCAGGTCCCATCTCCTTAAATTCCCACCTTTTTGCAGTTTCTTCAGTTTCAATCTGCAGTTCATAACCAATAGATTGTGGTCAGAATCCACATCTGCCCCTGCAAATGTCTTACAATTTAAAACCTGGTTCCTAAATCTCTGTCTTACCATTATTTAATCTATCTGATACCTTTTAGTATCTCCAGGATTCTTCCAGGTATACAACCTTCTTTTATGATTCTTGAACCAAGTGTTAGTTATGATTAAGTTATGCTCTGTGCAAAATTCTACTAGGCGGCTTCCTCTTTCATTTCTTCCCCCCCAATCTATATTCACCTACTGTTTCCTTCTCTCCCTTTTCCTACTGACGAATTCCAGTCACCCATGACTATTAAATTTTCGTCTCCCTTCACTGCCTGAATAATTTCTTTTATCTCGTGATACATTTCATCTATTTCTTCATCATCTGCAGAGGTAGTTGGCATATAAACTTGTACTACTGTAGTAGGCATGGGCTTTGTGTCTATCTTGGCCACAATAATGCGTTGACTATGCTGTTTGTAGTAGCTAACACGCACTCCTATTTTTTATTCATTATTAAACCTACTCCTGCATTAACCCTATTTGATTTTGTATTTATAACCCTGTAATCACCAGACCAAACGTCTTGTTCCTCCTGCCACCGAACTTCACTAATTCCCACTATATCTAACTTTAACCTATCCATTTCCCTTTTTAAATTTTCTAACCTACCTGCCCGATTAAAGGATCTGACATTCCACGCTCCGATCCGTAGAACACCAGTTTTCTTTCTTCTGATAACGACGTCCTCTTGAGTAGTCCCCGCCCGGAGATCCGAATGGGGGACTATTTTACCTCCGGAATATTTTACCCAAGAGGACGCCATCATCATTTAATCATACAGTAAAGCTGCATGTCCTCGGGAAAAAATACGGCTGTAGTTTCCCCTTGCTTTCAGCCGACAGATATACATTCGTATTTGGCAAACAACAGAACCTTTTCAAACATTGGCTAACAGATAAGCTGAAGAACTTATTGGAGTTGATTCTACTATGTAGTAATGATTCTTAGCTCCATCACTTTTTACAGGTGAATCAAGAGGCTATGAAGTGGAAATATAATGGGCTACTGCTGGGTATGAAAGCTGAAAAATATAAAGGAGTGTATTCAGAGTTGCAGTAGAGTACACGTAAGTAATGACTTATGTTCAGAGGAGTTCGTAATACTGCACAGGAGACAGATTAGAAACAATTTATTAATACAGGAAACAGTAGGAGTATGTTACCTCGATCTATACATGTATATTAAAAG
The DNA here is from genome assembly GCF_021461395.2 of Schistocerca americana. Classification (NCBI taxonomy): domain Eukaryota; kingdom Metazoa; phylum Arthropoda; class Insecta; order Orthoptera; family Acrididae; genus Schistocerca; species Schistocerca americana. Next base: position 819,288,542 of record NC_060121.1, on the reverse strand, counting down.
GAATTTGTACCCCAATCTGTATATATGTTTCGTGTGTTGGAAAGGATAGGTGAACCTAAAGGAAAAGGATGAACTGCACCCAATGGAAAAAAGGAGGATATATAAACAGGAACACTATCGTTGTGTAGAATTGAATGGTTCTGATTAAATCATTTTGGAGAGATAATATTTCCGTTTAGTCAGTCTGCTCCATAGGCTAATTTACGGATGGAATAATAAAAAGCAAGTGTCTGAGCTTTGTATGCTATTCTTCAAGACTGAAAAGATAGGTACGTGTGGAGTGCACATGTGGGTTTTTTAGGTTAGAGAATTCCCTCCCTACGCCCGACAAGAAGCCTCCTGAGACGCGACAAGGTAGCAGTAGGCAAAACGCAACAGGGAATGACAATATTAATGTGGTAATAGTGAACTGCAGGAGCGTCTATAGAAAGGTCCCAGAACTGCTCTCATTAATAAGCGGTCATATTGCCCACATAGTACTAGGGACGGAATGTTGGCTGAAACCAGATGTAAACAGTAATGAAATTCTAAACTCAGATTGGAATGTATACCGCAAAGACAGGTTGAACAGTGAAGGGGGGTATCGAAGGAAATTGACGGAGAACCGAAATGTGAAATAATTTGAGTGAAGGTCACGGTTAAAGTAGGCTCAAACTTGGTAATTGGATGTCTCTATAGGCCCCCTGGCTCAGCAGCTGTTGCGGCAGAACACCTGAAGGAAAATTTGGAAAATACTCCGAGTAGATTTTCGGACCATGTCATAGTTTTGGATGGGGATTTTAATTTACCAGATATAGACTGGGAGACTCAAATGTTTATAGCGGGTGGCAGGGACAAAGAATCCAGTGAATTTTTTTGGACTGCACTATCTGAAAACTACCTTGAGCAGTTAAAAAGAGAACCGACTCGTGGTGATAACATATTAAACAGTCTAGTGACAAACAGACTTGAACTATCTGAAACAGTTAACGCAGAACAGGGAATCAGCGATCATAAAGCGGTTACAGCATCGGTGATTTCAGCGGAAAATAGAAATATTAAAAAAGGTAGGAAGATTTTTCTGTTTAGCAAAAGGGACAAAAAGGCCGATTTCAGAGTACTTGACGGCTCAACAAAAAAGTTTTATCTCAAGTACAGATAGCGTTGAGGATCAGTGGACAAAGTTCAAAACCATCGTACAATATGCATTAGATGACTATGTGCCAAGCAAGATCGTAAGAGATGGAAAAGAGCCACCGTGGTATAGCAACCGAGGTAGAAAACCGCTACGGAAGCAAAGGGAACTTCACAGCAAACATAAACATAGCCAAAGTCTTGCAGACAAATAAAAACTAGACGAAACGAAATGTAGTGTGAGGAGGACTATGCGAGAGGCGTTTAATGAATTTGAAAGTAAAGTTCTATGTTCTGACTTGGCAGAAAATCTTAAGAAACTTTGGTCTCATGTCAAAGCGGTAGGTGGATCAAAACCAGATGTCCAGACAGCACCAAACTGGTACTGAAACAGGGGATGACAGACTAAAGGCCGAAATTCTAAATGTCTTTTTCCAAAGCTGCTTCACAGAGGAAGGCTGCACTCTACATCCTTTTCTACATTGTAGCACAAATGAAAAAATGGTAGATATCGAAATTGATGACAGTAAAATCGCTCAAAAGAGGAAAGGCCGCTGGGCCTGATGGGATACTGTAATATTAGTAATTTTCGCCTTACAAACGCTAATATACGCTCAATAGTAAACGCCTGATGGCCTAAAGTTATCGAACAATTGTAAAGTAAAAGAAATGAACCATCGCATAGCAGCGACAGAATCTATTATTCTTTATCTTTGCCGTCCTTGCGCGGTGCCAGTAAATCTCTATGTACATGTATCGATTAATGGTATAAAAAACAATTCTCTAGTTTTCAAGACAAATGAGGCTTTTGGCGCCTCACCTTTTACTGTTTGTATTCCATGAGAGGCGGACGCGGACTTGGTGCGTTACGCAACTGTATTTTATATTCTATGTGTAAATATTGAGTGAAAATGCTAAATGTTATTTCTTTTTCAATCAGAAAGCATGTAGTTTCTGGTAACTGATTACGAACAGACAGCACCAAGAGGACATTTTGACTGTTATGTATAGAGAATTTAACCACTATGGTCATCTATTGTAATTTAATATGAAAAGGTACGTAGCATTAAAAAATCGTGTGTTAAAGATAAGTGTGCTTATTTTCGTAAATTAACCTTGATGATTCCATCTCCTTATTTAACTGAATGATAATTATTGTTTGTGGTACTCCATCATCAGAAATTACGATCCCGCTGATGGGCCGAACGCAGCATGAGGCAGAAGGAACATTATCGTCTTCCTATTATTTCTGAACCAATTTTTTTTTGTGTAGTGTTGCATTTCTTTTAAAGTCTATAAATCTTCTGGTCCCTTAGTGTTGATCCGGATATGTCTACATCGCGACTATAAAAAAATGCACAGAAATGATAATGTTTCTTCCGAGCGATCTCAAATATATATATATATATATATATATATATATATATATATATATATATATATATATATATGCTGCTCTTATTCAGGTATTTAATGGTCAACGTAGGTTATTATAATAGCGTAATAAATCCCTGATTCTGTCGCCAAGTGGCCCACCAAAAACATTCACCTTTTCGACATTAAAAATTCTTTTTAGTTTCGTCCCCCAAGAGCAACGCTACACTTGGCGCCCGAACAGGGACGTGATCAAAAACTCATTTCATGTATGTGTTCAAAAATTTTTCAGTGCTTGTTCTAGTAATTGTTTCATTTTTTCATGTGGATGCAATTCAACCGAGAAAGAGAAGTGGGAAAACCTTTTAATTAATTCAGAAGAACGATTGATGAAATTACCAAAAAATGCGAGTATTCATCCGTATCACCATCAAGACAGCCATAGTAAGTCAAAATTTTATACGCAGTAGCCAAGCTTTCGTAGTGACGTAGCGTATTTCGAGTTGATCAGAACGTAAACCTGTCTTTCATTGCCTTGAAACAGCGTTATTTCAATTTTTCCATAGTCCATTCTTATGTAGTTAAATTCAGTGAAAGTGTACCATTGTTGTCAGTGCATAAAAAAATTACGATATGGCGAATAACTACGCTCAAAACTGGTAAAACGTGTGATATTTCATTTGTTTGTAATTAGTAGGAACTATCTTGTCTTCTTGGCGTACATGAACGTCAGTTGTTACCCAGAGTTAAAATTTCTTCATAGGTCCCAGTAAGCCATAGCATTACGTCACAGACAAACGACTGACGGCAGGGACAAACAGTATCTGTAGCATTTTGACGTTTGACAAATAATTCATGAACATGGCTGACGGTAAACAGCGCACACAAACAAAACCAGGTGACAGCGGTGATGCGAATGGACCTCACTATCCATTACGACCACGCGCGATAGGTACCAGAGCGGAGGCAGAAGCAGCCTCGACCGAAGTTTTAGAAGCCGCTCCTAGTGTGCAAACTATTCCCGCTTTTGAAAAAAATAACTTGGCCGCAATGATCGAAGCAATAATGGAACGCAAGTTCGAAAGTCAAAGACAGAGAGAAGCGCAAAGACAGGAACGTGAAAAGCAGGAAAAATTAGATGAAAAGGCCTGCGAAGAAAAAGAGAAGGCCGAAAGACGGCATAATAAAAATCAGGTCCTTACAAATCTGTGCAACTCAGTAAAAGCAGACATAAATTCAGTAAAAACAGAAATAAATTCAGTAAAAACAGAAATAAATTCGGTAAAAACAGACATAAATTCAGTAAAAACAGACATAAATTCAGTAAAAACAGATCTGCAAACGGAGATAAATGACCTAAATACACGGTTAAATTCGGTAAAGGCCGAACTAAAGGCAGACATAACAGCTGATTTAAATACCCTGTTGGGTAATGTCAAAAGCCAAATCAGTAGTCAGATCACGACCATGGGGCTAGAAATTGACACACAAGTAGAGTCAAAAATAGAGGATATTTCAAAACGGTTAGATGAAAAAATCGAAGCAGCCAAGAGACAAATAAATTCAAAAGTGATGGAATATCAAAAACAAGCTGCGACCTTAAAAGAAGATTATACTGCAATCTCTGATGAGGTCAAAGGAGTTAAAACCGCAGTAGACACGATCTAGAATGTTGTTGATGATCTTTCCAAACGGATTGAGACTCTTAATGTAGAGGATCAAATAAAGAATACTGTTAAGGCACATGCTGAAGCATTGTCCGACCACTACCAAGAGTGGATTAAAAACAAAAACGGATTCATAGAAAACAAGGTCAAGAACGAACTCAGGGAAACGGTCAAAAACGTGACCATTGAAATATTGGCAGCCCCTGGAAAAACAGGAGACACGGTAATGTCAGAATTAGGCCAGATAAGACGAACGTTAGCTCAAGATTTACCTGAATGGCGTCAACAGATAGTTGATGAAGTTCGTACACTAAAATGTCAAATTGAAAATTCCCCACCTTCCGTGTCAGGAGAGTGGAATAATTCACCACGATGTAATGAACAACAGCAGGTATATTACCGTTCACCATTTGATAACGCTCAAACTCATAGTTCTATAGAAGCACAATTTAAACAGAGTACCAGCCCACCCACTTTTGTCAGTTTGATGCAGGAGGAAAACGTGATCAAACATCGTATTTTTCCGACCTTTCACCCACAGAAAAGAGAAATTCATCCTATAGTGTTCCTCCGAAATTTTTCAGGAATTTTCCCGAATAGCTGGAGTGACCGCCAGCGAATTCAATTCGTTAGTGGATTTATCGTAGGCGATGCTGCCTTATGGGGAACCGAAATGGTCGACTCTTGTAAAAGTTACAAAGAGTTTGAACAGATGTTTTTAGCTAAATTCTGGAGTTCTGGTGTGCAGCAGCGCCTGAGAAAAGAGGTTTACAACGCCGAAGTGTTGAACAGTAAGCGCGGTAGTTTGAGAAGATATTTTGAAAAGCATTTAGCGAAAATCAAGTTCTGGGATTCGCCGATCACCGCCAAAGACGTTATTATGATTCTAAAAACTAAGCTACCGATTGCGATCAGACAAAAGTTAGTAAACGTGTCTGAGGACGATACGGACACTTTCCTATCTGTGTTAGACTCGTTAGATCTGATTTACGAGGACGCTAGAGTTGATGTTGGCAATGCCCACTTCAGTGCAAGCGGCCAGCACAATGCAGAATACCCAGGCAACAATGGTGGCCGGGCGAAAGCGCGTCACAGCGACAGCCAGTACCAACCCCACAACGGTTTCAAAAATAAACACACTACGTACTCCAACAGCAAATACAAAAATAAGTACAATAACGGCCAGAGATACAATCCAATATACACTCCTGGAAATTGAAATTAGAACACCGTGAATTCATTGTCCCAGGAAGGGGAAACTTTATTGACACATTCCTGGGGTCAGATACATCACATGATCACACTGACAGAACCACAGGCACATAGACACAGGCAACAGAGCATGCACAATGTCGGCACTAGTACAGTGTATATCCACCTTTCGCAGCAATGCAGGCTGCTGTTCTCCCATGGAGACGATCGTAGAGATGCTGGATGTAGTCCTGTGGAACGGCTTGCCATGCCATTTCCACCTGGCGCCTCAGTTGGACCAGCGTTCGTGCTGGACGTGCAGACCGCGTGAGACGACGCTTCATCCAGTCCCAAACATGCTGAATGGGGGACAGATCCGGAGATCTTGCTGGCCAGGGTAGTTGACTTACACCTTCTAGAGCACGTTGGGTGGCACGGGATACATGCGGACGTGCATTGTCCTGTTGGAACAGCAAGTTCCCTTGCCGGTATAGGAATGGTAGAACGATGGGTTCGATGACGGTTTGGATGTACCGTGCACTATTCAGTGTCCCCTCGACGATCACCAGTGGTGTACGGCCAGTGTAGGAGATCGCTCCCCACACCATGATGCCGGGTGTTGGCCCTGTGTGCCTCGGTCGTATGCAGTCCTGATTGTGGCGCTCACCTGCACGGCGCCAAACACGTATACGACCATCATTGGCACCAAGGCAGAAGCGACTCTCATCGCTGAAGACGACACGTCTCCATTCGTCCCTCCATTCACGCCTGTCGCGACACCACTGGAGGCGGGCTGCACGATGTTGGGGCGTGAGCGGAAGACGGCCTAACGGTGTGCGGGACCGTAGCCCAGCTTCATGGAGATGGTTGCGAATGGTCCTCGCCGATACCCCAGGAGCAACAGTGTCTCTAATTTGCTGGGAAGTGGCGGTGCAGTCCCCTACGGCACTGCGTAGGATCCTACGGTCTTGGCGTGCATCTGTGCGTCGCTGCGGTCCGGTCCCAGGTCGACGGGCACGTGCACCTTCCGCCGACCACTGGCGACAATATCGATGTACTGTGGAGACCTCACGCCCCACGTGTTGAGCAATTCGGCGGTACGTCCACCCGGCCTCCCGCATGCCCACTATACGCCCTCGCTCAAAGTCCGTCAACTGCACATACGGTTCACGTCCACGCTGTCGCGGCATGCTACCAGTGTTAAAGACTGCGATGGAGCTCCGTATGCCACGGCAAACTGGCTGACACTGACGGCGGCGGTGCACAAATGCTGCGCAGCTAGCGCCATTCGACGGCCAACACCGCGTTTCCTGGTGTGTCCGCTGTGCCGTGCGTGTGATCATTGCTTGTACAGCCCTCTCGCAGTGTCCGGAGCAAGTATGGTGGGTCTGACACACCGGTGTCAATGTGTTCTTTTTTCCATTTCCAGGAGTGTATAATTCCTCACCACCTAAGTACGAAAATGCACATTATAACACACAGCCCCAGCAATATGGAAACACGCAACCGATCAATGTTAATTATCAAAACGATCAGTCTTACGATTCAAATCGTCAGTGGATAAGAAATAAATGGCATAATCAAGGTGGGGACCAATGTACACCTTTCAGTAACGGTTACAATCAACATAAGCCACAGCAAAATACCTTTCAGCCACAAAATATACACTTCACGCAACAAGCAAACGGACCTTCGGGAAGTCTGAAGCCTAAACGCCTGAATAATACGCAAATTTATTATGCGCAAGCGAATACGCCAGGACAACAAGATCCATTTCCAACCAAGTTCGTACCACAAATCCAACATCAGTTCCAGACGGAAGAAACTTTAAGAAATATAAATCAGCAGGAAAGTAAGGGTCGAGCGGAAAATTAAAAGCAGCACCTTTGAGCCTCCTAGAGGATGCTGCAGGTTTGAATGGGGGCACCCTGTCCCTTAGTCCACACGAAATTAAAGCAATTAGGTATGACAAAGAGACAAACTTACGGGATGATCTAGTAGCAGACACTGAGACGATAGACAATGATGACGTATGGGACGAACGAGTTCAAGCTTCAATAAGAGTATCAATTGCCAACATACCAGTAACAGCCATTGTAGATACAGGAGCTAATATAAATGTCTTATATTTATGTTTATTTAAGCAAATATCCTCTGTATGCAAAGTTTTATCACTTACAATTCAAGGTTGCACCGTATCGGGAGCAATTGGTCCACTAACACAACGTGTAAATCTTCAGACTCAGCTTCAAATCCAGATAGAGTCTATTTCAGTAACGTGCATTTTTCTTATTGTTAACAACCTATCAGTGCTATGTATCCTGAGTATGGAATTCTTGAGGCAGACGAAAGCTAAAATTGACATCGAGTGTGGAATCTGTACTCTAGTAGCGAGCCAGCAACAAGTCACTGTAAATTTGTTAAGAAGTAAGGTGAAGACAAACTTTGGGGTGCTTCAAATAGCAGTACGGCCATGGACTAAAAGACAACAGTACAGTCAGACAGAAGACATGACAGATCTTGAAAGTGTTAATAACGATGAGTGTAAAGACCTAATTCCCGGTCAGAATGAATTATACGGTAAAGCTAGTGAGTCCATTGAATTATCCAAACAACAGAAGAATGAGCTTTACAATTTGTTAACAAATTACGTTCAAGTATTTTCTAAGAAACCTGGACTAATAAAAGGCTTTGAATATCGAATGGATGTCCTGTCCCATTCAACCTACTGTACAACAAGCTATTCTATTCCATATGCGAGACGCGAAGCTGTCAAGTGCGAGATCAGGAAAATCTTACGTTGGAATCTGATAGAAGTATCTCATTCACCTTATTCGAGTCCTTTATTGTCTGTACTAAAATCAGATGGTAGCGTAAGGCGAGTCCTAGATGCAAGATTGATCAATAAAATTATAGCACCCATAAGAACGAGACCAGAGGCTCTTGAAGAGTATCTGCACAAGTTTCTTAGAGTTAGTTATTAGTCAGGACTCACTTTAAACCATCCCTGTTGTTAAAGAAGGATCGTAAGTGGCAACACATTTATGAAGGTCCCTTTGTGATAATGAGGAAATCACACATTGGTAGCTATTTGTTATCTGACCCTGCCACGAATAAAATCAAAGGATTGTTCCACCATCATGATTTAAGAAAATTTTATAACGCCAGGAATTAAGTTAATTTAAGCTGTAAGAAAATTCTAAGGTATTGGAGATCAGGATTAACCAATGAGTAACAAGAACTGAACTGACTACGGACGTTAACCGGTGCTAAAAGGAAACCTTATGTATTAAAACAACACGTCTGGAAAATAAAATACAGAATAAGTTGTAGACAAGTATTTACATGAATAATCTTTATGCAAACAGGAGGACATGTCCTAGAGGCGATTTTCAATTTGAGTTATAAGTTAGTATGTAAGAAAAATGATGTACTCGAGAGGTATTAATTAGCCCCGAGGTACTACAATGAGGAAAGAGGAAGGAGCGAATAATGCACTTCTCTCGCTAAATAGTAATTTGAGAATGAGCAGGAAGGAGGGAATAATGCACTTCTCTCACTAAATAGTAATATGAAAATGATGATTATATGTGCTTAGTATTAGTAAGTGAAATTTAATCGAGGACCTGTTTTAAAAGGAAATACTTAAACGTCTAGACAAAAGAAGATTCTATTCCATGAGGTTATTCCCTATTTTCAAATGTGACGTAAATAAGGCACCACCTGTTAGCGCAAAACAGTCGGTAGATTTAACTTGTAAGTTCCAGCACAGTGCTGTGTCAGCAATGAAATAACATCTCTTTGAAGTAAACAGATATCTAGGATTAAGCATGAACAGATTGATAACGCAGTGCAATTGTTCTAAAAATGCCTGATGTTAACCTTAAGTAAAAGCGTGATGGAATAAAAATGAAGTTTATTATACAAACGCAAAGTAAGATGAGTCCAGACTATAAACAAGCTGAGTAAAAGAACAGATGAGTAACATTGTTTATTATGGCAACTTCACGGTACTATTGAGCATTAGCGATACTGCAAATTCACAAGCTAGCAGCAAATAGAATAAGAATCTCGCCCAAGCTTCACAGGTCGCGACAGCAGCAAACAAAAACACTCTAGAGAGAGGCTTATATATACAAATGATAATTAATACCCAAATGCGTAATGCATAAACTTGACTTAGTCTAAGAAATGGACAAAGAGTAGTAAGCAAGCTGCAGCAAGATACATATTAGATATAAATGCTTGAAGTGATAGATTTTATTTTAAATGCCCACTCCAATATTTATTGTTTTCTCTGTGATTATTGAATCCCTTTCCTAAGTGCAAATCCTTTAAGATCCTTGATCCTATCCACTCCTCAGGATCAACTTGTAAAGATGCACGTATGCTTGGGAAGTGAGGCACTACATATAAAAATGAGTAGGTTCGCGACGCGCATATTGCTTTTGTAATGCGCAAAGTAAATTAAATTTTCGACCTGGTTGAGGAGTAATTTAAAGTCTGTCGACGATCCGCGAGTAGGCCCGCTTTTCCCACCTTTTCTTTTTCGACTGTTTGTATTTCTACACGAAATTCAGAGGCGGAATTGCTATTTTCAAATCTGTCCTCGAACTTTCTTTAAAGACAAGCACATACGACAAAAACTTTTGACATAAATGAAGCTCCCCTCACAAGTCACTAAATAAGACGAGCACTAATATATATATATATATATATATATATATATATATATATATATATATATATATATATATATATATATAAATTGAGCCTACAAAATGAATAAGCAAGCGTGATAAAGATTACTATGAATGAAATTAATTTGTAAAGGAGATTGGAATGGATTTGGTCAAAGAAAAAGGACTTATAATAACCTACCTGTGAGCGTAGGCATAAATAAAAAAAAGACTAATTACGAAACAATTGTTTTGATTCAAAGTGGTCAATTAGATTATCGCTCGATTTAAATGAACTCTTGTAAATATTAGTATGTAAATCAACTTGTAAACACCGTGTGATGTTATGAAGCGAGAATTTCTTTTAATTCACCGTTCACGCAGACGCTCGCCATAGTGCAAGTGAAGATTTAAAGTTCGACGATTTTCAGTGGCAGTATTCTACTGCACCATATGTGTGAAAAAATTCGTTGATGTGTGCAGTGTGTAATAATCAGTGTCATTCCACACATGCAGTTGCAGCGGTAGCTACCACTTACCTGAGAATCCGTAACTCGATAGTGGACAGGAAGTGATGTGAGGCAGTTTCGGTGGCAGAAGCTCCCTCCAGCAATCTAAAAAGCACAAAGCCACGATCTGCCGTACAAAAGCGACGCACGGCACCTCAAGCGTGAAATCAACGCTCTGCAAGAAAGCTCCGGTCACGTGCGCGCGCACAGACTGAATTTCAAGATTTCTCGCAACAGTGGAGGCGGACAGCCGCCACGTGACGAAATAATGTAAACGTTCAACCGCCAACACAGTTGCTGTGCGGTACATTCTGTAGCAAAAACATTCACACCCAGTACTGAAAACATTTTGTATGTATCATAAACCTTCCGAGAGACTCTAAGATAGAGAAGTAAGCGTAATTATTATAATGACTAATTGTACACAGAGACAAGTCACAAGGTCACCTCTGAACACTGTTGAAATGTAAACTTTAACGAGAGGTCACGATACGAATGAAAATAAGCACAGGAAAATACGTCAAAGGATCCGATCCTTCCTATATCCCATCCCACATGTATATAAAATTAGTTTTGTAAGCTATTCTAATATAAGATATTTTATCTGTTTCATATGTGAAATAATTCGGAGAGCCACACTCGAGCCCTGAAAGTGAAAGATACGGACTTCCTTGTCGAAGCCATCACCAGTGGCCGCTCTTCAATCCAAGTCTATCATAAATAGTGTATGTAGAACGAAAATAAATGTATAATTAAGTGCGACGACGGACAAGGCAATCAATCGACAAGACGATGACAATATAATGAATACTGTCAAAACAGAAAGTTGTGTACCAGTTGTGATAGTCAAATTACTTTTGCAACGTTGAAAAATGAAGTGTGACTCTATTTCCTTATAAATTTTGTAAATATGTGTACTTATAGCCTTAATTTTAAGAATCATCAAAAAAGACTGAATCCATGCAAACACTGATAGAAAAACAGAACAAATTCACAATGATCCACCGTCAGTAATCACAAATTGAAACGTTAATTCTTTTATTATGGAATGAATATGAAATGAAACTTTTAATAACCTTTGTGTTACACCAGAAAATTACAAATATTCCACTGGGCATGAGGATGAAAGTAATACCTTCGGTATTCCTTCCCTCCTCATGGGAGGCAGTGTAATATTAGTAATTTTCGCCTCACAAACACTAATATACGCTCAATAGTAAACGCCTGATGGCCTAAAGTTATCGAACAATTGTAAAGTAAAAGAAATGAACCATCGCATAGCAGCGACAGAATCTAATATAATATTAGATTATAATATTAATATAATATCTAATTAATATTAGTAATTTTCGCCTCACAAACACTAATATACGCTCAATAGTAAACGCCTGATGGCCTAAAGTTATCGAACAATTGTAAAGTAAAAGAAATGAACCATCGCATAGCAGCGACAGAATCTATTATTCTTTATCTTTGCCGTTCTTGCGCGGTGCCAGTAAATCTCTATGTACATGTGTCGATTAATGGTATAAAAAAGAATTCTGTTGTTTTCAAGTCAAATGAGGCTTTTGGCGCCTCACCTTTTACTGTTTATTCCATGAGAGGCGGACGCGGACTTGGTGCGTTCCGCAACTGTATTTTATATTCTATGTGTAAATATTGAGTGAAAATGCTAAATGTTATTTCTTTTTAAATCAGAAAGCATGTAGTTTCTGGTAACTGATTATGAACAGACAGCATCAAGAGGACATTTTGACTGTTATGTATAGAGAATATAACCACTATGGTCATCTATTGTAATTTAATATGAAAAGGTACGTAGCATTGAAAAAAACGTGTGTTAAAGATAAGTGTGCTTATTTTCGTAAATTAACCTTGATGATTCCATCTCCTTATTTAACTGAATGATAATTATTGTTTGTGGTACTTCATCATCAGAAATTACGATCCCGCTGATGGGCCGAACGCAGCATGAGGCAGAAGGAACATTATCGTATTCCTGTTATTTCTGAACCAATTTTTTTGTGTAGTGTTGCATTTCTTTTAAAGTCTATAAATCTTCTGGTCCCTTAGTGTTGATCCGGGTATGACTACATCGCAACTATAAAAAAAAATGCACAGAAATGATAATGTTTCTTCCGAGCGATCTCAAATATATATATATATATATCAATATGCTGCTCTTATTCAGGTATTTAATGGTCAACGTAGGTTATTATAATAGCGTAATAAATCCCCGATTCTGTTGCCAAGTGGCCCACCAAAAATATTCACCTTTTCGACATTAAGAAAAATTAACAATTCTTTTTATTTTCGTCCCCCAAGAGCAACGCTACAATACCTGTTCGATGTTACACAGAGTACCCGAAGGAACTTGCCGCCTTCTTGCAGCGGCGTACCGTAGGTCTCTAGAAGATCGTAGCATTCCAAAAGATTGGAAAAGGACACAGGTTATCCCCGTTAACAAGAAGGGACGTCGAACAGATGTGCATGACTATAGACCTATATCTCTAACGTCGATCAGTTGTAGAAATTTGGAACACGTGTTATGTTCGAGTATAATCACTTTTCTGGAGACTAGAAATCTACTCTGTAGGAATCAGCATGGGTTTCGGAAAAGGCGATCGTGTAAAACCCAGCTCGCGCTATTCATCCACGAGACTCAGAAGGCCATAGACAAGGGTTCCCAGGTAGATTCCGTGTTTCTTGAGTTCCGCAAGGCGTTTGATGCAGTTCCCACGGCCGTTTAATGAAGAAAGTAAGAGCATATGGACTATCAGACAAATTGTGTGATTAGATTGAAGGGTTCCTAGGTAACAGAACGCAACATGTAATTATCAATGGAGAGAAGTCTTCCGAAGTGAGAGTGATTTTAGGTGTGCCGCAGGGGAGTTTCGTAGGACCGTTGCTAATCACAATATACATAAATAACCTTGTGAATAACATCGGAAGTTCAATGAGGCTTTTTGCGGATGATGCTGTAGTACATCGAGAGGTTGTAACAATGGAAAATTGTACTGAAATGCAGGAGGATCTGTAACGAATTGACGCATGGTGCAGGGAATGGCAATTGAATCTCAATGCAGACAAGTGTAATGTACTGCGAATACATAGAAAGATCCTTTATCATTTAGCTACAACGTAGCCGGTTAGCAACTGGAAGCAGTTAATTCCGTAAATTATCTGGGAGTAGGCAGTAGGAGTGATTTAAAATGAAATGACCACATAAAATTAATCGTCGGTAAAGCAGATGCCACACTGAGATTCATTGGAAGAATCCTAAGGAAATGTAGTCCGAAAACAAAGGAAGTAGGTTACAGTACACTTGTTCGCCCACTGCTTGAATATTGCTCACCAGTCTGGGATCCGTACCAGATAGGGTTGATGGAAGAGATAGAGAAGATCCAACGGAGAGCAGCGCGCTTCGTTACAGGATCATTTAGTTATCGCGAAAGCGTTACGAAGATGATAAAATCCAGTGGGAGACTCTGCAAGAGAGACGCTCAGTAGCTCGGTACGGGCTTTTGTTGAAGTATCGAGAACATACCTTCACCGAAGAATCGAGCAGTACCTGCTCCCTCCTACGTATATCTCGCCAAGAGACCATGAGGATAAGATCAGAGAGATTAGAGTCCACACAGAGGCATACCGACAATCTTTCTTTCCACAAACAATACGACACTATAATAGAAGGGAGAACTGATAGAGGTACACAAGGTACCCTCCGCCACACACCGTCAGTTGGCTTGCGGAGTATGGATGTAGATGTTGATAGAATACCACACTATGAAGGGTTGTTAATTGTTCAAAACGGGTTAGCCCTGTTTGTGTTTAGCGGCTCTGTCATAAATGCTGAAACTGTTTGATCAGGAAACTGGCCTCATAGCAATGGATATTGTGTTTCCTGTAACAACTTACGCAAGTCACTATCCTATTATAGCTTTGTAAGTGTAGTATAACGGTCCCCGTGGTTTATGGGTACTTCCTCTTCGCCCGCCAGGCAATTGGGTTCTGGCAGCTCGTGTTTCTATCGTAGCATTGAGAGAGCTTCCTTGTTTATCCTCCATGCCGTGTGAGTCGTCGTGTGCGTTACATCGTAGCTTGTCTCTCAGCATCTCGTGTTTGTCATTTAATTCTGACACAGCGTTGTCTTGGACCTCGATGTCGTCCAAAGCTCCCAGGAATATTTCACACACAAGTACCATTAGTATTAGTTTTGGCAAGTCCACGCAGTATGTGCAGCCAAGTTCGCTAGATTCATGATTGGCTTGTGGATACGATCAGAGTCACTTTAGAACAGGATCCATTGGCTTACTTCAATTCGGAATCGTATGTGCTTTATGCCATGTTTATAACTCACTTCTGGTTGACAGGCTCCTTTTGCGGCACGGGCAACAACTATCTTTCACTCATCGCTTTGGCTGTCCGCAGCTCGTGCTAATGCCTAGCGTTGCTGCCTCTGGATCACGGGGTCCCGGGTTCGATTCCCGGCGGGGTTGGGGATTTTTCTCTGCCCGGGGTCTGGGTGTTTGTGTTGTCATCATTTCATCCTCATCATCGTTTGCGACAGTGGCTAAATTGGACTGCACAAAATTTGGATTCTGTAAAAATTGGGATTTTGTACAGGCGCCGATGACCAAGCAGTTGAGCGCCCCACAAACCAAACATCATCATCATCATCATCATCATTGCGATAGCTCTAATAGTATGATTATACTGACGAAAATGGAGGATGAATTACAATGTTAAGATGTTTAGCCTTCAGCCCTAAGTTGATGACCGTTTCCTCAAGACCGGGCTGCTTCCGTTTGGGTACATACGGAACGGTGGTCAGCCCAACAACTTTTAAAAGTTCATGATGGAGTTCCATCCGTGGACATGGTGGTCAAACTGAAAATCCCCTTTCATTTGCAGGTAGAAGTATATCTCTTTGCATTGAGATTGTCTCTTGTCTCCAACATGGACAAGAAGAGACCTGTTTTATATGTAATGATAGTGGACATCTCCGCACAAACTATCCGCCTCCCGTCACGATCTTAAAATCCACGTATGAACTACGTGAAAGGCTAACTTCAGCGGACCTGGATTCCACAGTTACAGCTATTGTGACTAACTAAGCTTTGAGGGGTAACGCACAATTCCACCTTTAACCTCGAGTAAGGACTGCGCCACTGTAGCTTCCGCGCCGCCACCAGCTCCGTTTCAAAACAAACCTAGACAGACGAAAAATGGTGAGGAACCAGACGATTCCTCTTCCCTTCTCTGTTCTAATGGAAAGATTTCGTTTGAGGAGGCCTCTCCCCTTACGGAGTTCAGACCGCAGTTGCTGTTCAGGATTAAAAAGCGTTCAGCACCCCCTCCGATGTGGCTCCCGAGACTGAGATCGGCCCTTCGGTATCCCAAGAGGACAGACTTGTTCCGGAGCTCCGTACTGTATTGACGGGCTTCC
The DNA here is from genome assembly GCF_021461395.2 of Schistocerca americana. Taxonomy (NCBI): domain Eukaryota; kingdom Metazoa; phylum Arthropoda; class Insecta; order Orthoptera; family Acrididae; genus Schistocerca; species Schistocerca americana. Next base: position 819,272,560 of record NC_060121.1, on the reverse strand, counting down.
CAGACATCCCTGAGTGTGCATAGTACTCCCACCTTTCTTATACATCCACGGATGGGGAATGTATGCCAGAGGCCGCTGCTGATCAGAGCCAGATCGGCACAAGTGTGTCAGTGGAACACGTGGTGGCGGTAAGAGATTTAACGTCAGTTTTCGTTTCACTTGATTCTCAGCAGCAGAACCGCCCACCTGTGGAAGAGTGAGGTGTATCAACAGCAATAAACAGTGTTTTCGTCCAGAGGTGCAGCATCGCCAAAAAAGAAAGAAAAGAAACAGGAAGAGGGTGGAGGAGAGGCATCCCCCTCTTTGCAATCAGATTCAACCGTTGACTCTACCATGGACTGTCATATACGATTTTAAAGGTCCCTTGCAAGTAATCAACTGCACAGTTTTCGTAATGAATGGGTACAGACCTACACTTTTCTTACGTTGAATGAGAACAGAATTGGTTCCCAATTTAGACTTTGCGGCGCTGCGACAGTTTACTTACGATGGAAGAGCAGACGTGACATTTTTGCAAGAAATATTATTTGAGCATTTTTCTGTTTTCTTTGTTGTGGCTCCTGAACTGTCTACTGCTGCTACGTTATTTTACAGGGAGGGAATGCCACTTACAGATCTAGTTCTTAAAACGGCCGAGGAATAGGCTGCACTTCTTGTGACCTTATTTTAATTCATCTTTTTAGTCCTTCATGATCTGACCGTTCGACGGATCATAGGCGTTTCTATAAAAAGGATTTAGCACATTATTTCGTACAACTCGGCAGAAATTCCTGTTAGGCGGAGATTTTACTTGTGTTTTGCATCCTGTGGATCAGACCCCTAATTTTAATTTCAGGAAGGAGCTACACAATTTGGTGTGCTCTTCGCAGCTACACGATGCGTCGATCTGTCACTATCACACTCTATTCGGGTATACTCATTTTACAGCTATTTCCAGCAGAAGATTCGATCGCTTTTATCTTTCTGATTCTTTATGTGAGCATCTGTTAGTGATAGACGTGATACCCACTTATTTCACTGACCACCGTGAGGTACCTGTAACATTAAGTCATGTGCTGCAACCAGTAAAACTGTATTACCTCCCCTGGATGTTGAAAACATATGTTTTAAAGGATCCTTTCCTCGAGATTATTGTTGAAGAGGTTGGGCCAGTAGCTTGCATACGCAGGATCGTTATCCTCCTTTTATCAGATGGTGGCCAGGGCATCACAAACCTTGGCTGCGGAAGTCGTTAATGCGGTACGGCCACTGAAAGGGCGAGGGATCTCCGTCGGATCTAGGAATTTTATTGTTCTGTCTTGCTACAACTGTATGACGGTACCAGACAAGGTTACTTACGGATTACGGACGTCCACCATGTTAAGGTGAAGTTCTTCAGTTAAAGAGACAATAAATGGAAGGACTCATGCTGCTCCTTCCTACAGGATGAACAGATCTTATATTTCCTTATCCGGGTGCGGACGCCTCAAAAAAGAACATGTAACACATACTACTCACACCGATGATCGCATACCGACGTCCAAACGTGAAATTTCCAGAGCAAACTATAATTACTTTACCGGCCTTTATGATGTCCCTGCTAATGCTGCGATTGTCCTTGACGCTCTGACTCCCCTCCTGGTGTGCATGGTAACTCCCGCATTAAATGATGACATATATAGCCATACTGTTGATTCTCTGTTGCAAAAATCGCCGTGAATCGGCAGTGTTCCTAAGGAATTTTTTGCATGTTGTTGGGCAGTTATAGGTGATACCATTACGTCACTGGTAAATGAGGTGATACAGGGATGTTTGTTTCCTAACTCCTTCAAGATTGATAAAATTGTTCTAATTCCGAAGAATTCCGAACGTCTAGACATTGATAAATTTTTCCCGATTACACTACTTAACTTCCATTACAAAACTGTTCCCCTGGTGATTATCAGCCGTTTGTCAATACTGAGAGGAAAAATTCTTGCTGTGCACCAAAGCTGTGTGCCTGGGCTCGAGACTCTGACTTCTGTTGTCGAAGGCCGGGGCGTTGTCTCGGTGGCTGCAACGACTTCTGTCTCTGCAGCCTTGCTTTTTATTGATTTTAATAAGCATTTGACCATGTAAGTCACAGTTTTTTGATACAGGTGCTCAAGGTGATCGAACTCAATCATACTGCGTGTCAGGTATTGTCCAATCTTCTTACTGGTATTCAAGCATCTGTCGTAGTGAATGAACAACTTATTGCACAGATCACCTTTCCGAAGAGACTTACCGCAGGCAAACCACCTCTCCACGTCGGTTTTTGTCTTTCCTTAGAACCTCTGATTCACACTATTGTTGATCAATTACATGGCTGGAAGATATTAGGGAAAACTTTCTAGGTACGAGCGTACGCGGATGATATTATGGTATTGCTCCATTATATCGGTGACATATCCTTGTTCAAGGATTTATTGGATTCCTTTTGTTCTCTCTCTGCGGCCGCATTAATGAATGGAAATGTACCCTGTTACTACTGCAGAGTTTTCACTAAGTTGTCATTCCGTGGGCAACGGTGGTTGCTCGACACAAATCGTTGGGGATTACCGTGGATAGCTGTCCGATAAAAATGGCTTCTGTCAGTTGGCCGGAGGTGACGAATCGAATTCAAGGGGTAATTTGTTAACACAAACGCCGTTCCCTAAGTCTTCTTCACGAAATGCTGATCTTATAGGTCGTTTCCTTTGGGAAAGTCGTATCTTTCTACTTCGTTATGAAGGGGTTGCGAGGCCCTGTCTCCTTGGATGGTAGAGACTTCCCAATATCGATCAACTGTAAGTTGCGGCACATATGTGAGTTTTATATTGTAATAAGATAGACGCTGATATTTCATTAGTGACACACCTTATTGCCAGATCTTTACTTCTCGTTGGGGAGTACAACCATTCCTCACCCAGTGGAAATGGTCACGCCATTGATATCCTGGAAAACAGTGAGGTTTCACGTTAGTCTTCCTATCCTCCTGATGGAAATCGCCTCATCGATCCCGACCAACTAACACCTCCATCGCATTGTTCTTAGTCCGACTGGTCTTTAGGACACATGTCATCAACCTGACACGTTACCACACAGGCTTGTCTCTTGCGGATGAAGAACTAGCACTGGATTCGTCTGTGACCTTTCCTTAACCCGATCAGCTGCTTTCTCAGTTGAACTTCTTCTGTGACCAGACTTTTCCGTTTTTCCTTGGACGAAGGCTAATTCGATCGTGTGGCTCCTCGGACACTACGTCCAGTATGTAGTCGGATGTGGCAACGATCCCACCCCTGTTTTTCGCCAATCTGTGATGACCGTTCATTGGGAATGGTAGAGGTTATGGTGCTTTATTTGCAAATATGTTGCACCTTGTCTTTAAGCGCCAAGCAGCTGGATACGTTTACCTCTTTTTTCCTCCTTTCCCCTGTTGTAGAGCTTTCTCTCATTTTGTTCTTCCATATTGGTTTTGTTTTCAGTTCCGGAATGGTGTAATTTCTTTCTGTCAGGTTTTATTTTCATAAAGAAAAACAAAGATCAAGAAAAAATTAAAAAAGTACAAAAAATGTAATAAAATTAAATAAACAAACCAACGTAGTTCCATGTCGGTGTGAGGGAGCAGCACAGTGGCAGGCGGGAGGGTGGGGGGTTGAGTGGGAGGGGCTGTTATTTATTGTGGCCACCACATCGGGTTTCGACACCTACCTTCTACGAGTCGGGGTGTGGAATAACAGAAGTTTGAACATGGTGGGGAAGCTAGAAAATATGAAAAAGCAAACGGTAAGGCTCGCTCTAAGTATAGTCGGAATCTGTAAAGTGAAATGGAAAGAAGGCAAGGATTTGCGGTCAGATGAGTATAGGGTAATATTAACAGCACCAGGAAATGGTACAGCGGGAGAATAAATCGTTATGAATAGGAGAGTAGGGGAGAGAATGTGTTACTGTGAACAGTTCACTGACTGCGTTGTTCTCGTCAGAATCGACAGCAAACCAACAACGACAATGGTAGTTTAGGTAGATCTGCTGACGTCGCTAGCGGAAGATGAAAAGATAAGGCAAGTACATGAGGATACAGAGCGGGTAATTCAGAACGTCAATGGAGATGAAAATCTAATAGCCATAGGGGATTGGAATGCCGCTGTAGGGCAAGGAGAAGAAAGAAGGATTACTGAGAATTTCGGTTTCGTACTAGGAGTGAGATAGGAGAAACGTTAATTGAGTTCTGTAATAAAATGTCCGGGACATACGGGGACGTTTCGGTGACATTACATCGTGGACAGACAGAGATTCAAAATCAATTACTGTATTGTAAGAAATACCCAGTAGCAGATATAGACTCAAAACACAATTTAGCAGTGATGAAAAGTATGCTAAAGTTTAATAGATTAGTAGGAAGAATCAATACGCAGAGAAGTGGGATACGGACTCACTAGATAATGGTGAGATAGAAGTTCTCTAAGGCTATAGGTACTGGAATAATGAATAGCTCAGTAGGCAGTACAGTTGGAGAGGAACAGGCATCTCTAGAAAAAGCAATCACAGAATTTGTAAAGGAAAACACTGGTACAAAGACGGTAACTGCGATGAAACCAAGGGTAACACAAGAAATACTTCAGTCGATCGAAGAAGGAAGTACTAAAATATTCAGGAACATCCAGAAAAACAGAATTGGAAGTGACTTAGAAATGAAATAAATAGAGAGTTCAGGGAAGCTATTCAATGGATGAGGAAAAATTTGAAGAAATATTATAAGAAATGATTGTCGGAAAGACTGTCTCAGCATATAGAAAAGTCAGAACAAAACAAATTAAAAGCTAGGGCGGTAACATTAAGAGTGCAATGGGAATTCCACTGTTAAATGGTTCAAATGGCTCTGAGCGCTACGGCACTCAACATCTGTGGTCATCAGTCCCCTAGAACTTAGAACTACTTAAACCTAACTAACCTAAGGACATCACACACATCCATGCCCGAGGCAGGATTCGAACCTGCGACCGTAGCGGTCACACGGTTCCAGACTGAAGCGCCTAGAACCGCACGGCCGCACCGGTCGGCTGACTGTTAAATGCAGAGGAGAGACAGAACAGGCGAAGAGAGCACCTTGGAGACCTCAATGAGGGGGAAGACTTGTTTGATGACGTGATAGAAAAGAAATCAGGAGTCATTACAGAAGAGATAGGGGACCAGCATTAGAATCAGAATTTAAAAGAGCTTTGGAAAGCTACCGAATAAGGCAGAAGGGATACACAATATTTCATCAGAATTTCTAAAATAATTGGTGGAAGTGGCAATAAAACGACTATTCACGTAGGTGCGTTGAATGTCTGAGTCTGGTGATAAATCACCTGACATTCGGAAAAATATCATCCACACAATTCCGAATATATCAAGAACCGACAAGTTCGAGAACTATTGTACGGTCATCTAAACAGCTCACGCATCCACGTTTCTGACGAGAATAATACACAGAAGACTGGAAAAGAAAATTGAGGGTGTGTTAGATGACGGTCAGGCAGCAAAATAATCAATGACGGACGGAGCAAAGAGGACATAAAAATCAAACTAACATTGGCAAAAAGGGCATTACTGTCAAAGGCAAGTCTACTAGTATCAGACATTGGCCTCATTTAGACAAAGAAATAACAGAGAATGTGCGTTTTGAGCACAGCATTCTATGATAGTGAAACATCGACTGTGGGGAAACCAGAACAGAAGAGAATCAAAGCATTTGAGATGTTGTGTTACAGACGAATGTTGAAAATTAGTCGGACTGACGAGGTAAGAAATGAAGAGGTTCTGCGCATAATCGGAGAGGAAATAAATGTATGGAAAACACTGACTAGGAGAAGGGGCAGGATCATAGGACCTCTATGAAAACGTCAGGGAGTGACTTCCATTGTACTAGAGGGTGCTGTAAAGGGCAAAAACTGTAGAGGAAGACACAGATTGGAATACATCAGGCAAATAATTGAGGCCGTAGGTTGCTAGTAGTGCTACTCTGGGGTGAAGAGGTTGGCACAGGAGAGGAATTCGTGGCGGACCGCATCAAACCAGTCAGAAGACTGAAGACCCATAAAAAAAAAGATATACTTCTAAGTGAACACAGTTAAAGGATAATCCGTAGAAAAAATCATGAATACTGAAAATAACTTCAAGAATGATTAGTTGATTAAAGGAAGAGGGATGACACGTAGATACACACGGGACAGCAAATTTTGTAAATACGAGGCCTGTTCAGAAAGTAAGCTACGATTGATTGCCAAATTGAAACCACAGTGAACATCAGAAATGTTTTACGTGTAACAATTAGCTACACCTTTCAGCTACTTCTCTACGTAGTCGCCGTTCTGACTTAGACTTTTGTCATAGCGTTGTACCAACTTTTCAATAGCCTCATCATAGAAGGCAGCCGCCAGTACTTTCCGCCAATTCTCCACGCTGGCCTACACCTCGTTGTCTGTGTCAAAATGTTGACTTCAAAGACAGCGGTTCATGTGACCAGAGATGAAACTCAGGGGGAGACAATTGCGGACTGTATTGTGGGTAATCTAACATTTCCATTTGATAACGATGCAGGAGCATCTTCACTGCCCCTGCAGAATGCGGCTGAGAATTGTCGTGAAGACGAAACAGCACGACAGTTATGTAATGTTAGCTGCATAGCTTCAGGCGAAATTTCTCACCAGGCCCTCGTACTTGGCGGCAGACACTATTTTCTAGACATCTTTACGCACTCACTGCGAGCTCAGAAATGAGAAGAGCGACGTGATGCTAACTGGGGTTATACTAGAGACACTACCCAACACATCTGTGCAAAGCTTTATCGGATTTTCATAGTCGTTTCCATTTCGCGACCGATCGGAGCTTACTTTCTGAACGCCCCTCGTAAATAAATATTATGATGGAATTCGAAAGCCTGTTGCAAGGATTTTAAACGAAAATTCTTCCACCAAGTGGCGGCCAAGAGAAAACGGCAGGTATTACGGATACTATCTCTGAAGGCTACACATTGCTATCTTTTCTACAAGAATTTCTGCTAGCGTCTCGAACAATATTGTTTCACGGCAGATGGTCGGTCATTTGGGCCTCCTGTGTGAAGGTGGAACGAACAGAATTCTGGTTCAACTACCTGCTCTCAAGGACTGCATTAAACTCTGAAGGAATTTATGAGTCACCCTGGTCCTTGTAAGTAACATCCCATTTTGCGAGACAGCTAGAAATAGCTCTCCGAGGCTGCAGAAAATTACAGGTCCCTCACTGTAGTAAAAGGAAGGGCAAAGAAGACGTAAGCTACCTGGAGAGCTACTGGTAGTATTGAATGTTGTTTGGGGTTATTATGCAGCATGAATCGGTCGACTACGTTGACTACGAGGATGTAAATGTAGCATTACGAAAAATATTGCTTGAAACTTTTTGGATTACCTGTCACGTGACAACTGCCAACGTTGTTGTAAGGAAGTGAATCATGGGTATTGAAAAAGGGGCAAGATAAACAAATAAAAGAAGGAGAAATGAGATTTCGTAGAGCAGTAAAGAGGTGTAAAAGGATACAGACAAAATAAGATGTGAAGGTATTCAAAAAGAGTTGGAAATTTGGCGTGTGAGTAAAAAACTTGAAGAAAACAAAAACAAATGGAATGATCATCAACAAAAGATGGATCCAGAAAGATTATCACATCAGGTAGAGAATGTTAATCCGAAGGGGAAAAAGAGATCCTGGTAGATCGAGAAAAACATGGGAACAATAACACGTCACAATTCGTATAATATGGAGACTGCTGAATAACAATAATAGTAAGATACTAGGTTAATCGCAAAAGTAAGGTCTCAAATTTTTTATAAGTACAGATCTCTGTTTGTGTGGCAGTTGGTCACACTGTTATGAAGAGTGCTTCAAGCGCTGTGTGTAAACATGGGCACACCGCGCTGAGGCAATCAGTCTAGTCTTGGCAGCCGTTGAGAAGGGGGCTCCCATTGGATGTTACCGCCAAGTGCGAACTGCGCACAGTTATTCGGTTTTTGAACGCAAAGGGCACTGCGCCGATTGAAATCCATTACCAATTCAAGGAAGTGTATAGTGAGTCGCGCATGGATGTCAAAAATGTTAGTAAGTGGTGTAAAGAGTTTGCAGCTGGTCGGACCGAAATTCACGACGTACAAAGGAGCGGGAGACAGTCAGTCTCTGAGGAGACAGTGTTGAAGGTTGAGCAAAGTGTGCGTGAAGATCGGCGGATCGCCATGGATGATCTCTGCGCGTTGGTTCCTGAGGTTCCCGAAGAATCGCTCACAGAATTTTAATGGAAACATTGAACTACCGGAAGGTGTGCGCAAGATTGCTGCCACGCATGCTGACTGAGGACCACATGCGGCAACGTGTTGATACTTCCCGCGTATTTCTTCACCGCCTTGCAGCCGAACAGGACAACTTTCTCGACTCAATTGTCACGGGTGACGAAAGCTGGTCATACCACTTTACACCTGAGACCAAGCTACAATCATGGCAGCTCATAACTTTCTCAACAGCATGGCGGGGAGCTGGTATGACATGGGCATGCAAAAACTGACACAGCGTCTACAAAAATGCATTTACAGAAATGGTGATTATGTCGAAATAAAGCTAAATGTTCAAGCTGTAAATTGATGGCCGGCCGTCGTGGCCGAACGGTTCTAGGCGCTACAGTCCGGAACCGCGCGACCGCTACGGTCGCAGGTTTGAATCCTGCCTCGGGCATGGATGTGTGTGTTGTCCTTAGGTTAGTTAGGTTTAAGTAGTTCTAAGTTCTAGGGGACTGATGACCTCAGAAGTTAAAGTCCCATAGTGCTCAGAGCCATTTGTAAACTGATGTAAACCATTGCAGAAATAAACAGGTCTAAGTACTTATAAAAAAATAGGAGACCTTACTTTTGGGATTACCCTCGTATTTATTCGAACTCAGTGTACGATCATTACTAGGTTTTCTCGCCATTAAGACACAGTCCAGTCCTCTGTGAAATATGTTAGTTTTGAGTCATGGTAGCCGGACAGAGTGGCCCAGAGGTTCTAGGCGCTACAGTCTGGAACCGCGCGACTGCTATGGTGGCAGGTTCGAATCCTGCCTCGGGCATGGATGTGTGTGATATCCTTAGGTTAGTTAGGTTTAAGTAGTTCTAAGTTCTAGGGGACTGATGACCTGAGAAGTTAAGTTCCATAGTGCTCAGAGCCATTTGAATCATAGTAAATACTTCTATCTGAACACCAAATTCGACTTCTGATAAAAGTTGTTTAAGGCTCGGTGGGTAAGAGGACATTGCAAAAGATTTGTTTCGAGTATGATGTTGATATGTGTGGAAAGAATCGAACGTTTTTTGTGATCGATAGATGGTATGCCTGTATGTCTTTGGAACTAGGTCTAGGCTGATCATTCCTTTTATTCACTCACCATTTCTAAGAAAGATGTTGCTCGCAGGGGTGGTATATGCGAGCGACAGCGTTGTGTTAACGGTCGCTGCGTGGACCACACACAACCATAGTCCTGAACTACACGTTGATGGCACAGAGTATGTCCCTGAGAGGGTGAACAGTGCCGTGAACGGCGGCTATTGTAGGGCTTTAGAAGGAGCACAGTCGTGACCGCCCGACGGCGCGAGGTAGACGGGAGGCGGGAGAAGGTGGCTGGCCGGCGGACGTTGGGTTGGGACGTAGTGACCGATGGCGGCACGCGCCCGGCGCCGTCACACGGGGCTACCGGCGCCCTCGCTTGTCTACGCGGTTCCACACCCCAGGGACATCCCCTGTGGAGTACATCGCATCGTCCTCTAGCTACCTGACCAGACACTAGTAAAGGTTACTGCCATCCGGCTGCCAAGGCATTACAAAGGCAAAAGTAAAAATACAAAAGTACAAGTTTTGGTCAGATTTTGGTTGATCAACATAGTAGAGAAATGAAAGGATGTAGAAGTATCCATAAGTAGGGAAAAGATCGAACCTGTCTGTAGGAAACATGAGAATAGAGTAACAACTGTTACAATATCCTCAACTTTGATGACAACCCAGTACTTACGAGAAGGCACGGAAACTGCCATAACGTGATTTCCCAGAAACTTCTCTCATGTCAGAGGAATCAAAATAAGCCGTGTCTCAGCTTATCCAAAGATTCTCGACAGTTTCAGAAAGAAAGACGCTTGAAACTTATCGAGTTAGCTTATGTGCCTTTTACCTAAAACATAATGGAACCACATATTAGCACAGTGCCTAGCGTTGTGGCTTACCACTTTTGCAAGAGGTGTACTAAACCCGATTACTATTTTTATTTTTGTTTTTCATCTGTCCACCCATCTGCGTAAAGGGCTAATAAATAAAGTTATTTTTATTCGTCTCCTAATTGCACGTCTGGTGAATGATTTAAAAAAATATATACATACATGAATGAGAAAACTATTTGGAATTATTCTCGGTGACATTCCTGTATTGTATCTTCATTTACAAGAAATTTCTAGCGCTATTTATCGTTGAAGTGATCCATCGTGTGTGATTTGTCGTCAAATTATTGGCAATGCGTAGAATCTTGTTCAAAAAATATTCAAATGTGTGTTAAATCTTATGGGAGTTAACTGCTAAGCTCATCACTCCCTAAGCTTACACACTACTTAACCTAAAGTATCCTAAGGACGAACACACCCACCCATGCCCGAGGGAGGACTCGAACCTCCGCCGGGACCAGCCGCACAGTCCATGACTGCAGCGCCTTGGACCGGGCGGCTAATCCCGCGCGGCGTATAATCCTCATCAGTGTTAACGACGTTTGTTTCCCGAGTGAGATGCATACGAAGAAATGTCATTGCGCACACGTACCTTCACGCAATGCCAGTGGTGCTCGGAATTGCTATGTTTGGAATGTTGCTAAGATCGGTATCATCCAGTGGAATAGAACAAATCTTCCTGAAGGTTGATGATAAGAATTAAATTTAGAATTATTGTAATAACTGATATGAGAATGAAACGTAAGAACATGACAAATTAAAAAGACTGTAACCCAAGAAAATACCATACACACATATAATGTTTGAAACTTATTGTGAAAACCAGATGAATTTTACAGTTCCCTTGTATCTCCTAATTTGATGAGAAACATTCATATAGCAAACTTCTGCGGATCCAGGTAGGTAAATTAAAAAAAAAAAAAAAATAACAATCGGGCTTAGAACATGGAGCGCAAATGTTAGAAGCTGCGCTGGTAGCCACTGTGTGACAACTTCGGCTGAACCGATTGTGCGTTAAACTGCATTTCAGTTATGTCGAAAACTCAGATGGTCGTTTTCTCAGAAACGGTCAAATATCTACGGATAAGCCAAGAAATGTGTTCGCTTATTTTGACTTCTCTTTCACTGAGCAAAGATTCAGGGAAATCGACTTGTGGCACTTGCCGTGTTCTTCTCGCTAGCAAAGGAGGGAAAGCTGAAGATTGTGAAGGATGGATACGGCCATACAAAATAAATCAATCTGTAGGTAGTTGTGGAAAAAGAGAGGAATAATTAGCTGAAAATGAGATGGGAGATGTGACACTATGGGAAGAACTTGAATGAACGATGATAGACGTAAGTCGAAGCAAGGTCTTTGAGTAGACGGCATTGGTTCAGAATTCTTAAGATCTTTAAAATTATAGAGCACAGCAATCAGTTGTCCTATTGTTGCAGGTTTTATTCAGTAAATCTAGATTTCGGCTTGTGCCTAGCCATTATCAATGCACCACTTCATACTATTAGTTCATGTTCTAGTACGTGACCTCCTTGTTCGGGGTTCTACCACAGTTCATATAAGAGTAGTCTTCAACGAACCCACAATTCCTTCAAGAGCAGTATTGAACGAACTGTGTCAGAAACCCGAACAACAGGGGTTGACGTACTAGAACATGGATTAATACTATGAAATGGTGCATTGATAATGGCTAGGCACTAGCCGAAATCTAGATTTGCCGAAACCTGTAAGAAAAGGACGACTGGTGGCTGTGCTCTATCATTTGAAAGTCATATCACAGTCTTTGATTGCACCCACGTTCTGATGGAAGGTAACATGGTCAAAAAGATGCTTGGGAGAAACCGCCAGGATGAAACTGTTCTACACTGTGTGCAGAAAATGTAAGATGGATGAGATACTATCAAACTTCAAGAAGAACTCATTAATTCCAAACAGGGGCAGACAGCTGTAGCTATTAACACATTAAGATGACATGTTTGCTACATACTGACTGTAATGACGTACATAAGAATTCAACTCATGTTAAAGAATCTCATATATAACAACATTTAAATTCAAGTTCTGGTGTCATTGATTTGCGAGATTAATACAAAGTTGTTGTGAAGCCACATCTGGTATGAATTATACTATTTGGTTAATTGCCTGTCAGCTGATGACAGTTAAGGTTAAATGTGTTAAACTGTAATGGACAAGTACATGAGATACACAGTAGTTCAACCAATGTTTAAATGATTTTGGTAGAAGTAATGCCATAATGCGAATATTTAGAACTCAACGATGAAATTCGACGCACGATTCACGGACAATAAGTCAAACTTGTTATTGCCTTGAATTTTTCTTATCAGTTCCTTTATTTTATTATGGATGAGACTTGTGTGAATTAATTATGTTCAGTCACAGCTCAACCCAGCCTTACCACTTGCCTGTTCCAATATAGTTCTGAAGAAAAATTTGTGAAGAGTTTATCCTGTTCAGCTCGACTCTCGAACAGAGATAACGACGCGGGGACGCCTGCTGCAGCTTGATTAAAATGGAAAATGCGAACATTTAATCTAGGAAAAAAAAACATAAAACGTGAAGAGACTTGGCATTGTCAGTACGAACATATCACATAATGACGGAGCGCAGATATTCCCATGAAGGGTCAACGGTCTGACAACATAATCAATACTCAAACCAACGTGATGCGCGAGTTGAACAGAATCCAAGTGGAGGCCTTTACTGACAGTTTCACAAGGTTGTATGGACGTTGTCTGTGTTGTACTCAGGTGGAGGGAGACTATACAATCACCTGAAGCACAAAAACTCCCATATAACATTCCTTCTGTTTTTTTAATCCAGTCTCAAATCTTTTTGGACTGTCTGTGTAAAATTATAGAATTTCCCTCTGAGGTATAGCTTTAGTGTTGCAACACCTGAAGTGTAGTATGAAATATTATCTGATTACGTTGTCGTCTTTATTTCAAAGTTCAACGTTGACAGACAAAGTGGGAAGATTGCAATGGATACTAAAAAGAGTTCCACAGCCCTGCAAAACTTCTTCTCATAAACCGTATAGAGTGCCATTTGATCTCCTGTTTCATATAAGAGATCGTCATGTCACTTGAGTTGCTGGACCTGCTTCTTCTCCTTAAAATTTTTTGCCGTTTCATATTATTGCCTTTTATACGTTTCTGCTTTGGTATCTGTATGTAACAGACAGATCGACGTTGCCAGGTGGTGCGGCTCACGTGTCTCAACGATATAGACGGACTCACAGCAGCCGCTAACCCATAGTTCCTAAAGAGGGCAACAGCCTTCTCAATAGCTGCATGGGCAATGTCTGAATGACTGTCTGATGTCACATTGGAACACCAACCAAGAGGGCCTTGCTATACTGGTTCCGTCGCCGGCTGAAAGCAAGAGGAGAACACAACCGTTATTTTTCATGGGGCTTGCAGCTCCACTGCATGGATTAACGATGATGACATCATCTCTGTAAGATATTCCGGATGTAAAACACTGCCCCATTGGAATCTGCATGTCGCAGTAGTCACTCCGTGATAAAGATGGTTGCACAGAATGCTATCGGGAAAATTCGATGTCTCATTTCTTCTCATAAGACTTGGCTTTCTTTATTGCTTGCTCAATATACCGATTGAATAACACCAGGGACACAGATCTGTCTCACTTTCCGTCTCACATCTTTCGGCTCTCATAACTACAATGTGCTTTCTGTGCAAGTTGTGTACATGGTGCAACTAAATTGCCCTAACATCCCTTGAGGACTCGTAGTGGACACCAAAACGGTTAAGTTTAGCATAGAAACTCATGTCTGGGAAAGCACCTTTTTTCCGCTATACTCAAAATACCCCAACACCCCAACACGCGTTGCTCTCTCGCTCCTGCTGCTTGTCATCTGGATCCACTTACAAATAGGATTCGATGTGACGACCGCCGGGGTCAAAACACATGCGGTATATTCGTACCATTTTCAGGTACACGCGATCACAAATCCTTGGTCGTCCACGGCTGAAGCAGTGGTCTTGTAAGTCAAAGATTTCATGTCACACCGCAGGTTGCAGTCTAGCGGGTTAAAATCAGGAGAACACTGTTGCCCAAATCGTTGGTCCAGATGTTCTCAGATCACACGTCAAAATTGAGTTGGTGTGGCATAGTGCTAGAACCACAAGTTTTCACCTACATGCAATGGGACATCTTTCAAGAGACCAAGTAGTATGCCGTCAAGTAATCTTAACTACGCAGCACTTGTGGTCCAGTAACATGTCCATCCAGAAACCATTCCTGTTTAGACCGTATCGTTCCTGAATTACGTGAGAGCGTGCTGCAAACGAGTTTTCTTTAGCCCACATGTTACTGTTGTGGGATTTGAGGACACCTTCCCTGGGAACTTCGCATCATCCTTGAAAAGGACCGGCCACGAAAAGGGGTGTTTGTCCAAGCTATGGTGGAAACACCACCTGTATAACCGGGCTCATGGCGCCAATTCCTGTGACTGGATTGCCTGAACCTTCTGGGGGTGATACGGTTGTAGGTGCTGCTCATACATAACAGGCCAAACACTCTACTGATAAACATACAATATTTCCTTTTGAGTCATCAGATATCTAAATGGTGGGATGCGGCCCTCCACCATTTCCTATGCCGTGCTAACCTCTTCATCTCAGAGTACCACTTGCAACCTACGCCCATAATTATTTGCCGGATGTATTCCAATATCTGTCTTCCTCTACAGTTTTTCCCTCTACAGCTCCCTCTAGTACACTGGAGGTCATTCTGTGATGTATTAACAGATGTTCTGTCATCTTGTCCCATCTCCTTGTCAGTGTTTTCCACATATTCCTTTCGTCTCCGATTATGCGAAGAACCTCCACATTTCTTATCTTATCAGTCCACCTAATTTTCAACATTCGTCTGTAGCACCACACCTGAAATGCTTACCCCTATTTTTCTCAGAATTTCGAACATCTTGCACAGTTTTACATTGACGGAAGCTTTTTCCGGGTCGACAAATTCTAAGAACGTGTCTTGATTTTTCTTTAAGTCTTGCTTCCTTTATTAACCACAACGTCAGAATGCCTCTATGATGTCTTTACCTTTTCTAGAACCAAACTGGTCGTCATATAGCACATCCTCAATTTTCTTTTGCTTTCTTCTGAATATTATTCATGTCAGCAAATTGGATGCATGAGCTGTTAAGCTGATTGTGCGGTAGCTCTCCCACTTGTCAACTCTTGCAGTCTTCGGAATTGTGTGGACGATATTCTTCCGGAAGTCAGACGCTCCTACGCCATACTTAGACATTCTAGACACCAACGAGAATAGTCGTTTTGTTGCCAATTCCCTTAATGATTTTAGAACTTCAGATAGAATGTTATCTATCCATTCCGTTTTAATTGATCCAAAACACTCTTAAATTCTGATTCTAATACTAAATCCCCTATCTTTTCTAAATCGGCTCCTGTTACTTCTTCTATAACACCAGACAAATCTTCCCCCTCGCAGAGGTCTTGCATGTACTGTTTCCACCTATCCGTTCTCTCTTCTGCACGTAACAGTGGAATTCCCATTGCACTCTTAACGTTGCCACCCTTGCTTTTAATGTAACCGCAGGGTGCTTTGGCTTTTCTATTTCCTGAGATAGATAATCATTCTTTCTCGATTTCTTCACATTTTTCATGCAATCATTTCGTCTTAGAATCCCAGCGCTTCCTATTTATTTCATTCCTCAATTCCTCATTTCCTCAATTCCTCAATTCTTCATTTCTGTATTCCTGAATTTCCCTGAAGTTATTTGTACTTCCTTCTTTCGTTGATCAACTAAAGTATTTCTTCCGTTACGCAAGGTTTCTTCGTAGTTACCTTCGTTGTACCTATGTTTCACTTCCCAACTTCTGCGATTGCCCTTTTTAGAGATGTCCATGCTTATTTACTGTACTGACTATTGTGCTATTGCTCATTGCAGTATATATAGCCATAGAGAACCTCCAGCGTATCTCGTCATTCTTGACTATTTCCACATCCCACTTCTTTTTCATATTGATTCTTCCTGACTAATCTCTTAAACCTCCGCCTACTCTTCATCACTACTACTTTTTGATCTGAGTATATGTCTGCCCCTAAAATCATTGGGATAAGTGGCAACAAAATGACCATTCACGTTGATGTGTGGAATGTATAAGTATTGCGTGATAGCATCTGACTTTCGGAAAAATATCATTCACACAATACCGAAGACTGCAAGAGCTGAAAAGTGCGAGATTTACCACACAATCAGTTTAACAGCTCACGCATCCATGTAGCTAATATGAATAATATACAGAAGAAAGGAAAAGGAAATTGAGGATGCGCTAGGTGACGATCAGTTTGCCTTTAGAAAAGGTAAAGGCGCCAGAGAAGCAATTCTGACGTTGCGTTTGATAATGAAAGCAAGGCTAAAGAAAAATCAAAACACGTTCATAGATTTTGTCGACCTGCAAAAAGCGTTCGTCAGTGTAAAATTGGGCAAGATGTTCGACATTCTGAGAAAAATAGGGGTAAACTACACGGAGAGACGAGTAATATACGATATGTACAATAGACAAGAGGGAATTAAAAGTGGACGAACAAGAACGAAGCGCTCGTATTGAAAAGGTTGTAAGAAAAGGATGTTGCCTCTCGTGTCCACTGTTCAATCTGTACATCGAGGAAGCGATGATGGAAATAAAAGGAAGGTTCAGGAGTGGAATTAAAATTCAATGTTAAGGGATATCAATGATACGATTCGCTGATAACATTGCTATCCTGAGTGAAAGTGTAGAAGAATTACATGATCCGCTGAACGAAATGAACAATCTAATGAGTACAGAATATAAATTGAGATTAAATCGAAGAAGGACGAAATTAATGAGAAGTAGCAGAAATGAGAAGAACGAGAAAGTAGGTGAATTTAAGGAATTGTCGTACCAAGGCAGGCAGCATAATAACCAATGACGGACGAAGTGAGGGGGGACATCAAAAATAGACTAGCACTGGCGAAAAGGGCATTTCTGCGTAAAAGAAGTCTACTAGTATCAAACGTAGGTCTTAATTTGAGGAAGAAATTTCTGAGAATGTACGTCTGCAGCACAGCATTGTATGGTAGTGAAACATGGACTATGGCGAAACCGAAACAGAAGAGAATCGAAGCATTTGAGATATGATGCTAAAGGAGAATATTGATAATTAGGTGGACTGATAAGGTAAGGAATGAGGAGATTCTGCGCAGAACCGGGAAGGAGTATAATGAATGACAAGGAGAAGGGACAGGATGATAGGGTACTTGTTGAGACACCAGGGAATGACTTTCATGGTACTAGAGGGAGACGAAGAGGCTTATTCAGCATAAGACAACCTTGGTGACAGCGATGTTCGCCGGCCAGAGTGGCCGAGCGGTGCTAGGGGCTTCAGTATGGAACCGCGCGACCGCAATGGTCACAGGTTCGAATCCTGCTTCGGGCATGGACGTGTGTGATGTCCTTAGGTTAGTTAGGTTTAAGTAGTTCTAAGTTCTAGGGGACTGATGGCCTCCGCTGTTAAGTCCCATAGTGCTCAGAGCCATCTGAAACATTTGAACAGCGATGTTCCGATCAGGAGTGATGCTGCAGCGGACTTCAAATCCGCGTTGACATCACTAATTATCAGGTAGACCATAAGTCTACCTACGTCATTAGTAAACCTATATGTTAGGACTGGATAAAAAACCGCTCATTTACCTGTTACTGTGTTGGCGACAACGTCCTTTTACACATATGAACATACTCATCTGCCACTTGGCTTGAACTGTTACGTGGTTACACATTTAAGCCATGAGACAAGTGACACAGATGTATTCCTATTGAAGCTGAAGGCGACATCATACTTCTTCGTTAGTTCTGTTTGAGAATGAACATTATAATGTCACTCTTCACAGCATCGATTTAATTGTGAGTAAAAGACATAAACTTTTAGTGCTGCTCGTTATAACTATTAGAAGCCTAACTGTAACTATTAGAAGCGAGTTCAGACATTAGACCAGGGACTTGTGACCTTAATAATGGTAGACAATATATGCAATGTGAGAAGGATTCAATTGGTTTAATGAGCAGGCTATGGACATGGTATGTTATGCTAGCCAGCCCACTAATTACGATCGAAGTGTTCTACCATTAACTCGAACGAGTTCCTAACTCGAACTTACAAGTCGTGCCTCACTTCCGTGAGAGTTCTACAAAATCCATAACAGCAACTCTTTCGTTTTCGTGTCATTTGGTATGTCCAACTTTTCACCAAAACAATACGTGTGTGGACAGTGTGTTTGCCACAGAAGAGTGAAGTTAATTAATGTTCCTTTTTTATTTCTTCTTTTTCTAGGACTATGTTGTTATTTTCATTTTTGTCAACGACTGGCATGTAGGCCTGATCATAAAGAACTCGTTAACCCAATAACTTGAATACATTAAGTTTGCCCTTGAAACTTTATGTGTGTTTACTGATCGAGTGAATAGTTACGAACTAATGTTCATACGGACCATCAACTGCGTGGCAGTTTCCACATATTTGTAATCTTATAGTATTTTATTATGACAATGTGCTACATTAATCTCATCATTTTGCGTAAGTCTGTCCGTGTTTAATGTCACAATTTCGACACTTAATTACCAATATGTACCTCAACCCGTTTCTTCAGTGACACATGTACTTTTGTATAAGAGTTAATGCTTTTAATATTTAGCATATTTTCTTTGTAAGAGGGCGTTCTGTAAGTAATGCAACAAATATTTTTTCGACCAATTGTGGTTGAAAAAAATTAGAATTTGTTGTGAGACACCGTGGAATATTCCTGCTTCAGCTGCTGTAGTTTCATGAAGTTCCGCCAGGCGGCGTCGGTATATGTGCCATTCAAAATGGCCTCTAGAATTGAGGTGCGTTACAAACAGAGAGCTGTCATTGAGTTTATCTTGGCGGAAAGCAGAGCATCGCAGAGATTCATAGGTGGTTACAGAATGTCGACGGAGATGTGGTAGTGAAGAAAAGCTCGGTGAGTCGTTGGGCGACACGCCTGTCAGGCGGTTACAGAATGTCTACGGAGATGTGGCAGTGAAGTAAAGCACGGTGAGTCGTTGGGCGACACGCCTGTCATCATCTCAACAAGGTATCGCATACCTGTCCTATCTCCGGCATGCCGGAACGGCCGCACACAGCTGTGATTCCTGCGAGGTTGGAATGTACGACAGTCTCATTCGAGTTTTTGTATGTCCACCCTTTTTATCGCAGGTGTCGGAGACCGCGGACGTTCACTATTGTAAGAAAATGAAACACCTTCTTCCGTCCTTATGATCTTATTTTTTGTGTAGCTATCGGGTCCGACGCATCAAGGTGTCGTCTTCAGGCCTTAGCTTAAGCTGAAGATGTTATCACCATCCATATATATATATATGTATGTATATGCTGCATGAGTGGCCAACATAACTGGTTTACGCAGACTATTTGTAACCATGACGTCAGCATTCCAACCATCAACTGCCAACTGACTGGAGAAACATTTCAAATACAAAATCCAAAGATATGTCACATGTTGGCCACTGATGCAGCGTATATATTGATCGTGATAACTCCTTCAGCATCAACTAAGGCCTGAAGATGGTGCACTGAAGCGCCGAAACTGGTAGCTAGAGAATAAATAAGATCATAAGGACGGCTGTAGGTGTTTCATTTTCTTACAACAGTCTCATTCGAAGTGATCGACGGATCACAATCGAACATCTCGCTATACAACTAAACGTCTCTGTTGGTAGTGCTGACACACGCGTCCACCAACAGGGGTACTCAAAGCTGTGTACCCACTGGCTTCCTAGCCGCCTAACGAACGACCGACCACAAGGAGCAACGAAGGATCAACTCAGTGGAGTTTCTTGCGCATTACGAGGCAGAAAGTGACAATTTTTTGTTGAAATTCGTAACAGGCGATGAACCATAGTTTCATCACCTCGAGCGGAAAATAAAAACGGCTGTCTGTGGAGTGGCGCCATACTATCTCACCTCAGAAGAAAAAGTTAAAAGCGGTACCCTCCGCTGTTAAAGTCATGATGATGGTTTCTGGGACTCCGTAAGGATCATTCTCTTTGATGTCCTCCCTCATGGTGCAACGATCAACTCTGGGGTGTACTGTGCTACCTTCAGGAAACTGAAGAAATGGCTTCAGCATGTTAGTCGCCATACGACGAACTGTTCCTTTTCCACGACAAAGCATGGCTCCATACAACTATGCGCACCAGAGAGGGGTTCAAGAACCCTCGCTGGTCTGTTCTTTGTCACCCACTCTGTACACTGGATCTTGCAGCTTCCAACTTCCTTCTATTTGGTCCGATGAGTGATGCACTCAACAGCAAGCAGTCGTGGATGATGGGAAGTTACTGATGCAGCCAGACGTTACATCTGACGACGACCATTGGAGTGGTACCTTACGGGCATAGTGAATCTGCCAGTAACGTGGCGTCAGGCTGTCACACTTAACGGAGTATAAAAGTATGCTTTTATAGCCAAAAGATTTCGCAATAATTTTGGAATTTTGAACAAAACGAACCTGCTTTCAGAAAACAAAATGTGTTGCATTACTTTTTGAATGCCCCTCCTATATAGCATGACACAGTACGACAATGTACCATTTTGTGATACTAATTAGATTTCGTAGTTGTATTTTCGTAACTTTGCTGTAGGGAAATACATAGCTAGTTCGTACAACCGCTTGCCCATAGGATTCTCTGTTTTCTTTGCCATCTCCTCCTCAAAGGCCTTTAATATTCGAGCATAGCAAACGCCAGTCCTTTGATTTTATCCCTAATGATCTCCTGAGTATTACTGCAATGACGAATCTGCCCATCCAGTAGGCTGATAACACACGAAATCGAACTGGGCTGTTTATAATGGGAGAAAATTTCTGAATTTGACATTCCACAGTGCTGCTGGTCATCAGTATCGGTGCTGTGACGCGAATGTGTGAGCCAATGAGTCCTGACACAGAAAATACAGTGTACCAACCTCTGGTTAGTTAATTGACAAACAGTAAGCGATGGTGGAGAAGTTTTCGCATGTTTCCCCTGCCTTTTGGCGTATTCAGCAAAATTCTTGCTCGTCACTGTGGCGAGAGTCGTGAATCCTTCTCTCAGGTCGTCGGTTTTTGTAAGTAGAGGGAATCGTAGAGGAGACAAGGAGTCGGAGTGGAGGTGTTTTGCCGAAAAGTCATAGAGAAACAGAGGAGCACTCTGTCGCAGCCTGGAGTACTTCGCTATGTCTTGGGTAAATGTCAGTTTCAGTGTTAGCGCTGCCTTGCTCTGAGCAGCATACAATTTGCGAGATCTCTTTCACAAACAGTGTTGCTTCTTTAGTGGTTTCACTAATTGGAATGTTTCTTCCGTTTCTCACTTTGCATTAGCGAGGTGCACAGATTTTGGAAAGCCAGTCACGGTTCCATTGCAATCTTCGCTGTTGTTTGAGCTACCTACCAGCCTTTAACAGTACGTTCTGCACAAATTGAGCTTCACTCAAGCAGTCTTTTGCTTTGTTTTTGGGTACCTCAAAGTGTATTCCATTGAGTAACTGACTTTGTTAATCAGTCCACTCCGATTCGTATAAAATGTGTTGCACAATAAACTCATTTTGAGGTCTGTTGTATTTTTGGGCTTGAAGTAAGCAGTCATAAATTCATACGTTACACCTTAGGAGCGTTTTTGGTTTTGTGACTTATCTTGCATCTGTCTTTAAGGTGACAGTAATTTAAAAATAAAATATGAACGGGCTTTTCTGCATAGCTGAACTGAGCTCTCACTCTGATGATGTTCCGTTGTAAAATAGGTTTCCCTACTTGAAATAATTAACGTTTGCTGTAGGAAATTTGATTCATTTATGTAACTAGTGACTAATGAGAATTGCGCTCATTTGTATTCACCTTGTTGTTGAGAGATTCAGTTGCTCTAACTAGCGCGTTTAGTTGCTTAAATGTTGTACGAGACGTGCACTCGATAGTATAACGTTGATGTTTTGAGTACGTAAATGTGGTAGGTTATTTGCACTCTCCATTGCCGGGCCCCAGAACGTCAGCAGAAAACACAAAACTAAAACATGGTAATAATTCATGTCGACCCATAACCAGGATCCTTACCACTGTAATTGTCTGATAAAGGCAGATAGAAATGCGTGATCAGACGCTAATTATTGTGCAGAATATTGTTTTAGCGATCCTTTTGCGGTCACCGCTTCACTTGCTTGCATGTTTTTTTCAGTAGTGGCACTTGTATGACGGGGACATTTTCTTGATGTTTTATTATGTTAGGTGTGAAGATTAATTCAATTGTGTGTGAAGCTACTTTCTGTGCGTGGTGTTTATTTGTTTATTGCACTTTTTGTTACGTCTGTTCGTTGAGTAGTGGATTAGATTTGTGGTCTTTAGGCCATTAAAATGAAAAATCGAGCTACGTCGAGAGAGGCTATGAAAATTACGAGAGACGAAAATCCTGTGGATACACAGACGAGGTACTGGCAGAAGTAAAGCTGTGAGTACCGGGCGTGAGTCGTGCTTCTGTAGCTCAGATGGTAGAGCACTTGCCCGCGAAAAGCAAAGGTCCCGAGTTCGAGTCTCGGTCGGGCACACAGCTTTAATCTGCTAGGAAGTTTCATATCAGCGCACACTTCGCTGCAGAGTGAAAATCTCATTCTGGAAACATCCCCCAGTCTGTGGCTAAGCCATGTCTCCGCAATATCCTTTCTTTCAGCAGTGCTAGTTCTGTAAGGTTCGCAGGAGAGCTTCTGTAAAGTTTGGAAGGTAGGAGACGAGGTACTGGCAGAAGTAAAGCTGTGAGTACCGGGCGTGAGTCGTGCTTCGGTAGCTCAGATGGTAGAGCACTTGCCCGCGAAAGGCAAAGGTCCCGAGTTCGAGTTTCGGTCGGGCACACAGTTTTTATCTGCCAGGAAGTTTCACTTGGTTAGGAAATTTTTAACACACTTTGTTGGCGGAGAGCTACCAATCAAAATTTGTATGGCCCGACTCAAAAACAGCCAACCAAGCTATCCCAAGGACACTCCAATTAATTAGTAGGCACTTGAGTGGTGAAGCCATTAGTGATTGCCAGTAAACCAAAACCGCGGCGGAACAGAACCGAATGCGCTTCGACATCATGAGAGCCCCGCCCCTTGCAGCGACGAGTTTCCACTCGTATGTCATATATTTCTGCACGATCCTTAAGCGAGATTAACATTAGGATCATCTGTTTTGGTGAGCTGATCCAGTTATCCACAAACTCGATGCCAACCCAGCACTGACAATCGCCCACTACAGTGGAGGGAAACGACTTAGAGGCGTTTACCTTAATTCTGTTTGACCTGACTGAATTTCAGCTTCAGGAGGAGTGGGCGTGTATTGCATACGACAGGGGTCAATACGGAATTGGTTGTAGTATCGGGCGAGCCAACTCCAGTGCAGGTTAGAATAGCACTAGGCAACGGAAGTCGTGTTTTAAAAGCCAAATTGGCAGATTTAAGTTAAAATTAAAAGTCGAGATCGCAGTAATATCTGTTTATTTACCGGTTTCGGATCATATTCAGAATTTTTTGTCCCCCTACGGCTGGAGCTGGCAGCCCCTCGGTTTTCTTGTGGTACCGCGATCATCGGTAAATAAACAAATATTGTCGCGATCTCGATTGTTCATTTTAACTTAAATATACCATCAGCTTCCTACTCTCCACAGATTATGTTGTCTAAATTTACAAACTTGCGGAACCAAAGGCCTTGAAAGTTTAAGACAAAGGTGCCTTAGAATAACGGAATGTCAGCATCCCCAAGGAAGTGAGGAAACAAAACCGTTGAAATAATAGGGAATCCCGTTCTAATCAGCAGTGCTTAGATATTTAGGGAAATGTTCCTTACCCATAAGTATCAGATAGTACTGGCTATAACACTATACACGACATATTCATCTCTTGATAGTCAGAAACTTATTGATATTTACCACAGTTTTTATTTATTGTTCAGTTACAGCTGCACATTTTTAAATAGATTAAGCGTTCGATCACTCAGGATCACGTTCAGATCGCCACGCGGGACTAGCCGAGCGGTCTAAGGTGCTGCAGTCATAGACTGAGAGGCTGGTCCTGGCGGAGGTTCGAGTCCTCCCTAGGGGCATTGGTGTGTGTGTTTGTCCTTAGGATAATTTAGGTTAAGTAGTGTGTAAGCTTAGGGACTGATGACCTTAGCAGTTAAGTCCCATGAGATTTCACACACATGTTCAGATCTAAGTAGTACTCTGATTTGTTGTTCCGAATGGAAAGACGGGTTGCTAACGCAACTTTTTAAATTTGAGGATGATCCTGAGTTAACGAAATACGTAACATAATGTAAAGTGTGAAATAAAGTGTGCAACAGAGACTGAAAAGAAATAACAATTATCTTTTATTAGCTGAAAGTTTCTTGTTCTCGTGTATGTCTATTTTCCTTTGTATGTGCAATATGAAGCGTTCTCGGTTTTGTTTGGTTAAGTGATGCATGAAGTTGTTTTGGTTGCAGGAACGTTTTTGCACGTTCGTGTGTATTTTTGAGAACGTGTGTGTGTGCTGATGTACACACTACTTGTTGTTTTCATCCTTACATCCATTTGGTGGAGGTCTTTTCATTGTCAGAATGCTAAGTCCTTTTTTCTACAGTTACATTGAATGTGATGCAACGGTGAACTACAAGAACCATTAGCATCGTTTGCTGGAGGGTGTCCTCCAAGTTTTGTTTGAGAAGCATCGAAAGAACTGCACAACGTAATAAAGTATCTATATTATTCTGTTCGAGATTTACCTTCTCTTTGTTATCTCTTGTACGGCGCCTGATCCTTGCTTTCAAAAATTGGCATTTCCAAGAATGGAAAGCTTTGTTTACTACCAAGAGATTTCGGAATTATCCTACTTGAGGGGGACTGTTGATCTCTGCTACAGGTAAACAGATTTTGGAAGGGTATAACCTTACGCTTTTGTTGGAGAGAGAGCACTTTTTAATGTGTGTCATGGTGATATTGTACTTGGACTTTCCACCGGCTGCGAGCATGCGCACCGGGGAAATTACCGTCTGGTACAAATTACGAGGGATATTCGGAAAGTAAGTTCCGATCGGTCAAGAAATGGAAACCCCTCTGAAAATCTAATAAAGCTTTGCAGGTATGTGTTCTACAGTGTCTCTAGCATGCCGGTCGGTTGCATCACTTCCCTCTTTTTAGTTCTGAGAGCATGGTGAGCACATAAAGATGCGTAGAAAATAGTATATCCCGCTAAGTATGAGGCGCAGGTGAGAGATTTCGCCTGATGTTCTGCATCCCACATCGCAGAACTGTCATACGAATCCCACTTCGTGACAATTCTCTGTCACAATCTGCAGGGGCAATGAAAATGACACTCCCACTACAGCCGGTAATTGGCTTTCTCTGTGTTTCATCTCTGCTCACTTTAATTACTGGCTATGAAGATAACATTTTCGCACAGACAATGAGCTATAGATGAGCGTACAGAATTGGCGGGAAATACAGGCGCCTGCGCTCTATAACGAGGGTATTGGAAAGTTAGTACAAAGCTACCACAAATGTCGGAGTGGTGACTATGTAGAGAAATGCCTGGAACCTGTAGCTAACTGTTGCAGATAAAACGTTTCTGATTATCACAGTGGTTTACATTTGCCTTACTATTTTTAATTATTACCGTGAGCCACCATTCGAAGTCATAAGAGCACAGAGCAAGCTCGATGAGATATTTATGTTGCGATTTGTGAACACGTCTTGCCGTCACCCTAACGAATTGTTTCGTGAAT
Organism: Schistocerca americana; assembly: GCF_021461395.2. Taxonomy (NCBI): domain Eukaryota; kingdom Metazoa; phylum Arthropoda; class Insecta; order Orthoptera; family Acrididae; genus Schistocerca; species Schistocerca americana. The sequence goes on along the minus strand of NC_060121.1, from coordinate 819,246,509 downwards.
GCAGTGTGTGGATTTCATCACCCTTGACAGTCACGTAACAATTCCAAATCATGACTGTCAGTCACAAGGAATGACCTGAGAACCAGTGCACTGAATGTATGTTTGGAAGTGTGTTTTATTGGAGGGGGGCAGTGAATAGATATTCATTCTTCTTGCTTGTTGAACAAGACTACAGCCGTTCTTTCTTAGCACTTGGACTCTGTGGTGGAAACAGTGCCCATTTTTGAATAAAAGTCAATTTAGATACAAAAGACACTACGATGATCGACTAAAATTTTAGTATCGACACAGCCTGCCGAAAAGATGAGAGACTGTACTCATTTGATCCTTCTAGTGTCTCAGACTCAGCGGTATGACTTCAATTTGACAGCAGCTGACCGAGGCGAATGACCACGAGAGGAGAGTTGCCGAGTGGAGCCCGTACCCGCAGCATATCTCTCAAGAGACGGGAAGGCGCGTGCCCCATGTATCACACAGCCTCGCCCAGCTGTGAACACAGTTTGTTGACACAGCCTGTCAGCAGCCTGCACATCCTGTCCGTCATTCTCGTATGAGGCGAACAATTTACCCACAATAAGCCAGCTCAGTTTTGCATGTTATTGTCCCCCACAAACACTTATGCATAAACACATATTTCGCTTCTTTTTCAAACCACTGGACATGCACGACGATACGCACTGAGGTACTAGACTAAATGAATTTTGGCATAAGAAATTTTTTAAGCCAATTGTGCTCGTGTTTAATTTAGTGAGTACTTCTTTTTAATTTGTGCCAGTGGCTAGCCAAATGAGCCAAACAATTAGCGTTCAAATGATCAAGTAATTTGAAACACGTTCTTGAAACATAATGTTACTTGATACTATTAACTCTTTAACGTGACATTTTGAGCCTACCACGTAAAACATAGGCTGAAGATTCTGTTGTATTCATTTTTAATTGATTTTGGGACGAGGTTTCTCAAATCTAATTTTTTATTTTTTTATCGTTGAATAGAAATTTGCTATGAGTTTATGTCCTTTATATTTCTAATGTTTAATTTTAAGTATAATTCTTTCTCTAGTCATACCATTAATCAGCTATAGTTAAGTATCGCCATCAAGGGAACTTTACTCTTTCAAAAAAAGTGAAATGGATGATGTGACAATGCAATCAGTATCACTTTGTGATACAAATTAATATTCGCAGTAGTGTTAACTTTGCTGCTAGGTAACAGATAGCAAGTAGCTTCTGGAGTAATACTCTTACATTCCTTTACCCTGAAATGTCCTGCTTGGTGTAAAGCCTCGATCATATTGGCGCTTTGAAACGGAGTAGTTTCCAACACGATTTGCACCTGTGGGTTCGCACGACTGCACGGCCAAAGATGGAATTGTTTCCCTTGTCAGCAGCTCAGCGTGCGCCTTCGATATTCTACCATCGCGACCGCAGGTCAACTGTTACTGATGGCGTGACGAATGTGTGCATAACGTAAGCTAAAGGAAACACACGAAACCTACCTTTTACCATTTCAAATGTGAGGAAATTACTGGATTTTAGAGAGCAGATGTTGTCATCCCATCCTATTTGGTCACCAGCATTTGTGCTGTGGCACCAATGTCACAGCCAATGTGTGATGACAAAGCAGATACCTTGTACCAACGACTGGTTGGTAAACTGACATACAGTAAGTGATGGTGGAGAAGTTTTGGCAGCCTTCCTCTGAGTTTTGATGTATTGAGGGAAATTCTTCCTCGTCGCAATGGTGTAAGTCGAATCCTCCCCTCCAAATCGGTTTTGAGAACACAGAGGAATCTAGAGGAGTTGCGTAGTCAGTATAATAGCGCGCGGCCCAGAAGTAATATATAGAGAGAAGCGCCCAGTCGCAGCCTGTCGAACACTGCTGAGTGTTGGGTAAGTGTCGATGTCAGCGTTAGCGATGCCTTTGCTCTGAACAGCCCAAAATTTGTGAGATTTATTCCGCAACTTCTGTTGCTTCTTCAGTGGTTTCAGTTACTTTGATCTTCGATCCGTTTTTTACCTAGCACTTGCCAGTTGTACAGATTTGGAACGCCAGTCGCGATTCAGTAGCAGTCTCCTATGTAGTTTGAGGTACCTACCAGCTATTGACAGTACACTCTATACAAACTGAGCTTCACTTAAGCTCTCATGTGTTGTACATTTGCATACATCAACGTGTATTCTGTTGTAGCACTGACTTTGTTAAACGGTCACTTCTGATTCACATAAATCGGGAATATAGTTCAAATGGCTCCAAGCACTATGGAACTTAACATCTGAGGTCATCAGTCCCCTAGAACTTAGACCTACTGAAAGCTAACTAACCTAAGGACATCACAAACATCCATGCCCGAGGCAAGATTCGAACCTGCGACCGTAGAGGTCGCGGGGTTCCAGACTGAAGCGCCTAGAACCGCTCGGCCACAGCGGCTGGCACTGGAATGTAGTGAACTCATTTTTAGATCAATTACGTTTTTTATCTTGAAGTAAGCAGTAATTTTTAATGTAATTACGTGAATTCTTATAGCAATTTTGTACAGAACATTAATTGTAAATTTTTTAATTGTGGTACAGACATGGGAAAAATAAACTCATACAGTAATGCTAAGGAGAGTATTATCGCTTTTATAATCTTTGTTACAATTGTCCAGGTTAGGCAACCTTAATTCTTTTTTTTAAAAAGGAAAAGTTACCAAATTTTCTCGCACCCTACGTACTGCTGTCAATGCGTGGAACGCTCTCCATGTACAGTGAATGGCACGCGTTCCACTGCAGAACCGGTGCCCCTACTTGGACTATTTAATTTGTGCTGTGGAAAATTTTATTAATTTATATAACAGATGGCTAAGGAGAATTTTTATTTGTATTTACCTCAGTGCTGCGAGTATAGGGAGAATTAGTTGATGTAAATAGCGCAGTTTGTTGGTATAATGTTGTACTAGGCTTGAATTTGCTTGTATAACGTTTCTATGTTGAGAACGTAAGTATGGTATGCTCTTTGCCCACTCCATTGCCGAGCCCCAGCACGTCTCCATCACACAACACACAAAATACCGAGAACACGAAAATATTTCACACATTTCGTATGAAGCAATAAGTATATTCTTTGATACTTTACAAGTTTGTACTTCTATCTGATCATACAACACAAGCGTGGTATAATTTACTTTTATTATAGTTTTTTAATAATATACAAGTGCTTCCATATGTCAGTGTATTTTTATGGGAATTTTTTCAGTTTGAAGAACCACGTAGTAGAATATGTTTCCAATAGAATGAATGCTTTGGTATTGTGATACAGTAAGTGCGGGTGTAGTAACCAACTTCTCAATTGATTTAGAGTATGTGTGTATTTTGAACACAATTCATCCTAGTATATGTCAGATCATCTAGGCATTGTCTTCAGTCATAATCATTTTACACTAATTACTCTGTGGGTATACTATTGTTTTAGTTCGTATATCCTTTTTATTACACGTATTCCAAATAAATATACCCGTTACACCAGTGAATATGACTGTGTGGAAGCTTCTGTATAAATGTACTTGTGGATTTCGATATTGTTGTCTTGGCATCAGGTCAGCTTTTTCCACCCATGATTCAAAGCATAAAAAGCATCGGTCGGCGATCATGCAAAACACATGCCCAGCAAAAAGCCTTTCATTAATTTGTGCTACACACTGATCTGAGCATAACTTCATCAGCACCCATTTTGAAAGCGATAAGCAAGTGATGTTATAAAACAGCTGAAACTGCCGTTTCCATTGATTTATATTTAGTCTTTCTAATGTTACTTCACATCATCAGAAAAAGCAAGAAAAAAAGATGTATATGAAGTTTGAAACCTACTTACATCAAATAAAGACTGGACAGAATTATTTCCGTCAGCCCCAACTCGTTCCGCCCCAATACTACACTTCAGATTAATAATTTTTATGCAGTATAACAACTGACGAATTCAACGTTTTATGTAACTAACGTATAGCGAATTCCGCGTGCTTTATGATTCCATGTCATTTAAGGGCATATAATTAACAAGGAAGGGCTTATCTTGCATTGACATTCACCAAAAATACAACTGGAAACACGAAGGACAAATGTTTAGTTACAAGTCTCACTCCAGACCAAGTCAAAATGTACGTCGCGCCGTTCCTTGCATTCAGAGATGTAGTCACACGTCACTGAAATTCTTCGTACCAATCTCCAGTTTAAAATACAGCACAGTCCCTTTGTGTCCCCCACCCAGGTTTGCCCCGAGTTCCCCTGTGCTACACAGTCCATCTCAAACCTAACAGCACTAAGTATCGATGGTTGCACTACTTTTCTGACGTGGAGGGAATGAATAGTGAAAGACAATGAAATGAAAACAAGAAATGTGGAAAAAAGTAAGGAAGTTCCCATGGAACCTTTTGCAGCGTAGTCGAAATAACATTGAGAATATGTGGACCCGACTAGGAACAATCTGCCGATGGGCTGACACATTTCATTTAAACTCATACCGCTGCCTGCAGTCACCACAGTCCCACAAAGCTGATTATAATAAATGTACATGTTCTTATTACAACATACTACAAATCGAGCATGCAGCAGATCTCATGGTTCATGCAGTCAACCCCTGAGACCATTGAAAATGTAGTTGAAGGAAAGCGCTCTTCAGCAGTGGATGAGAAATATTAGGGACTTTCCTGTCGAAGGGCTTGCCACAGGAAACGGAAATTCCTCCTTCCACGGAAGGTGGAAAACGGTACAATTTTCCGAGAATTAATACGTTGCAAAAATAAGAAGGTTAATAATAATGATGATAAAATTGTTCAAATTGTTTAATGTCGATTAGTTAAATCTCTGGCCGTATGGCTATCTAATGAAGTGACACTAATTTTCTTATGAACTTGCCATCCATTATGATTATCTCCTTGCTAACACTGGCTCTAGCAAATTAATAACACAGATAAAGGATTAATTTTTCAGCACTCTGACGAAAGGGGCAATGTTTCAAGCAGTAAACAGTCCTATGTTCTTTCCTTCAGTGTTAATATACTTCGTTTCCTGTTATTCAAGGAAAAATCGCGCAAGACCTAAACTAGATTCATCAAATCCATTCCATTGGTGTGTTATCATCATTTCATTATCTAAATGCAACATTAACTTCCAAACAAATAGAAATGGTTTTAGGAACCTTGTAACATCCACTAGATAAATTTTAGCTACAGTGCGACGAGAGGAAATTATGCCTTTAACAGTTATAAACATTACCTATTCGACATATGAAGAAACAGTGAAAACGATGATAAATATTAATTATTTATATAATATTTTATGATTTCATTGGATATATCGATGTGTATCACACAAAGACAATGATAATTGTAAATTCCTTTTATGATCTGCGTTTGTCTTCCTTTGTTTTTACCTCTTGTTGGTTGGCTTTTGTAGGTTCAGGACGCAAGACGCATATCAAACTGAGGTCCATTAAGAAATTGTAATTATTTGTTAATTATTACTTGAGAATAGAGTTCATTATTATTATAAATATGAGTGAATAATTATTTGTATCTTTAATTCCTCTATCAGTAAGCATTATCTGTGTTAATTATTTCTTTCCGCTGCAAGGAGCGCAGCCATTGATGATAGCAATTTGTATCGCGTTTTTTTGTCTGTGTTTTCTTACAAAAAAAAACCAAATGTTCGCTTGATGAAGTCCTACTATTTGCTCTAACAATAGAAAGTCTCTATCAATTGTCTGCGGCCATCTTAACAATTATCTCAGCGGCAAATTCAAATTACGCAACTCTGCAGACATAAATGCCGAAGGTAATACAAATGTGTAAAAATAAATGTGCACCGGTGGTCCCGAACTCATTTTAATGAAAATAATTCGAATCCGATTGGTTGTTTAAGAACAGTGCTCATAGCACGATCCTTATAACAAACTTTTCTGGCTGATTTATGGAGCCGAAATTAATTATGCACGAGTAGCGAAGAATATTGTTTCAGGTAACAAACGTCAGTGTTGTGCGCGGCTGATAGTCGGTAGTTTTAATGATAATTTTGCTGAAAATAACTGTTCCAATCATAATCAATAGTTGTATAGAATCTGTTGTATGAACTGTGATTTAGTGACACTTACACAACTTACAGACAACATTTTAACACGACTTTAACTTGGAGTTCTTTAGCAACTTTACCAAATCTTTAGCCGGGAGAAAAATTATTTAATAATTACTAAGTGTAATGAAATAAGATTATCATTTTCATTTACAAATTAACAAAATACCAAGCCACCGAATAACACAGCGAACGCCACAACTTCATTTCCTGTCATTCAAGGATAAATCACGCAAGACCTAAACTAGATTCATCAGATCCATTCCCTCGGTGTGTTATCATCATTTCATTGTCTAAATGCAACATTAACTTCCAAACAAGTAGAAATGGTTTTAGGAAGCTTTAGGTGAACTGGTAAACAGACTGACGGAGTAAATCGTTATGTGTTTTTCTTTCACAATGGCGTGCTTGAAGTAAATATTACTGTCTCGGGAGATCACCTTTCAAAACAAGAGTTGGGGCTTTCGTGATTGCACCATAAGAAAGCACTGAAAGATGTTGTAATGAAGCCTGCAGCGGCTAAGGAGAAACAAATTCTCAGCGAGCACGGAGCCTCTGAAATGTGGCCCAAGCTGTGGCAATAGAAGCCCAGTGGGAGGATGTCTTTCGCAGCAAATGGACGCCCATCAGCCAACTAATAGAGGTCGGTTCCCAAGTAGCCTCCTACCATCGATTCGGGTCGCCGTGCGGGCCACGCCCCGGAACAGGCGCTGTCAGTCTCGGCGGATCCGAGCCGCAGATTTCGTACGGCGCATGCTTTATGGAGCGTCCAAGCATGCTTCCTTTGCAGTGAGGAGTATTCAGAGTAAATGCTCCTAAAAAAGCAACATAAATTTTTATACATGAATGGTATGTCGATTTTATCATTAAGAACACATACTTAACATTACTGCGTCTCCTGTACAGCAGCAGCATGCAAATAATTTAGTCTGAAATTTCACCTCCAGTGCTTGTCGAGAATGTAGCCCATATCGACATTCAACTTCGAAATCTCTGGAACGCAGTCAGGACGCTGAGACAACATTTTCAGGAACGAGGATGAGGAAATACCATATTGCTTGATTATACGAGCTTCGGAGTTACACAATACACGCAATCTTCCCCACCGTCGATATTTTGCTCTCTGGTTACTTTATGAGGTGACCACAATGTTTGTATGAGGAATTTACTAGGGTAAGTCAAAAAGTACCAGCACAACATCTTTATAAATTATTGCATCAGTAAAAATTAGATGACATCATACCAACAACGTCACTGTTTTTCAATGCACTTTCTGCTTTGTTGCACAAGATCTCCAATTCCCTCAGAAGGAAATCAGTAAAGCAGCATGCCACCGCTTCCTCCACCTCTTGACCAGAGGTGTATCAACTCCCTCCTGAGTCACCTTGAAGTGAACCGTATCATTCATAACCCGTCGGGACGAAATAAAACTGTCTACAAGCAGCTCCAGCGTCTCAAAATCCATATTCTAAATAGTTTGAACGGAGCACTGTAACGCTGACTGTTTACTGTAGACCGTTTTTCCAGGTAATGTTTCAGAATTGTTTCTCGTGCGTCGCAATAATCTGTGAGCATCACTCGTCCTGCACTGAGTTGACTATTGAAATTTTTCGATTGAGAATCCTAGGTATTTCCATTCTGGCACTTGTTCAGTTGTTCAAAGTGAAGATTAGGTTCAATAACGTTTCGTCCTCTTTATCACAGACTTAAAAGTGTTGACGATTCTCAGATATTAGCGCTTGTAGCCTTTGTTTCGTTGTTTTGTGATCCATCTTCAGTAGACTTTAGGGAAAGCTTGCCTGTTATGGAAGATGTGGTAATGAGAAATGTGGCTCATGTTTTGCTAACCACTTAACCAACTGCAAGTACGCCACGGAGTTGCCCGATGTTGGGATCGGTGGTAGGTCGTCCCCTTCTTTCTTTGTTCTTCACGCTTGTGCGGCCGCTTCTTAATTGTTCAGTCTACGGGTAAAAACTTGAGTGAAACAGTGTTCTCGTTTTGCGTTGAAAGTCTCCCACGGCATCCGCTCTTGAGACAGACAAAAAAAAAAAAAAAAGTAATTAGAAAACGCTGCTCTTCTTTGATACGGCCGGCTGGTGTGGCCAAGCAGTTCTAGGCGCTACAGTTGGGAACCGCGCGACCACTACGGTCGCAGGTTCGAATCCTGCCTCGGGCATGGGTGTGTGTGATGTCCTTAGGTTAGTTAGGTTTAAGTAGTTCTAAGTTCTAGGGGACTGATGACCACAGATGTTAAGTCCCATAGCGCTCAGAGCCATTTGAACCATATTTTTCTTCTTTGATGCAGTAGACAGTGAAGCAACTTTGTTTCCCTCTTCATAAGAGCAACTTAAACTATATATGTAAGACTACGTTTTATCTGAACGCAGCTCATCACGGTTTCCTCACTGCATAAGCTACAGATCTCCCCTGTAAAGAAAAACATCACGATTCTTTTGCGGAGTCCGATATTTTCTGTTGAAAAAGTTGTCAGAACTTCTGACGGGCGTTCATCTCGTCTGCTTTCCGGCTTTATTTTACTTTTGACAGCTCTCGCGTGGCGGTGGTTTTAGCTTTTACCATGGGCTTGTCCCCTGCACAATCCGCTGAAGATCGTTGCGTATCTCCGTCACATGGTACCATAACGTACTTTTCCGTTTCTTTTTATTCTCCTGTCTCCAGCACCGTTTGAGGCAGACTCGGATTGCTGTGTTGGCTTTGCATGCTTGCTGTTCTTTTGTCTTACCTTTATGACGTCGTTGGCATTCGTGAGGTATACAAATAAATTATATATATATATATATATATATATATATATATATATATATATATAGTTACCGTTAACTGAATTGAATGTAATTTTGTTAATTTCTATTTATCGTGGCAAAGCAAGGCTTGAGAGGATTTCGATTATTGCCGTGGAGCGGCCAGGATAAAACTTACCGAACTCATGGAATCTATATACACTCCTGGAAATTGAAATAAGAACACCGTGAATTCATTGTCCCAGGAAGGGGAAACTTTATTGACACATTCCTGGGGTCAGATACATCACGTGATCACACTGACAGAACCACAGGCACATAGACACAGGCAACAGAGCATGCACAATGTCGGCACTAGTACAGTGTATATCCACCTTTCGCAGCAATGCAGGCTGCTATTCTCCCATGGAGACGATCGTAGAGATGCTGGATGTAGTCCTGTGGAACGGCTTGCCATGCCATTTCCACCTGGCGCCTCAGTTGGACCAGCGTTCGTGCTGGACGTGCAGACCGCGTGAGACGACGCTTCATCCAGTCCCAAACATGCTCAATGGGGGACAGATCCGGAGATCTTGCTGGCCAGGGTAGTTGACTTACACCTTCTAGAGCACGTTGAGTGGCACGGGATACATGCGGACGTGCATTGTCCTGTTGGAACAGCAAGTTCCCTTGCCGGTCTAGGAATGGTAGAACGATGGGTTCGATGACGGTTTGGATGTACCGTGCACTATTCAGTGTCCCATCGACGATCACCAGTGGTGTACGGCCAGTGTAGGAGATCGCTCCCCACACCATGATGCCGGGTGTTGGCCCTGTGTGCCTCGGTCGTATGCAGTCCTGATTGTGGCGCTCACCTGCACGGCGCCAAACACGCATACGACCATCATTGGCACCAAAGCAGAAGCGACTCTCATCGCTGAAGACGACACGTCTCCATTCGTCCCTCCATTCACGCCTGTCGCGACACCACTGGAGGCGGGCTGCACGATGTTGGGGCGTGAGCGGAAGACGGCCTAATGGTGTGCGGGACCGTAGCCCAGCTTCATGGAGACGGTTGTGAATGGTCCTCGCCGATACCCCGGGAGCAACAGTGTCCCTAATTTGCTGGGAAGTGGCGGTGCGGTCCCCTACGGCACTGCGTAGGATCCTACGGTCTTGGCGTGCACCCGTGCGTCGCTGCGGTCCGGTCCCAGGTTGACGGGCACGTGCACCTTCCGCCGACCACTGGCGACAACATCGATGTACTGTGGAGACCTCACGCCCCACGTATTGAGCAATTCGGCAGTACGTCCACCCGGCCTCCCGCATGCCCACTATACGCCCTCGCTCAAAGTCCGTCAACTGCACATACGGTTCACGTCCACGCTGTCGCGGCATGCTACCAGTGTTAAAGACTGCGATGGAGCTCCGTATGCCACGGCAAACTGGCTGACACTGACGGCGGCGGTGCACAAATGCTGCGCAGCTAGCGCCATTCGACGGCCAACACCGCGGTTCCTGGTGTGTCCGCTGTGCCGTGCGTGTGATCATTGCTTGTACAGCCCTCTCGCAGTGTCCGGAGCAAGTACGGTGGGTCTGACACACCGGTGTCAATGTGTTCTTTTTTCCATTTCCAGGAGTGTAGTTTAAAAACATGAACTTTAACGTAAATTAATTATCTGTTGGAATTTAAAAAGGTTCTTATAACGAAATCTCTCACATTTACAGTTAACACAGAAAAATAAATTAATACTTCCGCGCGTAATGGCCGACCAGAGGCTGTATCGGAAGATGAACTCGCGGCGCAAATTACTGAAATAATGCTTATTAAAAATAATTAGCCACTGCGAGCATTTGAGGTGACAACTATTACAAAGAAATTCATTTTGTAATAATAATAAGTTTATTTTAGTAATAAATAGGAATAACTTACATAAAATATGTGTAGCCGCTCAATGGCTGCCTTCCGTATAGCGAAACAAAACTGTGTGTACCACAAAATACGTCCTTCCTCCTCGGCCGTACAATCGCGTCTCTTTCGATCCTTTTTTATTTTCATAGACATTAAATAAAGATGCTATCACTGCATATCAGTTGTTTCAAGAACATTAACTATATCTTTTACACTAATTATATTCATAAAATACGTAAACTACGATTTACAACCGCTAAAAATGTCAATATTTATGTGACGTACCGTCACACCTTCTTGACTTAACTATTTCAGCACTAATCGCTGTCGATATCTCAGTCTATAACAATGACCATAGAGTGAAGCCTTTCAAACCAAGATTTCAGATTTTGATCTTACGCACCGTGAAAACCTCGTTCGTATTCATCTCCATCGAACATGTTGAAAGTTTCCTTTGGTGACCACAGAGTGAAACCTTTCAATGCAAGATTCCAGATTTTGATCTTAGACACTGTGAAAACATCATTCGTATTCATCTCCATCGTACATGGTGAAACTTTCCTTTGGTGATTTTTTTAGCTTTCATTTCGATGTCGAACCTCATTCGTATTCATCTCCATGGCACATGGTGAAAGTTTCCTTTGGTGACTATTTTTACTTTCATTTCGAACTCGTACTGGCTTGCGTCGTTGGTTCAGCTCCACTGTTTTTTAGCTTTGGGTTACTTTGTACACTTCTAACTGCGACAGAAACCAAAGATGCCTGCTTTCAAAAATATAACATGAATTTGACCCTGCTTTGTAATCTTTGTAAAACGTGCAAACCGATTAAAGCCGGAAATTTACTGCTAATGTCCTCAAGTAACAAAGAAGATCCTATGTGTTAATGATCTTCCTAACAAAGCTGTTCTTGAAATGGCGCCTGTGCGTTGATAATGTTCGTAGCAACCAGATACTGAAATGAAAATATCTTACCTCGTAATGTAATTTCTTGGTGCTTGCTGCTCTCTGAGCACCAGCTGCAAATTTCTAGCTGCAGTTGCTCAGAGCTTAGTGCAATGCTTGAGACAACAAGTAAACTATTTTATACACATCACGGAGTGAGACACTCATTTAAATAAAATATACTGGGATCGAAGATGTAGACAATGTTCTTAGGTGAAATATTTCTTTAACAAACTGTTATTAAATTGTCTGATATATTATTACTTGTTTGAAATTCATGTTACAACACTCATCAACACTCACAAAGGCTAAAATTGATAATAAACTCGTACTCTCTCAAACGTAAGACAAATAATTGATAAACAAGAAAAACACATGGCAGTGAAAATTACTCAATCTGTAATGAAATATCTACAGTTCCAGGATATAGATATCTCATTCAACGATGGTTCCAAGACTACTCGCGTAGATAAAAAAAATATGACCTTCATTCCTCTTCATATGCTCTCCTAATCTCATTACATCTCATGTCATTCTAAATAATTGATCGAATCTTTCTCGGTTATTTCAACAATATTCAGACACAAATCATTTTACTTAAACACTGATGCACTGAACTTTACGTCTACATTGCCACGAACCTTCTGCTGACATCTGTGTCACTACTTCCTTAACGATAGAACTCACCCGCCACCCGCTGCCAAGCAGCAATGACGAAACAAGCACATCTGCCAGCGACATAACTACTCTGACCAAAGACTGCGCGAATAGTAAGCAATTCCTAATTGTCGCATAGTGCTTGGGACATCCAAAGTATGTACAAATTGCCGAAATGCAAATAAAAAAAATCCAATAGATCTGTTTCAGTAGCAGAGGAAAAACTTGCAGTTGTCCTTTGCAATTATACACAAATCGAGCACCTACGAAAAAACTATTTATTTACGCACTGATCTAAAGTTGAAAGTCTTCCTCTCCATCACCCTTAGAGATTCAACACCGCATAAAAATGGCACTACTATTGTTGCTGCTACTAAAGTAAACTCTGTCCACAAGCCCTGGCGGGTCCATCGGTACCGACCGACCACTGTGTCATCATCTGCCCATTACGTCGTGGGATGCAGTATGGCGAAGTGTGGATACAGCACACCATTTTTTCGGAGTTGTCACTTCTCGTGACGTGGAGCCGTTATTAATCGCTCAAGCAGCTAGTTAGCTGGCATCACGAGGCTGTTTTAAACCTTCCACCACAGAAATGTACCTTGGAGCACTGGAAATCACACTTATCACACAGCTACAGAGGCAGGCAATTACCACTATTACAACTGCTACTTCTATCACCACCATTAATAATAACAATTATTATAATTATAATCATGATAGTAATATTAACGAAAATAGGAACTACAGTAAGTTCACCTTTATTAACATTGTTTTCAGTAATACTACCATAAATGTATCCCTTAGGACTGGAAATTATGACACACAATAATGCTTTGGAGTAGTGCAGATGTGATCATATTTGGAGAAGTTGACTAGTGTCTTGGAAGAGCGAGTAGATGCCACCGAAGGTAGAAACTGATTGATATAAGAACTGAAGCAGATATGGCTGCACAATTTTGGGATGGTGTTGGCAATACGACAGAAGTACAGAATCGCATGGATGAAACCGAGAACTAGATGTTTAGTTTTACTCGATGGTAAGTGAACTATCTTCTTGGAAGAGATGAAAATGTTTTATACTGTAAACATACTTACAATCCTCTATATCTACATCTACATCCATACTCCGCAAGCCACCTGACGGTGTGTGGCGGAGGGTACCCTGAGTACCTCTATCGGTTCTCCCTTCTATTCCAGTCTCGTATTGTTCGTGGAAAGAAGGATTGTCGGTATGCTTCTGTGTGGGCTCTAATCTCTCTGATTTTATCCTCATGGTCTCTTCGCGAGATATACGTAGGAGGGAGAAATATACTGCTTGACTCTTCGGTGAAGGTATGTTCTCGAAACTTTAACAAAACCCCATACCGAGCTACTGAGCGTCTCTCCTGCAGAGACTTCCACTGGAGTTTATCTATCATCTCCGACGCTTTCGCGATTACTAAATGATCCTGCAACGAAGCGCGCTGCTCTCCGTTGGATCTTCTCTATCTCTTCTATCAACCCTATCTGTTACGGATCCCAAACTGCTGCGCAGTATTCAAGCAGTGGGCGAACGAGCGTACTGTAACCTACTTCATTTGTTTTGGGATTGCATTTCCTTAGGATTCTTCCAATGAATCTCAGTCTGGCATCTGCTTTACCGACGATCAACTTTATATGATCATTCCATTTTAAATCACTCCTAATGCGTGCTCCCAGATAATTTTTGGAATTAACTGCTTCCAGCTGCTGGCCTGCTATTTTGTAGCTAAATGATAAGGGATCTATCTTTCTATGTATTCGCAGCACATTACACTTGTCTACATTGAGATTCAATTGCCATTCCCTGCACCATGCGTCAATTCGCTGCAGATCCTCCTGCATTTCAGTACAATTTTCCGTTGTTACAACCTCTCGTTACACCACAGCATCATCTGCAAAAAGCCTCAGTGAACTTCCGATGTCATCCATCAGGTCATTTATGTATATTGTGAATAGCAACGGTCCTATGACACTCCAGTGCGGCACACCTGAAATCACTCTTACTTCGGAAGACTTCTCTCCATTGAGAATAACATGCTGCGTTCTGTTATCTAGGAACTCTTCAATCCAATCACAGAATTGGTCTGATAGTCCATATGCTCTTACTTTGTTCATTAAACGACTGTGGGGAACTGTATCGAACGCCTTGCGGAAGTCAAGAAACACGGCATCTACCTGTGAACCGGTGTCTATGGCCCTCTGAGTCTCGTGGACGAATAACGCGAGCTGGGTTTCACACAACCGTCCTTTTCGAAACCCATGCTGATTCCTACAGAGTAGATTTCTGGTCTCCGGAAAAGTCATTATACTCGAACATAATACGTGCTCCAAAAATCTACAACTGATCGACGTTAGAGATATAGGTCTATAGTTCTGCACATCTGTTCGACGTCCCTTCTTGAAAACGGCAATGACCTGTGCTCTTTTCCAATCCTTTGGAACGCTACGCTCTTCTAGAGACCTACGGTACACCGCTGCAAGAAGGGGGCAAGTTCCTTCGCGTACTCTGTGTAAAATCGAACTGGTATCCCATCAGGTCCAGAGGCCTTTCCTCTTTTGAGCGATTTTAATTGTTTCTCTATCCCTCTGTCGTCTATTTCGATATCTACCATTTTGTCATCTGTACGACAATCTAGAGAAGGAACTACAGTGCAGTCTCCCTCTGTGAAACAACTTTGGAAAAAGACATTTAGTATTTCAGCCTTTAGTCTGTCATCCTCTATTTCAGTAGCATTTTGCTCACAGAGTGTCTGGACATTTTGTTTTGATCCACCTACCGCTTTGACATAAGACCAAAATTTCTCAGGATTTTCTGCCAAGTCAGTACATAGAATTTTACTTTCGAATTCATTGAATGCCTCTCGCATAGCCCTCCTCACACTACATTTCGCTTCGCGTAATTTTTGTTTGTCTGCAAGGCTTTGGCTTTGGCTATGTTTATGTTTGCTGTGAAGTTCCCTTTGCTTCCGAAGCAGTTTTCTAACTCGGTTGTTGTACCACGGTGGCTCTTTTCCATCTCTTACGATTTTGCTTGACACATACAATGCATATTGTACGATGGTTTTGAACTTTGTCCACTGATCCTCAACACTATCGGTACTTGAGACAAAACTGTTGTGTTGAGCCGTCAAGTACTCTGTAATCTGCTTTCTGTCACTTTTGCTAAACAGAAAAATCTTCCCACCTTTTTTAATATTTCTATTTACGGCTGAAATCTTAAAGAGTAAAGCCACAGTTCTTAAAACAGAGGGGTTAGTGGATAACCCTCTGTCTCTCTGAACACAAGGACTCATTAACTTCATCACAGTCTGAACCCAATTATGCGTCTGCATCTGTTCTGTTCATTGTTCGATGAAGGCCATGTAGTAAGGTGTGTGTTAATTATTAGCTTACCGTGAATAAGTGACGCATTCTATCTTTCCTTCAGTCTTTCGTGGGTGACGCATAAGCTACATACCTATTACATTCAGATATAAATCCGAACAGGAATTTGTGGAGATACTACAAGAAATGGCAGAACAGATGCTCAGAGTAACATCTGAGTCAAATTTATGAACATGGCAAACCAGCCACAGACTGCACGCAGCACAGTCAGTGATTTTCATACAGAGCGCTACATGTCGTGACCCACATAAAAAAAACCAAACAGCCTGCTTATGGTTCAAATGGCTCTGAGCACTTGGGGACTTAACTTCTGAGGTCATCAGTCCCATAGAACTTAGAACTACTTAAACCTAACTGACCTAAGGACATCACACATACCCATGCCTGAGGCAGAATTCGAATCTGCGACCATAGCGGTCACGCGGTTCCAGACTGTAGAGCCTAGACCCGCTCGGTCACCCCGTCGGCAGCCTACTTACATAAGAGCGCTACGTGGCGTTACCAACACAAAAACCTAAACAGCCTACTTACATAGTAGCCTGCTTACGTAGCCCCCATGCACCCCACAAAAAAATTTTACAAATTGTATTGGCCAGTGCCCAGTACAGATTTGAAAAAATTTTTCATGATTACAATAACAAAGATATCAAATGCACACACTTATTGATACACGTATGGCCAAAAGCAAAATTTGTTCTCATTCCACAAAGTCTGATCAGTAAAAGAAAATGCACTCAGAAGTACTGGATTTCCATGCAGTCTTGAAGATGTGGTGTTGTCCTTCCAACAGAAAGACAATGCTGATTCTTGACATGCAGACAGGTAATGGGCCACACAGAGCAAACCCACAGTAGAGTCAGTCGAAGTTTTGAAGAATATTGGTAGGTAGGTCATCATAGAGCAGACCCACTGTAGTCCTTGTAGAGATAATGGTATTGGTGGGCTGTTAAAGGTGCAGACCCACTGCAGTCCTTGTAGAGATAATGGTATTGGTGACCCATCAAAGTTGCAGACCCACTGCAGTCCTTGTAGAGACGGCCAGCAGGCATCTGTTGCGACTGTGCAGTTGCACAATCACCATCGAAAAGTCTTGCGGACAATATAGCAAGTCTATAAACCACCACTTGTGCACTTACAAGGTTTTTGGAATAGTCCTTAGAACCAGCAATGCTGTTAACCAGTCCCTTGCTGAATCATAACACACAAGCAAACACTAACAGTCCCAACTTTTCACATATTGTGCATATACATGACCAACAGAAACGTGTGCAGTGAAATGAAACTTAATAAGGAACTGGTGTCTATACAATTATAAATTTACAACATAAGAATACAATTACAAAGGTACAAAATACATCATTAATGAACATAACAGTGCAGATAACATTTGTAGTAATACGGGGCTTTACAAAAGAATAGAAATAAACATATACATCAGTGTTACAGGAATTATGACATAAGTAAAAATATAAAAGATCAGAATAGCTTTCGAAAATAATGTCTATACATCTTTACAAAGTAAATAACATTTTAGTAATGTAAATTATATTTGAAGATAACAGTATTCCTCATCATAGTGAATGTAGCTTAGTATTAGAAAAATTCTGCAACATAAATCTTATTAGCTAAACACATAAAGACAGGAAAAACACAAATACACAAGGGTACACAAACACATAGCGGAATAACACAAAAGGAAAGGACATGGTTCGTTCTCAGTGTAACATTGGGTGCTGCAGTCCAACCCAAATCTTCATTCCATATATCTTTCCTCTTATTTCAACATTTGTTCATGCAAAAAAATTCTATACAAACCTGTTGTCCCTAAAGCCTACTGTTTTGTTCATATCCTCTTTCCAAATAATTATTTCTCATTGTAGAATACTCATTTTGGCCCAAATCTTTTTCATATAACTTCTCAATGCATTCTTTTCCTATTCTTCATAGCTCATTCTCTTATATAGACTACCCCCTCTTAAGTTAACTTAAATCTACTGAGCTCAGATATATATACTAAGGGATGAGGCAAAGGAGCAACACATAACAAATTAACACAAACAGCAACGACAAAATTCAGTACCACTATGCCTGGCAAACAGCAGCCGCAAATGCTATAACTTATATCTAAACATGACAAAATGACAAGCAGAAAAAATAGTACACCTAAGACAACAATGCAGATAAGGGAAATGTCTATGTCATTAAAGTGGTGCACCACAACAACTTATTCTACAAATAAAATACCAAGTACCTGAAAAGAAAATTATGTATGCAGTTACTGTTATTAGACTCTTCTTATTGTTCTTTACTTTCCAATTACTCCTTTTTCGAAGAATGTGGATCATAAAATTATTATTTAATAGATCTGTTGACAGAAAGTGTTCACATTAGCAAATGCATTTAATGTTGTTTTGTAAAACCAATGCTGCAACACAGCTTGAAACCAGATATCAAGTGAAATAAGGAACTATGTACAAAGCAAAGCATAAAAACATCATTTAATAGCCATGTGGCATTTCATAAGTCAGTAGAAATTCTCTCAACTCTCATAGTAAGACACTTGTCATAATCAGGTGTGCAGATGTAAGAATATTTCCCATCAATTCATAAGCATTTAAGTAAGTAGCACCAAGTACAAGCTCCACAGTATAATCATATGTTTCCATGTAATAGCGTGTCATATTTGCGATGCTTTCTACAAAGGAATGTCAATAGCGACGTTAATGGCCTCTTTTTTTCTCCATCTAATGGCTTTTACTCCAGGTGACTCACGCAGCTGGGTGCCCACAATGCATTACGTCAAGGTCACTTAGCTCTCTTACCCAAAAATTTATGACAGCAGTTACTGCTACAGTGACAGTCTCATATAAAAAATTTCACAGATCGAAAAATTATAGTAGAAATGCTTAGAAACGAAATCTCATGAATATCAGTGTTGTGTTACATTCACACATGCACACACGTTTCATAACTCTTAAAGTACGATTCTGGGTTTCCAACATCCTTTTCCACAAACCAGAGTCCCAAACTTCTATTCATTACTCCTTACCTTATTACACACATAAATATTCGTTTACACTTCTTCAATATTTCATCATAATAAATATGTAGCTTAATCAAATTCCTCATATAGCATTAGCTTATTGATCGTAAATATACCTCAACAGCATAATATACATTGTCATCATAATAATAACAGCATAACACCTCAGCCAAATCTTAAAAAAGTAGTAGCTCTACAATAATTTCAAAACCTAAAAAATATTCTCTGCTCATTTCAACAGTGTCATATATCTCAAATGTACTTTAAAAATCATGATCCCATACCAAATACGTCATTCAAAGCTCTCATAGTATCACAACGATTCCGAAAAAAATGTGAAGAGTTCACAAAGTACAGACAAAATACAATTTCATAAGCGTGAAGTTATCTAGCTGTGTAATTGCGTAAACATGTGTCACTGACGTAGTACAAAAAAGTTTGTCTCTCTCAGTCAAATGATCAGATAGCTGTGTAACTATGTGATAGAGAAATATGGTACCGATGTGTAAAGTTGTATAAGCAAATACCATATTAGCTAGGGCTCTTAGCACTTGCCACACGCTAAGTACACAAAGTAGGCATGTACCCCCTGAGGATTAATGTAATTATATCCTCCGGTGTTACAGATTACAGCAATGGAATGAAATGTATCACAGAAAACCTTTGTATCTTTGTAATTCAAATATCTTTAAAAATAAATGTTTTAAGTACAAAATTAATTTTTCAAATACGTGTACTGCAGTGCTAAACTGTGCGTCTTGTTGTAACATAATCTCTGTCATTACTTAAGGGTAAAAAATGCGCCAAGTGCCGTAATTATTGACGTCCATAAGCAATGTTCTGTAAAAGTCGATGTACTTTCCTCATAATAAACAAAAGCAAAATGCCATGCGTATAGATATCGTAGTTATTACGTACTTTACCGTGATCATGAAACTACTATGCTGTAACGTATTGTTGTGATACGAAAAAAGCTGTCTCATTGTAGCTATACCACAAACGTTACTACCAAAACATGTTTTACTTTCCAGAAGAATTAAAAAAACTGTGTAGATATAAAACAGATACAGTGCAAAAGCAATAATATAAATTGTGTCACTCATTAGTAGCGTCGTGATATAATTGTGTACTTGTGAAGTAAACTAACCACAGTGTCATCTGGTATCTCTCAGAATGTACTTTAAATCCAGAATGTATTTTCAAGTAAACCAAAATTTAGCATTAAAACCTCATTAGCAGTACCGGTATGTGTTCTTAGTATGTGAGCCTTATAGTCGTAATTGTGCAACTAACAAGCAAGAATGTGCACACACAGTAACACTGTGTCGTCTGTTCAATATAACAATGCATTTGAAATTACTGTCTATATATCTTCCCTAGGTTCTAGATTGGATAGTTAACCTCAAAACATTGCTGCATGTTAACAGTTTCTAAGTGTGACAAAGTGTACTAGTAACTTGAAATGAAAAATGTTATAGCAAAGACTAAGTTGAAAAGTAGATTATCTCTCAATAAACGATTTTACATGTGAAATGTGGGGCAATCCTTTACCGCTCCTAGTATTTAGAGTTTCATCTTCAAAGCAATTATCATGTTGTATACATTGCTAAGGAATGCTACAATTTTTATCAAGGATAGCGTTTATAGTATTTTTCTCTGAGCCAGCCGGCGCACGTGGCTGCCTGCGGTGTGAGTCATGGTCTGTCTCTTTGTTGGCGCCCTTCGTTATTAGGATTAGGAGATCTATCCTCTACAAATTCACCTTGTCGAGAGGGCTCTGCCCTGTTTGAATCCCGCCAGTTCTGATGAAATTCAGGTCGGTCGTTACAATTATATCATGTGTCGTCATGTCGTTAGATTGCATAGTTTCTTTCTTGTAGGTCACGTGGTGGAGAATTTCTCCCTGAATCGTAACTGCACGCTGAACTGTTGCATCTGAAGTTTTTCTATCTCCCTTGATAATAATTATTTTGGTTCCCATTTTGTCTGTTTCTCTGATTGTCTCTGTCACAGTCATTACTGCAGAGAGGTGATCTTTCTCTGTAATTATTACTACTCTGCCAACGGTTGTCATATGGGTGGTGTCTGTTCTGGTCACGATTTGCGTTGTAAGAATAGCCTTGTCGTGTCCAGTTATTATTTCTTTCATACCGGAATTGTGACGGATGTGACCTGTAATTGTTGTGTTCCTGTTTTTGCGTCTGGGGATTGTCATTGTCAATTTCTTATTGTTGTAACAGTGCCTGAAAAGCTTCAATGTCGTCTTTGCAACGTCATGCCAAAATAATATGTCGTAAATGTTCAGGCAATTTGATTAAGCAAATGCGGATGAGTTCTGAGGGGCTGTATGGGTTTGACAGATACTGATTCTTATGCAACATGTCTTCAAAATATTTCACAAGACTGGATGATTCAGATTGTTCGAAATGTTTCATCATTATGGTGCTATGTTTTACTCGGTCTTGTGTTGCTTGAGACCAATATGCTGGGAGGAAGGCATAATAAAATTCTCCCTCACTGTGACAATCGTGAATGATCGATCACATTCTTACAGCTGGTTCATTCTCTAGGTAGCCACACATAAATTCTAATCTGTGCTCTAATGACCAGTTGGGAGGAAAACATTGAGCGACTTGACGAAGCCACGCTTGTGGATGAATGTCATTGCCAGAGTTCTTAAATGTTTTGAATTTACATGTAGTAATGAACAGCTTATAGTCGAAGTCATCGTGTCGGCGAGTCACCTATCGGTCATTGTTACGTCGTGTCGGCGGTTCCATCTCAAAATTCGGTGCACCTTGCCAATTTCTTTTATAATTCCCGAAGTGCCCTGTCTTATTATTTTGTGGCTTTTCCATATTACTATGTCCTCTTCCCGTGTTGGAGCACGAGTGTACTCTGAAATATGAAATCCTGTATTACTTGTGCCAACTGATCTTGTACTTCCTGGATTTATCTTTTGTATTGCGTATTAATTTATTTTGATTTGGTTTATATTTCTTAATTTGTTCATAGTCTTCTGTGTCAATGAAGGCTACAGGTCTTGTGTCATTCACATCATCGTCTACCTTTGCAGATAAGTTAGTGAACTGATCCGAAAGTTCGGCTACTTTCTCCGATAATGAACTGATTTCCTCAGTGTGTTTTACTGAACCAAGTTTCAGAGTGTCCATTTGTGTTGAAAACGTATCTACTGTATCCTTTAAGTTTTCTTGAGTTTTTGCAAGTTGCGTAACTGAATCGGTAGATGCAACTGAGTCAATTTTAGCTTGCAAGGTGTCGTGATTTTCATGAACAATAGTTTACAGTTACTTTATGGCTGCTTCGTGATTCTGTAATGCCAACTGATCTTGTACTTCCTGGATTTATCTTTTGTATTGCGTATTAATTTATTTGATCGTGTGAGTGTCAACGTAAGATTATATTTTGTTATTCATGTTTCTTAAAATGTCATTTTATGTGTATTGCTTTCGGTTTAATGTGTTTTTAATTATTTACGATACCTAAGTATCTATGTAATGAATAAACTAGCATTATTCAGGCCGCCCGGCTACCCGCGCGGTCTAAGGCACCGCTTCCCGAGCGGGAAGGCGTGCCGGTCCCCGACACGAATCCGCATGGCGGGCTAGTGTCGAGGTCCGGTGTGCCAGCCGGCTATTGGGTCGTTTTTAAGGCGGTTTTTCATCTACCTCGGCGAATGCCGGCTGGTTCCCCTTATTCCGCCTCAGTTACACTGTGTCGTCGATTGATGCGCAAACATCGTTTCCACGTACACGTACACTGTAATTATTCCACCACGCAAACATTTAGGGTTACACTCGTCTGGTATGAGAGTTCCTGGGAGCGTCCACAGGGGGACGAACCGAAAAATAACCCTGGGTTCGGTGTGGGGCGGCGGTGGGGTGGGTGGACTACTGTGGACTGTTGTGGGGTTGTAAACCACTGAGGGCTACGGCGGGACTGGAAAAGACGACCAAGAAAATGTTGCAGCAGCATGTGTTAGTGCCGATAATACTGGAAGTGACCTAGACACTGGACACAGCAATCACTGTACCGAAACAGAACAGTCATCCGATGAATGTGAGGTGGAAATGTCTTCCATCCAAGTGTGAGGTCCGTTATTTTACTTACACAAAGACAAACAAACGAATTAGAGTTACAGTCCAGGGTGGTCCAATGTGAGGACAAGATCTCATAATATTGTAATTGATAAACAAGAGATAAAAGCTGTGGCAAAAGACTCCAGAGGTATTTTAGACTATTTTCTTCTATTTGTTAGTAAAGAAATGCTGACTGACAGAGTGACGTATATGAATATTCATATTAGAAAAATCAGGGCTCGATTTTCAAGAGAGAGGGATTGTAAAGAGACTCATGTCATAGAACTGAAAGCGTTTATTAGCATTTTATACATGTCTTTTACAAAAAAATATGTCACTTGAAGGTGCAGGAAATGTGGAACAAACACGATTGAGCTCCTGATATTTTTCGAGCAGTTATGAGTAGTACTAGATTTCTTTTTATGATGACAGCTATATGGTTTGACGATTTCCAACCCACACAGAGAGGTCTAAGTAAGACTACCTCGCCCCAATTCGTGAAATATTTGTTTCGTTTGTAGCAAAGTGTCGATCGAATTATCAGGTAGGAGAAAATGTAACATTTGTTTCGATAACAGTGCATCAACTGCCGTGAATCCTTTATCACAAGATATATTATACACTGGTAGAAATATAACGACCGATAATTATTTCACCTCGATTCCATTGGCTAACGACCTGATGAGCAAAAGAACAACTATAGTTGGTAGGCTACTCTCAGGAAGAATAACAAAGAAATTCCTCATTTTTCCTGGACACTAAAATAAGACCAAAACCCAGCAACATCTTTCGTTTTCATGAGAACAAGATTCTGGTTTCCTATATACCAAAGAAAAAAAAAGAAAAAAGTTGTGTTTATGATAAGTACACTCCATGAAAATGATCAGATTGATTCAACAGCTGGGCTACTTTATTAAAGTAGAACTAGATTTCAGCTAGTAACTAGCCATTATCAAAGCAAAATATACATAGGCGACAGTGTGAAAATCACAACTCATTGCATAAGCTATATCGTTTGTACATTAGATTACATACCAGTATATCAGAGTGTTAATACATGCCGTAGTACGTCAACCCCTGTTGTTCGGACTCCTGTCACAGTTCATTCAAGACTACTGTACAATGGAGGTAGATTTGGCGGAGAACCCATCAGTTGGCTGTATGGCGCCCTCTTTATAAACTATGTAATACGTAAAATTCATAGTAAAGCGGTTATGGTCTCTAACAAAACATAAAATTTGCATAGAAACAAAACAAATTGAAATACAAGTAAAATTATTGCGTTGCTGTCTTACTTGTTACATTTAACAGTTTGTCTTTGAAGGTGTAAAAAATGCTAGCTTCGCTCCTTATGACCCAATTGTTTTGTTATTTCTTACAACGCAATGGTAACGCCAAATCCGTAAAAAAAAAAAAAAAATTCTAAAATATCTACAAAACACTAGGAGGCATATGATGTATGCTGCGACTATTAGAAATGATTTCATTTAAATATTTTTCCTTTTGTACTATTTTTCTCTTTATTTAATCATCGTGACGAGGTATGTGGTTATCCTTACTTAGTCAATCGTTCATAGACGACGCCAAGTATCATTAAGATATATCGTTGGTGTGAAGTATAGGACCCAGTGGGTACGATATAGGACCTATCTTCTTGCCAATATTTAGTAGCCATTAACGTACGATGGTTATTTGAATGTACAGAACTTTTTCCATGTTACATTGCTTTAGATGCATGTACATCGTTAATAACAGCAATTCAGTGTATTTTTTATTGTAATTATAATTGAAAACTGGTTTGAAGTTGCACAGAGATCAGTACCCTCTACATCTGTTACGACACTGTAAATCACACCAATTCAAATCAACTCTAATATTCGCAGCATGGTCGATGCAGTAATGATAGCATAAAAAGCAGATTAACACTTAGTAATAACTTGAATGCAAAGTAATAATTTTTATTTAATTTTTATTTAATAGCTCGTTAGGAACCAGCTTTTCTCTTCTTAGGTCATCGTCACGAAAATTATCTGATGATTGACTAAGAAGACGAACTATTAATTAAATATTAAAATCGAACATTAATACTCTGTATTCAAGTTATTAATATGTTGTAAGTAGCGTGAATAAAAAGTCGGTATGTGTAAGAAGCGTAAAGCGCACTTTGAATGTATCCTGTTGGTAAAAGAGCATCACGTACTTTGAATAAGAAAATGCTATCTGACATTAAAATCAACGTAGAAGATTGGGTCGCAACAAACTATGTTACACGAAAAATAAGAGGTTGTGCTGAGTAGGAAAATTACTTAATTTTTTCACAAGAAAAAGTCACAAGAGAACATTCATTCAAAAGTCACTGATAAGGAATGGGATCCAATTATTAATATGATCCAGGCATGGTTCACGTGAATTAAATATTGAGTAAAGTAAAGAGTGCGTGAACACTGTGCACAAGTGCAGCTGGCTGCAACATTCCTGAAAACAAGATCTATTCCAAAGCATTTGTTTTAAATATAAAAGGGACACTAATTATTGGACATGTGCTCACGAAAACGCTGTGGATGAGCTAACAAAGAAAACTACAAGGTAAATGGCGTGGGTAACGGAGACGTTATATCGGTACACTGGGTGAGATTGGAGGCAAAATTATTTATACCTTAAAACAGTGATTTAATGCATCTATAGAACGGCTGTTGCCTGCTAACGAAGTACCATTGCTTGTGAAACGCTATACGTTTCAAAACAGACTCGTGTGCCCACATGGTTCGCGGAGGCACAGTTTCTATGTACCGTGGCCAAATTTTAGTAACATCAAACCACGCAGTCGCGAACTGTTAGCATTTTACAGAGGACACATTTGAATAGACAAATGATATTGGCAGAGAGCCAACAAACTCTAATATTAACGCATGTAGACGGTTTCCACAGGACATAAAGTAATGAAACAAAGAAAATTCACAAAGAAGCAAAACTTACCAAGATTGGGAAAAGATTAGACTGCACATACACGCAGTTGCAGGCACACAAACATTCACAGTGAAACGAGGGCGCTTCAATATGTACAGCACCTTTTTGCTACATTCTTCTAATGGATCAGAGTCAAGTCTGCAATAGGAATCAAACTGAAAGTCTGCAGAAGCCCTGTGTTCCTTGGTGCGACCCAGCAAATCAATCTTCATAAGATGAAACGCGAGACCAAAAGGTAAAAGCTTCCCTCTTGCTATGAGACATCGCGACACGCGGTTAAGTCAACTCACCGTTCTTCGAAGAGACCTCGCTGCAGACCCTCGGCGCGCTGGAAGCAATCTGACCGTCTCACAAACTCCAACGTCTCCCACGCGACCACGTGGTCAGGAAAACACAGAGACGAGGCTTCCGCCACCAACCTAACACCGGTAACTTTCACACAAGAGGAGCAAACGTCTTATGTACGACTACCGCTGATTCTCTGCAGCAGACTTAACCACCGTATAGCAAAATGAAACACACCCACATTCATTCACTCACGCATGCTAGAGAGTTCGGTGTCGGTGGAATGCAAATAAAATGATTATGAAATGGGACCACAGGACCCTTTCAGTGTCTGTTTTCCTCCAAGAACCGGCGGAATATTTCATAAATACAGACAAGCACTGCCAATGTGGGCACTCCTGGCTAAAGGAAGTCTACTGGTATCAAGCATCGCCGCTGATTTGAGAAAGAAAGCTCTGAGTATATGTCTATGGAGCACAGGATTGTATGGAAATGAATCTTGGAATGCAACGAAACAGAAAAGAAGAGAATCAAATATCTTTTGAGACGTAAAGCTATAGCAAGTTGCTGAAAATTAGATGGAGTGGGAAGAAAGAGGAAGTTCTCCATAGAACAGCCAAGTAGCGGAGCATGTGACACGCACATGCGTTTTTTTCTCAGAATTTTTCCTCAGGTTTTCCTAGGTGCTTGAGGGAAACGTAAGGGAAAAACCGTGAGAATACTGAATTGTAATATGTATTCTCTGAGTTGTCATTCTTCTGACAGGTTTGATGTTGCCTGCCATGAATTCCTGTCCTGCATTAACCTCTTCACCTCAGAGTGCCACTTGCATCGTATTTGTTAAATGCATTCCATCTTCTCTCTTCGCTTGCAGTTGGTACTCTCCATAGCTCCCACAAGTATCCTGGATGTTATACCATAATGTCTCGTCGTATACCCTATCACCCAGTTCTTTGTTCTTGAAAGAGTTTTCTAGACATTCCGTTTCTGCCTGAGCCTGCGGAGAACCTCCTCACACTTTAATTTAACAGTCAATCTAAATTTCAACACACATATTTAGCACCACATCTCTAACTCTTCGATTCTCTCTTTCTGCTATTTTCTCATAGCGTATGATTCAGTACCGTATAATACTGTATATCAAACGTACGTTTTCGGATAATTTCTTCCTCAGATTAAGGCCGACATTTGACATACGACTCACCTCCTGATTTCAAATGCCCACTTTTCCCGTGCTAATCCGCTTTTAGTATCGTCTTTGCTTCGTCCGTGGTAGTCATTTTGCCGCCTAGGTAGCAGAGTCCCTTAACTTCATCTACTTCATAATCACTCGCCGTAATATGAAGTTCTTCGCTAATCTCGTTTCTGAGAATCCTCAGTACTTTCGTCTATCTTCTGTTTGTCCTCACCCCATTTTTGGTACTCATTAGACTAAACATTCCATTGCACCACTCTTGCAGTTCTTCCTCACTTTCGCTCAGGTGAAACAAGGCCCCCGCAGTAGACAACATTCCATTGGAACTACTGACAGCATTGGGAAAGCCAGTCCTGACAAAACTCTACCATCTGGTGAGCAAGATGTATGAGACAGGCGAAATATCCTCAGATTTCAAGAAGAATATAATATTTCCAATCCCAAAGAAAGCAGGTGTTGACAGATGTGAAAATTACCGAACTATCAGTTTCATAAGTCACAGCTGCAAAATACTAACGCGAATTATTTACAGACGAATGAATAAACTGATAGAAGCCGACCTCGGGTAAGATCAGTTTGGATTCCGTAGAAATCTTGGAACACGTGAGGCAATACTGACCCTACGACTTATCTTAGAAGAATGGTTAAGGAAAGGCAAACCCACGTTTCTAGCATTTGTAGACTTAGAGAAAGCTTTTGACAATGTTGATTGGAATACTCTCTTTCAAATTCTGAAAGTGGCAGGTGTAAAATACATTGAGCGAAAGGCTATTTACAATTTGTACAGAAACCAGATGGCAATTATAAGAGTCGAGGGCTGTGATAGGGAAGCAGTGGTTGGGAAGGGAGTGAGACAGGGTTTTAGCCTCTCCCCGATGTTATTCAATCTGTATATTGAGCAAGCAATAAAGGAAACGAAAGAGAAGTTCGGAGTAGGTATTAAAATCCATGGAGAAGAAATTAAAACTTTGAGGTTCGCCGATGACATTGTAATTCTGTCAGAGATAGCAAAGGACTTGGAAGAGCCGTTGAACGGAATGGACAGTGTCTTGAAAGGAGGGTATAAGATGAACATAAACAAAAGCAAAAGGAGGATAATGGAATGTAGTCGAATTAAGTCGGGTGATGCTGAGGGAATTAGATTAGGAAATGAGACACTTAAAGTAGTAAACGAGTTTTGCTATTTGGGGAGCAAAATAACTGATCATGGTCGAACTAGAGAGGATATAAAATGTACACTGGCAACGGCAAGGAAAACGTTCCTGAAGAAAAGAAATTTGTTAACATCGAGTATAGATTTAAATGTCAGGAAGTCGTTTCTGAAAGTACTTGTATGGAGTGTACCCATGAATAGAAGGGAAACGTGGACGATAAATAGTTTAGACAAGAAGAGAATAGAAGCTTTCTAAATGTGGTGCTACAGAAGAACGCCGAAGATTAGATGGGTAGATCACATAACTAATGAGGAGGTATTGAACGGAATTGGAGAGAAGAGGAGCTTGTGGCACAATTTGACTAGAAGAAGGGATCGGTTGGTAGGACATGTTCTGAGACATCGAGCGATCACCAATTTTGTATTCGAGGGCAGCGTTGATGGTAAAAATCGTAGAGGGAGACCAAGAGATGAATACGCTAAGCAGATTCAGTAGGATGTAGGCTGCAGTAGGTACTGGTTGATGAAGAGGGTTGCACAGGATAGAGTAGCATGGAGAGCTGCATAAAACCAGTCTCAGGACTGAAGACCACAACAAGAACATATCAGCGTCATCAGCGGATCTTGTCACTAATTTCCTCTCATCCTATTTTAAGCTCACTCTTGAATTATTATTTCCGCCACTCCTTCCTCGATGTGTAGATTGAACAGCAGCGACGAGAGACTGTATCGCCTGCTTACACACTTCAACTGCGCACTTCGTTGATTGCCTTTTAATCTTATTGTTCCCTCCTGGTTCCTGCATATCTTGTATATTATCCATCTTTCCCTATAGTTTACTCCTAATTTTCTGAGAGTTTCAAGCATCTTGCACGTTTTGAGATTGTCCTGCAAATTTTGTATTTAACGATCTTTCCCTATAGCTTACCCGTAATTTCAAACATCTTGCACGTTTTGAGATTGTCGAATGGTTTTTCTAGGCCGACCGCAGTTAAATGGATTTACTCGTGCTGGATAAGTTCTGTGTGATCTGTCTTCGTTGCCTAACCCTACTACCCTCTGTAAAATGCTCAAAACAATACGACAATATTAAACTTCGAAATTTAGTTTCTACAGAAGCATATAAGAACTGAGATGTGATTCTGAATGTATGGAATGCTATGAACGTACTCTTGAAAGTTTTGGCATTCAGACGATCCCTATATGTTTTCCTGTTTCAGTTGGGTCACATATAAAACGTTTAGGAACATTGGGCCAAAACAGATGTTAGAAGTTATATTGAGTGAATGACACAGGTACATGGTCTAGCGAACAGCTGTGAGATTGTATCAGTTTTAGCAGTCACCTCCATTCTGCACTCATTGTATCGTACCGGCGTCAGCTGGATTCCGTAATACGTGTAACAGTTGGAGTGGAAGAATGGGCTGTGAAGTGCATAGGGCTGGGTCTGTGAAGATGTAATGATAATTTAGCAGTGACACAATTTGTTAAGACTACTGATGATCACAATCGCTAAACTATTAAGTAAAATTATTGTAAAACGATTATTTTAGGAAGCGTAATAACATAAGAAAAATCTTACTGGTTCGGAATCAAGAATAATTTTTCCCAGAAACCACAATACGAACATTTTCAGTGAAAGAAATAGCATTACCTTGCCCGCACTTGCCCGCGAAAGGCAAAGGTCCCGAGTTCGAGTCTCGGTCGGGCACACAGTTTTAATCTGCCAGGAAGTTTCATATCAGCGCACACTCCGCTGCAGAGTGAAAATCTCATTCTGGAAACATCCCCCAGGCTGTGGCTAAGTCATGTCTCCGCAATATCCTTTCTTTCAGGAGTGCTAGTTCTGCAAGGTTCGCAGGAGAGCTTCTGTAAAGTTTGGAAGGTAGGAGACGAGGTACTGGCAGAAGTAAAGCTTTGAGTACCGGGCGTGAGTCGTACTTCGGTTGTTCAGTTGGACGGCACTTGCCCGCGAAAGGCAAAGGTCCCGAGTTAGAGTCTCGGTCGGGCACACAGTTTTAATCTGCCAGGAAGTTTCATTACCTGTTGATCATTAACAGTGGAATTGGATCACTGCGTATGAGGGGCGCTCAATTTAGTAATGAAACATATTTGTCGGTCATTTTGGGTTGAAAAATACAGAATCTGATGTGGGATATTCTGGAATATTCTCGCTTCAGCTCCTATGATGTTCCGATGGATAGCGACCCAATGCGAAGGCTTTTACATAGTATCTGTAAAGGAGGTGCATTCCAAGCAGAGAGCTGTCATTGAGCTCCTTTCGGAGGAAAATCAGAGCAACGTAGATATTCATAGGCTCTTGCAGAATGTATATCGAGACCTGGCAGTGAATAAAAGCACGGAGTACCGTTGGGCGTGGCATCTGTCATCGCAACAAAGTCGCTCAAACCTGCCGGATCTCCGGCGCTCCGGGCCGCCGCACACGGCTGGGACTCCTGGAGTGCTGTGAACGACGGATCACAATCAAACACTCAAAGAAGGATCCATTCCGCAGGAAGCAGTACGTCGATGGTTGTGAGGTCACTGACACTGCAATACGTTGGCTCCAGCGTCGACGGGTGGAGTGGTACAACGAGAGCAACAGGCTCTCCCAGTAAGGTAGTGGGAGGCCGTTGCACTGAACTGACATTATGTTGAAAACTAGGGATTCGTAAGCAAAAGAGTGGGAAATAATATGGTATTCGAATCCTGAATTAAACCAACCTATTTTTACAAAAAGAAAATGTTGCATTACTTATTAAGCGCCACTAGTGTTTAACAAGTCTCACAATCCATATTGAGTTCCAACAAGGGGAGGCCGCCAATTGTGAAATTCAGATTCGATTCATACTGCGCATAATAAAAGCTCATGGCCAGAGGTGTAATGTGGCAAAGCACCAAGAGCACTTCTCAGCCGTTGTCGAGAAAATCGACAGTTAATGGAAACCGTTGAGGTGAAATACTCTCTACGATTAACAATTTTCTACAGCGTCGTGGCGCAGCGGTAAGCGCTCGGGTTCGTAATCTGAAAGTCGCCGGATCGAATCTCACGCCAAGTAAATTTTTTTTATTATTACTTTTTTGTAATTCAAATATATATATATATATATATATATATATATATATATATATATATATATAAACTATTAATGAATCGCTTATGCATGTTGGTGAAGGCGGATCGCTCTCCAGTTGCACCGCCTCCATTTTTCCGTTTGTTTAACAGGGTGCACCAAAGCTCTCACGTCCGCACTGATTTTCAACGATGTTATAAGTTGCGCTAGGGATCACATCTACCTTCCTTCGAAGTTAGCAGGCAACTACGCTGTTACGCGGCGGCTCGTTTCGGCCCATTCAACATCTGTCCTTCAAGTGTAACGAACGAGTAACTGAGTTTATATATCATACCTGCCACAGCAAATTTGTGTTCGTGGGGTCTCTATTCTAATTCGAACGTTTGACTTACGCTATACGTATTCGTTTCGGAATATCGTTTCTACGTCTTCCGATAACTATACGTGGTTAACATTATGAAGACAATTAATAACATTTGTGAAATACAACTTTGTTTCCGGAAAACATAATGATGTTCGAAGTCGCCAGTTTTTCCACGACAAACGACTTTCAACAACTTATTATATGCATAATTGTTGCAACTGTATATATATATATATATATATATATATATATATATATATATATATATATATATATATATATGTGTGTGTGTGTGTGTGTGTGTGTGTGTGTGTATACACACACATTTGAATTACAAAAACAAACACTAAAAAAAAAATGTTGTATGGTGCGAGATTCGATGATCCGGCGACCTTCGGATTACGAACCCGACCGTTTACCGCTGCGCCACGACGCTGTAGAAACGCATTAATCATAGAGAGTATTTCACCGCAACGGTTTCTTTTAACTGTCGATTTTCTCGACAACGGCTGAGAAGTACATCTTGGTGCTTTGCCACATTACACCTCTGGCCAAGAGCTTTTATTATGCGCAGTACGAATCGAATCAGAATATTACAATTGGCGGCCTTCTCCTTGTAAGTCAATAATACTCGAAATCATCTATGAGAGATTAGTCAAGAAATTGACGCTAAAACCATAATCCAAGAGGTATAGTATGATATTATAATTCAGACATATATATTGCACAGTACATCATAATCGAGCAGGTAAACCGTAATTCTACCTTAAGGGGAGCAGGACGTCAAACGGGCCGACTTGGAGCAGGAGAGTCACCACAGGACATTTTAATTTCTACTGTCTATACTTTTACAAACAAATTCATAAAACTTTGTCGCCATGACCAGGGAGGATTGAGGACTCACAGTCATCGCAGTGGAAGTTCAAAAACGTAGCAAAATGCCTTTTTTTAAATGTGAAGTTTCATTTTTTTTCTCTTATTACTGGCTGCATTTGTTGCTATAGGTACACTTTTCTTCCTAAGTAAGAGAGATTTCTCGATGAATTTTTCATAGCATACGAACAGTATGGTTCATGGTGTGGGTTGCTCTAGTCATGTCCGAGTTCATGAACCACGGGCAACGTATGAGTGGCCAAGTAAGTGGTCCCGACAGTCGGGATACCAGTTACTTTGGAATAAGGCTAGGCATCTCGGAAATATTCTGAGTCGTGGTCACCTTTGTGCTCATACGGCAAAGACTACCAAATCCACCGGTTAGTCCTTCAGCCGTTAGGGGTAAAACTCAATGGGACTCGGGGCAAGTATGGCTAGCAACCTGCTTCCCTGATACTTTAAATATGATGCTGGCAACAATCAGAGCAAAATGCCTCGGACCTTTGGAGGTGACAGAGTCCCACCTCTAACTGACAAACCAGGGACTCCTAAGATACGACTTGGCAAACAAATGGTAATGAGATGGGGAGCTATTAATATCAATGGGGCTACTCTGGGAAGAAGGTAGAGCTGGCAGAGGCTGCAAGTAAGATGGGGCTGGACGTTTTAGCTGTTAGTGACATTCGGGTAAGGGGTGAGAAAGAAGAGGAAGTGGGAGAATACAAGGTCTACCTGTCAGGAGTCAAAGCAGGAATAGCACAATGGGGTGTAGGGCTTTACATCAGGAAAGAAATGGAAACCAGCGTAGTTGCAATAAGGTATGTAAACGAACGACTGATGTGGATAGATTTGACAGTGTCTAGCAAGAAAATTAGGATTGTGTCAGTATATTTGCATTGTGAAGGGACTGATCTAGATAAGATGATAGTCTTTATGAGGCACTCAGTGATGTCGTTGTTAGAGTAAAGAACAAGGACAGTGTTCTGCTCATGGGTGATTTTGACGCCAGGGTTGGAAATCGAACAGAAGTGTATGAAAAGGTTATGGGTAAATTTGGAGAGGATATGGAGGCCAACAGGAACGGGAAACAACTCGTGGATTTCTGTGCCAGTATGGGCTTAGTAATCACAAACTCCTTTTTTAAACATAAGAACATTCATCGGTATACTTGGGAAGGCAGGGGAACCAGATCTGTCATTGACTATATAATAACAGATCAGGAATTCAGGAAGGCTGTGAGGGACACACGTGTATTCAGGGGATTCTTTGATGACACTGATCATTATTTAATCTGCAGTCAAATTGGGATTGTGAGGCCGAAAGTGCAGGAGGTCAGGTCCATATGTAGGAGGATAAGAGTGGAGAAACTTCAGGATAAGGAAATCAGGTACAAGTACATAACAGCGATCTCAGAAAGGTACCAGTCAGTTGAATGTAGTCAATTACAGTCATTGGAATAGGAAAGGACAAGGTACAGGGACGCAGTACTAGAAGTTGCTAAAGAATGTCTTGGAACAGTAGTGTGTAAAAGTAGGATGAAGCAAACAGCTTGGTGGAATGACACTGTCAAGGCAGCCCATAAAAGGAAAAAGAAGGCCTATCAAAAATGGCTACATACTAGAACTGAGGTAGACAGAGAAAGTTATGTTGAAGAAAGAAACAAAGCCAAACAGATAATTGCAGCATCCAGGAAGAAATCTAGGGAAGACTTTGGAAACAGGTTGGAGACTATGGGTCAAGCTGATGGAAAACCATTCTGGAGTGTAAATAGCAGTCTTCGAAAGGACGGTAAGAAGGAAATGACATGTATTTTGGACAGGATAGAAAACTGCTGGTGAACCCTGTGGATGCCTTGGGCAGATGGAGGGAATATTTTGAAGAGTTGTTCAATGTAGGTGAAAATACGATCAGGAATGTTTCAGATTTCGAGGTAGAATGGGTCCATGAACCATGTACCTTGCCGTTGGTGGGGAGGCTTGCGTGCCTCAGCGATACAGATGGCCGTACCGTAGGTGCAACCACAACGGAGGGGTATCTGTTGAGAGGCCAGACAAACATGTGGTTCCTGAAGAGGGGGCAGCAGCCATTTCAGTAGTTGCAGGGGTAACAGTCCGGATGATTGACTGATCTGG
Organism: Schistocerca americana; assembly: GCF_021461395.2. NCBI lineage: Eukaryota > Metazoa > Arthropoda > Insecta > Orthoptera > Acrididae > Schistocerca > Schistocerca americana. The sequence continues at coordinate 819,211,558 of NC_060121.1, read as the reverse complement.
CCTTGTAACATTAACCAAAACGGCCTTGCTGTGCTGGTACTGCGAACGGCTGAAAGCAAGGGGAAACTACAGCCATAATTTTTCCCGAGGACATGCAGCTTTACTGTATGATTAAATAATGATGGCGTCCTCTTGGGTAAAATATTCCGGAGGTAAAATAGTCCCCCATTCGGATCTCCGGGCGGGGACTACTCAAGAGGACGTCGTTATCAGGACAAAGAAAACTGGCGTTCTACGGATCGGAGCGTGGAATGTCAGATCCCTTAATCGGGCAGGTAGGTTAGAAAATTTAAAAAGGGAAATGGATGGGTTAAAGTTAGATATAGTGGGAATTAGTGAATTTCGGTGACAGAAGGAACAAGACTTTCGGTCAGGTGATTACAGGGTTATAAATACAAAATCAAATAGGGGTAATTCAGGAGTAGGTTTAATAATGAGTAAAAAAATAGGAGTCCGGGTTAGCTACTACAAACAGCATAGTGAACGCATTATTGTGGCCAAGATAGACACAAAGCTCATGCCTACTACAGTAGTACAAGTTTATATGCCAACTAGCTCTGCAGATGATGAAGAAATAGATGCAATGTATGACGAGATAAAAGAAATTATTCAGGTAGTGAAGAGAGAGGAAAATTTAATAGTGATGGGTGTCTGGAATTCGTCAGTAGGAAAAGGGAGAGAAGGAAACATAGTAGATGAATATGGATTGGGGGGAAGAAATGAAAGAGGAAGCCGCCTTGTAGAATTTTGCACAGAGCATGACTTAATCATAGCTAACACTTGGTTCAAGAATCATAAAAGAAGGTTGTATACCTGGAAGAATCCCGGACATACTAAAAGGTATCAGAAAGATTATATAATGGTAAGACAGAGATTTAGGAACCAGGTTTTAAATTGTAAGACATTTCCAGGGGCAGATGTGGATTCTGACAACAATCTATTGGTTATGAACTGCAGATTGAAACTGAAGAAACTGCAAAAAGGTGGGAATTTAAGGAGATGGGACCTGGATAAACTGAAAGAACCAGAGGTTGTAGAGAGTTTCAGGGAGAGCATAAGGGAACAATTGACAGGAATGGGGGAAAGAAATACAGTAGAAGAAGAATGGGTAGCTTTGAGGGATGAAGTAGTGAAGGCAGCAGACGATCAAGTAGGTAAAAAGACGAGGGCTAATAGAAATCCTTGGATAACAGAAGAAATATTTCCATTTAATTGATGAAAGGAGAAAATATAAAAATGCAGTAAATGAAGCAGGCAAAAAGGAATACAAACGTCTCAAAAATGAGATCGACAGGAAGTGCAAAATGGCTAAGCAGGGATGGCTAGAGGAGAAATGTAAGGATGTAGAGGCTTGTCTCAGAGGGGTAAGATAGATACTGCCTACAGGAAAATTAAAGAGGCCTTTGGAGAGAAGAGAACCACTTGTATGAATATCAAGAGCTCAGATGGCAACCCAGTTCTAAGCAAAGAAGGGAAGGCAGAAAGGTGGAAGGAGTATATAGAGGGTTTATACAAGGGCGATGTACTTGAGGACAATATTATGGAAATGGAAGAGGATGTAGATGAAGATGAAATAGGACATATGATATTGCGTGAAGAGTTTGACAGAGCACTGAAAGACCTGAGTCGAAACAAGGCCCCCAGAGTAGACAACATTCCATTAGAACTATTCCATAGGAATACAAACGTCTCAAAAATGAGATCGACAGGAAGTGCAAAATGGCTAAGCAGGGATGGCTAGAGGAGAAATGTAAGGATGTAGAGGCTTGTCTCAGAGGGGTAAGATAGATACTGCCTACAGGAAAATTAAAGAGGCCTTTGGAGAGAAGAGAACCACTTGTATGAATATCAAGAGCTCAGATGGCAACCCAGTTCTAAGCAAAGAAGGGAAGGCAGAAAGGTGGAAGGAGTATATAGAGGGTTTATACAAGGGCGATGTACTTGAGGACAATATTATGGAAATGGAAGAGGATGTAGATGAAGATGAAATAGGACATATGATATTGCGTGAAGAGTTTGACAGAGCACTGAAAGACCTGAGTCGAAACAAGGCCCCCAGAGTAGACAACATTCCATTAGAACTACTGACAACTTTGGGAGAGCCAGTTCTGACAAAACACTACCATCTGGTGGGCAAGATGTATGAGACAGGCGAAATACCCTCAGACTTCAAGAAGAATATAATAATTCCAGTCCCAAAGAAAGCAGGTGTTGACAGATGTCAAAATTAACGAACTATCAGTTTAATAAGTAACAGCTGCAATATATTAACGCGAATTCTTTACAGACGAATGGAAAAACTGGTAGAAGCAGACCTCGGGGAAGATCAGTTTGGATTCCGTAGAAATGTTGGAACAGGTGGGGCAATACTAACCTTACGACTTATCTTAGAAGAAAGATTAAGAAAAGGCAAACCTACGGTCCTAGCATTTGTAGACTTAGAGAAGGCTTTTGACAATGTTAACTGGAATACTCTCTTTAAAATTCTGAAGGTGGTAGGTGTAAAATACAGGGAGCGGAAGGCTATTTACAATTTGTACAGAAACCAGATGGCAGTTATAAGAGTCGAGGGGCATGAAAGGGAAGCAGTGGTTGGGAAAAGAGTGAGACAGGGCTGTAGCCTTTTCCCGATGTTATTCAATCTGTATATTGAGCAAGCAGTAAAGGAAACAAAGGAAAAATTCGGGGAAGGTATTAAAATTCATGGAGAAGAAGTAAAAACTTTGAGGTTCGCCAATGACATTGTAATTCTGTCAGAGACAGCGAAGAACTTGGAAGAGCAGTTGAACGGAATGGACAGTGTCTTGATAGGAGGATATAAGATGAACATCAATAAAATCAAAACGAGGATAATGGAATGTAGTCAAATTAAAACGGGTGATGCTGAGGGAATTAGAGTAGGAAATGAGACACTTAAAGTAGTAAAGGAGTTTTGATATTTAGGGAGTAAAATAACTGATGATGGTCGAAGTAGAGAGGATATAAAATGTAGACTGGCAATGGCAAGGAAATCGTTTCTGAACAAGAGAAATTTGTTAACGTCGAGTATAGATTTGAGTGTCAGGATGTCGTTTCTGAAAGTATTTGTATGGAGTGTAGCCACGTATGGAAGTGAAACGTGGACGATAACTAGTTTGGACAAGAAGAGAATAGAAGCTTTCGAAATGTGGTGCTACAGAAGAATGCTGAAGATAAGGTGGGTAGATAACGTAACTAATGAGGAGGTATTGAATAGAATTGGGGAGAAGAGAAGTTTGTCGCACAACTTGACTAGAAGAAGGGATCGATTGGTAGGACATGTTTTGAGGCATCAAGGGATCACAAATTTAGCATTGGAGGGCAGCGTGGAGGGTAAAAATCGTAGAGGGAGACCAAGAGATGAATACACTAAGCAGATTCAGAAGGATGTAGGTTGCAGTAGGTACTGGGAGATGAAGAAGCTTGCACAGGATAGAGTAGCATGGAGAGCTGCATGAAGCCAGTCTCAGGACTGAAGACCACAACAACAACAACAACATGGAATAGGAATGATGATGGAAATAGGATCACATTTGAGGAACTGGAGAAAATGGTCAATAGATTGCAGTGCAATAAGGCAGCTGGTGAGGATGAAATAAAGTCGGAACTCATCAAATACAGTGGAATGTCAGGTCTTAAATGGCTACACAGGATAACTGAATTGGCCTGGGAGTCGGGACAGGTTCCATCAGACTGCACAAAAGCAGTAATCACACCAATCTTTAAACATGGAAACAGAAAAGATTGTAACAACTACAGAGGTATCACTTTAATCACCGTTGTGGGTAAAATCTTCTCAGGTATTGTTGAAAGGAAAGTGCGAGTATTAGTTGAGGACCAATTGGATGAAAATCAGTGTGGGTTTAGGCCTCTTAGAGGTTGTCAGGACCAGATCTTTAGCTTATGGCAAATAATGCAGAAGTGTTAAGAGTGGAACAGGGAATTGTATCTATGCTTTATAGATCTAGAAAAGGCATATGACCAGTTCCTAGGAGGAAGTTATTGTCTGTTCTATGAGATTATGGAATAGGAGGCAAACTTTTGCAAGCAATTAAAGGTCTTTAAATGGATAGTCAGAGAGCAGTTACAGTTGACGGTAAATTGAGTTCATGGTTGAGAGTAGTTTCAGGGGTAAGACAAGGCTGCAACCTGCCTCCACTGTTGTTCATATTATTTATGGATCACATGTTGAAAACAATAGACTGGCTGGGTGAGATTAAGATATGTGAACACAAAATAAGCAGTCTTGCATATGCGGATGCCTTAGTTGTGATGGCAGATTCGATTGAAAGTTTGCAAAGTAATATTTCAGAGCTAGATCAGAAATGTAAGGACTATGGTATGAAGATTAGCATCTCCAAATCGAAAATAATGTCAGTGGGAAAGAAATATAAACGGGTAGATTGCCAAATAGGAGGAAGAAAGTTAGAACAGGTGGACGGTTTCAAGTACTTAGGATGCATATTCTCACAGGATGGCAACATAGTCAAACAACAGGAAGCGAGGTGTAGCAAAGCTAATGCAGTGAGCGCTCAGCTACGATCTACTCTCTTCTGCAAGAAGGAAGTCAGTACCAAGACTAAATTATCTGTGCACCGTTCAATCTTTCGACCAACTTTGTTGTATGTGAGTGAAAGCTGGGTGGATTCAGGTTACCTTATCAACAAGGTTGAGGTTACGGATATGAAAGTAGCTAGGATGATTGCAGGTAGTAGTAGATGGGAACAATGGCAGGAGGGTGTCCACAATGAGGAAATCAAAGAAAAACTGGGAATGAACTCTATAGATGTAGCAGTCAGGGCGAACAGGCTTAGATGGTGGGGTCACGTTACACGCATGGGAGAAGCAAAGTTACCCAAGAGACTCATGGGTTCAACAGTAGAGGGTAGGAGGAGTCGGGGCAGACCAAGGAGAAGGTACCTGGATTCGGTTAAGAATGATTTTGAAGTAATAGGTTTAACATCAGAAGAGGCACCAATGTTAGCACTGAATAGGGGATCATGGAGGAATTTTATAAGGGGGGCTATGCTCCAGACTGAACGCTGAAAGGCATAGTCAGTCTTTAATGATGATGATGATGATGATGATGATACAAACAGTAGATACAGGTGAAACTTCCTGGCAGATTAAAACTGTGTGCCGGACCGAGACTCGAACTCGGGACCTTTGCCTTTCGCGAGCTAGTGCTCTACCGAATGAGCTACCCAAGCACGACTCACGCCCCGTCCTCACAGCTTTAATTCCGCCAATAGTAGTTACAGGTGTATGAAACTCTATAATTTCCCAAATCTATTAAAAAACTGTGGAATAAATTGAGATAATTACCTATAAAACTTGAATTTTTACTAAACATGAAGTTTAAAATGTAACAGTTTATTCATTTCTTTATAAATTAAATAACTTCTAGAGCTTCATACACCTGTAACTATGGTTTTTATGCTGTGAAAAAGTCATCGAAGAATCTCTCTTACTTAGGAAGAAAAGTGTATCTATAGCAACAAATGCAGCCAGTAGTAAGTGAAAAACTGATGAAATTTCACATGTAAAAAAAGGTGTATTTTTACGTTTTTGAGCTTCCACTGCTATGAGTATGAATCCTGATTCCTTCCTGGTCATGCTGTTATGATTTTATGAATTTATTTGTAAAATTATAGACAGTGGAAATTAAAATGTCCTGTGGTGCCTCTCCTGCTCCAAATCGGCCCGTTTGACGTCCTACCCCTCCTGAAGCCTGAATATTACAACTGAAAACCTTGCTCACAAACACACGTCATCCGACTACACAAATAACATCATTTGGCGAGAGCATTACAAGCTCCGGCTTCACTTTGAGCTTCCATTAACGAATAGAACAATCCGTAATGGCACACAGATACGAAATAGGCAACCAGTGGATGATATATACGGACTCGACTAATGGGCACCTGATCGGTACCACGCTCCCATTTATGTACGAGTGGTACGTGGTTTTCGCGACATCCCTCTACAAAGTAAGTTATTTTCGTTTATTTTTGTGCTCTTTCTCCCTCTGACAGGCCTTCCTTTTGTCCCGGCACGAGCAGTCGCCTACGCGTGGCGCTGGGACGGGGAGCCAGTCGGCTACGCCCCACCCGCGCCGTCACACGGCAGCCAGTGGGCCCTCTCATTAGCGGCTCTGCGTGGCCCGGCCGTCATTAAATCAGGCAGGGATGCCGGCTGCCGCTAATGTATTCATCCGCCGCGCGCCCGCAGAATGCAGTGCGGTGCAGCGCAGCGCCGTGGCGCCGCACGTGCCACATCGATCAGACGCCCCAGAGTCCAGCCGCTACAGCTGAGGGGTCTCACCACTCACTCAGCCCCCTCCTCCAGCGCACTGTGCCGCTACCTCCCACGGCGTCATCGTTACAGATGCCACCCGTGCGCGACACTGCACTACGGATGGGAAAAACCGACACCGGTATTTTATTTCTGAATAACTGGTATTTTTCAATATTTCTTCCGTCTCTGTTATACACCACTGGCCATTAAAATTGCTACACCAAGAAGAAATGCAGATGATAAACGGGTATTCTTTGGACAAATATACTGGAACTGATATGTCATTACATTTTCACGCAATCTGGGTGCATAGATCCTGAGAAATCAGTACCCGGAACAACCACCTCTGCCCCTTGATATGCCTTGGCACTCAGTCAAACAGAGACCGGATGCCGTGTACAGGTACAGCTGCCCATGCAGCTTCAACACGATACCACAGTTCATCAAGAGTAGTGAGTGGCGTATTGTGACGAGCCAGTTGCTTGGCCACCATTGACCAGAAGTTTTCAATTGGTGACAGATCAGGATAATGTGCTGGGCAGGACAGCAGTCGAACATTTTCTGTACCCAGAAAGGCCCGTAGAGGACCTAAAACATACGGTCGTGCATTATCCTGCTGAAAATGCAGGGTTTCGCAGGGATCGAATCAAGAGTAGGGCCACGGGTCGTAACACATCTGAAATGTAACGTCCACTGTTCAACCTGCCGTCAGTGTGAACTAGAGGTGACCGAAACGTGTAACCAATGGCACCCCATACAAGCACGCCGGGTGATACGCCAGTACGGCGATGACGAATACACGCTGCAAATGTGCCTTCACCGCGATGTCGCCAAACACGGTTGCGACCATCATGATGCTGTAAACAGAACCTGGACTCATCCGAAAAAATGATGTTTTGCCATTCGTGCACCTTGGTCGTCGTTGAGCATACCATCGCAGGCGCTCCTGTCTGTGATGCAGCGTCAAGGGTAACCGCAGCCATGGTCTCTGAGCTGATAGTCCATGCTGCTGCAAACGTCTTAGAACTGTTCGTGCAGATGGTTGTTGCCTTGAAAACGTCCCCATCTGTTGACTCAGGGATCGAGACGTGGCTCCACTACCCGTTACAGCCATGCAGATAAGATTCCTGTCAACTCGACTGCTAGTTATACGAGGCCGTTGGGATCCAGCACGGCGTTCCGTATTACCCTCCTGAACCCACCCATTCCATATTCTGCTAACAGTCATTGGATCTCGACCAACGCGAGCAGCAACGTCGCGATACGGTAAACCGCAATCGCGATAGGCTGCAATCCGACCTTTATCAAAGTCGGAAACGTGATGGTCCGCATTTCTCCTCCTTACACCAGGCATCACAACAACGTTTCACCAGTCAACGCCGGGCCGGCCGCGGTGGTCTCGCGGTTCTAGGCACGCAGTCCGGGGCCGCGTGACTGCTACGGTCGCAGGTTCGAATCCTGCCACGGGCATGGATGTGTGTGATGTCCTTAGGTTAGTTAGGTTTAAGTAGTTCTAAGTTCTAGGGGACTGATGACCACAGCAGTTGAGTCCCATAGTGCTCAGAGCCATTTGAACCAAGCCAGTCAACGTCGGTCAACTGCTGCATGTGTATGAGAAATCGGTTGCAAACTTTCCTCGTGTCAGCACGTTGTAGGTGTCGTCACCGGCGCCAACCTTGTTTGAATGCTCTGAAAAGCTAATCATTTGCATATCATAGCATCTTCTTCCTGTCGGTTAAATTTCGCGCATGTAGCACGTCATCTTCGTGCTGCAGCAATTTTAATGGCCAGTAGTGTAAATCTTTTTTACTAATAAGTGCCTAAAAACCGGAACATCAATTAGCCGTGGTACTGCTAAAATGTTTCGTTTTTAAATACACAGTTTTTAATGAAATAATAAGTCTTATTAGTTAATTAATAGTTTTGAAATTGTTAAAAAACTGAAAAGCGGTAAGTGCTATTTTAGTAACAATGTTGACAGAAATGAGCAACAAACACTTGGCATTAGAATTAGTACAGCGCTGCAGACACATTAATGTGCCTTTTGCCGTGTGTCCTTCCTTAAGGTAAGCGTGTACGTGCAGTGTGTATGACTTCCACCACTCTCCCCCTAATGCCGGACAGTGTGGCCGAGCGGTTCTAGGCCCTTCAGTCTGAAACCGACCTGATTTCAGAAGTAAATGTGGTGTGTTGTTTACAGAAGTCCCCTTGTACAATGTCACGCCTACTGCCGAAGCGGAAGCCTAGCGGTAGGGGCCAGCCCCTTGGCTCAGTTTATACTCAACAAATTGTGCTTCTTGACGATTTCAGAACTTTTTCATTTTAACACCATTTTGGGCAAGTTTAGGGGTAGCATAAAAACTGTGATAATTCGTCACTTCAGTTAATCCACGTATGTTAATGTAGCTATGAAAGTACAAAAACTGTTCGACTTAACTCCGTAATTTATTGATTTCCTATATAATTTATGCCCAATCGTACTCTTTTACAGATTACAATGAGTATTCAGGGTTAACTGAGCCAATCAGAAAGCTCGTATTTGTGGTAAGTTTATATGCTACCGTCAAGTATTGCGTGCCAACCCGCTTGGTCGTAGATTTTACATAGGACATCATTGTACCCACAATAAGAACGTCGAACTGATACAAGATTTACATTTCTTCAGATTGTGCACAATTCCCTGCGCGAGGAAAGCAAACAAACGTCAAACACATGATGGGAGTGTTAAGACTCAAATGACGTTTTGGTGCCCCTCGTGGTTAGAAATTACATAGTAACTCATGCAGAGAGATCTAAGAAGAAAATTTTATACATCTGTCAAAAAAGACTTCGTGACTATATTTCAAAATACCAAGACCGTAAGATGGTGACATCTTTCAAGCTGGCAATAAAACTACTTTCGGTTGATGGAACTTATTTCTTCATACTTAATGTTTTTCTCCAATTTCATTCATTATTCATCCGGTCATTCACCATGGTCGGTAGACCCCATCAGAAGGTGAACTTTCTGATATGTGGTGCGAGCCAAGTATATGCTGTGTAACTAAAGGGGCAATCAGACAGAAGGCGGCATATTTTTACTCCCGATACATTTACAGGGAGCGGAGAAAAGTATGGAAACTGCAGATTGCCATTTTTAATACGACACAGGAAACCCGTCGGCATTCATGATAGCTTCCAATCGTCTCGGAATTGATAAATGTAGGACCTTTGTGTTTTCAGGGCAATCTTGTACCATTCTTTTTGGGAAATAACGATAAATTTAGATGACGTTGGTGAAGATGGATAGCCACCTGGCACTCTTATCTCCAAAGCAGATCACGGATCAACAATGTTGAGATCTCATGACTTTGATGGCCAGGGGAGGTGCGACAATTCGTCGTCGCGCTCACCAAACAGTCTTAGATGATACGACCAGTGCGCACAGGGGCCCTGTCATCTTGGAACATGAATCACCACCGGGGAACAACCATTCTACCATGGGATGAACATGACCAGCGAAAATAGTGCTTGGTGCTAATGAGATCTTACCTAGTAACCATGAGGCCCATGGTGTACCACGATATGGCAGGCCAAATCATCACCGAAGCCCAGATAAGTTTCCCTCTTGGGACATAAACTCGGCCAAAAGTTGGAAACGATGTGAGACAAGTCTCCCCCGCCAAAATGACTTTTCTTCCATTGCTCAGTTGTCCAGGTGTTGTCGCTTTGGCACCACGTTTTCCAGTTACGGGCATTTTCATCATTAATGAGTGGTTTTGGAATTCCAGTTCGCCCTCCAATTACATGGTTACGGAGCTCCCTTAGTGTCATTTTGGTGATGACAAGAGTTCACTAGTGCGACATTCGGCTCTACAGAGATTTTTGCAGCTGCCGCCCTCTCCAATGACCGTCTTTCACGGTCACTCAGTGCACATTTTTGTTCTTGCTGTTCTGCTTAACGTGCATGCGATAAAAACCTCTACAAGTCGCTCCTTGAAACACCACACTTGATTACTAAAGCATCCATCATACGAGCACCTACAGTTAGCCCATATTCGAAATCTCTTAGCTCCGACGTAATTCACTGGCAACTACGCAGAACTCTGTTCTGACCACGAGTGGCACTTGCAACGTGTTGAGGACACTGCACGGATGCCACTCTTGATCAAATACAGCAGCTCCACCTGTAAGCTTGGCTGGCTTCTGCATTTCTGTTGTTGCAAACATTTCTCGCGGTTTCCATATTTTTGTCTCATTCCTGTATTTCATTTATATATGACTAATGCCCCCGGTAGATGAGTGGTCAGCGAGACAGAATGTCAATCCTAAGGGCCCGAGCTCGATTCCGGGCTGGATCGGAGATTTTCCAGGCTCAGGGACTGGGTGTTGTGTTGCCCTAATCATCATCATTTCATTCCCATCGGCGAGCAAGTCTCCGAAGTGGCGTAAAAACGAAAGACTTGCACCCGGAAACGGTCTACGCGACGGGAGGCCCACGTCACACGACCTTTACATTTCCATGACTAATAGCTACCTTTTACGCCGTTTTCAAGTAATTTTCTGTACAAGAAAGATTGCATTACACTGTCTCCACGAATAGAAACGCAGTGATATGAATGTAACTTATTACAACCGTTTGAGTCTTAAGATAGAAAAACGTGACATGTGCAGTAATAAGGCAGCGTTTCTAAACTTGCGTTTTCTGTTCATTTAAGTTCACACACTTGCTGTCTTGTTCATTTAGTAGTTTGATATTTTAATACGGCGCAACATTTGCCAAAGAATAAAGATAACCATGATCATAAATTTTTGATAACTATCACTGCATATTTACGTTCGTAGTTGAGTCAATGAAGATAAAAAATTTCTAATAGGGGAAACAATGCATGTAGTCTCACATTTCTGTGCAGGGGTAGAAGGCTATGATCCACATACAAATTCCTGGCGTTCGATAAAGAGAATAGGGGTGGGTGTGCATTTGAAGATACCTTTTTCACGTTTATCTCGAAAAACACATTCTGTAACGAAAAGGTGTACAAGTATAAAATTAACATTAATTAAATTTCTGACGAAACGGTCCCATTTCTTTTTTTCTCTAGTACTAATAGTTTGCGAGATGTAGAGGACATAAAAATTGCTAATTATTCAAAATGGTTCAGACGGCTCTGAGCACTATGGGACTTAACAACTGGGGTCATCAGTCCCCTAGAACTTAGAACTACTTAAACCTAACTAACCTAAGGACATCACACACATCCATGCCCGAGGCAGGATTCGAACCTGCGACCGTAGCGGCCGCGCGGCTCCGGACTGAGCGCCTAGAACCGCTAGACCACCGCGGCCGGCTGCTAATTATTAAAAATAGTTTTATTGTGTTCTGGTATTGTAACTGAGTTCAGGGGTAGGTGCGTAATGGTATAAACGTGATCTGACGTAGGTCGCCGGATTGTGGTCTTGCACTCCCCTCCCTCGCAGGCCTGTACACTAGATAGCGAACTGGCGAGTTCCCGTTCTCTATACCTCACTGTGCCATAAGATTCAACTAAATGCTGTCTCACAAAGCTAGACCCACCCTTCCGCAGTGCGGCTTACGAATCGCCAAAGACGAAGTGAGCAGACAGGCTTGAGCAGTCTTAATTCTCCACAGGGTGCGTTAACACCACATTAAATACAGCTATGTGTTACTAACATTACTAAATCTAGAAACACTTACGTGCAAAATCTACCTAAGGCTCTGCACATTGTTCTACACTCCAACAGGAGAAACTGCTTATTATTAATAACTGGAAGTACCTCCATTACATAAACGCCAGATCAGTCATGTCATTCATCCCACTCAATTTTAATAAAATATACAACCTAACGCAAAGGTCACCAGTCTCCTCAGGACGTACAAATGGCCTCATTTTCCGAAAGGGAGTTTTTTGCTCTCGAAGTTTCAAAAAACCAATTTTTTCATATTTGATTCCGCATAATTTTAATAATATGTTAACCTAAATATCACGTTTCAGTGGAAGCACGCATACGCCTGCTCTAACCACTCTCGGTGCTTGGGCCGTTTACGACACCGATCAATATCTCCTTCTCTGTAAAGTTACTGCAACATTGTAGGTCGAAGTAAATATCGATATAGATGTTTTACTTGCCCACCAGATCTCTCAAGTTTTCACAAAAATGTGGTGAAAAGAAGCTGTTATGGCCAAACATAGTCACAGGAGTTCAACGAATGACAATGCACAGCGCGATTACTTTTCTGAACGTCGGTGTAAATGGAAGCAAGCTGAGATGAACAGGACGCCCGATACTTCTCATCATCAGGCAGCACTCATGAATGAAGTGACTGAAGGTATTGCATATATGTACAAACATAAGACTGACGAAACTTTAATGGAGATATGCCTTGGAGCATGTACGCAGAACATCAATGAAGCACTTAATTGATCAGTTTGGACTGCATAACATGTGCTTTCGAGTGTAAAAATCGTTCATATTATGACAATCGGACGTGTGAAACATATTTAACGACGTATGTAAGGGTGTCCTGCATAACATGAAAGTCATGGAAGTCGTTATCGGCACCGTGGCTTGCTTACTCGCCTTGAGAAGGGACGAGACAGAGAGGAAGTGTCCATTATGAAGAGGTGTAACATTGAAATTTCAAAATGGCTGTGAGCACTATGGGACTTAACATCTCTGGTCATCAGTCCCCTAGAACTTAGAACTACTTAAACCTAACTAACCTAAGGACATCACACACATCCATGCCCAAGGCAGGATTCGAACCTGCGACCGCAGCAGTCGCGCGGTTCCGGACTGAGCGCCTTAACCGCGAGACCACCGCGGCCGGCCATTGAAATTTCGAGCGAGTACTTTCGGGGTAGGGTCGGACAACGTCTCACGAAATGACTACGATGAAAAAATTCGAGAAATTAGAGCTAATACAGAGTATTGCCGACAATCGTTCTTTCCACGCGCCATTCGAGAGTGGAACAAGAAGGGGGGATCAGTTAGGTAACAGAAGTACCCTCTACCGCATACCATCAGGTGACGTGAGGGCGGGCGCTCGTTCCACAGCAGGATTGAAGCTCGATTTGCTGTCAGGGGGGTTCGCGCCTAAGAAGATGAGATCTGCGAAGAGAGGAAGGTTTGCTGTAAGGGCCAGGAATAGCAGTTTAGTGGTAAGGTGAAAACTTTTAAGGTTTTACTCGTACACACAAAATTTGAACTCAAACATTTAAATGCGTCTTTCTCGAGACATCGTTTGTTAAATGGTTTGCATGGTTAAAAAAATTAAAATAAAAAAATAGGTCTTGATACTATTGGATTCTGTGTTGAATGTAATGAAATAGGCACTTTTAATTTTGGGGTGAACCTCAGAAAACAATAAGTTTTTCATAATATCTGTTTTTTATTTACAGTTAAAGGCAGCAAAATCGCTCGATTTTCGCTATCTATGTCTCCAGGTGGCCGCGATTTTGAAATGCACTTCAGGAGCTATGATTTTCGAGGTTCACGCCACAGAAAATTTAATTTTGATAATGTACGTGTGCTTAATTTTGATTACAGACTTGCATTTGACCCTCAGTCGGTCGAATCATTTAGTTGCGCAATCCGCACAGAAGTATTTCGACCGCCATTCTGTGCTACAGTGTCTCATCAGTTTACTAGCCAAAAATTATCTACATAGTATTTGAGATAAATACTATTGTTTGTTAATAAATATTTGTATAAAAACACAGAAAATAATGTGGAACATGAGCATAGAACAAGGCTCCGATACCAGAGAACTGTCTTAATAAATCAACACGCAGTCTCACTCAGCTGCTTGGCTGAGGGATTTATTATTTATAGTTTTGTAGAGAGCATCACAACATGCTCTCTGATATACGTCCGAATTTCCGTGTTTGGCGTCCGCGTATCCTTCCTCTGTGCAGAGTTCGCTATGGCCCAGGTGACCATAAATCCACTTCCTCATCCAGCAATTTGACCTAGTGACTATCCATCTTATTAGTCATGTCTTGTCGTCGGCATAATTTATTTTCGCAGTGGTTACTACTAGTAGGAGGAAGGAGTAGACATCGGGAGTCCATTTTCACGATTCGTTACCAAAATGTATATGGAACATTTGCTGGAGGAAGCCCTACAATCAGCCAAATAAAATATTCTTTTTCTAGCGAATCATCTACGGCAGCTGCCGTTTCTCCCCCCCCCCCCTCCCCCCTCCACCGTCCTTCTGTCTTGACTTTCCTCAAATTTCATATTACCTGCTTCCACTGCGTTGTGGGAAACCCCATTTCTTCTGTGGTATACTATCTGATATCCTTTCTTTATTCATTCTACTCACATGACCAAATCATATCGGTTGTTTTTATTGGATGTTGTCACAGGCATCCCTAGCCACTTTCATCCTTTGCTGGATTACGTCATTTCTCACACTACTGATCTTTTTTTTATGATAACGTCACAGGCCTCTGTCCGTACAAAACTACACTCTTGACTATTATCTTATAAGTTTCTTCTTCGTTGTTGTTCTTATACTTTTAGTTCCACAGAACAGAGTTTATTGCACTTGTTACAGATGACCCTTTATTAATCCTACAAGTGATTTCATCATTACTTGTGCCTAGAAGAAAGAGAGACTTATACAAATAGAATTATTCGTCCAGAAAAAGTTCTCAGTGACTAGATAGAAGTTCTTAAACAATTTCAATGATAATTGTAAATATTTTAGAGAACGTCTTTAAGCTGCTTTAATGTAACTTTTCTCAACTGCGCACCCCTCCTTTATTCCATCCGTATCCTCCACCATCCACAAGTAGTTCCCAATGAGCAGATGGAACACAAAAA
This sequence comes from Schistocerca americana, assembly GCF_021461395.2. Lineage (NCBI taxonomy): Eukaryota > Metazoa > Arthropoda > Insecta > Orthoptera > Acrididae > Schistocerca > Schistocerca americana. The sequence goes on along the minus strand of NC_060121.1, from coordinate 819,196,414 downwards.
GGAAAGTTACTTAAACAATTTTGTTGAGAATTTTAAATACTTGTGTGCATCTCTAAGCTATTTTTAATATGTTGTTTTTGTTGTGGTCTTCAGTCCTGAGACTGGTTTCATGCAGCTCTCCATGCTACTCTATCCTGTGCAAGCTTCTTCATCTCCCAGTATCTACTGCAACCTATATCCTTCTGAATCTGCTTAGTGTATTCATCTCTTGGTCTCCCTCTACGATTTTTACCCTCCACGCTGCCCTCCAATGCTAAATTTGTGATCCCTTGATGCCTCAAAACATGTCCTACCAACCGATCCCTTCTTCTAGTCAAGTTGTGCCACAAACTTCTCTTCTCCCCAATCCTATTCAATACCTCCTCATTAGTTACGTGATCTACCCATCTTATCTTCAGCATTCTTCTGTAGCACTACATTTCGAAAGCTTCTATTCTATTCTTGTCCAAACTAGTTATTGTCCATGCTTCACTTCCATACATGGCTACACTCCATACAAATATTTTCAGAAACGACTTCCTGACACTTAAATATATACTCGACGTTAACAAATTTCTCTTCTTCAGAAACGATTTCCTTGCCATTGCCAGTCTACATTTTATATTCTCTCTACTTCGACCATCATCAGTTATTTTACTCCCTAAATAGCAAAATTCCTTTACTACTTTAAGTGTCTCATTTCCTAATCTAATTCCCTCAGCATTACCCGATTTAATTTGACTACATTCCATTATCCTCGTTTTGCTTTTGTTGATGTTCATCTTATATCCTCCTTTCAAGACACTGTCCATTCCGTTCAACTGCTCATCTAAGTCCTTTGCTGTCTCTGACAGAATTACAATGTCATCGGCGAACCTTAAAGTTTTTACTTCTTCTCCATGAATTTTAATACCTACTCCGAATTTTTCTTTTGTTTCCTTTACTGCTTGCTCAATATACAGATTGAATAACATCGGGGAGAGGCTACAATCCTGTCTCACTCCTTTCCCAACCACTGCTTCCCTTTCATGTACCTCGACTCTTATAACTGCCATCTGGTTCCTGTACAAATTGTAAATAGCCTTTCGCTCCCTGCATTTTACCCCTGCCACCTTCAGAATTTGATAGAGAGTATTCCAGTTAACATTGTCAAAAGCTTTCTCTAAGTCTACAAATGCTAGAAACTTAGGTTTGCCTTTTTTTAATCTTTCTTCTAAGATAAGTCGTAAGGTTAGTATTGCCTCACGTGTTCCAACATTTCTACGGAATCCAAACTGATCATCCCCGAGGTCCACTTCTACCAGTTTTTCCATTCGTCTGTAAAGAATTCGCGTTAGTATTTTGCAACTGTGACTTATGAAACTGATAGTTCGGTAATTTTCGCATCTGTCAACACCTGCTTTCTTTGCGATTGGAATTATTATATACTTCTTGAAGTCTGAGGGTATTTCGCCTGTCTCATACGTCTTGCTCAACAGACGGCAGAGTTTTGTCACGACTGGCTCTCCCAAGTCTGTCAGTAGTTCTAATGGAATGTTGAATGAGACACTTAAAGTAGTAAACGAGTTTTGCTACTTGGGGAGCAAAATAACTGATGATGGACGAAGTAGAGAGGATATAAAATGTATGGCACGGAAAGCGTTTCTGAAGAAGAAAAATTTGTGAACATCGAGTATAGATTTAAATGTCAGGAAGTCGTTTCTTAAAGTATTTGTATGGAGTGTAGCCATGTATGGAAGTGAAACGTGGACGATAAATAGTTTAGACAAGAAGAGAACTTAAGCTTTCGAAATGTGGTGCTACAGAAGAATGATGAAGATTAGATGGGTAGATCACATAACTAATGAGGAAGTATTGAATAGAATTGGGGAGAAGAGGAGCTTGTGGCACAACTTGACTAGAAGAAGGGATCGGTTGGTAGGACATGTTCTGAGACATCGAGGGATCACCAATTTAGTATTGGAGGGCAGCGTGGAGGGTAAAAATCGTAGAGGGAGACCAAGCGATGAATACACAAAGCAGATTCAGAAGGATGTATGCTGCAGTAGGTACTGAGAGATGAAGAAGCTTGCACAGGATAGAGTAAGATGGAGAGCTGCATCAAACCAGTCTCAGGATTGAAGACCACAACAACAACAACCCTCATTTTTGGACAGTATAATGATTAACTTTAACTATGATCCTCAATGATTTCGGCTCTCTGGTCAGTAACACTGATCAAAATCTGTATATTGTTATCTGTGTTCCATTTTTTTTTTTAAATATTTCTGACAAGAAACACCAAGTATGTTATTGTGGCTATAATTTTTATTTGATCTCTTTTTAACATTTCCGTAAGATCTATAGCTTTGTAGAGGCAATGCTCCTTAGTTACATACTCTTGTAACTTTTTATGACTATTAATTTATGAAACCATGTGTTTGTTATTTTTATCACATATTTCATTCCTTTCCCTTGCCCTTCTTCTTATACACATCTACAACCCCATAGTATTTCATTATTTTGACAGTAAATTACTTTCATAATGTTTTTAAGGTCAGGGTTAAAAAGGCCACTCTTATTTTTCCCATTTCAGCTTCTTTTGTGTCTATATAATTGTTGTATAACATGATCATTTCTCTGTATTTTGATTTTGTAACTGAGTATTGTCTTCCTTTACTAATTTTTAGTCATAAGTTACATGGTCTTTTCGGATTTTGTCTTATGACTGTGTAGTAATTTTGGTGAAGTCTATTTTTTAACCAATATGGTAAAGTGTAGGTTCATACCAAGTCTATTTATTAATTTTTATCTCTATGACAAATAGAATCTTAATTTCATTTTATGACTCTCTACTCACTGAGATGAAATGTTTTTATAATCAATACGTTAAAGTTTAGATTCATATCATATTTCTTCATAAAAATTATTCATTAGATTTTGCCATATGTATGAAATTCTGTACATTTTGCATCTAAGTATTTTACACTCATTTTATATTTTCCTTCACTCTAAAAATTCTATTTTCTTCTTATGATTTTAATTTAATATGTATTTTCGTCTGGTGTGTCATCATTAATTTAAAATTCATGGACTGATCTGTAGCTTGTTCTTCACGTGTTTACAGTTTTTGAATGGATTGTTAAATTGTTTGTATTTTCACTTTCATCAGTCCTATTTATCTGTTACTTTCTATTTTATGTTATTCGCGTTTTCATGTAATCTCAGTCAAGTGTTAAATTGTTAATACTTCAATTTTATAATCTGATTGTCACAGAACTAGTTAATGACAACTTCTTTGGATTCAGTCTACACTGTGTTTGACCTTGAAGTTCTTTGATTTCTTCTGCACTACATCACTTGTTGTTCTTGTGTCAAAGTGCCATCATATTTTTATCTTGTTACAATTTTTGAGTTTATATTCTCTTGGAAATTATGCTTTACTGTGACAACTTATATTAAAGCATGTATTACATCTGATACATTTGTGATAATTTTCGTAAGTATTTTGATCGATTTTAAACTTTTATGTTTTTCTTATTTTGTTTAGCATTGTGTCATTGTCCACATTTGTATGTTGTACAACTGCTGTTGATGATAGCTCAGAATCGAAACCAGTAGGAAAATACAATAATGTTATTGTAGACAGCACGATGTTACACATTATTCACAAGTTGGGTATGTTGTTGCATGCTGAAATATTTTGCCTGTTATAACGGTACTTGCAGGTGTGTCAGTTAGCAGCACATAAATTTAAATTGGGGATAAATAAACTTTATTTTAGAAGAATTAAAAAGGGGAAAGTAATACGAAACTTTAATAACTGCACAGTATTACTAAGAAGCAATATAATGAAAAGTAATAAAAAGCAAAGTAGCAAGACCAAGCGGGACATAGAGATATAGGGGCGCGTTTGTTTTTTAATACTTATAAAAGAACATGTAACACATTATTGAGCTCTCTACCTTCAGTTACAGCGATCGGGCTAGTGGATGAAAAAGTGGAACGCGACTGCGAAATTTATTAAGGAGACTATTTAAAGACTCTTCAAGCACGTTCAAAATACATTACATGTGACGAAGTGATCAGAGACGTTAACTGTCGGGTGAAGTGAAAATGATTCGCCGGCCGAAGTGGCCGTGCGGTTAAAGGCGCTGCAGTCTGGAACCGCAAGACCGCAACGGTCGCAGGTTCGAATCCTGCCTCGGGCATGGATGTTTGTGATGTCCTTAGGTTAGTTAGGTTTAACTAGTTCTAAGTTCTAGGGGACTAATGACCTCAGCAGTTGAGTCCCATAGTGCTCAGAGCCATTTGAACCATTTTTTGAAAATGATTCCGACAACATAATTCGAACTTTGTATTAGCTGGGAAGAATACTCGTGGGAAGCTATTATGGTTGTGGAACCCACGAAAGTTGTACGCAACGGAAAGCTATACTTTAAGTAATTCTGCATTTTATAAAATTGTGAAACGCGTGTGCGCGGAACATTAAGAGAATCTTATCCTTGGACGATTGCGGGGGTAACGGATACAAGCAACGCGCCAGCATAAAAATAGTTCGCTTATTAACTACTAGATATTAATTAATGGGGACCTAAAATACTAAAAACAGTGCATACACCGTTAAATTGAAGGACAATCACATCGAACATTTCGAGAGCGAAGAATAGACATTTAAGTGCCGAATTGAGAGCCTGGGTTGTGTCGATATTTTTACATTATATGACACGCGTTATCCAGCACACGATATCGACCATCCTAATACTGAAAAGATGGATAGGATCATCACCTCCAATCCCGATTCATATTTCGTATTTAGTTAGTGAAGAGAAAAGTGTTAATATACAAACTACAGTACAATTTTATCCACGATTTTGGCGTCATTACAGAGTCATGACTACATGATAAACAATATCTGAGGAAGTTGTATACAATGTATCGTCATAATATTAGCCAACCAGTATTGTGGGACACCAAAAATGTAAATGCATGAAATTGTTCTTACAGCGGATGTATAATGTGTGATTGCGACGAACTATATTGAGAAACGGAACATCAATTACGTACTTGCATGTTTGTCTCCGAAAATGGTCCTTGTCGGTACATCAGCATAAAGTTCAAATATAATCGCTGGAACATTGCAAACCATTCAGATTAATCGAACATCTAAATACGCATAATGCTGGTATCACCAGGATGTGTTTTTTCTCCTCACCCCCGTGGCAGTAATTGAATTAAGAGTCAGCCGGGAATAACATTTAAATCAACTGACGACCATTGAGTTAGCGCCACGAATTTTCAAACGTCCACTGCCATGTATGAAGGCGAGTGACATTACGAGTGCTTGTGTCGATCGAGGGGTGTCGTAGTGATCGCATTGAATGACATTGAGCGGTCACACAGTGGAACACTGATAACAGGCTTTTAACCTATGAACTATTTCATCACGAATTATGCCAGAAGAAGCGGAAAAATCACGACACAAATGAATGGAGATCAGCCGTTTGATTGCTTTGCGGTTGAAGATCTGGGCAAACACGGACTGAACACCTTCGGTTATACAAATAAATTTCAAATTAACAGTGAAAATGAGTAATATCAGTATAAATTGGAGAGAATAAATTTAAGCACTGATGCCTCCACCTACTTGTTGAAGTTTGAATAGTTTGTTACACTCCGCATAATTGAGTGGCCCAGGGATGTGGCTGGTCTCAATTTTTGGCTACGTTTTTCGTCATAGGGTGCTAGCTCACACCTGTCGTAAACTCAGGTTTCAGGCTGAAATAAAATACAAAACAATAATGCAGGTAGGTTTTGAGGTGAAATTTAAAATACTGAGTCACTCACGTTGATTTATTGTTTTAACAAATAGTTTATTTCTATTTTTCCACGAATAGTCCACAGTATATTCACTAAACATTTAAAATGCAGTCTGAGGGGCTTTTACGGAAACAACAACTGATGCTACAAAGCTTCACTGTAAAATTCATTTGTCGCGATAACGGTACTCGACAGTCTGTTCTGATTTCACAAAATACACTCTTGTCTGCTGTCCTAAACCACTATTTTGCGCTCCACGTGATCGCTTTCGATAGTCCCTACATACATATTTCTCCCCGAACGTGGCTCCCAACCCACTACTCCCCCGAGATGCACGGCATTTCCCGCTCTTAGCGTCGCTCAGAACCAACTCCTCAAAGATCAAAGATGGACGCCCTATGCACCCTCGAAACGACTGCCTAACTCAAAACAATGTTTGACAAAAAGAATCACAAATATTCTAAAACTAAAGACAAGAACACATATGACACATCGAAAAATAAGGAAAATTTCCGGGCAATAACATTTTAAGGTCCAATTTTCTATATCTGCCACAGTTTTGTCACAAATAAAATTCGTGTGGCGTGATATGGCTTTTTCCAAATTTTTAAACTAAACATAAATAAGCAAATAAAAATACATATTTAATTACTCATCTATCTCTTTAAACTTTAGAATTCTGCCGCTAATTTCGTCTCTTTAAATTTTTTATTACCAAAAACAGTTTCTCTCAGTCAAATCCCATATTCCGGCCACTCATTCCAAAAATGGTACTTGTTTTTCTAAATTAGTAATGATTCCTCGATGCAGATCTACTAGCCGCATCCGTATTCCCTTTGTTTATATTAATCGGCCAAGGCATGCCGAGATATGAGCTTTTGAACGTCCATAAATTTACAATTTTTAAGACGACAGTAACTTTTAAACTACAACCTATTTTTGTGGCGCGTCTTGATAATTTAATTTTAAATATCTTTCTGTCCATGAGCACCAACTGACACCTCCATGTCACCCTTAGTTCTGTTTTTATCAATTTTTCTGTGGAATATAAATTTCTCCAAGAGCGCAAACACGGCCAAGCGTCCACTCCGGTTTCTCCAACGCCGCGTACACGCTAACCACTCGCAACGGCCCCGTAACAACGGCCAGCCACGTGCTCTGCGGCGGGAAACTGCCGCTCTAACCTCCTGCCACAGCTTGTACGCTCACATCTAAAACATACCTATTTAATATCCTTGAAATGCATACAATAACAACATATCAAGTAAACAGGCTACGCACTATAATTAGTCACAAGAGTCTCCGTCTTTTAAAAACAAATTGAATTTATCCATCAATACAATCAACGTCAAAAAATTTTGTCCAAATCGGTGATAAGGATACACACCCTAAACCAGTTTTCAACAAATTCAGAGAGCAAATACGCTATGCACAAAGATCAATAGCAAAGATGCGCCCAGAGAAGAACTAGAATGCTCACTTCAGATTACTCAACAAGTTCGACAGGCATTTAAGTATGCGCTTGAAACTGACTCAAAACCCAAGCAGTTTTAATGTAAACAGATGCGCCCGAAATTAACGTAGAAGCATGGCCTGAATTTGTTTAAAACAAGACTCTACAAACAGCAATTATATAATAAACAGACATGCGCCCAAGAAACCATTACAATAAGTACCTTACATTAAACAAGTACCAAGTTATCTATCAAATGGGCTAGAATCAAACACAATCAGTGAACGAGAATTTGGATACGCTTACCCGCTTCGTCGTATTATCCCTTGACTGCTGGGAATAAAGATCACTTTTCTGAGATAACTTGCAGGTGGGAATGACTGTCGAAATGGTTTGAGGAAGATTTCTGTGTACACATACGTAAACTGTTGATCTCAGAACATAGCAGCTGCAACGTAACAAGAATATATTAAAATATTTAATCTTCATCTTCAACTAGTTATGTAGTAATATTCCACGCAGAGTTTCAGATGGTTCAAATGGCTCTGAGCACTATGGGACTCAACTGCTGAGGTCATTAGTCCCCTAGAACTTAGAACTAGTTAAACCTAACTAACCTAAGGACATCACACACATCCATGCCCGAGGCAGGATTCGAACCTGCGACCGTAGTAGTCGCGCGGCTCCGGACTGAGCGCCTAGAACCGCTAGACCACCGCGGCCGGCAATGTTGGTTGCTTTTCAAAAAACATAAGTTATTGACATTTAACTGACACGAGTCTTCAATCATTCAGTATAACTAATCATTATGTGAAAGTGAAAGGAGTACCTAAATAAAGATGTCTCAATTTATTGTGTCTAGTTAATCTTCTTAAAACCAACTTCAGGAATCACAGTCTACGAACTACACAAGAAAAAAGAAGATAATAAGATTTTGAAATGACAGTTTATGAACATTACCAACAATACCAACTAGATTGGGTTTGGATATCCCGAAAGCCACGGAAGAGATAGTTGCTTATTGCAGGGTTTGAGGATTTCCGAAATGCTTCTGACTAAGTTCGATATTCAGCAAACAATAGTACGGAGTATGAAGCGAAATTGGTGACTGGATTGAAGATTTCTTGGTATGTAAGTTACAGTAAGTTAGCTTGAATTATTAGTAATCGACAGATATAGAAGCAACTTCAGGTGCGCGCCACAGAAGTCTCTTAGGAGCTTTGCTGTTATAGGTAGTACGTACATTGTCCATTTGCTTTAAATATTCAGAAATGTAAAACTGTACATTTCACAAGACTAAAATATTAACGTAAAAACGTACTCGTGATACTCATACAAATATCTTGATGTCACCATTTGTAGGGACATAAAACGGAAACGTAACATAGGCGCTGTTGAAGACACAGCAGGTGGCCGATGTCGGTTCATTGCTAGGATAATGGAAAACATACAACTTGTCTGATAAAGAGGTTGCTTAAAAAACACTTGTGCTCAAGTGTTTGAAATCCTTACCCGATAGGACTAACAGACTACATCGAACGCACACAAAAAAAAGAGCAGCACGAGTGGTCAGAGGTGTGTTTGACCGTTGGAAGAGTGTGAAGGAGATGCTGAAAAAACTGAATTGGCAGACGCTTGAAGATACACGAAAACCGTCCTATTAAAGCCTACTTACAAAGTTACGATAATCAGCTTCAAGTGAGAAATCTATGAATATACTACAACCCTTTATGTAGCGTTCTTGTAAGTTTGCGTTCCTGTGCCCCATCATAATTGGAATGGGAAGAAACCTAAGAACTAGTTCTTTAGAAAGTAAAGTTGTTGCAGATGTAGATGTAAACATAGAAGTGTCATGTTAAGTGTGTCTCATAACACCGGGAAACTCAATACCATCCCGAAGCATCACATGCGGTGGTTGTCTGCTATGCTGCTCGAAGTACTGACTGCCAGGTATCCCTGTAGCTTTCAAATCGTATGAAGCGTAGCTCTGGGTCACGTTGCATTTTTCTATTCAGTGCGCCACGACTTTTTGGTCCAAAATGGTTCAAATGGCTCTAAGCACTAAGGGACTTAACATCTGAGGTCATCAGTCCCCTAGAACTTAGAACTACTTAAACCGAAGGACATTACACATATCCATGTCCGAGGCAGGATTCGAACCTGCGACCGTAGCGGTCGTGCGGTTCCAGGCTGAAGCACCTAGAACCGCTCGGCCTCACCGGCCGGCCGACTTTTGGTGCCGATGCAGTTTGAAGACATGTGCTACGACGAAGTCCATTCCTCGACATCTACAACTATTTCGCTATGACTCGTTAACAAGCTGATGGCTCCTTATTTGATGACGACGAAGTAAAAAGACACTTGTTATTAAACTGTCACTTCGTTTAACGGATTATAACAGACTGAAGTGTGTGCAGCAGTGACCTTTACAGTGACGCTGAGGTACCTACAGGCAGGCTACAACAGAGATGTCAAGAAAAGTGTTTCCCACATTTGAAGATTATGTAATGTGTTCAGCAACGAGAGCATTAAGAATGTGAAATAAGTTGTAAAACAACAAACAGTGTTCAAATGAAGGAAAATCTAAGAGAAATTCGATAAAAATCTCAACGCTTGTTAAATGTGCATGGAGTAATTATTAGCAAAAAGGGCCTAGTAATAGCTAGTAGTGGTAGCTAGTGCGAAAGCCGGAAGGGTTGTTCTGTCTCCTGGAGGTAATGGCCCGTCTTCCCTTAATCCAGGAAACTGGGTGGTGGTCTGATACGATCAGGCTGTTTGCAGAGGGCTGGCCGTAACTAGCATGTTGTAGCTAGTGTACCGTGAGGCGACACACCTTTGACGTGAAGTAAACTGTGCTGGACTGTAGTGTTACCCCGAGGCGGTGCCGAGAAGTGTGTTCGGCAGCTGCTGGGGCGTTCACCTTACAGAGCAGTGTGAGACAGAAGGAAGGGACTTATAGCAAAGAAGATGTCCAAACAAATTTCGTTCTTGTAGCCGGTCGTCATTTAATTCACCCCACGATATTTCGACTGGGCGCCTGCCAGCCATCTTCAGGTGAGCCATCGAGGACTGATGAAGACTTTTTTCTTCCTTAATTGAGTTTAGATCCCCCCCCCCCCCCCAAGGGGGCGGGCTGGCAGGCGTTTAGTATGCTGCTCTTCAGCCTACAGAATTTTTAAGATATAAGAAGAAGATAATCAACAATAAAAGCAGGCGACAAAAACGGTGACTTAAATTGTAAAATGGTGGAAATTTGTGGAAGTTAAAACATAAAACAAAGGGTTGGCGATGCTAATAAAATAAAAATGTAGCAGACAGGTAAAATAGTAGACAGACAATTAAAAATACACGGCGACAATCTGGTTTCTGTTCGCAAGAGATATAAAAATCATAGCCAGCGACAGTATGATTTCCGTTCGCAACACTGAACACCCACTTGAAACACTGCACTAAAAAGTTGGCATGAAGATGACACACCACAGCCAAGGGCAAAGGGGGGGGGGGGACCGAGACAGATGAGGGGAGAAAAGAAGAATTGGTGGAGGGGGGCTGGGACCGACGGAGGGAGAGGACTGATAAGGGAGAGCAGGGCAGACGCGAGAGGGAGTGAGGAAAGGCAGCGGAGGGGAATGCTAAAGGACTAGGGGGAGAAAAGGGAGGCAGAGAGAGGGTAGGCAGGAAAAAAACAAGATGGAATGGGGGAGGGCAGAGGGAGCCCAGGAAAAGGACAGAGGAAGAGAGGGGCAGGTGCGGATCAGAGTTGATAAGAGGGATGGAGGGAGAGATGGCATCATCCGGGAGATGAAGACTTCATCCTTTCCCATATATATAGAGCGCTGCGAGTGTTCTGCACGTGTGTCAAAATTCAAGTTCACAGACGGACGAGACGTCCCGGCTGCACCGCTCTCGCTAGTGGAATTACAGAACTCAGCTGTCCTCTGCATTACCGCTCACCGTGGCTGCTGGCGCACTATGTCTGTTGTGGATTGGCCAGAGCGCCAACCCACAATGAGAGGAGGCCGAAAGGCACGCGTTTAAGCTCACGCAGGCTGGCGTGAGGTCTGGAACAGGAAAAGTAATGGAGACTAGCAAATAAAGTACGTAGCTTCTGGAATACTTAACTTTAATCCATAATTGGTGAACATCGCTCTTGACGGTACATGCATCACCAGATAAATAGTAAATGATAATGGCGCCTTGCTAGGTCGTAGCAAATGACGTAGCTGAAGGCTATGCTAACTATCGTCTCGGCAAATGAGAGCGTATTTGTCAGTGAACCATCGCTAGCAAAGTTGGCTTTATAACTGGGGCGAGTGCTAGGAAGTCTCTCTAGACCTGCCGTGTGGCGGCGCTCGGTCTGCAATCACTGACAGTGGCGACACGCGGGTCCGACGTATACTAACGGACCGCGGCCGATTTAAAGGCTACACCACACTGTCGTCTTTCATGAGAACAAATCGTGGATATGATGGTTTTCTATGTTCTGTTTAGTCGGTAGCCGCTATCACGGTTCATGAGATTTTCCGCCAGACTTATTTCCTCGGATTCTTTAAAAATGCTTTTGTGGGCAACATTTCTTTTAAAACAGCAAGAATCCTCTGTAAATTTCAGATGAAAATGGTTTTAAGTCAACCATCTTAAATTGCCGACCTTTTGGTATCAGTGATGACTTGCTATTTCGGAAGGCTGGAATTTGCCAAATATCTTGTCGACGTGTTATATTTTGCGTATGACTGTCAACAGATATTGTGAAAGAACGCATCACTTATCATTAACGTTGCACTCGCCTTTTGCTGTCAAGCAATTCCACTATTGCGGAACACTGTATTTCAATGGGACATTCAGTGGAGTGTGAAAGGACTATGATTCTGACCACAGCTACATGTTTTTGGGACTCGTTTATTAAAGAATCCGTGGAAATCTGCCTGACCCAAAAGCTAATCAACCGTGAAAGTGGTTACCAGTTGGACAATGCATGGAACCCCGTTATCGCTACGATTTATTCTGACTGCAGACGACAGAGTATACCAGCATCCGTGGCGAGCGGGAATGTAAAGGACAGGTGGATTCTGCGGTTTCACCAGCGACGTTGCTGTCACCGTGAAGCTACATATTGCGGAACGGAGCAAGTCTTCGGCAGTCTTCGATGGCTCACCTGAAGGTGGTTGGAAGGTCTCCAGTCGAAATATCGCGGAATGTGTTAAACGACAACCAGCTGCAAGCCCGAAATTTGTTTGAACAATTAATACGCCAAGAAAATTTTAAAATTAATGAAGGTGATGTCTGTCGGACGGGCCTGAGTACGCCAGCGCGGTGGAAGTGGTGTAGTCCTGCTGGATTAGACTGGTTTCTGTAGTTTGGAAGGAAACGCTGCCCAGCTTGGGCTCCATGTCGCGTTACCGATGATATGCTTGTGGCACTGCATGAAGAACTGAGTCTACTCAACAGAACAATGCAGTCGGGCACTGTATGGAAACGGTACGTGAACTTTGCTAAATAGACCACGGCATGAGAGTGTAACTTCCATTATCTTTCTGTTTTATGCAAAGTGGAAATCTATCCTGTGTTTCCGTACGGTATGTGGATAGGTAATTGACTAATGGAGCTTGAATTAATATGTGCTAAGCTATATTGCTGTGGCAAGACTGCCGGCCGGAGTGGCCGAGCGGGTCTAGGTGCTACAGTCTGGAGCAGCACGACCGCTGCCGGCCGGAATGGCCGAGCGTTTCTAGGCGCTACAGTCTGGAACCGCGCGACCGCTACGGTCGCAGGTTCGAATCCTGCCTCGGGCATGGATGTGTGTGATGTCCTTAGGTTAGTTACGTTAAGTAGTTCTGAGTTCTAGGGGACTGATGACCACAGCAGTTAAGTCCCATAGTGCTCAGAGCCATTTTTTTTTTTTTTTTTTTTTTTGCACGACCGCTGCGGTCGCAGGTTCGAATCCTGCCTCGGGCATGGATGTATTTGAAACAGTTAACGTAGAACAGGGAATCAGCGATCATAAAGCGGTTACAGCATCGACGATTTCAGCCGTTAATAGAAATATTAAAAAAGGTAGGAAGAGTTTTCTGTTTAGCAAAAGTGACAAAAAGCAGATTTCACAGTACCTGATGGCTCAACACAAAAGTCTTGTCTCAAGTATAGATAGTGTTGAGGGTCAGTGGACAAAGTTCAAAACCATCGTACAATATGTGTTACATAAGTATGTGCCAAGCAAGATCGTGAGAGATGGAAAAGAGCCACCGTGGTACAAAAACCGAGTTAGAAAACTGCTGAGGAAGCAAAGGGAATTTCATAGCAAACATAAACATAGCCAAAGCCTTGCAGACAAACAAAAATTACGAGAAGCGAAATGTAGTGTGAGGAGGGTTATTCGACAGGCGTTCAATGAATTCGAAAGTAAAGTTCTATGTACTGACTTGGCAGAAAATCCTAAGAAAATTTGGTCTTATTTCAAAGCGACAGGTGGATCAAAACAAAATGTCCAGACACTCTGTGAGCAAAATGGTACTGAAACAGAGGATGACAGACTGAAATCCGAAATACTAAATGTCTTTTTCCAAAGCTATTTCACAGCGGAAGACTGCACTGTAGTTCCTTCTCTAGATTGTCGCACAGATGACAAAATGGTAGATATCGAAATAGACGACAGAGAGATAGAGAAACAATTAAAATCTCTCGAAATAGGAAAGGTTGCTGGACCTGATGGGATACCAGTTCGATTTTACACAGTGTACGCGAAGGAACTTGCCCCCCTTCATGCAGCGGTGTACCGTAGGTCTCTAGAAGAGCGTAGCGTTCCAAAGGATTGGAAAAGGGCACAGGTCATCCCAGTTTTCAAGAAGGGACGTCGAACAGATGTGCAGAACTATAGATTTATGGTCGATGAGTTGTAGAATTTTGGAACACGTATTATGTTCGAGTATAGTGACTTTTTTGGAGACTAGAAATCTACTCTGTAGGAATCAGCATGGGTTTCGAAAAAGACGATCGTGTGAAACCCAGCTCGCGCTATTCGTCCACGAGACTCAGAGGGCCATTGACACCGGTTCGCAGGTAGATGCCATGTTTCTTGACTTCCGCAAGGCGTTCGATACAGTTCCCCGCAGTCGTTTAATGAACAAAGTAAGAGCATAGGGACTGTCGGACCAATTGTGTGATTGTATTGAAGAGTTCCTGGATAACAGAACGCAGCATGTCATTCTCAGTGGAGAGAAGTCTTCCGAAGTAAGAGTGATTTCAGGTGTGCCGCAGGGGAGTGTCGTAGGACCGTTGCTATTGACCTTGTGGATGAAATCGGAAGTTCACTGAGGCTTTTTTGCGGATGATGCTTTGGTATATCGAGAGGTAGTAACAATGGAAAATTGTACTGAAATGCAGGAGGATCTGCAGCGAATTGACCCATGGTGCAGGGAATGGCAATTGAATCTCAATGTAGACAAGTGTAATGTGCTGCGAATACATAGAAAGAAAGATCCCTTATCATTAAGCTACAAAATAGCAGGTCAGCAAGTGGAAGCAGTTAATTCTATAAATTATCTGGGAGTAGGCATTAGGAGTGATTTAAAATGGATTGATCATATGAAGTTGATCGTCGGTAAAACAGATGCCAGACAGAGATTCATTGGAAGAATCCTAAAGAAATGCAATCCCAAAATCAAAGGAAGTAGGTTACAGTACTCTTGTTCGCCCACTACTTGAATACTGCTCAGCAGTGTGGGATCCGTATCAGATAGGGTTGATAGAAGAGATAGAGAAGATCCGACTGAGAGCAGCGCGCTTCATTACAGGATCATTTAGTAATCGCGAAAGCGTTACGGAGTTGATAGATAAACTCCAATGGAAGACTCTGCAGGAGAGGTATACCGACAATCCTTCTTTCCACGAACAATACGAGACTGGAATAGAAGCGAGAACCGATAGAGGTACTCAAGGTACCCTCCGCCACACACCGTCAGGTGGCTTGCGGAGTATGGATGTAAATGTAGATGTAGATGTCCTTAGGTTAGTTAGGTTTAAGTAGTTCAAAGTTCAAGGGGACTGATGACCTCAGAGGTCAAGTCCCATAGTGCTCAGAGCCATTTTGTTGCAAGTCTACGTTACGATTTTTGTGATTGGGACCGGGCAACTGTTATCCTTTGTAGGCGCGGGAACACTGCGCACTCTTACGTACGTTGCATGGCTCTTGCAGTTCCATCAAGTTATACTGAGAACTCGTTTGACGTTTCAGTTTGTACTGTGATTGAGATTGTCTGTCACTGCCGAACGCAAATTCAGGCAAATACATGAGCTAAACTGCGGTAATCTGTTTGTCCTTGAGTTACCACTTGCTGTAATGCTCAGTTAAAATGTGCCTTGTTTAGAAGTGATAAATTTAAGCTGGGTTAGCACAAGCATTGCTTGATCTGGTTGAGGAAACCAAACGAAGAACACCTTTGGCGACACCCCTTCTGTCGGGTTGCTTGAATTGGCAATCGCGGATACCTGATTGGGTAACTTCAGCGCTAAATAACGGGGAAACGGCGCGACGTATCAGATATTTTGTTATCAGTTGTTTCTCAGCATAGCCTCCCCTGCAAGTCCCTTACAAGGTTTTCAGATTGCTTCTGACCACCCTGCAGATATCAAAGGCAACCTGTTTGAAGTGACGAAAGGTGTGACGACTACGTAAAAAAGGCGCTTGAACGGGAATTGCCACAATTCTAAGAAAATGTATTTCAGAAATAATAGATGTTTCTTACGAAAGTACCGTTCGACCGATTCATGACTGTCGCTCGTTACTCTGGGACTCCAAACAGGTGGAATTCCCATAAGAGAAGGAGGAGGTGACTAGTGTTTAACGTCCCGTCGACAACTAGGTTCCAATGGCTCCGGGCACTATGCGACTTAACTTCTGAGGTCATCAGTCGCCTAGAACTTAGAACTACTTAAACCTAACTAACCTAAGAACACCACACACATCTATACCCGAGGCATGATTCGAATCTGCGACCTTAGCGATCGCTCGGCTCCAGACTGTAGCGCCTAGATCCGCAAGGCCACGACAACTAGGTCATTAGAGACGGAGCACAGACTCAGATTAGGGAAGACGGAGATGGAAAGTGGCCAAGCCCTTCCGTGGTACCATCCCGGCATTTCCCTGAAGCGATGTAGAGAAATCAAGGAAAACATAAATCAGGATAGCCGGACGCGGGTTTGAACCATCTTGCTCCCAAATATGAGTCCAGTGTGCTAGCCGCTGCGCTATCCCGCTCGGTCAAATAAGAGAAGCGCGTTTCGTCACAGATTCACTTAGTACGGGCGAGAGTTTAGGGAGGTGTTCATCTTCAGCAGTGACAGAGGTGCAAGGGGCACGGTGCAGCAGGAATGGATTAGGATAAAATTCTGTGAGCGCACGTGCATAGAAGACTCAGGCGATATATTTCTTCTTGCCACAGATATCTTGGTAAATGGCTGTGGTGGGCAGATGAGGGAATTCGTATGGAGGCTCACCGGCTGCAAACGAGAGTGGTATCCAAAGCACCTTCCGCCGCACACAAATGGTGCCGATAGAAGCCGAGGAGTTCACTCAAACGTGTGCATTCAAGCGGTGAAGACGTTCGCAGCTTTGCGGCTCGCAAGTCCAGCGGCGTAGCAAGAAAGTAATTTCGAGAAAAAATAAGACAGTGTATAGTGCTAGATTGTTTTAATTGAGCTATCAGGTGGTGTGGTAAGTCCGCTGTTGTTTCTGTCTACATAAATGATCTTTTGGATAAGGTGGATAGCAATATGCGGCTGTTTGCTGATGATGCTGTGGTGTACGGGAAGGTGTCGTCGTTGAGTGACTGTAGGAGGATACAGGAAGACTTGGACAGGATTTGTGATTGGTGTAAAGAATGGCAGCTAACTCTAAAGATAAATGTAAGTTAATGCAGATGAATAGGAAAAAGAATCCTGTAATGTTTGAATACTCCATTAATAGTGTAGCGCTTGACACAGTCACTTCGATTAAATATTTGGGCGTAACGTTGCAGAGCGATATGAAGTGGGACAAGCATGTAATGGCAGTTGTGGGGAAGGCGGATAGTCGTCTTCGGTTCATTGGTAGAATTTTGGGAAGATGTGATTCATCTTTACAGGAGACCGCTTATAAAACACTAATACGACCTATTCCTGAGTACAGCTCGAGCGTTTGGGATCCCTATCATGTCGGATTGACGGAGGTCATAGAAGCAATTCAGAAGCGGGCTGCTAGATTTGTTACTGGTAGGTTTGATCATCACGCGAGTGTTACGGAAATGCTTCAGGAACTCGGGTGGGAGTCTCTTGAGGAAAGGTGGCGTTCTTTTCGTGAATCGCTACTAAGGAAATTAAGAAGAACCAGCATTTGAGCCTGACTGTAGTACAATTTTACTGCCGCCAACTTATATATCGCGGAAAGACCACAAAGATAAGGGAGATTAGGGCTTGTACAGAGGCATATAGGCAGTCATTTTCCCTCGTTCTGTTTGGGAGTGGAACAGGGAGAGAAGATGCTAGTTGAGGTACGAGGTACCCTCCGCCACGCACCGTATGTTGGATTGCGGAGTATGTATGTAGAAGAAACACAGCCGTGTATTTTTGAAATCATAACTAAAACCTACCACAGCGAAAGCCAGTGCGGCACAACATTAAACGAACATACAGTGCGTTAATACGATTTCGGCTGCAGGCAGTAGTGGAGAAAGGCAGAAAGTGAAATCTCGGTGTTCACAGTAATACCGAAAAATATTTGTCATTTAGACACCTAAGAGAAGTGGCAGTGAAGATGTTTGCATATAAAAACTCAGATTTCTGTTCACCAGAGCCATGGAATCTGAAGGCAGCCAATAATTTCTCGAAAGGAGTAGTTGCTTTTCTTATCGGTATCTTGCTTCGTCTTTTTCCTATTGAACAAGGTCTAATAGAAATCGATAATTATCGTCGCTCATTCGCAGTTAATTTAGAAACTAGTATTCATCCTCAATAAGCATGTTTTGAAAAAAAGGTCTTGTGCCCTCTCCACCCTTCAGCTTACCCGCATTTTTTACTCACGAAGGTTGTTTTCGTCTTTTTATGGTGTTCCCTGCTAGGACGCACAATACAATGGCCGTACGATGGGCGCAGAGAAAGCGCCGCTGTGCCCCACCGACATCACAGGACAGGATATTGCCATGTGAGTGCTTTCGAACTGGGAGTGATTGGTCTGTCCTTCCGTGGTTCCGTAAAACTGCGGCTCATACAAGGCCACGCTGCTTCAACAGTTAGGCGTACGTGGAACCACTGAGGAAATGAGGGCAGTACACGGCGCCGACAGGGTATTGGAGTACACAATGAGAACACAGCGCTAGTGGCCGCCATCTTGTCCGCTTGGCAATAACGGACGGAACAGTTTCGTCCAATTTGTTTGGAGCACTGCAGCGGATGTAGAAAGTCTGTGTCGACGGTTCAGCGTATTACTGACACTCCTGCCATTGCGTCGGCTTCCATTGACTGACGCTGTGGACTGAAATGGGCACGTGAACTGAGTGGCAAAATGTAGTATTTTCGGACGAGTCCTGTTTCAACTTGTCCTACAGTGATGACCCCATAAGCGTACTACGCCGCCGTCGTGGCCGCAATCGGGTACACCAGAACTACGGTAGTAAACAAAAACTACGTGTGATAATTTGAAGCGCTATTGACTGTAACAAGCGATTTCGCCTCCTACGTCTGGAGTGCAACCTGAACACCTACCGCTACATCACGGGGGTTTTAGTCGGCCGGTGTGGCCGGGCGGTTCTAGGCGCTACAGTCTGGCGCTACAGTCAGGTTCGAATCCTGCCTCGGGCATGGATGTTTGTGATGTCCTTAGGTTAGTTAGGTTTAAGTAGCTCTAAGTTCTAGGGGACTGATGACCTTAGAAGTTAAGCCCCATAGTGCTCAGAGCCATTTGAACAAATTTTGAACTGGGGTTTTACAGCCCGAGGGTCTGCCCCTCCTGCAGGCCGTTCCACACGCAGAATTTCAGCTGGATAACGGCCGGCCGTATGTAGAAAGGAATGAATGTGCAAGACCTGTTCGAAGAACGACGAGTATAACTGCTTCCCTGACCTGCCCGTTCGCCTGACATGTCGCCCATTGAACATGTCTGTGTTATGGTCGGTCGGCAACTTGTTCCCTCAGACCCTCCTGCAGCACAGTCGATTCATTGTGAACACGTCTTCAAACCACGTATTCCACAGCAGGATATTCAAGCGCTCTTTGATTCCACGCCACGATATCTCGGATTGCAGCACGTTGTGGCACTAATCCGCACTGAATTTCCACAACCACAGTACACATAGAGATCTGTAATACTAATCATTCGTGTGGTGTCATAACCCTAATCGGCGATATAAATTTCATTGTGATCACATGTCCCTGTCTTACTGTCTCACTTTTTCCTAACAGTAACGTTGATGAAAGGAGAAAATATAAAAATGCAGTAAATGAAGCAGCCAAAAAGGAATACAAACGTCTCAAAAATGAGATCGACAGGAAGTGCAAAATGGCTAAGCAGAGAAGGCTAGAGGACAAATTTAATGATGTAGGGGCTTATCTCACTCGGGGTAAGATAGATACTGCCTACAGGAAAATTAAAGAAACCTTTGGAGAAAAGAGAACCACTTGTATGAATATCAAGAACTCAGATGGAAACCCATTTCTAAGCAAAGAAGCGAAAGCAGAAAGGTGGAAGGAGTATATAGAGGGTCTATACAAGGGTGATATACTTGAAGACAAAATTATGGAAATGGAAGAGGATGTAGATGAAGATGAAATGGGAGATACTATACTGCATGAAGTGTTTGACAGAGCACTGAAAGACCTGAGTCGAAACAAGGTCCCAGGAGTAGACAACATTCTATTAGAACTACTGACGGCCATGGGAGAGCCATTACTGAGGAAACTCTAGAATTTGGTGAGCAAGATGTATGAGACAGGCGAAATATGGTTCAAATGGCTCTGAACACTATAGGACTTAAAATCTGAGGTCATCAGTCCCCTGGAACTTAGAACTACTTAAACCTAACTAACCTAAGGACATCACACACATCCATGCCCGAGGCAGTATTCTAACCTGCGACCGTAGCGGTGGCGCGGTTCCGGACTGAAGCGCCTAGAACCGCTCGGCTACATCGGCCGGCACAGGAGAAATACCCTCAGACTTCAAGAAGAATATAATAATTCCGGTTCCAAAGAAAGCCGGTATTGACGGATGGGAAATTACCAAACTATCAGTTTAATAAGTCACAGCTGCAAAATACTAACGCGAATTCATTACAGACGAATGGAGAAACTGGTAGAAGCCGACCTCGGGGAAGATCAGTTTGGATTCTGTAGAAATATAGGAACACGTGAGGCAATACTGACCTTACGACTTATCTTAGAAGAAAGATTAAGGAAAGGTAAACCTACTTTTCTAGCATTTGTAGACTTAGAGAAAGCTTTTGACAATGTTGGATGGAATACTCTCTTTCAAATTCTAAAGGTGGCAGGGGTAAAATACAGGGAGCGAAAGGCATTTGTACAGAAACCAGATGACAGTTATAAGAGTCGAGAGACTTGAGAGAGAAACAGCGGTTTGGAAGGGAGTGAGACAGGGTTGTAGCCTATCCCCGATGTTATTCAACCTGTATATTGAGCAAGCAGTGAAGGAAACAAACGAAAAATTCGGATTAGGTATTCAGATCCATGGAGAAGTAATAAAAACTTTGAGGTTCACCGATGACATTGTAATTCTGTCAGAGACAGCAAAGGACTTGGAAGGGCCGGCGAGCGGAATGGATAGTGTCTTGAAAGGAGGATATAAGATGAACATCAACAAAAGCAAAGCGGGGATAATGGAATATAGTTGAATTAAGTCGGGTGATGCTGACGGAATTAGATTACGAATTGAGACACTTAAAGTAGTTGAGGAGTTTTGATATTTAGGAGGCAAAATAACTGATGAAGGTCGAAGTAGAGAGGATATAAAATGTAGACTGGCAATGGCAAGGAAAGCGTTGCTGAAGATGATAAATTTGTTAACATCGAGTATAGATTTAAGTGTCAGGAAGTCGTTTCTGAAAGTATTTGTATGGAGTGTAACCATGTATGGAAGTAAAACGTGGGCGATAAATAGTTTGAACAAGAAGAGAATAGAAGCTTTCGAAATGTGGTGCTACAGAAGAATGCTGAAGATTAGATGGGTAGATCACATAACTAATGAGAAGTTATTGAATAGAATTGGGGAGAAGTGGAATTTGTGGCACAACTGGACAACAAGAAGGGACCGGTTGGTAGGACAAGTTCTGAGGCATCAAGGGATCACAAATTTAGCATTGGAGGACAGCGTGGAGGGTGAAAATCGTACAGGGAGACCAAGAGATGAATACACTAAGCAAATTCAGAAGGATTTAGGTTGCAGTAAGTACTGGGAGATGAAGAAGCTTGCACAGGATAGGGTAACATGGAGAGCTGCATCGAACCAGTCTCAGGACTGAAGACCACGACAACGACAACAATGTTTCGTTTTCCTATGCGTGCTTTAGGAAACTTGGGAACTGGCAGTAACGTCGCTTGTTGGATTTAGATGCTCAAATGGCAATAAGCACTACGGGCCTTAACATCTGAGGTCATCAGTGCCCTAGACTTGGAACTACTTAAACCTAACTAACCTAAGGACATCACTCACATCCGTGCCCGAGGCAGGATTCGAACCTTCAACCGTAGCATCAGCGCGGTTCCGGACTGAAGCGACTAGAGCCGCTCGGCCACAGCGGCCGGCGATTTAGAGGCCAGTGCCCTTGAAGAATCGATGGTGTCGAAAGAAAGGTGCACAGCAATTTCGAAATACACTCTTCGCCAAAATGATTTAGTGGTTTAGTTTGCACGTTTCATAGCAGGTGGCAGGTCGAGAGGTACCACTTGCCGCACTGGACCGGGCTTGTTTCCGCGCACGTCGCCGCCGCCGCCGACCGCGGCCGCGGAGCACGGCGAGCGCTGGTGACGCGGCGCCGCCCCGTGACGTCAGAGTGGCGCGACCCACGGCGGCCGAGTCGTGGGCGGAGCGCGCACTGCGGACGCCGCGTGTCACCGTGCCGCTGTTTCGCTGTCCACGCGAGACAAGCTGTCCTCATTACGGCGCGTAACCTGCGCGCTGTGCGCTGGCTCGCAGCAGCTGCGAGTGGCTGCTGCGCTCGAATAAATCCACGTTTCCCCAGGCAACGAAAACTCACGGGTGCATTGCCCCACCGTCGCCCTTACCAGCCAATGGTCCCACGAGCGTGATCTGGTTCTGTAACACCACTGTATTGTGTACTTCGTCAGTCGAAATAAATAGTGCACACATAAATGTCATTGTGTAGCACGACACAAAGACATTACCTGCCAATGAGCATTGATTTAAATCAATGGGAAAAATCGAAAACTTGTGGGAGACTGGGATTACAAACTAGGTCTCCTGCTTACTAGGCAGATGTGCTGACCAGTGCACTATACGGACTGAGTGGGCAGCATAACTGCAGAAGACTACCCCAGCACGCCTCCAGTCAGACCCACACTCCCACCTTGTCCACACAAGTATTGGGACAACCTGCGTAAGTGATTTCCCCAAATCGTTGCATGGGGGCTTAATTAAACATGTTTGAAAATACTTTTTTAGTTTTTAATAGCTGTAAGTCCGATTACGCTGTTTCGTAAACGGTTGGCCCTGACTAGAATTATTACGCAATCTGACTGCAAAGAACAACAACAAAGAATGAAATGAAAATTTTCGTTAACACAATTAATTAATTAAGTCCCCAGCAACTATGAAACCTACGAAACCAAAGCATAAGTATAACTGTTCTGTATGTGGAAGTATGACTCAACGCACATCTGGCACGGATCTTCTTCAACAAGACAAGAATTTTTAAATACCAATTATACTGATGAGATAAAAGAAAATTAGAAATACTATAATTGCGCAAGAAAGCAGAATTAAACTCTAATACAAGAACACACGCCAGATGCTTTGTTGACTGAACCTGTAATGATGCATATTTTAGGACACTGAAATAAAAAGAAACGGAGTTTATTACCTCATTTATATTGATGAAAATCACTCTAATCCTTACATTATATCTCACACCGACTCTCTACTATCACTTCTCAACCAGAACTCTCCAATATCACATCTCAGCAAGCACTGCCTACTAGCACATCTCAACAAACACTCTCTGCTACAACATCTCAGAACAGACTACTCCGAGTCCTCGACAGGCACTGACTAGTACGAGCTCTCGACAAGCACTGACTTCTACGAGTTCTCTCCAAGCACTGTGGAGGCGGCAGAATAATATTCTTTGGCGCAATCTCTGGCGCAGTGGCTCAGTGAAGCCACCTTTCATATGCCCCTCCTCCACAGGCCAGAATTGGATGGTATTTTTGCAAGCATTGGTGGTGAAAATACCACCAAATTCGTCCACAAAAATACAGACAAAAGTAAAAGACAACATTAATACCTAAATATCACATAATTAGTTAAAATTTTGGCTTTGCACTGACCTTCCAATAACCCAATATATAAAATGCAGTAGGCAATACAAATTCTTTCATACATGTGGCTTTACATAATAGTTTACACAATACACAAAAAATTAGTTTACACAAATGTTCACATAAAATACTTTTAATTATTCAAAAAAAAAAAACAAATAATTGATAATTCCAGCCCAGCAATGGTCAACAGGTTCAAACGCAAACAAGTGACATCATTTCAGCAGAAACAGTCCATCAGTTGCACCCATCAATGTTGAAAGCAGGTGCAGACACCAACAAGTGACATCATTTCAGTAGAAGCAGGCCATCAGTTGCACCCAGCAATGTTGAGCAGGTGCAGACACCAACAAGTGACATCATTTCAGTAGAAGCAGTCCATCAGTTGCACCCAGCAATGTTGAGCAGGTGCAGACACCAACAAGTGACATCATTTCAGTAGAAGCAGTTCCATGTGTGGCACCCAGTAAAGTTGAAGAGGTACACACAGCAACAAGTCACATGAGTTCAGTAGAAGCAGTCCATCAGTGGCACCCAGCAATGTTGAGTAGGTGCAGACACCAACAAGTGACATCATTTCAGTAGAAGCAGTTCCATCTGTGGCACCCAGTAAAGTTGAAGAGGTACACACAGCAACAAGTCACATTAGTTCAGTAGAAGCAATGTTTGAAAATACTTTTTAGTTTTTAATAGCTGTAAGTCCGATTACGCTGTTTCGTAACCGGTTGGCCCTGACTACAATTATTACGCAATCTGACTGCAAAGAACAACAACAAAGACTGAAATGAAAATTTTCAATAACACAATTAATTAATTAAGTCCCCAGCAACTATGAAACCTACGAAACCAAAGCATAAGTATAACTGTTCTGTATGTGGAAGTATGACTCAACGCACATCTGGCACGGATCTTCTTCAACAAGACAAGAGTTTTTAAATACTCATTATACTGACGTGATAAAAGAAAATTAGAAATACTATAATTGCGCAAGAAAGCAGAATTAAACTCTAATACAAGAACACACGCTAGATGCTTTGTTGACTGAACCTGTAATGACGCATTATTTAGGACACTGAAATAAAAAGAAACGGAGTTTATTACCTCATTTATATTGATGAAAATCACTCTAATCCTTACGTTATATCTCACACCGACTCTCTACTATCACATCTCAACCAGAACTATCCAATATCACATCTCAGCAAGCACTGCCAACTATCACATCTCAACAAACACTCTCTGCTACAACATCTCAGCACAGACTACTCCGAGTCCTCGACAGGCACTGACTAGTACGAGCTCTCGACAAGCACTGACTTCTACGAGTTCTCTCCAAGCACTGACTACTACGAGCTCTCGACAAGCACTGTGGAGGCGGCTTAATAATACTCTTTGGCGCAATCTCTGGCGCAGTGGCTCAGTGTAGCCACCTTTCATATGCCCCTCCTCCACAGGCCAGAATTTGATGGTATTTTTTGCCAGCATTGGTCGTGAAAATACCACCAAATTCGTCCACAAAAATACAGACAAAAATGAAAGATAATATTAATACCTAAATATCACATAATTAGTTAAAATTTTGGCTTTGCACTGACCTTTCAATAACCTAATATATGAAATACAGTGGGCAATACAAATTCTTTTCATACATGTGGCTTTACATAATAGTTTGCACAATACACAAAAAATCAGTTTATACAAATGTTCACATAAAATAATTTTAATTATTAAAAAAAAAAACAAATAGTTCATAATTCCAGCCTAGCAATGGTCAACAGGTGCAAACACCAACAAGTGACATCATTTCAGCAGAAACAGTCCATCAGTTGCACCCAGCAATGTTGAGAGCAGGTGCAGACACCAACAAGTGACATCATTTCAGTAGAAGCAGTTCCATCTGTGGCACCCAGTAAAGTTGAATAGGTACACACAGCAACAAGTCACATTAGTTCAGTAGAAGCAGTCCATCAGTGGCACCCAGCAATGTTGAGTAGGTGCAGACAGCAAGAAGTAACATCATTTCAGTAGAAACAGTTCTAACAGTGGCACCCAGCAATGTTGAGTAGGTGCAGACACCGGCAAGTGATATCATTTCCATAGAAGTAGCTTCATCTGTGCACCCAGTAATGTAGTGGCACCCAGCAATGCTGAGTAGGTGCAGACAGCAACAAGTGACATTATTTCAGTAGAAGCAGTTCCATCTGTGGCACCCAGCAATGTTGAAGAGGTACACACAGCAACAAGTCACATTAGTTCAGTAGAATCAGTTCATCAGTGGCACCCAGCAATGTTGAGTAGGTGCAGACAGCAAGAAGTAACATCATTTCAGTAGAAACAGTTCTAACAGTGGCACCCAGCAATGTTGAGTAGGTGCAGACACCGGCAAGTGATATCATTTCCATAGAAGTAGCTTCATCTGTGCACCCAGTAATGTAGTGGCACCCAGCAATGCTGAGTAGGTGCAGACAGCAACAAGTGACATTATTTCAGTAGAAGCAGTTCCATCTGTGGCACCCAGCAATGTTGAAGAGGTACACACAGCAACAAGTCACATTAGTTCAGTAGAATCAGTTCATCAGTGGCACCCAGCAATGTTGAGTAGGTGCAGAGAGCAAGAAGTAACATCATTTCAATAGAAACAGTTCTAACAGTGGCACCTAGCAATGTTGAGTAGGTGCAGACAGCAACAAGTGACTTCATTTCCATACAAGAAGTCCATCAGTTGCACCTAGCAATGATGAGCAGGTCCAGAGAGCAGTCCATGATATTCACTATCACTGATCACACTGTTCATCAGAGTATATAAGCACAAATTAAACATGTCCTAGTGGCACCAATCATGTAGAAAAAGTACAAGTAACAGTCCATAATATTCACTATCACTGATCACACAGTTCATCAGCAGAAATTAAACATGTCCTAGTGGCACCAATCATGTAGAAAAAGTGCAAGTAACAGTCCATAATATTCACTATCACTAATCAGACAGTTCTAGCATGAACAATAGTTTGAATACACATACTAATCACACTGTTCATCAGCAGATATTAAACATGTCCTAGTGGCACCAATCATGTAGAAAAAGTACAAGTAACAGTCCATAATATTCACTATCACTAATCAGACAGTTGAAGCATGAACAATAGTTTAAATGCACATACAATTGCTTTTACACTAAACATACAAATCATAACAAACACACAAATGATGTCAGATAATTTTCATATTAACTACTACAAATACTCAAATATTAGTAAACCTATAATATTTATGAGTGTCAGTGCAAGCCACACAAACATATAAAATAATATTTAGGAGATAAGTGGGTAGGATTAGGAATGGAAAACACACAAAACACACTCACTCATCTTTCATCCACAATTAGTACTACTGTGTAATTGAATAGTGTTAACTGTGTAAATGCAATTCTGTCAATATCTGATGTTCATCATGTGTATCAAGTAGTAGTGGCAGCAATGTATAACAGTCAATAATAGTTAAGTCAACGTCATAGTCATCATGTCAAGACCAACGTTTGCCAAGCCAGATCAAATGTACTGTTGTTGAACAACTGTCAGTGAGCCAAGATATGCAAATACTTCCTCTCTTCAAAAAAAAGTATATACTGCTTAGTGATTTAGCAAAGTGTGTGTAGACAATCTTCCTTCCACTTTAGTGTTCTAGTCTGCTATCTTCATCCTCCTTGTTCCATATAGACCAACAAAAAAAATATGCTGCTCACTTACTTTACCTCTTATACACCAAAACTCCAATAATCATCAGCATCACATAATCTCAATACCTCAATTATACCTCTTACGTCGATACATATAAATCTTATCATCAATATCATTTACCTTACCTCTTGTCCACAAAAACTCCAATAATCATCAACTTCATATAATCTCTACACCTCAATAATACCTCAATAATACCTCTTCAATACATCGATACATATGAACCTTATTGCCAATATCATTTCACTTCCACAACAACTCTTTCCTCTAGTCAGTCTCCTCGAACAAGTACAGATAAAATCCTAATGCAAACCTCATCACCCATACAATCCGAAGACACATTGTCAACACACAACCTCTGTGTAATCCGTCTGACCCAAATCTTCTACTCATTATGAATTATAAACAAAAGAAATGCATACATGACCTCTAACGGACTTAGTTCGAATAACTCTCAGTAATTAAGTACGATTACGGAATGTGAATGATCATAATATTTCACAGTGTGTACACCACTTCAAGAATTATGGCAGAAGCAAACATGTGGAGTATTTCTTTGTGTCAGGTGTCACTTCCTATTTCAATTGATCGCGAAAAATGCAGTGTAATAACTGTCAATGGTCTAAACCTAGTTTCGATATGTCATGTCGTTAGCTTCCTTCCTATTAGCATAAATTTATACAGCTTCCATAAAACCTCGAGCTCATCTGACTTCAACGAAGTTCTTTGTACCAATGTCGTTCGTCGAATTATAGCAGTTCATTTTCTTGTCTTAAAAATATAAGGCACTGAGCATAAGCAAAACAAGCAATAGCGAGTAAATATACCAGTAGAGAACAGAATGTCAACAAGTGGATGCAGCACAATTCTTACAACGAGGCTCTTCCAAGCGAACAATCTATAATTAATCCAATAGTGTGACCTAAACTCTCTGTTTGTACACAGTATATCAGCATTTCTATACACCAAATTAAAGAGTAGTTATGACAACAACAGATATGTATAAATATGCAATCCATACGCAAAGCAGTAAACATGTCATTAGCATCATATCAGCATAAGCAAATAAATGTTCATATGTCATCTTAATAAGTACACATGAAGGCGCAAGCAGATAAATCACAATGTATAACTTACATACCTAACCACATCAGCAC
Source organism: Schistocerca americana (assembly GCF_021461395.2). NCBI lineage: Eukaryota > Metazoa > Arthropoda > Insecta > Orthoptera > Acrididae > Schistocerca > Schistocerca americana. The sequence continues at coordinate 819,167,753 of NC_060121.1, read as the reverse complement.
AATTAATCAGGTGACAATTATAATTTAAATAAATAAGCACAGCAGGCACATAATTAAAAAATATGACATCAGTGAAAAAGCAGTGCAGCCAAGCGATGCATAATATATACAAATAACAATCCAGTTCATTAATAATCATTGTCAAAATCAGTTAACGTACGCAAGCACGTCGCTCCACAAGTAAATTCATAGAACATGAAATTAGCACAAAGTATGAATCACGTAATCGCGAGCAGCAAATTACGTCTAAAGTACGTACCTAAGTGGAAATATGTTACATGACAAATAAACTCAATTAATAGTTACCTTTTTTAGTTTATTAGTTTCTTCTTCGAAATTACATTCTTCCTGAAAATTTCTCGATAGCAAGTCCTCTTAACGTCGGAGACACACAGAATTTACCTGAAGTTCTTAAATATTTTATAGAACCGTATCCTGAAAAATACTGAATGTTAATAACATAATTCATCAAGTCACTATAGCTTTATACTGAATTTAATCGGAGAAATTAAACTGTGTATTTGTTTACGGCTGTCAGTGCATTCGCACTGAGCGCTCGATCAGCTGTAGGCGCGTGGCGTAAGAAGCAATTGTTCGCGGTCAACGACTGCCTTGTGCGGCGCGCAGACTTGACTGTTGCTTTGAGTATATGCCGCCGCCAAAACACAGCGCGGTATCCTTGTACTCTCCGCATGTTTACATCTAGCTGTTAGTTTCTCTAAAGTATGTCATTCCACAAAAATTTTAACGTTTGATATATGATGTATTCCTTTAGAGCGTCGAGATTTAAGGGTTTCTACTTCGGCAGTGTTATCATGAATAATTTTACGAATTCTATATGGACCGTTATAAAGCAGAAAAAATTTGCGACACAAGCCTTTTCCTTTGTGAGACAAACGATGAGACTTAATTAACACCTTCTGACCAACTGACAAGATTTTTGAACGACCAGGACGCTTAGCTGATTTCTCTCTTCTAGCAGCCGCAGATGCAATATTTCGTAGAGCCAGGTTGACAACTTCAGAATGCCGCAGTTTCCGTGAAGGCGGAAAAGGAACGATTTCAGATATGCGATTTGTCGGTGCTTTGTTTTTTAATATCAATATAGGCGGTAAAGAAGTTGAATCATTAGGGAGTTCATTCATAATGTTTTGAAAAATATGAAGATACTGATCCCACGTTCTGTGATTCTGATGACAATAAAGACGACACAATTTATTGATTTCCTTCATCCATCTCTCTGAAGCGTTAGATTGAGGGTGAAAAAGTGAAATGAAAATTGGTTTAATTTTACGACGCTGTAGAGTACGAAGCAAATTTTTGAACGAAACTGTGATCTATTATCTGATATAACCTTATCAACATGACCAACTTCTTTAAGAAAATGTTTGATGAAAGCGTTAGATACTGAACGAGCTGTTGCTTTGCATAAAGGTGTAAAACACACTCCACTGCTACGAAAATGTACGCAAAACCATTAGTAGATCGAACCACTGGACCGAACAAATCGGCTGCAGCCATCTCCTTTAATTTCGCTGGAATGATAGGAAACAACGGTGCTCTGTGAGAAACTGTTGGCGGCTTAGCCTTTTGACATAATTTGCATTTGGCCAGAACAGATCGAAAACGTTTTTCCATATTACTGAAATAACAATTTTCTCGTAATTTTTGAAAGCATTTTTTGGGACCAAAGTGTGCATAACTGAAATGCGTATACCAAATCAGCTTATTAACCCACTCATCAGGAATACAAACTAACCAAACAGAGTTGTCGACCGATTTTCGTTTAAAAAGAACTTTCCAGATAGATCGCAAAAACGAGGTGTGGCCAAATCGTCCAAACTAACAAAGCGTCTAGGAAAATTAGAGACACCAAGGAAACTACGAACATCACGTTTTGTGGTAGGAACAGCATAGTTACGAATAGCGTCTAATTTTTCTGGATCAGGAAGAATACCTTCTGTAGAAATAATGTGACCGAAAAATTTCACCTGAGAACGACCAAATTCAGATTTTTCTAAGTTCACTGTAATGCCAACTCTAGCAAAAATACGTAATAATGAATCCAAAATTTTGTTGTGCTCACTCCAAGAACGTTTAGCAATAAGAATGTCGTCAACATATGAAGTAATATTGTTACAAAGATAAACAGGTAAAATTTCATTTAAGCTACGAATGAATGCTGCTGAAGGTACAGTAACTCCACATGGTAAATTCCGAAATCACTTTTGGGTAAATTAGTCATATCAAGTTATTGTTTACTTACTGTCTAGATAGATTGATAGTCGAAGAGTTGTTTTGACAGATGCAAAGAATAGTAAAAGAGTAGGCAGCGGTACAGAAAACTAAAAGAGAAATAGCACCAATACAGTTCGGGGCCCTATGCTCGCTACGGCACATATTCACTTAGAGTAGTGAATCCCCTGAGGACATTAATAGCCGCACATAATTTCCAGTTTGTGACTTAGAGGCAAATTTGGCGGAAGTGCGTACGTAAATTGACCTGACCATGAACATGGATGTATGTCATTCTTAGAATTGCAAAAGATCTTAAATTTCCGAACAGTTAAGAAGTGTTTATAGTCAAAGTTTTCGCCTCGTGGCGACAAAGACCTACCGCGTCTGTCCCAGTCCGAATGTCGATTATTGTCAAGTTCACGCGCCTGGCGCTCTCTTGTTGCTTCTCATAAATGAAATAAATTATTTTCTTCAAAGCCCTCTGCTAAACTAACACTTGTCAATTCATCTGAGATCTCCTCAGCTCTTTCCGATGAGTCACTTAATTGTTCTTTCTGTTTATTTACGTCTTCTGTAAATGTCGCGACTCGGGTTTCGGTGTTGTCACATTTAGTAGTTAACTGTTCACACTGTTGCGTTAAGTTATTTATTCTGTCATTTGGTACGGATTCCTCGATTCTTTCAATTATTTCTTCCTTATCTTTTGCACGTTGTAAATTTAACTCTGAAAATTTCTGTACTATCACGCGATCTCTTTCTTCCTGTTCTCTGCCCTGTTCCTCTTGTCTAATTTCTGTTGAAATTAAGCTATTATTGTGAGAATTCAAAATCGGTTGTACTTCTTCTCTGATTTCTTTCTTTAATTCATCTTTCATGTTTTTGAAGCATGTCCCTATTCGTGAGTCTAACCGTGTTTCCATTGTTTCCATCTCTGTTTCTAAACGAGTTGCCACTGTTTTTAATTCAGATCCCAAAGCTCCCATCTCTGTTTTAATTGTTCCAATCTCTGTTTTAAATTCAGATCGAAACTGCTCCATTGTTCCCCTATCTGTTTTTAATTCAGATCGTAATTGTGATCCCAGTGAGACTAACCGTTTTTCCATTGTTCCCATTTGTGAGTCTAACCGTGTTTTTAATTCTGATCCCAAATTTAATATTACACCCATCAACTGCTCCATGTTAACTGTTTCAAAATTCTTTTCGCCCCTAACATTTCCCGCAAAACCAGCTTCCTTCGTCATAGCTGTAAAGCTATTTGTGTTCGATACTATTTCAGAATCTTCTATCGTTAATCTCGTATTCTGTGAATTTTCTGATTGAGAAAAATTTTGAAATGGTTCCGGACTGTCTTCCCGACTTATTAAATTGTTTTCAACTCCATTATTCATCATACTGTTGTCCTGTGTTGGCGAGTTCGCCATGTCAACAATTTCGTCATTCTCACTATTCATCATTTTCGCCTTTTTCATCGACCGCATAATCATTTACAAAACATAAAAAATTCGTCACTGTACGAAAATTACACACAATGACTCTTTATCTCCCACAATACCATTTACATGAAATGTTTCTCTCAAACACGATTAATCGAACAATTGAAATAATAGCACTAAATTGTCAAACGCATATACAAGACCACAAATCAAATTCTGAGAAAAAATACCATTAGAAGAATGACAATTACCAAATCTACACATGCAAAATAGACTACAATTACTAAACTACAAATTACTACAACAATACTACTGTCTACTATTTTTACAATCAGAAGAATTCCAAGGGACGATACTGGCAGGGTCGCCACGTGCATGGGGGCTTAATTAAATATGTTTGAAAATACTTTTTAGTTTTTAATAGCAGTAAGTCCGATTACGCTGTTTCGTAAACGGTTGGCCCTGACTACAATTATTACGCAATCTGACTGCAAAGAACAACAACAAAGAATGAAATGAAAATTTTCGTTAACACAATTAATTAATTAAGTCCCCAGCAACTATGAAACCTACAAAACCAAAGCATAAGTATAACTGTTCTGTATGTAGAAGTATGACTCAACGTACATCTGGCACGGATCTTCTTCAACAAGACAAGAATTTTTAAATACCAATTATACTGACGTGATAAAAGAAAATTAGAAATACTATAATTGCGCAAGAAAGCAGAATTAAACTCTAATACAAGAACACACGCCAGATGCTTTGTTGACTGAACCTGTAATGACGCATTATTTAGGACACTGAAATAAAAAGAAACGGAGTTTATTACCTCATTTATATTGATGAAAATCACTCTAATCCTTACATTATATCTCACACCGACTCTCTACTATCACATCTCAACCAGAACTCTCCAATATCACTTCTCAGCAAGCACTGCCTACTAGCACATCTCAACAAACACTCTCTGCTACAACATCTCAGCACAGACCACTCCGAGTCCTCGACAGGCACTGACTAGTACGAGCTCTCGACGAGCACTGACTTCTACGAGTTCTCTCCAAGCACTGACTACTACGAGCTCTCGACAAGCACTGTGGAGGCGGCTTAATAATACTCTTTGGCGCAATCTCTGGCGCAGTGGCTCAGTGTAGCCACCTTTCATCGTTTCAGGCAAATGCCGGGATGGTTCCTTTGAAAGGGCACGGCCGATTTCCTTCCCAATCCTTCCCTAACCCGAGCTTGCGCTCCGTCTCGAATGGCCTCGTTGTCGACGGGACGTTAAACACTACCCACCACCACCACCACAACCTGCGTACGGGGACAAAGTACCGTTATCCATGATGGCAGCCGTGACGTCACAGACACACCCCCATTGACGTCATCCAAGATGGTGATTGTGACGTCACAGACACAGCACCAGTGACTTCAATCAAGATGGCGGATTTTGGCGGGAAGTTTGAATTTTGGCAGGAAAGTGCACGCCCCTATTCCCCAGAAAAAAGGCGGGAAATTCAGATTCCAACATGATAATGCGTCACATTTAGGAAAATGGCAGGAAAAATGTCTTTATTATTTAATCAATTTCAAGCACATGTGTCCACCACGAGCTCTAGAGCCCAAATGCCTTAGTTCACATCGTCGCTACCAGAGAACGCCACCGTGACATCATCCGAGATGTTGGATTTTGGCGGGAGGTTTGAATTTTGGTGGGAAGTTTGAATTTTGGAGGGAAGAAAGTCAATTGGGCTACCTCCAATAACCTAATCCCCCTCCCCCCAGAAAATGGCAGGAAGTTCAAATTCCAGTGCTATAATGGCGAGAAAAACGGACTTGTCTTTATTATTTAACCTATTTCAAGCATGTGTGATCGCCACCGGGTCTCGACTCCAACTAGCTTAGTTCATATCGTCGCCACCAGTGAGCAACCTCTGTGACGTCACGTGATGACGCAAGTGCCGTCATTCGATATGGCTGCACCCCATCTATCCACCACGAGCTCCAGCGCTCAAGTGGCTTATAGTATGAAAGCTTTCACGACCGAATGACATATCTTATGGTAAACCTTCCGGGATGTAAGGTCGTGGTCCATGAAACTCTTCGGCTCCTAACGTTTCGTCCTGAGCTGCGCTGGACGAAACGTTAGAAGCCAAAGAGTTTCATGGACCACGACCTTACATCCCGGAAGGTTTACCAGAAGACCAAGTGGCTTAGTTCATATCGCTGCCGCCAGAGAGCACTCTCCTGATGTCAGACCATGACGCAAGTACCATTATTCAAGATGACAGCACCCAATGTGTTCACCGTGAGTTCCATAGCCCAACTGACGTAGTACACATCGTCAACACCAGACGACACCACCGCGACGTCGCGTGATGACACAACATAGTCTGCTCTCTTTCTCGCGCGCGCGCTTTACAACCGGACATGCGCCGTGCCACCGGCCCGCGGGTGTCCGACCGCTTACCTAACGCACCCTCGGCCACCGCCTCCATACACACGCCGGACACCGTCTTCTGTAAATATGCTAACTAAACTAACACGTACATTGCGCATCTAACCTATTAATTACTTAACTACTGAACTCCATTTCAATTTTAATCATATTCAATAATTGAATTTACAATTTCAATATTCAATGATCAAATGAGAAGTTCCACATTTTCCCACTATCAGCGTGGTATTCATTCATGACCTAGTACCCTCCAACCCTAGAATTGTGCATACCTATTGGCCACGTGATTCGATTTCACATAGGTATGAAAAGGTATTCACTATACTTTCAACTATCTAGTTTCAACTACTTTTCAAGTTCCAGGCCGCCACCTCATCCTAGGAACCAGCGCCGAGTTTGAATTCTGCCAGTAAACAAAGCTCACTTGCGTTTTCGCTACCAACGTAAGAAAATTTGCTGCAAACGAAGCTCACCACCACCACTAACCTAAGCCGCCAGACCGCCACCGCTTCCTAGGGGTGGGTGGTAAGAGGACTCAGCCTGCACGAGAGGTAGGAGTGTACTTTATTTATTTGTGAGCAATTGATTAAGAATGGAGTTATGTATCACAGGACATATGCTCTGACATGCCCCACAGCATACAGAACTGCAAACTACTCCTACATAACTCATGTATAAGGCTCTACACATACTTTAGCTAAGTGTAAACTGTCAAAAATAACACATTGCACAACCTACAGAGATGCAAACCACTCATAATAATGCAATGCATTTACGCGCAAATACCAAAACAATTCCTAAATTGTCGAAATAATAATCCATCTAAAAGACTCTGCTTGGTATTCGTCAACTGTTGAAATCATACACCAGAATTTATGTAAACAATTAGAGGCAGCACCACTACCAAGTGTATTCGCCACTGAGTCCATAACCCAACTGTCTTAGTTCATATCGATGCCACTAGATGACGCTGTAGTGGCGTCAGGTGATGACGCAAGTACCGTAATCTTATATGGCGCCACCTAGTGGGTTCATCATGAGCTCCAGGCCCCAACTTGCTTAGTACATTTCCTCGCCATCAGAGGGCGCCACAGTGACACCAAATGATGACGTAAGTACAGTTATCCATGATGCCTGCAAACACTGTTTTTTCCACGAGGTCTAAGACTCAGTACCACCAGCAGAGGACGATGTCGTCCTTTTCGTGACGTAAACCAAGATGGTGAGGGAAAATGGTGGGAAAACGACTCAGCCTGCTCTGGGCTGCTGGGGAGAGTAAGGATGGAGTGCACTCTATTTACTTTCAAACAACTAATTTAACGTTAGATTATGTCTATCACACTGATACAAAAGATCCACCCTGACACAATAGCAAACTGCTCCTAAATAATTCTTCATACTGATGTGTAGATACGCTCAGTACTCGTAAACTGTCCAAATACGGTATAGCAGGGCATACCAAGCTGCTAACGAAATAATGCAATCAACATGAGCACAGTCCACTGCCCCTGTCCAGTAGAGTACACAGGAGGTAGCGATAAGTGACGCATCAGTGGTATGTCAAACTGCGCACAGCCCCTGCTCAGCTTCCGCAAGCATGAGATGGCGGCACCCCCATTCATACGTACCACCTGAGAAATTCCTATCCGCTAGACACAGATGATCACGCAATCACATGTACGGTCGACGCGGCCGTCAGCTGTCAAAGCACTCACAGACCACAATTTAGGGCCGCGTGCCACAATACTCACAAAGTGAGGCAGCCTTAGCTCGGGTCCCACGCCACTGTCCCCAAGCCGGCGTCGTCAAGCACCAGTGAAAGTTGCATACCACTATACAGAGTCACTGTTATACTGTCATAGCTTTCCAATGTGCGTTCACATCAGTCACATATTCGATTCATCTCCAGGCGCCACTTGTCTGTACCATTGAAGGCAGAATAGCACAGAGCATGTTGACACATTCGTTCAACCGCACGTACCCTCACACATATCGCCATCTAAAACCTTCTCAGTCTTATCCTTACATCACATGGCTTTGTGAAAAAAAAATATCTGCCAAGTCCAGCTCTACATAATTTTATAGTGCCCCAGAAATAGTTAACACTCGCTTACTTGCTGTCTCAGTTTGAATGCTCCAAAATTCCTGCCCTAACAGAACCTGTTTACCAAAATATCGCCGAATCCAGTCTTCCTCATGGACATAATGGGATATATAGCCTTCCTGCTCTCAACATACGAAAATGTTCTCATTGCTCCTATATCCCACCAAAATCAATCGAGCATTTTCTTTCTGAGGCTTTCTGTCGTTATTTCTACAGACGCAACACTCAGTGGTAATAAACTATTTTACACTGATCACCATTTCGCACTGAAAACTAAACATCGCAAAGTTGTCTCCAGGTCATCAAATTCATACGATACTTGCAAGAATATTGGAGCATCAAGCCGATCTCCTAACATGCAATTCATATCCCCCACCATACCAAATCATCCCCTTTACATCATCAAACCAAAGTCACTCTCTCAGAACTGATATGCAAAGACAGGTTCGTTTCACCCCGGCACAAACGCGCTACTGTTTCCGCTTTCTTGCTCGTATTTCTACAGACATCTCCATACTCATCGATTAAAGGAACAAATATATTTTCGCTATAATATTGTAAAATTACAGCCCTACTTGTTGATATCAAGCACACAGCAGTAGCGACCAGATGGCTAATACGACATAATGCTCTAGATATAGACTGCAAATTATTTCGCCACAAACACCAAACTTTAACGAGGTGTAGCGTGCTGTACACCATTGTCTAACTAGAAACGAATAGAGTAAACTTATATTTGCTCCATCGAATACCGAAGTCGGTGATGTAACAGATTCCAGATGATCAGTATCGTTTACAAACCAACTACAGTCTTTCCCACGTCTAGAGAACAAGCAAACGTGTGTCCAATACACCACAATCCATATTCCCTCAACTAAATAAAGACACCAAATGTACAGAAGCAGTCGACGGAACAAATTACATGGGAGGGAATAACGCTCCACCGCAAATGTATCATCTTCTCAAAGTTACACCTGATCACGATAGCCGCCCAACACATACTAAGTATTAGTTCGCTATTCAGTCATCTAGAAGATGGTAAAGTTAACTATGATACGTTCCTACACTCCAACAGGCCTCTGCATTCAGAAGACTGCTACCATTAACATGCGAACGCCAATCAATACCACCACAGACTTTGCATACACGAACACATTCTAGAAAACCCCTCACATATATCTCCTATCACTATAATTACAATTAAATCTTACGATCGCGGTCTCAACTGAAAGGTACTCGGCAATGAGCGAAGTATTGGAAATACGCTGTATTGAATGCTGTGGCTCTGGAAATACCTGTACCTTCCATACCACTAGACATACTCTTCCCTTCGGTATCACAGTACTCCAAGTCAAATCCATACCCTCCCTACAACAGCACATAGACATTTCCTTTACACAAACAGATATAATTTATAAACCTGATACTCAAATCGAACATATCACACACCCAGCACTAATACTAAGTATAATATTACGTCCTCAATAACTGATTACATACGGCACCAAATAATACTGACCGAAAATCAACGATGCCTGTGCATGTCTCTTACGTTCTCCCTGCGAGTCATACCACCGTGTCACTTACCTAATCGAGCACATGTTAACGAAAAAATGGCGATCCCAACAACTACTGCATGTTATTCTCACAAGCGCCGATCGTTCTACAGGTGCACCCAACTATCCATGTTAAAACCTATAACCGCTTTGAGAATCGATGTACTACATTACCTCTGAATGAGGTGGTGTTTTCCGGACAAATACCGTGACGGTGATCGTAAAAATATGTGTATTATGAGCCAACGATACAACCTCGCGATATACTCAATGAACTTGGAAAGTCATTCGGCTAAGGATCAGCTATTTGTGACTCCATCTCACCGCAAGCAACTGCATAAATCAGTAGTTTTTGCGACGCATTCTGTCTCGAGTCCATATCAGATATTCTACGATATATCCGCTGGGTTATAGGCGATAACAGACAGTAGTAGTAGATGATGTGCTGATTGAGGTCCTAAGAAGAAAAATATACAATAACTTCTCAGATCTCTAGCCTTACGCTATATATTAGAAATTACATCCATTCAAACATATACTTGCATAGGCTCACACCCACAAGTCAATCATATTTCATGCATTCTCATATCTCTAAACGAGTCACCTTCCTCGAATTTGTCTGCTATAATAAAATTACAACCTCCTTTTAATCACACCCTACACATCCTCCAAGCGCACCCATTTCTACAGCATTTCACAAGTGCTAGTTCCAATTTAAGTCGGAGAAACACATATCCAACACATTCTGCAGCTCCTGTAGAAACAAATCGAGCTGAGTTAATGCAACAGGACCGTGTTTTGAGCATTCGGTGGACATGCGCGCAATTTGGTGCGTACCCAAACCAGATACAAGTACTACAGATCCCCAACATGCTATATTCGTTACCCTATACCAACTGCAACGTAGAAAAATTACGAATTATAATAGTTTATACTATTTATAAGTCACCCAGGTGTTGATGCAGGCACAATGACGAAGTCCTACGGTGGGCCTTCAGTGCGAAGAAAGACATTTCACAATAATTCTCCAGAATAGCGAAGCGTACAGCCACCTCGGCATTCCTAATGGTTCACCAAGTCCGACACATCAAACCGCAGCTGCCTGTGTGGAGGCGATCATATTAAACATACAAACACCGCATAGACAACTTTAAACTTTCATCACCTATACTCTAAGCGAATTATCGTATGAGATGCTCCCTCTGCTCCTGTTTCAAACACTGTTTTCTAACACGCATTTGTACATTGCCAAATATTTCGTTTTCTGCCACGACTTCGAGGTTTGTGTCAGATTAAAAAAAAAATGGTTCAAATGGCTCTGAGCACTATGGGACTCAACTGCTGAGGTCATTAGTCCCCTAGAATTTAGAACTAGTTATACCTAACTAACCTAAGGACATCACAAACATCCATGCCCGAGGCAGGATTCGAACCTGCGACCGTAGCGGTCTTCCGGTTCCAGACTGCAGCGCCTTTAACCGCACGGCCACTTCGGCCGGCGTCAGATTCTAAACTGACATTAAGACGCTCTGATCCACGACCTCTCACAGAAAACTAGACATCACACGATGTATATCATATTCTTATTGCGGATACCATAACACACTTATAAGGAAACTAGAGGAGTTTGGCAGCGTTGTGGAGAGTTTAGAAACTACCGTCCGAAAGTGATTCATGACCTCTACATTTAAATTTACATGTCACCGTGACGGAATAGATGATGGCTCTGCGATCCATTTCGAGTTATTCCCAATTTTGCACTATGTACGCGATCACTGTTCAGCTGCTAGCAACCCCCAGAAGTTGTCACCCATCCACAAAACGTCTTCCCCAACTCAAACAAGCGACGTCACTCAATCATTATGTAGTAACCAATGTGATGGAAAAGACACCGTCGATGTACTGTAATATTAAGCAACAGACTTGATAATGCGAAGAATTTTGCACTAAGTTTAGATCCTGCCAATGATGTGATAGCATGTTTCCCCAATTTCAGTATCATAGCTAAACCATACCCTCTCCACCGTGCGTGTATCATTGCGAACATCGATAGATGACTGAGCAGTACGTCCATTAACTCTTAATTCTCCCACACGTAAGTGATCAAAGTATACGAGACAGCGCTCTACATATTTATATCACCTCGAGCATAGTGTTTACTTTACGATTTATCTCTCAGCGTATGGGAGTCACAGAGCATTCCCCCCGTCTTAGGGTAAAAGACCAACCTCACACAGCCATTGACCAACCCACTCTGCCGTCAGGTTCGCTGTCACATCCGAATGCTCCGCAAACGTGCATATTGCACAATTCCATCACCGGCCAATGGTGTCCCTTCCAATTTTCATCATGTGCTGATAACGCGGCCTCAGACATGTACATGGCGTCTCCGTGCCCTTGCCTATTATTGCCCCTTATACACCCTAACAGGATCTGTGTCTATGCTAAACACGTACAGTTCTAATGCAATCTTGTGGCCGTTTCACGTGTCATAGGGAAGTTACACAGAGTTTGTCACTAACTATTGCCACCAACAATAACTCCAAAAGTATGATAGGAGCTAAGAAGTTTGTGGGACGAAAGTTGCATGGGACAACAGGGGCGATAATATGACGTTGATTTTTTGTTGCTAGGTGGGGTCGCTTCAGAGATATAAAGGTCATATTCGTCTTTTTTTTTTTTTTTTTTAATCAGATGCTATAGTTAGCTACTTATTTTCTGATAGTGGTTATCGAGACGAATCCAATGATATGGAACAGTAAGGTCTTTGAAGGTCAACGAAAGTCAAAAAGGTGGTATGAACGTCCATTTAAAGAAGGTTTTTCGAAGTGATGACCATTGGTATCAATGCCGTGCTGCAATCTTCTTATCGTGGACTGAGTGGTAGTCCTTATCACATCGGCACTTACCGAAGCACATGCTCTGACGATTCTTTCTCGCAAATCTTCAGGTGTAGTTGGAACGCCTTTACAAAACGACGTCTTTTACGGATCCCCACAAGAAAAAATTCAGAGGCGTCAAGCCACGACACATTTCTTCCGCGTCCAATCTCATCAACGAGTGCTACAGTGCGCAAACCGCCTCGCCTGATCCTTTGTAGAGTGCTGCGTCCGCGCTCTCGGTATCGGAGTGTGTTCCTCGCTGTGTCGTTCGGAGGATTCATGACGCCGCTCGTCTCGGTACACGGCCACACGCCGACCCGTTGCAGCACGCCGCACTGTTGAAACCAGTACTGTTCGAGGAGACGCACTCGTAGAACTCTATCTGACGAGACCTCGACTGTGCATGCGATATTCTGAGGGGGCGGACTAGTGACAGACTGAGTCCTGCTACTTCTAATCTTTTCGCTGTTACAAGCGTTCTCTGCATTCCGTGCTGAGGGCGGCTTTTAGTATTACTGTACTGCTAGCCAAATTCTGGTGCCTGTGCTGAGACACGGCATTCTAGACAATATGAATCATCCTAATTCTCCAATGCTTTTAAATGACTAAAATTAATTTTTGCATGCATGTATCAAATTAAGTAAAACATTGCACGAAATTTTAAAGATTTTTCAGAGCCAAAAACGAATTGAGTAAGCATTGTGTACGGTTGATTTCAGATCATACGTTGCAGTGAATGAAATACAGAAAGATATCGAAATTTTATGTAAAATTGTGAGCGGAATTACATATCATTTCGCTCTCGAGTTATTGGATTTTATACCGATGGATGGTCGAGCGGGACGCGCCCGTTCACGTCCTTGCGCATCGCGAGTCATGTGGCCACAACAAGCGCCATATCTCATTAACTGGTGAGGATAACGAAACGAGGTTTTTGTAAATGATTGCACGCAATGATGCACATATTTTGTATGATAAATACGACACAGCCTTTTATTCACCGAGATGTGGAAACAACTCGTTCGTAGCAGTGACAAGCTGGCAGCTGAGAACGCATTCAGATGTCCATAGCACCGTACGAAAATCCAAGCAGCGCACTTATAAACGTCCAGAGCACCTCGGGAACGGCGTAGTAGGGCATGTATACACATCCACAGCAGCAAAACGACTAATAAGGTAGCAGCTGTCTACTTCGTCCGCATCACCGCCGAAAATTAACCCGGTCAGAAGCCTGACATAACACACGCTTTCAGTTTGCCTGTGAAATGAAATGATTGTGTGGCATTCCTATCGGGGGAAGTTAGCCCGCCGAGTTGCAAGTCTTATTTCAGGCCATGCCCCATTGGGCGACTTCGGTGTCGGTGATGATGATGAACACAACACCACATCCAGTCAACGAGCGTAGAAAATCTCCAACCCCATCGGAGATCGAACCTGGGCCTACTGCATGGTAGGCAAACACGTTGCCACTCAGCTAGGTAGGCGGACTGTTTGCCTGTGCACCACAGCGAGCGACATGGATGCACGTATGATTACAAGGCGAACTTTAACTAATCCATTCTTCTGTTCAGCTTTATTTGCTTCATTAGTGTCATAGCAGTGTGATCTGGCTATTGTATGAAATGCAGAGGCTTCCTAAAATGATAAAAGTAACAAACCCTTCACCAATTAGCAAATCAGAGACACACCCAAATCTTAGAGCTACCACTTGAGTATTACACATTATTTCACGACTGGTAAAATGTCACCAAATGTAAAACACTGTTCAGTGGAACCATACCGCAACGCAGCGACCCTCTCCCGCGCCCGAGTTCCCGGGTTCGATTCCCGGCGGTGTCAGGGATTTTCTCTGCCTCGTGATGACTGGGTGTTGTGTGATGTTCTTAGGTTAGTTAGGTTTAAGTAGTTCTAAGTTCTAGGGGACTGATGACCATAGATGTTAAGTCCAATAGTGCTCAGAGCCAGCGACCCTCAGCGATTTCAGTTAGTGTCAAGAAGGCGCTAACATGACGCACTAGTTCGTAGGTGATGTCGAGATGCGAGGCCATCTGATAATAAGAGATAGCCTTATTGTAGCTGCTGGAATGATTCGTTGATGCTGAAGCTGCCCACAGCGTAATATAGCGTGATGGAGCGCAGAAGAGTCTGGTAGCTGCTCTGTAGCTCTTGTCGTGGTTAACTTCACAATATCTCACGCACCTACGTCTTTTTCTCATAGCAAACTCATACAGGTTTCCGTCCTGTACCCTTGTATCCGGTCACTAATCCCACTCGCCGGGAAACCATAAGCCGTTCGTACTTATAGCCTTGTTTCAGTGAGGCGCAGTTACTGTATCGACTAGACCTTTTTTAGTTTTGTTAGGGAGCTTAATAAGGTTAATTCATATACTTTCCTTCACCTCCATCTTTTCAAAACAGCGCCTCCAAGACCTGAAAAACTTCGCATTAGTTCGTATCTTTCTCCAGTTAAGGCAAAAGGGACGGTGCCATTCCTCCGGGGAAGTGGCGTCCTCGCCGAAAATCAGCGTCTTGACTTGAGGAACCAGCAGCATTATTACTCTTCCAACTCCTCTGGAAGCTTCCCGACGCCCACGTATTCCTTTCTGAGGAGAACTCGCCGTAATGTCAGTCAAGTTCGTACTCAATGCTTTCGCGCATAGATCCTCCTCCAGTGCGCAGTTCGAGCCCACTATTAGCTCTTTAACATCAGTTACATGCAATCAGAATATTCGATAAGGATTTCCCACCGCATCACCTTTTATTAACTTGAATAATTGGACCCACAGCAGCTCCTGAAATAAATTATTCACTAATGCTGGTGGAATGTGGCTGAATGGAGCGTGAACGCTACGAACTGGGAAGGCCTAACCTTTAGAGCTCACATGAACAAGAACATGTTGTGTGAGCATGACCCTTGAAACGCTTTATTTCCGTTATAAAACCTGTCTGCTACAGCGCTTTGTAGTACAGCAATCATGAGAAACACATAGGAACAGAATGTACTAGCATACCGAATGCAACGCTTACATGAAGTGTTCAAAATGCCACGTGTTTAACTATGATACGCGCTTCAACACTCAGTAACACTGAACCCCGACGCAGGGATGGATCTCTCGAGTATTGGGCATATTACCGCAACGTTCCACCTGATGTTTGAAGCTGTCCGACTCTGTTTGTTGCAAAGGAGGTGATACGACTTTTCAAATGCTCCAACAAATAAAAGCCTAGTGTATTTGGTCTGCACAATATGAACGCTACGGGTCTGATACACCACTTTGTGTCCATATGGCACGGAGTTTATTTGCATGCTGACAAGAAATAACAGAGGAATGCGGTTCAATTTTGTTGCGAATGATGTTTCGTCGCACTGATAAAAGAATATCCCCCAGCACATGAGATAGAGGGTTCTCTAACACAGTATCGTGAGTTCGTCCATTAAGTATAGGTACGAGAAACTGAGGCCGAAACATCACCAGCGACGCAGGCCCAAATATTAATCGAAAGATTTATACTGACGTTGGGACTTAAAGGTTCCGTGGGAATTTACGTCAGCCTATACATGCTGACTGCGAAAAGTTACAGCCTGATAATGTCTCATACGTGAACAGCTCTGTTGAACTACAAGACAAGCTGTCAGTAAGAAGAGTGAATTTTCTGATTAGTTTGTCGTCATTCGCTGGTGTTTCCTCTTGCTCTATGTTCCCCTTGACTATTGTGTTACCAAGAGCTGTTGAAAACAGAATATGGAAATAAAACTTACCCTCACACAATTCACATCAGTTATTTTCTTCTTGCAAGTGTAGGCACGTGCCCTAGAAGACTGGTCTTACCTTTTTGCTACATGCTGTATAACTACAATAGAGAAAAAGAGTCTGCGGCATTGTAGTCAGTCAATACCACACGGGGGCAAATAGTTACAGGTTCAGAGGTTGGCACTGGAGGTTTCGCTGTTGTCCGACAGCGGCAGCGAGAATGATCGGCACCAACAAAACGCTGGCCGCCCGAGTGCCACGCCCCCTGAGCTGGGCGCCACCGGCGCCAAGTATCACGGGGATAAAGGAGATACAGTTCTGGCACAGTTTCTGCTGAGTTCTTGCCCAGTTTGGACTAGCACCGTTGGCAGCAGGTAGATTCATCATAGTGCAGTCGCAACTTTGTCTACGAAAGCTGTACATAGGAAACGGTCCTAAGGCTTATGTTAGTTAAAGTGTTTAACTTATCCAGGTCTCACCAAGGAGTCGCAAAAGGATTTCGTCAAGGAGTTGTTGTGCTAAAGTAAAGCACAACAAAATATTTCTCTCAGACCGTGTGTCCTCTCATTCTTTTGATTTCTCCCACAGGACCTATACGCCGCGTGACGGAACTTTTGGCAACGAGATATCGCCTGCTCACTTCAGAATGAAGCGCAGTTGTTGGGATAGTTTCCAGTGCTCCATCCTCCTTCTCACATGTGCCTTAAGCGGAAAGTGGCAGGCTATCGACCGTCAATCACTTACCTGTAGCACTGCTGGGGCACTCAAGTAGTTCTTCACCTATAAGAACAATACTGGTCGACGAATGTGTCTTCGGCCCTTCTTCCTATCTCGGTTTGGCCCCTACGACCATTACAAAGCTTGTCGACCTCGATGGTTGCCTAGATAAAGGATTTGTGCGCAGGTATTCCGTCACGATGCAATCTGCCGCGATTTTTAGAAAACCGGTCTATACCGAAACGTTCTGCGTCGTACAACACATCTGTTGCTGCTTCACCTTCAACACTCGCATCACACGACGTTGACGTAAATCTACATCTACATCTACATCCATACTTCGCAAGGCTGTGGGTACTTTGAGTACCTCTATCGGTTCACCGTTCTATTCCAGTCTCATATTGTTCGAGGAAAGAAAGATCGTCGGTATGCCTCTGTGTGGGCTCTAATCTATCTGATTTTATCCTCATGGTCTCTTCGCGAGATATACATAGGAGGGAGCAATGTACCGCTTGATTCCTCGGTGATGGTATGTTGTCGAAACTTCAACAAAAGTTCGTACCGAGCTACTGAGCGTCTCTACTGCAGAGTCCTCCACTGGAGCTTATCTATCATCTCCGTAACGCTCTCGCCATTACTAAACGATCCCGTAACGAAGCGCGCTGCTCTCCGTTGGATCTTCTCTATCTCTTCTATCAATCCTATCTGGTACGGATCCCACACTGGTGAGCAATATTCAAGCAGTGGGCGAACAAGTGTACTGTAACCTACTTCCTTCGTTTCCGGATTGCATTTTCTTAGGATTCTTCCAATGAATCGCAGTCTGGCAGCTGCTTTACCGACGACTAGCTTTATATGATCGTTCCATTTTAAATCACTCCTAATGTCTACTCCCAGATAATTTGTGGAATTAACTGCTTCCAGCTGCTGGCCTGCTATATTGTAGCTAAATGATAAAGGATCTTTCTTTCTGTGTATTCTCAGCACATTACACTTGTCTACATTGAGATTCAAATGACATTCCCTGCACCATGCGTCAATTCGTTGCAGATCCTCCTGTATTTAAGTACAATTTTTCATTGTTACAAACTCTCGATATACTACAGCATCATCCGCAAAAAGCCTCAGTGAACTTCCGATGTTATCCACAAGGTCATTTGTGTATATCGTGAATAGCAACGGTCCTACGACACTCCCCTGCGGCACACATGAAATCACTCTTATTACTTCGGAAGACTTCCCTCCATTGAGAATGACATGCTGCGTTCTGTAATCTAGGAACTCTTCAATCCAATCACACAATTGGTCTCACAGTCCATATGCTCTTACTTTGTTCATTAAACGACTGTGGGGAACTGTATCGAACGCCTTGCGGAAGTCAAGAAACACGGCATTTATCTGGAAACCCGTGTCCATGGCCCTCTGAGTCTCGTGGACGAATAGCGCGAGCTGGGTTTCACACGATCGTCATTTTCGAAACCCATGCTGATTCCTACAGAGTAGATTTCTAGTCTCCAGAAAAGTCATTATACTCGAACACAATACGTGTTCCAAAATTCTGCAACTGATCGACGTTAGAGGTATAGGTCTATAGCTCTGCTCATCTGTTCGACGTCCCTTTTTGAAAACGGGGATGACCTGTGCTCTTGTACAATCCTTTGGAACGCTACCCATTACTAGAGACCTACGGTACACCGGTGCTAGAATGGGGGCAGGTTCCTTCGGGTGCTCTGTGTAAAATCGAACTGGTATTCCATCGGGTCCAGCGGCCTTTCCTCTTTTGAGCGATTTTAATTGTTTTTCTGTCCCTCTGTCATCTATTTTGATATCTATCAGTTTCTCATCTGGGCGACAATCTAGAAAAGGAACTACAGTGCAGTCTTCCTCTGTGAAACAGCTTTGGAAAATGACATTTAATATATCGGCCTAGCGTCTGTCTTTCTCTGTTTCAGTACCATTTTGGTCACAGAGTGTCTGAACATTTTGTTTTGATCCACCTACCGCTTTGACATAAGACCAAGATTTCTTACGATTTTCTGTCAACTCAGTACATAGAACTTTACTTTCGAATTCATTGAACGCCTCTCGCATAGCCATCCTCACACTAAATTTCGCTTCGCGTAACAAGTGTTAACTGGCATGGAATAAAGCTGCAGCTCAGGAAAAGGACATTAATACTACCCAGCGAGTCTGCGAGGCGTGCCACATGCCAGAGGAGGTGAGGTGTAGCACTGTTTCTCGTCTCGCCAATCGTTGACATTCTTTTGAGATACCGATGCGATACAAATGCATCGACCAACTGATCAGAGTGGTGAGGAATGAGATGGAGGGGCTTGGTAAGTCTAGCGATCTATATCACATCCGTGCTATGTAAACATCTGTGAAATGTCTTGTTTAACAATCGGGTTTCTGCCGGCTATTAGTGTCTTTCTTGAACGATATTTCAACTGTGTGACTTGCAGTATTCTTCACATTGTGTCTGATACTGATTCCAGTGTGAAACGAGTCCAGCATTAATGCCTATGTTGTGGTTGGCACTCCGTTTGCGGTCTCCACCGCGTCAGGCTCTGTGTCCGTGGTATGCTCCGACCATATAAGCGACTGTAGCGTTTTCTTCTAGCCGTGGCCGTTCTGAACGCTGTGCGCGTATCACTAAGTACGCAGAAACCCAATTGTTCAACTTGACAACGCCTCGCCACGAAAGCTCGAAGAATTACAACTGTGCTGCCGGGTATTACAGATTCTTCGCGTTTCATTTTCATATGGAGTGCGAGAATACTGACTGCTTGAAAGGCTGTGTGAATGCTGTAGTTAGTGTAATCTGTCTTCCTGATCTCTGCGGGAGCCATACGTAAAGGCCAGTAGTATAATCCAGACACTTCGCAAATTGCTGGTCCTGGAAAAATTGTGAGTAAGGTTTCGTCGAATTGTTGGAATCTAGGTACAACTGTCTGTCAATTCAGAGTTTCAGCATTTCTTTGACGACCTCCCATAGATCATATAAATCTGTGGCCATTCGTGCTGCCCTTTCACATACGTTACATATTCAATACCCTATTTGGTAAAGATCCCACCTACTTGAATAGCACTCTAGAATGCATCGCACGAATGTTTTGTAAGTTATTTGCATTTTAAAATGACTGTAATCTGGCAGTATCCTATTAATCAACAGAGCCACATTTCGATTGAACTTATTATCATTCCATTCCAGACCTCACAAATTGTTTATATGGTTTGACAGATTACAATTGAAACTTTTAGTTACTGTAGTCGCAGGATATTGTTTGGATACGGGATAATATCTCCCTGCGTTTTCTTAGGTGTACAGTTTTATAGTTCTGAATCGGTAAAGCATCTTATCGGGCTTAATGCCAATTAAAAAAAAAAAAAGAATCGCCGAATGTTTGTGTAGCACATTCTACAAAAATGTGACGTTATTATTGACACTGCCATGTCATAAGTATTAAATATCAATAGCTAGTGTCTCAAAAAACTTCTCTAGAGGAACCCTAGACTTACTTCTGCACTTTTTGATGACTCTCCAACCAAGATAATAATATGTTTCAGCCTAGAAATCGCTAGTCCAGACCAATATTTCGTTTGATATCCCATATGACAGTGCTTTCGCTGATAAACTTTGGAATGGTGTCGAGACAAATGTTTTTCGGAAGTTAAAAAATAAAGCAGCCACGGGACCATTAGACTTCGGGACCGCATTGTTTATTCGGTCAACTGCACTACAAGTGTGACATGGAAACCAACAAATCTTACTGTTTTGAGGGATCGCAATCTTCTATAGTATTCTGATCACGGGAAAAAACAATAATAAATGAAACCGTCAAAAAAGACTATTTTATGATACTTTCAAGCTTCTGCTACAAACCTGACTCGTTTCACGACTCCAAACTTCGGCAACCATGAGGTGAACTACTTCACCTCTACCATGCGGCTGATCTTGGCTTCCGTATTTCCAATAGTTATTGTGACACCTATTGCAACGGAAGAAAAGAGTGTGAGGATAACAAAACTTGCATCAGGGAGAGAACTTTGCCTTATAGAAGCTGGCTCCTGGTGTAAGTGTGCGCACAATATTGCCTTTGTCTCTCAGAAAACTGGTGCTAAAGCTAGCACTCAAAAATGACGCGCTTCTGGCGATCCACTTTAATCTTAGTTGGGACACTGCTCCAATGCACAGTTTTTGTATACTAGCGCTCAAAAGCATCTCTATGACACGTCTGGCTTGTTACGCGGTACTGTATAGCCTTTGGGTTTGCATGACGCTCTCGACAATACAAGCAGGCGCGCGCCTCTACTATCTGCATTGCCGCGAGGGACTTCCTCGTATATCACGTATGAATGAAACAACTACCACTGCAGAACACCTAACTAAAGTGAAACCTGACTAACATGATACTTTCTAGCAGCCTGCAATCTAATCGCTTTTTTGGTCTTTCGACGGAAAGACCACTAGTCACAGCACGAATTTCGGTTAATGCTAATTTCAAAGCAAAAAAAAAAAAAATCATTTTTCTTATATCAGTGAATGTCTATGTTTCATGTCCTCACAGAACATTCCCTTATATATCTAGAACTGTTTCAATGGAAAGAAATCTTTGTCTCTAGTAACACATATTTCTACAAGATGAGCATGGAAGTTGTGAAATTTATATATTGAGTGGTACTTCTTATAAATGAACACTCCTTATGATAGACATGATTCTGTCATAAAGACTGTTCATTTATAAGAAATACCATTCAACACATAAATGTCACAGCCTCCACGTTCAGCTTCTTTTAAAAGGCGAATTGAGGTTATTGTTAATAATAATAATTTCTCATTTTACTAATAACTATTCATTAGTATAATATGTAGGTTATGCACCATGTTTATTATACAACTTCATGTGGTTTTAACAGAAAATCACATGTCAATATATATAGAATATGTTTGTTAGACGAAAACTTGTAATTCTAATGTGTAAACAATTCTTCAAAGTCTTAATGCTAACTGAAAATGGAGAACATTTTACCTATCAGCCTTAAAACTGGTAATGGTTTTACAGTAAAGAAATCTTGAATTCGACTTGATGAAAGACCGTTCTGAGGAAGTCGATCAAAGTCTTTTATATTTGTAAAGCTTTCTCTATTTGCGTTTTATCTATAAAAATTCCATCTTTTTGTTTGGCTACATTTGATGAAAAGCGCATTTTTAAAGTTAAATGAGCCATGGTTTTTGTTCTGTTGAAAGAATATTGAAATAAGTTTACAAAAATGAGCAGATTGAATTAGAAGGTTCTGACTCACATCTGTTTCAGTAACTCACTCATGTGGTTACTCCACTTTCGAGCCACAACTTACCCAGAGCCTACCAATGCAATCTACTATTATCTAGTTTTCAGGTGTACATCAATGTTTTCTCACAAAAGGTGAAAGAAAGAAAAAGAATTTTAATAATTTTTTTATAAAAGGTGCATGTAAGAAAAAATAAATGAATTGCTTAATGAGGGTAAAAAGATTATTCACTTTTGCCTAAAATTTTCCAAATTCTTCTTTCTACAGCAGCGATAAGATTTTTATTAACTTCTGGATTTTATGCATTTTGAGTGATATGTTGAGAATATGTAGTTCTACCACCTTCACATGTAGGTTTATTTTTCTGGTATCCGTTTTTACATTATTTACAAATCCAACATTATCCATCTCTAAACTTCCATTTCTAAACTTCATTATTTTTCTCTAGACAGTCACCACACTGTTTTAGCTGTTTGATATTGTCCAATTAAGGATTACAAAATTTTATAGGAAGAATTAAATTTACAAAAAATTTTAGTTTTTTATATTCTCTGTTTCTGAAAACAATTTTAAATGCAATACAAACAAACTGTGAAGATTTATCTAAGTTTTTCTAATGTTTTATTCATTTATATAATCAAAAATTTTCAGTAAGTATTCTGTGCTGTGCACCAAGGTTAAATTTTTCTTAACATGCATTGATACATACATTAAAGTATCTTTGTCTACAAGACATGTTTATCACATATATAGGATAGTTCGTTTGAAATCATCTGGAGCTGAGTAAGTGTTTGGTTTAGGTAGTGTAACCCATTTTAAATCGAGAAAAGCATTGCGTATTTTGAGAAAATTATTTTGAGGATTAATATTCCACATTTCCTGTGGGAAAATTTAGTTTTTCTCCATTTTTCATGTATATATTCTGTACACTGATGTAGTCTAATAATTACTGAAGAGTCAAGTGCCTGATTTTTTTTTACGATTTGTCAGAAATGTAATAAATACGAAATATGGCATACAAATTTCCTCTGAGCTGTAGCAATTCATGATACCTTTTCCCAAATTTTTACCACTCAGTCCTGCAACTTCTACAGATGGTAGTTCATAAAAGGACATTAGGACTTTGATTTTTCAGAATATTTTCTCATTGTTCTCTTACGTTGGTTCATATTTAACAAATAGTACACGATTTTCTATCAGTTCTATTATAATTTTTCCATCCTTTGGAAGTGTATCTGCAGTTACATCTCCAGCATCATTATTGCCAGACAATCTCAGAAGTGCATCTGCAGAACTAGAAGACCAAGTAAATATTACTATTAATTCTCCTCCCCATATATTTTTTATAGTCTATACAAAATCCACCAAGCATTGGTGAATAGAGTACTTAATTTTCCTTACAACTTATTTCTCCATTATTAAGAATAAGTCCTTCCAAGCTTATTTTATCTGTAAGATGGCTGTTTGTGAAATAAAAGGATGTTCCATTCCAGGTAAAATATTATTTCCTTCCTGTATGGTCACAAAATCAAACGGTTTTGCCACATAATTATCGATTAATTTATCATTGGAGTTTCTGTCTTATATTGGGTAATCCATTTTTATCCATCTCGACTAGTTACTGCAATTCTAAATTTCATGTATAATTGTGAATGATTCGGATGAAGCAATCCATCTCCAATATTTATTTCAATTTCTTTATTCCTGTTAGGTGCATTTACATAATTTTTTGTTTTCTCAACCACAAGGAATGAGTAAATCTAATAATTCAAAATTTTGTTCATCTTTTATTGGGGATAAAATTTATTAAGCCATTTTTAAAATAACTGTAAGATAAGCACAATTAAGGTCAAACACATTTTCATTTTCATCAGTTATATTAATTTTTTAATCTTGAATAGGATTGGAAATAGGAATATCTACCAGATAATGTGGTTTATCAATTATTGGTCCTTCAAAATCAGTAGTTAGATTAAACAAAGCAATAATATTATTTCTTTATGAAAACTATCAGTAGGTTTAGCAAACATTCCATCAGACAAATTAAAATTCACATTAATTAATTAAAATGGAATAATTTTTGGAACATCCTTTGCAACAGATTTTGTATTACCTTCAATAATTTGATTATTAAATCCTTCCTCACTTGCTCTATTGTTTTCTTTTATATCAATGTTTAATTTTACATAACTTTCAGTAAAAACTCTACTTAAAATATGAGTATAAATATTTGGGTTTTTCGAAGCAATAATATTTTTCTAAATTTTTGAAACTACATTGACCAATAGGAATTTCCATTGTTTCTGCAGTGCAGTAAAGTTTATTATTATTCGATATTTGTTGTGAAAAAAGCTGAATAAAAACCAACTAGTGAAACATTTTAATAATTATCTCTTCTAGGAGTGGTTAATATTTTTTAAAAAGGTGATGAATTATTACTTAACTGAAATAATCTACTCATTTGCCATTAAAAAATTTTTTAAATAAATGACAGATTGGGAACTATATGTTAAAACTCCAGAAAAGAAACATGGTAAGCTTTACCAAATTCAGTTTGATTTACAGTCATAGGACCATGTGGTTGTGGAAAAACAATATTGAGAAAAAGTATACCCTAGCTTCAGAATAGTTGAATTTTAATAAAATTAATCATTTGTATGTTTATTTAAAAGTATCAAGAATTTGTAAAAAATAGGACAAAAAATTGAAGATAGAAACAATGAAAAAATACTACTTCTTGTAAAATAATGAAGAAGTAATTCCATTACTTGAATGTCAAAATAATTCAGTTGTTGAATTTGATGACTTTATTCTTGAAAATCAGGATGTTGTTAGAGAATTTTCAGTTGAGGAAGACAACAAAGGAACAGATCGATTTTTAGCTCAAAATTATTCAAAATTAACAAAACAATTAGAGATAATCTTAATTTTTCAAATATTATCAGACCAGAAAAAAAATTTAAATTATATTTATCATGAGTTTGTTGGTGGTAATTTCAAGTTTGATGATTTTAAAGAAGAATGCAGGAAAACCCTGGAAAGATCAAATTGGATTTCTTACAACAGACATTACTAGGAAACCTAATGACGCTAAATTCAGAAGTAAAATACAGAATTTGATAACAAGATAAACAAAAAAAATCCTTAATACAAAGAAAACTGAAGAACTGGAAGAACAAACCAAGCTTTGGATAACTACCACAAACTCAGTATGAAAATCATCAAAAAGGTCAACCTGCTACTGATGCTATTGAGCAAGTCAGTCAAGGAATAGAAGGATAAGTTGATAATTTATTGAAAGCTATTGAATAAAATATAGAAGTTAAAAACAAATGGTAGCTATCATCAACATTTTTTTCAGACAGTCGTTCTTCCCGCGAACCATACGCAACTGGAACAGGAAAGGGAGGTAATGACAGTGGCATGTAAATTGCCCTCCGCCACACACCGTTGGGTGGCTTGCGGAGTATGAATGTAGACGTAGATGTAGATCCTCATTTAGAAGAATTTGCAGAATCTTCACCAATTAGAAAAATACAAGATTGGTCCAATGATATCATAATAAGTATGACTATACTTTAATTGGATCAGAAATTGAAGCTACATTGAATAAATTTGAAGAAGAGAATATATGTGCTGTTAAAAATTAAAAGAAGATAATATTAAAAAATAAAAGAGAAAGAACGTGACAGTAAGGTTTTTGTACATATAAATTTGTTGGTAAATTACCTATAAAATTTAATAGAGATAAATTAACTAATGATGGTAGTACATACGAAGGTACAAATAATTTAATGAATCTTTAAAACAAAAAGCAGGTAACTTTGGAAGACGTGAATACACTATTTAGTGGTTCAGATTTATCAAATTAAACAGATGTATAGTATCGTTCAGGAGCGTTATAGTCTGATAATAATCCTAATAAAATTAAAACTGCTTATCGGAAATAAATTTAAATATTTGATAAAAGAAATTGTTAGTGACTTTTTCCTTTATTGATCTGAAAAAAATTAGATGATTCATTACAAAGTGAGGAAGGAGAAATTGGTGAAGTTAAGTAAAAAACTATTAAAAATGTTGAATAGATTTGGATGAATGATGTTACAGATTTAACAGATAGCTTAACAGTAATTCATGGTGAAATTTAGATATCAAACTGTAAAGAACTTCAGTCAGTTGCAAAGGAAAGAAAAACCGATCACATATTAGTTTGAGAGAGAAAGTAGCAACTACTGCAGTATGAGGAATAACATATGGAAAATGAAAATTAGGATTGGGTTTAGAATGAGACAAAAATGGTTGGGGATTGTTTAAATATTAAATCTTATGAATTTTTATCGATATAAATGAATAAGTTTTAAATGATTATTTTTCACTATGAAGTGGCAGGACTAAACCAGTATCAACTAAATTGAAAGTCAATAACGAACAAATAAATAGAACTCAACCAATTTTAAGTGGTGTTGGAAAAAATTAAATGTCTGTGAGAAATTTACTTACTATATTACGTATTCCTGGTGTGAAAGATATTGTATTTCAAAGAAAAAATAAAGAAGGTGCATTTCTTCCATCACTATCAGCTGCTACCAATATTGGTGCACTTCCTGGTGGTTCTGCAGCAGTCTCAAATTCATTAATAAACTAGAAATCAGCTAATCCAGAATGGGTAGAACAGTGAAGACAGAATTTGGATATGGAAAAGGAAGCTAAAGATGCACATGAAATTTCGAAAAAACAATGAGGAACTGTGATAATCCTTTATCCAAATTTGACATTAAAAATTAGGTTTTCAATTAAAAATTAAAGATTTCCATGTAGTTCTTATGATTGATGATTTACCTAAGGAGCCAAAAAAATGTGGAGTGTGGAATAGTTAATTTAGATACATCTTATGAACCTGGTGAAACGTCCCCTTTGAACAGTTTATACAAGACTGTGCTTAACCTGACATACAATATTTTTAGCGCAACGCAATCTGACTTTCAAAATTCCCTACAAAAGAATGGCCCTGACTAACATTAAACTATACCTTTCACAAATCACTTACCTCACAAAAATCTTCGCTGCTCAAGCTACTGCAATACAGCGAGCGCCACTACTGCCAGCTAAATAAAAGATTCAAACTATGGAAGGCACTAACTACTGATAGGGATAGTTAGCAAATGAAAGATATTAATAGAGAACAAACAATGTATTTACCTTAATATCATCACAAGTCATAATATATATATATCAGTTCATGACAAATTACAAATCTCCGCCATCTCTCTCCCCACATCCACCACTGCTGGCGGCTCACCTCCAACTGCGCAACGCTACGCGCTGTTCACATCCAGCTGCCGCTGCCCAACACTACAATGGCAGACAACAATGCAAACTAGCCACAGACTGCACACAGCACAGCCAGTGATTTTCATATTGAGCGCTACGTAACGTTGCGAATAAGAAAACATAAACAGCCTACTTACATAGAGAAAACATAAACAGCTTACTTACATAGCCCCCATGCTCCCCACAAAAAATTTTACAAAATATTTTTGGGCAGTGGCCAATAATGATTTGATAAAATTT
This sequence comes from Schistocerca americana, assembly GCF_021461395.2. NCBI lineage: Eukaryota > Metazoa > Arthropoda > Insecta > Orthoptera > Acrididae > Schistocerca > Schistocerca americana. Next base: position 819,139,750 of record NC_060121.1, on the reverse strand, counting down.
TTCATAATTACAATAACAAACATGTCAAATGCACACACTTATTGATACAATGTTGGTCAAAAGCTAAAATTTTCTCACAGTCCATAAAGACAGTCCTAATCGTACATAACAGTAGAATAGCAGTGTTTTTTCTCAAAGGCTGAGCAGTAAAAGAAAATGCACACGGAAGTAGTGGATTTCCATGCAGTCTTGAAGAAGTAGTGTTGTCCTTCCAATGGAAAGACAGTGCTGACTCTTGATATGCATACAGGTAATGGGCCACAACAGAGCAAACCCACAGCAGAGTCAGTCGAAATTTTGAAGAGTATTGGTAGGTAGGTCATCACAGAGCAGACCCACTGTAGTCCTGGTAGAGATTACGGTATTGGTGGGCCACCAGAGGTGCAGACCCACTGCAGTCCTTGTAGAAATAATGGTATTGGTGGGTCATCAAAGATGCAGACCCACTGTAGTCCTTGTAGAGATAGCCAGCAGCCATCTGTTGTGACTGTGCAGGTGCACAATCACCACTGAAGAGTCTTGCGGACAATATAGCAAGTCCATAAACCACCACTTGTGCACTCACAAAGTTTTTGAAATTGTTCTTAGAACCAGCAATGCTGTTATCCAGTCCCTTGCTCAATTATTAACACACGTGCAAACACTAACAGTCCCTACTTCTCACATGTTGTCCATATACTATGACCAACAGAAACGTGTGCAGTGAAATGTAACTTAATTTGAAGAACTGGTAACAATTACAATTTGGTAACATAAAAATACAATAACAAAGGTACAGAATACATTATTAAAAACATAACAATACAGATAACATCTGTAGTACAGGCTTTACAAAAGAATAGAAATAAACATATACATCAGTGTTACAAAAATAGTGACATAAGTACATACATAAAATAATGAGAATAGTTTTCGAAACATTAATTTCACACATGAACATTGAAACAGAACAGAATTGTAAACAACTTTACAAAGAAAATAACATATTATTAATGCAACTTATATTTGAGGATAACAGTATTCCTCCTCATAGTGAATATAGCTTAGTATTAGAAGAGAGAAAAAATTCTATGAAACAGTACACAGAGACAGGAAGAAAACAAATCCTCAAGGGTACACAAACACATAGTGGGATAACACCAATAGGAAAGGACAGGGTTCGTTTTCAGTGTAACATTTGGTACTCCAGTCCAACCCAAAACTTCATATATCTTTCCTCTTATTTCATCCTTTGTTTCCACCAAAAAAATTCTATCTAAGTAAGCTTTCTGTATTCTGTTCATATTTCTTTCAAAATAATTATTTCTGATTGTACAATACTCATTTGGGCCCAAATCCTTTTTATATAACTTCGCAATGCATTCTTTACCTATTCTCCATAGTCAGTTTCTCATATAGTCTACCCCCTCTTAAGCTAACTTAAATCTACTGAGCTCAGATGCTAAACTAAGGGACGAGGCAATGCAGCAGCACATAAAACAATTAACACAAGCAGCAATGACAAAAAATACAGATTGGCAAAGCTAGCAGCAGCAAATGTAATAACTTATATCAAAACATGACATAGCTCAAGCAGAAAAAATATTACAGTAAAAACAACAATGCAGATAAGGGAAATGTATATTCACATCTTAATATCTATGTAATTAAAGTGGTGCACCACAAGAAGTTATTCTACCAAAAAGTTACCAATTACTTGAAAAGAAAATTATGAATGCAGTTACTAGTTCCTTCTTATTGTTCTTTCCTTTCCAAGTGCTCCTTTTTTAAAGAATGTGGATCATAAAATAATTATTTAATAGATCTGTTGACAGAAAGTGTTCACATTAGCAAATGCATTTCATTTTATAAAAGCAATGCTGCAACACAGCTGAAAAACAGGTATCAAATGAAATAAGCAATTACGCAAACCAAAGCATAAATACATCATTCAATAGTCATGTGGCGTTTCGTAAGTCAGTAGCTCTGAACTCTCATAGAAAGACACTTGTCATTATCAGGTTTGCAGATGTAAGAATATTTCCGAGGATAATGGCCTCCCCTTTTTTTTTGTTCTACCTGTGCCGCTGAAAAGGGCTCGCAATAATGGCTTTTTCTCCAGGCGTCTGACACAGCTGGGTGCCCACGACGCATAATGTGTAGGTGGTCCGTTAACTTTCTTACGGAAATATTTACGACAGCACTTTCCGCTACAGTGACAGTCGCATATAAAAATATTTCACAGGTCAAGAATTTGCGTTACAAATCTGTAGAAACAAAATGCTATAGATATAACAGTGTCCAAAAAAATTTTCGTCTGCATTGTAATACATTCACGAATATACACACACATTTCATAACTCTTAAAGTACGTTTCTTGGTTTCCAACATCCTTTTCATAAATCAGAGTCCCTAAACACTACTCATTATTCCTTACCTCATTATACATATACATATTCGTTGACACTTCTTCAATATTTCATCATGAGAGATACGTAGCATAATAAACATTCCTCAACAACATAATACACATCGTCGTCGTAATAATAACATCATAACACTTCAGTCAAATCTCAAAATCGTCGTAGCTTCCTCCAATAATTTCTAAGCCTAAAAAAAATTCTCTGCTCATGTCAAAAGTGTCAGCTGCCTCAAACGTACTTTAAAAATCATGATCTCATACCAAATACATCATTCAAAGCTCTCATAGTATCACAATGATTCCGAAAAAATATGAACAGTTTACAAAGTACAGACAAAATACAGTTTCATACGTGTGAAGTTATCCAACTGTGAAATTGCGTAAACATATGTCACTGATGTAGTAAAAAAAGTTTATCTCTCAGTTAAATGATCAGATAGCTGTGTAATTCTGTGTTAGAGAAATATGGTACCGATGTGTAAAGTTGTATAAGCAAATACCATATCAGCTAGGGTTCCTTGTGGTTGCCACACACATGGTACACAAAGTAAGCGTGTACCCCCCTGAGGATTAATGTAATTATACCCTCAGGTGTTACAGATTACACCAATGGAATGAAATATATCACGGAAAACTTTCTTTGTAATTCAAAAATCTTTAAAAATAAATGTTTTAAGTATAAAATTGATCATTGAAATGCGTGTCCTGTAGCGCTAAATGTGCATCTTGTTGTAAGATAATCTCTGTGGAAGTGTCGTAGTTATTTTCCTCCGAAAGCTAGGTTCTGCAGAAGCCAATGTACTTACCTCATGTTAAACAAAAGTGAAATGCTTTGCGTATAGATATCGTAGTTATTATGCTTATTGGCGTGATGAAGAAAGTACTGTACAGTAACGTAATGTTGTGCCACGAAAAAGGCTGTCTCATTGTTGCTATACCACAAAAGTTACCACTAAAACATGTTTTACTTTCCAGAATAAAACAGAAAAACTGTGCAGATATAAAACAGAAACACTGCAAAAGCAACATTGTAAATTGTCACTCATTAGTAGCGTCGTGATAAAATCGTGTAACTGTCACATAAACTAACCTCTGTGTCATCTGGTATCTCTCAGAAAGCACTATAAATCCGGAATGTATTTTCAAGTAAACGAAAATGTTGCATTAAAATCTCATTAACAGTACTGGTAAATGTTCTAAGTATGTGAGCCTTATAGTCGTTACGTAATCGTGCAACAAACAAGCAAGAATGTACACACACAATAACACTGTGACGTCTGTTTACTATAACAATGCATTCGTCATTTCTGTTTAAATAAGTTCTCTTGGTTCTTGACTGGATATTTCACTTCAAACATTGTTACATGTTAACAGATTCTAAGTCTGACAAAGCATACTAGCAACGTAAAGTGAAAAGTTATATGGCAAAGACAAAGGTAAAAAGCAGATTATCTCTCAATAAACGGTTTTACATGTGGAATGTGGTGTAAACCTTTACTCTTCATAGTACTCAGAGTTTGAACTTGAATGCAATTGTCAGGCGGTATACGTCGGTAAAGAATACTGGAGTTTTTCTCAAGGTTAGCGTCTATGTTATTTTTCTCTGAGCCACCTGGCGCACGCGGCTGCCTGCTGTGCGAGTCATTGTCTGTCTCTTTGTTGGCGCGCGATCGTTATTGGGATTAGGAGACCTAACTTCTACAAATTCGCCTTGCCGAGAGGGCCCTGCTCTGTTTGAATCCCGCCAGTTCTGATGCAATTGACGCCTGTCGTTATGATCACATCGTCTGTCGTCATGTCGGTAGTTCCTGTAGTTCCTTTCTTATCGGTTAAGTGGTGGAGAATTTCTCCCTGAATCGTTACTGCGCGTTGGACCGTTGCGTCTAAAGTTATTCTGTCTCCCTTGATAATAATTATTTTGCTTCCCAAATTGTCTGTTTCTCTTATTGTCTCTGTGGTGGTCATTACTACGGGAATGCGATCTTTCTCTGTAACAATTATTACTCTGCCAGTGGTTGTCATACGGGTGGTGTCTGTTTTGGTCACGATTTGTGTTGTGAGAATAGCCTTTTCGTGTCCAGTTATTGTTTCTGTCATCACGGAATTGTGACGTATGTGACCTGTAATTGTTGTGCTCCTGCTTTCCGCGATTGTCAGTGTCAATTTCTAATTCTTGTAACAGTCCCTGAAAAGCTTCAATGTCGTCTTTGCAACGTCCTGCCAAAATAATGTGTCGTAAATGTTCAGGTAATTTGATTAAGCAAATGCGGATGAGTTCTGAGGGGCTGTATGGGTTTGAAAGATACTGATTCTTATGCAACATGTCTTCAAAGTATTTCATAAGACTGGAAAATTCAGATTGTTCGAAACGTTTCATCATTATGATGCTATGTTTCACACGGTCTTGTGTGGCTTGAGACCAATATGCTGAGAGGAAGGCATGGTAAAACTCTCCTTCACTGCGGCAATCGTGAATTACCGATCGCATTCTTACAGCTGGTTCATTCTGCAAGTAGCCACACATAAATTCTAATCTGTGTTCTAACGACCAGTTGGGAGGAAAACAATGCGAGAATTGATGGAGCCATGCTTGTGGATGAATGTCGTTTCCAGAATTCTTAAATGTTTAGAATTTACGTGTAGTAATGAACAGCTTATAGTCAAAATCATCATGTCGGCGAGTCGCATATCGGTCATTGTTAGGTCGTGTCGGCCGTTCCATCTCGAAATTCGGTGCACATTGCCAGTTTCTTTCATAACTTCCGAAATGCCCTGTGTTAATATTTTGCGTCTTTTCCGTATTTCTAAGTCCCTCTTCCCGTGTTGGGGCGCGAGTGTCCTCTGAAATACGTAATTCTTGTATTAACTGTGTCAGCTGATCTTGTACTTCCCTGATTTCTCTTTGGTGTTGCGTATTAATCTGATTCTGATTTTGTTTGAATTTCCTAATTTGTTCGCACTCTTCAGTGTCAGTGAAGGCTACAGGTCTTGTGTCATTCAGATCATCATCTACCTTTGTAGATAAGTTAGTGACCTGATCCGAAAGTTCGGCTACTTTCTCCGATAGTGAACACATTTCCTCAGTGTGTTTTTCTGAACCAAGTTTCAGAGTGTCCATTTGTGTTGAAATCGAATCTACTGTGTCCTTTAAGTTTTCCTGAGTTATTGCAAGTTGCGTAACCGAATCGGTAGATGCAACTGAGTCAATTTTAGCCCACAAGGTCTCATGATTTTCATGAACAATGGCTTGCAGTTCTTTTATGGCTGCTTCGTGATTCTGTAATGCATTTTCATGCCGCGAAAAAATAGGTTGAAAATGCTCACAAATTTGTGTTTTTACGTCATTACAGACTTTTTGACATTTCGATTCAATATTATGTAACTCAGTAGTTAAATCTTCACGTGTTTGTTCAAGTGTGGTGTCTAACTTTTGAAGATTTTGTTCCATTGTGTCTAACTTCTTCAGATTTTGTTCCACTGTGTCTAACTGTTGCTGTGTTTGTCTCTGGTGTTGTTCCATTGTGTCTAACTTTTCAAGCTTTTGCTGTGTTTGTCTCTGATTTTGTTCCATTTGTTGCATTAATTGCAATAATAATGTATAAGTGTCTGGAATCTGTTTCTCTACGCTTTTCGGCAGTGCATTTGCACCGGCAACATTCACATTTTGACAAGCAGAAAATGTGTCTTGACTTATTTGAGAAAACGGTGATGACCCAAAACCTGAATCTACAGTATTTGCGAAATTGTGTCCTGTCATTTCGGATTCCTGAGGCGAGCTGTTGCCGACCGATCGATCGATAATGCTTCCCTGTTCACTACCTGTTTCACTGTCTACACCATTGTTTGCAGCCCGCTCCATTTCCCTATTCACAATTACCAAAATACTACTTTGAACATCAGTTAATTCACTACTCGGTGGCGCTAACACACTGCTTTCGTCTTCACTGTCATTTCTCAGTTTACTTTGGAGCCTAGTATTACGTTTTTCACACGCCATTATTGTCACAGTATTTCACACGACAACACAGAAAAACACAATTTGAAAAGCAAAAATAAGAGAACACATTAACATAACACTGAAAATAATATCTAGTTAATTGCAGCTGCGAAATACTTGGTGCAAATCTACATGCATGCCACAACTGTTTTACTGTACAACAATGAAAGACTGCAACTACAAAGGAGATTTTCTGTACAATTACGCGCTAGCAATAAACAAAATCTACACTAATTACACAAACTACAAGAAAAATCAGAAGATTCCAGTGAGGTATCCTAGGCTAAGGGTCGACATATGAAACGTCCCCTTTGAACAGTTTATACAAGACTGTGCTTAACCTGACATACAATATTTTTAGCGCAACGCAATCTGACTTTCAAAATTCCCTACAAAAGAATGGCCCTGACTAACATTAAACTATACCTTTCACAAATCACTTACCTCACAAAAATCTTCGCTGCTCAAGCTACTGCAATACAGCGAGCGCCACTACTGCCAGCTAAATAAAAGATTCAAACTATGGAAGGCACTAACTACTGATAGGGATAGTTAGCAAATGAAAGATATTAATAGAGAACAAACAATGTATTTACCTTAATATCATCACAAGTCATAATATATAAATCAGTTCATGACAAATTACAAATCTCCACCATCTCTCTCCCCACATCCACCACTGCTGGCGGCTCACCTCCAACTGCGCAACGCTACGCGCTGTTCACATCCAGCTGCCGCTGCCCAACACTACAATGGCAGACAACAATGCAAACTAGCCACAGACTGCACACAGCACAGCCAGTGATTTTCATATTGAGCGCTACGTAACGTTGCCAATAAGAAAACATAAACAGCCTACTTACATAGAGAAAACATAAACAGCTTACTTACACTGGTACTTACTGGATTTGTTATTATAAGAATAAAATTCACAGATGTGCAGTCTGATTCATTTGCTGAAATTATTTCAAAATTATTCGTTAAATATCTCAGTTCAATTGGGTTATATTATAATGGACAACGAATTCTGAGTTTTGATGAAGTAATATGCGGGTATTTGTGAATTTGTTCTTATACTATTATGCTTGAATTACAAATTTAATGACATTTTGACTTTAGTAAATGGACATTTTTTGAAATATGGTACACTCTAAATGTCACACAATTAATGATCATAAAAATTTAGTAAACATAAAAAAATGAACATCAAGCAAAAGTACCAACTTTAATTAAATGAATCCTTTTTTAGAGTTACGTTTTAAAAATCATGAAAGGATACATTGAAACTAAAGGTAGCAGAACGGTGATTGTAAATGATCTAGCAAATGGCTATGATGCTTTTTCTAAACAGTACTTGTTTCACAACCTGGATATACGAGTATTATAATGTTGTTGAAAAATTATGTTACTAAAACACCTTTTACCAAAAAACAGTCACAGCACAGATTCATCAAGATAATTTTAAGAATGTAAAAAGTCTTGATGAAAAAATGAAAAGCTTGCACACAGATCTTTCATTTGCTTTAGGTATGTGTCACAGACTATAAAATATGGTAAACAATAGACAAATAATTGGATTTATTTTTATGATTGGAGGTGGGAATTTAAGGAGATGGGACCTGGATAAACTGATAGAACCAGAGGTTGTACAGAGTTTCAGGGAGAGCATAAGTGAACAATTCACAGGAATGGGGGAAAGAAAAACAGTAGAAGAAGAATAGGTAGCTTTGAGTGATGAAATAGGGAAGGCAGCAGAGGATCAAATAGGTAAAAAGACGAGGGCTTGTAGAAACCCTCGGGTAACAGAAGAAATATTCAATTTAATTGATGAAAGGAGAAAAAAATGAAGTAAATGAATCAGGCAAAAAGGAATAAAAACGTCTCAAAAATGAGATCGACAGGAAGTGCAAAATGGCTAATCAGGGATGGCTAGAGGACAAATGTAAGGTTGTAGAGGTTTATCTCACTAGGGGTAAGATAGATACTGCCTACAGGAAAATTAAAGAGACCTTTGGAGGAAAGAGAAGCACCTGCATGAATATAAAGAGCTCAGACGGAAACCCAGTTCTAAGCAAAGAAGTGAAAGCAGAAAGGTGGAATGAGTACATAGGGGGCCTATGCAGGGGCGATTTTCTTGAGGACAATATTATGGAAGGGGGAGAGGAGGTACATGAGGATGAAATGGGAGATATGATACTGTGTGAAGAGTTTGACAGAGCACTGAAAGACCTAAGCCGAAACAAGGCCCCAGTAGTAGATAACATTCCATTAGAACTACTGACAGCCTAGGGAGAGACAGGCCTAACTAAACTCTACCATCTGGTGATCAATATATATGAGACAGACGAAATAAGCCTCAGACATCAAGATGAATATAGTAATTCCAATCCCAAAGAAAGCAGGTGTTGACAGATGTGAAAATTACCGAACAATCAGTTTAATAAATCACAGCTGCAAAAGACTAATGCGAATTCATTACAGACGAATGGAAAAACTGGTAGAAACTAACCTCGGGGAAGATCAATTGGGATTGCATGGAAATGTTGGAACACATGAGGCAATACTGACCCTACGACTTAACTTATAAGAAAGATTAAGGAAAGGCAAATCTACATTTCTATCATTTGTAGACTTAGAGAAAGCGTTTGACAACGTTGACTGGAATACTCTCTTTCAAATTCTGAAGGTGGCAGGGGTAAAATACAGGGATCGAAAGGCTATTTACAATTAGTACAGAAACCAGATAGCAGTTATAAGAGTCGAGGGACATGAAATAGAAGCAGTGGTTGGGGATGGAGTGATAGAGGTTTGTAGCCTCAACCTGATGCTATTCAATCTATATATTGAGCAAACAGTAATGGAAACGAAAGAAAAGTTCAGAGTAGGTATTAAAATCCCTGGAGAAGAAATAAAAACTTTGAGGTTCGCTGATGAGATTGTAATTCTGTCAAAGACAGTACAGGACTTGGAAGAGCAGTAGAACGGAATGGACAGTTTCTTGAAATGAGGGTATAAGATAACATCAACAAAAGCAAAACGAGGATAATGGAATGTAGTCGAATTAAGTCGGGTGATGCTGAGGGAATTAGATTAGGAAATGAGACACTTAAAGTAGTAAAGGAGTTTTGCTATTTGGGGAGCAAAATAACTGATGATGGTCGAAGTAGAGTGGATACAAAGTGTTGACTGGCAATGGCAAGGAAGGCCTTTCTGAAGAAGAGAAATTTGTCAAAATCGAGTATCGATTTAAGTGTCAGAAAGTCGTTTCTGAAAGTATTTGTATGGAGTGTAGCCATGTATGGAAGTGAAACACGGACGATAATTTGGACAAGAAAAGGATAGAAGCTTTTGAAATGTGGTGCTACAGAAGAATGCTGAAAATTAAATGGGTAGATCACATAAATAATGAGGAGGTATTGAACAGAATTGGGGAGAAGAGGAGTTTGTGGCACAACTTGACTAGAAGAAGGGATCGGTTGGTAGGACACGTTCTGAGGCGTCAAGGGATCACCAATTTAGTACTGGAGGGTAGTGTGGAGGGTAAAAATCGTAGGGGGAGACCAAGAGATGAATACACGGAGCAGATTCAGAAGGATGTAGGCTGCGGTAGGTACTGGGAGATGAAGAGGCTTGCATAGGATAGAGCAGCATGGACACCTGCATCAAACCAGTCTCAGAACTGAAGACCACAACAACAAGATTGGATATGAACCAAAAATAGACAACTTTCAATTTGATTTAAGGTCTGAAAGAATATTTGTTGCTGGTAAAAATATAATAAGAGATTTGGTATTTTTACAATTTTGCTATTACTCTACATGTATCTAAGAAACTATATGAGATAGATAATAATAATTAATCAACAACTGTAGACAAATCAAATTTTTTAACAAAGAATTATGGATTTTGTTAAAACTGTTCCCTTTGTTGTAAAGTTAAATTTTCTTTTGAAAAAATTTAAATCTTGTTAAATTTTTGTTTTACATAAATAGAAAACCATATCTATTTTTTCAAGTGCAAACAGATTACTGAAACACATAATCCTCACAGACTAACAACTAAAGATGAATTGCAGGTATTTTCAGTACAAAGTAAAAACAGTAAATTCATAAAAAAATGGTAACTGAAGCGATTGTCTCTGAGACCCCTCCTTCAAATATTCGTGAAGAAATTATTAATGAATAACATAAACTAATGCGAAAAATATTAAAACAGGAAACGTAATATCCATTGGAACAGGTGGTACATGGCAAGCTGATTTAATTGAAATGGATTCAGGTAATCTGAAAGGAACTTCGAAAGTTAATAAAGAACATAAATATTATTCAACTATTACAGATGTTTTCTAGTAGTTGCTTTCACTATTGCAGTTAAAGATAAAACGGGTAATAATGTAGTGATGCATTTGAAAAAATATTTATGGCTAGAAACCCAAAAAATTTGCAAACAGACAATGGAAAAAAATTTTATAACAGAGAATTTCAATAATAAAAAGAAAAAAATTACATTTAGCATTTTTCAGCTTTTTGGGAATTAAAAGCAACTGTTGTTTAACGATTTAACAGAAAAATTAAAGAAAACACACAGAAAAATTTTCTCTTCAAGAAAAATTAGTAACAGGTCGATTTATTTTCTGAATCAGTTAATGAAAATAGTATCAGATTACTTCTTCTATAAAAATAAAGTCGAAAAACTTAATGAAAAAATGTAAGACCTGGGTTGGCATCTAATGAAGAAGCGAATATTTGACAAATGAGGTAAAGTTAGAATTAGTGAAATGAAGCAAATTTTTGAAACTGGATATTCAGCCAATTCATAAAAAGAAATTTTTGAAATTGATGATGTTAATCATTCAAATCCAATGACATATCAATTGAAAGATTTATACCAGAGAAATAAAATGGAATTTTTATGAGTACAAATTACAAAAAACAATATATATATATATCTTATTGAAAAAGTTTTTAGAAAGAAAGGAGGTAAAGATATGTTAAATGGTTAGGATTTGATAATTCAGACTACAGTTGAATAAACAGAGATAAAATTATTATATAAGTTTGAGTTCCCCCGAGGGCATGCAGCTTTACTGTATGGATAAATGATGATGGCGTCATCTGGCTAAAATATTCTGGAGGTAAAATAGTCCCCCATTCGGATCTCTGGGCAGGGACTACTCAGGAGAACGTCATTATCAGTAGAAAGAAAACTGGCGTTCTATGGATCGGAGTGTGGAATGTCAGGTCCCTTAATCAGGCAGGTAGATTAGAAAATTTAAAAAGGGAAATGGACCGGTTAAAGTTAGATATAGTGGGAGTTAATAAAGTTTGCTGGCAGCAGGAACAAGACTTTTGGTTTGGTGAATACAGGGTTATAAATACAAAATCAAATAGGGGTAATGCAGGAGTAGGTTTAATAATGAATAAAAAATAGGAGTTCAGGTAAGCTACTACAAACAACATACTGAACGCAATATTTTGGCCAAGGAAGACATGAAGCCCACGCCTTCAACAGTCGTACAAGTCTATATGCCAACTAGCTCTACAGATGACGAAGAAATTCAAGAAATGTATGATGAGATAAAAGCAAATATTCAGATAGTGAAAGGAGCAAAAAATTTGATAGTCATGGGCGACTGGATTTCGATAGTAGGAGAAGGAAGAGAAGGAAATGTAGTAGGTGAATTTGGATTGGAGGGGGGGGGAAGATATGAAAGAGGAAGCTACCTGGTAGTATTTTGCACAGAGCACAACTTAATCATAGCTAACACTTGGTTCAAGAATCATAAAAGGAGGTTGTATACATGGAAGAAACCTGGAGATACTGACAGGTTTCAGATAGATTATATAATAGTAAGACAGAGATTTAGGGACCAGGTTTGAAGTTGTAAGACATTTCCAGGGGCAGATGTGGATTCTGACCACAGTCTATTGGTTATGAGCTGTAGATTAAAACTGAAGAAACTGCAAAAAGGTCGGAATTTAAGGAGATGGGACCTGGATAAACTGACTAAACCAGATGTTGTAGAGAGTTGCAGGAATAGCATAAGGGAACAATTGACACGAATGGGGGCAAGAAATACAGTAGAAGAAGAATGGGTAGCTCTGAGAGATGAAATAGTGATGGCAGCAGAGGACCAAGTAGGTAAAAAGACGAGGGCTAGTAGAAATCCTTGGATGACTGAAAAAATACCGAATTTAATTCATGAAAGGAGAAAATATAAAAATGCAGTAAATGAAGCAGGCAAAAAAGATTACAAACATCTCAAAAACGAGATGAACAGAAAGAGCAAAATGGCTAAGCAGGGATGGTTAGAGGACAAATGTAAGGATGTAGAGGCTTATCTCACTACGGGTGAGGTAGATACTGCCTACAGGAAAATTAAAGAGACCTGTGCTGAAAAGAGAACCACTGGTATGAATATCAAGAGCTCAGATGGAAACCCAGTTCTAAGCAAAGAAGGGAAAGCAGAAAGGTGGAAAGAGTATATAGAGCGTCTATACAAGGGTGATGTACTTGAGGACAATATAATGGAAATGGAAGAGGATGTAGATGAAGATGAAATGGGAGATACGATACTGCGTGAAGAGTTTGACAGAGCACTGAAATACCTGAGTCGAGACAAGGCCCTGGGAGTAGACAACATTCCATTAGAACAACTGACAGCGAAACAAGCATATCTTAGAAGCTAGATTAAGAAAAGGCAAAGAGCTGCATCAAACCAGTCTCAGGACTGAAGGCCACAACAACTATAATAACAACAACACGTTTGAGTTAGGTCTGCAAAAGTACAATATTGTTTACTTATAAAAGTTTCTCTACCTAAATACAAAAAGCTGTAAGAATGAGAATATTAACACTTTAATTTTTTCTGACTGTGTGTTATAAATAAAAAATATTGTCCCTTAATTCATAGATCAATTAACTGATTATAATGATAATTATTTTAATACAGAAATCTGTATCTTTTATGAATAGTTTCAATGACAGAGCTACAACAATCTTTCATTTTTATTTCTACATTTATATTAGATTTTATTTATCTCAAACCTAGTAGGTTTTTGTACCCAAATTGAAGCAATCAGAACCAAATCGTGTAAGTATTGTCATTCTGAGATGCCAACTAATAATTTTACTTCACAGAAAAATACAAAAGATGAATATAAAACGACGTGTAGCCAATGTGTAAATGAATAGTACATAAAAATTATAATAATAATCGAATTCCTTGTGTAAGTGGAAAAATGTTTCTGTATATTGTAAGAAAAATTTGTAATATAAATAATTTTCAACGAATTTCGTGCGAAGAACATTCAAACATACTGCTTCCAATTAAAAATGAAGAAAAACGTGAAACTGATAGAGCATTAATCTTGTCAAGAGAAAAAAAGGTATAGATTATTTCAGAAAAATCCTTCACATAAAGATAACCATAATTCTAAATGTACAAAAATGTGTTTTAGAAAGAATGTGGATAGTAACAAATGACAATCAACTCATTTTAATTTTAAATATCTATTAAATAAGACTTCTCACTGATCAGCTTTGTAAAATAATTTTTTAGAAATTTTGTGAATTTTATTTTCTAGGAATGGAAGATCAAATGGTGCAATTCACACTTGTTCAACTTTGTTATTATTGTAAAAGAAATAATTTAAGAGGATGTAGTAATTTAAATGAAGTCAATCTAATTAGATTTATTAAAAGATATATAACTAATTTAAATCTAGAATGAGTAAACTTTGGAAGCAACTAACTGATCATAAAGTTAAAAATGATGATAATGTTTTGGAACTAACGAAAATAAAGTATTAAAAAATATTTCCGTTTTTAACTGGTGCTGTTAGCAGGACAAGAAACTGAAACTAATGATGATAAGCCATTGAAGAAATTTCCATTTTCTAACAACATCTTCAAGAAACAAACCTCAAGACATAATGAAGATAAACCACTAAAATTTTGCCATTTTCTACGAATGATTTTACGTATCAAAAATTAGAAACAATAAATAAATGTTATTTCCTTTTGTACCCATTTATTTGGGAAACCAAGGGACAGAATAGCAGTTACAGATCATTTAGTTGATACTGCATTTAAAAACAGATTACAAACTACAAATTTGGAAAACTCAGTTGAAACTAATCATTTCTAACTGCAATAAATCCGAAAATCATGAAAATTGTGAACGATAATCTAAACATGCATGGTGGATTGAAAATAGCTCTAAACCTTTTTGTGAGTACCAAATGCAGGCAAATAGAAATATTATGGAATTTCAGTTCCAGATTGAAAAATATGGGATCACAAATGAAAGAGAGATAATTAAACAATTTAAGATTGGTAAACAAAACATTTTATCAAAAATGGGTGATTATCAGTCTCAGATATCTAGATGGACATAAAATAGAACATCAGATTACAACTAGGAATTAACAGTTATGTTCCAATGAGATGATCATTTTACACTTAATTACAGGATATAGTAGAAAAATCATATATTAATGTGAAAAGAAATGTCAAAAATGTTTTCCGTAGGCTATAAAAGCTGCCTCATTTCCTGCAGATAAAAATACTGAAAGAGTTATGAAATATGAAAACGTTGGTCTTAACCTTGATCAGAAACTAGGAAATTTTTAATTTGCTACACTGGTTGTTCATAGTCTAAAAATTGAAAATACAGTTATTACACCTATCAAAATGTATTCATTTGATAGAACTATCAAATGTATCCACTAAAAATTACGAAAAGTAAGAAAGACTAACATGTAAATTTAAATATGTAAATGGACACTATAAAAATCCTGCTGTTTGTAGTGGAGAAAACTGTCATTAAAAAATTTATTGAATCTAAAGGTTGAAGAAATTGGAAATATTTATTCTGAAGCTGATGAAATGAAACTCTTACTTCATTGAAAAATATAGTGGTTTATCATCATGACAATTTAGCCAGAAAATTCATAAAACCAATATGTAATAAATGTTATCTACAGTTAAAACATCCTAGTTTTTTAAAAGTTTATTTACATTATTTACCAGGATATGATCCACATCTGCTTGTGAAAGATAGGTGTCATGATAAGAAAGAAATAGATTTAGTACCAAACAACAACGCCAGAAAAGTTTAAAAATAAGATTTAATGACACATTTAAATTAATGGGTTCATCCTATTTGAAGAGAGATGAAATGAAAAACCTTAGAAAATTTTTCCCAGGGGAGTTATTCGATTTAGTGATCAGATAAGATGTATATCCATATGACTACATGGACTCTTGGAAAATATTGGAATGACACAACTACCAGCAAAAGAATTTCGTTAAAGTAAATTATATGACTGAATTGATGAAGATGCAAAAATAATTTGGAAAAAATTTGATATTGAAGTTCTAGGTGAATATCATGATCTATTTCTTAAGACTCATGTCCTGTTATTTTCTCACACATTCGAAAATTTTAGAAAAACTTTATTGTAGCATATGATTTAGATCCATCTTGGTATTTATTGCACCAGTATTGTCTTGGGATGCAATGTTCAAAATCACTAAACACCCACTTGATTATTACATGATCATGATATGGTTCTAATGGTTAGAAAAGGGACTAGAGGAGGAATATCACAGTTTTGTAAATGATACGTTAAAGCAAACAATAAACATATGAAGGATTTTGATAGTAAAAGGTTATCCAATTATCTAATGTATATAGATACAAATAATTTCTGTGGATATACTATGAATCATTATTTACCATATGATTAGTTAATATGGGATAATCTAGATTCTTTTCAAAGTAAAAAACTAAGTGAAATTTCGCATACTGATAAAATATGATGTTAGTTTGAAGTAGATTTAGAGTATCCAAATAATTTCGTTATTTACGTAAGGATTTACCACTAGCACCTGAAAATTAAATAGTGCCTGGAACTAATGAAAGTAAGTTGTTGACAATTTTGAATAAAAAAAATGAATATGTAGTTCAGTATAGAACTCTTAAGTAGTATTTATCCTTAGGAATGAAATTAACAAAAATGCACAAAGTTTAAAAATTTATACGATCAGATTAGTCAAGGAACTATATAGATTTAAATACTGAAATGAAAATTAAAGCCAAAATTTATTTAGGAAAAGATTTCCAGTGATGTGAATAATTCGGTCTTTCCAAGATAATGGAAAATATTAGAAATATAGTCGAAATAAAATTACTGTCAGTTGGTCAAAAATGTGATAAATTAATAGCATAGCCAAACTTTAAAGCAAGAACTATATTTAGTGAAACTCTTGCTGCTATTTATGTAAATTAGACAAAAATCATATTTAATAAACCATTCCTTGTTGGAATAAGTATACTTAATTTGTATAAAGAACTAAGAATGATTTTCATTGTAGACTAATGAAACCAAAATATGGAGAAAATACTGAATAGTGTTGTCAAGATACAGACAGTTATATCTGTTATATACAAACTGAAGGTTTTTATGAAGTTATGAAATCGATGATTCATATACTTTAAACTAGTGATTATCCTGAAAATAATATTTAAAGTATTCCACAAATTAACAAGGAAGTGTGGGAATAATGAAAGATTAACAGAATGGAAAATAATGGATGAATATTGTGGTCTGATGGCAAAAATGTATACTTATAAAGTTGGTGATTAAATAGGGAAAAAATCTAAAGGAGTTAAGAAATGTATTGTCAAAAACAGAATAATCTTTGAAGACTATAAAGATTTTTTGTTAAACAATGGAAAACAATGTAGATGGATCAATATGATATGAAGCAAAAGACACAAAATATGCACACTTGTATTAAACAAGAAAGCATTGAGTCCTCATGAAGACAAAAAATATGTCTTAAAAAGTAAAATTGATGTATTACTGTACTGACATTACAAATCATAAACAAATTTAAAAATATCGTACATTAACCATAGTTCATTTACTTAGTTTCTTACATTCACCTTTCATAAAGAAATATTAAATTTTAGTTTCTTAACATTTCTAAATTTGTTAACATCCAGTATTGATTTAAGTGTCAGGAAGTCATTTCTGAAAGTATTCGTATGGAGTGTAGCCATGTATGGAAGTGAAACATGGACGATAAATAGTTTGGACAAGAAGAGAATAGAAGCTTTCGAAATGTGGTGCTACAGAAGAATGCTGAAGATTAGATGGGTAGATCACATAACTAATGAGGAAGTATTGAATAGGATTGGGGAGAAGAGAAGTTTGTGGCACAACTTGACCAGAAGAAGGGATCGGTTGGTAGGACATGTTCTGAGGCATCAAGGGATCACCAATTTAGTATTGGAGGGCAGCGTGGAGGGTAAAAATCGTAGAGGGAGACCAAGAGATGAATACACTAAGCAGATTCAGAAGGATGTAGGTTGCAGTAGGTACTGGGAGATGAAAAAGCTTACACAGGATAGAGTAGCATGGAGAGCTGCATCAAACCAGTCTCAGGACTGAAGACCACAACAACAACAACATTCACCTTTTGTGAAAAAAGTGAGTTAGACCTGAAAAGTGAATTATGGTACATTGCATTGGTATGTTCTGGGTAGGTCTTTGCTCAAAGAAACTTTGTGAGTCAACTAGTGAGCCAGTAGTAGCCAGAACCTACCAATGCATTCTACTAACATTACGAAAAATGTTCCTCCAAAGAGGTACAATGACCTTTTAGCGTTAAACACTAATATACACAAGCAGAAAACTTTAAATAGTTACATTTATTGCCCCATTTGTGTAAGGACCTCATATCTTCAAAACACAGATATTGAGTCAACTTTGGTATGTAGAAAGCAATGAATTTTTTTTGCAATTGGGAAAGAAGAATATTGATATATAGGATGCAATTTAAATTTAATGTGTTTTCTTTATTTCTAACATGGAGTCTACCTTCCATCAGTCCCAAATACGTCGTTTACTTTTCCACAGCTGGAGCAGAGGAGGGACCTACAAATATCCTGAGATTATCTATTATAAATAATCTCCCACATGACATAAATGTGATTCTGCAAAAACTCAACCTACTGACGACTCCCAGTCTTGCAACATCAATGTACAGAGCTGTTCAATTATATTCGAGTCTGTATACTTCACTAACCACTACAATATCTATATCCCTTGTATCGTTCCTGATTAATTTCATAATGTTAAAATGGGTTGTAAGCACCTCTTGCACTGGTGTGATACGTTAGAACTATTATTATTTGATATTTTACCACATTGCTTGTACTGATACATGAAGCATTGTGAATCTTAGGGTCGCATTTGTATATTCACTAATGTTCAACCACACCATTACACTGTTTACTATATCATTTAACATTAGACAGTAAGTAGACTGTAGCTGTTCACTGTGTACATATCAATAGATCATACCAAAATGTGTTAAAAACATGGATAGCAAAGCGAGTTCTGGATGACATGCCACAAACTCGAAAATATCTCAAGCACAGATATATTCTAAATCTCTTTGAACGAAAATAAAATTACCAATTGCTTTTCACTTCTGATAACGTGTGTGGCCAGAAGTGACTGTTGATTGTTCTTTAGTATATGAGTAGTTCCAGAATTTTTTCTTTGTGACCTAGTTTTTAACTACTGGCGTCGAATTGTAGGTAATCACATAATGTTACTTAAATTTTTCAGCGATACTGTAGGAAAATTCTCGACAGTAATGAATGCTGACATGTCACAAACACTACGAGCAACAACACTTTCCATTTGTTAGCGAATTCATATATTGTATATATGTTGTTTCACAGGATTCTGTATAATATCCAAACCTCACTGAAACAGAGAATTAGTAGAAACAATAGCAAGTGCGCCTAAAGCGATTTATATTAAGATAAGGTACGCGCTAGCTGTTTTGGCTGTACCTGATACATGCTGACTGTCTCATGACTGTACTGGTGACACTACTAGCTCCGGCGACAGTGTTTCAAGTGAAATTACAAGCACCGATGAGCAATGTAAATGTCCAGATATTGTGGAATCTCAGTAAACTCAGATTCAGGCGCAAACCGTTGTCCACAGTTTCTATGACATTTAGAAAATGTAATAAAACGCCCCACAGTCTATAGAAAAATCAAAAGGTGTCATACTAAATCACAGTACTAAACGATTACCTGTATAGTTGCTGAAAAGTGAAGGAAATACGTAAAAATGACAAATTATTACAATAAACCAGAGACTGTATGGTCATGAAAGTGAGATACAATATCCTACAGAAACTGCTTAAGCTAAATGCAGCTGGTCTTCTACCTAGACATTAAACTGAAAAACCTTTCAGATAAACACTGGAAACCACAACAAAGACTGATGCATTTTCTCGCACCACACCCCACAACTCATATTTTCTGTCTTTGACTTCCATAAACGAAACTAAATGGATAAAAGAACAATAGAGAAAGAAAAACCTAAAAGCACTATATTGTGGGGTGGCGGGTGGAGTAAATTGCTTATTATATAAATGTTTGGATGTAGAAACACTGCAGTTTCCCAGCTGATTCACCATATATGGGGCGGCTGGTGGAATTATTATTTGTTTATATAAAATGTTGAATGTTTTTCCCGGTCCATGCACCATATGTGGGGTGGCGGGTGGAATTATTACTATGCTGTTATATAAAGTTTAATGTTTTTCCCGGACGATTCACCATATGTGGGGCGGCAGGTGGTAATTTTATTGCTGTTGTATAATAGTTGGTTTGTAATGTAATGTAGATGCAGAAAAGATGCATTTCCCGGCCATTTAACCATACGTGGGGTCACGGGTGGAATTAATTGTTATGTAAATGTTCCTATTATTTATGCTGACTTTTGCCGTTCTCAACACTGGCTCTCTAACTACAATATTGGCAACCTGAAAGTGATTAGCAAAACATGAAGCCTGTAATTAGAATTCATAGTGCCCACTTCATCTGAGAAATACACTTATAGCTACAGCTTATAGCTCTGAGGAATTAGGAGATTGTCTGGGATTCATAATCAAAAACGATCGTGAAAAATTGTTCACTATGTTCTGAAAGTCACAGATGAAAAAAAAAAGAATCCACACAATCCAACAACCAGAGCAGTTCAGAGTCTAATGCGCTGATGCAACTATAACTGTTTAAGTGAATGCTCGCCATAATTTGATGATAATGTTCATCAAACGCCACGCTAAATCATGGTACAATGTTTGTCCCGCGACGGCACGTGAAAATACGACATACGCAAACTGAAGATGGATTATTAAAGTCATCCCAGAATTAACACTTCACTTGAAAATGATTTCATGGTTACGCGTAACCCGAGTAACTTAATACAGCATCCGAGGCTGTTTATAGCAATGATACCGACGCGACGCGACTCCCGACACATATGGTGTGCTACTCAGCATCTGGAGAGAACTGGGGCCTTTCTTCCTCGCGCAGCGTTCTTATATATAAAGCCGCGGTGCGGACGGCTAAGGGAACGCCTGATCAAATCGGCTCTCCCGACTAGCCGCTGGGCGAGTAATGCATCACATTAAGTTATTGAATAAATCATCACTTCCTTTGCTCATGGCTGATGAAGCTCTCAATTTAAATGTGCAATCAGCACACAGGTAAGTAATCGTAATAAAAGTCTGACGTGTCTAAGTCAAATAATTTGGGCGACAGAATTAATTTAATTACACTACACGCAGTAGACGAGCTCTGAACTTACCCTTTGGAGATACGCTATCGCTATAGTTTTATAGTTATTCAATTGAAACTTCTCACATCTTTATGATTATAGCGGATCACCCTTCTACTTTAATTTAAACATCCTAGCCTTATTTATTCGCCTACTTCATCTATCTTGCTTCCTTAATTTCTAAGACAAAAATCAGAAAATCATGAATTTCCACTAAAATTTTAATTTGTGAGATCCAAAGTAGTGATTCTATTAAATTATTGTGAAAAAGGAATCTAAATATAAATTCTTAAGTCTCTAGCTCTTTTCTGTTGCGCCAATGATTTTTACAGAAAAACATCCAAATTTCGAAAATGGTTAAAGTTATTGAAGTGATTCAACACATGCTGAATTAGTATTACTCCTGAAATGCTAGAAACGTTTCAGGTTATTTACTTGATTTTTAAAGTATTGCGCAACATTTATGACGTCAGAGCTAGTTACAGCGGACTAGGCGGCACACAATGGAAAGACTGATGTGAATTTTATACAGCGTGAGTAGGCTGCTTCCCTACATCACCCTGTACTTAAATTTTTTTTAATGTTAATGAATGAAAAAAAAATTTAAGTACAAAATGGGAAGCAAGAGTACAGCTTAACTCCCTATGAAAATTAAAATTTAAATGCAAACATATAGAAATATTAAAAGACAACTGATTACCTACTTTAATTATTTAAATTGCTGGCATGTTCACTGCCTCTTAAGCAACATTGTCCCTCAAAATTTATTCAAAATCAATGAAACACTTTGGCATACATATTGCCTTAGACAAACAAACACATAAAAATATCTAAAATTATGAAAATATTATATCCATTAAATACATTTTTACATACACAAATTCAAAGAAAATAACACTGTTATTCATAATACATAAACAGATGATTATATCTTAGCAGTCTTTTCTAAACCTGAAAGACAATTTCACAATCATGACAATTTCATTCTTACACATGTGGTTGTAGCCGCTTTGGCTAGTGTTCTACACTTCCATTCACAAGGGTAGAGGAGGGGAGGTTGCTATGGTGTGCGTCCTTCACGTTCACTCCAAATTGCATGGGGAAATGGGTGGGGTCACTGTGAGTTGTGTCCAAGTCACTCCATGCTTTCACGCAGCTACCAGGCTGCCATTATCTGGTTTGTCCTGTAGAAGAAACAAAAAGAGTGCCTCAGACTCTGTTCACTTAATATCTAAGGATGGGTCACAATGAAATGGGGATATATACATCTTACCCTTCAATATGTTACTGGAACAAAGTTAACAGAACTTTTTCAATTTTACTCTCGCAGTTACTTAACTGTCATAAAATCGGTAAACAAATGGCTCAAAACGCCATTAGTCACATACTAGAGGAAATTTATGCTCAAGGCATACAATCATAAATCCTATTTAATTTCAGTTTATTATTTCTGGGCTGGAACAGTGAACCAATGCTCGGTACATTCCTGATACATTTGTATTTTACTTACGTAGCTGACTCATCTTTGATTACCTTATTCTTAGAGATAGTATGAGTATATTTGATTAGTAGTTGTCTTCTCAGCTTCTTTATACATGTGAGTAACTTGTGGTAATAGTACAGTTCTAAAGTGCATCAAGTAATTATGGACGAGCGTAATGCTAAATTCCTTAAACCTATAGGACATCATGAGCTGCTCTGTCTCATCTAACATAAGGGTACCTATGGTCGCATTCACGCCTCCAACTCATAACCTCAATACGTGTAGGTGTGTCCTGTCACACACTACACCAAAATAATGGCCAGCTCCAACCTTATAAATACTTCAGGGACGTGTCCTTCACGTCTCAACCACAAACACTGTTCAATTCTATTACACTGCCATTCCTTGCTACACAAGGTGAGTTCATTTTTACTACGTATCTGCATATTTTTCATAACACTAAGCAATCTCTTTTACTATTAATTAGTTAGCTCTACAGCATACAATAGGTTTCATTGCCACTTCAGATCCTGCTTGTACACGAATTCGTATATATTTTTTTAATTACTGTTGGTGGACCAATTCCAATAAAACAACAACTTTGTACTTACAATATTTCCAGGGTTCTATACATACTTGTTACTCAAATACATTTGTATCTTAATTATGTCATACTTCTCTGTTAAGTTTGTCACATTAGGTTTTTGCTTCACTAATCGGTGGATAGAATGGTTACAGAACTCATGGCTTGATAGACTTGACGGAAAATTTTTGTATTGCAAAGAAGGAGTCGAAAGTTTGGTGGATAGGAAAGATGAAGAGTGAGTGAGACCTGAAATGGAAAGAAGATCTCACATAGCTGGGACTGCACAGGTGCCACACTGTGTAGAAGTTACAGAACAACCTCCTCCCTACAGAGTTCATTAGTTTCAGAAATTTTTCGTATTGGAAAGAAGGGGTCGAAATTTTTGTAGAAAGGAAAGATGAAGAGAGTGGGTGAGATCTGAAAGGGGAAAGAAGATCTCACACAGCTGGGACTGCACAGCTGCCACACTGAGTAGTGGTTACAGAACAACCTCCTCCCTACAGACTTCATTGGATTCAGAAAATTTTCGTATTGGAAAGAAGGGGTCGAAATTTTTGTAGATAGGAAAGATGAAGAATGAATGAGACCTGAAATGGAAAGAAGACAACACAGCTGGGACTGCACAGCTGCCACACTGTGTAGAAGTTACAGAACATCCTCCTCCCTACAGAATTCATTAGCTTAATGCTGGCTTGATAGTCATACCGGAAGATTTTAATGTGTTGGAAAGAAGGGGTCGAAATTTTAGGTGGATAGAAAAGATGAAGAGTGAGTGAGACCTGAAGAGGAAAGACGATCTCACACAGCTGGGACTGCACAGCTGCCACACTGTGTAGAGGTTACAGAATAACCTCCTCCCTACAGAAATCATTCACTACCTATGAACTTCTTTAGGTTGATCACATTCCTGAGACCAAATAGCTTTTTACTCTTAGGGTACTCTAGCCTACATGCATTGGCATGTGGTTTTCCTACGATCCTGAAAGGTCCTTGGTATACGAACATGAATTTCTTTGTTTCTGCATTTATTTTCTTTGGTTTTTCCTTGGTTTTGACAAGGACTAACTGACCTATTTCAAAACTGGTGGGTACAGCTTTTGCGTCATGACGCTTCTTCCTTTCCAATGCTCTTTTCTTATATTTGCCCTAGCCTTTAACTTCTTCTCGTCTGTGGATATTTGCGTTAGAATAGGGAATTCTACCATATCTGCAATCACATTGTGCGGTTCTTGGCCAAACATCAATTCGCAAGGCGCAAAACCAGTTGCATCATGCCTTAAGTTGTTAGTTACATTCTCAAAATACTTCATGTGCTCTGCCCAACTTGAGTGTTTCCGAGCACAATAAGTCCTGCAAAGCCTATTCAATTCACTCATATTTCCTTGGGGGAAATACGCAGATATTTTTAAATGTTTCACTCCGGCCTTATCTAGACATTCCTTAAATCTATCAGAAGTAAATGGAGGCCCATTGTCTGACAGAAAATTCTTCGGAACGCCAACGTTCATGAAAAAATCTTTTTCCAACTTTTCTACCACCATTTTTGCATTTACTCTTTTAATTGGATATAGCTTAACATATTTACTGAATCCATCCACAACAACAAAAACATGGGTGCACCCACCTCTCGAAGCAGGAAGAGGGCCAAACAAATCACAAGCCAGTAATTCTAGGGTTTCAGTTGGCTCTACTGAATGCATATCCCCTTGTATTCTTGTGTTAGCAGCAAGGAATTTCTGGCACACTACACAAGATGCTAGACGCTTGGCGACACGGCGGTACATGTAGTCAAACACAACCTTCTCTTTTAATTTTGCAATGCACTTAGGTGTACATACTCAATAAGTAAGTCTACATGTTGTGAGGGAAAGCACAGCTTCCACTCAGAAACACCTACCTTTTTCCTCCTAAACAGAATACCTTTATGCAGACTATAGTATTGCGAAACCTTAGGATAGTTCGCATTTCCTAAATAGCTCTTCACTAATTTCAGTTGGTCATCTGCATTCTGCTCACGTCTCAAGTTCTTAATCACTCTCTTTAATGCACTTTCTTCCTTTACTTCGTGTAATGCAAACATTCGAACTTCACTTAGGTCTGTTGCTATAATTCCCGCGTCATCACAGAGGTCCGCACTTCTAGATAACCCATCAGCTACCAGATTGTCTTTTCCTTGAATATATCTAACCTCAAGGTTAAACTGCTGGAGATACAATGACCATCTTACCAAACGAGCATTCCTCAACTCACAGGTCTTTAAAAAGGTCAACGCCTTATGGTCACTGTAAACAATTATCTCGTGACCTAATAGATACTGCTCAAACTTCTGTACCCCAAATACAATTGCCAATGCTTCCAGTTCTGAGATGCCACAATTTCTCTCTGCTGCCTGTAAAGATCGACTTGCGAAAGTTGTAGTCTTGTGCACTTCTTGTTCGTTCTCTATTTCTACTTGGAATACCTCCACAGCTATACAATGGCCACTAGCATCAACCGACATACAGAATGGTTTTTCAAAATCAGGATGATCTAAAATAGGACTATTAATTAAAGATTGTTTAAGCACCTCGAACGCCTGTTGACTTTCTGCTGTCCAAACCCAAGGGGTATTCTTTTTCAGCAGGAGGTGAAGACAGGGTGCATTAAAAGCCTGATCACTAACAAAACGCCTATAGAAGCCGAGAAGACCGAACATCGATCTCAACAGCTTCTTGTTTCTGGGAGCCTCAAATTTTTCAATGACTGCTAGCTTGCCTGGGTCAGGCAGAATACCTTTTCCAGTTATCATATATCCCAAGAAACCTATTTCCTCTTTAACGCACTCTGTCTCTTCAATCTTAAGTTTCATGCCACCTCTCTCAATAGCCTTTAACACTTCCTCTAATAAAACTATGTGTTCTTCCCAGGTAGGAGTTGCTATCAACAGATCATCTACGTAGACTGTTATTTTATTACTTATGGCTGGTCCTAAAACATGGCACATCACACGTATGAAGGCACAAACAGAGATATTAAGTCCGAAAGGTACCGCACGGTACTGGTAACAAACTCCTTCGTACAAGAAAGCTGTGTATTTCCTTGAAATTTCCGCCAGTGGCAAATTCCAATATCGACACGTGATGTCCATAGAAGTTAAGAATTTTACTCCCCAGAACTTCTGCAATAACTCGTCCATGTTCTGCGGTCTATCACTTTCCCTAACCACAATTTCATTCAACCAACGAGCGTCCAAGACCAATCTGACACTCCTGTCTCTTTTTGGTACAACAAAAAGAGGATTATGGCACTCACTGACCGCTTTTTCAATCACTCCCCGCTCTAGCATTCTCTGTATCTCCTTTGGAACCGCCTCCTTCTTAGCTACATGTATTTGGTATGGCTTCCTGAAAAACACTTGGCCACGTTTCACCTTTAGTTGACATTCATAACCTTTGACCACGCCAGGTCGATTTGAAAATACCTTATGATGCCTTTTTAATACTTGTCTCAGTTCTTCCTTCTGATTAGCTGATATTTAATCGATTTCCTGCAATTTAGCTTCTACTTTGTCCAAAATAATTGCTTCTTCTTCTTCTGTGTTTAGCTTACTTTTACTAAGATTAACACCTTCGTCCCAATAGCTCCTATTTTTCAGAATTCATATAGGCAGCTCCCAACTTTCATCATTAGTTACTACATGTTTATCAATAAAAGGCACCATAATTATTCCGGTTATCAGCAAGACCATTTTTAACTGGCTTCTTTCAAAGTCAACAACACACTAATATTTCGACAAGAAATCTATGCCAATTAAAACCTCAATACTGAGATTATTTACAATTAAGCATGGATGATCAATTAAATTACCATTAATGTTAAAGGGCAGCAAAGCTTCTTGCTTTACCGTTTTTGACACCTTGCCAGTAGCACCAATTATTCTTAGTCTTGATACCCTCATTACTGTAAGCTTGTCTTTACCAGGTAACGCATCAAAGAAGGACTGAGATATCGCACTCACTTCACTTCCACTGTCTAAGAGACAACGTACATTGATACCCAACATATTCACTATTATTATAGCGTGGCTTATTCTAGGTTGTACAGGTGGTTCCTCAAATTCATCCAATAGTTCTTTTTGTATTTGTCTCCAGCTAAAGTGATCGACGTCTGTCTTCATTACATTTAGGTCAAAGTGTGTAGGGTTTTCCTGAATTACATTTTCAGTTGCCTTTTCCAGTCGGTCTATTAATTTCAAATCGAAACACCACACGACTTCATTACATTTAGTTTGCTGAACATGACCCAAATTACTGTAGTCTGAGCGATTCTGCGCCTCCAGACCGGGCATAACACTAGTTACAGCTAAACCACTTTCATTGTTATCGTCGGGTTCCTTCTCAAGTGACAACTGGTCACAGCTACTGGGTTCATCGACCCCCAACAGGCTACCCTCTACATTCTCACTTACCTCCTGTCCTAAATCTATTAGTACAGTATCAACATCCTGAACAGGCACTTTAGATAAGAGCACATCATCCTCATCGTAAATATAAGCATGAATTTCTTCTGCTTCTTCACCTGACAATTCAGTATTTTGTAGCTCCTCCCTGCTGTTACACTGCTGCGCCTTCTCTTTCTCTTCCCACTTAGAAAGCGTCTCCAACACGGTGTCTATCAAATATTGTGAATGATCTAATATTTCTACTGTATCCTTAGATGCTACCGACCCTTCATCCACATGTTCAGTCTGAGTATTCTGATCTGTCTTACCAATTACTGTAACTACTGGCTTAGGAAAAATAACCGCCTGGTGAGCGCCAGTGTCCTCATAGACGGGAACTAATTTTCCTACCTTGGCCTACTACTGTTTACTTTATTTCCATTATAGTTAACTGGCACAGTATTGCTTTCCGCACTGTTGTTTACCTGGATAATTTTGTTCGGCACAAAATTACTATCATTTGGATGAGATTGTTGGTTCTGATGATTATTTCTCCAATTTCTACCTCTCTTAGGATGGCGAACACCTAGTGTTCTGATGTTTACATTGCCATTCTACTCGTTCTTAAAATTACTACTAGTGTTATTAGCATTTCTGTTATTACGTGCTTGCTCCTCATTGGCAGCAACACGCTCTACACGTTGCAAATACGCAATGAAACGATCAAGATTGTCTCTAGGGTCAGATATAATTCTAGTTTGCCAATACCATGGCAGTTTGGCTTCAAGACCTAGTATTATCATTTCAGGTTTCAGCTATTCGGCCAAATGTGACAAACGTGAGATCCATGACCTGGCAAACTCTTTAATAGATTCCTTGCCTACATTGAAGCGTTCCCCACTCCAAAATTCTCTTAACACTTCATTTTGCTTATTACTAGACCAATACTCATTAATGAAAGCTGTTTTAAATTTCGCTAATGTTTTACACTTCAACATAACATCAGCTGACCATCGCATGGCGTCACCTGCTAAATGGCTCCTAATAAATGAGATTTTCTCTCGTTCAGACCAAGTTGGTGGAATCACATCTTCAAAATCGTTCCAGAAATCTAGCGGGTGGATATTTTTATCTGGATCGAATCGCAAGAACTGCCAACACCCGATAAAAGCGGCGTTTGCAGCTACAACTTGTTGCATACTACCATTACCAGAAGTTACTGAAGCTACTTTACTCTCAATGTTAGCAATGTTAGTACTAATACTTTATACTCTCATCTCAACATTATCTACTCTTTGCACAACAAGAGTAGTATCAGTTTTGATTGCATCTACTTCTGCTTGACATATGTTTACTTTTATATTAACATCTTTAAACCTATCTGAGCACAGTTCAGATTCCGCCTCGATCTTTTCTGTTAACATGTGCTCCAGCTTTGCATCTTCCATTTGGAAGTCTTTGCGAACCTCAGCAACTTCGGATTTTACTGTTTTATACATTTCAGAAAATTGTTGAGCAACCTTTTTCTTAATATCCTCATGGTTGTAATCAATTTTATAATTCAAACTGTCCAGATCCTCATTCAACTTATTGCAACTAGCCTTGAAGGAAGTTTGTAATTCAGCTTTATTGGATTCTAATTTCTTGTCCATTGCCTCAAACCGTTTATTAAAATTAGTTTGGCTGGCGACAATTCTGTTATTTACCTCAATTATATCAGATTTTAACTCAGCTGTCATTCTAGCATTACTGGCTGACATTTTTGCATTACTGGCAGTTATTGCTTGTAATATAACATTTAAATCAATTGCCCCAGTATCTTTGGGTTGCTCACTAGCTGGCTTTTTACCAACACTCAGGTGATGAAAAACTAGCTCCAATACCAGAATCATCAAAACTAAATGTAACTTTTGATTGATCACTCATATTTAACTTCTCCTGTTTAAACTCTGCCACTTCTGATGGCTGTTTCGTTTTTAACTCATCAGATAAATTATAATCCAATAAATTAACAATTTCTGATTTCTGTTTACTACAGGGGTCTCTATTATTGAATCATTGCTCCTTCCCACACTTCTGTCAGGAGACAATACTTCATATTTCACTTTAACATTACTACTTTCGTGTATATTTACACTTGATCTGTTGTCTGGATTTACAGTTCCCTCAACAGACAAAGGTTCTGATTTAAATTTAACCTCGGTTTCTTCTGGCAGTTCCATTGCCGACAGTCTTTTAGTGCAGGTTAGTAAAATTTTTAACAGCTTTTCACTTAACTTAGTTCCTTCTGCACGACGTATGGTGTTGCCGGCGCGGCGTACCAGGATTACTGATGCGATGTGACGCGCTGAACTGCAGACAGCACTTCAACGGCTGCTGTGTGTTTGCGAAGCCCGCAACTGCAGGCGCGGCTCTGGTTGCAGCGCCGGACGACTGCGGTGAGGCGAAAATGGCTTCTCGCGATGCCGGCAGCGCCGCTTGACTCAGTGCCAGCTCCGTCAATCCAGATGCGTTGTTAATCCAATTGCGTCGTCCACATACACACGTAACACTATCACTGTTTTATTACTCAGTTGCATGTCGCATTTCACTCCCAAATTCGAATATTTAAAAATCACTTTCACTATTACTCAGTTTCTTTCCCGGCCGAAGCACCATATGTGGGGCGGCTGGTGCAAATTTTTTTGTTTATATAAAATGTTGAATGTTTTTCCTGGCCGATGCACCATATGTGGGGCGGCGGGTGGAATTATTATTATGCTGTTATATAATGTTTAATGTTTTTCCCGGCCGATTCACCATATGTGGGGCGGCAGGTGGTAATTTTTTTGCTGTTGTATAAAGGTTGGTTTGTAATGTAATGTAGATGCAGAAAAGATGCATTTCCCGGCCGTTTAACCATATGTGGGGTCACGGGTGGAATTAATTGTTATGTAAATGTTCCTATTATTTATGCTGACTTTTGCCGTTCTCAACACTGGCTCTCTAACTACAATATTGGCAGCCAGAAAGTGATTAGCAAAACGTGAAGCCTGTAATTAGAATTCCTAGTGCCCACTTCATCTGAGAAATACACTTATAGCTACAGCTTACAGCTCTGAGGAATTAGGAGATTGTCTGGGATTCATAATCAAAAACGATCGTGAAAAAACGGTCGCTATATAAAGTCACAGATGAAAAAAAGAAATCCACGCAATCCAACTACCAGAGCAGTTCAGAGTCTAATGCGCTGATGCAACTATAACTGTCCAAATTAAATGTTTAAGTGAATGCTCGCCATAATTTGATGATAATGTTCATCAAACACCACGCTAAATAATGGTACAATGTTCTTCCCGCGACGGCACGTGAAAATACGACATACGCAAACTGAAGATAGATTATTAAAGTCATCCCAGAATTAACACTTCACTTGAAAATGATTTCATGGTTACACGTAACCCGAGTAACTTAATACGGCATCCGAGGCTGTTTATAGCAATGATACCGATGCGACGCAACTCCCGACACAGATGGTGTGCTATTCAGCGTCTGCAGAGAACTGGGGTCTTTGCTCGTCGCGCAGCTTTCTTATATATAAAGCCGCGGTGCGGATGGCTAAGGGAACGCCTGATCAAATCGGCTCTCCCGACTAGCCGCTAGGCTAGTAATGCACCACATTAAGTTATTGAATAAATCATCGCTTCCTTTGCTGATGGCCGATGAAGCTCTCAATTTAAATGTGCAATCAGCACACAGGTAAGTAATCGTAATAAAAGTCTGACGTGGCTAAGTCAAATAATTTGGGCGAGAGAATTAATTTAATTACACTACACGCAGCAGACGAGCTCTGAACTTGCCCTTTGGAGATACGCTATCGCTATAGTTTTATAGTTATTCAATTGAAACTTCTCACATCTTTATGATTATAGCGGATCTCCCTTCTACTTTAATTTAATCATCCTAGCCTTATTTATTCGCTTACTTAATCTATCTTGCTTCCTTAATTTCTAAGACAAAAATCAGAAAATCATGAATATCCACTAAAATTTTAATTTGTGAGATCCAAAGTACTGTTTCTATTAAATTATTGTGAAAAAGGAATCTAAATATAAATCTTAAGTCTCTAGCTCTTTTCTGTTGCGCCAATGATTTTTACAGAAAAACATCCAAATTTCGAAAATGGTTAAAGTTATTGAACTGACATTCAACACATGTTGAATTAGTATTACTCCTGACATGCTAGAAACGTTTCAGGTTATTTACTTGATTTTTAAAGTATTGCACAACATTTATGACGTCAGAGCTAGTTACAGCGGACTAGGCTGGCACACAATGGAGAGACTGATGTGAATTTTATACAATGTGAGTAGGCTGCTTCCTTACAATATGTAACACTTTCGACACTACACACTTACACTTCAGGCATACACGCACATTTAGGGTTGCCATACCTAGACGGCGCCTTGTCAAGACACACTGAGATGAGGGTGTAAAAATGAAGTAAAAAGTTATTTAATGTAATTATTTTTTATTTAGAACTCAATTACAAGGAACTTGTTGCGACAGAAAGATTTTATCGAACCTTTTTTTTGGAAGATTTCTCCTTTTTCAGAAAGTTTTTTTCACTTTTATGTCTTTGTAAAACGCAATGCAAGTCAGCTTGTAGTTGTACTAGCACTGTAAGATTGATTCCACAGTTCCTGGCAGCAGTCAATTTCTTTCGACTATCCACTGGGCCGACATCAGCGAAAATAATCTTTCTACGGAAGGGCTGAGTGCGGGAATAGAAAAAAAATACCCTCGTAATTTTAGCAATTGACATTGCGTTTCGGTTTCCTTGAGAAAGTAAATCCAGCTTTTTCCATGGAGTGGTTACGCTTCCATTCTTCCAAGTCACACTTAGTTCCGAAAAAGCTCTTCAGATGCATATATTCCTGAAAACAATTGTCACCTGAAATCTTCACAGCATTTTTAGTCAGGTATATAGTAGTGTTTTCAATTATCACCCAATCTGGGGTTTCAGATAGCAGCATCAAATCAAATACTTGATATCTATTAAAAGAAGTACCCCATTTCTCTATGTATTCAAATGCTGTCGTATAGAAAGTCATTGCCTTTTCCCCATATTTCGAAATAAATTAATTACTTGGTTAGGGTTCTAGTTCTTTAATTTGTTCAAAATCATCATCCTTTCTTTCATACATCTTTGAGTGTCGATTAACATATTTCTTATTTCAATTACCGATACTTCATTCTTCTTGCACTTTTCATATTTTTTTTAATTTTCAAACAGAACTATGTTGACTGCTAAAACATGGAAGTATGTGTTACAAACCGGACTACTTAAAAAAATCTTAAATTATGTTAAGTGGTGAGTCTTCAGCCGCAAAAAATTGTTTTAGTGGAATCCGAAGCTTAATAATTCTCTCAACTGTGTGCATTAAGGACAACCATCTTGTTTTTGAGTGAGACAGAAGATTGTGATAATTGGCATCAACGCATAAACAGAACTCTTTCAGCTTGTCTACCTTTAACGTGTTTATTCTAAAACATTTTTCATGAGGATTATTTGAATGTCGACAGTTAAGACTCCAACAGCGCCTGATATAATATTGTGGAGAATAGTGGCAGGGTGTCCAAATCCTTCTACATTTATTTCAAGTTCTTCTTTAATTTGGCGAACACATTCCGCTGGCCTCTTCGGTAAAGCCCTTCGTAATTTGTAGTGATATTGTCTCTACAAAAATCGATTAATTTATCTAATAGAATTTGCAGTTGTATTAAAGTGTCTAGACAAAACTTGGAAGCGGTCTCTGATGTTTTGTTATTCAGCGAATAAAACTTCTATAGCTTCTGTTGGATTCCTTCAGTTTCAGTAAAGCATTGAACAACTAAAGGAAACATCTGTTCAGCCTTGTGGTTCGATGCGTCAGTGCCTATGGAATAAAATGAAATTTCTTGCAATTGTTCTACGCATTCGGACGTGGAGTGTGGTGCGAAAATATTTTTAACAATCACTGCCGCTTTCGCCTTGGCTACTGACTGCCTTGCCGTGACTTTGAAGTCAGGATACATTGCGGAATTCAGTTTTACTGTACAGGCCAGGGAACTGAAGGGTTCATGATGGCTGACAAATTTATATGGTGTTGGTACTTCTGCAGCAGCAACGCTCAATCTGTTTGTACGACTCTTCGTAGAAGAGTGATGCCTGACATCTGCTTTCCGTCTGTGAGTTATTGAGATGAAACAGCTACAAACCCCACACAACGCTTCCTGATCCATACATTCTTTTTTTGACACAAGACCAATGTTTTGAGAAATATTCTGAAAAGTGATACTTTCTGTTTCCATGCTTAGATACTTTCGTTAGCTATGATAAGTTTATTGGAGAGCGGTGTGCTGACCACATGCCCCTCCACATCCGCATCAAGTGACCCCTATGGGGTGAGGATGACACGGCGGCCGGTCGGTGCTGTTGGGCCTTCATGGCCTGTTCGGAAAGAGTTTAGTATTTTTATGATAAGTTTATTAGACGGTAAACAGTCGACAATAACGCTTCAGTTATCGAAATACACGCCACCGTACACTTCACGCCCTATATACCAGCAGTAAACACTGCTAGTATTACTAACTTGCCCTCGTCGATCGTATTCTGTTTAGAAAGAATCGTCTTATCAGATCGCTATTTAAACGGCATGATTCTACATAAATAATTCGAGCCCCGTTCTGTGGGAGAAGCCTGGTATTTTCTCGAATGATGGCGCTAAATCTAGAAGATGCTTGAATCGTCAATACAGGATACGCAACATGCAACGCCATCTGCTAGAGGACCATGTCAACATAAAATTGTTCACATAAATAAAGCTACCTGCGCTAACAGGTCACGTTACTACAGTGCTTGAGGTGAGCTCGTAACAATATTTTGCAGAATCGTGTCAATGCTTGTTGTCGGGATGTCGAGACAAGAAGGTTCTTAGCGGTGAAGGTCCCGATACATCGGAGTTGATGGCAACTCTACACGCGCTACACTGTGGAATGGTATGGTCATTTTACTAAAAGAACAGCTGTGCAGTCTCGAAATGCAGCCTCGCATCTCGTCGGATTATGTTCGTTCATGCTGTACATGGAAAGAAACAGAAAACACGAATATCTACGTCTGTGTTCTTTACCAGTCTTACTGTATACCAAACATATGAAAGGCCTGAGGTGGCTGCCTAACAATATGCTGGAGTACTTAAAACAGAATCTAGTTATCAATTAAGTCACGTAATGCTACAGTTGTCTAATAGAGAAGTTCAGCGGAGTAAAAGTAAATGACGTCTAGAAGTATATCAGAATTCTGTAATCAATAAGAATTCTGTGCTCCAGATTTCGAGAGGGGGTCGGGGGAAGGGAGGGAGGAGCGTACTATCAATTGCCGACCATTCCCCACCCCTCCGCCTACTGAAGCCTAAGTCCGTGATACGCATTACGATACGGTACAGTCTAGGTAGCCGCTTCTGTGGATCCCGGCACGTGCTAGCTGCCTCGTGTCCGTACTGGCATCAGTAACCATCTCTGGCGACTATGTCTTAAACCAAAACACAAGCGCCAATGCGATAAATGCTGAGTAAGTTGGAACGACAGGTCGCTACAGGCTGTTATAGTGCGCAAGAGTACATGATGGTAATTTATTGAGCTGCATAACATTTCTAATAGTTGGCAGCAAATATTTGTTTGAAAGGGGGACGTTCTTGCGAATCAATTCTGGATGAAGCTTCTACCAGTTCTCGCACTCCAGCTACAGTCATCAAACACTAAATAGCACCCCTTTCTTATGCGTCCAGAAATAAAACCTGCAATCCTCATCGTTGTTTTGCATGTTGGGAGGTTCTGGACAAGAGGACGCTGTTAAGGTATTGTTGGCTGAGATACTCGAGGTAGAGACAGAACACTATGCTTTGCTTTTAAGTTTTTACATTTACGAATACCATAAGCACTGAAATTCCTACATGCTTTCAAGCCCATTATGTCCAAACATTGTAAAAAAACATTTGCAAGGCTTACTTACGTAGACAGTATTACTACCCTAAAGCTGTGGCCAAGAAAAGAACTGCAAAGCAGTTACGTGACATGGTCAATAGTAAGTACATTCATTGGTTGTTCTAAGGAATATTGCATAGCAGAGCTGTAGAAGGGATATTAACAAGTAGACAAGCCCTATTTGTCGGTGTTCGCGTAGGAAAGTATCATCGACCATGAGTCGGTTTTATCAACGTGCAAAGGGCAACTAAAACAAGTAGAAAGGTTTATACGTTCAGTAAACAAGG
Source organism: Schistocerca americana (assembly GCF_021461395.2). Lineage (NCBI taxonomy): Eukaryota > Metazoa > Arthropoda > Insecta > Orthoptera > Acrididae > Schistocerca > Schistocerca americana. The sequence continues at coordinate 819,103,912 of NC_060121.1, read as the reverse complement.
CCAAGAATCAGCAGAGTCTCGTCTCAAGGACGAAAGGAAGGGAGTTTGCAAAGGACCAACGCTCGAGTTTAGAGGAATAGATGTTCAAAGACTATTTACATATCAACGTACTACAACAGGTCGTACTGGGACCTTGTTAGGCGTACAGTCTCTATAAAGAAACTTGTAGGAAACAGCGACTACTGCACGTTGAGTATAAAACAGAGCTTTGTATTATACAATATACCTACTACACAAAGGAAATGTATGAAAAGGGCAGTGCATCAAGACGTCCCTAAATACCGTACTAAAAAATTTGAAAAATGTGTCTCAAAACGCAAAGACATTCTGTTCATATGTAACCGCTCCCAGTATTACTGCAGTTAATGTCAAGACACGTATGACATAGCAGCTGAAATTAAAACTAGCGAAGTAAGATTAGAAAGCCTATACTCCGCTTTCAAATGTTGGTACACAAAGGAAAGTCTGCCATTGTTACTGCTGCATTTTAATTCTCACAACTTTGCAATGTTGAGTGTCATAGATATTAGTGTCAGCAGTGCTTTTTACAGCTTACATTACTAAAAACTGGACCAGATGCGAGACTACACTGGAAACCCTATTAGATTATACTCTGCATTTGTTACTGAGTTAGCTAATCATTTAACCATGATCTACCACAGGCACTCCTAGCGAAAAACTTAGTAAAGCAGTTGCAACAAAGAACAAGTCATACGTATATACAAGAAGGGTAACAGTTGTTCCCACAAAATTACGGTCCAATATCCGTGACCCATATTCTGATACAAAACATAACGAGACCTCTCCATGCAACGAGAATGGATTCGCCAAACATCGACCATGCAAATCCTGCTCTTTCATTACTCACATGACGTCCTGAAAGTCACAGATCGAGGTACTCAGATGGATGTGGTACTGAATGAAATTCGAAAATAATTAGATTCAGTACAAAGCCACATTTATTAATGGAAGGACGATCATGTATGGAACCAAGCAAAATTTGTGACTGAATTGAGGATGAGAGAAATCAGCAAGTTATTTTGGATCGAGAGCCATCGACGAATCTAGAAAAAGTAACTTCACACGTGCCACATGGAAGTGTCCTGGGACCCTTGCTGTTCATATTATTGTTTAGTGACCTGGCAGGCAATATTATCAGCAGCTTCAAACCTTTTTACAGATGGTAAAGTCGTTCATGAGCAAAAGCTTTATCATTATTCAGACAGATAGTGATATCAGAGTGGTGCAAAGATTTGAAAATTCCTTTAAATGATCGGAAATGTGAAATTATACACTTCACAAAGCGCCCTATTCCATGACTACAATATCAATGAGTCAATATTCGATGCACTATTAAAACAGAAAATGAAGTAAATGAGTCGCCGATCACTGTAGATTTGTTTTATGAGTTTCGTGTTGGAAGAAACAACGCTAACTGCTAAGTAATTACTGTTCTTGCAGTTTCGATCCACAAGGCTTACATCAGACCACAGAACCATATCTTACCATGTGAGTAGCTAATCAATAAAAATTACCTTTATGATAATTCCTTGTCGAGTTTCAAATAAGCGCGGTCAAATCTGCATTGAAGTATCAGATATGAACAAAATTACCAACTGAGGATATTCTGTGGCTCCCAGTCCAGTAAATAGTGTCATTTGGAAAATGAACACCTCTCTTCAAATGATCTGCTTAATGTCATCCATTACAATCTGTCAACATATAGTATTCTTCACATGTGACATTTCAAAGATAAAAATCTCGGAACATACTTGACATTATAGATTTAAAACTTGTGACGCTATCGTTGTTGTCGAAAAGTCGTGTTTATACATAACGTGCAAGATAAATGTGGTCCCACTTCCTAAACAAAACACTGTGATTTTAGTGTTTACATCCCCTCTTGATCTTCGGATCACTTGACAGGTGTTGTTAAGTGTCGCTCTTCAGTTGTTGCTTGTTGCTTGAGAGTGCTGTGACCGTTTATGTCGTTATCTGATTTTTCGAGTACAATATACGGTATTCTCCTTATAGCATAAGCTTATATCTGCACTGAGTCATTTACGAGGCCTATTGAGGTTTTATTGTGACCAAATCCCGGACTTCACGATTTTTGCAAAAAGGTATGTTCCGAATTTTATGACAAAAAGGCATACCAGAGGTGATGTCTCTCATTCTAAGCATAACGATAAGCCGTCAGTTCAAACTATCGAAGGGGTCGTAAACATTATGCAAAACATTTGCATTAACCCAAAAAAAGATTTCAGGTGTCTTTCTCAACAGATACTTTTTGAAGTGCTGTATATCTTTTTACCTTGTTTGCTTCAGTTCTTACTCTTGAATTCTCACCGTATTTCATGCGCTAAACCTACACTTTCAGCCGATTAGAGAAAGAGGCATAAGGCCGACGGACTACTGTTCCACCAACGGAGATACTTAGCGCCAATTTCTGCTCCGATTTTGCTACAGCATGGAGCTATCCCCTGAGCAAGCCAATCACTGTTATGATTTTGCAGAAAACGCGGGAATTTGCCCGTCAAGACTGCCTGGGAACACAAGTCATTCCCATGCCTCACTGGTAGCCCGCCAGAAGGTGTTTTCACTAAGTTTCTGCGAAGCTACGGAATCTCTAGCCCAGCCGCTCCGTCAGGCCCCTGTGGGCGTGTTGCCCCTGCTCTTATGACAATGTTGGCGTCTAGAAAGCATCCACTCGACTCCCTCACACCCGTCACCTTAACCCTTTCCAGATCAGCAGCCCCCACCTGTCACTGGACCACCTGGGTGACGAGAGACACTGCGTGGGAAGCCCGCGTCTGAAGGAATAGCAACTTTTCACTTCATGCAATTAGAGAGGAAATTCGAATTACTCAGAGTAAGATAGAAATATGAGAGGGGGCTCATGCCACCTCTCATAATGCACCGTTCAAAGTATTGAACATAAGTAGAGAAAAAGGGAAACGGCATGGGAGCAAAAACCAAGCTAGCCTGCAGCCTGTATCAAAGCAACCACTTCCTCTGTCAAAAGAAACATTAAGTGACTGAAATCTTTGCTGCCATTCATAAATAGCAGTGGCAGGATGTACTACGTTACTTTCGTCAATACTTTGGCATGCACCTCCGATGGGGATGATGACACTATTGTGAGTTCGAAGATGGGGAGAACTAGTGTTTGTTTTAACTGACCTAGCATCATTCTTTATCTCATAAAGTTCTAATTTCTACTTTGCTTTTAATTTCTAATGTATGTGTACAAACAAGTTGTAATCAATTACACAATCACTTAAAACTAGTAATAATTAAACCATTTTTACATGTTGTATCTGCATTGTTTCTTGAACAGTTTGAAAGTATCATCTGCATGTTGTACATGAAATATTACCACAAAATAAAAGAAACCTAGACATACTACAGTATTCTAATTGTGTGTTCTTTCCTCTTACATAATGTTCTAATACTTTCTAAAATAAGTACACTCCTGGAAATGGAAAAAAGAACACATTGACACCGGTGTGTCAGACCCACCATACTTGCTCCGGACACTGCGAGAGGGCTGTACAAGCAATGATCACACGCACGGCACAGCGGACACACCAGGAACCGCGGTGTTGGCCGTCGAATGGCGCTAGCTGCGCAGCATTTGTGCACCGCCGCCGTCAGTGTCAGCCAGTTTGCCGTGGCATACGGAGCTCCATCGCAGTCTTTAACACTTGTAGCATGCCGCGACAGCGTGGACGTGAACCGTATGTGCAGTTGACGGACTTGGAGCGAGGGCGTATAGTGGGCATGCGGGAGGCCGCGTGGACGTACCGCCGAATTGCTCAACACGTGGGGCGTGAGGTCTCCACAGTACATCGATGTTGTCGCCAGTGGTCGGCGGAAGGTGCACGTGCCCGTCGACCTGGGACCGGACCGCAACAACGCACGGATGCACGCCAAGACCGTAGGATCCTACGCAGTGCCGTAGGGGACCGCACCGCCACTTCCCAGCAAATTAGGGACACTGTTGCTCCTGGGGTATCGGCGAGGACCATTCGCAACCGTCTCCATGAAGCTGGGCTACGGTCCCGCACACCGTTAGGCCGTCTTCCGCTCACGCCCCAACATCGTGCAGCCCGCCTCCAGTGGTGTCGCGACAGGAGGGACGAATGGAGACGTGTCGTCTTCAGCGATGAGAATCGCTTCTGCCTTGGTGCCAATGATGGTCGTATGCGTGTTTGGCGCCGTGCAGGTGAACGCCACAATCAGGACTGCATACGACCGAGACACACAGGGCCAACACCCGGCATCATGGAGTGGGGAACGATCTCCTACACTGGCCGTACACCACTGGTGATCGTCGAGGGGACACTGAATAGTGCACGGTACATCCAAACCGTCATCGAACCCATCGTTCTACCATTCCTAGACCGGCAAGGGAACTTGCTGTTCCAACAGGACAATGCACGTCCGCATGTATCCCGTGCCACCCAACGTGCTCTAGAAGGTCTAAGTCAACTACCCTGGCCAGCAAGATCTCCGGATCTGTCCCCCATTGAGCATGTTTGGGACTGGATGAAGCGTCGTCTCACGCGGTCTGCACGTCCAGCACGAACGCTGGTCCAACTGAGGCGCCAGGTGGAAATGGCATGGCAAGCCGTTCCACAGGACTGCATCCAGCATCTCTACGATCGTCTCCATGGGAGAATAGCAGCCTGCATTGCTGCGAAAGGTGGATATACACTGTACTAGTGCCGACATTGTGCATGCTCTGTTGCCTGTGTCTATGTGCCTGTGGTTCTGTCAGTGTGATCATGTGATGTATCTGTCCCCAGGAATGTGTCAATAAAGTTTCCCCTTCCTGGGACAATGAATTCACGGTGTTCTTATTTCAATTTCCAGGAGTGTATATATGGGCCACAATGTACATAAAATAATAAAATGAAAGAAAAAAATGTTAGTACAGCAATTTGTTGCAGTTTAATTCTATTTAGAATTGCGCAGCAAAACTTCAATCAGCCGTAGCTGAAAATGGAGATTTTGGACATTGGTCTTTTTAGCACCACGCCACAGATATATCTATCAATTAATGACATCCACCTCTCTCTCCACATACACCACTGCTGGCGGCTCATGTCCAACTGCCCAGTGCTACGCGCTGTTCACATCCAACTGCCCGACACTACAATAGCGAATATTCCAACAATGAGTCCAACCAGCCACATACTGCACACAGCGCAATAAGCGATTTTCTTACAGAGCACTACGTGGCGTCACCGACATAAAAATCTGAACAGCCTACTTACACAGTAATAAGACTTCGTAATACGAACTTTAGATTGCAAGATTCGGCGTCTAAAACGCAAATGTGTATGTAATTGCACGCTGATGGCTCCCAGTCTTCGTCCGCAAACCAATCGCTTTGTATTGCAGTGAAATAACTGAAAGACTAACTCTATATGCATCAATACTAAAAAAATATTGACCATTTCCAGCCACACAGAAACAGCAATCAGCTTACATAGTTATTATTACTCAATTATTTTTAACAATATGGAACATGAAATTACAGAAGCGACACTATCATTTTCAAAGATATACGCTACATTTTGATCTCTGATACGTCGAGATATATGTTAATTTGTTGCAATACTGTATGTTTTGTAGATATTGCTTCCCACATCCTTGTTCCATTCGTGAATGGCGTGTGGGACGAATGAAAATCGGTGTCCCTCCCTAGTAGCTCTAGTTTCTCCGATATTTTCACTGTTCTGATTTCGCAGCTCGTAGTTACAAAGACGGAAGTCTTGTTACCCTACTCTTTCCGGAACGCACACTCTCCGAATTTCAAAAGTAAATGATGGACCATTTTTATCTGTCTGTCTGTCTCTATCTCTCTCTCTTCTATTAAATTAACGTCGTTAGGTTCTCTGAAAGTGAGCAGTACACAACCGCTTGTTGAAGAAATGTTCGGTAAGCCACTTCTTTCTCAGGTACTGTAAATTACGTTTCCTCAAGATTCTTCAAGTGACTCTGCTTTTGCAGAGTGTATGTGTCATATGTTCAATACACAATCAGTTACTATGGATGGTTACTTCTTGATATTTTACGACACTTAGTGTTTTCAGTGGATTTTCGCTAACAGTGTAATATAACAGTAGTGTAATTAGCCTCTTTCAGCCGAATATGTTAGATTCCCAGAATGAAATTTTCACTCTAGAGCGGAGCGTGCGCTGATATGAAACTTCATGGCAGATTAAAACTGTGTGCAGGATCGAGCCTTGAATATGGAACCTTTGCTTTTCGAGCACTTTCCCGCGGGTCTTGGTCTGCCACTCAGTTTTAATCTGCCAGGAAGTTTCATGTCAGATTTACTGACGTTCCAGCTATTAGGCTCTGCACAAGTCATGGACAAACTGCAGGTCCTTCTGCAAACTGGATACAGTCTTCCAGCATTAGTGGACACTTGTATTTTTCGATTACCCAGTAAGTTTATTTCGTTGTCAATTGCTATTGCACATAAGTCGGATACTCCTAAGAACAACATATTGAATTCTGGCAGCAATGAAATACTGAATCCAGTCATAATCTGCTCTCCTACTTAGTAAGCACATTTTTTGTTCTCTTGAACCTGAACCTTTCCAAAACAAAAGTAATGTCCAGCTGGAGATGTGAAAGTCAAGGACAGTCTACTAGAAGAGGTCAGTGAAAACGTCTACCTTGGCCAGATTATAAATATGAAGGGAGATGTAAGGATAGAAATCTATCGACGCGTCAAGCTTGGCTGGCAAGCAATTCGGACGAACTCAAAAGTATTCAGATCAAAAATGCCAGTAAACCTGAAGAAAACAGTGTTTGATCAATGCATTCTTCTTGTGATGACGTATGGCTGCGAGACATGGACACTGAACTCATTTACAAAAGGGAAACTTAGGACAGCACAGAGAGCCATGGAGAGATCAATGCTGGGCTATACAAGAAAGGACAGGAAAAGGGCAGATGACATCCGGTCTGTGACGAAGGTTAATGACATCTTAGAGAGAGTACGTTCCTTGAAATGGCAGTGGGCTGGCCACTTCGCAAGAAGAAAAGACAACAGATGGACGAAGCTAGTACTGGAGTGGAGTCCGAGAAAGCACCGGAGGCCTAGAGGAAGACCACCAGACAGATGGGACAAAGACATCAAGAATATCGCTGATAACACCTGGCAGAGAACTGCCCAGGACCGTCCCACTTGGAGAAGACTTCTGAAAGCCTAGCTGAATCCACGACTCGAAGAGCCCACATCATCTAACGATTGAATTGGCTGATGATCATGGTGAAACCACTCTGAGGAACTGTATGAAATGCCTTCCCGAAGTGAAGGAGCACGGCATCGGCGAGGATAGAGTTGCCTACGGCGCTTTTATAACTCAGGACGAGCAGAGAGCGCTCAGTTCTGTAGGACCCATCCTGGATGAATCTCTGTTGATTTTTCATTTTACAACAATGTCATATTACCTAAGCAGAAATCTAGTTCCATAATTCTGCAACAGACTGACTTCAGGAAAAAAGGCATATAATTATAGTATGTCCATCTGTCTTACTATCCTTCCTAACAACGGAAGTGACCTGTGCTTTCCTTCTGTCACTAGGTACTGGGTTGTAATAATTAAAGTGTAATTACTCACGGAAGTCCGATGTGGGTTGTAATAATCACACGGAAGCGAACTTTTATAGATTTGCTTATGCGTTAATGTGGGACAAATCTACACTGCTAAGAAACTTGTTCCACTTTCGGCCAGCAGGTACAAATCTGACGATGTACCTCGTCGAAGTCTCCGATGATAGTATTGAACCAATTTGTAAGCAGTATTTAATAATATAGTCAAAATTATGCCTTTCTCCCTTGTTTGAGCTTTCCGCCCACGTTCCGTTGTTAATCGAATAAATATGGACACATTTATTTATGTCGTTTTTTGCATTCACGGAGCCAGATTTGCAGCTGGTGGCCATAAATTGAACTAATTTTTTCAGCGTAAATCGGTTCCCCACTGATGGACTGGAATATCTGCCAAATTTCGCCACCATATGATAAATACAGCCCACACTTGAGCTCTGCACTTTATAATCGCCCACTACGTCCTGTAGTTCCAGAGAGCTGAAATAAATTGGTGGTGATCTCGTGAATCGAAACTGGTTGTACAACCAAGGGGTCCATTAGCAACCGTCGGTGTATGTTTCTAACACGACTGCCTTAAATTACACTACTGGCCATTAAAACTGCTACACCAAGAAGAAATGCAGATGATAAACGGGTATTCACTGGACAAATATATTATACTAGAACTGATATGTGATTACATTTTCACGCAGTTTGGGTGCATAGATCCTTAGAAATCAGTACCCAGAACAACCACCTCTAGCCGTAATAACGGTCTTCATACGCCTGGGTATTGAGCTTGAATGACGTGTATAGGTACAGCTGCCCATGCAGCTTCAACATGATACCACAGTTCATCAAGAGTAGTGACTGGCGTATTGTGTCGAGCCAGTTGCTCGGCCACCATTGACCAGACGTTTTCAATCGGTAAGAGATCTGGAGAATGTGCTGGCCAGGGCATCAGTGGAACATTTTCTGTATCCAGAAAGGACCGTACAGGACCTGTAATATGCAGTCGTGCATTATCCTGCTGAAATGTAGGGTTTGACAGGGATCGAATGAAGGGTAGAGCCATGGGTCGTAACACATCTGAAATGTAACGTCCACTGTTCAAAGTGCCGTCAATGCGAACAAGAGGTGACCGAGACGAGTAACCAATGACACCCCATACCATCACGCCGGGTGATACGCCAGTATAGCCATGACGAATACTCGCTTCCAATGTGCGTTCACCGCGATGTTGCCAAACACGGGTGCGACCATCATGATGCTGTAAACAGAACCTGGATTCATCCGAAAAAAATGACGTTTTGCCATTCGTGCACCCAGGTTCGCCGTTGAGTACACCATCGCAGGAGCTCCTGTCTGTGATGCAACGACAAGGGTAACCGCAGCCATGGTCTCCGAGCTGATAGTCCATGCTGCTGCAAACGTCATCGAACTGTTCGTGCAGATGGTTGTTGTCTTGTAGACGTCCCCATCTGTTGACTCAGGGATCGAGACGTGGCTGCACGATCCGTTACAGCAATGCGGATAAGATGCCTGTCACCTCGACTGCTAGTGATATGAGGTCGTTGGGATCCAGCACGGCGTTCCGTATTACCCTCCTGCGCCCACCGATTCCACATTCTGCTAACAGTCATTGGATCTCGACCAACGCGAGCAGCAATGTCGCGATGCGGTTAACCGCAATCGCGATAGTCTACAATCCGACCTTTATCAAAGTTGGAAACGTGATGTTACGCATTTCTTCTCCTTACACGAGGCATCACAACAACGTTTCACCAGGCAATGCCGGTCAACTGCTGTTAGTGCTTGAGAAATCAATCGGAAACATTCCTCATGTCAGCACGTTGTAGGTGTCGCCACCGGCGCTAACCTTGTGTGAATGCTCTGAAAAGGTAATCATTTGCATATCACAGCATCTTCTCCCTGTTGGTTAATTTCCGCGTCTGTAACACGTCATCTTCGTGGTGCAGCAAATTTAATGTCCAGTAGTGTATGTTAGCAACAGGCTTGCAAGACGGCTAACAGTGGAACATCGCAGTGCAGTGGTTGCCAGTAGGAGCCTCCTGACACTGCGGACGCCCTGGGGGCGGACCACGTACAGCGAAGCGTGTTCAGCCGTCAGTGCTGCCAATGCCGCCGGCTGCGCCTGTGGCAGCGCTAATTGGGCGAACGTGGGGGCACAGATTTACCGCAGTCTGCCGACGGCCAGTCACGCGTGACGGCGGCATAACAAACGGTCCGCCCACGCGTCCGAGCGCTCTCTCACATCACTGAGGTCAGTACATCAGTAACGCCAACAGCGCACGAATTCACAGGGGCCGAATCTCGAACCCATCTCAGCCAGAACCTCAGTTATCGAGAGCTTCCCTTCAAATAATAGCACATAAATAATAGAAATTAAAGGATTGTACATACACAATTTAAATTTTTGTACGTTAATTTTGGTACGTCAGTTAGTCAGGATTCATTGTAAGTTTAGGGATTAAGTTTACATGTTTAATCATACAAGAGAACTGTTAGTAACGTCCCCGCGTAGAGGAGTCACTTAAGTGAAGGAATGGGTATTTATTTTAATTTTTTACTTATAACCGATTAAAAATGAGAAATATCAATTAGCCATAGAAGCAGAGCTTAACTTTTTCGTTTTTAAATAACCTTTTTAAAAAAAAAAATGTAAGAGCAATTTTTATTCGTAAAAATTTCATTGGTTTTAAGTAGTGTTTTATTATAGAAAGCGGGAGAAGCGATCAGTGCTTCTTTAAGAACAATACCGACAGAAACGAGCAACAGACACGTGACATCAGGCAGTAATGTCCCTGTCGGCGTGTGTCGAGGCTTCAGGCAGGTACATGTAGTCTCCAAGAGTTGCCGCCACCTGATCTATACGGTAGTCTCTCGCTGTCCTCGCCTGACATCCGTTGTGTTGTAGAATGACACTAACTGTAGTGCGGAAATATATTTACGAAGTAGCGTAGCAATGAGGCACGATGCGTCGTTTGCTTAAAAAGTTAAAGATATTTGTCTACCATTTCTGTGAAATAATGACAGAGGAAGGAAACTATGGTTAAACAAATAATTGAAAAATTTAACAACAGTTCACTCAAAGTGTGCAGTAAAAAATAGAAAATCTGATCTCCTGCCTATGCTTGAGTAATATTCCTGTATTTGCCCGTAGACCTTGAAAACAGATACGTTAACACGAAAAACAGAGTCCTTCAATTCCACTTTTTACTCTTTAGTACTGACTATTCGTAACGCCGAAATAAAGGTATGATACCCGATTACAACATGATTTTTAAGCAGTGTTTCAGAAAATTAGAATCAATGGGTTAAAACTTTCGATTTTTTGCAGGGTTAACCACCTACCACGTTTCTAGAAAAGCATCGAACTGCGGACGCACTAAGCTTTTTTTTCATTTGCCTATTTAATGAAATATGTTGATTTTTTGTATCCAGAAACTGACTGAGACAAATTGTTCAGTCTTTGTTCTACTTCTACGTTTATAATACGAAAAAATACCGATAAAAAATCGGAAATCTGTTATTTTAGAAACCGACTTTTTTAAACGGTTTTAACTCTTAGATTAAACTGGCGTGAAAGAAAGCGATATAACCGAAAATCGGTTATTTCAGTTATAACGGCCACCCCTGACCGAAAGTTCCGGTTTCATGCCATTACTTCTTAGTTCATTAATCCAAATTCTCAAAATGGAGGCTGATAAGAAGCAACAGCTGTACGTTTCAATGTGGCTAGACTTCTATGATAAGGCAGCCCTCCCCTAGGTTGTTAGAATGTAGGAAGGCGCCCTTACGCCGGTAAAGTGAAGTCTGTCTCCGCCATGTAGGTGTGTCTTGCTGAAGTTGTTCTTATCGCAGTGATGCTCTATGGTCTTCTTTAAAACAGAAATAAAACGTCCTGCTGTTTTCCTGCGACGCACACCATGTTTAACGAGTGAGAAGTGGTAGTAAAAATTGAGTTTTCCACTCTCTGATGAATATTCTTCATCGATAATATATAGCTTCAAATTTCGTACTGAGAATAGATTGTCAATTCAACGCTTTCATTTAAAAGCTTAGTTGTAACATTGGTTCAAATGGCTCTGAGCACTATGGGACTCAACTGCTGAGGTCATTAGTCCCCTAGAACTTATAACTAGTTAAACCTAACTAACCTAAGGACATCACAAACATCCATGCCCGAGGCAGGATTCGAACCTGCGACCGTAGCGGTCTTGCGGTTCCAGACTGCAGCGCCTTTAACCGCACGGCCACTTCGGCCGGCTTAACATTGGTCTTTAACGGACAAACAGTCTTCTAAGACTGCCCAAGAAGGCGGACAACTTTCAAGTGACGCCTGTGCTCTGCAATGATAACGCCGTCTCTCCTTGCACCCCCCCCCCCCCCCTTCCCGTTACACAGAAGTTGGCAACAAGATGTAGTTACAACCTTCTATAGTGGTTGGTTACAGGCACCGCTGCCATAAAATCTAGACTGTAGCAGCAGAAGAAAGCCATTTGGTCAACTTCTGGCTAAATTTACCTTCTACGAGTGAAAACACTGGGGGGGTTCGGTGATGATTTGGGCAGCCATATCGTTGTATCCCAATAGCCCCGTGATGCCTGTACAAGCCCGCACTACGGTCAAGGTTTATGTGACCATTTTGGCTTAACAAGTCCATAACTGGGTACAATGTTTGTTCCGCAGGCATGGGGCACTGTTCCGAAATGCCACGCGGGGTGGCCGTGCGGTCCTGGGCGCCTTGCCACGGTTCTCGCGGCTTCCCCCGCCGGAGGTTCGAGTCCTCTCTTGGGCATGGGTGTGTGTGATGTTCTTAGCGGAAGTTAGTTTAAGTTAGACTAAGTAGTGAGTGAGCCTAGGGACCGATGACCTCAGCAGCTTGGTCCCATTGATCTTTCCACAAATTTACATTTCCTTTTTCCAAAATGACAGGGCCCTTGTTCACAGATACGCATCATTTAGGACTGGTTTTGTGAGCAGAAGGATGAACTATTGCATCTTCTCTAATTACAACAGGCACCAGATTTCAACAGTATTTAGTATACTTTGGAACCATGTCTGAAGGAACTTGTAGTGCTTAGGGTCGTCGTAGATTTCCGCTCACTACAGCATGAAACAAATAGAAAAAACACACATTAACACACACATATAAGCTAGTCCTGTGAATAGCCGGCCACGGTGGCCGTGCGGTTCTAGGCGCTCCAGTCCGGAACCGCGCTGTTGCTACGGTCGCAGATTCGAATCCTGCCTCGGGCATGGGTGTATGTGACGTCCTTAGGTTAGTTAGGTTTAAGTAGTTCTAAGTTCTAGGGGACAGATGACAACAGCAATTGAGTCCCATAGTGCTCAGAGCCATTTGAACCATTTTTAGTCCTGTCAATAGGTTGCCACTGAATTGCCCTCTCTGTTTATTGATTGGATAGCCACTGAATTGCTATTTATTTATTTAATGGGATAATAATAATTATTAAAAGGTGGCAATTTTATTTAAGCACTGTTTTTACTCTTTCGATTGTTGCGAGTCAGCGATAGTGCAATGCTGCTCGCTTTGGAGAATACACATTTTATAAGAATTATTTGGTCCAGGAAATACTTTTGCGATCACGGTTGCGATCTAGACGGTATTCGCGTAATTGTACTGATTAAAAGTTCTCGTTTCCGAAAGACGCAGGTTCGATTAAAGCTGTGTGCACTTTTGCGCGTATAATGAAAATATTCATAACACGTCGCGTAACAAAAAGAAACATGCGAATCACAACCGTGATCAAACGAAGAAAATATATGATAACATAAATGTTCTTCGCTGTTATTCATGACAGGCTCAGATTAGACCTTGCAATTTTTAGTTATAGGAAATCACAAGACGTTGCACTTTAGAGATATTTGTTTTGAATAACATGTATTTACCTTCTCTCTCTCTCCTTTTTACAGCCTTTATACCCTCACATCGATTAAGGAACTTTTCCTTCTCTACCGACCAGTACGAGAACAAACTTCAGACTCAACAAAATGTCTTGCATCGAATTATAACATGCTTAACCCTTAACAATCATATATAGTTTCGTAGTACAAACAATGCTAATTTATTCCGTGCACTAGAAAGTCATTGATACACTGAGCACAAAAATTAAAATAATAAAATTATAATTACATTTTTAATGTCATGAATACTTCTTTAAATCATGAAAATAAGGTTCGACATCGTCGTAATATTAATTTTCATCGTTGTAGCACTACAAACTTTGCACTGTTTTTCGCAAAACACAGGTACTGCGATATCCTACTTAGTTGCCCATACCAGGCAGTGACTTTCAGTTAAAAATGTTCTCCCCTGTAATGGGAATTACCATAATGTGTGTACTAATACAGGTTCTGACGTTGGAACGACGACATATGGAAGTTTGGGACTAGCCGCGAACCGTGCACCTATGGCCGAAGTGGTTAAGGCGACTACTCATGTGAAGCTGTAAATCCACATTCTAGTCCCCATCCCGGTCCGAAATCAATTTTAATTATCGTCTTTCCTCTATACTAACAGCTGATAGTTATTTGTATTCGCACTGTGAACACATTTTATGTCTTACCTAACGGGTATAGTCACCGCTGCGCCTGTTCTTTTGGACACGCATGCGTGTCCAAAAAACACTGCATCGTTCTTCTTAATAACACAGGCACTACTACATCGTATTTATCCACGGATACTGGGCAGTGAATTTCAATTTAAAACGTCCTTCCCTAGGGGAACCACATAATATGTGTACGAGTACAGGCTGCGATGCAGGAACAATAACACATGTAATTTTCGTTCTGGGCATGATTAATGAACAGATAGCCAAGGTGGTTAAGGCGACCTGGAACACAGATATTGTGTACATGTTATATTTCACATCAAAATTTTTGCATCATTTCCAGAATACAGGCATGAACCGCCCACCACGAGAGACCCGCCACTTTTCGATGTCATCCCCAATGGCATGCAAATTAAGGAGATCCCAACTGCTTCCGTGCAATATTTACAGTGCTCGGGTATTTGTTATAACAACAAATTAATATGTTGCTAACCAAAAGTTTTCAGCCGATCTGAAGACAACAGACATGCGTTATGACTAACGTAGCCCTCACACACCCACGCGCATTCGTACGTATACACACACACACACACACACTCTCACACACACACACACACAGACACACAGCAGCAGCAACAGGAGCATAACATCAATAATTGCTCAGTACACTCAAGCACAAAAAAAGCAAATTACAGTTGCCCCAAATGATCAGAAGATGTCACACAACAGCATAACATCTGCAAGAAATACAGTTTTCAAAAGTACCTGCAATCTGTATCAACCACTCCATGCGTCTGCTTTCCGTTGATCATCGAAATAAGATACTTTGACAGTATGGAAAAATCATCCTAGAGCGTAGTCTGCAAAAGAAATTGTTGGTCGAGTGGCACACACATCTGGAGATAGGTACAAAGTCACGCTGGTAAAATGGTTGCACCACATTTATGTCTGCGCTTTACGCCGCATGTGTAGCACTCATCTGATGTGTGTGTCCTTGCAGTTGTGGTAGGGTCATTCGAGCAACATCCATTGACATGGAAATAATGCTCGTGAAGAAAAAAAATAGTAAACAGGCCGTGAATGATTACATAGCTTTTACGTCTGTTGTATGTACTTCGAGCAGTATATTCCCCATTATATTTCAGTGCACGAGTATTTGTTATAACAAGAAATTAATTTGTTAACATCCCCAAAAGTAATCGAACAATCTGACAGTGTGAAAAAGTCTGTAAGTACTTTAATGCATGAAGTATTTGTAGTACTTATCAGCCATGCATTGTTGCTTAACACTCGGAGAGTGAGAAGCAGAGTAAGACGATCTGACATAAAAATGACGTCACGTAGGGAGAGAGCGAGACAGAGGGTCAGAGACACTTATGCCTGTATTGCGGTAACTGTTGCCTGTGTATCACTAGCCTTTTGGAAGAAAGTCCGTTGTTTACATGGATATGTCTTCCCTTTATTATGTTACAAATAAGTGGGCACCTAATCACTTAACATCCTTATTCCATCACTTAACCTTTTTTACATGACTGAAACGAGTTAATGTGAGTTTTCAGGAAAGTAGTCAGTAGCACTTAGCTGATGCAGTTTTGTCTGCTCCTACAGTTGTACCAATAGCGTTAGGGTAAGTAAAAAGGTAGTGAGGTCTAACTTGCTCATCAGAGCACACAAGAGAGTTAGATTGGCAGTAGCTAAGACGTCCACGTCTTTGGTGTGCCCCTCCACCACCACCCACCCACACTCTCCCCAATCAGAGGGGTAGCGGAAGCGGCACACTGGGGTTGAAAGGGTTACTGATTGGCACATAAAGTAACTTTACCAAAACTCATTACTGAATCAAAATGCACACTCTTGGTTCTCATAATTTAATTTCACAAGTTTAACCTACATTTTTAGAATGAACACTACCATACCGGCCTGGGAAACAAAGTCCCCTTTGGTTCTACCACAGACAAGAATGTCAGCTGATCCATGCCCACGTTATTGTTACAAGAACTCAAAAAATGATATTGAAGCTTCACACGAAATATAACCCCACTCTAACTAATGTGATTTCCTATGGTTCCAAATGAAATTGCAATGAAATGACTAAAATTCCGCACTTCAAATGTTTCAAATCATGCTTGGGCTACCTATAGATCAGTCCGTAATTCATGCAGTCCCAACCCAATCACTAACACTTTCAGCCCTAGTGTGCTGCTATCCCTGGGAAGGGGCGGGGGTGTTAGGGGGGGAGAGGGGGTTAGCGGAGGGGGGGGGGGGACGCAGCACCAAAGATGTTGACATCTTAGCTGACAACCTAACACTTTCGTGTGTTACTGTACTAGCCCTGATGACAAAACTAGACCTCTCCACCTTACTATCACCTAATGCTTTTGGCGAAACTCGAAGAGTAGACGAAATTGCATCAGTTAAAAGCTACTGGCTACTCTTACGAGCAGTCATATTCACTCGATTCAGTCAAGCAAACAGTTTAAACGATGAAACAAGAATCAAGAATATGGGAGTGATTCAGTTGCACATTTATTTTTAACATAATAAAGGAAAGAAAAGGCATATCCATCCTCCTTCCAGCAGTTTGTGCGTGTAAGACGGATCTGATGGAGCCCTCTCACCCTGTCAGAAAATTCCTAAACAAATCTCCTGTGGTCTAAGTAGTTGAATGAGTAGTCTTACCTATGAGTCTAGTTTAACGAGTAGTCTTAGCTATATGACGTTATTATTTATGTCAAACCATCTTACTCTGCTTCTCACTCCTCGAATGGGGAGGAAATGACACATGATTGATAAATACTACAGGCACTTTAAGTACTACAGTACTTACCGACGTTGTCTTTTCCTGACATCATCAAACCGTTCGCATACTTTAGGGGTTGTTAATAAATTATGCACAATAAATGCACTTGCCCTGAGTTACAATAGGGAACACATTGTTCTAAGTACATACTTTAAACATGATCAGTGTGTAACAGTTTACATCCTGTTTACTAGTTTTTCTTGAAGAGCATTATTTGCTCGTCAGGTGACTGTGTAAGTAGGCTGTTTATGTTTTCTTATTGGTAACGCCACGTAGCTCTCTATATGAAAATCACTGGCTGTGCTGTGTGCAGTCTGTGGGTAGTTTGCATTGTTGTCTGTCATTGTAGTGTTGAGCAGCGGCAGCTGGATGTGAACAGCGCGTAGCGTTGCACAGTTGGAGGTGAGCCGCCAGCAGTGGTGGATGTGGGGAGAGAGATGGAGGAGATTTGTAATTTGTCATGAACTGCTATATATATTATGACTATTAAGGTAAATACATTGTTTGTTCTCTATTAATATCTTTCATTTGCTAACTATTCCTATCAGTAGTTAGTACCTTCCGTAGTTTGAATCTTTTATTTAGCTGGCAGTAGTGGCGCTCGCTGTACTGCAGTAGTTCGAGTAATGAAGATTTTTGTGAGGTAAGTGATTTCTGAAAGGTATAGTTTATTGTTACTCAGGGCCATTCTTTTGCAGGGATTTTTGAAAGTCAGATTGCGTTGCGCTAAAAATATTGTATGTCAGTTTAAGCAGAGTCATGTATAAATTGTTAAAAGGGGACGTTTCATATGGCGACCCTTAGCCGAGGATACCTCACTGGAATCTTCTGATTTTTTCCTTGTAGTCTGTGTAATTAGCGTAGATTTTGTTTATTGCTAGCGCGTAATTGTAGAGAGAATCTCCTTTGTAGTTGCAGTTTTTCATTGTTGTACAGTAAAACAGGTGTGGCATGCATGTAGATTTGCACCAAGTATTTAAGTAGACATTATTTCCATTTCTATGTTAATTTGTTATCTTATTTTGCTCTTCAAATTGTGCTTTTCTGTGTTATAGTGTGAAATATTGTGACAATAATGGCTTGTGAAAAACGTAACACTAGGCTCCAAAGTAAACTGAGAAATAATAGTGACGACGAGCGTAGCTTATCAGCACCACTGTGTAATGAAGTAACAGACATTCAAAGTAGTAATTTGGTAACTGTGCATAGGGAAATGGAGCGGGCGTCAAATAATGGTGTGGACAGTGAAACAGGTAGTGAACAGGGAAGCGTTATCGATCGATCGGTCGGCAACAGCTCGTCTCAGGAATCGGGAATGACAGAACACAATATTGCAAATACTGCAGACTCAGGTTTTGGGTTCTCACCGTTTTCTCAAATGAGTCAAGACACATTTTCCGCTTGTCAAAATGTGAATGTTACCGGTGCAACTTCACTGCCGAAAAGCACTGAGGAACATGTTTCAGACACCAGTGCATTGTTATTACAGTTAATGCAACAAATGGGACAAAGGCTACAAAAATTAGACACAATGGAACAAAATCTTCAAAAGTTAGACACAATGGAACAAAATCAGCGACAAACACAGCAACAGTTAGACACAGTGGAACAAAATCAGAGACAAACACAGCAACAGCTTCTAAATTTAGACTCATTGGAACAAACTCTTGAACAAACACGTGAAGATTTAACTACTGAGTTACATAACATTGAGTCGAAATGTCAAAAAGTCTGTAATGACGTAAAAACACAAATTTGTGAGCATTTTCAACCTATTTTTTTGTGGCATGAAAATGCATTACAGAATCACGAAGCAGCCATAAAAGAACTGCAAACTATTGTTCATGAAAATCATGAGACCTTGCAAGCTAAATTTGACTCAATTGCATCTACCGATTCGGTTACGCAACTTGCAAAAACTCAGGGAAACTTAAAGGACACAGTAGATACTCTGAAACTTGGTTCAGAAAAACACACTGAGGAAATACGTACACTATCGGAGAAAGTAGCTGAACTTTCGGATCAATTCACTAATTTATCTACGAAGTTACATGATAATCTGAATGACACAAAACCGGTAGTCTTTAATGGCACAGAAGAGTGCGAACAAATTAGGAAATTCAATCAAAATCAAATCAATATACAGTACAAAAGAGAAATCCGGGAAGTACAAGATCAGATGGCACAAGTAATACAAAAATTACAAATTTCAGAGGACACTTGCGCTCCAACACGGGAAGAGGGACTTAGAAATACGGAAAAGCCGCAAAATAATAACACAGGGCATTTCGGAAGTTATGAAAGAAATTGGCAATTTGCACCGAATTTTGAGGTGGAACCGCCGACACGACCTAACAATGACCGATATGCGACTCGCCGACATGATGATTTTGACTATAAGCTGTTCATTACTACATGTAAATTCAAAACATTTAAGAATTCTGGCAACGACATTCATCCACAAGCATGGCTCCATCAATTCTCTCATTGGTTTCCTCCCAACTGGTCGTTAGAACACAGATTAGAATTTATGTGTGGCTACTTAGAGAATGAACCAGCTGTAAGAATGAGATCGGTCATTCACGATTGCCACAGTGAAGGAGAATTTTACCATGCCTTCCTCTCAGCATATTGGTCTCAAGCCACACAAGACCGAATAAAACGTAGCATCATGATGATGAAACACTTTGAACAATCTGAATTTTCCAGTCTTGTCAAATATTTTGAAGACATGTTGCATAAGAATCATATCTTTCAAACCCATACAGCCCCTCAGAACTCATCCGCATTTGCTTACTCAAATTGCCTGAACATTTACGACATATTATTTTAGCAGGACGTTGCAAAGACGACATTGAAGCTTTTCAGGGACTGTTACAAGAACTGGAAATTTACACAGACCGTCGCGGGATGCGAAATCAGGAAAACAGTCACTACAGGTCACATCCGTCACAATTTCGTGACGACAAAAGCAATAACTGGACACGACAAGCCTATTCTTACAACGCAAATCGTGACCAAAACAGACACCACCCATATGACAACCGCTGGCAGAGTAGTAATAGTTACAGAGAAAGATAGCATTTCCGTAGTAATGAATATGACAGAGATTACCTTAGAAACAGACAATATGGGAACCAAAACAATTATTATCAAGGGAGACAGAATAACTTGAGACACAACAGTTCAGCGCGCAGTTACGATTCAAGAAGAAATTCTCCACCACATGACAGACAAGAAAGAAACTATGTAAACTACCGACATAACGACAGACCTGAATTTTATCAGAACTGGCAGGATTCAAACAGAGCAGGGCACTTTCGACAACGTGAATTTGTAGAAGCTAGGTCTCCTAATCCCAATAACGACGCGCGCCAACAAAGAGATAGACAATGACTCGCACCGCAGGCAGCCACCTGCGCCGGCTGGCTCAGAGAAAAATAGCACAGACGCTAACCTTGAGAAAAATTTTAGCATTCCTCACCGACGTATACCGCATGATAATTCCGTTCAAGTTGAACCTCTGCGTACTAGGAAGAGTAAAAGTTTACACCACATTTCACATGTAAAACCGTTTATTGAAAGATAATCTGCTTTTTAACTTTGTCTTTGCCATATAACTTTTCACTTTACATTGCTAGTAGGCTTTGTCAGACTTAGAATCTGAAGTTAAATATCCAGTCTAGAACCTAGGGAACATTTTTAAACAGACATTATGAATGCATTGTTATTGTGAACAGATGACACAATGTTCTTGTGTGTGTACTTTCTTGCTTGTTAGTTGTACGATTACGTAACGACTATAAGGCTTAAATACTTAGAACATTTACCAGTACTGCTAATGAGATTTTAATGCAACATTTTGGTTTACGTGAAAATACATTCTGGATTTAAAGCACTTTCAGTGAGATACCGGATGACACAGTGGTTAGTTTATGTGACAGCTACACGATTTTATCACGACGCTACTAATGAGTGACATTTTACAATGTTGCTTTTGGGGTGTTTCTGTTTCATATCTGCACAGTTTTTCTGTATTATTCTGGAAAGTAAAAGATGTTTTAGTAGTAACTTCTGTGGTATAGCTACAATGAGACAGCCTTTTCCGTAGCACAACAATACGTTGCAGCACAGTAATTTCTTCATCACAACAATAAGTGTAATAACTAAGATATCTATACGCAAAGCATTTCACTTTTGTTTATTATGAGGTAAGTACATTGACATATGCAGAACTTAGCTTTTGGAGGACAATAACTACGACACTTCCAAGGAGATTATGTTACAGCAAGACGCACATTTAGCGCTACAGGACACGTATTTGAGTAATTAATTTTGTACTTAAATCATTTATTTTTAAAGATATTTGAAGTACAATGATACAAATGTTATCTGATCCTCAGGGGGGTACACGCCTACTTTGTGTACCATGTGTTTGGCAAGCACAAGGAGCCCTAGCTAATATGGTATTTGCTTATACAACTTTACACATCGGTACCATATTTCTCCAACACAGAATTACACAGCTATCTGATTATTTAACAGAGAAACAAAAATCTTTTATCTCAGTGACACATGTTTACGCAATTACACAGTTGGATAACTTCACACTTATGAAACTGTATTTGGTCTGTACTTTGTAAACTGTTCATATTTTTTTCGGAACCATTGTGATACTATGAGAGCTTTGAATGATGTATTTGGTATGGGATCATGATTTTTAAAGTACGTTTGAGGCAGATGACACTTTTGACATGAGCAGAGAATTTTTTAGGTTTTGAAATTATTGGAGGAAGCTACGACGATTTTGAAAGTTGATTGAGGTGTTATGATGTTATTATTACGATGACTATGTGTATAATGCTGTTGCGGTATGTTTATGATCAGTAACCTGATGCTATATGAGTTATTTGATTATGCTACATATCTGTAATGATGAAATATTGAAGAAGTGTCAACGAATAAGGTAAGGAATAATGAGTTGTGGTTAGGGACTCTGGTTTGTGAAAAAGGTTGTTGGAAACCAAGAATCGTACTTTAAGAGTTATGAAATGTGTGTATATGCGTGAATGTATCACAATGCTGACGACAATTTTTTGGATGCTGTTATATTTATAGGATTTTGTTTCTACAGATTTGTAACCCAAATTCTTGACCTGTGAAATATTTTTATATGAGACTGTCACTGAAGCGGAAACTGCTGCCGTAAATATTTCAGTAAGAAAGGTAAGTGACCGTGACGTAATTCGTTGTGAGCAGCCAGGTGTGCCAGCTGCCCTGAGAAAAAGCCATTAGGTGGTAAAAAAAAAGGGGAGACCATTATCCTCGCTATCGACTTTCCTTTGTAGAAAGCATCGTAAATACGACACTCTCAAACTTGAAAACATGATTACACTGTGGAGCTCTTAATTTATGATATTTACTAAAATGTCTAATGAAACGATGAGAAACATTTTACGGCTATTGTCTTGCTAATTGAGGGAAATGCATATGGCTGGCCTTTATGTATTTATTTACTCATTTTGTTTAATCTCTAGTTTCTAGCTGCACTGCAGCATTGGTTAAAATAGAATTTTATAGATGTACTAATATAAATATTTTCTGTCTACAGATCCAGTAAATACTAATTTTGTAATACATTTTCCAAAAAATGAGGGAGCACAAAAAGACATTTACCTTCACAGGAACTGCATTCATAATTTTCTTTTCAAGTACTTGGTAATTTCTTTTGTAGAAATAGTTGTGGTGCACCACTTTAATTACATAGACATTAAGATGCAATTATACATTTCCCTTATGTGCGTTGTTATCTTTAGTGTACTATTTTTTCTGCTTGAGCTATGTCATGTTTAGGTATTTCATTTTCTGCTGCTGTTTGCCAGGCATAGTGCTACTGAATTTCAATTTGTGTTACTCTGCTAAGCCAGATTTATTTTTCTTGTTTGCTGTGCATTGCCTCATATTAGTTGTAATGTTGAATTGCTTGGTAATTTAGATTTACTGTAGCTTGCTTCGCAAATTTCCATTTTTTTTTCCATTGCTGTTTGCGCTAATTGTTTTGTGCTGCTGCATTGCCTCGTCCCTTAGTTTAGCATCTTAGATTTAAGTTAGCTTAAGAGAGGTAGACTATATAAGAAACTGACTATGGAGAATAGGTAAAGAATGTGTTGCGAAGTTATATGAAAAAGATTTGGGCCAAAATGAGTATTGTACACTGAGAAATAATTGTATTGAAAGAAATATGAATAGAATACAGAAAGCAGGTATAGATAGGACTTTTTGGGAATAATGATGAATGAAGGGAGATCTCCAAGAAGTAAAGGAAGTTTTGTTTGCAAAATACTGCAGTAAAACAAACCCTGTCCTTTCCTTTTGTATTATTCTGCTATATGTGTGTGTACTCTTGTGTATTTGTGTTTTTCCTGTGTTTATGTGTTTAGCTAATACGATTTATGTTGTAGAATTTTTCTAGTACTAAGCTATATTCACTATGAGGAGGAATACTGTTATCCTCAAATATAAGTTGCATTAATAATGTTATTTTCTTTATAAAGTTGTTTACAATTCTGTTCTGTTTCAATGTTCATGTGTCAAATTAATGTTTCGAAAACTATTCTCATTATTTTATATATTTACTTATGTCATAATTCCTGTAACTCTGATGGATATGTTATTTCGATTCTTTTGTAAAGCCTGTACTACAAATGTTATCTGTATTGTTATGTTCTTTAATGATGTATTTTGTACCTTTGTAATTTTATTTTCATGTTGTAAATTTATAATTGTATAGACACCAGTTCTTCACATTAAGTTACATTTCACTGCACACGTTTCTTTTGGTCATAGTATATGGACAATATGTGAGAAGTAGGGACTGTTAGTGTTTGCATGTGTGTTAATAATTCTGCAAGGGACTGGATAACAGCATTGCTGGTTCTAAGGACAATTCCAAAAACTTTGTGAGTGCACAAGTGGTGGTTATGGACTTGCTATATTATCCGCAAGACTCTTCAATGGTAATTGTGCACCTGCACAGTCGCAACAGATGGCTGCTGGCCATCGCTACAAGGACTACAGTGGGTCTGCGTCTTTGCTGACTCACCAGTACCATTATTTCTACAAGGACTGCAGTGGGTCTGCACCTCTGGTGGCCCACCAATATCGTAATCTCTACCAGGACTACAATGGGTATGCTCTGTGATGACCTACCTACCAATATTCTTCAACTTCGACTGACTCAGCTGTGTGTTTGCTCTGTTGTGGACCATTACCTGTCTGCATGTCAAGAGTCAGCACTGTCTTTCCGTTGGAAGGGCAACACTGCTTCTTCAAGACTGCATGGAAATCCACTACTTCTGTGTGCAATTTCTTTTACTAATGAGACTTTGTGAAAAACAACTGTAATTACTATTATGATGAATGATCAGGACTGTCTTTATGGACTGTGAGAAAATTTTAGCTTTTGACCAACATTGTATCAATAAGTGTGTGCATTTGATATCTTTGTTATTGTAATTATGAAAAATTTTATCAAATCATTATTGGCCACTGACCAAAACAATTTGTAAAATTTTTTGTGGGGAGCATGGGGGCTATGTAAGTAGGCTGTTTATGTTTTCTTATTGGTAACGACACGTAGCGCTCTATATGAAAATCAATGGCTGTGCTGTGTGCAGTCTGTGGGTAGTTTGCATTGTTGTCTGCCATTGTAGTGTTGAGCAGCGGCAGCTGGATGTGAACAGCGCGTAGCGTTGCGCAGTTGGAGGTGAGCCGCCAGCAGTGGTGGATGTGGGGAAAGAGATGGCGAAGTTTTGTAATTTGTCATGAACTGCTATATATATATTATGACTATTAAGGTAAATACATTGTTTGTTCTCTATTAATATCTTTCATTTGCTAACTATCGCTATCAGTAGTTAGTACCTTCCGTAGTTTGAATCTTTTATTTAGCTGGCAGTAGTGGCGCTCGCTGTACTGCAGTAGTTCGAGTAATGAAGATTTTTGTGAGGTAAGTGATTTCTGAAAGGTATAGTTTAATGTTACTCAGGGCCATTCTTTTGCAGGGATTTTTGAAAGTCAGATTGCGTTGCGCTTAAAATATTGTATGTCAGTTTAAGCACAGTCATATATAAATTGTTAAAAGGGGACGTTTCAACTGTTGCTGAAACGACCTCACCTCACGTGCAAGGAAATACACAGCAGATGAGAGCTATACATGTGTTGAGAAGCGCGAACACATTACTGTGCTTCATGAGAAACAGCGTGTGACAACATGCATGCAAATTATATGGTCAAAAAGTACATGCAGAAGTGATCAGATTATGTTACTCCACTATTCACCACAGAGCAGTGGCATCGAAACGGTAATATATACTGCAGGTACTTTTGAGCGCTGTACTGCTTAATGACGCTACAGTGGTGAATTCAGTCGTCCGATCGTTTGGTTCAAAAATGGTTCAAATGGCTCTGAGCACTATGGGACTTAGCTTCTGTGGTCATCAGTCCCCTAGAACTTAGAACTACTTAAACCTAACTAAGCTAAGGACATCACACACATCCATGCCCGAGGCAGGATTCGAACCTGCGACCGTAGCAGTCCCGCGGTTCCGGACTGCGCGCCTAGGATCGTTTGGGGCAACAACAAATTAACGAACATTGAGCAACTATGGACATTATACTGGTGTCTCTCTGCGTTTGTATGGCGCGGGGGTGTGGGTCAGACGTCAACATTACCAAGAAGTGACGCAAGTGCGACATAGTCAGATCATTCGAGTACTTTTGTGTTGTTATAACCCTCCGAGCTCAGGGGTTGTAATATGTTAAAACGACAAAGAAGTATGGTTTGGGAGAGAGGCGTAACTCATGTTGCAGGGTGCAAAGAAACACCGGTAAAATGCGTCATTTACGTTATTGCATCGAAAGTACATAGTAGCCTTCCGCTGATCCCAACGATGATGTGTGTGCATGATTGGGTCAGCATCAATGCCCATGCAGGCATGTGCTGCGTCGGCGTCCTACTGCCCAGACTTGCGTTTCTTCTCACGCCACGGCTAAGTAGCTACAGCGCGTGTTGGTTGCGCCGTTTGCCGGGGACACGGCTGGCTTCTCCTTCAATCGCAACTCGTTGATCCCATGTGCAGCCCCAAGGGGAAACAGCCGTCCGCCGTCTTTGTAATTACACTTAGCAGTTCCGGCTGTCGGCCCAGGGCAGCTCGGTCAGTGACCGCAAACAGCTCTGCACCCAGGAGGCCACGGCTTCACACCCTTGCCCCGCCCCTGCGGACGGCAGCTCGCATTCCGCCAGGTAGAGAGTCGGGGGCTAGCAGCCCTCTCATTCCTTGCGTCGGTGCAGCCCCGAGGTCACTAGCCGCTGTTGTAACTGCAATGATGGGTTGTTCACAGCATGTCTGTGACCGGCGCTGCCCTGATTACTTTACACCTGTATGCAGTGACTGCCGGGCCTTGCCTTCACGCCTGTGATCGGTGTCTTAAACCTGCCTCGCAAAATCGTTTACTAAATGTAAACATTGCAAGCACCTGCCTCTTGCGTCTTACCCAGAAATACAGTACTCAAAAGCCTACTAGAGACACTGCATGGGGGCTTAATTATAATGCAATAATTTTAGTAGCTTTTTGTCCGGTTACGAAGTCTCGTAACCGGTTGGCCCTGACCAGTATTAGTACGCAATCTGACTGCATAAAATAACAATAAAGAATGAAAGGAAATTTCCGTTAACACAACTGGTTAATTAAGTCCCCTGCAACTATGAAAGCTACGAAACAACAAAGCACAAGTGTAACTGTTCTGTGTGTGGAAGTGTGATTCAACGTACATGTATCTGGCACGATTCTTCCTCAGTACGACAAGATATTTTAAACACCATTTACAATGAACTAATTGAAAAACCAGAAATATTATAATTGCACATAGAAACCAGAATTACAAGTCTAATACATGAACACGAGCCAGATGCTTTGTTGACAGAACCTGTGACCAAGAGGCATTGCCGTTGAAGAAATGTGAATTTTCTTTTTTTTTTTTTACCTCCATATAGCCTGACGAAAAATACATTGTGATCATTGCAACCTCTTCCTTCTATACATTACACCGACTGAACAGCATCTACTGTCTCGCCCAACACAACAACAATCCTCTGTACTAGTTCTGCTCTCGACATCCTCTCAACAAGAACTGCCCACGGCAGCCTCTGAACTGCTACTGCCCCAGTGGAGGCGGCGAAATAATAATCTTTGGCGCAATCTCTGGCGCTGTGACTCAGTGTAGCCACCTTTCATATGCCCCTCCTCCATGGGCTAGAATTTGATGGTATTTTTGCCAGCATTGGTGGTGAAAATACCACCAAATTCGTCCAAAAAAAATACAGACAAAAATAAAGTATGATATTAATAAGTAAATATCACATAACTAAAAATATTTTGGCTTTGCAACCTCTTTGTGATCCACCTGACCCAAATATTCTACTAATTATGAATTATAAAATACATTTTGGTTACTTTGACCATCATTATATAAAAGAAATGCATGCATGACCTCTAACAGCCTTTAGTTTGAATAACTTGCAGTAAGTGGGTACGAGTACGGAGTGTGAATGATCACATAAGACTTTGAATGAATAAATCGTAATATTTCACAGTGTGTACACCACTTCAAAATTCATTGTAAAACAGAAGCAAACATTTGGTGTATTTTTTTGTGTGTGTGTGTGTGTGTGTGTGTGTGTGTGTGTGTGTGTGTGTGTGTGTGTGTGACAAGTGTCACTTACTATATCAATTGCTCACGAAGAATGCAGTGTAATAACTGTCAATGGTCTAAACCTAGTGTTGGTATTTCATGTCGTTAGCTTCCTTCCCATTAGCTTAAATTTATACAGCTCCCATAAAACCTCCAGCTCATGTGTCTTCAATGAAGTTTCATATACCAATGTCGTTTGTAGAATTATAGCAGTTCATTTCCTTATCTTAAAATATAAAGCACTGAGCGTAAGCAAAACATACAATAGCGAGTAAATATACCAGTAGAGAACACAATGCCAACATGTGGATGTAGCACAAGCCCTACAACGAGGCTCTGCCATGCGAACAATCTATAATTAATACCATAGTGTAACCTAAACTCCATGTTCGTACACAGTATATCAGCATTTCTATATACCAAATTAAAGAGTAGTTATGACAACAAAATAGAAATGTGTAAATGTGCAATCCATACACAAAGCAGCAAGTACATATCTTACATAATAAACAGGTCATTAGCATCATATCAGCATAAGCAAATAAATGTTCATATGTAATCTTAATAAGTAAACATGAAGGCGCAAGCAGATAAATCGCAAAGTATAACTTACGTACATAACCATATCAGCACAACTAATCAGGTGACAATTATAATTTAAATAAATAAGCACAGCCGGCACATAATAAAAAAAATATGACATCAGTGAAAAAGCAGAGCAGCCAAGCGATGCATAATATACATGAGTAACAACCCTGTTCATTTATCAGTCATTGTCAAAATCAGTTAACACAAAGTATAAATCACGTAATCTCAAGCAGTAAATTACGTATAAAGTACATACCTAAGTAGAAATATGTTACCTGAAAAATAAACTCAATTAATGGTTCAAATGGCTCTGAGCACTATGGTCATCAGTCCCCTAGAACTTAGAACTACTTAAACCTAACTAACCTAAGGACATCACACAACACCCAGTCATCACGAGGCAGGGAAATTCCCTGACCCCGCCGGGAATCGAAACCGGGAACCCGGGCGTGGGAAGCGAGAACGCTACCGCACGTCCACGAGCTCCGGACAAACTCAGTTAATAGTTACCTTTTTAGTTTATTACTTTCTTCTTCGAAATTACATTCTTCCTGAAATTTTCTCGATAGCAAGTCCTCTTAACGACGGACACACACAGAATTTACCTGAAGTTCTTAAATATTTTATACAACTGTATCCTGAAAAAAAAACTTAACGTTAATAACATAATGTACCAAGTCACTATAGCTTTATACTGAATTTAATCGGAGAAATTAGACTGTGTATTTGTTTACGGCTGTCAGTGCATTCGCACTGAGCGCTCGATCAGCTGTAGGCACGCGTGACGTAGGAAGTAATTGTTTGCTGTCAACGACTGCCTTGTGCGGCGCGCAGACTTGACTGTTGCTTTGCGCATGTGCCGCCACCATAACACGGCGCGGTATCCTTGTATTCTCTGCGTGTTTACGTGTAACTGTTAATTTCTCAAAAGTATGTCATTCCACAAAAATTTTAACGTTCGATATATGATGTATTCCCTTAGAGCGTCGTGATTTAAGATTTCCTACTTCGACAGTGTTATCATGAATAATTTTGCGAACACTATATGGACCATCATAAAGCAGAAAAAATTTGCGACACAAGCCTTTTCCTTTGTGAGACAAATGATGAGACTTAATTAACACTTTTTGACCAACTACCAAGGTTTTTAAACGACCAGGACGTTAACTTCATACCTAATATAATTTGTGTACTGAGTAATGGAACAATAATAAAATTATCAGATAATTCATATCCTTGACAAATGAAATATAAGTTGGTCTGATGTTTGCCTTCCACAGTTTTTCCAGAAATAGCTCCTCGAATTGTAGTTTTAGAAACAGGTAACACAGGACAAGCAATAGTTCTTACACTTATACGAAAAACTGATTCACTAATAACATTCAGTCGGCTCCCAGAATCTAAAACCGCAGTGTACTTATTCTTACTCACACATACTTCAATAACAGGATGTAAAAATGCGTCTACGTTATTTTCCTTTTCGTCTAACAAATTGTCTCTCATGTCTTCCATGCGTACGTAGTGTAAAGTCATAGTGTCATTACTTTCTGAACCGTCTATATTGCTGCCAGAAGCCGAAGCTGCAAGTCATTGTCGATTGTTTGCGTCACGTCTTTGATTATTCGTATCATTTCGCGGATCAATTTCTACGATTTGCACTAGTCTCTCTGAAGTTCTGTCACGTGGAGGATGCCAATTAGGTCCCTACTGTCTGTTACATGTAAATTCTTGGTTGTGTCTGTTATTAAAATTTCTATTTTCCTGGCTATCTGCATGACAACTTCTTGTGAAATTTCGACTGTCGCTTCTGAAATTATTGTTATATCTTCTACCCTGGTTATTTCTGTAGTAAGAATTTCTATTATTGTATGAATAATTTCTGTCTCGATGATACCGATTACTGTTTCCGTATGATTGATCATTCCGGTAGGATTTCCCGTTATTATAATTTTCTGTGTAATTTCTGTTAGAACGTCTGCTATAGTCATAAGGCTGGTATCTGTTGTCCTATCTGTTTCGTCTGTCATTTTCCAAATTACCGTTATAACGTCCGTTCCGATCATAATCCCTTTTCTCTGAAAATCTGTTGTGGTTACCGTTACCGAAAAAATTACAAGAAGTTCCGTCGTCGTTGTCATACTCAAAGTTCTTGTAGCCCAAGTCTTAAAAGTTTCAACGTCGTCTTTACATCTTCCGGCTAAAGTAATGTGTCTTATCGATTGTGGCAGCTTAGTTAAACAAATGCGAATTAATTCAGTCGGGCTGTAAGGGTTGGAAAGGAATTGGTTCATTCGAATCATGTCTTCAAAGTATTCTGCCGGCGTGCGGAACTAAGACTGTTTAACATTACGCTGCATAATAAGACTATGATTGACTCTGTCTTGCGTGTTTTCGGACCAATATGCCGATAGAAATGCATTACAAAAATAATTTAAATTATTACAATCTCTAATGAGTGCGCACATCCGCGTCGCCGGTTCGTTTTCTAAATATCCACACATAAATTCCAGTTTGTGAATTAGTGGCCAATTTGGTGGAAGTGCGTACATAAATTGATCTAACCATGGACATGGATGTATGTCATTCTTAGAATTGCGAAAGATCTTAAATTTCCGAACAGTTAAAAAGTGTTTCTAGTCAAAGTTTTCGCCTCGTGGCGACAAAGACCTACCGCGTCTGTCCCATTCCGAATGTCGATTATTGTCAAGTTCGCCCGCCTGTCGCTCTCTTGTTGCATCTCGTAAATGAAATAAATTCTTTTCTTCAAAACCCGCTGCTATCTGTGATTCTAAATTTCTTCTACTGTCTTTTCCTACGATTTCGCTGTCAATGTGTTTGACTTGCTTTCGTAACGCCTCAAATTCCTTTTTAACACGATCATTAAATTTTCCGTGATTTTCAACATGTTTATTTAAATTCTGGTACTCTTCTGTTTCTGCAAATGGCAATGGAGGTGTATCATCTGAACCTCTGTCCCCATTTAAACTAAGATTTGTCAATTTATCTGAAATATCTTTCCGATAAGTCACCTGTTTGTTCTTTCTGTTTATTTACGTCTTCCGTAAGTGTCGCGACTCGGGTTTCAGTATTGACACATTCGGTAGTTAACTGTTCATATTGTTGTGTTAGGTTATTTATTCTGTCATTTGGTACGGATTCCTCGATTCTTTGAAATATTTCTTCCTTATCGTGTGCATGTTGAAGATTTAACTCTGAAAATTTTTGCGCTACCACGCGATCTCTTTCTTCCTGTTCTCTATCCTGTTCCTTTTGTCTAATTTCTATTGAAATTAATCTATTATTGTGATCATTCAAAATCGGTTGTACTTCTTCTCTAATTTATTTCTTTAATTCATCTTTCATGTTTTTAAAACGTGTCCCTATTCGTGAGTCTAACCGTGTTTCCATTGTTCCCATCTCTGTTTTTAATTCAGATCCTAACTGTGATCCCACATTTAATATTGCTCTCATCAACTGCTCCATATTAACTGGTTCGAAATTCTTTTCGCCCCAAATATTTCCCGTAAAACTAACTTCCTTCGTAGTAGCTGTAAAGCTATTTGGGTTCGATACTATTCCAGAATCTTCTGTCGTTAATCTCGTATTCTGTGAATTTTTTGATTGTGAAAAATTTTGAACTGGTTACGGACTATTTTCCCGGCTTATTAAATTGTTTTCTACTTCATTATTCATCATACTGTTCTCCTGTCTTGGCGAGTTCGCCATATTAACAATTTCGTTATTCTGACTATCCATCGTTTTTACCTTTTTCATCGATCGCGTAATCATTTACAAAACATACAAAACTCGTTACTATACGAAAATTACACACGATGTAACACTTTTATCACCAACAATACCATTCACACGAAATGCTTCCCGACAAACACGATTAACGAACAATTGAAATCTTTATAATTGCACAAAATTGTCAACCGCGTATACGAGACATCAAAAATTAAATTCTTCAAATATACCATTAGAAGAATGAAGGGACAACTACAAATGTTCAATTACCAAATCTACACATGCAATATAGACCACAATTATTAAACCATAAATTACTACAACAATACTACTGTCTGCTATTTTCACTGTCATAGGAATTCCAAGGGACGATCCGAAGCAGCGGTCGCCACGTGCATGGGGGCTTAATTATAATGCAATAATTTTAGTAGCTGTTTGTCCGGTTACGAATCTTGTAACCGGTTGGCCCTGACTAGTATTAGTACGCAATCTGACTGCATAAAAGAACAATAAAGAATGAAAGTAAAGTTTCGTTAACACAATTGATTAATTAAGTCCCCTGAAACTATAAAAGCTACGAAACAACAAAGCACAAGTGTTACTGTTCTGTGTGTGGAAGTGTGATTCAACGTACATGTATCTGGCACGGGTCGTCCTCAATACGACAAGATATTTTAAACACCATTTACAATGAACCAATTGAAAAACCAGAAATATTATAATTGCACATAGATACCAGAATTACAAGTCTAATACATGAACATGAGCCAGATGCTTTGTTGACTGAACCTGTGACCAAGAGGCATTGTCATTGAGGAAATATGATTTTTTTTTCCTCCATATATATTCACGAAAAATACAATGTGATAATTGGAACATCTTCCATCTATACATCACACCAACCGAACAGCATCTACTGTCTCGCCCAACAGAGCAACAACTGCACACGACATCCTCTGAACTAGTACTGCCCTCGACAGCCTCTCAACAAGAACTGCCCACGGCAACCTCTGAACTACTACTGCCCCAGTGGAGGCGGCGGAATGATAATCTTTGACGCAATCTCTGGCGCTGTGACTCAGTGTAGCCATCTTTCAACACGCAATAACTGGTGACCGACACGCTCAATAAAACTTTGTGGTCCTATTCTTCCCGGAAATGGTGTAGATGCTGCCACATATGTTCCATCGAAATTCCCCCTTGCTGTGACTTTGTCAATCTGTCCAAGGATTGAAAATGCACTGGACTGAATGTGTCATTTAGATAAGTTAAATTTTGAATGAGTAATACCTTTAGAGATCCTTCTGGCCAATACAACGTACTCCGCGACAGTGTCATAACAGTTGAGTCAGGAAACGTAGCCGGAAAACGAGATTCCGTTTCGACAACCTCACAAGTCGTGCCATCAGTGGTCATTCCGTTTTCACGAAGCTCGAGTTTTTCAACCGTACCGGTCGGCTTTCTCGGCAGCAATTCAACACAGTGGATTGTAGCCAAAGTGCACCCTTCCTCTGCAAATACGTTCTTCCCACAAATCATCCCCCAGAAACAAACTCGCTTCACACGTCCGCTATCAGTCCGTACTCGGCCACCCGAACAGATCACAACCTTCCCTTGTACGCACCATTCCAAATCTACCCGTGACATTACCAAGTGAGCCTGTCTGTCCTTTGACACTAGCAGTACTTGCCACGTTCTCACCTTCATCCACTTCCCCAGTATCCCCCATTTCAATGGAGAAGGCTGAATGCTGTAGCAGTGAAATTCAGGAGTTTCTCCCTGCAACAGGTACATGGATAGCTACATGTACCCTGTTCCATCCGTTTTCACCTACACCCTAACTATGTAGAAGAACAGTGCGAGATTCTCCAGCGACACTACCTTTCTGCGTCCCGAAATCCCATTATGAATTCCCTTGATGTAGCCAATACTGGACTGAGTTGCCCATTCACCACATGAAGCAACGCCTCATGTAATATCGCCACATCACGCCTGGCATGCGCAGATTGGTCCACTTGCCCACGCAGCAATTTCGCCAAGCTAAGTTCGTTGTGCAGTGCTCTCAAATGCTTACGTATTTTCTCCAGCAGTTCCTGGTTTCGTTTCCACGCTGGGTTAGCCCTACTACTAATCCCCATACTAGTCTCGTATTATTCAACAACCCTTGTTCTAAGTTTGAAAACCGCATTTTTTGCCACACCACAGCTGCCTTCACAGAACTTGCCGTCTGCTGAACCTGAAGAACTGTGAAACTTCCTGGCAGATTAAAGATTGTGTGCCGGACCGAGACGCGAACTCGGGACCTTTGCCTTTCGCGGGCAAGTGCTCTACCATCTGAGCTATCCAAGCACGACTCACGTCCCGTCCTCACCGCTTTATTTCTGCCACTACCTCGTCTCCTACCTTCCAGACTTCGCAGATGCTCTCCAGCGAACCTATCATTCTGAAGAACTGTGTTGTCTACCTGCTATTTATCTCCTGCATTTCATCTTTGTCTGCTGTCCGGAATGATGTCATTAACACTTTTCTTCCAGCATTTACCCATCCCTCTTCTGCCAACTTATAGCGTAGGGAACCACATCCATCAACTGTGTGGCAACTGACCCATTAATTTACTGTAAGTGAAGTGCTACTCCTGGTCCTCTCCTTTAACTCCCTAAATAAATTATCCACCTGTGCCCACTTACACAATTCCGAAAAGGCATCTTGCAACCTATGTACCTCATTCCTAATGTCCCATAGCTCCACTGCCGTTTTTAGTGCCTATTTATGACTAGTAAACCATACATTCGATTTTCTCGAGGACGTCACACTCGATTCTAGAGGCTGAGCAACTGTTACCGGCTCTGCTTCGTCATGGAGACGTACAACAACAGCAGGACCAACCTCGTTCCTCAGGAAAATATCCATTTATCAATAAAAATACATACTCCCTGATATACTAAACTAAAAAAAAAAACAAAAAACAAAAATTAGAACTATGAAACGTAATTACGTGACCTTAACCTATACATCTCATCACGTACCTTACGCTCTAAAATTCCAGGTTCCTTCTTTTTGTTCTTTGTAGCTTTCACCTTTTTCACCTTCCTGGTTGGTTGCCGATATTTAGTGCTGATAACCTTGGTATCCCCACTACCATTCATTCACACTGTTTCATGCAACTAACATAGTATACAGGGTGGTCCATTGATAGTGACCGGGCCAAATATCTCACGAAATAAGCATCAAACGAAAAAAACTACAAAGAACGAAATTCGCCTACCTTGAAGGGGGAAACCAAATGGCGCTATGGTCGGCTCGCTAGATGGCGCTGCCATAGGTCAAACGGATATCAACTACATTTTTAAAAGTAGGAACCCCCATTTTTATTACATATTCGTGTAGTACGTAAAGAAATATGAATGTTTTAGTTGGACCACTTCTTTCGCTTTGTAATAGGTGGCGCTGTAATAGTCACAAACGTATAAGTACCTGGTATCACGTAACATTCCGCCAGTGCGGACAGTATTTGCTTCGTGATACATTTCCCGTGTTAAAATGGACCGTTTACCAACTGCGGAAAAAGTTGATATCGTGTTGATGTAAGGCTGTTGTGATCAAAACCCTGGACGACATCATCCAAGTGTCCGGACCGTTCGCCGGATAGTTACGTTATTTAAGGAAACAGGAAGTGTTCAGCCATATGTGAAACGTCAAACACGACCAGCAACAAATGATGATAATGCCCAAGTAGGTGTTTTAGCTGCTGTCGCGGCTAATCCGCACATCAGTAGCAGAAAAATTGCGCGAGAATCGGGAATCTCAAAAACGTCGGTGTTGAGAATGCTACATCAACATTAATTGCATCCGTACCATATTTCTGTGCACCAGGAATTGCATGGCGACGACTTTGAACGTCGTGTACAGTTCTACCCCTGGGCACAAGAGATATTACGGGTCGGTGACAAATTTTTTGCACGCGTTCTATTTAGCGACGAAGCCTCATTCACCAACAGCGGTAATGTAAACCGGCATAATATGCACTATTGGGCAACGGTAAATCCACGATGGCTGCGACAAGTGGAACATCAGCGACCTTGGCGAGTTAATGTATGGTGCGGCATTATGGGAGGAAGGACAATTGGACCCCATTTTATCGATGGCAATCTAAATGGTGCAATGTATGCTGATTTCCTATGTAATGTTCTACCGATGTTACTACAAGATGTTTCACTACATGACAGAATGGCGATGTACTTCCAACATGATGGATGTCCGGCACATAGTTCGCGTGCGGTTGAAGCGGTATTGAATCGCATATTTCATGACAGGTGCATTGGTCGTCAAAGCACCATACCATGGCCCGCACGTTCACCGGATCTGACGTCCCCGGATTTCTTTCTGTGGGGAAAGTTGAAGGATATTTGCTATCGTGATCCACAGACAACATGCGTCAGCGCTTTGTCAATGCATGTGCGAACATTACGGAAGGCGAACTACTCGCTGTTGAGAGGAATGTCGTTATACGTATTGTCAAATGCTTTGAGGTTGACGGACATCATTTTGAGCATTTATTGCATTAATGTGGTATTTACAGGTAATCACGTTGTAACAGCATACGTTCTCAGAAATTATAAGTTCACAATGGTACATGTATCAAATTGGAACAACCAAAATGAAATGTTCAAATGTACCTACGTTCTGTATATTAATTTAAAAAACCTACCTGTTACAAACTGTTTATCTAAAATTGTGAGCCATATGTTTGTGACTATTACAGCGCCATCTATCACAAAGCGAAAAAAGTGGTCTAGGTAAAACATTCATATTTCTTTACGCACTACACGAATATGTAATAAAAATGGGGGTTCCTATTTAAAAAACGCAGTTGATATCCGTTTGACCTATGCTCCTGGCGTTCTAGCGCCTTTGTGCTTACCTTTTGCATATTTGTCCTAACATCCCTAGTTCTTCTGGCAACCTTTCTCGCCGACACACCAACGGGTCCTAATTTAGGAATCAAAACGTCAACGGGAGACGGCATTTTCCTGCCGTACACAACCTCAAAAAGCAACAAGCCCGTTGCGCATGAACCTTCGAATTACAGTCACACTTTACATAAGTAAATTATGTCCCAATCGTCGCGCCTGGAACCTGTGTAATATCTCAACATCTTTGCAATTGTCATCCTCACTCGTTCGACTTTACCACTGGTCTGCGGATGAAACGGACACGTCCGTTATTTCCTTACACGCCATACGCGGCATAGATGTTTCATTAAATACGAGACGAACTTCGTACCCTGATCCATAATTATGGTTTCAACCACGCCAAATTTTAATATCCAGTTGTTAAGTAACGCTTGCGCTACAGTACTAGCCAGCTGGTCCGGTATTGCCATTGCCAAAGATCGAGAGAAATGATCGATAATCGTGAAAACATACCTATTTCCTGCAGGTGTTTTATTAAGTGGCCTGAGTACATCCAACCCTTAAACATGGAAAATGGACTGGACGCCTTTGGTAAATTTTGCAACGGCACTTTCTAATTCGTAATACCGCTCCTCCGGGCGCTTCACACACTGTCCTGACATATTTCCCCACGTCACGCTTCCTGCTTCTCCACCAAAACTGCTGTGCTACACGTCTGTATGTCGCACTTCGACCCCCTCCCCCTCCCCCTCCCTTGATCCCACAATATATGGTCTTGATCTTGCTGCAAAATTCTCTTCCGAAAACCCTCTGGAGGGGCCACACATGATCAATCCATCGGAGTTCTACACAAGAAAAAACCTCGTGCATAACGAAATATGGCTGTGACTAAAATGCTTAAATGCCTGTCACTCCTTATCCCTTGCAGGTGCCCGCTGCCGCTCTTCAACGCTCTTCACTTGTGTACTTAACGTCACTACACTGCAGCTTCAACGCTCTTCCCTTGTGTACTTAACGTCACTACACTGCAGCTTCATGTATCTTCATTTATGTGAGGTCTTCTTGGTTAAGTGCCCACCAAGTGAATCTACAATATGGATTTTTCAAATCGAGCAACCATTTCAATGAGACACGGTCTGTCACGACCTTAAACTTCCCACTATTCAGATAACTTCGAAAATACGCAATACCATATATGACCGCCAACATCTCTTTCCCCGTTGTGGAGTAGTTAACGCTCCACCTTATTTAAGCACCTTGGAGCGTAAGCTACCGGATGTTCCTGACCATTTACCATATTTCCCAAAACACCACAGACTGCCTCATTTGAAGAACCTCACGAAAGGATAAATTCTTTCACGAAATCTGAAAACAACCAATATTGGATCTGAAACTAAGGTTTCTTTCAGTTGTTCAAATGCATCCTGACATACCAGCGACCAATGGAATTTCGTTCCGTTATTCAGTAGCTTGTTCAAGGGTGTGGCTATTTTCGCAAAGTCTTTTACGAATCGTCTATAATAATTTCAGAGGCCAACGAACGACTGTTCATGCTTAGTTTTTTATGCTATTGAATAATTCCGTAAGTTGACGATCGATGTGTGCACCACGCTCACTAATCACCTGCTTCAGATAGTTTACTTGAGTTTGCGCAAAATAGCACCTTCCACTCTTAAAGTAAAAGGTGCCGATCTTAGTCTACTAAAGTCATCCTCCGAACGTTTCACATACACAGTTAAATCTTTTGAAAAGACAATTATGTCATTTAGACAGACCAATCAAGGTTTTGGGCCTTAATCCACTCAGTACCATATTTAACAACCGCTGAAAAGTTGCCGGTACGTTCTTTAGTCCAAATGGCATGCCTTTGTAATGAAAACGTCCTGCTGGGTCTGTAAACGGTGTTTTCGGCCTGTCCTGAGGTGCCGCATCCAATTGAAGGTATCCGCTCCTGAGGTCCATAGTTGCAAAGAACCGATGCGACCCTGATTATCCAAAATTTCCTTGATGTTTGAAATTGGATAACCATACGAAATGGTTCGCGCGTTTGGTTATCTGTAATCACAGCAAAATCTGTGTCTCCGTGTCCCGTCCTCCGATTTCTTCGGCACAACGACAATATTTGTGCCCCAGGGACTACCACTCTGTTCTTTGATCCCATACCATAGTTGTTGTTCAATAAATTCTTCTACTAATGATTGAAGCTGCTTTGCTGTACGCTATCTCTTGTCAGAATGTAATGTTGCGTCAGCGGGGTTGCCGGTAACCCTCCATTCGCAAAAAATAAATCACTAAACCTCAACTACAAGTTTTCCATAAACATTCGATCATTGCCCTTCAAATGATTCACTCTTCTTTGTAACACTTCCGTATCGATGGTTTGCTTCTGGCTCGATCTATCGAAGTACTTATTTTCCAAGACTTCCAGAATGGCTACTATTGCAACCTTTGACAGAGTCATCACCCCTCCACCAAAGTTATAAACACTAACCGTTTCCCATTAATGTTATTCGCATGGCCCAAACTCCTGCGGGTAAAACAATTCGAACTATCCAACTCTTCATTGCTTAAGAGCGTTTCAGCCATATACACTCCTGGAAATTGAAATAAGAACACCGTGAATTCATTGTCCCAGGAAGGGGAAACTTTATTGACACATTCCTGGGGTCAGATACATCACATGATCACACTGACAGAACCACAGGCACATAGACACAGGCAACAGAGCATGCACAATGTCGGCACTAGTACAGTGTATATCCACCTTTCGCAGCAATGCAGGCTGCTATTCTCCCATGGAGACGATCGTAGAGATGCTGGATGTAGTCCTGTGGAACGGCTTGCCATGCCATTTCCACCTGGCGCCTCAGTTGGACCAGCGTTCGTGCTGGACGTGCAGACCGCGTGAGACGACGCTTCATCCAGTCCCAAACATGCTCAATGGGGGACAGATCCGGAGATCTTGCTGGCCAGGGTAGTTGACTTACACCTTCTAGAGCACGTTGGGTGGCACGGGATACATGCGGACGTGCATTGTCCTGTTGGAACAGCAAGTTCCCTTGCCGGTCTAGGAATGGTAGAACGATGGGTTCGATGACGGTTTGGATGTACCGTGCACTATTCAGTGTCCCCTCGACGATCACCAGTGGTGTACGGCCAGTGTAGGAGATCGCTCCCCACACCATGACGCCGGGTGTTGGCCCTGTGTACCTCGGTCGTATGCAGTCCTGATTGTGGCGGTCACCTGCACGGCGCCAAACACGCATACGACCATCATTGGCACCAAGGCAGAAGAGACTCTCATCGCTGAAGACGACACGTCTCCATTCGTCCCTCCATTCACGCCTGTCGCGACACCACTGGAGGCGGGCTGCACGATGTTGGGGCGTGAGCGGAAGACGGCCTAACGGTGTGCGGGACCGTAGCCCAGCTTCATGGAGACGGTTGCGAATGGTCCTCGCCGATACCCCAGAAGCAACAGTGTCCCTAATTTGCTGGGAAGTGGCGGTGCGGTCCCCTACGGCACTGCGTAGGATCTTACGGTCTTGGCGTGCATCCGTGCGTCGCTGCGGTCCGGTCCCAGGTCGACGGGCACGTGCACCTTCCGCCGACCACTGGCGACAACATCGATGTACTGTGGAGACCTCACGCCCCACGTGTTGAGCAATTCGGCGGTACGTCCACCCGGCCTCCCGCATGCCCACTATACGCCCTCGCTCAAAGTCCGTCAACTGCACATACGGTTCACGTCCACGCTGTCGCGGCATGCTACCAGTGTTAAAGACTGCGATGGAGCTCCGTATGCCACGGCAAACTGGCTGACACTGACGGCGGCGGTGCACAAATGCTGCGCAGCTAGCGCCATTCGACTGCCAACACCGCGGTTCCTGGTGTGTCCACTGTGCCGTGCGTGTGATCATTGCTTGTACAGCCCTCTCGCAGTGTCCGGAGCAAGTATGGTGGGTCTGACACACCGGTGTCAATGTGTTCTTTTTTCCATTTCCAGGAGAGTATAATGTTTCCCTCTCCAAATCGGTATCCTCTGAAACCCACAATATCTTTCCTATACCTGCTGGTAATTTATCATGATAACCCGTCTTTACTGAAAATGTAAGCAGTTAAGTTGGTCTCACCCCAATGATACGTGATCCTTAAGTGTCTCAGTTGCTACTGTTTCTTCCAGTTGAAACAAAGGCCCACTGAGTTCCAGCGTGCGTTGCAAAAGATCAGTCTTAGCGTGATGCTTGTCGAGAAAGTCTAGCCCGAGAATCACTGAATAACCTGTGCCTACACTTGGCAACACCTCTGTGCATTCGTTGAACCTATTTTCGCCAGTGAAAACTTCAGTACTGCCGTAAGCAATGATTGCACCCTACTATTGCCAGCCTCACGTGACTTATACCGTCTTCTCTTTCCCCACGAGGTCCTGACTGATAACTGGCACATTCGCACCTGTATCCACCAAAAATTTCACTTTCCTGCCGTCCACTACGCTGCATTCCGTCTGCGCACAAACTCGTGCCGTGTAAGGGTCTATCGGGTTGTCTTACGACGGTCAAAGCAATCCGGTTTGTGTTTAATGGCGGCTTCCCTTGCAGGTGCTTTCGACCCTTCCTATCTCTACTCTAAAATGCCCGTTGGCTCACTGTGCCACACGCACAGCACTCTGGTCGTTTACACTGCTTCTTTACATGCCTCTCCCGACCACATCAATGACACTTGATTTCCAGAAGCCAACATGTGGTGGTCCACTCTGTGTTTTGTGACCATAACCACTTCTTCTGGAAGTGTTGCGATCCTAAGAGCTGTCTCTAAGTCCTGTGAGGTCTCCATCCGTACCCTCAGTGACATTTCAGAGGGTACAGCACGTAAAATAAAAAAAAATAATTAAAAAGTAAAATCCACAGCTCTGTTTTCTGCCTCCATTAACAGAACCCTATCAGATTTTGCCTTTTGCTTCTGTACGTATGTCTTTACATTTAGCTTAGGGATACT
This sequence comes from Schistocerca americana, assembly GCF_021461395.2. Lineage (NCBI taxonomy): Eukaryota > Metazoa > Arthropoda > Insecta > Orthoptera > Acrididae > Schistocerca > Schistocerca americana. The sequence goes on along the minus strand of NC_060121.1, from coordinate 819,061,902 downwards.
ATTCGAGAATACTCCCAAAAACTCGTTGCACTACATCCAAAACGTACTTAATTTCTCCCGAAAATATGGCACTCTGTTCTGCTTTTGGTACCGCTGGCAGAATCCAGCGGCCCCTCTTGGAACTTAGGTGTTTTACTCAGCGTCTCGTGGTAGACAACATATCCTCTGGTGTCTTCCACCAAAAGCATATTAGAAACGTACAGGGTTACTTAACCTGAGCACTCATATGCTTCCACAGCGTCCCTGACATTCTTAACGACAAGTGTCACGTCCTCCATTGCCTTGGCCGAGGAGAGTTAATCAATATGGCCACTACAGGGCCATACGCAACGGAAGGCACTCTTATTCCGGACTTACTTCCCTGTGACTCTGATTATGACTGATCGTGATTCTTTCACGAGCCACTAATTAACGATTAAGTTCGAAATTTCTCTGTTTCATGCCTTGAAACTGCTCTGTTAACGCTTGCACTTGCTGAGTTAAAGCGGCAAGTGCATCTGAGGTAGTAGTATGTGTTTGCACCATCGTGTGTACTCTACTTCCACCTTAATTAAACTGATTCTTTTAAACAAACATACTCCCATTTAACCCTACATAAAAAATAATCACAAATTAAATCCTCTCTCTAATAATCGCCCATTTACACTCAGTGCAACTACTAGACATATGATCAGTATGCTACGTACAGAATAAAGGGCTGCTACAGCTCTGGCGCACAGAAACTCGTGCTGGGACAAACTTCAAAATGGATACCTCACCTACGCTAAGTTATCATGCCCACCATTACTTCTAAACTGATTATAAATCAATGGGCTCATGTGACTTCACAAAGGCAACTCTAAGTATCGCGTACCCTAGCTCACACAACAATCTCTGACAAAGTAACACACATCGTAAATTATATGAATAAAATTTCAAAGCATCTCATACCATTGTGCTGAGGTAGACGACAAAACCAAGTGCCACTACTTCAATCACCATTCACCAAAACCAACTCTCTCACAAAATCTAGTGTTTAACATGGACAAACGCTTCTTTACTCAGCGTATTGTGATGGAATGCGAAACGACTACTTCCTGGCATCAAATGGTACAACCAACCAAGCTCAAGGGTTGCAGTACGCCCGAAGGACTGAGAGGTCTGGTTTGAGACAGAATGGTGACTCACGCTGATGCACGCAGAGAAACACCGGCAAGTGTCTCGCTGACTTTATTGCATCGGAGGTACACAGTGACATTCCGCTGATCCCGGTGATGATGCTGCACAGTATGCGCGAGTGCGTGTGTCGGCGCCAATGACCATGCCAGAATCTGCTGCGTCAGCATCTGGCCGCTCAGCCTTGCATACATGGAGCTGCTATTCACGCAACTGCTAAGTGGCCACCACATGTGTTGGTTGCGACGGTAGCCCGGTACACAGCTGGCTGCTCCCTCAAGTGCCTGTGTCGAGCGCTGACGCCATCATTACAGTGAACTTTAGCAGCTCCGGTCATCCACCCAGGGCACCTCGGTCCGCAGACAGCTCTGCAGCCAGGAGGCCACTAGTTTGCACTCATGCACTGCCCTTATGGACGGCAGCTTGAAATTCGCCCGACATTGTCACCCAGAGGGCGGAGGCTAGCAGTCCTCTTGCTCCTCGTGCCGATGCAGCTCCTAAGTGCACCTGTGGCGCATCCATGCAGCAGAGGCTAGTGGTAATTTCAATAACCACTTGGCCATGGATATCTATTACCAGAAGGTCGTTGTGGTTGGCCTGCAACATAAACAGTCATTATTCTATCAAGGTTTAGAAATGGACATAATTGCGACGTGACTCCTGATATGAGCCTCCAGGCATCTTCTATCAACTCCTCAGACGCAGTTCCTCTGGAGGGGACAAGTGGTGTGCCCATTTATAATTACAACGTCTGCTTTCCTAAGTCCGTTTCAGCTCCTACACAGATATCACTAGGCACTGTTTCAGCTGCGGTGTATTGGTTCCTCACAGCATGTCAGTGCCCTGAGCTGCCCTGATTATTTCACACCTCTATACAGTGCCTGCGGGACTGTGCCTTCTCGCCTGTGATTGGTGTCGTAGACCTGCCTCGCCAGGTACCCGTGGTCTAGGGGTAGCATCTTTGATTCATAATCAAAACGTCTTCGGTCCCGGTTTCGATCCCCGCCACTGCCTAAATTTTGATAAATAATCAGCATTGATGGCCGAAGACTTACGGCATAAGAAGTCAGCCTCATTCTGCCAAAGGCCTTGTCAAAGAGGGCGGAGGAGTGGATAGAGGTTCAGGGCACTCTCTCGTCCTAGGAGTGGGAAATTGCCCCTAAAGGCGGAAGAATCAGCAATGATCAACGGCATGAGGATGCAGAAGGCAATGGAAAGCACTGCATTAAAGACACGTAACGTGTATCCACAGGACAAGTGGCCTGTAATTAAGAAGTGTCATGATTATCTCTCCAGTGGCAAAAGATTCCGGAATAGTCCCCCATTCGGAACTCCGGGAGGGGACAGCCAAGGGGGAGGTTACCATGAGAAAAAGATTGAATAATCTACGAAAGGATAACGTTCTACGAGTCGGGGCGTGGAATTTCAGAAGCTTGAACGTGGTAGGGAAACTAGAAAATCTGAAAAGGGAAATGCAACGGCTCAATCTAGATTTAGTAGGGGTCAGTGAAGTGAAGTGGAAGGAAGAAAAGGATTTCTGGTCAGATGAATATCGGGTAATATCAACAGCAGCAGAAAATGGTATAACAGGTATGAATCAGAAGAGGAGGAGGTATACTTGGAAAAGGCCGGGAGATACGGGAAGATTTCAATTAGATTACATCATGGTCAGACAGAGATTCCGAAATCAGATACTGGATTGTAAGGCGTACCCAGGAGCTGATATAGACTCAGATCACAATATAGTAGTGATGAAGAGTAGGTTGAAGTTCAAGACATTAGTCAGGAAGAATCAATACGCAAAGAAGTGGGATACGGAAGTACTAAGGAATGACGAGATACGTTTGAAGTTCTCTAACGCTATAGATACAGCAATAAGGAATAGTGCACTAGGCAGTACAGTTGAAGAGGAATTGACATCTCTAAAAAGGGCCATCACAGAAGTTGGGAAGGAAAACATAGGTACAAAGAAGGTAGCTGCGAAGAAACCATTGGTAACAGAAGAAATACTTCACTTGGCTGATGAAAGGAGGAAGTACAAACATGTTCCGGGAAAATCAGGAATACAGAAATACAAGTCGCTGAGGAATGAAATAAATAGGAAGTGCAGGGAAGCTAAGACGAAATAGCTGCAGGAAAAATGTGAAGACATCGAAAAAGATATGATTGTCGGAAGGAAAGACTCAGCATATAGGAAAGTCAAAACAACCTTTGGTGACATTAAAAGCAAAGATGGTAACATTAAGAATGCTACAGGAATTCCACTGTTAAATGCAGAGGAGAGAGCAGATAGGTGGAAAGAATACATTGAAAACCTCTATGAGGGTGAAGATTTGTCTGATGTGATAGAAGAAGAAACAGGAGTCGATTTAGAAGAGATGGGGGATCCAGTATTAGAATCGGAATTTAAAAGAGCTTTGGAGGACTTACGGTCAAATTAGGCAGAAGGGATAGATAACATTCCATCAGAATTTCTAAAATCATTGGGGGAAGTGGCAACAAAACGACTATTCACGTTGGTGTGTAGAATATATGAGTCTGGCGATATACCATCTGACTTTCGGAAAAGCATCATCCACACAATTCCGAAGACGGCAAGAGCTGACAAGTGCGAGAATTAATGCACAATCAGCTTAACAGCTCATGCATCGAAGCTGCTTACAGGAATAATATACAGAAGAATGTAAAAGAAGATTGAGAATGCGCTAGGTGACGATCAATCTGGCTTTAGGAAAAGTAAAGGGACGAGAGAGGCAATTCTGACGTTAGGCTAATAATGGAAGCAAGGCTAAAGAAAAATCAAGACACTTTCATAGGATTTGTCGACCTGGAAAAAGCGTTCGACAATATAAAATGGTGCAAGCTGTTCGAGATTCTGAAAAAAGTAGGGGTAAGCTATAGGGAAAGACGGGTCATATACAATACGTACAACAACCAAGAGGGAATAATAAGAGTGGACGATCACGAACGAAGTGTTCGTATTAAGAAGGGTGTAAGACAAGGCTGTAGCCTTTGGCCCCTACTCTTCAATCTGTACATCGAGGAAGCAATGATGGAAATAAAAGAAAGGTTCAGGAGTGGAATTAAAATACAAGGTGAAAGGATATCAATGATACGATTCGCTGATGGCATTGCTATACTGAGTGAAAGTGAAGAGGCCGGCCGCGGTGGTCTAGCGGTTCTGGCGCTGCAGTCCGGAACCGCGGAACTGCTACGGTCGCAGGTTCGAATCCTGCCTCGGGCATGGGTGTGTGTGATGTCCTTAGGCTAGTTAGGTTTAAGTAGTTCTAAGTTCTACGGGACTTATGACCTAAGATGTTGAGTCCCATAGTGCTCAGAGCCATTTGAACCATATTTTTTTTAAAGTGAAGAAGAAGTAAATGATCTGCTGAACCGAATGAACAGTCTAATGAGTACACAGTATGGTTTGAGAGTAAATCGGAGAAAGACGAAGGTAATGAGAAGTAGTAGAAATGAGAACAGCGAGAAACTTAACATCAGGATTGATGGTCACGAAGTCAATGAAGTTCAGGAATTCTGCTACCTAGGCAGTGAAATAATCAATGACGGACGGAGCAAGGAGGACATCAAAAGCATTCTCGTTATAGCAAAAAAGGCATTTCTGGCCAAGAGAAGTCTACTAATATCAAATACCGGCCTTAATTTGAGGAAGAAATTTGTGAGGATGTACGTCTGGAGTACATCATAGTATGGTAGTGAAACATGGACTGTGGGAAAACCGGAACAGAAGAGAATCGAATGATTTGAGATGAGGTGCTATAGACGAATGTTTAAAATTAGGTGGACTGATAAGGTAAGGAATGAGGAGGGTCTACGCAGAATCGGAGAGGAAAGGAATATGTGGAAAACACTGATAAGGAGAAGGGACAGGATGATACGACATCTGCTAAGACATGAGGGAATGACTTCCATGGTAGTAGAGGGAGCTGTAGAGGGAAAAAACTGTAGGGGAAGACAGAGATTGGAATGCGTCAAGCAAATAATTGAGGACGTAGGTTGCAAGTGCTACTCTGAGATGAAGAGGTTAGCACAGGAAAGGAATTCGTGGCGGGCCGCATCAAACCAGTCAGTAGACTGATGACCAAAAAAAAAAAAAAAAAAAAAAAGACCTGCCTCGCAGAATCGTTTGCTAAATATCAACATAGTCCACACCTTCGATCCGATGTGGCAGTTGGTCCCTTAACTACTACTACTGCCCAGCCATAGCTGCTCCAAATTTGCAACAATTCCCCAGATTGGTGCTTTTACTTATTTGTGGCGCAGAAGTGTAATAATAAATTAACTTTTTATTATAACAAACACCTGGGCACTGAACATATTGCTCTAAAGTAGTTGGGTGTTCCTTAACTTACATGCAACTGATAATGATGTTGATAGGCAGCAGGGTGCTCAGGGCAGTTGCCTAATTTCTGCATTCCTTGAATGATGTGAAAATTCTGATTTGAAATAAAACACAGGCATGGTGTCTGTTTTCCCCATACTGCCTTGGAGATACGAAAACATCTGCAAAATATAGCACTTCTGCGGAGCATCTGCGGTGCACGCACTGGGTGCGGGTAGGTGGGTGCCTTATGCCCTTTGCAGGAGCGTATGGCACATGGGGTGGAACTGCTTGTGGTTGCATGCTAATACTAATGTCAGCAAAATATGAAATGATATGAACTGCAGTCGACTTTCCCTCCCACTAAAGCATGAATTTAGGACTGTGTTTCATACTCCACTGGCTGCAGAGTCATTTGGAGTGGGCATGCGTCATGCAAATTTCTGGAGTGCGGGGGATGGGGTTCCCCAGAAAGTCTTCCCTTCCCCTCTTTGGCCTAGGCATGCGGTTATTGGACACAAAGAAGTGCTGATGCTGACATCAGCAAAATCTGGCATGCACAACTGCACGAGATTTCCCAGAATGACCTCTCTGTCAGGGTTAAGGTTATCTTCTTGCCCTACCACTTCTCCCCACACGAAGTGGGAAATCAGGTTTCAGTTCATGATCTGGTACAAATTTTCACTGTCGTCATTCCCTTCTGCGATAAACGACTGGACTCCAGACTTGGATATGTCACTCAGTAGAAGCAAGTGCCGTCCCAGGGAGGGTAAGTTCATTGCCCTACCACCGCCAACATTCTACTAAAAAAACTAAAAACTAAAGTACGTCCGAACAGACCTCGGTAGCCCAAATGACACCAACCGACCGCCGTATCACCCTCAGACCATAGGCGTCATTGGATTTGGATACAGCGGGCAACGTGGTCAGCTCACTGCTCTCCCGGGCCTTGTTAGTTTTCATGACTAGAGCAGGGGTTTCTCGTTCAAGTAGCTCCTCAATTGGCCTCACAAGGCTTAAGTGCACCTCAATTGCCAACAGCGGTTTCCCATCCAAGTGTTAGCCAAGCCCAGCAGCGGTTGATCTAACAGGAACCAGTGTTACCACTGCGGCAGAGCTATAGGCACCCACGTAGCTACTATCTCAGTATTACCATACAATACACCACACGTTATACATTACGAAATAATAACTCGGCAAACAGTAACTGGGACCATTTTTAAAGTTTCATTCCCGTTTACATCTACATTTTTTGAATGACGATGTGCTACTTTCACGTGCTACATGAATGTCCGGTGGGAATGGGCTCCAGGTTTACTGGCGTGGCTTAAAAACGAGAACCCCTACACACCCACCATCGTGGCTTGCAATCCTGACCGTTGCATAGAAATCAAATTCCAAATTCTTCTCCTTTTCTCCTACCGAAGGCTAAATTCTCCTTGGCTCACTGTTGATAACAGAGGAGGTGGCCAATCACGAGTAAAATTTTAGACAGAATGGGAACGCACAACTTTGTTCAAATAAGACCACAGCCTTTGTTACATAGATGATCCAAATAATTATGACGACCTCCTTAATGGCATGTTGAGTCGTCTTTGAAGCGAAATACAACCAAGATTCAGCGTGGCTTGGATTCGTCAAGACATTGATAATTTTTCATATATATGTGGGACCACGTAACTATGCTCAAGTCCCGCAGTTTTAGTGAATTACGTGCAGGTACTTTGAGGCGTAAACTAGATGCCCGATAGCGTTACACATGTTTTCCATCGGTTCATATCAGATGAATCTGGTAGGGAAGACAGCAAATAGGACACATGCTGTATAAAATGTTATATTCGAATTAGTCTGTACTACTACGTGCTGAAAGATTTACTTTTCCCCCTGTAATATGTTTGATTACCTTTCTTGCCACGTTGTTCGTTGTAAGCATGTGAACAGCAGTACTTATTTTTAAAATAGCACCGTATATTTTTTATTCGACAATAGACTCTTTTCCTCAGAAGATTAGAACCGTAGCACGTAACTGACTGATACTTCTGCACTAGCACCCAACGCGGGTACATGAAGTAACACAACTCATCCAGTTGAAATTGATGGTAAAAAAAATGCAAACACAAAGAAAATGCACACGAATCACAAAGTCAACAGTTTTCACTCGAAGAGTTGTGTGAAATGATTGTAAACCAATGAACATACAAAAAATGATACTCATGACTGAGTCAACAGTGTATTTTATCCTTGTGTCTTAATTCTGTTTACTATCAGCTCCAGCAAGTAGACGATTCTGGTAACTCGGGCACATGCACTGTGTACTGGTGCAGTATAGACAGTCAATTTCGTGTTACGTTTTTAATGTAAAGTTGCGTGAATGGTACACTGTGATACGATTTACAGTAATGATATATCATAAGTTATGTTTGTGGTTAAGTTTAAAGCACTCTTACTATTAGATTTGCATCCTTATTTTTATTCACATAACATTAGCTGTAAGACATTCTTTTTAACGTACTTTTACATTCCTTCCGAATTCAGTTTTTATATTTGTTCACAACTGAAGATTAACTCGTTTATTAACGACAGTAACCTTCTTTTCCATATTGCTGGAATAATGCAATAGGCAGTAGAGTAGAAGAGGAATAGACAGCCGGCCGGGGTGGCAGAGAGGTTCTATGCATTACAGTCTGGACCCACGCGACCGCTGCGGTCGCAGGTTCGAATTCGGCCTCGGGCATGGATGTGTGTGATGTATTTAGGTTACCTAGGTTTAAGTAGTTCTAAGTTCTAGGGAACTGATGACATCAGAAGTTAAGTCCCATAGTGCTCAGACCCATTTGAACCATTTGAGGTATTGACATCTCTAAAAAGAGCACTTATAGAAGTTGAAAAAAAACACTGGTTAAAAGAAGGTAACTGCGAAGAAACCGTGGGTATCAAAAGAGATACTTCGGTTGATCGATGAAAGAAGGAAGTACAAAATGTTCACGGACATTCAGAAGTACGAGTCGCTGAGGAATGAAATAAATAGGGAGTTCAAGGAAGCTATGACGAAAAAGCTGCACGAAAAATCTGAAGACATCCAAAAAGAAATAATGGTCGGAAAGACCGTCTCGGCATATAGGAAAGTCAAGACGACCTTCGGTGAAATGGAAAGTAAGGATGGTAACACTGGGAATGCAACGGGAACTAGACTGCTAAATGCAGAGGAGAGAGCAGATAGGTGAAAAGAGTCACTGAAGGCTTCCATAAGGGGGAAGATTTGTCTCACGTAATAGAGCAAGAAACAGGGGGCCATTTTGAAGAGATAGGGGATCCAGTATTAGAATCAGAATTTAAGAGAACTTTGGAGGGCTTAAGATCAAATACCGCAGATGGAACACATAACATTCCGTCAGAATTTTTAAAATCACTGGGGGAAGTGGCAACAAAACGACAAGTCACGTAGGTGTGTAAGACGTACTATCTGACTTTCGGAAAATTATCATTCACACAATTCTGAAAACTGTAATAGTTGACAAGTATGAGAATTATCGGACAATCAGCTTAACAGCTCATGCATCGAAATTACTTACAAGAATAATATACACAAGAATGAAAAAGAAACTTGAGGATGAGTTAGATGACGGTCAGTTTGGCTTTAGGAAAGGTAAAGGCACGAGAGAGGAAATTCTGACGTTGTGGGTGACAATGGAAGCAAGACTAAAGAAAAATCAAAACGTGTTCATAGGATGAGCGGAGCTGGAAAAAAGTTCGACAATGTAATATGGTGCAAGATGTTCGAAATCCTGAGAAAAATAGGGGTATGCCATAGGAAGAGAGGGGTCTACATCTACATCTACATCTACATGATTACTCTGCAATTCACATTTAAGTGCTTGGCAGAGGGTTCATCGAACCACAATCATACTATCTCCCTACCATTCCACTCCCGAACAGCGCGCGGGAAAAACGAACACCTAAACCTTTCTGTTCGAGCTCTGATTTCTCTTATTTTATTTTGATGATCATTCCTACCGATGTAGGTTGGGCTCAACAAAATATTTTCGCTTTCGGAAGAGATAGTTGGTGATTGAAATTTCGTAAATAGATCTCTCTGCGACGAAAAACGTCTTCGCTTTAAGGGCTTCCATCCCAACTCGCGTATCATATCTGCCACACTCTCTCCCCTATTACGTGATAATACAAAACGAGTTTCCCTTTTTTCACCCTTTCGATGTCCTCCGTCAATCCCACCTGGTAAGGATCCCACACCGCGCAGCATAATCTAACAAAGGACGAACGAGTATAGTGTAAGCTGTCTCTTTAGTGGACTTCTTGCATCTTCTAAGTGTCCTGCTAATGAAACGTAACCTTTGACTCGCCTTCCCCACAATATTATCTATGTGGTCTTTCCAACTGAAGATGTTCGTAATTTTAACACCCAGGTACTTAGTTGAATTGACAGCCTTGAGAATTGTACTATTTATCGCGTAATCGAATTCCAACGGATTTCTTTTGGAGCTCATGTGGATCACCTCACTCTTTTCGTCATTTAGCGTCAACTGCCACCTGCCACACCATACAGCAATCTTTTCTAAATCGCTTTGCAACTGATACTGGTCTTCGGATGACTTTACTAGACGGTACATTACAGCATCATCTGCGAACAACCTAAGAGAACTGCTCAGATTGTCACTCAGGTCATTTATATAGATCAGGAACAGCAGAGGTCCCAGGACGCTTCCCTGGGAAACACCTGATATCACTTCAATTTTACTCAATGATTTGCTGTCTATTAATACGAACTGCGACCTTCCTGACAGGAAATCACGAATCCAGTCGCACGACTGAGACGATACCCCATAGGCCCGCAGCTTGATAAGAAGTCGCTTGTGAGGAACGGTGTCAAAAGCTTTCCGGAAATCTAGAAATACGGAATCAACTTGAGATCCCCTGTCGATAGCGGCCATTACTTCGTGCGAATAAAGAGCTAGCTCCGTTGCACAAGAACGATCTTTTCTGAAACAATGCTGATTACGTATCAATAGATCGTTCCCTTCGAGGTGATTCATAATGTTTGAATACAGTATATGCTCCAAAACCCAACTGCAAACCGACGTCAATGATATAGGTCTGTAGCTCGATGGATTACTCCTACTACCCTTCTTAAACACTGGTGCGACCTGCGCAATTTTCCAATCTGTAGGTACAGATCTATCGGTGAGCGAGCGGTTGTATATGATTGCTACGTAGGGAACTATTGTATCAGCGTAATCTGAAAGGAACCTAATCGGTATACAATCTGGACCCGAAGACTTGCCCGTATCAAGCGATTTGAGTAGCTTCGTAACCCCTAAGGTATCTACTTTTAAGAAACTCATGCTAGCAGCTGTTCGTGTTTCAAATTCTGGAATATTCCATTCGCCTTCCCTGGTGAAGGAATTTCGGAAAAGTGAGTTCAATAACTCCGCTTTAGCGGCAAAGTCGTCGGTAACAGTTGAAACGTCCCCTTTGAGCAATTTATATATGACTGTGCTTAAGCTGACACACAATATTTTTAGCGCAACGCAATCTGACTTTCAAAATTCCCTACTAAAGAATGGCCCTGACAAACATTAAACTATACCTTTCACAAATCACTTACCTCACAAAAATCGTCGCAGCTCAAGCTACTGCAATACAGCGAGCGCCACTACTGCCAGCTAAATAAAAGATTCAAACTATGGAAGGCACTAACTACTGATAGGGATAGTTAGCAAATGAAAGATATTAATAGAGAACAAACAATGTATTTACCTTGATATCATCATATATAAATATAGCAGTTCATGACAAATTACAAAACTCCGCCATCTCTCTCCCCGCAGCCACCACTGCTGGCGGCTCACCTCCAACTGCGCAACGCTACGCGCTGTTCACATCCAGCTGCCGCTGCCCAACACTACAATGGCAGACAACAATGCAAACTAGCCACAGACTGCACACAGCACAGCCAGTGATTTTCATATTGAGCGCTACGTAACGTTGCCAATAAGAAAACATAAACAGCCTACTTACATAGAGAAAACATAAACAGCCTACTTACATAGCCCCCACGCTCCCCACAAAAAATTTTACAAATTTTTTTTTGGGCAGTGGCCAATAATGATTTGATAAAATTTTTCATAATTACTATAACAAAGAAATCAAATGCACACACTTATTGATACAATGTTGGTCAGAAGCTAAAAATTTCTCACAGTCCATAAAGACAGTCCTTATCGTACATAACAGTAGAATAGCAGTGTTTTTCTCAAAGTCTGAGCAGTAAAAGAAAAGGCACACGGAAGTAGTGGATTTCCATGCAGTCTTGAAGAAGTAGTGTTGTCCTTCCAACGGAAAGACAGTGCTGACTCTTGACATGCTGACAGGTAATGGGCCACAATGGAGCAAACCCACAGCAGAGTCATTCGAAGTTTTGAAGAATATTGGTAGGTAGGTCATCACAGAGCAGACCCACTGTAGTCCTGGTAGAGATTACGGTATTGGTGGGCCACCAGAGGTGCAGACCCACTGTAGTCCTGGTAGAGATGACCAGCAGCCATCTGTTGTGATTGGGCAGGTGCACAATCACCAGTGAAGAGTCTTGCAGTTAATATAGCAAGTCCATAACCACCACTTGTGCACTCACAAAGTTTTTGAAATTGTCCTTAGAACCAGCAATGCTGTTATCCAGTCCCTTGCTGAGTTATTAACACATGTGCAAACACTAACAGTCCCTACTTCTCACATATTGTCCATATACTATGACCAACAGAAACGTGTGCAGTGAAGTGTAACTTACAAGTTAATAATATCATGAACTGGTGACAATTACAATTTTATAACATAAGAATACAATTACAAAGGTACAAAATACATCATTAAAAACATAATAATACAGATAACATTTGTAGTAATATGGGCTTTACAAAAGAATCGAAATAACATATACATCAGTGTTACAGGAATTATGACATGAGTACATACATAAAAGATCACAATAACTTTTGAAACATCAACTTCACACATGAGCATTAAACAGAACAGAATTAATAATGTCTGAACATCTTTACAAAGTAAATAACATATTATTAATGCCAATTACATTCGAGGATAACAGTATTCCCCATCATAGTGAATGTAGCTTAATATTAAAAGAAGAAAAAATTCTATGAAACTACACAGAGACAGGAAGAAAACAAATACACAAGGGTACACACACACATAGTGGGATAACACCAATAGGAAAGGACAGGGTTCGTTTTCAGTGTAACATTTGGTACTGCAGTCCAACCCAAAACTTCATATATCTTTCCTCTTATTTCATTCTTTGTTTCCACAAAAAAAATTCTAACTAAGCATGCTTTCTGTGTTTATATGTTCACACATCTCTTACCTCATTTTTATTTTCCATTATCTTACCTCATCATTTATTTCCAAGAAAATCCTACCTAAAATACTTTTTTTTTTTTTTGGCCAAACCATTTTCTTATAGCGTTTAAATGCATTTCTTCCAATTCATCATAGTTAGTTTCTTATATAGTCTACCCCTCTTAAGCTAACTTAAATCTACTGAGCTCAGATGCTAAACTAAGGGACGAGGCAATGCAGCATCACATAACAATTAACACAAACAGCAATGAGAAAAAAAATGGAAATTTGCAAAGCAAGCTACAGTAAATCTAAATTAACAAGCAATGCAACATTACAACTAATATGAGCCAATGCGCAGTAAACAAAAAATTAAATCTGGCTTAGCAGAGTAACACAAATTAAAATTCAGTAACACGATGCCTGGCAAACAGCAGTAACTTATACCTAAACATGACATAGCTCAAGCAGAAAAAATAGTACACTAAAGATAACAATGCAGATAAGGGAAATGTATAATCACATCTTAATGTCTATGTAATGAAAGTGGTGCACCACAACAACTGATTGTAAAAAGAAATATTACCATGTACTTGAAAAGAAAATTATGTGTTACTGTTACTAGTTCCTTCTTATTGTTCTTTCCTTTCCAAGTGCTCCTTTTTTAAAGAATGTGGATCATAAAATAATTATTTAATAGATCTGTTGACAGAAAGTGTTCACATTAGCAAATGCATTTCATTTTATAAAAGCAATGCTGCAACACAGCTGGAAACCAGATATCAAATGAAATAAGCAATTACGCAAACCAAAGCATAAAAACATCATTCAATAGCTATGTGGCATTTCGTAAGTCAGTAGCTCTCAATTCTCGTAGAAAGACGCTTGTCATAATCAGGTGTGCAGATGTAAAAATATTTCTCGTCATTTCATTAGGCATTTCAGTAAATATCAGAAAGTACGATATGTTTCCAAGTAATTAGCGTGTCGGATTTGCGATGCTTTCTCTAAAGGAATGACAATGGCCAGGATAATGGCCTCCTTTTTTTTTTTTCTTCCTGTGCTCTGAAAGGCACGCGCTAATGGCTTTTTCTCCAGGCGTCTGACACAGCTGGGTGCCCGCGACGCATTACGTGCAGGTGGTCACTTAACTTTCGTACGGAAATATTTACGACAACAGTTTCTGCTACCGTGGCAGTCTCATATAAAAATATTACACAGGTCAAGAATTAGCGTTGCAAATCTGTAGAAACAAAATCCTATAAATATAAGTGTCCAAAAAAAATATTGGTCAGCATTGTGATACAGTCACACATTTCATAACTCTTAAAGTACGTTTCTTGGTTTCCAACATCCTTTTCATAAATCAGAGTCCCTAAACACTACTCATTATTCCTTACCTTATTACACATATACGTATCCATCGACACTCGTCAATATTTCGTGATTATAAATATGAAGCATAATCAAATAACTCATATAGCCTCAGCCTATTAATCATAAACATACCTCAGCAGCATAATACACATCGTCGTCGTAAAAATAACATCATAACACCTCAGTCAAATCTCAAAATCGTCGTAGCTTCCTCCAATAATTAAAAAAAATTCTCTGCTCATGTCAAAAGTGTCATCTGCCTCAAAAGTACTTTAAAAATCATGATCTCATACCAAATACATCATTCAAAGCTCTCATAGTATCACAATGGTTCCGAAAAAATATGAGCATTTCACAAAGTACAGACTAAATACAATTTCATAAGTGTGAAGTTATCCAACTGTGTATTGCGTAAACATGTGTCACTGATGTAGTAAAAAATGTTTATCTCTCAGTTAAATGATCAGATAGCTGTGTAATTTGTGTGTTAGAGAAATATGGTACCGATGTGTAAAGTTGTACAGGCAAATACCATATTAGCTAGGGTTCCTTGTGGTTGCCACACACATGGTACACAAAGTAAGCGTGTACCCCCCTGAGGATAAATGTAATTATAATCCCAGGTGTTACAAATTACAGCAATGGAATGAAATGTATCACGGAAAACTTTCTTTGCAATTAAAAAAATTTTAAAAAATAAGTGTTTTAAGTATAAGATTGATCACTCAAATGCGTGTACTGTAGCGCTAAACTGTGCATCTTGTCGCAACATAATCTCTGTGGAAGTGTCGTAATTATCGTCCTCCGAAAGCTAAGTTCTGCAGAAGTCAATGTACTTACCTCATGATAAACAAAAGTGAAATGCTTTGTGTATAGATATCGTAGTTATTACGCTTATTGCTGTGATGAGGAAAGTACTGTGCTGTAACGTATTGTTGTGCTACGGAAAAGGCAGTCTCATTGTAGCTATACCACAAAAGTTACTACTAAAACCTGTTTTACTTTCCAGAATAATTCAGAAAAACTGTGCAGATATAAAACAGATGTAGCGCAAAAGCAACATTGTAAATTGTCACTCATTAGTAGCGTCGTGATAAAATCGTGTATCTGTCACATAAACTAATCACTCTGTCGTCTGGTATCTCACAGAAAGTACTTTAAACCCAGAATGTATTTTCAAGTAAACCAAAATGTTGCATTAAAATCTCATTAGCAGTACCAGTATGTGTCCTAAGTATGTAAGCCTGATAGTCGTTACGTAATCGTGCAACTAACAAGCAAGAATGTACAACTAACAACACTGTGTCGTCTGTTCATTATAACAATGCATTCGTAATTTCTGTTTAAATAAGTTCTCTTGGTTCTTGTCTGGATATTTCACTTCAAACATTGTTACATGTTAACAGATTCTAAATCTGACAAAGCATACTAGAAATGTGAAGTGAAAAGTTTTATGGCAAAGACAAAGTTAAAAAGCAGATTATCTTTCAATAAACGGTTTTACATGTGAAATGTGGTGTAAACCTTTACTCTTCCTAGTACGCAGAGTTTCAACTTCAACGCAATTATCATGTGGTATACGTCGGATTCTGTAAGGTCCATTGTAAACTAGAAAGAATTTGTGACTCAAGTGTTTCTTCTTATGTGACAATGAATGAGCTTTAATGAGAACTTTCTGACCAATATATAATTTCTTTGCATTTGCTTTACCGTGTAGTTCTCTCCTTTTGTCTGCTGCAGATTTTATATTTTTAAGAGCCAAATCAATTATGTCTTTGTGTCGAAGTTTACGTGTATTCGGGAAAGGTACAAGCTCTCTGATTCTGTTCGGTGGTTCTTCATTCTTTAGTACAAGAGTAGGTGGTAAAGCAGTGGAATCATGAGGCATTTCATTCAGCACATTTTGAAATAAGTGTAAATATCTGTCCCAATGCTGATGCTTTCTGTGACAATAAAGCCTGCAAAGCTTATTGATTTCTTTCATAACCCGTTCGGAGGGGTTACAATGTGGTGAGTACAATGAAATAAAAACAGGTTTGATTTTATGGTTGCGAAGCATGCGTGACCAAACAGCAGATCTAAATTGCGGTCCGTTATCTGAAATGACTTTAGCAACGTGGCCAACTTCACGTAAGAAATTTTTAACAAAGGCGTTGGATACAGACCGTCCAGTGGCTTTACGTAACGGAGTGAAAGAAACAAATTTTGAAGTAAGTTCAACAGCGACTAGAACGTACGAAAATCCATTGGATGTTCTGACAAGCGGTCCCAAGAGATCAACAGCAGCAAATTCTTTTAATTTAGAAGGAATAATAGGAAACAACGGAGCACGATGTGAGACAGTAGATGGTTTCGCCTTTTGACAAAGTTTACAAATAGACAAGACTCTTCGAATTCTTTTTTCCATATTGTTAAAATAACAAGTCGTTCGAAGAATATGATAACATTTTCGTGGACCAAAATGTGCGTAGCTGAAATGAATGTACCAAATGAGCTTATTAACAAAATCGTCAGGAATGCAAAGTACCCATAGCTTGTCATCAACAGTGCAGCGTTTGAACAGTATGTTGTTTCTAACCAGATAATAATGCCGAATCTGTGTGTGTGTCTTTTCATGCCATTTGCTCTTGATGTCTTTCCAAATCGGATCTTTATCTTGTTCATGAGCAATGTCCTTTAAAGATGTGGTGATGAAGTTTTCAAAGGCGACTTTCTGAATGTAAAGAATACTGAAATTTTTCTCGAGGTTGCCTTCTGTGTTACTTTTCTCAAGCCCAGCCGGTGCGCGTGACAGTGCGTCCGCAATAATGTTCTCCTTGCCGGGAATGTACACTATTGTGAAGCGGAATTCTTGCAGAAACAATGCCCAACGTTTTAACCTGTCATGATTTAATTTTGAAGACATAATAAATTGTAATGCACGATGATCACTGTATACTTTTACGTGCTTACCAGAAAGAAAGAAACGGAATTTGTTAAATGCCCAAACGATAGCTAAAGCTTCTAATTCAGTAACGGAATAATTTTTTTCCGATTTTGTTAGCACACGGCTAGGAAAAGCAATGGTTTTCTGAATGGTAGTGCCATTTTCTATGCCTTCTTGAAATAAATGGGCACCAAGACCGACTTTAGAAGAATCCGTGCTAAGGCAGAAATCTTGTGACAGATCTGGATGAGCTAAGATTGGCGCGTGAAGTAACGCTTCTTTCAAAGAATTGAATTCCAACTGTGCTTGTTCGTCCCAGTTCCAAATAGTATTTTTTCCAGTGAGAGAACAAAGTTTTGGTGTAACAAGAATTTGCATATTCAGAAAACGACGGTAAAAATTTACGAGACCTAGAAAACTGCGGACTTGTCTTTTTGTGGATGGAACTGGAATGGCTCTGATTGCTTCTAACTTTTCAGGATCCGGTTGAATCCCTTCAGAAGAAATAATATGTCCCAAAAACTTCACCTTTGTCCTACCGAATTCAGACTTTTCCAAGTTAACTGTAATTCCAGATTCTGCAAAAATACGTAACAAACTGTTGAGGATGCGATTATGTTGTTCCCATGAAGCTTCTGCTATCAGAATATCGTCCACATATAAGGTGATGTGACGTTTTAAGAACTCAGGTAATATGGAATTTAACCCACGAATGAATGCTGCCGAAGAAATGTTCAAACCAAAAGGAAGTTTCCGAAACTGATAACAAACGCCGAAACAAGGAAAGCTGTGTATTTTCTACATTCTGGATGAAGTTCGATCTGATAAAAGCTGGATCTGAGATCAATGGAAGACAACAATTTTACACCATTAAAATTTTGAAGAAGTTCTTCTAACGTTTGCGGCCTGTCTGTTTCAGGAATAATGATCGTATTGATTTGTCTCGAATCTAAGACAAGCCTGATCGATCCATTTTTCTTCTCAACAACATGTAATGGATTGTTGTATGAGCTTACTGCAGGCTCAATAATGCCCTCGTCAAGCATAGATTGTATTTCTGTTCTAACACGGTCCCTATAATGTGCTGGAATTACATATGGTCTAACACAAAATTTAGTATGCTCACGAACACGAAATTGGTATTGAAATCCCTTGATTGTTCCTGTTTTGTGAGTAAAAACTGTGGAATGTGCTTGTAAAATCTCAAAAAGGTCCTGCCTATCAGTGTCATTACAATTCTCAGTTGTTTGAATTTTATTCTGAATTAACTTATTAGTGTCAAATGCGCCGTCGATATCATCCCTGTCAGTACTTGCAGAGTGATTGTTAGTGTCTAGTTCCGTAGAAAAGTCCGAACTGTTGTCTAACAGAAGGTAAAGCCGATTAATTTCCTCGTCATGGTTTGAGAGCCAATCTTCAAATTTCAAAGCTATTGACTTACCTTCTTTCTCTAAACTTATTTCAGCATCGTGAAAGTTTAAGATTGCTTTGTATTCATTCAAAAAGTCTACTCCCAATGTAATTTCCGTCGACAATAATGGAACAATGAGAAAGTTCATAGAGAAGCTGTGGCTTTGACAAAAGCATTCTAAGTTGGTTTGTTGGGGTACATCTACACTTTTTCCAAAGATTGCACCTTGTAATTTAATCTTACGTAACGGAAGTGTGGGGCAATCGTTCGATTTGTTGCATTTGCTAAAGGCTGTTTCACTGATTACTGAAATGGGACTGCCAGAGTCAAGTACTGCTGTAAATTTTACGTCATTTACAGTAATGTGAATCACAGGATATGCAATGTTGTTATGTTTTACATCGTGTTCATGGAGTAAGATGTCCCTAATGTCTTCCATTTTTACGTAATTACTAGCTACGGCAGATGCGTCGTTAGTGTCATAAGAACGTTTTGTGGCTGCCAGCGGTGTGAGTCATTGCCTATTGTCTCTTTGTTGGCGCGCGTCGTTATTGGGATTTGGAGACCTAACTTCTACAAATTCACCTCCTCGAGAGGGCCCTGCTCTGTTTGAATCCCGCCAGTTCTGATGCAATTGACGTCTGTCGTTATGATCATATCGTCTGTCGTCATTTCGGTAGAATCCGTAGTTTCTTCCTTGTCGGTCACGTGGTGGAGAATTTCTCCCTGAATCGTAACTCCGCGCTGAACTGTTGCGTCTGAAGTTATTCTGTCTCCCCTGGTAATAATTGTTTTGGTTCCCATATTGTCTGTTTCTGTGGTTATCTCTGTGATAGTCATTACCACGGAGAGGTGATCTTTCCCTGTAGTTATTACTACTCTGCCAACGGTTGTCATACGGGTGGTGTCTGTTTTGGTCACGATTTGCGTTGTAAGAATAGCCTTGTCGTGTCCAGTTATTGTTTCTGTCGTCACGGAATTGTGACGTATGTGACCTGTAGTGATTGTTTTCCTGTTTTCGCATCCGGCGACTGTGAGTTTCAATTTCTAATTCTTGTAAGAGTCCCTGAAATGCTTCAATGTCGTCTTTGCAACGTCCTGCCAAAATAATATGTCGTAAATGTTCAGGCAGTTTGATTAAGCAAATGCGGATGAGTTCTGAGGGGCTGTTTGGGTTTGAAAGATACTGATTCTTGTGCAATATGTCTTCAAAATATTTCACAAGACTGGAGAATTCAGATTGTTCGAAATGTTTCATCATTATGATACCATGTTTTATTCGGTCTTGTGTGGCTTGAGACCAATATGCTGAGAGGAAGGCATGGTAAAATTCTCCTTCACTGTGGCAATCGTGAATGACCGATCGCATTCTTGCAGCTGGTTCATTCTCTAAATAGCCACATGTAAATTCTAATCTGTGTTCTAATGACCAGTTGGGAGGAAAACAATGACAGAATTGATGGAGCCATGCTTGTGGATGAATGTCGTTGCCAGAATTCTTCAATGTTTTGAATTTACGTGTAGTAATGAACAGCTTATAGTCAAAATCGTCATGTCGGCGAGTCGCATGTCGGTCATTGTTACTTCGTTTCGGTGGTTCCATCTCAAAATCCAATGCGCCTTGCCAATTTCTTTCATAATTTCCGAAGTGTCCTGTGTTATTATTTTGTGTTTGTTCCGTATTTTTATGTCCCTCTTCCCGTATTGGAGCGCGAGTGTCCTCTGAAATACGTAATTCTTGTATTACCTGTGTCAGCTGATCTTGTACTTCCCGGATTTCTCTTTGGTGTTGTGTATTAATTTGATTCTGATTTTGATTGAATTTTCTTATTTGTTCATACTCTTCTGTGTCAGTGAAGGCTACGGGTCTTGTGTCATTCAGATCATCATCTACCTTTGTAGATAAGTTAGTGACCTGATCCGAAAGTTCGGCTACTTTCTCCGATAGTGTACTTATTTCCTCCATGTGTCTTTCTGAACCAATTTTCAAGGTATCTACTGTGTCCTTTAAGTTTTCCTGAGTTCTTGCAAATTGCGTAACCGAATCGGTAGATGCAACTGAGTCAATTTTAGCTTGCAAGGTCTCATGATTTTCATGAACAATAGTCTGCAGTTCTTTTATGGCTGCTTCGTGATTCTGTAATACATTTTCATGACGCGAAAAAATAGGTTGGAAATGCTCACAAATTTGTGTTTTTACGTCATTACAGACCTTTTGACATTTCGATTCGATGTTATGTAACTCAGTGGTTAAATCTTCACGTGTTTGTTCAAGTGTAGTGTCAAACTTTTTGAGATTTTGTTCCACTGTGTCTAACTTTTTGAGATTTTGTTCCACTGTGTCTAACTGTTGCTGTGTTTGTCTCTGGTGTTGTTCCATTGTGTCTAAATTTTCAAGCTTTTGTCCCATTTGTTGCATTAATTGTAATAACAATGCACTGGTGTCTGAAACAAGTTCCTCAGTGCTTTTCGGCAGTGAAGTTGCACCGGCAACATTCACATTTTGACAAGCAGAAAATGTGTCTTGACTCATTTGAGAAAACGGTGAGAACCCAAAACCTGAGTCTACAGTATTTGCAAAATTGTGTCCTGTCATTCCCGATTCCTGAGGCAAGCTGTTGCCGACCGATCGATCGATAATGCGTCCCTCTTCACTAATTGTTTCACTGTCCACGCCATTGTTTGCCGCCTGCTCCATTTCCCTATGAACAGTTACCAAATTACTACTTTGAATGTCTGTTAATTCATTACTCTGCGGCGCCATCACACTGCTTTCGTCTTCACTGTCATTTCTCAGTTTACTTTGGAGCCTAGTATTACGTTTGTCACACGCCATTATTGTCACAATATTTCACACGACAACACAGAAAAGCACAATTTGAAGAGATAAAATAAGAGAACACATTAACATAGCACTGAAAATAATATCTAGTTAATTGCAGCTGCGAAATACTTGGTGCAAATCTACATGCATGCCACAACTGTTTTACTGTACAACAATGAAAGACTGCAACTACAAAGGAGATTTTCTCTACAATTACGCGCTAGCAATAAACAAAATCTACACTAATTACACAAACTACGAGAAAAAATCAGAAGATTCCAGTGAGGTATCCTAGGCTAAGGGTCGACATATGAAACGTCCCCTTTGAGCAATTTATATATGACTGTGCTTAAACTGACACACAATATTTTTAGCGCAACGCAATCTGACTTTCAAAATTCCCTACTAAAGAATGGCCCTGACAAACATTAAACTATACCTTTCACAAATCACTTACCTCACAAAAATCTTCGCTGCTCAAGCTACTGCAATACAGCGAGCGCCACTACTGCCAGCTAAATAAAAGATTCAAACTATGGAAGGCACTAACTACTGATAGGGATAGTTAGCAAATGAAAGATATTAATAGAGAACAAACAATGTATTTACCTTGATATCATCATATATAAATATAGCAGTTCATGACAAATTACAAAACTCCGCCATCTCTCTCCCCACATCCACCACTGCTGGCGGCTCACCTCCAACTGCGCAACGCTACGCGCTGTTCACATCCAGCTGCCGCTGCCCAACACTACAATGGCAGACAACAATGCAAACTAGCCACAGACTGCACACAGCACAGCCAGTGATTTTCATATTGAGCGCTACGTAACGTTGCCAATAAGAAAACATAAACAGCCTACTTACATAGAGAAAACATAAACAGCCTACTTACACAGTACCATCGGCACTGCGCAGCGTAGGTATTGACTGCGTCTTGCCGCTTGCGTACTTTACATACGACCAGAATTTCTTCAGATTTTCTACCAAATTTCGAGACAATGTTTCGTTGTGGAAACTATTAAAGGCATCTCGCATTGAAGTCCTCGCCTAATTTCTCGCGTCTGTAAATTTTAGCCACTCTTCGGGATTTCGCGTTCTTCTGAACTTCGCATGCTTTTTCCGTTGCCTCTGCAACAGAGTTTGGACCTGTTTTGTGTACCACGGGGGATCAGTTCCATCTCTTACCAATTTATGAGATATGAATCTCTTAATTGCTGTTGCTACTATATACTTGAATTTGAGCCACATCTCGTCTACATTTGCATAGTCAGTTCGGAAGGAATGGAGATTGTCTCTTAGGAAGGCTTCTAGTGACACTTTACCCGCTTTTTTAAATGAAATTATTTTGCGTTTGTTTCTGGTGGATTTGGAAGAAACAGTGTTGAGCCTAGCTACTACGACCTTGTGATCACTAATGCCTGTTTCAGTCATGATGCTCTCTATTAGCTCTGGACTGTTTGTGGCTAAGAGGTCAAGTGTGTTTTCGCAACCATTTACAATTCGCGTGGGTTCGTGGACTAACTGCTCGAAATAATTTTCGGAGAAAGCATTTAGGACAATCTCGGGAGATGTTTTCTGCCTACCACCGGTTTTGAACAAGTATTTTTGCCAACATATTGAGGGAAGGTTGAAGTCCCCACCAACTATAACCGTATGAGTGGGGTATTTATTTGTTACGAGACTCAAATTTTCTCTGAACTGTTCAGCAACTATATCATCGGAGTCTATGGGTCGGTAGAAGGAGCCAATTATTAACTTAATTCGGCTGTTAAGGATAACCTCCACCCATACCAATTCGCAGAGAGTATCTACTTCGACTTCACTACAAGATAAACCACTACTGACAGACACAAACACTCCACCACCAATTCTGCCTAATCTATTTTTCTTGAACACCGTCTGAGACTTCGTAAAAATTTCTGCAGAACTTATTTCAGGCTTTAGCCGGCTTTCTGTACCTATAACGATTTCAGCTTCTTTGCTTTCTATTAGCGCTTGAAGCGCAGGGACTTTCCCAGCACAACTACATCAGTTTACAACTACAATTCCGACTGATCCCTGATCCAAGCAGCCCACCCCGTACTTTCCCGAGGCCTTCTAACCTAAAAAACCGCCCAGTCCATGCCACACAGTCTCCGCTACCCATATAACCGCCTCCTGTGTGTAGCGAACTCCTGACATATTCAGCGGAACCCGAAACCCCACCACCCTATGGCGCAAGTCAAGGAATCTGCATCCAACACGGTCGCAAAACCGTCTGAGCCTCTGATTCAGACCCTCCACCCGGCTCTACACCGAAGGTCCGCAGTCGCTTTTGTCAACGATGCTACAGATCGTGAGCTCTGCCTTCATCTCGTAAGCAAGACCGGCAGCCTTCACCAAATCAGATAGCCGCTGGAATCTAGAGAGAATTTCCTCAGATCCAAAGCGACACACGTCATTAGTGCCAACATGTGCCACCACCTGCAGCTGGCTGCACCCTGTGCTCTTCATGGCATCCGAAAGGACCCTTTCCACATCAGGAATGACTCCACCCGGAATGCACACGAAGTGCACACTGGATTTCTTCCCCTCCTTAGCCGCCATATCCCTAAGGGGCCCCATTACGCGCCTAACATTGGAGCTCCCAACTACCAATAAGCCCACCCTCTGCGATTGCCTGGATCTCGAAGGCCGAGAATCATCCTCTGAAACAGGGCAAGCAGCTGTATCTGGCTCAGCCAGAGACAGTACCTGAAACCTGTATGTGGCTTTCTGATCAGCCTCTGGGGACGTCTTTCGCTGCCTGCCACGCCTTGGAATGACCTCCCAGTCAACCACAGGCGAGGGCTCAGCCCCACTGCGGGCAGCAACCGGGGCAACCACAGCGGCAGACCGATCCGGGGACAGACGGGACGAGGTTGACATCCCCGTGATACCCAAGTCCGGCTCCTCACAGTGGTGCCCATTGGCAATAGCCTCAAGCTGCGCGACTGAAGTCAGCCACCTGAAGCTGTGAGTGAAGGGATGCCATTTCAGCCCTCATCTGAACAAAGCAATCACAGTCCCTGTCCACTCTAATTGATGTTGAACAACAGTCACTGAAACATGAGTCCAAGCCTAGATAACGCAAGGGAAACACGCAAAGAATGTATGAACTAACCAGTACAAATGCCTAACGACTGAACTACAATCTTCCTGAATTTACGATTACAGTAACTAAAACTCGAAATTACACCTCCTATACGAAACTCACACGCAATTTAAGTAAGAATCTACGAAGTAAACACAGAAAAGAAGCTATATACGTATCTTTCTGCGCTGTCGATGTGCACCAACTGGGAGCTCAGGCGCGGTCTGCTACCTATGAGCGCTCGTAAGTAGCACACCGCGGCTAGTACACTTTCACCGCGGCGCTCGGGGGCCACAGCACGAAGTTATGACACCTGAAGATGGGCTTTTAAGGCCGGGAACCGGTCGTGTGATGAAAGAAATTTACAACTGAAGCGGTATTTTCAACTTCTGGTATTATGCTGAGTTGCAGACGTTCTTTCAACACTATGGTTTGTAGCGACAGAGAATAATAAAAGTGGACGACCAAGAACAAAGTGCTCCGATTAAAAAGTGTAAAACAGGGATGTAGCCTGCCGCCCTTACTGTTCGATCCGTACATCGAATAAGCAATGATGGAAGTAAAGGAAAGTTTGAGGGGTGGAATTAAAATTCAAGGTGAAAGGATATAACTGATAGGATTCGCTGATAACATTGCTATCCTGAGTGAAAGTGAAGGAGAATTACATGATATGCCGAATGAAATGGTGTAATGAGTGGAATATGAGTAAATCGAAAAAAGTCGCAAGTAATGAGAAATAGCAGGAGTGAGAAAAGCGAGAAACTTAATATCTCATCATTAAATGGATGAAGTTAAGGAAGTCTGCTAACTAGGCAGAAAAATAATCAGTGACGGAAGGAGTAAGGAGGACATCAAAAGCAGACTAGCACTGGCAAAAGGAGCTTTCCTGGCCAAGAAAAGTTTGTTAGTATCAAACACGGGCTTTAATTTGGGGAAGAAGTTTGTGAGAATGTACGTCTGGCGTACAGTGTCACATGGTAGTGAAACATGATCTACGGGAAACGGGAACAAAAGAGAATTGAATCATTTGAGATGTGTTGCTACAGACAAATGCGGAAAATTACGTGGACTCATAAGGTAAGAGGTAAGAAGGTTCTGCGCAGAATCAGAGAGGAAAGGTATAGGTGGGAAACACTGACAAGAACGGACAGGATGATAGGACGTCTGTTAAGTCTTAAGACATAAGGGAATGACTCCCTTAATGTGGGGAAGAAATTTCTGAGAATGTGCGTCTGGCGCACAGTGTCGCTTGGTCACCAAAACACACTGTAGTAGGGGTATCACCACTGCGAAACCACTACTACAGTTTATTTTGGTGAAGTGCTTTTACGACCTTATTTTGTGAAAATACGTGTTCTGTTCACGTGTTCTTCACAACACCTGACCATGATGCCGAGAATAAAACATGAGAGGCTACCTATAACAAATAATACACAAGTGGTCGTGGAAAACCATGGAAACCCACTGATGACGGCACAAAGGTGCTGAAAAATGTTTGGGAACTTGGAAAAAACGGTGTTCTGCATAACGGACGGACCTTACATCCAACAATTTTAACCACAAAAGTGGTTAACACAAGGAGCTGCAAATCCAAACGACGAATAACTTTTTAATATAGTCTTCGTGATCGTCGTGGCGCTTCAAAGTCTCAATTGCAAATGCTATGCGCTTTCACCTGTCGTCAGGTTTCAGTATTCGAGACGCTTCACGTTTTAATTTAATTGGGATGCGGATTAGTGCCTGTTGTACCCGATTAACATTTAAACAGCTCGTGCTTGGACGCCTCAAACTCGTCTTCTTCATGAGACTTCCTTATTCCTCGAACTTCAAAATGGTTCAAATGGCTCTGAGCACTATGGGACTTAACTTCTAAGGTCATCAGTCGCCTAGAACTTAGAACTACTTAAACCTAACTAACCTAAGGACAACACACACATCCATGCCCGAGGCAGGATTCGAACCTGCGACCGTAGCAGTCGCGCAGTTCCAGACTGTAGCGCCTAGAAACCGCTCGGCCACCTCGGCCGGCGCGTATCACTGTTTCATGGTAACACGTGGTAGCGAGGTGTCTCTGTAACGTGTCCAGTCGATGGTTCCGCCGAACATGGCTGTCACATTTTGTCTCTATCAAACATTACACGCAGTGTGCACTAACTAATCCGAAAAAAAGACACTTTAGGTTTGTGTGAACATAATACCCCGTTTCTGGGATGTACCTAATCAAAGATCCATGGGTGGGCGTGTTGCAAAGTAATGCCTGCGAATTTTTCATTCTCTTCTCAACATTGATTATGTCATGCATATTACTCGTTCGACTTTCCCTCTTCGCTGATGCAAGTTGCAACTCCCTGCCCTGACAGGGCGTCCAACTGTAGCGTGTAATGTGGTGGTCTGTAACAACAATGGCGGTGCGAGAGAGACGCTCACAGCCAAACCTCCAGGTGTCAGACTCTCAGATCGGTACCAAACGTTGTATGACGGTAGACTATCAACCAAAACTCCGATTTAGTTCGTGCTATGTGTTGTCTAGCAGAATGAGCGGAACCGGTAACTAATAGTATCACCCGAACTACGGAGCGCACGAGAAGAATATCTGTGAGTAACTAACATACATTAGTTCCGTGGGTAAGTATATATATATTTTGCTGTGTTATGTGTGAAAGTGTTCTATGGGGAAACGTGTTTATGATACGTAACAGGGCTGTCTGGAGTTTACAGCAAGGTTCTCTTGGCAGTCTCCTTTCCCTTTATTTCTTTGAAAGTAGTAAACCCATAGCCGCGGCTCTTGGGCGTCTTGCCACGGTTCGTGCGGCTCCTCCAGTCGGAGGTTCGTGTCCTCCATCGGGCATTGGTGTGTTTGTTCCTCTTAGCATAAGTTAGTCTCAGTCAGTATAAGTAGTGTGTAAGGCTAGGGACCGATGACCTTAGCAGTTTGGTCCCCTAGGAATTCCCACACATTTGAACATTTGAGTAAACCGATAGGGTACACTTGTAGTTCCACAGAATGCACAATCAGAACAGAAGAATAAAGAATAAATAGCGTCACACGTCCGGAAGTAATAGTAATAATAATAATTAATAATAAACAAAGTAATAAGATCGATAATAAGTACTGACTGCCAAGAGAACTTTGCTACAAACTCTGCAGAGTCCCTTCACATGTGCATGGGGACTTAATTATTAAAATGCAAATTTAATTTTAGTAGCTGTGTGTCCGGTTACGAAGTCTCGTAACCGGTTGGCCCTGACTAGTATCAGCACGCAATCTGACTGCATAAAATAACTATAAAAAATGAAGGGAAATTTCCGTTAACACAATTGATTAATTAAGTCCCCTGCAACTACACAAGTTACGAAACCATAAAGCACAAGTGTAACTGTTCTGCGTGTGGTAGTGTGACTCAACGTACATGTATCTGGCATGGTTCTTCCCCAATACGACAAGAAATTTTAAACACCATTTACAATGAACTAATTGAAAAACCAGGAATACTATGATTGCACACAGAAACCAGAATTACAAGTCTAATACATGAACACGAGCCAGATGCTTTGTTGACTGAACCTGTGACCAAGAGGCATTGTTATTGAGGAGATTTGAAATAAAAAAAAATTTTGTTACCTTCATATATATTGGCGAAAAATACACTGTGATAATTGCAACATCTTCCATATATACATTACACCAACCGAACCGCATCTACTCTCTCGCCCAGCAGAACAGTAACTTTACACGACATGCTCCCAACTATTACTGCTCTCGACAGCCTCTCAACAACCACTGCCCATGGCAACCTCTGAACCACAACTGCGCCAGTGGAGGCGGCGGAATAATTCTCTTTGGCGCAATCTCTGCCACTGTGACTCAGTGTAGCCAGCTTTCATATGCCCCTCCTCCACGGGCTAGAATTTTATGGTATTTTTGCCAGCATTGGTGGTGAAAATAGTACCAAATTCGTCCAAAAAAAAAAGATGATATTAATAAGTAAGTATCACATAACTAAATAAGTTTTGGCTTTGCAATGACCCTTCAATAACCTAACGTATAAAATACAGTAAGGAATACAAATGCTTGCATACATGTGATTTTACATAATAGTTTACACAAGTATTATTCAATGAATGGCACCAGCAATGACGAATAGGTGCAGGTAAGAGTCTCATAACATTTCATAAACAGTAAATACACAAAAAATCAGTTTATACGAATATTCACATAAAATCTTTTCAATAGTTCAATAAACAAGTAGAACTCCTCAGAGTAGTTGACAGTTCCAACAGTAGCACCCAGTTATGTTGAACAGGTGCAGACACCAACAAGTGACATCATTTCAGTAGAAGCAGTTCCAACAGTGGCACCCAGCAATGTTGAGCACGTGCAGACACCAACAAGTGACATCGTTTCACAAGAAGCAGTTCCATCTGTGGCATCCAGAAATATTGAACAGGTGCAGACAGCAACAAGTAACATTATTTCAGTAGAAGCAGTTCGAACAGTGGCACCCAGCAAAGTTGAACACATGCAGACACCAACAAGTGAGATAATTTCAGTAGAAGCAGTTCCATCAGTGGCACCCAGTAATGTTGAGCAGGTGCAGGTAACAGAGAATAATTTCACTATCACTAATTAGACAGTTCATCAGAGTTCATCAGCAGTAATTAAACATTTCCAAGTGGCACCCATCAATGTTGAACAGGTGCAAGGACGAACAACAGTTTGTATGCACACACAATTGCTTTTACAAAATTATTATCAATGCTCTCAAACTAAACGTACAAATTATAATAAAAACACAAATGATATCAGATAATAGTCATATTAACTATTACAGGTACACAAATATCTGTAAATCTATAATATTTACGATTGTCATTGCAAGCCACGACAAACAAGTAAAATATTATTTAGGAGGTACGTCGGTACCAATTATTTGGGATTAGGAAAGGAAAACACACAAAACACACTCATTCATCTTTCATCCACATATTAAGTACTACTGTGTAACTGAATAGTGTTAACTGTGTAAATGCAATTATGTCAAAATTTGATGTTCAACATGTGTATCAAGTAGTAGTGGCAACAGTGTATAACAGTCAATAAGAGTTAGTCAACGTCATAGTCATCATGTCAAGACCAATGTTTGCCAAGCCAAATCAAAATGTATGGTTGCTGAATAACTATCATTGTGCCAAGATATGCTAATACTTTCTCTCTCCAAAAAATGCATATACTGCTTATTCATTTAACAAAGTGTATGTGTAGACAATCTTAATTCTACTTGAGTGTTCTAGTCTGCCATCTCAATCCTCCTTGTTCCATATAATACAACAAAAATATATATGTTCCTCATTTACTTTACCTCTTATCCACCAAAACTCCAATAATCATCAGCATCACATAATCTTAATACTTCAACAATACCTCTTACATCGATACATATAAACCTTATCATCAATACCATTTACCTTACCTCTTGTCCACCAAAACTTCAATACTCATCAACTTCACACAATCTCAATAATTCAGTAATACCTCTTCAATACGTCGATACATACAAACCTTACCGCCAATATCATTTCACTTCCATAACAACTCTTTCCTCTAGTTAGTCTCCTCGAACAAGTACAGATAAAATCTTAGTGCAAACTTCAACTCATCATCCCATACAATCCGAAGACACAATGTCCACACACAACCTCTGTCTAATCCACCTGACCCAAATCTTCTACTCATTATGAATTATAAAATACATTTTGGTTATCTTGTCCACCATTAAATAAAAGAAATGCATACATAACCTCTAAGAGCCTTTAGTTTGAATAACTTTCAGTATGTAAGTACGAGTACGGAGTGTGAATGATCGTAATATTCCACAGTGTGTACACCACTTTAAGAATCATGGCAAAACAGAAGCAAACATGTGGAATATTTCTTGTGTCAAGTGTCACTTGCTATTTCAATTGCTCACGAAGAATGCAGTGTAATAACTGTCAATGGTCTAAACCTAGTGTTGGTATGTCATGTCGTTAGCCTCCTTCCTATTAGCATAAATTTATACAGCTTCCATAAAACCTCCAGCTCATGTGACTTCAATATAGTTTCTTGTACTAATGCCGTTCGTAGAATTATAGCAGTTCATTTTCTTATCTTAAAATATAAGACACTGAGCGTAAGCAAAACATGCAATAGCGAGTAAATATTCCAGTGGAGAACAGAATGTCAGCAAGTGGATGCAGCACAATCCCTACAACGAGGCTCTGCCAAGCAAACAAACTCTATGTTCGTATACAGTATATCATCATTTCTATATACCAAATTAAAGAGTAGTGTTGACAACAAAAAAGAATTGTGTAAATATGCAATCCATACGCAAAGCAGCAAGTACATATCTTACATAATAAACAGGTCATTAGCATCATATCAGCATAAGCAAATAAATGTTCATATGTAATCTTAATAAGTGAACATGAAGGCGCAAGCAGATAAATCGCAAAGTATAGCTTACATACATAACCATATCAGCACAACTAATCAGGTGACAATTATAATTTAAATAAATAAGCACAGCAGGCACATAATAAAAAAATATGACATCAGTGAATAAGCAGAGCAGCCAAGCGATGCCTAATATACATAAGTAACAACTCTGTTCATTAATGAGTCACTGTCAAAATCAGTTAACACAAAGTATAAATCACGTGATCGCGAGCAGCAAATTACGTATAAAGTACGTACCTAAGCGGAAATATGTTATCTGAAAAATAAACTCAATTAGTAGTTACCTTTTTAGTTTATTACTTTCTTCTTCGAAACGACATTCTTCCTGAAATTTTTTCGATATTTTATACAATTGTATCCTGAAAAAAAACTGAACGTTATTAACATACTTTCTCATGTCACTATAGCTTTATACTGAATTTAATCACACATATTAGACTGTGTATTTGTTTACGGCTGTCAGTACATTCGCACTGAGCGCTCGATCAGCTGTAGGTACGCGTGACGTAGGAAGTAAGTGTTTGCGGTCAACGACTGCCTTGTGCGGCGCGCAAACTTGACTGTTGCTTTGAGTATGTGCCGCCGCCAGAACACGGCGCGGTATCCTTATATTCTCTGTGTGTTTACTTGTAACTCTTAGTTTCTCAAAAGTATATCATTCCACAAAAATTTTAACGTTCGATGTATGATGTATTCCCTTAGAGCGCCGTGATTTAAGAGTTTCTACTTCGACAGTGTTATCATGAATAATTTTGCGAACTCTATATGGACCGTTATAAAGCAGAAAAAATTTGATACACAAGCCTTTACCTTTGTGAGACAAACGATGAGACTTATTAACACCTTTTGGCCAACTGACAAGGTTTTTAAACGACCAGGACGTTTAGCTGATTTCCCTCTTCTAGCAGCCGTAGATTCAATATTTTGTAGAGCCAGGTTGACAACTTCAGAATGCCGCAGTTTCCATGTAGGCGGAAAAGGAACTATTCAGAAATGCGATTTGTCGGTGCTTTATTTTTTGATATCAATATCGGCGGTAAAGAAGTTGAATAATTAGGGAGTTCATTCAGAATGTTTTCAAAAATATGAAGATACTGATCCCACGATCTTTGATTCTGATGACAATAAATTCGACAGAATTTATTGACTTCCTTCATCCATCTCTCTGAAGCGTTAGATTGAGGGTGAGAATGTGAAATGAAAATTGGTTCAATATTACGACGCCGTAGAGTACAAAGCCAAATTTTAGACCGAAACTGTGATCCATTATCTGATATAACTTTATCAACATGACCCACGTCTTTAAGAAAATGTTTGCTGAAAGCATTAGATACTGAACGAGCTATTGCTTTGCGTAAAGGTGTAAAACACACATATTTTGATGTCAATTCCTCTGCTACCAAAATGTACGCAAAACCATTAGTAGAACGAACCACTGGACGGAACAAATCGGCTGCAGCCATCTCCTTTAATTTCACTGGAATGATAGGAAACAACGGTGCTCTGTGAGAAATAGTTGGCGGCTTAGCCTTTTGACATAATTTGCATTTGGCAAGAACAGATCGAATACGTTTTTCCATATTACTGAAGTATCAATTTTCTCGTAATTTATGAAAGCATTTCCTGGGACCAAAGTGTGCATAACTGAAATGTGTGTACCAAATCAGTTTATTAAGCCCCTCATCAGGAATGCAAACTAACCAAACATAGTTGTCAACCGATTTTCGTTTGAAAAGAATATCATTGCGAACTAAATAATACTGTCTACTCGCTACGCTTTCCTTTCTCCTCCACTTCTCCTTAACGTCCTTCAGATTGGATCCTTGTTTTGCTCCTTAGCGATGTCCTGGAGCGAAGACGAAATAAAATTTTCAAACGCAACATCTTGAATATACGTCAAACAATAATTGTTTTCATTGCAGTCCTCCTCAGCACTTTGTTTTAAATCCATAGGTGCACGTGATAAAGCATCAGCAATAATATTTGAAGAACCCTGTACGTAAACAGTACTATAGTCAAATTCCTGTAGATACAGCGCCCATCGTGACAATCTTCCATGTGTTAATTCTGTTGACATAATAAATTCCAGAGCTCGATGATCGGTGTAAACCTTAGTATGTGTGCCACACAAAAATATGCGAAATTTTGTGAAAGCCCATACAACAACCAAACCTTCAAGTTCCGTAGTCGAATAATTCTTTTCTGATTTAGAGAGAACATGGCTTCCAAAGGCAATAGTTTTCTGCACTACAGCGCCTTTTTCTTATATTTTTTTCCAGATAGTTCACATAAACGAGGTGTGACCATATTGTCCAATTTAACAAAGCATCTAAGAAAATTACGGACACCAAGGAAACTACGAACATCACGTTTTGTAGTAGGAACAGCATAATTACGAATAGCATCAAGTTTCTCTGGATCCGGAACTATACCTTCTGTATAAATAATATGACCAAGGAATTTAACCTGAGAACGACCAAATTCAGATTTTTCCAAGTTCACTGTGTTGCAAACTCTTGCAAAAATACGTAATAATGAATTCAAAGTTTTGTTATGCTCACTCCAAGAACGATTAGCAATAAGAATATCGTCAACATATGAAGTAATATTGTCACGAAGATAAACAGGTAAAATTACGTTTAAACTACGAATGAATGCTGCTGAAGATACAGTAAGTCCAAACGGTAATTTCCGAAATTGAGAACAGTTACCAAAGGCTAAAAAGGCAGTGTATTTTCTACAATCAGTGTGGATTTCTATCTGCCAAAAACTTGCGCGCATATCAATTGTGAATAAAACTTTAATTCCATGGAAATGTTGAAGAAGTTCATCTAAAGTTTGTGGACGGTCAGTTTCAGGAATGATGATATTATTTATCTGTCTGGTAACCAGAACCAAACGAACTGATCCATCCTTTTTAAGAACGACATGTAATGGGCTGGTATAAGGACTGACTGCTGGCTCAATAATGCCTTGATCTAACATCCATTGAAGTTCACTCTTACCCTTGTCTCTATAAGCCAAAGGAGTAGCGTACGTTTTTCCTCGAGCTGGGGTGTGTTCTTTTATTTTAAATAAATATTGTAAGCCTTGTATAGTTCCGGTGTGATGACTAAATACTGTAGCATGTGAAGTCAAAATTTGGTGCAATTCTTCTCTTGCAACGTCATCTCTCACTTCAGCTCTGTTAATCTTTTCATTAATTAATTCTTCACTATTCATTATATCATCCATCGCGTCTCTGCATCTATTGTCGTTGTCATGAATGAACCCATTGTCGTCATAATGCTCAGTGAAAAGATCAGAAGTAAGAAACCTTAAACAATTTGTGTCTGATTCAGATTTCGTTACACACTCGAAAAATTTCAAACCTCTCTGCATTCCGGCAACAGTCAAGTTCACACTTCCTTCCTTAAAGGTTAAAATTGCCTTATGTGCATTAAGAAACTCCATGCCTAATATAATTTGTGTACTGTGTAATGGAACAATAATAAAATTAGCAGAAAATTCATATCCTTGACAAATGAAATTTAAGTTGGTCTGTTGATTGACCTCCACAGTTTTTCCAGAAATAGCTCCTCGAATTGTAGTTTTAGAAACAGGTAACACAGGAAAAGCAATAGTTCTTACACATATACGAAAAACTGATTCACTAATAACATTCAATGGGCTCCCAGAATCTAAAACCGCAGTGAACGTACTCTTACTCACACATACTTCAATAACAGGATGAAAAAATGCGTCTACATAATTTTCCTTTTCGTCTAGCAAAATATCTCTCACGACTTCCAGGCGTACGTAGTGTAAAGTCGTAGTGTCATTACTTTCTGAACTGTCTAAATTGCTGCCAAAAGCCGAAGCTACAAGTCCTTGTCGATTGTTTGCGTCACGTCTTTGATTATTTGCGTCATTTCGCGGATCAATTTCTACGATTTGCACTAGTCTCTCCCAAGTTCTGTCACGCGGAGGATGCCAATTAGGTCCCTCCTGTCTGTTACATTTAAATTCTTGGTTGTGTCTGTTATTAACATTTCTGTTTTCCTGTCTATCTGCATGACTACTTCTTGTGTAATTTCGACTGTCACTTCTGAAATTATTGTTATATCTACTACCCTGGTTATTTCTGTAGTAAGAATTTCTATTATTGTACGAATAATTTCTACCTTGATGACACCGATTACTGATTCCGTATGATTGATCATTCCGGTAGGAGTTTCCGTTATTATAATTGTCTGTGTAATTTTTGTAAAAATGTCTGTTATTGTCATAAGGCTGGTGTCTATTGTCGTGTCTGTTTCATCTGTCAATTTCAAAATTACCGCTATAACGGCCGTTCCGATCATTATCCCTTTTCTCTAAATATCTATTGTTATTCCCGCTACTGAAAAAATTACAAGAAGTCCCGACGTCGTTGTCATACTCAAGTTCTTGTAGCAAAGTCTTAAAAGCCTCAATTTCGTCATTACATCCCCCGGCTAAAGCAATTTGTCTTATCGATTGTGGCAGCTTAGTTAAACAAATGAGAATTAATTCAGTCGGGCTGTAAGGGTTGGAAAGGAATTGATTCTTTCGAATCATGTCTTCAAAGTATTCTGCCGGCGAGCGGAACTCAGACTGTTTAACATTACGCTGCATAATAAGACTATGTTTGACTCTGTCATGCGTGTTTTCGGACGAATATGCCGATAGAAATGCATGATAAAAATAATTAATAAGTGCGCGCATCCGCGTCGCCGGTTCGTTTTCTAAATATCCACACATAAATTCCAGTTTGTGAATTAGTGGCCAATTTGTTGGAAGTGCGTACGTAAATTAATCTAATCTTGAACATGGATGTATGTCTTTCTTAGAATTGCGAAAGATCTTAAATTTCCGAGCAGTTAAAAAGTGTTTATAGTCAAAGTTTTCGCCTCGTGGCGACAAAGACCTACCGCGTTTGTCCCAGTCCGAATGTCGATTATTGTCAAGTTCGCGCGCCTGGCGCTCTCTTGTTGCATCCTTTAAATGAAATAAATTCTTTTCTTCAAAACCCGCTGCTATCTGTGATTCTAAATTTCTTCTACCATCTTTTCCAACGATTTCGCTTTCAATTTGTTTCACTTCCTTTCTTAACGCCTCAAATTCCCTTTTAACGCGATCATTAAATTTTCCTTGACTTTCAACATATTTCTTTATATTCAGGTACTTTTCTGATTCTGCAAATGGCAATGGAGCTGTATCATCTGAATCTCCGTCCCCATTTAAACTAAGACTTGTTAATTAATCTGAAATCACCTCAACTCTTTCCGATAAGTCACCTACTTTTTCTTTCTGTTTATTTACGTCTCCCGTAAGTGTCGCGACTCGGGTTTAGTAGTTAACTGTTCATATTGTTCTGTTAGATTATTTTTTTTGTCATTTGGTACGGATTCCTCGATTCTTTCAAATATTTCTTCCTTATCGTGTGCACGTTGTAAATTTAACTCTGAAATTTTTTGTACTATCACGCAATCTCTTTCTTCCTGTTCTCTATCCTGCTACTTATGTCTGACTTCTATTGAAATTAATCTATTATTGTGAGCATTCAAAATCGGCTGCACTTCTTCTCTAATTTCTTTCTGTAGTTCACCTTTCATGTTTTTTAAACATGTCCCTATTCGTGAGTCTAACCGTGTTTCCATTGTTCCCATATCAGTTTTAATTGTTCCTATTTGTGATCCCAAATTTAATATTGCACTCATCAACTGCTCCATATTAACTGGTTCGAAATTCTTTTCGCCCCTAACATTTCCAGTAAAACTAATTTCTTTCGTCATAGCTGTAAAGCTATCTCTGTCGATACTATTCCAGAATCTTCTGTCGTTAATCTCGTATTCTGAAACTTTTTGATTGTAAAAAATTTTAAACTGGTTCCGGACTGTTTTCCCGGTTTATTAAACTATTTTCTACTTCATTATACAACATACTGTTCTCGTGTGTTGGCGAGTTCGCCATGTTAACAATTTCGTCATTCTGTCTAGCCATCATTTTTGCCTTTTTCATCGATCGCGTAATCATTTACAAAACAAACTCGTTACTATACGAAAATTACACACAATATAACACTTTATCATCAACAATACCATTCACACGTAATGCTTCCCGACAAACACGATTAACGACAATTGAAATCTTCATAATTGCACAAAATTGTCAACCGCGTATACGAGACATCAAATATTAAATTCTGCCCAAATACCATTAGAAGAATGAAGGGACAACTACAAATGCTCAATTACCAAATCTACACATGCAATATAGACTACAATTATTAAACTACAAATTACTACAACAATACAACTGTCTGCTATTTTTACTATCAAAAGAATATCAAGGGACGATCCGAAGCAGCGGTCGCCACGTGCATGGTGGCTTAATTATAAAATGAATGCAATAATTTTAATTTTAGTAACTGTGTGTCCGGTTACGAAGTCTCGTAACCGGTTGGCCCTGACTAGTATTAGTACGCAATCTGATTGCATAAAATAACTATAAAGAATGAAGGGAAATTTCCGTTAACACAATTAATTAATTAAGTCCCCTGCAACTATAAAAGCCACGAAACAATAAGGCACAAGTGTAACTGTTCTGCGTGTGGTAGTGTGACTCACGTACATGTATCTGCCACGGTTCTTCCTCAATACGACAAGAAATTTTAAACACCATTTACAATGAACTAATTGATAAACCAGAAATACTATGATTGCACATAGAAACCAGAATTACAAGTCTAATACAGGAACACGAGCCAGATGCTTTGTTGACTGAGCCTGTGACCAAGAGGCATTATTATTAAGGAGATTTTTTACCTCCATATATATTGATGAAAAATACACTGTGATCATTGCAACATTACACCAACCGAACAGCATCTACTCTCTCGCCCAGCAGAATAATAACTGCACATGATATGCTGTCGACTAGTACTGCTCTCGACATCCTCTCAACAAGCACTGCCCACGGCAACCTCTGAACCACCTTTCACATGTCATGAAAATGTAACAGTTTCAGGCGTAAGAGTTAAACAAGTTATCCTCATTGGGGTATGAACGCTCTACCTTCCCACCCAAGCGAGACGTGCAATGCAATCACTGACATATACGCTTTTTTAAGCTCCATAGCCCTGGTGATACTTTTAATGGCAGTTTACGCCTGTTCTAGTGGACCACAGCATGCAGCACGAACTAAATCGGTTTTTGGTTGATACTCTATCGACGTACAACGTTCGGTACCGATATGAGGCTGACAACAGGAGAAAACTGGAAGCACGAATCCCAAAAGTTCTCCTACATACGTAGCACACTCTCCCTCAGCATGATAATCCCAGACCACACACGAGCGCTGCGATATCTGCAAGAATTCGCTGCCTTGGGTACACTGTCGTCGATTATCCCCCATAAAGTCTCGACTTGGCCCCATCCGATTTTCATCTGTCTGCAAAACTTAGAGAACACCTTCGAGGATTTCACTCTGATAGTGATGAAGCGATGTGAAGTCAAAGAATCTACAGTTACGGTGTAACAAACTGGTACCTTGTTGGTGACGATGATGCCGATATTTGGTTGGTGGGGCGCTCAACTGCGCGGTCATCAGCACCCGTACAAAGTCACAATTTGCTCACAGTCCAATTTTTTACACAGACCAAATGTACCTCGTTGGCTGGCTCTGAGCACTATGGGACTTAACATCTGTGGTCATCAGTCCCCTAGAACTTAGAACTACTTAAACCTAACTAACCTAAGGACAGCACACAACACCCAGCCATCACAAGGCAGAGAAAATCCCTGACCCCGCCGGGAATCGAACCCGGGAACCCGGGCGTGGGAAGCGAGAACGCTACCGCACGACCACGAGATGCGGGCTTTACCTTGTTGGGAGAAATGTGTTTGTCGCCAGGGTGACTACCTTGAAAAATAAAAATTAGACGTGAAGAATAAAGCTGTAGAACGTCAATAACGATAGTTACGTTTAAAAAGCTAAAAAGAGTTCTCATATAAGATATTCTGAGGTTTTACTTTTCAGCACGGCCTCATAATTTTAACGAGAAAGAAGAAAGCCTCGAGGTAAACGGATTATGGTTTCCCCTGCAGAAAATCATCGCTACAGGACACTACACAGCGCTAATGGCCAAGAAAGTGCTTCAGATCTTTGCACGACAGTTACAAAAAATCTTCGGTCTCGGTCAGACCTCAGTCTAGGTTCATT
This sequence comes from Schistocerca americana, assembly GCF_021461395.2. NCBI lineage: Eukaryota > Metazoa > Arthropoda > Insecta > Orthoptera > Acrididae > Schistocerca > Schistocerca americana. The sequence continues at coordinate 819,022,656 of NC_060121.1, read as the reverse complement.
CAAGGGGGGTGAATCTTTGAGAAACCCAGTAACTCGTGCCGGCGAAACGTTAGAAATACCATTAATGTTATGTTGACGATACCCACGACATCAGAGAGTACCGCACCACAATCGGTAGATCGCGGTCGAAACACTCGTAGCGTAGTAGCTGTATGGTTACTGAGGTCCGCCAGAGGCTACAGCTGCCAGCCCACGGGCATCACGTGTGTGGTTAGCGATTGGCTGAACTACGGTGGACAGTTAGTTCCCCTCACTGCGCCGAGTCGTGTACGGTCTTCAGTTGCCGCCGGGTCTGCAAGCTGCAGTGTTCGTCCGTCTTCTTCGATAGTTAGGCTCCTTAGGCATCGTAAGCCACCTCTTGACCCTACATGGACATTACTCAGGGACGCACTGACTGGATTTTAGCAGTTTAAAGAACTTCTAATAATTTCTAATAATTTCAAACGTGTAATTGTGCTGGACATTTCGCAAGAAGAAGCAGCATTTAACTTGAGTCTTTCTTCATATTTAATAAAGATCATTTTACTACTAATTGTTGGGAATCTTTTAGATTGAAGATTAACTACGCCGTCCTCCCGCAAAGATGTCGAGGTAAAAGCCAACAAGCAGTAGGGGTAATATCGTGTGTGTGTGTGTGTGTGTGTGTGTGTGTGTGTGTGTGTGTGTAAGCGCGCGCTAAACGTAGCATAATTATGAACCCCTAGAGGCTACTTGATTAAACGTGGTACGTATATGACTCAATAATCAATGGTAATTATCGTGAGAGTATGACATACGCAGCAGTGATATTTATGGAAATGCCGTTTGGACGGAAGTGACATCTGAAAGTAACTCTCTACCGACTTGCAGAATTCCAACCAAATCAGGGATTTACATATGGCGTCCTATCTGGACAATAATACTGCTGGTTTCACAGTTGTGGCATTCTAAAAGTTGGCATGTGACAGATAATGTGTGCTAGTAACAAACGATGGGAAACTCAGCTACATTAGAGTCGAAACCAAAGTATTAAAAGTTGCTGTGCTATTTGATGACAAATAAATGGGCGAGACACTAAGAATGGGTGGTATGTAAAGCTCTAACCTGGAGGAATTTCAACCGTACTTAATATACGAGTACCTTATATGAAATAATAGTTTGGAGCTGATAGATCTCTGCCGCACTTATTTGTTGTGGAGGATGGAAAAGTGGCCATCTGAAAGCATAAAACTGTAAGGCCAAGATCAGTTTCAATGAGACTTGGTATACGTGTTACTTACAACAGGAAAAGTACAGTTTTTCAGATTATGTGTTGGAATGGCGATGGCAAAGAAAGCGTTTCTGAAGAAGAGAAACTTGTTAACATCGAGTATAGATTTAAGCGTCAGGAAGTATTTGTGTGGCGTGTACCCATGTATGGTAGTGAAACATGGACGATAAATAGTTTGGACAAGGAAAGATTACTAGCTTTCGAAATGTGGTGCTACGGAAGAATGTTGAAGATTAGGTGGGTAGATCACATAACTAATGAGGAGGTATTGAATAGAATTGGGGAGAGGAGGAGTTTGTGGCACAACTTGACAAGAAGAAGGGACCGGTTGGTAGAACATGTTCTGATGTTCTGAGGCATCAAGGGATCACAAATTTAGCGCTGGAGGGCAGCGTGGAGGGTAAAAATCGTAGAGGGAGACCAAGAGATGAATACACTAAGCAGATTCAGAAGGATATAGGTTGCAGTAAGTACTGGAAGATGAAGAAGCTTGCACAGGATAGAGTAGCATGGAGAGCTGCATTAAACGAGTCTCTGGACTGAAGACAACAACAACCACAATGGCGATAAATGTTGACAAGTAAACTATAAGTTGTATACCGTCATAATTTTCGATACCTGCAACCAAACAACAGGGAGATTTCGTTCTTCTTCCCCTATCTCATATATATTTTGCATAATTAAGTTACTATGCTGTTCTGGATTATCAGCAAGTGTTCTAAATATATTTATTGATTGGTGACTCCTTAGAGTGCTGTGTGCACAACGATCACATACGTGAAATTATAAGGAAGGTAAGCGATGGCCGTAATATTGATGGTTTATTGACAGCAAAATCGATTTTAAATCATATAGTGATCATCTTCAGTGCAGCAGCGTGATTGAAAGTCGATTTCGCTGTCAATAAACCATCAATATTACGGCCAACGCTGACCTTCCTTATAAAAATATTTATTCACATTACAATAAATCTGCATCAGCATCGAAAAAGATAGCATTCTATGCTCTGAGCTACTGTCAAATTTTTCCCCTCGTTCTTTAATACAAATTGGAAACGTAAGCTCGTTGGTTAATTTTAGCAGCCCCTGGCGAGAAGCAAGCAGGAACTGGCAACCGCAAGCGCCGCCACTGCCTCGTTCCTCACCCCCCACCTCTGCCCACAGTGTCGACTGTAATTCGCACCGGCTTCCCTCCGTGCGCTGCTTCATTCCAAGTTGGAAGAAATTATCCTTCCCGTAATCTGCAAAGTAAACCAGACCCGCTTTGCGGCCATTGTTTGCGGATTTTCCTGCCAGGAGGTGCTCCCAGCGGCGCCGGCAGGCAGACAAAGGACTGTCGCATGACGTCAGCCTGCCGTCGAGTCAACAGACTGCCTCCAATGCACGCCATTAGTGTTGGATATCCGCAATAGCACAGCTATTGCAAATATAATTTAGGCGTAAATTTTCTCCAGCACCTCGTACATTTGCAACAAAAGGAACTCCTTTGTAGTCATACTGTCAATAGCTGATGTTTACAACAGGATTTGCTGATGTTTTGTTTGGAATTTTACACGACTTCTCGAGATATCATTTCTCTCCTTTCACACATTTATCACAGTTCTTACCACAAGAAACATGTCAGTACAGTCAAATCAACAATCAGTATCTGGAATTAGTACCTAAATGTGAGATTTTTCTTCAAAAAAATTTGTATCAGCGCAATGAAGTTCACATTACTGCATTTTAAAGACAGATATAAATTTCAGAACAACAATTTGTTTTTGCAGTACTGTATCCTATTACTACAAGAGAATGTAATTCCGAGCATGCGAATCCATCCATTGAGTATACCGCTTTACACTTTGTAATATCGCTATCGATAGCTTCCTTAAAGTGATACAAAATCCTCTTATCTCGCAGCATTGGGCTATTAGCAGTAAATTATACTTTCATTATAAATTATTACAGAGTTGTTTTTATTGTATTCATAATTATTTACACAATACATTTCCCCTATTACTTCTTAGATCGTGTGTGCGTATTACTCTTTTGCGTGCGATTATGGGAAATTAATATCTTAAATGCGAGAGAAAACTATTGGCTGAATGGCTACGTTTACACACGACACATCTTCCGAAAGAGGAAAACAAAATTTCGGAAACCGTTTTTCGCCGTTGTGTTCACAGGAGTGAAGCGGATTTCCTAACCCACTTAGGCTACATATGGCGCCTGGAAAACAGCTGTTCCAGTTTGTGATTCAATCAGCATAATCACTGTTGCTCTTCGCTTAAGTATTAGAGGTCGGTAGCTTCATTCTCAGTCTAGTTTTCTGTTTCTCCTTCACTGCACTATAATTCACGCCGTCCACATTAGTCGAATATTTTTAAAACAAGACGTATCCTGACAACAGAACATTTGAAAAACGGTTGTTCGGTTACGAGGGAGTGAAAATCGATTGTGAAAGTGAAATAGTACGCTGCTATGAAACCGAGAGGAGGAGGAGTATAGTGTTTACAACATTCCATCGACAATGGCCATGATGCCGATGCCATTGCCATCTAGCAGTGAAAGGCAGAACTCGTTGCAATCATGATGGCCCACGAGGTGCTCTACAACAATGTTAGGTGGCAGAGAGTTAAAATGTTTTTCACTGTATTGTATATTGTTAGCTGTATATGAATTTAATGTAATGTTCTGATCACACACAGACTAATTTCGTCGTGTCGTATATTTACTGATTTAGCGTTATCTGAAAAGACTGACCGAAGTTATACCATCTCCGTTGCTACAGTTACGTACAATTTTTATTAACGTTATAACTGGAACCTTCTCATAGGTATTCATGATGAACATAAACAACGATTTTTAGTTGACCCTCTCAAATAAATGTTCTTCGGCAGAAATCATTTTTTTTTCTTTGATTAGAGTTGTACTTTCGTAGCAATACAGTAATGATGAAAACATACTTTATTCAGTTAATGGCAAATCCAGCCATTTGTCATGTATCATGGCCAAGTCCGGAACAGGTGAGGTCCTAATAATCTTACTACGTACAGAAATAATACAGAGATCATGTTCTCTCGGAGATAATATTTAACGATTGTCCACTACTGCGTGCGCATACACTGAATAATGTTTTTGCTTTCCACTCTCGCTACACAGTTCTAACACAGAAACACACGGTGCAGAAATCAAAAATTATATGTGCCTCCCCATGAATACAGTGTAACAGGGCCACAGACTGATGTTGAACTCCTGCATTTACAGTCTTACATTCATGAAAATTGAAAAACAGTTTTTTTCTTGTTTTACATCAACATCACTAGAAAATGTCACGAAGTCTGGTGTCATTTTTTTTAGTTTTTTTGGTTGTCAAAAAAGTAGTCCTCAGTAATAGGTCAGCTGCTTTTTACGATTTAAATAAACGATGTGGTTGATGGTATCTCTCAATATTAGTAAGTGTAACCTATTGCGTATAACAAGGCGAAATTAACGATTAATGTACGAGTACAAAACAAATGCCCAGTCATTGGAAGCGGTAACGTCCGTCAAGTATCTGAGTGTAACTATTCGAAATGATCTCAAATGGAATGATCAGATCACACAAGTAACGGGTAAGGCGAACTCTAGATTGCGGTTTATTGGTAGAATCCTGAAGCGATGCAGTCCTTTAACAAAGGAAATAGCTTACAATTCGTTAGTTCGTCCAGTCTTGGAGTATTGTTCGTCGGTATGGGACCCTTATCAGTTGGGTCTGATTCAAGAGATTGAGAAGGTCCAAACAAGAGCGGCAAGATTCGTGACTGGTACATTTAGCCATCGCGAGAGCGTTACAAATCCCATAGAAAGTTTGAAGTCGGACACACTTGCAGATAGACGGCGCGCTAAACAGAAGGGGCTGCTCACTAAATTCCGAAATCCGATCTTCACCGAGGATGTAGAGCATATATTATTATTACCAACTTTCAGATCGCGCAATGATCACCATTCAAAGATAAGGGAAATAAGAGCTCGTACTGAGGCGTTCAGACAGTCGTTTTTCCCTCGCGCGGACCGCGAGTGGAACAGGGGGGGGGGGGGGGAAATACGAATTTGGCGCGAATTGTGCTCTCCGCCACACACCGCTTGGTGGCTAGCGGAGTATATATGTAGATGTAGATGTAGAACCACGTACATTCATGTATTTCACATTAATCGTTGACACGAGTATTATTTTGATTTGACAAAAAGTACAATGAGCAGTGGTATCTACATTTATGCTTTTGCTAATGAGGTGTAGGTTTTTGCAGTGTTGTATTGTACAACTACTACGCTACCCCACAGTATTCAGTACCAGAAATAGCTATCCTGGATTACCACTTGCCTCCTCATTTGAGCGAGGATAAAGGGAGTTATCAGAAAAAAACCGCATCGAGTCCTTCGGCAATGAGTATTGCAATGTTGTGAATGTGTTTTAACGTGCGTCTTTGACTATTTGTGACATTAATACAGATATTTTTATATGGTTCGAGAAAATTAGTCTCTTTCTGTTAACGAATTTAGCAAAAGTTTTGACAGTCTTTCTCGAATTTGCAATTTTTTAAATACACTATATTTTTCTGTAATCACGCTGATAAGTAGATACAATATGTAGTTCTTGCTCGACGGACGAAAACCGGCGGCGAAGTTGGTATGAAAGTGATGGCCGCAGTCTGCACTGGGTTGGGATCTGCAGGAATGGCGCTGGCTTTTCGGAGTCACTCTACCCCTAGGTTGACACGTGAAATTGGGAACTCTTGACGTCCGGATAGCTCGAAGTTGGGTCATGGTACACTCCTAACAGGGTATTAGAAATTGGGAAAAGACAATTTGGACTAGTTTTTTTTAAAATCTATATTCTGTTCTTACTCGACGAATCTATGTTATTTAAAAAATCTGATTTAGTATTTGTTCCTGATCTTGAGTACAGCCAAAATAAATAGATATGTTGTATTTGGTTTACAAAAGTTAGGGAAAGCTTTAGAACACGACATCCATTTAACAGCTCGATGTCGCAAATTATTGGTCAGAATTAATGTCCACACACCACTCTTGAAAGTGTAATGGTCTAAGGCACGGGTCTTTAAACTAAGTCCCGCGGGCGAATATCTGCCCGCGAACACCATCAATGCAACCCGCGGTAACGGTCAGACATGCATGGTATCCGGCCTGCTTTAATTTTCTTTTTTGTTTCGGTCGAACCTTACTTATGGAATACCTTCTACGACGTGTGATTCGGGTGAGCAGAAGAAAATATAAGAAACTGACCGGGATCGGGCTCTTCGGCCACTACAAATGTACACTTAGTCACACGTTCTCCTATAAACTACCGCTCTGTAAAGTAGACGCTCCGACAATGTTGTATTTAGTCAGCTGTAGGGCTGTCCGCTGCACGCGTTGCCCCGATGTTGCAAATTCTCTGCAGTGATGTTGTCAGCAGATATTTTCCTTGCCGCCGAATAGTAACCCTTTCCCTTGCAGTATCTATGAATTCCCGTTCTGGTTCGTCGGTGTTAACTAACACGAATTCAGTGAAGATGCGCATAAGGTGGTAGCTGTGCACATTAGTACTTTAATTAACGATAACGCGACGTATCTTGTTTGACTAATTTTGAAGCAGAGGCATAAACAAATATTTTTAGACAACTCTCTTCTAGGATGTACTGTACTATAAACAAAAAATTACAATACTGCATTATAAAACTGTTTGAGTACCTACTTTTTCGGAATAGAAAACAACGACCAATTCTGCATGGATTCTTACGGAAAAAAGAGTTTTACTTAGCGAGTGTTAACGACGAGAAAGATTCAGGAACGAATCATTTTCATAAAGTGAAGTAACACTGTACAGAGTAAAATTTGCAATGCAAATTAATCATATAAAATACGTACTATAATCAGTTTTAGTTTTATGACCAATTAAGATACATATTAACTGGCATATATGTATAGTGTAACCGATGTAAATGTATAACTAATTGTAATTAGTTATATGAGATTTCCAACAAAATACCATACCTAATGGACATACACAGGCAATTCGCATAATGCTATTAAGCATTGTAATTATGATTTATGAGATATATGTATCTATAACATCCCACTTACAACCGATCTGTTACTAGCGAAAATTATCAGCAGCAGCTTCGAATGTTCATCAGTTCTTTTTTTTTTTTTTTTGGTTTTTTCAGAGATAAGTAGTGCAGAAAGGAGAAAAAGCCAAGAGCAAACTTATGCAACTCATAAAACTGTGTAAGTGCAAGACTATTATAATATTCCAGCAATGATAAATTCAAATATTTACGGTTAATCGTGTCTCCATCTTTATCTCTTAATCGCTACATAGCAATTTCCGTTTGAATTTCCGTACAAGATCTTCTGTATCTGCGTTAAATGAATTATGAAAAATCTTGATATTTTTTGCAGTTGCATCAAAACCTTAAAAACGAGACTCGTAATTTATTTTTAAAATACTCACAACTTCCAGCTGCGAAATATGCCGTAAATGGAATTTCTGATTGCTGATTGAATGTGTGGTATGTATTAAAATGCGTGAATCATGTTTTGTTCAATTTAGATTGAAACAAAACAATTTTTTGTCAAAGTAATTTGAGTGTGCAAATCAGGCAGCAGCTGATGTTCTCCTTTTCGATTCTTGGTCGGAGCTCAAAAAATCGCGTCAGAGCATTTCCATTTCTAAGCGAGAGAACTTCTGTACAATATGATAAGTCATTTACTTCAATCTGTTCACTAAACTCGCAGAACTTGGATTATGAGGGCGTGTAATCTTGTAAAATTAACAGCTGACATAAGTAGCTTTAAATCTTCTGACGTAGCCAAGCATTTTCTGCACAAAGACTGTTGCCGTATGATGCAATGGTTTTTGACCCACCGTCATTTTCTACCGCCTTTGGCACGAGAGCAACAACACCTTTATTTTTTTCGATACAGGTTATTATCACCATCAATTGTGGTACACCTTAAGCTTTTCCACTCTAGATTGTTTTTCTGAACAGTATTTTCTACTGCTTTGAAAATTTCTTATCCCGTAGGCCGTCATGGAGAGTATGAACGTCAAGAAGCTCTTCATATACTTCATACTTTTTGTTTACCCTCGAATAAAAATTATCGTATGTGCAGCACCTGAACTCTGTGCTGACTTATTCAGGCCAAAAGAGAACCATTAAGTGTCGAGTTTTCCAGACAACCTAGTTCATATATTTTCAGCTATATCATTTACTATTGAAGCCACAGTGAATGCTCACAAACTGATGTTTTTTGATAAATTATCTTTTGCTTGACACATTTACTTAACTGCTGCAATCATTTAATCCTGTGTTAAGTCGCCGTCAGTGAATGGTTTTTCCATGTTTTTCCTATTGAGTGAACCGCACGGAAACCAGCTCGAGGTGCTGCTTGTTGTTCAGTACTTACTTTATTATAGAACGTTTGCTGACGTTTCAATTCGCGTTTCAAAGACTCTGTATTAACCGTTGGCTCCCGGTCTCATAACGATCTTTTATGTTGTATTCTTGGAGAATTAATATCATTTCACTACAAGTTATACTCATTACGTTATCACACGACTAAGTCACGGAATATTTATACCTCCACTGCTCGTCCGCCGCTCGTGGTCGTGCGGTAGCGTTCTCGCTTCCCGCGCCCGGGTTCCCGGGTTCGATTCCCGGTAGGGTCAGGGATGTTCTCTGCCTCGTGATGACGGGGTGTTGTATGATGTCCTTAGATTAAGTAGTTTTAAGTTCTAGGTGACTGATGACTATAGATGTTAAGTCCCATAGTACTCAGAGCCATTTTTGAACCTCCACTGCTCTTTAAAAGTTCTGCGTTCGCTATATATCTTCTGCTTATTTTCCATATTTGCACAAAATCACATACAATGGATGTAACTTCAATTCAAAGTGATGACAATTAGCAGCATTAAGAGCAAGCGTTCTGAGTAAACAACACTGAATTTATCTTGAAGGCAGTTTTAATTAAATTAAATACTCACTGTTACTCGCACAGTATATTCACTAAGAAGCTTTAGTTACAAAACACACTGATAACACTATGTTTTGTTTTTCAGGTCGCACACGTTGCCACTACCTATCAAGATGGTGCTGTACTACTGCACTTAACTCTCTACTCTACGGAAGATGTCACAACTATTCGTTTAGCATCGTCCGAAGTAGTCGTAACAGTACATCAAATGCAGGCCGCTCATCGGCTATAATCGCGGCAACCAAACAGAAATTGCGGAATGGAATCCAACGCCACTCCCTTTGCCACAGATATCACAATTGGCCTCTCATTCTGAAACGAAAATTTGCGCGTAATTCAACACTGCACCATGTTGGTATGCTGAACTGAAATCTGCCCAATGCCAGGGGTGACCACAGGAAACGAAGAGATAACCACCATTGCTGCGTCGTGGCGAGGAATGTTGTGGTGAGATATTCCGCACTGCTGACAGCAGATGCAGCTCGCGCTGCGTTCTGACCACTTGCTGTGCTGTTTACACTTTGTCGTCCGCACGTCTCGTACAAATTTACTCGCTTGGCGCCGGCAGCGCTAATTCGGATTACTTGGCTTGTCGCCGGCCGCTTGTCATCCATCTTTCCGTTGACGACCAACTTCAAACACATTCGTTCTAATTTTCCGGAAATCCTCTATTTTGCCTTATCTTTCCACAAACTCGAATTTTCCTTTCAAGTAACTTCTCTGCAAGTTCTACACTGTTACAGTAATTATCCGTGCAGAGATAATGCCACTTTCCATCAGAAGGTGTCAGTAGTTCCATCACTGTTTCTGCTAAAGGATGTCCAGCACCGGAATATATCTTCAATGAAGAACTGTATCCCGTACTCGAATCACACAGCATCCGAATGATTATGCCGCATTTCGTAATTTTCGACGGATTATAAACTCTAAAATTTAACCGTCCACGCCACGGTATCATTCCTTCATCAGTTGAGATGTTTTGACTTAGATTAAACGTTTCTTTAAACTTTTTGGAAAAATAGTCAGTTACGAATCGCACTTGGACAAGTCGGTCGGCATTATCCGGTTTATTGTTACTGTCGGAAAAATGTAGAAATGATAATATTTGTCTGTTGTCGGTTGCGTGATATCGTTTTGCGAAATGTCGGTGTGTCTATCAACGGATTCGTTGACCAATAATCGTCGATCCTTGCTTTTTGACAATTCCCATATGGATAGCAAGCCCAAACAATTTCCTAATTTCGGGTCCCGTAAAGTCGACAAATTTGGCATTTTTTAAACGCAGTTTCCTTCTATTGCATTTTTTATTGTAGTACTTGTTGGTTTCGTTGCTAATATACTCAAATAGATCGTTCCCAACATATAATTTTATACTACGATATCCTCGACGCTCTGTGTATCTTTGGGAAATACGTTTGGACCCGGAGATCCTTCAAATTTATTATTGGTCCTCGGTAAATCAAAGTCCGACCACTGTGCACTGTCTTCTTCGTCTAATTCAGCCGAATCAGTTGGCAACCATAGCGTTCGCCGAATTCCTCCTGGATGTATTGCACTACCTTCCTACGATTCTGTTTCATTTTAATTTTTTTGATATCCAATGTCTTCTTCCCAATCGCCCAAGTCGTCCGGAACGTCAGACAAGACGTCCGCGCATTCATTGTAAATAACCCTATTGTCTCTTTCGTCCGCCATGATGAAAGGGAAGAAGTACTTATAAAAACAAAAAACTTTTTGACGTGTGTAACTTATTGTTACTTAAACAAAACACCAACAGAATTCAGAAGATACTATAGGGCTGTCGCCGGCCACTGCGCGATACTATGCTCACGACACCACTGTGGTGTCGCCGGACGGCCTAGTGTTAATGACGCATGGAAGTAACAAGATTTCGTGAAAGCGCGTTTTAACAACCATCTCGACTGGTATACATTTGTAGCAACGCATATGAAATGCAATTAAGGCCACGGCTCAAGGTCAAGGGATGAGCAGTGCAATGTATAATGAGTACAGAACTGCGACTAACAAGGGAAAAATTTCCCTTCACATCCCCCTAACAGATTTAGTGACAGAATGGCCCAGAGAACAGCCCGTCGAAAACAACACAGATCAAGAAAGTAAACAGGAAGAAGATATACTGAATTTCGAAATGAGAAGCAAATTTGGACAATGGATAGTCCAAGCTGTAATTGTAACGGCGTCTGGTGGGACGAATTGATATTGAGATGAACGGCACATACGGACTGCGAGAACCGGACGTTCCGTGCTACGAACGCATAGCTCTGTGTATTACCGGACCAAACATTTTGTTTTGTGGACTCTTTGTGAAGGAAGTGAAGAGATAGGACATGTGAGAGGAGAGGAGAGATTGTATTTTTGTGAGACGCCACTACGGTATGTAGTAAATATTCAACTATTCGTGAAATCTTCTCGGGTGATCAGCCGAGTAAAGGCGTCGTCTTCTCGCAACGTTTCGAAGGGTTTCGTACCCATCATCTTCAAGCGAAGTACTTCACTTCGCTTGAAGATGATGGGTACGAAACCCTTCGAAACGTTGCGAGAAGACGACGCCTTTACTCGGCTGATCACCCGAGAAGATTTCACGAATGGAATACGCCGAGAAAGTCTCAAATCACATTTAATGTTCAACTAGTTTTTAGCACAAAATAACATCCAATAACTGACCTCAAGTATTCAAGGTGTGTATATCTCCACAGCGAAATTAATTAATTGTCACGTTACAGATATTACGAGACATAGATCGTTCGGAGGTGAAGTTTGGAATGATACTGCGAACCCACATTTACGACGATCATAATTCGGCGGGAGATTAACTCCGAATTAATAAACTTTAACTTACTAGATTGTTGGACCTATCGTCCAGACTCATCAAACAATACAGCACCCAGTTGTGCCGAACGATCTGCGTAGCGAGTAAATGCTTTAGAGATCCAGGTGGAACTGCGAATACATAGAAACTGCGAATATATAGAAAGAAATATCCTTTATCATTTAGCTACGCCGGCCAGAGTAGCCGAGAGGTTCTAGGCCCTACAGTCTGGAGCCTCGCTACCGCTACGGTCGCAGGTTCGAATCCTGCTTCGGACATGGATGTGTGTGATGTCCTTAGGTTAGTTAGGTTTAAATAGTTGTAAGTTCTAGGAGACTGATGACCTCAGAAGTTAAGTCCCATAGTGCTCAGAGCCATTTGAACCATTTAGCTACAATATAGCCGGTCAGCAACTTATCTGGGAGTAAGCATTAGGAGTTGGCTGGCTCTGAGCACTATGGGACTCAACTGCTGAGGTCATTAGTCCCCTAGAACTTAGAACTAGTTAAACCTAACTAACCTAAGGACATCACAAACATCCATGCCCGAGGCAAGATTCGAACCTGCGACCGTAGCGGTCTTGCGGTTCCAGACTGCAGCGCCTTTAACCGCACGGCCACTTCGGTCGGCGCATTAGGAGTGATTTAAAATGGAGTGACCATATAAAATTAATCGTTGGTAAAGCAGATGCCAGACCGGGATTCGTAGGAAGAATCCTAAGTAAATACAGTACGAAAACAAAGGAAGTAGGTTACAGAACACTTGTTCGCCCACTGCTTGAATACTGCTCACCGGTGTGGGATCCGTACCAGATAGGGTTGATAGAAGAGATAGAGAAGATCCAACGGAGAGCAGCGCGCTTCGTTACAGGATCATTTAGTAATCGCGAAAGCGTTACGGAGATGATAGATCAACTCCAGCGGAAGACTCTGCAAAAGAGACGCTCAGTATCTCGGTTCGGGCTTTTGTTGAAGTTTCGAGAACATACCTTCACAGAGGAGTCAAACAATATATTGCTCCCTCCTAAGTATATCTCGCAAAGAGACCATGAGGATAAAATCAGAGAGATTAGAGCCCACACAGAGGCATACCGACAATTTTTCTTACCACGAATGATACGAGACTGGAATAGAAGGGAGAACCGATAGAGGTACTCAAGGTACCCTCTGCCACACACCGTCAGGTGGCTTGCGGAGTATGGACGTAGATGTAGATGTAAATGTAGAACACATAACGACGAGGAATTTCCGCGAGATCGCCGCTGTGGAATACACCTCTTGCTCTCATATGGTATTTAAAATAAATTATTTATATTTTCCATGTTTTCAGGAGAGTAAAAGACAAAACGAAATAAGGAACTAAGCTAAACCAACTAAAACCAATAACTATATTAATAATTAAAATAAAAGCACCCATAAACAATAATTATTTATTGTAATAAATAAAGATTATTTTTAAATAACTAACCAATAATAATATATTAAAGTGTGCAACATCGACCAAAGGTAAGTGGCCGCGGTGTCGTGGTTCTATGATTACACTGTTGCACTGCGAAGGGAGAGATACGTGTTCAAATCTATCGCGTGCCGAAACTTCTTTTTTTTTCACAAAATTATGAACTCTCAGTCCAGTCATTAACGTGACTGTGTCGTTAAGTCCGTTTACAACAGCGAAGTGGGACGAAGGGACCTCCAGACGTACGTATCTCCTATTTGTTCTACAAATGTGTCACATGTTATGACTCTCGCGTTCCGTTTTGGAAGTTTTGACTCTTGAATTCGTTTGTTGTAACACAGTTCACACCTGTTTATTTGTTGTGTTTATTTCTGTGAAAGATCTATGCGGCATCTCGCCTGATCTCACTTCATCACATTTACACACGACGGTAATATATTCTTACCACATGACTCCTGTTCTATAACCAGTGTATAGTGTTACAATTGCCAAGATCACAGAAGGAGAATAGACACGACCGTACGGACAGTTCATAAATTTGTGGAAAAAAAGTTAATAAAATGGGGCAGAAGGGAGATTTGAACTTGGATCTTCCGCGTGGCAGTGTACACCGTGACTACAGAACCATGACACATTCCGTCATGGAGTTTATCCAATGTTGCCCATGCGAAGCTTGTACCGTTTAGTTTCGATTTTGCTACTTTTTTTATAGTTCAGTACATCTTCTTCCTGTTTCCATGCTTAATCTGTGTTCAGTTTTGATGGACTATTCACTGGTCCATCTTACCACTAAGTCTGAGGGGTGTGCGATGAGGAATTTCCCTTATCAGTGTCAGCTCGTAAAGACTGGCAGCAGTGGTAAGCGCCACGAAAACTTGTGAACAGCACCGAGGAGTTCCGAGTAGTACTACAGTATCAGACCTCAAGAGAACTTGGGCAGGCTATAGCTAGGTCTTGGCCCTTGGGACTTAGTGGAAGAGCCCGTGTGGTTCTTAATCTAAAATGTTTGGAGACCCCTGGTCTAAGGCATCACAGCGGCACATTGCGGTTCGTGCAAATAGACTTGGTCATATAGCGTGACAATTATTGAACGTTAATGATGGATCACATTAGATCACATGGTCTTATAATTACCGCAAAATTAAAAAGACTAACTCTTAAATTGTTACACTAACATTTACACGAAGGTTCTAATGTTACTGAACAATGTTCGCACACAGGATAATGTGTATCTGAACGCCACTGAACGCACACAGTTTGTACCATAATATTGTTCAGTGATAAAACACTGAGTTCAAATGTGCTTAGATTACAGATAGTCCCTCATTCATTTTGTACTCACACTTTTGCTATTATTCATGTATTTCAAATTAACTGTAATTCATTTGCCGCAGATACTTGCTTTGGTTGGGCTATACCTTCATGTTTACATTCACATGCCTTCATCCGCTGACTCACCCTACAGGAATGTGTTTTTATGATCATGAAGGATCATTACTAAGGCAGTGTATAGCCAAAGGAAGTTGGAAAACCGTCTCCCCAAGGTTTCTATTCATATTAGTAGTAAACTGACATACCGACTTAAATTGACATATTTCATTATCTGGTGAAGTGTGTAAGTCATGTGTGAGTGTGTCCTGCTGAGTAGGAGCAGTTGTGTCATTGCCTTGAGTGAGAAAATTCTAAGACTACTACCGGTATCCTTAAACTTCAAACAGAACAAATTTATCACTTATTGAATCACTCGCTGGGCTAAAAAGGTTTTAACTCCTGGTGTGGGTACATTCCCTTCAACTTCACATTGTGGGATAACACAGTACATATGCACCATGAGTTGGTAAAGCCGTTACCTGAAAAGGTCCCTAGTACATAAGTTGCCATTTCTTATTCATTCACTTGATGAGTGATCATTTAAGGCGGCGTTTTAATAGCACTTTTGACCTGACAGGCAACACTTGTAGCCTCCTGAACTGTCGGTCATAATATTTTTTCCTTTGCTGGGCTTTGGACACAGTCGCAGCCAATGTTAGTCGAATCTTGGCCTCCCTAGACTCGTTGGTAGTTAATTTCTTTGGTAGACAGTTTATCCATTCATTGTTCTTCACCTTTTATGCAGCAGTTCTCCTGCCATACCTTGTGTTGGAGTGTGACATAATTGCTGTAGAGTTCTTTGAATGACTTCAGGCTCAGGTTCTCCACCCTTAATGTCTGCTTGTGGTGGCAGTATGTTAGAATTAATTTGATTAATTCTCAAAACAATCTTTCAGTGAGGTATGCTTTGAGATGATATCTAAAAATCTGCCCTATTCTGTTATATCGCAGAAGCTTCCTCAATTGATAACCTGTAAATTTGGCAGAATTATCCGATATCAATGCACACAGCTTGCTAGTGCATGAAATTTAGTCGCTTGTGGCTTTTTTGATAGATGTGCGGAAATCGTTCTTATCGGATACAGTTTTTCATACGTGATGAATAAATCGCAGAATCCCACAATGTGTTTTACGTTTCCTCTGGCATGGAATAAGGGTCCCATTACATCAACACTTACCAAGTTAATTGTTTATTTAGTAATGATAGAATGTAAAACTCCTCTGGCATTATGGTTTCAAGGTTTCTCTGTTTGCCAAATCTGAAATCTTTTGAGAATTTACGGTACACATCTTTGGAGAGAGTGTGCATGACAGAACTTTCCTATGTTTTCTTGACATTTATGTACTCCGCAGTGACCCCACACTATGTGTGTATGCCACATTAGTCTTTCTACACATTCATGCTGAACGCAAACACACCAATTATTTGACCTGTGATGTCTCTGGTGAAATACATCATTGTATGACTGATGAACCTTTTTAATTCTTGTTTTTTCCGCTTGAATCAGTTATATAACACAATTCAAACGAGTGTCTTCACGCTGCAATTGTGCCATGTTTCTGCACATCTTGGGTATTCCCATTGATTTTCAACATCATTCATAAGTAAGACTTTAAACTCTGCTGTTTGTTCTTCGATGTCATTGTGTCTGTTAGCACGTACGGTAGTCTAGACAAGGCATCTGCGATATTATTTTCCTTGCTGTGCACGTAAGTAAATTGAAAATGATTTTCTTGTAGAATCAATGACCACCAGGCTGATCGTGGATGTGACAACTTACAGTTATTAAGAAAGCTGAGTGCTTCACGATCGCAGTGCACCTATGTGTATGCACCTGCCAGATAACAGCTGAATTTGCAGAATGACCACACCAATGCCAGTTCTTCCAACTCTGTGGAAGTACATGGACATTCACAGTGTTCTGATCAAAGCGGCTATTGGACAAAATTTAGATGATCCTTAACTATCTCAACCTGAAACAGTGCATTGATGATGCATCAGTCATTAAACCGAAATCTAATGTCATGCCTGGATCGTGTAATATGTCCGCGGCTCGTGGTCTTGCGGTAGCGTTCTCGCTTCCCGCGCACGGGGTCCCGGGTTCGATTCCCGGCAGGGTCGTGGATTTCCTCTGCCTCGAGATGACTGGGTGTTATGTGACTTTCATCATCATTTTATCCTCATTCACTCGCAAGTCGCCATAGTGGCGTTAAAGAACTTGTGGAGCGGCGGCCGAACCGCCCCGCGAGGGGTCTCCCGGCCACCAATGCCATACGCTCATTATT
Organism: Schistocerca americana; assembly: GCF_021461395.2. Lineage (NCBI taxonomy): Eukaryota > Metazoa > Arthropoda > Insecta > Orthoptera > Acrididae > Schistocerca > Schistocerca americana. The sequence goes on along the minus strand of NC_060121.1, from coordinate 819,005,465 downwards.
ATCGTGTAATATCAGTGCATCGGTAAGAGTGGAGCTGATGATGTCAAATACAATTTGACAATCCTGAGTCATTAGCCAAAATGTGGTTTTTTTTAAAAGAGTTAGCAATACCCCCAAGTTTAAAACCTGATTTGGCACAAATCTTTGGGAGATTGAACGCCATCCTAAAAATCCTGTTAATTGTGTCAAATTATGTGGTGGTGGTGCATTTTCTGTGTGGGAAAATTTTGACTTCTTCAAGTCTTAGGTGAGACCTGCATGTTGAAATTGCTGTAGTACACGCTTCAAAAGTCCATATGTTGCTGCCCTCTTTTCCTCATAATCAGCGTGTCATTTATGAATGGTGGAACAGCATCACTTAATTCAGACCCCAACACAATGTCTAATTCTGAAATGAAAATGCAGGAGCTTACTTTAAGACCAGATGTCCTAAGTAAAGAAATGCAATAATACATCTTATGGCACTTGCTAAAACAATTGTGGTAAAATTCTTGATACCAGAGAACTTTTCAACAAACTCTTCTGTGTTTGGAGGTCATGTCCTAATAGGAACAATAATTTTGCTGATTTCTCTGGCATCGAGAACCAGATGAACAATTTCATCCGATTTTAGTACCATCAGCATTGGGCTACAATACTGACTGTTTGGGAGTTCAATAATGCCCCAGGTAAGCAGCCACCTTATTTCTAGGTCAGTGGCACATTTTAGTGTGCGGGAAATGGAGTAATATTTGTGACAGCATGTCCTACTAATGTGGCAAAGGTATCATCTGATAATACCTGGGTTCCATTGAATACTTTGGCATAATGTTGAAGTAACTCATGTAATTCTGCAGTTTGTTGAGGCATTAGGGCACTTGCTTCATTTACCTTTTGTTTGATTTGCTGAGATACACTGTGTCTCAACAGTAACTATTTATATTGATAGGTTGGCAACACCATCCATTTAACTCTTGCTTCTGCACTAATTTAACTGTTACTGGAGCTCCCTGTTTGCTTAATACAAGTCTACCGGAAGTCTGTTATAACAATCATCTTTCTCAGTAGTTCATGCCCAATAATCAAATCTGCAACAACAGAGGGAACCATTAGGCACGTGCATTCTATTGCTTCATTACTAAGATTCATAATTATTCTTGTTTTCAGCTTTGTAGAAAGAGGACATTCTTCTACAGCACCTAATATTTTTTAATTCACCATGGAGATCAGCAATTCCTCTACTTCCTGTAATCTCCTTAAAAGAGCTTTGGAGATCGCGATGGTGGCACAAGTGTCCAGAATCGAAAGAACATTGTTTCCTGCAATCTTAACATTAATGGCTGTTTGTGGAATACTTATATGTGAAAACCTACGAAGTTGGTCACTGTGCATCAGTTTGGTCCTAATGTCAATGCTTTCAATAAATTGTATCATCTTAATGTTGTCATCAAAGCCCCATTCACTTCTACTGACCGGCCTTTCGGCGTTAAAGTTGGTCGTATCAAGTTTTCCTGTTCTTAGTTGAGAGGTGAGTGTTGTTTATCACCAACATCTGTAAATATTGGTGAATGATTCCTTCAGTCATTACTACTGTCGTTCGGATTTGGTGGTTTTTGGTTTCCTAGCCAACAAGAAGGTCTGGGATTTTGCTGACACCCAGGGTTAGATAATCTATATTGCTTCTGTAATTATGGTTGTTGTTGTTACTCCAGCTTCCACTACCTGGTCCATCATTATTATTAAGTATGTTACTAGAACCCGCTTGTTCGTTTGTGTTATTACTCGTCTGCTGCAGGTGGTTTTGTGCATCTTTTCTTGTATAGTTTTGCTTGGTATTACCTTTACGTCCCTTTAAGTTGGTACCTCTCGCTTTTGCGTCCTATACGAACATAATCACAGCAGTCGACTGCACTTAATAACTCCTCAAAACTGACGTCACTGACATGAAAAAGCTTTTCGTGTATGTCTAGTGACAGTTTCACTTTTAATGTCTGTACAAGATCTTTTGCGGATTTGGGTCAGTTAAATACACTGTCTTGTAGTGGTAGCGCTCGAAATAGCTTCACGGTGTATATAGTCGTGGATTATATGGTTCTGGATTATAAACATGCTTGTACAGTCTCTCTTGTATGGCAGCAGACTAGTATTTCAGTACGATCGTGGGTAAGTGTCACACGATTCGGCTGTATCCACTGCCTACAAAGCTCCTTTTCCTAAAATATGTCCACTTACGTATGCTGTTTTCTGGCCTCCGTAGCAGAGTGCCTTTAAATGCTTGTTTCAAAATAATTGGGTGATCTCCTTTTCCTTATTAAACTGTCTATATCTGATCAACTTCTCTTCCATGAGCAATGTGGCACAATCACTCATAGTATGACGCATTGCAGTCGAATACGGTGATACTGCTGGTTGTGCATGGACGTTCTGTTTCAAACATTGTTGTGCAGGATACTGTCTTCATATACTGTCACACATTCGTTATCTGCCACGAGCGAGTGAGTGTCATGAAGATATCATGGATATTTGTGATATACTGACTTACATCGACTACTTCTTGGTTGGCTGGTTGACGTTCAGTACTGAATTGGCATGGTGTGTAATGGGACACCCTACTCTAACACTACCTTTTTCATACAGAAATAGCCGATACCATGTATACTGTCGATTCTTGTATAGGTGAACATTTTCCCAGTTGCTTAACTAAAAGAATATCATATGATTCTGCACACAACATATTATAGTTCAGGCTGAAATGTATAGTAAGAATGAATGTGCTATGATTGATATGTATTAACAGTTTAAATTATGCTCCTTTTAAAAGTATTTGAAATAGCGAAATTTCTGGTATACTTAATAATAATTCATATTATTAATAGCACAATCTAGCGCCAATTATCGAATTATCTTATGAATTCAGTTATAAATTAATGTTATATCTTGGTAGGGATACTTTTTTTGTCAAGAAAATTTGTAAACACTTTTGTTTTGTAAACCCTTTGGGATATTGTAAGTACCTCATAATGTAAAGAGTATTGGGCATTCCTTTGACGGAAGTAGGCGACTTCTAAATTTGTCAGCAACAATGTAATTATTGTTTTCTTAATGTGGAAGATGTAAAGACGGTGTGATATTTAATAATGTGACAAAGAATGAAATCCAAGAAATATACAGGCAAGTCTTCATCAGTAATTTAGTCATCAGGAACCCACAGCGTTGAATCTAACTTTCAGCTTCAATAATGTACCCCTAGACACAAAAAGTGGAGCCAACAACAAGACGAGTAAATGAAGATAAGTAAAAAGTGTTTCTTTTGTATATATTGCTTGGGGGCTTAATTAAAAAGCAATAATGCAATAACTTTAGTAGCTGTGTGTCCGGTTACGAAATCTCGTAACAGGTTGGCCCTGAGTAACTTCAGCACGCAATCTGACTGCATAAAATAAAAATAAAGAATGACAAGAAATTTCCATTAACACAATTGATTAATTAAGTCCCCTGCAACTATAAACGCTACGAAACAACAAAGCACAAGTGTAATTGTTCTGTGGGTAGTAGTGTGACTCAACGTACATGCATCTGGCACGGTTCTTCCTCAATAGGACAAGAAATTTTAAACACCTTTTACAATGAACTAATTGAAAAACCAGAAATACTATAATTGCACATAGAAGCCAGAATTACAAGTCTAGTACATGAACACGAGCCAGACGCTTTTTTGACTGAACCTGTGACCAAGAGGCATTGTCATTAAGGAAATGTGAATTTTTTTTTTTTTTTACCTCAGTATATATTGACGAAAAATACACTGTGATCATTGCCACATCTTCCATCAATACATTGCACCAACCGAACAGCATCTAGTCTCTGGCCCAACAGAACAACAACTGCACTCGACATCCTCACAACTAGTACTGCTTTCGACATCCTCTCAACAAGTACTGCCCTCGGCAACCTCTGAACTACTACTGCGCCAGTGGACGCGGCGGAATAATAATTTTTGGCGCAATCTCTGGCGCTGTGATTCAGTGTAGCCACCTTTCAATATTATTCCTCTCGAAGCTTTTGAAAACAATGAAGATAGTAAGCCAAAAAATTTTAATTGTTATTACAACTGCCACTTGTACCTTTTGTTCAATAGAATCATTTGGTTGGGAATCTTCCTCATATAACCACTGCTGAAATACATCGGTGTGTAGTTCCACCTGCTGCGCGACTTGCATATGTAAAATGTCACGCTGTTTGCGTGAGATATTCTCTATAGTTTTCGACAGCTCGATAACAGTGTTACGTCACTTGTCCCTGTCCTGCTTTTCGGTAATAAATAGTGATTTAAAAGTTTCAAAAGCAAACTTTGTAACAGTTCTTCAGTAAGAGCCAATATTAAAGCACTAGAATCATCAACCTCCAGTACATTCGCTGGTCGCTGAACATTTTGTTCCACCTGTTGCGGCATTTTGCACTGACTTGTATCTGATGCCATAAAAATGTAAATTACAGTTAAAGATTGTTTTATTCACTAAAAAATAATTACATTAACTGATTCTGATTGGTTTTGAATGAATAACGTGCTAGTACTCTAATCTACAATAATACGAAATGAAAAACAATTTAGCGTCAACTCTGGATAGACGATATTGCACACGTATTTAACACAAAATATTCTCTTTAGTAACTACATTTTGCGCAGAGCATAACTTAATCATAGCTAACACTTGGTTTAAGAATCATGAAAGAAGGTTATATACATGGAAGAACCCTGGAGATACTTAAAGGTATCAGATCGAATATATAATGGTAAGACAGAGATTTAGGAATCAGGTTTTAAATTGTAAGACATTTCCAGGGGCAGATGTTGACTCTGACCACAATCTATTGGTCATGAACTGTAGATTAAAACTGAAGAAACTGCATAAAGGTGTGATTTTAAGGAGATCGGACCTGGATAAACTGACTGAACCAGGGGTTGTACAGAGTTTCAGGAAGAGCATAAGGGAACAATTGACAGGAATTGGGGAAAGAAATACAGCAGAAGAAGAGTGGATAGCTTTGAGGGATGAAATAGTGAAGGCAGCAGAGGATCGGATAGGTAAAAAGACGAGGGCTAGTAGAAACCCTTGGGTAACAGAAGAAATATTGAATTTAATTGATGAAAGGAGAAAATAAAAATGCAGTAAATGAAGCAGGCAAAAAGGAATACAAACGTCTCAAAAATGATATCGACAGGAAGTGCAAAATGGCTAAGCAGGGATGGCTAGAGGACAAATGTAAGGATGTAGAGGCTTATCTCACTTGGGGTAAGATAGATACTGCCTACAGGAAAATTAAAAACACCTTTGGAGAAAGGAGAACTGTGGTGTCACCGCCAGACACCACACTTGCTAGGTGGTAGCTTAAATCGGCCGCGGTCCATGTAGTACATGTCGGACCCGCGTGTCGCCACTGTGATCGCAGACCTAGCGCCACCACCAAGGCAGGTCTCGTGATACGAGAGAGCACTCGCCCCAGTTGTACGAGAACCTAGCTACCGCCCAGTTGTACGAGAACCTAGCTACCGACCAGTTGTACGGACAACAAAGCTAGCGATTGCACGTGCTAAGCCTTGCTCTCATTTGCCGAGAGATAGACAGTGGAATAGCCCTCTGCTAAGTTAAATAGCGACCACCTAGCACGGCGCCATTTGTATCAGTGCCTATAGCTTACGAGTATTCAAGAGAGATGTATTCCAAGGACTAATAAAAAGATAAGTAATAAGCATCTACATACTTTTCTTCTTATTCATTTATAAGTTCTCATGTTCCAGACTTCACGCCCGTCTGCTTTATGCCGTGCGTGCATCATCGGCTACAGCGTTAGTCTAGAGTTCATTTTCAGCAATCTCAACTTCACGGTGTCGGCCCAGCTACCGACACAACATTTATTGGCGACGAGCTAAATAGTTTGTATTAATTCGTTTACAACATTGGCGACGATTTAAAGTGTTTTCTGATTGCTTACATTTAATTGTGTCATGGCTTCGCCACATTCTCCAGATGTACTGTCCGAATTTTATCGCTTGCAGAATCAGCAGACGCAGGCGTTACTGGATGCCCTTGGACAGCTCGTCCAGGGTCAACGTGCGCTGCACACCGATGCGGCCGCCGCCGCTTCTTCGCTACCGCTGCCACTAAACGCTGTTGCACCTCCCTTTCGACCATACGTGGCAGCCGATGAGACCTGGCAAGAGTGGTCTCGCCAGTTCAACATTCGCCTCGCTGCCTACAGAATTCAAGGTAATGAGCGGCAGCCGTTTTTGCTTTCTTGTGTCGGTGTGTCCACATACCGTGTGATAGTGAAATTGTTTCCCCGACGCGACGTAGCAACTCTGTCCTACGAGGAAATTTTGTCTGCGTTAGATGCCTATTTCAAAGAAACAGTTAATGTGGTTGCAAAACGGTATACGTTCTTTCGTACAAAACGTACGGCCGGTCAAACTAATAGGGAGTGGGTAGCAACATTGCAAGGACTTACTAGGGACTGTGCCTTTGAATGTGACTGTGGTCTTTCTTATTCAGATACAATGGTGCGTGATGCAATTGCACAGAACGTTTCTGATGTTCGCATACGGGAGCAAATTTTGAAACTAGTTAATCCCTCCCTTCAACAAGTGATAGACATATTGGATAGACAGGACACACTTGACTGTGCTCAGGAATCTTTTGAAACTTCGCCAGCCGTGTGTAACATTAACCGGCCCGCTGGACGCGCTGCGCGGCCCGGTAACCGGGCCTTGCGCACGTCGACACAGCGACCGCCGCGTGCTAAGCCACGTGTGCCGCGCCAGCCCACAAATGTAGTGAAATCGTGCCCGCGGTGTGCTACTAGACATTCGCGTGAACATTGCCCGTCACGCCAAGCTATTTGCTTTTTCTGCAATAAGAAAGGACATGTTCAAAGTGTTTGCCAGACAAAGCTCAGATCAGACAATCACAATCATTCCAGGCCCTTTGCTTCGCGCCGGAATCGAACCCAGGACACTCAGGCTCGTGGACCTTCGCCTATGGACATTCATGTCGTTAATTCCGCTTCGTCCAGTGACACTTTCTCTAACAGTGACTGTGTTCGTCCCACAAAAACTGTGCGTCGACGGCGCCGGAAATCACGTCAATTAGCAAGTGATTCTGTACCAGTGTCTGTTCCAATTGCACAAAACAGTCGCTCTTGTCGTCAGCAGAACAATAAACTTTTTGTGGACTTAGACTTTGAAGGCAAAGTGATACCATTCCAGCTCGATACCGGAGCTGCAGTTTCATTGCTCAATCATGACACGTACAAACAACTGGGCAAACCTCCGTTGCGTTCCGCAAATGTTAAGCTAACTACATATTCCGGACAGACAATTCCTGTGTTAGGACAGTGCAGCCTTCTTGCAACATACAAGGGACAAACAAAACTTGTGTCATTTTACGTTCTTCGTTCTTCTTCTGCAGTGAACTTGTTTGGGCTAGACTTGTTTCAGTTGTTTAACATGTCTATTGTAAATCAGGTCCTCTCGGTGAATCAGACTGTGCCTACAGACAGTGTTTCTCGGCTGTGTGACGAATTTGCAGACATTTTTGCACCGGGCTTAGGTTGCGCTAAAAACTATGAAGCACATTTAGAACTGAAGGTAAACGCGCAACCGAAATTTTTCAGGGCGCGCAATGTTCCCCACGCATTGCGTGATGAGGTCGCAAGAACGTTACACGATCTCGAATCACAGGGTGTAATTGAACGTGTGCAAGCTTCTCTCTGGGCCTCGCCCTTAGTAATTTTGCCAAAACCTTCCGGAAAATTGAGACTTTGCGTGGACTTCAAGGCCACAGTGAATCCACAGCTAGTGACTGCTACTTTTCCTTTGCCCCGCCCGGAAGATCTTTTTGCTAAACTGTGCCCGGGAAAATATTTTTCAAAGTTGGACCTAGCCGATGCGTACTTGCAAATACCGGTGGACGACGAATCCCAGCGCGTATTGGTGGTTAACACGCATCTTGGATTGTACCGCTTCAAAAGACTGCCATTCGGGTGTGCATCCGCCCCTGCCTTGTTTCAGCAATATTTACAAACTATTTGTGCGTCGGTCCCTACTGCAGCAAACTATCTGGACGATATAGTGATCTCCGGACAGACAGAAGAAGATCATCTTGCGAACTTACGAACATTATTTCAGGTCTTGCGGCAAAATGGTCTTCGCTTGAGGAAGGACAAATGTGTGTTTTTTGCTCGTGACTTACCATACCTGGGACATGTCATTAATGCCCAAGGCATACATCCGAGTCCAGAGCACCTCCGTGCCATACACGAATTGCCTTCCCCTCAAAATGTGAAACAGCTACAGAGTGTGTTGGGTAAAATTAATTATTATCATCGCTTTCTGCGCAATGCCTCTTCTATTTCAGCTCCGCTTCATCGCTTACGCCGTAAAGGTGTTCCGTTCGTCTGGACGACGGAATGCGAACGCGCCTTTCGCCAGTTGAAATCGGCGTTGCTTTCTAATACTTGCCTTACGCCATTCGATCCCCGGAAACCCCTTTTGTTGATGGTAGATGCATCGGATTTCGGGATCGGTGCTGTGCTTGCGCACAAAGTTGGCTCCCATGATCGCCCTATTGCCTTTGCGTCCAAATTGCTGTCGTCTGCGCAAAGAAATTATTCACAGATAGAGAAAGAAGCTTTGGCTCTCGTGTTTGGTGTTACTAAGTTCCATGATTTCTTGTATGGTCGTCACTTTACCATCATCACAGACCACAAACCTTTGACATCGCTTTTTCATCCGACCAAGCCTGTACCTCCACGTACAGCGCAGAAATTCATTCGCTGGTCTATTTTCCTCTCGCAGTACCGCTACGATATCTTGTATCGGTCCACTGCTAAGCACGGAAACGCCGATGCGTTGTCCCGTTTGCCTGTTGCTGAGGATAAAGCATTCGATTCTTCCGAACTTGCTTGCATGTTCATTGATTCGGAAACCGATGAAGTGGTCGAATCGTTTCCGATTGATTTTCGTCGTGTCGCTACAGCCACAGCTGCTGACCCTGTCCTTGCTACTGTTTTACGTTTTGTTGCTACGCAATGGCCTTTGTCAAAGTCTAGGATCGAGGATCCGTTGGTTCGCCGATTTTTTGCTCACAAGGAGAGACTTTTTGTTCGACGTGGTGTTTTGTTGTTGCGTTCTGATAATGATCAGTCCAGAGTCGTGGTCCCACGTTCGTTACAGTCCTCTGTTTTACGGCTTCTTCACCAAGGACATTGGGGTATAGTGCGAACGAAACAACTTGCTCGTCAGCACTGTACTTGGTTCGGAATCGATGCTGCGATTACGCATATGTGTTCTTCGTGCCCGGCGTGTGCCGAACAACAGTCCGCACCGCCGCGGAAAGTCTTTGCGTGGCCAAAAGCCACTTCCCCTTGGCAACGCTTGCACATTGATTTTGCTGGTCCATTCTGAAATGCTCGATGGTTGGTTCTGGTCGACGCCTTCAGTAATTTTCCTTTTGTTGTCCGGATGTCTTCCACGACGTCCTCCGCCACCATCCAAGCGTTGTCTGCTATCTTTTGCATTGAAGGTCTTCCGCAGACTATTGTTTCCGACAATGGCCCACAATTCATGTCCGCAGAATTTCAGTCATTCTGCCAGGCCAATGGTATTCAACATCTGACATCCGCGCCGTTTTCGCCTCAGTCCAACGGTGCCGCTGAACGATTGGTCCGGACTTTCAAGTCACAGATGTTGAAATTGAAAGAGTCGCATTCTCGGGAGGACGCATTGTTGCTCTTTTTGTCTTCGTATCGCTCTCAGCCCCAAGATGGTCGCTCGCCGGCTGAGTTGCTCCACGGTCGTCCTCATCGCACCTTGATGTCTTTGCTGCATCCGCCGCATCAGGTTCCTGTGCAGCGGCAGACTCCTGCTTTTGCTCCAGGCGACGTTGTATTTTATCGCAACTATCGAGGTTCACGGCGTTGGCTCGCAGGGCGCATTCTTCGCTGCCTCGGCCGCGCGATGTATTTGGTTTTGGGGGCCTCTGGTGAGGTGCGTCGGCATCTCAATCAGCTGCGCCTCTGTCGTCGCTCGGGTTCTGCCGCTCCCCGTCTGCTTTCAGCGACGGTGCCGTCCGGTCAGCGCCCTGGGGACCCATCTACTGGCTCGCCTCATCCCCAGGTGTTACCGACGATGCCTTCCATTTTGCCCCATGGCGACGCGCCGCCGCCGCCGCAGCAGCAGCAGCCGCCGCCGCCGCCGCTTGTTCTCCCGCCGGCGCCGCCCGCGTTCGACGCTTCGTTGCAGCCGCCAAGCGCCTCCCAGGGTCACGCGCCGCCGATCGCTTCCCGTGACCAGCTGTCCTCCGCCATGGAACTCCCGCCCGCTCCGGACCACATGACGTCATCGCGCGTCGGCTACCCCGACGCAATGGAAATCGACCCTTCGGTCCCTCCTGTCTCATTACGGGCGCATACACCGCATGTTGACGTGCACCCTGGACTAGTTTTTCAGGCGTTTCCTAGCTCCCCTCGGACCGTATGGCCGGGTGCGGGTGGCACAGCCTCGCCTGTTGTTAGGCTCCCCACCTCATCGCATACGTCAACATGTGGTCCTCCCCACGGCGGGCGGAAGCCTTATCTCACGACCGTTCGCCGATTTGCGGGGGAGGAATGTGGTGTCACCGCCAGACACCACACTTGCTAGGTGGTAGCTTAAATCGGCCGCGGTCCATGTAGTACATGTCGGACCCGCGTGTCGCCACTGTGATCGCAGACCTAGCGCCACCACCAAGGCAGGTCTCGTGATACGAGAGAGCACTCGCCCCAGTTGTACGAGAACCTAGCTACCGCCCAGTTGTACGAGAACCTAGCTACCGCCCAGTTGTACGAGAACCTAGCTACCGACCAGTTGTACGGACAACAAAGCTAGCGATTGCACGTGCTATGCCTTGCTCTCATTTGCCGAGAGATAGACAGTGGAATAGCCCTCTGCTAAGTTAAATAGCGACCACCTAGCACGGCGCCATTTGTATCAGTGCCTATAGCTTACGAGTATTCAAGAGAGATGTATTCCAAGGACTAATAAAAAGATAAGTAATAAGCATCTACATACTTTTCTTCTTATTCATTTATAAGTTCTCATGTTCCAGACTTCACGCCCGTCTGCTTTATGCCGTGCGTGCACTATCGGCTACAGCGTTAGTCTAGAGTTCATTTTCAGCAATCTCAACTTCACGGTGTCGGCCCAGCTACCGACACAACAAGAACCACTTGCATGAATTTCAAGAGCTTTGATGGAAACCCAGTTCTAAGCAAAGAAGGGAAAGCAGAGAGATGGAAGGTGTATATAGTGGGTCTATACAAGGACGATGTACTTGAGGACAATATTATGGAAAGGGAAGAGGATGTAGATGAAGATGAGATGGGAGATATGATATTGCGTGAAGAGTTTGACAGAGTACTGAAAGACCTGAGTCGAAACAAGGCCCCGGGAGTAGACAACATTCCATTAGAACTACTGACAGCGTTGGGAGAGCCAGTCCTGACCAATCCCAATCCCAAAGAAAGCAGGTGTTGACAGATGTGAAAATTACCGAACTATCAGTTAAATAAGTCACAGCTGCAAAATACTAACGCGAATTGCTTACAGACGAATGGAAAAGCTGATAGAAGCCAACCTCGGGGAAGATCAGTTTGGATTCCGTAGAAACGTTGGAACATGTGAGGCAATACTGACCCTACGACTTATCTTAGATGAAAGATTAAGGAAAGGCAAACCTACCTTTCTAGCATTTGTAGACTTAGATAAAGCTTTTGACAATGTTGATTGTAATATTCTCTTTCAAATTCTGAAGGTGGCAGTGGTAAAATACGGAGAGCGAAAGGATATTTACAATTTGTACAGAAACCAGATGGCAGTTATAAGAGTCGATGGGTATGAAAGGGAAGCAGTGGTTGGGAAGGGAGTGAGACAGGGTTGTAGCCTATCCCCGATGTTATTCAATCTGTATATTGAGCAAGCAATGGAGGAAACAAAATAAAATTTCGGAGTAGGTATTAAAATCCATGGAGAAGAAATAAAAACTTTGAGGTTCGCCGATGACATTGTAAATCTGTCAGACAGCAAAGGACTTGGAAGAGCAATTGAACGGAATGGATAGTGTCTTGAAAGGAGGGTATAAAATGAACATCAACAAAAGCAAAACGAAGATAATGGAATGTAGTCGAATTCAGTTGGGTGATGCTGAGGGAATTAGATTAGGAAATGAGACACTTAAAGTAGTAAAGGAGTTTAGCTATTTGGGGAGCAAAATAACTGATGATGGTCGAAGTAGAGAGGATATAAAATGTAGACTGGTAATGGCAAGGAAAGCGGTTCTGAAGAAGAAAAATTTGTTAACATCGAGTATACATTTAAATGTCAGGAAGTCGTTTCTGAAAGTATTTGTATGGAGTGTAGCCATGTATAGGTATTGATAACGAGCAGAAATAATGACTTTTAGTTGAGCCTTACCTAATAAACGTTCTCTGGCTAAAACAAATTTATTTTTCTTTGATGAGAATAATACTATCGCAGTAATACAACGATGATGAATATCTACTTTATTTAATTAATAGCCGGTTCAGCCATTTGTTTTCTATCATGGCTAACACCAGTACGAAAGAAGTCCTGATTCTCTTAGTCTGAAATACTACGTACAGGGATAATGCTCTCTCAGAGATAATATTTAACAGTTCTCCGCTAGTGTGGGCGCAGTGAGTGAGAAATATCTTTGCTTCCCACTCTCGCTACACAGTTTTTTTAGACCCAAATACACGGTATAGAAACGATATATTACGTGGTGCGTCGTACTAACGATACGTGACGAAAGATGCCTCGTATCGATATTGTGTGCCAGAGGGTGTTCCGTACCATTTTTGAGTGGCAGAGGGCGCTTCGTACCAATGTTGCATGTTAGAAGATACTTTGTACTGACGTTACATCGTAGAAAGAGCTTCATATCTATGTTACAAGCCATAGTATGCATTCTACCAGAGTTGTATGGTAGAGAGTGCTTCGGACTAACGTTGCATGGCAGAGGGTGATCATAACAGTGTCGCTTGACAGAGGGTGCTTTGTAGCTGTGCTACATTGTAGAGGGTCTATAGATGATGCTGTAACTTATGTTTCGTAGCACGGTCGCGTGGCGTGTTGCGAGATGGAGGGTGGTCCTTACTGGCTCTGCATGGCAGTGGGTGCCTGATACCAATATTGTAATGTTATAGGATGTTTCCTATAAATGTTATGTGGTACAAAGAGTTTCGTACCAAAGTGGTAGTGGATGCATATTACCGATGTAGCGTGGCGAGGCAGCTTCGTAGCGATCTTACGTTGGGAAATTCATGTAAAGATCTCATAGATAATGTAACTTGCGCCGGACTGGGGTTGGAGTTAGGTGGCTGGCCAGCGTTTGCTGTGGCTGACGAGCGGACTGTGCCATACTGGCAATGCACTCAGGCAGCTGCAAGAGGCTGTATCTCAAGTCAAAGTAGCGCAGCAGTCGTGTAGAACATGTAGTGCGGTAACTTGCAGCCCCCTTCATTGCCACGAGACGTAACTACAGACACCAGTTAAATTTGGAATTGATAACATTCGTCCTTCTTGAGAATTTTCCTAGTGTTTGCTCCTGAAATAATTTACAATGTTTGAAAGTAATGATATTCAGTTATTTAACGTTGTTCTCTGAATATGTATCATAACTCTATGCAGTGCCTCATCAAGCAATCTACCGCTACTCCAGGTAAGTTACCAGGCCGTCAATATATTGTGCTACCCTGTCGAAGCTGGGCTATTCTACTATAAAGGAGTTAAAATGTTACAATGTTACTGTGTCTAAAATATCTACATCTACATACATACTCCGCAACCCCACCATACGGTGCGTGGCATCTTCTCTCCCTGTTCTACTCCCAAACAGAACGATGGAAAAATGACTGCCTATATGTCTCTGTACTAGCCCTAATCCCTCTTATTTTATCTGTGTGGTCTTTCCGTGAAATATAAGTTGGCAGCAGTAAAATTGTACTGCAGTCAGCCTCAAATGCTGGTTCTCTAAATTTCCTCAGTAGCGATTCACGAAAAGAACACCTCCTTTCCTCCAGAGACTCCCACCCAAGTTCCTGAAGCATTTTCGTTACACTCGCGTGATCATTAAACCTTCCAGTAACAAATCTAGCAGCCCACCTCTGAATTGCTTCTATGCCCTCCCTCAATCCGACCTGATAGGGATCCCAAACGCTCGAGCAGTACTCAAGAATAGATCGTATTAGTGTTTTATAAGCGGCTTCCTTTACAGATGAACCACATCTTCCCAAAATTCTACCAATGAACCGAAGACAACTATCCGCCCTCCCCACAACTGCCATTACATGCTTGTCCCACTTCATATCGCTCTGCAATGTTACGCCCAAATATTTAATCGACGTGACTGTGTCAAGCGCTACACTACTAATGGAGTATTCAAACAGTACGGGATTTGTAGAAGTGCAATTTGTTATTAATCCAACCAAAAATAAAATAAGTTACTTTGCTCAAAGTTATACATTTCATTTTGTTATCGCTCACTAATGATGTACAATTTAATGAAAGCCTTAATTTGTAACAGTAACTTGAATTCATTCATTAGACATTAAACAACAGCTTGATTAATATTCTAGCAAAACTGAAAGTGTTTGGAGGTCACTATTCGCTGAGAACGTGATTAGAAAATGTAAGATTTTTTTCTTCTGATTAGTTTTACACAACACTCGTAAATGGCAGTGCACAGGCAATATCCAGCTGACGACCTAATATTTTCACCGCATACCGAAATATTTTATCTCTAAATCTATATTTAGATCTATATTCTCCAAGTCACCTTTCAGTGGTGTTAAGAGAATACTTAGAAATCGACTGTTCCGTAGACTAATCATAATAGTTAATAGAAGATTGCTGGTCTAGTTCATCGAAATACCGAAAACACTTGTTTTCAGAAGTAATGTGTCGAGCATCATTTTATGCTTCATTCATTAATAAACAGAAGTTCCTTAAACATCACCAGCGTTGACGTTCGCCATCAATACGCCGTGTTATTATCCACCTACGAAGTTATCTAGTAAAAATTCGGGCATTTACTTAAATATTCCATTCCGCAGACCGCTTGTATCCTGCTGAGCAGCGCGCCAGTAACCTATGGTTTTGAATTAATAACACTGCTTAATGGGATGTGCGCGTGGTCTCACCGAGTTCACACAGGTGTTTCTCGCCACACTGTAACACTGGGGTGAGCTACAAAACCCAGCCAATCTGTACAGAGTTCATGGCACACACAATAGGAAATTTTATACCTGAGTGTTGGTTTACAGGATTTTTCAGAATTCAGAAATGTTAAACCTACAAACCCAGTAAATTTACTCAAAGAGTAAAAGAACACTATAGCGTGTAGTAATGTGTATGTAGTTCGGAGAAATCGTATTTTCTCAAATCATTTGTTAGCGCCCACGCAAATTTCATGCAGTTTCTTAGGAACTAGGATTTGACTTCATAGTATGTACACTCTTTGACATAAAACTAGACCGCGGCCGGCCGCTGCAAGGGCTAAGTCCGCGCCGAGCGCGACATGGGACAAATAAACTGGCCAATTCGCTAATTCTCTAAGTCCGGCTATCTGCACAATCTGGCAACACTATAGACTGCGGCACTTCCTGGAGGACGTCTTGTCCCATTTAAGAGAAACGATACACTGTTTACTCCCGTGGTACAGCGGTACCGTGCGTTGTTTCTGTCTACGATGTCTGTGGTTCGAAACTAGCTGGCGCAAAAATATTTTATAGCCTCTTCCAACTGAATGCTGAAGACGTGAATGTAATGGTAATGCAGATTCAATCTGTTTCACTTTCTATCACACCGATAACAAACTTTTATCCAGTAGCCATTTTGCGGCAGATATCTTGCAGAGTGTCCTCCTCTGGACGCCGCATACGCAAAGCTCCGGGATCCATTTGCTGGCTACTGGCAGCGGCCGAGGCGACAGCAAAGGCGCTGCACTCCCCCGTTCTGTATCGAAAGCGCCTGCTACCGCTCTTCGCTTTTGATAATTTAAAACGCTTTATTATTACTAAATGTTGCTCCATAGAAGATTTCTACGATTTCCATTCTCGCTCGAAAGCAACAGAGACTGACGCCCTGATTAGTACATGGGTATTGTATTACATTAATCGGCAAGAACTGCGTATGGTCCGAAATTAATTTTATAGACTTAGACGAAATTAAACCACCTCACTACATTTTATGAATTTATAAATGCTTCATACTTCTTTCTTTTCCTTTCAAAGTCAATTATTTGTGCAACGTTTGGCCAATATTCGGATCTTTTCGTCAAGCCAGAGTGAGCGTCTGTGGTGTAAAGTGTATTATAGTTTTTGTTCCATTCCTTATGGTAAGCCTATGCGATAAACTGTGTAAATACCTTCCAATGCATGCTCTGTAGCAGTGCAGGAACACTGCACATTTGGAGTGCCACCTATGGATTCATGAAGTATTTAACGTTGATCGGAAGTGATAGTTAAGGTCATCAGATTTAAACTAGAAAAAGTTATCGATTTTGAGGTTTCATAGAATGGAAAGGAATTGCTAACGCCGGTGTCAGCAAACGTCTACAGTTAAATGCTATTACAAAATTTAGAAGAGAGGAACTATATTTATCAACATGTTCACTTCATAAACAACCTCCTCACATGTGAGACACATATCACGAACAAAGCTCAAATTCAAATCGTTGACAGTAGGTTTGAATCTTTTCAGAAACTATTTTACAGTGAAGCACCTTGGCATTTGCAAAGCAGACATCCATGATAATAACATAATTTACTAAGTCGAAATTACGAGAAGATTTATGTGTAAAGGCATTCTCCAGATTTAGCAGTTTGCAATTCCATTAGTTAAAATGGAAAATAAAACGTCGTGTTCAGCGGCCTTTACGGAGATTGGAACTGCCATTTTATATAGCACCAGCATCGCGACGCATAATGGAATAGCTGAGCTACAGACACACTGGCTGCAACAGGCGGACTACAGTCATTGCGATATTGCCTGAATCTCAAAACGCAACATTAAACACACAAACAGGTGTTACTTATGTGAAGAATGCCGTTCCTGGAGTCCAGAAATTAAATATACTTTCTATGTGTCTCATCTTACGATGGCTTATATCGTATGAGTCTTCGATGTGAAAAACGAATTCCAAGTGAATTTAGCGACGTAATGCCGGGCTACACCCGGAAGTAAATGCACTCTCACAGTGTTGTCAAATACTTGCTACGACGCCGCCAATTTACAGCTCTCTTACGAGACAGCTCTTTAGCGAAATGCTTGTCGTGATTGTCCGATACGTTCTTCAGAGGGGAGACGCGCGGGCACGTTTGGTTTTTATGCGGCGTTCTCCCCTGATAGTTTCTGACGTCGCCCTGTGGGCTATGTATACATTTGAGGCATGCAATTATCATTAATCCAGAATGAATAAAGTTTCAGCTTCCGGCGTGCAAGAAGGCTGTTGACGCCGAAATTATATAAATCCAGCGCAGGGAAAGCAAAACGGATGATTCAGTGTTTCTCATTCAGCATTAAGCATGTGAAATTATTTACCGCAACGTTCGTAACCATCTCAAAATACAAACGAAGTAAAAATACATCGAAAGCATATTTTAATTGAATATAATGTAAGATATCAAACACTTTGCACCTCGATGTCGAATGTGTCCACGTGCAATCTTTTGCAGCATACGTATAGAATGTCATAATTACCACGAGAATGAAGAAATACGTTACTATGGATGGAAGCAAGAAGAGAAGCAATCAACAAATATTCGATTCCACATGGCATTCATTTCATTTGAGTTTAAGAAGAGGTAAAGCGGGATATTACTTTCGTTAACACGAAAGATATGCCGCACATATGGACAACGAGGAAGTCTGTGTCTTCATAACTTTCCTTCTTGAAATGTGTATGCTCTATTATATACTAAGTAGCCTGATCATTGTTTCCGTGATGTTATCCTCTTGTTTGGCCCCTAAACGATGAACAGATTCCAAATGCTTGTCTCTGGGAAAGTAGTGCAGACCGCTGTGCCCCCTCCTCCCCCCCCCCCCCCCTCCTCGAGGGTTAGGTCTCCAAACTAAACCGTTTTTTATCCACTGGCATAATTTATTCAGGCAGCATCAGCACAAAACTATCAAACAAAGACTTCGTTTAATATCTTGCCTAATGACTGTCGTTTATTTCTTAATAGTGATCCTTGAAAAGCACTTTAACGAAGTTTGTATTTTTGTGTGACAGATAACTGAAAAAAGATATTCTTTTGTTTTGTCAGTCTTCGTGTCTCCACTGAGGTATAAATGGTTCTCTTTATAAAACGCGTATTAGCGTCACAATGGCAACTGTCGCAATGCAGTCGCAGTGGAATCGAGAGACTAGGGTGCGTGTGGTTGCTGTGTTTGAGCATGGCAGCTACTCGGCATCAGAACCTGGAGAAAAGTGTGGAGTACCGGCAAGAACAGCTAGACGCTGGTGGAAACGATACAAGGAAAGGGGCTATATAGGGCGGAAAAGAGGAAGTGGACGGCTCCGTGTGTCTACCGCAGCAGGTGATCAACGTGTTTTGGCGAATATACGTGCTAATTAATTCCTCAGTAGCCGTGCCCTGAAAGAGCTATCTCAGTTTCCCGGCAGCGGAAAGACTGTTACGAGGAGACTGAAAGACGCAGGATTATACTGTCGGAGAGCTGCTATAAAGCAGCAATTAACCGATTATCAGAAGGCTGACCGCATGGCTTTTTCAGCAGAATATATCGACTTTGACTGGAGTAGAGTTATCTTTTCGGATGATAAAATATTTTCTTCCTGTAGTGACGCCCCTGTTCTAGTGAGACCCGAAATTTTTTCCATAAAGTTATCAGTTTCTGCTGTTAGTGACTTTACATTTGTAGTAGGCACAAAATAATAAATATAAAATAAATGTTACCCTTGAGTTTGTGAATATTTGCATTAACACGCAAATGTTTTTAGCGTTTGGTATACCACCCTCGAAAACAATGCTTCCAGCCATAACTTTTCTCTTCTTAGGCTTCTCTCCACAGCTAATTCTTATACGACTCTGCGATTCTTTTCTATCTCCTTCTACCCCGTTTTGGTCATTTTCCGCTACATTCAGTATCCTGTGACCTGTATGTGAACCATACATTATTTTTTCAGATCCCATCTTTCACTTCCAAAGAAAAGAGTACTTCACATCATCCATTTTGTAGTGTGTTTCTATATTTCAATCACTTGTATGTTCACTTTAAAGAATATTATTCGTAAACATAAATTGTTTGCTATCGCTATTCTTCGCTTTACTTTTGTTAAGCATCTGTTTCTCTCTCATTCTGGTCCCGAAGTGCTGTACTTTTGATTCCACCAGTTTCTATTGCCGTCTTCATATGTTTTCTCATTGCCATTACCATTTGTTGTTGTTCTTACATTCCAGTGTTATTCATTTCTCAATTTTCGGATAATACCTGCACAATGTTGTTCATTCCGTATCTAAATCTGGAACTATTAGGAAAATGTTAACAAATGTCATGCAGCGTATCTTTTCACAATTGAATTTAACTGTTAATGTTTCCTGTTCCGTTGCTTGTATTGCTTCTGTAAAATAAATGTACACACGGTGTTAAGGAATGTAGTATTCCATACTTTGCGAGTCGGTAGTATGGACTAAAAGAAGACAACCTGCAAACTGTAAGAGCTACACGCACTTCTTCAGTACAAGGGAAGTGTTTTAAGTAGAACAACAGATGAGTTTCACAGTAGTAAAGGTGAAGAAGTGCCCAATGCTCTTAAGATATTGATTTCAGACTCATTTCTCTTGTTTAGTGGATATGTTTGTCTTGTTTCTGTCCATCCTATCAGCTCTCGAAATGTGGATTACTTGTCTTTAATACCCTGTATCCGAAGCAGATATGTAGACAAAGGACGTCCATACTCTTTCCAGACGTTATATTCCTATTTTATTCCATTTGTATTTGTTATTGGGCTCTAATGTATCCACAAATTGGAACCAATAAACTGAATCGCGGCCAGTATTTTATAATAGTAAAATTATACCTTCCATTTCGAACCATTCCTATATCAATGATGGAATTATTTCTTTATCGGTTCATTTCTTCTCTTTTAACTAGCAGCACATACAAACCGGTAACTGATTTAGTTATTCTTAATTTGTTCCCGAATAGGCCTGCCCCAATAAACCGATCTATATTTCCTTTTATTAAAATTGTACGATATTCG
Organism: Schistocerca americana; assembly: GCF_021461395.2. Lineage (NCBI taxonomy): Eukaryota > Metazoa > Arthropoda > Insecta > Orthoptera > Acrididae > Schistocerca > Schistocerca americana. Next base: position 818,985,147 of record NC_060121.1, on the reverse strand, counting down.
TATGTTTCTTGGAGGCATGCTGTACTTTTCACTGTTGAATGCCTTGGCTAACTTTTCTTTTAAAGTTAAGCATACGATAAAATATACAATACAGTACTTTACTAACATTACAGCTGTGATCTATAACGTATCCTCCAAGGTATACACTCTTCTTCTCCAGGTCACTTCTCGTAACTTACAATATAATTGCGCAGAAGTGTCCACATGTAAAATTAAAATGTGTTCAACGTTTCGTAAGTGTATTTCCTCACCTCCTGGCATGGGTGAATGATAAAAAATCTGTCAAACAGGAGAGGAGAGGTCTGTATCACCTAATCCCAGGTCGTTCGCGCTCGTTTATGCCAGCCACTTTGACATGGGAACTCCCGGATGACGGGGCTAGGAATCGGAGAGTGAACGTACTGATTCAAATGGCTTTGATCACTATGGAACTTAACTACTGAGGTCATCAGTCCCCTAGAACTGAGAACTACTTAAACCTAACTTACCTAAGAACATCACACACATCCATGCCCGAGGCAGGATTCGAACCTGCGACCGTAGCGCTCTCGCGGTTCCAGACTGTAGCGCCTAGAACGTACTGGTGACGTAGTTACTGGTTCCTGGTGTCTCAACCTAAAGCCATTCACCGTAGTGTGCTTTCTGTCAGGAAATATCGCTCTCGGATAGTGGACGGGATGGTTTTCTCTTCCTTTGAAATAGTGAGATAGCCGCATCAGCACGTTTTCTAGATAGTACACAGTTGTTCTCGAGATTTGTTTCTCGTAAATCTTTTTCTTTATTCCTCCTTGACATTCAATTATGATATCAGCTGACTACTGCCTGCATTGCCTTGATTAAAAATTATATGACAAAGAAACAAATTGTTTTCATGTTTAATATCCCGTAGGCGCATGCAAATATATGAATTGGGTTATGATTTACAGATTTCATGGTCTTAGTCATAAAAGCAACGCTGCATACTCGGATTGATCTTGAGCAATGAGCATTACATAAAGATATGTACTCGTAATGGTATTTAATTCCCACTAATGTGAAGGGATGACTTATTTCACTAACGTTCATGAAATCAGCAGTTTATCTCAACTGTAGGCGTTTACTCCGAGCGCGGGCCGCGTTGACACGAGATGTAAACAGGCGACGTCAGCAGTAACGGTCTCCTTCAGTAAATGCAACACATTGAGCGAGCGAGCACGTGTAAAGTCCGTAGAAAATTTCTTGCTTCCATACACCTTTGTCAGTGGAAAGATAGAAAAAAGAATTGTATAGTAAAGGCCAGCAATCGTTTTGAATAAGCGAAGCAGATTAGCTTTACAACCATGCAACATAGTCCAACAGTTCAACAGACTGCTGCACTGTATTGAACAACTTACACCCCTCCTCATCATTACCGAAGCATAGGAGGACGGCAAATTCTGAAAGAAGTCCTACCTGCGTCTTATAACTGACGCCTTAAACTATATTCTCGTCCCCGTCCCAGCACCCTCCACTTGCGAATGTAGGTTTTTGTCAACAGCCATCAACAAAGGATTTTTCAATGTGGAATCCTCCGAACAATTTATAAACCTGTAGCTTAGACTATACAGCAAATGCAGTTGTCGAATTTTTTCACAGTATGGAAATTCATAGTATTAGAAGTATTTAATTTCTAAGTTAATGGATGATCATTTCTTTACAGGACCATAGCCCGATTCATAATAGCAGAGCCGTCCAGAACTGGTTCCAAGGTCAGCAGAGAGTAAAACTTCTTCCTTTCGTGCCAAAATCACCAGACCTCAACCCCACTGAAAATATGTGGTTCAAAAATGGCTCTGAGCACTATGGGGCTTAACATTTGAGGTCATCAATCTCCTAGAACTTAGAACTACTTAAGTCTAACTAACCTAAGGACATCACAAACATCAATGCCCGAGGCAGGATTCGAACCTGCGACCGTATCACAAGACATTAAACAAAGCCTTCCATTTGCAGATGCAACACTCTAACCAGCAGCTGACAAAAGGGTAATTCACGGTCATGGTCCGAAATTAGCAGCTCTCTGCTACTGTGGCATAGTCTGTATTACATTTTTGATTTCGCAGCACCAGTTTATCTCGTAACACTGTTAAATCAACAGGAGTAGTTGCAGAGTTGTGCCAGCGTATCTGGCCTCCTATTGACATCTTCACGTATCTCACTTCTCCTGAAGCATTAATCACGAGATGCCGAAGTAAATGAGTGTATCCTGCATGACGAAACGTTCATTATTCCCTTCTTTCAAAGGCTCTCTCCACGTGCATCTATACCAAATAAGGATGTGAAAGCACTTGCGAATGAGAGAATGACAATAATAATCGTAACAAGAACAAGCAAGTAATGAATGAAGTTTATTGCAATGCAGAACGAGAAGAGCTGTAGAATAAAAATCTATAAAAATAGGTTGATAGTTTAGCTGGCACAATGAAAATATCTTCTTAGCATTTTGTTACTGAATTTAGTTCTGGATGTTTGCAGAAAAAAAGGAAAATTCGGTACTTCTCTCAAGTGTAAAATAATGTGAACCAGCAAGTACCCTTTTCTTAGAACACCACTCAAGCAGGTCCCCAAGTAGCTACCAAGGTATTGCTGCTTTCTGGTCCCTGACATTGTTCTGATGTCGGCTAATACAGATAGTTCTGATTATTAAGGGCAAAACATATTGCAGATTAGTTTCTAGTATCGTAATATTAAATTTGCGTTGTAGATGGCACTTGAACGTGACGACTAACTAGATGTCTCATCAATATGAAAAGAGAATATTATGACAATTTAAAAGGGTTACTCAACATGAATTCTCAAATTGGGTGATTGACCGAAAAGGTGCTAAACGTCGTCAAGAATACACGAAGTCCCAATCACACTAATAATATGAAGATCGTCTTCGACAGCTCGCCACTTTGACATTGCTTTCTCCACCCCACTCCAGACAGCCCTCGGTGGAGCTGCACTAGGTAGCCGATGTAATTGAAGTTCTTCAAACCGACAACAGACCACACATTGAAAACATGAATTCTCAAATTGGGTGACTGACCGAAAAGGTGCTAAACGTCGTCAAGAATATACGAAGTCCCAATCACACTAATAATATGAAGATCGTCTTCGACAGCTCGCCACTTTGACATTGCTATCTCCACCCCACTCCAGACAGCCCTCGGTGGAGCTGCACTAAGTAGCCGATGTAATTGAAGTTCTTCAAACCGACAACAGACCACACATTGAAAAATACAAGAGAATTCTCTTACTGCGTAAGCTTATTTTAACTAAACCTCAAATGATTGTCCTAATCAAAAAAAGTAAAATGTTACACACTGTTGCCGTCAAACGGACATTATCTACGTTCTGTCTTGTGTTCTACTCATCTATATTATCAGGTGTACTACCAAATGATTAGATATCATGGATGCTAATGTAAAGCGCTGATACCAGATGGTGGGTTCACAACAATATTGATGCAAAAATAAAACGCAAGTTCGCAAAAGTGCAGTTGTGCATTTTCGTACGTTTTCAGCTCCAGATCTACCATAGATAATGCATACTAACAAACTTGGTCATTGTCCCTGTAATTTTTGCCCTCTTATTTCAGACCGAGTTGATGAACAAAGTAAAATTCGTGACTCTCATAGATGCTTCGAATCTGTTCAGTAATTTTATCAGTAATTCTGATGTGACTTAAGATTAGTGAGGTCTACGATCACGGCAACTCCTGCCAGTTTGCTAGGACACACTTACATGTGACAGGTAGCACCTGATTTAAAACTTACCGAAAGTAATTGATAAGACACATCTTTTGCAGCAAACCTGGAACTGATTTCGGAGGCAACTACCGTTTTATAAAGTCACTACTTTACAGCTATGATGCCAAGGAATTCCTGCATAAACTCTCTCATTGCCATAATCGCGGGTGCAGTAGATAACTGATAACTCACAACGTGAAGAATGAGACAAGGGGTAGATTCTGCATGAAATGACCTTGTACTCACAAAATATTACTAACTCAATAAGATATCATCAGAGGGAATATTCACAGTATTTCATACAGATGACAAGAAAATGTCAGGCGAATTTATCAGGATAAATCAGTCCCACAGCTGCAAATCTTTGTTATGCCAACAGGGTTGCCAAAGGATTCCTACAACATTGCAGTCTGGACCAGGCTGACAGCAAGAAGAACGTAATTTAAATATTTCATGATAGGATCCAGACATCCAATCTATCGCGAGAGATTCTGCTCTCCAAATTTTAGATATGTGGTGTGGCCATGTGCCTACAATTTAGTAATAACCCTCTGACTGTTATACCCATTTATGTGATTCGGATGACGGGTTATCTACACTCCTGGAAATGGAAAAAAGAACACATTGACACAGGTGTGTCAGACCCACCATACTTGCTCCGGACACTGCGAGAGGGCTGTACAAGCAATGATCACACGCACGGCACAGCGGACACACCAGGAACCGCGGTGTTGGCCGTCGAATGGCGCTAGCTGCGCAGCATTTGTGCACCGCCGCCGTCAGTGTCAGCCAGTTTGCCGTGGCATACGGAGCTCCATCGCAGTCTTTAACACTGGTAGCATGCCGCGACAGCGTGGACGTGAACCGTATGTGCAGTTGACGGACTTTGAGCGAGGGCGTATAGTGGGCATACGGGAGGCCGGGTGGACGTACCGCCGAATTGCTCAACACGTGGGGCGTGAGGTCTCCACAGTACATCGATGTTTTCGCCAGTGGTCGGCGGAAGGTGCACGTGCCCGTCGACCTGGGACCGGACCGCAGCGACGCACGGATGCACTCCAAGACCGTAGGATCCTACGCAGTGCCGTAGGGAACCGCACCGTCACTTTCCAGCAAATTAGGGACACTGTTGCTCCTGGGGTATCGGCGAGGACCATTCGCAACCGTCTCCATGAAGCTGGGCTACGGTCCCGCACACCGTTAGGCCGTCTTCCGCTCACGCCCCAACATCGTGCAGCCCGCCTCCAGTGGTGTCGCGACAGGCGTGAATGGAGGGACGAATGGAGACGTGTCGTCTTCAGCGATGAGAGTCGCTTCTGCCTTGGTGCCAATGATGGTCGTATGCGTGTTTGGCGCTGTGCAGGTGAGCGCCACAATCTGGACTGCATACGACCGAGGGACACAGGGCCAACACCCGGCATCATGGTGTGGGGAGCGATCTCCTACACTGGTCGTACACCAATGGTGATCGTCGCGGGGACACTGAATAGTGCACGGTACATCCAAACCGTCATCGAACCCATCGTTCTACCATTCCTAGACCGGCAAGGGAACTTGCTGTTCCAACAGGACAATGCACGTCCGCATGTATCCCGTGCCACCCAACGTGCTCTAGAAGGTGTAAGTCAACTACCCTGGCCAGCAAGATCTCCGGATCTGTCCCCCATTGAGCATGTTTGGGACTGGATGAAGCGTCGTCTCACGCGGTCTGCACGTCCAGCACGAACGCTGGTCCAACTGAGGCGCCAGGTGGAAATGGCATGGCAAGCCGTTCCACAGGACTACATCCAGCATCTCTACGATCGTCTCCATGGGAGAATAGCAGCCTGCATTGCTGCGAAAGGTGGATATACACTGTACTAATGCCGACATTGTGCATGCTCTGTTGCCTGTGTCTATGTGCCTGTGGTTCTGTCAGTGTGATCATGTGATGTATCTGACCCCAAGAATGTGTCAATAAAGTTTCCCCTTCCTGGGACAATGAATTCACGGTGTTCTTATTTCAATTTCCAGGAGTGTATATGTCTACTGAAAGCAAGCGACATAACATATCAGCAGGAAGCCTGTCATATACTTTCAGATAAGGTTTCCTGAACGTCAGATATTTATGATATTAGCATCCTTACCCCATCAAAAAGGATTTCTTGTTATTGAATTTTACACACATTTTACTACTGAAGGCCTCAGGTTTCTTCCTTCCCACATAGCAAACAATGGCTACCACTCTCGCAGTCGCATGTCATAACCTAATTCCTTCAGTATCATCTGGTTTAACTTCGACTACAGTTCTTTATCCATAAACGTATGCCCTTGCTTCAAAAACTACAAGTAGCATCTCTAGGTAATGTTCACTGCGGGACTACTCAAGAAGCTTTTCGAACAGAAGCGAAAGTCATTTAGTGGAAGAGAACTTTATTTCGTGGTACACCTCAGAACGAAAGAAACAAAATAACAGTAAGAGCAGAAGGCTCATCATATCGAGCGTGGGCACCGTCAACGCAGCGCCCTGAATTTTGCCATATTCCTCCTAATTTACTTTCTGATAACCCAAAGGCGCTGTACTTCAAATATATCAGCCTATTTGCACGGGATTTGCTATCCACATATAATTGCTACAATATCTTCCTACGTCAGGTATCAGGTATCTGTTATCAGACGCTCGATCTGAGCTGCTGATTTTTATTGAACCAGCCTGCTTTGTTTAGGAAATTAATCAGAGCAATTGGATGAGTTTACAATTTTGGGTATAATGTATGAAAATCCACTTTTCCCACTTATCTTATCCTAAATAGTCCACGATTGGGTTGAGAGCAAGGTAAATAGTGTGCATTGTGGATAGAATGGGAGTGAATGTTGAAACGAAATTATTAGAATCATGGAAGGCAATGATGCATCGATATGCAGTGACATGAGAGTTTTTTGAGGTAAAGGTGTGTCTCTGACATTGGAGAGAAATGGGCTAGGTTTATCTGTATTCTTACGTTAAGCTCATTGAGTAGAAAAGCGCGGGCAGATTTCATTGTGTGCTGGGAAGAAGACAGACGGGAGTTTCAAATGCTTGAAATTCTGGAGCCTTGATTGGCCAGGGTGCCCACCACCCTCGCCGTAGGCAGGGGGAGAGCGGTAGCGTGGTAAGAGGAAGGCACTTGCCTGGGGACGACTGAAGCAGCCGGATGAGCTGAGGAAGTGGCGGAGCAAAATGCTCTAGGCAAAGGGAGAGGAAATGAGTTATTTAAGGCTCTAATGTTCCACATTACGTGGTAACATTCTATTTCAGAGTATATTTAATTCAATATAATATTTTTGAGGAAACCAAATTGCTTATAGACAGGTAAAAGATAGGCAAATGTGAGAATACTATGTCGCGCCCGCGAAGAATAGCTGGAAAGTTAATGGAATTTGATATTTCGATTGAGTAATTTGGTGAACAGTAAAGTATTAGAATTTAATTGTAAAGCAGGTACGACACAACTAGGATACATGTGACGAGCTATTATAGTCTAAAGACCTGTCACTCACCACATGGGGTTGATAAAGAAAATGATGAAGAGTGGATGACTGAGTGCTAGGAACCATTAGTTTATAAGTAGGAATGTGTTGATTTACCATAATTCTCTTTAGTAATGGTCAATTTAAATTGATGATTCTTGTTGGTCTGTTCAAAATCTGATCTGGAAGTGTAGTAAAATATTATCTCGTGGCTTTAACTAATCAAGCTGCTAACAGAAATTCATGGTAGAAAGTAATGCTCTTGATTTTGATCTGAAAAAATTAGTTTTCAAAGAAGCCATTTGTAGCTTGTGTGTGTTGTAATTTGTAATTTGACGAGTTTCTGAAATTCATGGATAAAGGCAAGGTTGCTAATTTAATATGAAAGAATAAGAAGTCACCTTTTGTGGAATGAGTCACTAGAAATTCACGTGTGAAGCTGATTTTTAGAACAACGGGATTTGAAAGATACATGGGAATCACTGAGATAGCTTTCCTGAATAAAAAAAAGGGGAAACAGCATAATAGTAATTCGTGTTGCCATGCTATCCACGCTATACACGAACTGTAAGTACTGTGAAAAGGTCTGTGGGTGTTTTTATGTATCTTTTGGAGGGGAGGCTTTGGATGGTATATTATATAATGGTGCTGACATATAGTTAGGAAATCAGTCTGGGTAACCTGTGGTGGGCATTTTTTCCTTTGAAATAATGTGCCGCGCACTTATATGAGGGGAACGTAAATTTCGGAATCGCGACCGCGTGAACTTTCCAGCCACGCGAGACTTAGGTAGCATCGAGGCACGTCAATAAATGAGAGGTGTGATTGAAGAAGTTAGAATTTTTCTAGTACTGGTCCGCGTGGAGATACGATGATTGCTTTGCTCAGTGGTAATAATAACGATAGTGTGTTGCTGTGACGTTATGAATGAAGCATTGTGGGCTATCCTCCATTCCTTCCCGTAGGTGAGAAACCATAGCAAGTAAAATATCTTTATATGTGCTGTTACAAGATCAGCTGTTAGGAAATTTTATCCTGTATGTTACTGGTAATACCGTTATTATGTTTTTAGAAACGAAAGTAAGACAGAATGAAACGAAATAGCTTAGAGAACGGAGGAGTTATTATGCAGGCCCAGTTACGATTCCTGTTACCTACGTATTTTCTTTAAACACAGTCGGGTGATTAACAGTGTACCAAATTTGGAGTTAATACTACAAAACTAAACATTTATCCGTTGCGCGTACATTTGTTTATTCATTTCTTTGAGTAAAGAATTTAATTAGTAGTTGTTGAGTGTGAGAACCACAGTGACACATTAAATGAGAATAAACATTGACCATTTAGCATTAGTAGGTTTCCAGAACACTTTAGGACCTCGCAACTGGTTCGGCTTTTATTTTTCTTTCAGTACTCTACCCATCCTCCCTTGCTGTCTATGATTGATCGAAGGCGTCGTGGAAATGATGAGGCTAAATTCATCGAAACGAGAGATTGTGATGATCGTTTATCTCCCACCATGTATTCTCTATATTTTCCCCGCAGAGTTTCTGAATTCCTTGACCCAGGTGGTAACGACCTCGTAACCTCCGTCCACATATTTCCGCCGGCCGTTGTGGCCGAGCGGTTCCATGCGCTCCAGTCTGGAACCGCGCGACCGCTGCGGTCGCATGTTCGAATCCTGCCGCGGGCATGGATTTTTGTGATGTCCTTAGGTTAGTTAGATTTAAGTAGTTCTAAGTTCTAGGGGACTGATGACCTCAGATGTTAAGCCCAATAGTACTCAGAGCCATTTTTGAACCACATATTTTCAGTGAAGTTGAGGTCTGGTGATTTTGGCACGAAAGGAAGATGCTTTATTCTCTGCTGACCTTGGAACCAGTTCTGGACGGCTCTGCTATTATTCTCTACAGACTCCACACGCGCTCGTTCGCTCAATGTGTTGCATTTACTAAAGGAGACCGTTACTGCTGACGTCGCCTGTTCACATCTCGTGTCAACCCGGCCCGCGATCGGAGTAAACGCCTACAGTTGAGATAAACAGCTGATTTCATGAACGTTAGTGAAATAAGTCATTCCTTCACATTAGTGGGAATTAAATACCACTACGAGTACATATCCTTATGTAATGCTCATTGCTCAAGAACAACTCGCGTATGCAGCGTTGCTGTTATGACTCAGATCATGAAATCTGTAAATCGCAACCCAATTCATACATTTGCATGCGCCTACGGGATATTAAACATGAAAACTATTTGTTTCTTTGTCATATAATTTTTAATCAAGGCAATGCAGGCAGTTGTCAGCTGATATCAAAATTGAATGTCAAGGAGGAATAAAGAAAAAGATTTACATAAAACAAATCTTGTGAACAACTGTGTACTATCTAGAAAACGTGCTGATGCGGCTATCTCACTATTTCAAATGAAGAGAAAACCATCCCGTCCACTTTCCGAGTGCGATATTTCCTGACATAAAGCACACTAGGGTGAACGGTCTTAGGTTGAGACACCAGGAACCAGTAACTACGTCACCCGTACATTCTAGGCGCTACAGTCTGGGAACGCGAGACCGCTACGGTCGCAGATTCGAATCCTGCCACGGGCATGGATGTGCGTGATGTCCTTAGGTTGGTTAGGTTTAAGTAGTTCTCAGTTCTAGGGGACTGATGACCTCAGTAGTTAAGTTCCATAGTGATCAAAGCCATTTGAATCAGTACGTTCACTCTCCGATTCCTAGCCCCGTCATCCGGGACTTCCCATGTCAAAGTGGCTGGCATAAACGAGCGCTAACGACCTGCGATTAGGTGATACAGACCTCGCCTCTCCTGTTTGACAGATTTTTTTATCATTCACCCATGCCAGGAGGTGAGGAAATACACTTACGAAGTGTTGAACACATTTTAATTTTACGTGTGGACATTACTGCGCAATTGTACACTCCTGGAAATGGAAAAAAGAACACATTGACACCGGTGTGTCAGACCCACCATACTTGCTCCGGACACTGCGAGAGGGCTGTACAAGCAATGATCACACGCACGGCACAGCGGAGACACCAGGAACCGCGGTGTTGGCCGTCGAATGGCGCTAGCTGCGCAGCATTTGTGCACCGCCGCAGTCAGTGTCAGCCAGTTTGCCGTGGCATACGGAGCTCCTTCGCAGTCTTTAACACTGGTAGCATGCCGCGACAGCGTGGACGTGAACCGTATGTGCAGTTGACGGACTTCGAGCGAGGGCGTATAGTGGGCATGCGGGAGGCCGGGTGGACATACCACCGAATTGCTCAACACGTGGGGCGTGAGGTCTCCACAGTACATCGATGTTGTCGCCAGTGGTCGGCGGAAGGTGCACGTGCCCGTCGACCTGGGACCGGACCGCAGCGACGCACGGATGCACGCCAAGACCGTAGGATCCTACGCAGTGCCGTAGGGGACCGCACCGCCACTTCCCAGCAAATTAGGGACACTGTTGCTCCTGGGGTATCGGCGAGGACCATTCGCAACCGTCTCCATGAAGCTGGGCTACGGTCCCGCACACCGTTAGGCCGTCTTCCGCTCACGCCCCAACATTGTGCAGCCCGCCTCCAGTGGTGTCGCGACTGGCGTGAATGGAGGGACGAATGGAGACGTGTCGTCTTCAGCGATGAGAGTCGCTTCTGCCTTGGTGCCAATGATGGTCGTATGCGTGTTTGGCGCCGTGCAGGTGAGCGCCACAATCAGAACTGCATACGATCGAGACACACAGGGCCAACACCCGGCATCATGGTGTCGGGAGCGATCTCCTACACTGGCCGTACACCACTGGTGATCGTCGAGGGGACACTGAATAGTGCACGGCACATCCAAACCGTCATCGAACCCATCGTTCTACCATTCCTAGACCGGCAAGGGAACTTGCTGTTCCAACAGGACAATGCACGTCCGCATGTATCCCGTGCCACCCAACGTGCTCTAGAAGGTGTAAGTCAACTACCCTGGCCAGCAAGATCTCCGGATCTGTCCCCCATTGAGCATGTTTGGGACTGGATGAAGCGTCGTCTCACGCGGTCTGCACGTCCAGCACGAACGCTGGTCCAACTGAGGCGCCAGGTGGAAATGGCATGGCAAGCCGTTCCACAGGACTACATCCAGCATCTCTACAATCATCTCCATGGGAGAATAGCAGCCTGCATTGCTGCGAAAGGCTGATATACACTGTACTAGTGCCGACATTGTGCATGCTCTGTTGCCTGTGTCTATGTGCCTGTGGTTCTGTCAGTGTGATCATGTGATGTATCTGACCCCAGGAATGTGTCAATAAAGTTTCCCCTTCCTGGGACAATGAATTCACGGTGTTCTTATTTCAATTTCCAGGAGTGTATAATAAGTTACGAGAAGTGACCTGGAGAGGGAAAGTGTATACCTTGGAGGATATGTTATAGATCACGACTGTAACGTTACTAAAGTACTGTATAGTGCATTTTATCGTATGCTTAACTTTAAAAGAAAAGTTATCCAAGGCATTCAACAGTGAGAAGTACAGCATGCCTCCAAGAAACATAGGAACATCGTACAATTTTAAGAAAAGGAAATATAGATCGGTTTATTGGGGCAGGCCTATTAGGGAACCAAATAAGAATAACTAAATCATTTACCGGTTTGTATGTGCTGCTAGTTAAAAGAGAAGAAATGAACCATTAAAGAAATAATTCCATCATTGATACAGGAAAGGTCCGAAATGGAAGGTATAATTTTACTATTATTAAACACTGGCAGCGATTGAGTTGATTGGTTCCAATTTGTGAATACATTAGAGCCCAATAACAAATACAAATGAAATAAAATAGGAATATAAAGTCTGGAAATGAGTATGGACGTCCTTTGTCTACATATCTGCTTCGGATACAGAGTATTAAAGACAAGTTATCCACATTTCGAGAGCTGATAGGATGGACAGAAACAAGACAAACATATCCACTAAACAAGAGAAATGAGTCTGAAATCAATATCTTAAGAGCAATGAGCACTTCTTCACCTTTACTACTGTGAAACACATCTGTTGTTCTTCTTTAAACTCAACTCTCTTGTACTGAAGAAGTGCGTGTAGCTCTTACAATTTGCAGGTTGTCTTCTTTTAGTCCATACTACCGACTCGCAAAGTATGGAATACCACTTTCCTTAACACCGTGTGTACATTTATTTTACAGAAGCAATACAAGCAACGGAACAGGAAACATTAACAGTTAAATTCAATTGTGAAAAGATACACTGCATGACATTTGTTAACATTTTCCTAACAGTTCCAGATTTAGAAACAGAATGAAATACATTTTGCAGGTATTATCTGAAAATCGAGAATAGAATAACACTGGAATGTGAGAACATCAACAAATGGTAATGGCAATGAGAATAAGTAATAAACATATGAAGACAGCAATAAAAACTGGTGGAATTAATAGTACAGCACTTCAGGACCAGAATGAGAGAGAAATAGATGCTTACCAAAAGTAAAGCGAAGAACAGCGATAGCAAACCATTTATGTTTACGAATAATATTCTTTGAAGTAAACATAAAAGTAATAGAAATATAGAAGCACACTGCAAAATGGATGATGTGGAGTACTCTTTTCTTTGGAAGTGAAAGATGGGATCTGAAAAAATAATGTATGGTTCACCTACAGGTCACACGATACTGAATGTAGCGGAAAATGACCAAAACGGGGTAGAAGGAGATAGAAACGAACGCAGAGTCGTATAAGAATTAACTGAGGAGAGAAGCCTAAGAAGAGAAAAGTAATGGCTGGAAGCATTGTCTTCGAGGGCGGTATGCCAAACGCTAAAGACATTTGCGTGTTAATGCAAATATTCGCAAATTCAGGGGTAACATTTATTTTATATTTATTATTTTGTGCCTACTACAAATGTAAAGTCACTAACAGCATAAACTGATAACTTTATGGAGAAAATTACGTGTCTCACTTGAACAGGGGCGTCGCTACAGGAAGAAAATATTTTATCATCAGAAAAGATTACTCTACTCCAGTCAAAGTCGATATATTCTGCTGAAAAAGCCATGCGGTCAGCCTTCTGATAATCGGTTAATTGCTGCTTTATAGCAGCTCTCCGACAATATAATCCAGCGTCTTTCAGTCTCCTCGTAACAGTCTTTCCGCGACTTCCTCGTTGTCCATATGTGCGGCATATCTTTTGTGTTAACGAATGTAATATCCCGCTTTACCTCTTCTTAATCTCAAATGAAATGAATGCCATGTGGAATCGAATATTTGTTGATTGCTTCTCTTCTTGCTTCCATCCATACTAACGTATTTCTTCATTCTCGTGGTAATTATGACATTCTATACGTATGCTGCAAAAGATTGCACGTGGACACATTCGACATGGAGGTGCAAAGTGTTTGATATCTTACATTATATTCAATTAAAATAAGCTTTCTATGTATTTTTACTTCGTTTGTATTTTGAGATGATTATGAACGTTGCGGAAAATTATTTCTCATGCTTAATACTGAATGAGAAACACTGAATCATACGTTTTGCTTTCCCTGCGTTGGATTTATATAATTTCGGCGTCAACAGCCTTCTTGCACGCCGGAAGCTGAAACTTAATTCATTCTGGGTTAATGATAATTGCATGCGTCAAATGTATACATAGCCCGCAGGGCGACGTCAGAAACTATCAGGGAGAACGCCGCATAAAAACCAAACGTGCGCGCGCGTCTCCCGTCTGAAGAACCGTATCGGACAATCACGACAAGCATTTCGCTAAAGAGCTGTCTCATAAGAGAGCTGAGAATTGGCGGCGTCGTAGCAAGTATTTGTCAACACTGTGAGAGTGCATTTACTTCCGGGTGTAGTCCGGCATTACGTCGCTAAATTCACATGGAATTCGTTTTTCGCATTGAAGACACGATATAATCCACTGTAAGATGAGACACATAGAAAGTATATTTAATTTCTGGTCTCCAGGAACGGCATTCTTCTCATTCACGGCGTTAGCAATTCCTTTCCATTCTATGAAACCTTAAAATCGATAATTTTTTCTAGATTAAATCTGATGACCTTAACTATCACTTCCGATCAACGTTAAATACTTCATGAATCCATAGATGGAACTCCAAATGTGCAGTGTTCCTGCACTGCTACAGAGCATGCATTGGAAGGTATTTACACAGTTTATCGCATAGACTTACCATAAGGAATGAAACAAAAACTATAATACACTTTACACCACAGACGCTCACTCTGGCTTGCCCAAAACATCCTTATATTGGCCAAACGTTGCACAAATAATTGCCTTTGAAAGGAAAAGAAAGAAGTATGAAGCATTTATAAATTCATCATATGTAGTGAGGTGATTTAATTTCGTCTGAGTCTATAAAATTAATTTCGGACCATACGCAGCTCTTGCCCATTAATGTAATACAATACCCATCTACTAATCAGGGCGTCAGTCTCTGTTGCTTTCGAGCGAGAATGGAAATCGTAGAAATCTTCTATGGAGCAACATTTAGTAATAATAAAGCGTTTTAAATTATCAAAAGCGAAGAGCGGTAGCAGGCGCTTTCGATAAAGAACGGGGGAGTGCAGCGCCTTTGCTGTCGCCTCGGCCGCTGCCAGTAGCCAGCAAATGGATCCCGGTGCTTTGCCGTATGCGGCGTCCAGAGGAGGACGCTCTGCAAGATATCTGCCGCAAAATGGCTACTGTATTAAAGTTTGTTATCGGTGTGATAGAAAGTGAAATAAATTGAATCTGCATTACCATTACATTCACATCTTCATTATTCAGTTGGAAGAGGTTATAAAATATTTTTGCGCCAGCTAGTTTCGATCCACAAACATTGTAGACAGAAACAACGCACGGTACCGCTATACCACGGGAGTAAACAGTGTATCGTTTCTCTTATATGGGACAAGACGTCCTACAGGAAGTGCCGCAGTCTATAGTGTTGCCAGATTGTGCAGATAGCCGGACTTAGAGAATTAGCGAGTTGGCCAGTTTATTTGTCCCATGTCGCGCTCGGCGCGGACTTAGCCTCTGCAGCGGCCGGCCGCCGGTCTAGTTTTATGTCAAAGAGTGTAGATACTATGAAGTCAAATCCTAGTTCCTCAAAGCAAAATTATTTTATGGAAAACTTTTAAATATGCTGATGTGCATCATCAAGACTTCCTGTGAGAACCATACTAGTTATAAGTGGATCTAAAATGCAATTGGCTTATTTATGTATTCTACACAACGTTTGTATCTGCTTCGACTCCTTATCAGTTCTGCAAAAGGAGTCTCTTACAACTGAATCCTATTTAATCATTCACCGATTCACACAAAAAAATTACTTTCATAATAGTCGGACTTTGAAGGTTACGAGATAAACGCCGAAAGCACTTTACAGTCTTGGTAGGTGATATTCTTTGTCCAAGTTTGCATGTAATGAAATTAATACTCCCCTCTATACGATTTATATTGTTCTATAGACGTGACAGAAGTTAAAAATGCATAGTCAAGAACTGTCGAGATGTAGTAATCGAAAAAAGCGGAATGATTCTAAATAAATCTACTACTTGGAAGAAAATTACTATACTATCTGTCTAGCTGATTAAAGCTCACAGAAATTCTGGTTTCTGGTAGGATGATGCATAATTGAAAGCAACGCAAAGGGAAGATGTGCGCCATGAAATTACTTACATAATAAAAGAAACGAAATTAATTGAACTCATTTCCCGGTAATATCAGATCGCTATGGTTCGAACACATTTGCGTCATGCTTTATTTGCCAGTGTCACGGTGTTTGAGCTAGAAACACACGGATTACCTGTATGATGCACATGTGAAGCTTACCGCGTGCTGTGTTCTGTCGTGGCTCCTATACAGTGAATCGCGGCGAAGTGCCAGCTAGTGTCTACTTTTTAACTCCGAGGCCTAGATTCCCGTGACGTGACGGCGCACGAGTAAAGCTCTGGCGGAGATCAGCACATACTATGAGGTCTACAAGGTTATCTAACCACGGTGCGACAGTTGATGTTAACAGGCAGAAGGAGGGCAAAGATATCTACGTGTAGTAAGTCAGAGAAAAGGACTATGGAACTTCTACATCTACATCTACATACATACTCCGCAATCCACCATACGGTGCGTGGCGGAGGGTACCTCGTACCACAACTAGCATCTTCTATCCCTGTTCCACTCCCAAACAGAACGAGGGAAAAATGACTGCCTCTATGCCTTTGTACGAGCCCTAATCGCTCTTATCTTATCTTTGTGATCTTTCCGCGAAATGTAAGTTGGCGGCAGTAAAATTGTACTGCAGTCAGTCTCAAATGCTGGTTCTCTAAATTTCCTCAGTAGCGATTCACGAAAAGAACGCCTCCTTTCCTCTAGAGACTACCACCCGAGTTCCTGAAGCATTTCCGTAACACTCGTGTGATGATCAAACCAACCAGTAACAAATCTAGCAGCCCGCCTCTGAGTTGCTTGTATGTCCTCCCTCAATCCGACTTGATAGGGATCCAAAACGCTCGAGTACTCAGGAATAGGTCGTATTAGTGTTTTATAAGCGGTCTCCTTTACAGATGAACCACATCTTCTCAAAATTCTACCAATGAACCGAAGACGACAGGAGTCTGCAGTGGGGAACCGAGTCAAACGCTTTCCGGAAGTCAAGGAATATGGCATCCGTTTGATACCCTTTATCCATGGTTCGCAAGATATCATTTGACAAAAGGGCGAGTTGTGTTTCGCAGGAGCGATGCTTTCTAAAGCCGTGCTAATGCATTGACAGCAACTTCTCTGTCTCAAGGAAATTCATTAAATTCGAACTGAGAATATGTTCGAGAATCCTGCAACAAACCGATGTTGAGGATATTGGTCTGTAATTTTGAGGATCCGTACTTCTACCCTTCTTATATAAAGGCGTCACCTGCGCTTTTTTCCAGTCTCTCGGGACTTTACGTTGGGCAATAGATTCGCGACAAATGCAAGCTAAGTAAGGAGCCAATGCAGTAGAGTACTCTCTGTAAAACCGAATTGGAATCCCATCAGTACCTGGCGATTTATTTATTTTCAACCCATTCAGCAGCTTCACAACCCCAGGAATGTCTATAACTATGTCCTCCATACGGGAATCTGTACGAGACTAAAACGGCGGTATGTTTCTACGATCCTCCTGCCTGAAAGATAACTCAAATGCTAAATTTAAGATTTCAGCTTTAGTTTTGCTGTCTTCCGTTGCCAGGCTAGACTGATCAGTGAGTGACTGGATGGAAGCCTTCGACCCGCTTACCGATTTTACGTGAAGACCAGAATTTCCTTGGGTTTTCAGCAAGATCTTTTGCTAAGGTATGACGGTGGTAGTGGTTGAATGCTTCGCGCATCGCTCTTTTTACAGCAGCACGACTCTCTACTAACTTTTGCCTATCCTCATTCTTCCGTTCTTTCTTGTACCGCGAGTGCAACTGCTTAAGCTTCCTGAGCATTCTCCGTTGCGCTGTTAAACCACGTTGGGTCTTTTCCGTCCGTAACCATCTTTTTCGGCACATACTTGTCCAATGCGGGATTTACACTGTGTTTAAAATTTGCCCATAACTCTTCCACGTCCATCGTACCGGAAGTAAATGAAGTCGATTCATTTACCAAGTGGGATGCTAACAACTGTTTATCTGCTCTTTCTAGTAATAATACTCTCCTAGCGTTCTTGACCGACTTTTTAACTTTCGTAATCATAGTCGTAATGACAACATCATGATCACTAATCCCTCTCTCAACACTGACACCGTCAATGAGGTCTGGCCTGTTCGTGGCTACCAGATCTAAAATATTTCCATTACGCGTTGGCTGTCGGTATAGCTGCTCAAGACAGTTTTCGGATAATGTGTTAAAAAGTAATTCACACGAAGGCTTGTCTGTACCATCTGTAATGAATCCATATACACCCCAGTCTATACTAGGTAGGTTGAAGTGGCCTCCGACTAATATAGCATGATCCGGGTACTTCTGCGATACAGAATGTATACTCCCTTTGAATGATTCTAGAACTGTCACGGAGGAACGTGGTGGCCGGTAATAACACCCCACAATTAACTTTATTTCCCCTATCCCTGTTAAACGTGTCCAGATAACTTCACAATCACACTCTACTTCGACACAATATTTTTGTCAACTGCAATGAAGACACCACCTTCTATGGTGTCTTATCTGTCTTTCCGATACACGTTCCAACCCTCACTAAATATTTCAGAACTTCCTATCTCAGGGTTCAGCCAGGTCTGAGTCCCGAGAATAATTAGCGCTCCACACGCTTCCTGCAGGGCATTTAATTCAGGAACTGTATTCCGAACACTCTGAAAATTTACTGCTAATATCTTGATAGCTGAAGTGTCTTTACACTGAGCGCGTCCTGATTTCCCTGCCTTCACGTCGACTGGTGAGTGTTCATGAGGACACCTCGCACTACTGCCTAGCCTAAAAAAAAACCCATGTGCACGCCACAAGTACTCTGCTACCCGAGTAGCCGCTTCCTTTGTGTAGTGCACCCCTGACCTATCTAGGGGTGTCCTACAATTCACAACCAAATAGTGGAAGTCTAGAAATCTGCAGCCAAGATCGTCACAGAGTCGACGAAGCCTCTGTTTGAGACCCTCCACTCGGCTCCATACCATAGGACCCCGATCCACTCTGGGAACGACGCTGCACCCCGCGTGCGAGGCCAGCGGTCTTCCCCAAATCCGCCAGCCGGCTGTACGAACTGAGGATCGCCTCAGAACCCAAGCGACAGGCATCACTGTTGCCGACGTGAGCAACTACTTGCAGACGACTGCACTGCTGCTGAAAGGCAGTTATGAAGCTTCCACGAAGATGTTTATGTTTGTTAAAGTTATGAACCACGGATAGATTTTCAGGCAGTACTAACACTGATAAAGATAAATAAAGTCTCACAACAACGCTACAAAATATACTACTGGCCATTAAAATTGCTACACCAAGAAGAAATTCAGATGATAAACGGGTATTCATTGGAAAAATATATTATACTAGAAGTGACATGTGATTACATTTTCACCCAATTTGGGTGCCTAACTCCTGAGAAATCAGTACCCAGAACAACCACCTCTGGCCGTAATAACGGCCCTGATACGCCTGGGCATTGAGTCAAACATAGCTTGGATGGCGTGTACAGGTACAGCTGCCCATGCAGCTTCAATACGAAACTACAGTTAATCAAGAGTAGTGACTGGCGTATAGTGACGAGTGAGTCGGTCGGCCACCATTGACCAGACGTTTTCAATTGGTGAGAGATCTGGAGAATGTGCTGGCCGGGGCAGCAGTGGAACATTTTCTGTATCCAGAAAGGCCCGTACAGGACCTGCAACACGCGGTCGTCCATTATCCTGCTGAAATGTAGGGTTTCGCAGGGATCGAATGAAGGGTAGAGCCACGAGTCGTAACACATCTGAAATGTAACGTCCACTGTTCAAAGTGCCGTCAATGCGAACAAGAGGTGACCGAGACGTGTAACCAATGGCTCCCCATACCATCACGCCGGGTGAGACGCCAGTATGGCGATGACGAATACACGCTTCCAATGAGGTTTCACAGCGATGTCGCCAAACACGGATGCCACCATCATGATGCTGTAAACAGAACCTGGATTCATCCGAAATATGACGTTCTGCCATTCGTGCACCCAGGTTCGTTGTTGAGTACACCATCGCTGGCGCTCCTGTCTGTGATCCAGCGTCAAGGGTCTCCGAGATGATAGTCCATGCTGCTGCAAACGTCTTCGAACTATTCGTTGAGATGGTTGTTGCCTTCAAACGTCCCCATCTGTTGACTCAGGGATCGAGACGTGGCTGCACGATCCGTTACAGCCATGCGGATAAGATGCCTGTCATCTCGACTGCTAGTGATACGAGGCTGTTGGGATCCAGCAAGGCGTTCTGTATTACCCTCCTGAACCCACCGATTCCATATTCTGCTAACAGTCATTGGATATCGACCAACGCGAGCAGCAATGTCGCGATACTATAAACCGCAATAGTGATAGGCTACAATCCGACCTTTATCGAAGTCGGAAAAGTGATGGTACGCATTTCTCCTCCTTACACGAGGTATCACAGCAACGTTTTACCAGGCAACGCCGGGCAACTGCTGTTTGTGTATGAGAAATCGGTTGGAAACTTTCCTGCTGTCAGCACGTTGTAGGTGTCGCCACCTGCGCCAGCCTTGTGTGAATGCTCTGAAAAGCTAATCATTTGCATATCACAGCATCTTCTTCCTGTCGGTTAAATTTCGCGTCTGTAGCACGTCATCTTCGTGGTGTAGCAATTTTAATGGCCAGTAGTGTAGCTGTTACATGTATAAATCAGCATTTTGTGTATCGTTGTTTTGGGGTGACAATATCACTATACGTCGTTGGGTAGTGGATACATAGAATAGTTTGACGAAAGACTGGAGATCCCCGTTACTTCCTCATATCTGACGTCTCCTGGGATAGAAGAAGCCATGAACGATCATTGGGTGATGAACTATTCTTGATGAGCAAATCCTAAAGCTATATTACTCCTTCCTGGCTTTATTTCGTGTCTACACAGGATCGGCGTGTTGATCTCGATATGAAACTCTTACTTGTAGAGGGTGGTCGTTTGTCCTTCCTGTCGCCATCACTCCCCCCAGGCCCCGACCCCGTTACGGAATGTGTGTATCCTATCCGTCTGCGTCTAGTGTTGTCCCTGTCAAAGTGTGGGAACGTTTTCAGAAATGTTTGCGAATCGTGTAATTGAGGTTGGATGTGGGTACCCGGTTTTCACTTAATCGGATGTGAGAAAGCGCCTAAAAACCATATCCTATAGGGAAGGAAAGAAGATTAGTGATTAACGTCTTATTGAGCGCGGGATCATTACAGAGGGAGCACAAGCTTGGATGACGAAAGAATGGTGAAGGGAAGTGGTTGTGCTCTTTCAATTGGACCATCTCGCATTTGTCTGGGGTGATATAGGGTAATCACAGAAAAGATAAATCTGGTTGGGCAGACGGATATTTGAAGTATCGTACTCCGGAATGCTAACCACTGTGCCACCCCGATGAGTAAAATCCAACCAGGCTGGCCAACACAGTGGCCCGCGTCGTTAATCCGCTGTGCGGATTTGATCCGGAGCCGGCGCTCCTCCCCGAATCCCGGAGGCGGCTCTTTAACGCGTGTGGCTATCTGGGACGGTTAGCTAATCCTTACAGCATAACGACCATTAGTAAGGTCAAATTATATTGTGTTGTTTCTTTTTTCTACAGTGGCAAGACTTCATGCACAAAATTTGAAAAACGTTTGTTGTCACTGAATAAGGATTTGTGTTTAGACGAGATCTTCAGTGGAGCCCAATAGTTTCCTCCGTGATGTACCAGTAAAGTCGCTCAATATTCGTGGGTTACCTGGTCAAATTTCTGCCGAATAAAACCAAAAATATAGAATACGCTGTTGTTATGAAGATGGCATGTGTCTAGCAACTTCCTCACGAAAAACATCCATTCTCTAATGCAACATCAACTGCAATGCAGGAACTGGTTTTTCATCTCGTCAGTTCTGACGTCTGAGAAACATGTATTCTCCTCCCATGTTGCGGTGAAGATATGTCATGGATATTCCGGAGCAACCTCAGCAGTTATCATTTCATAATATGTAGATAGATCTTTACTTGCACACAAAGGAAATGTTTCACAGCGTGTGGCCAAGACTTCGTCTGCTAACATGGCCAATATTCCATTACCTGATAGATCATATAAGTTTTGCTAGTTCACTGACACTGCAGCTAATAAATGTTATAAATGCACATTGTGAAGCACCGATTAAATGTTTATTATTGGTACGCAAAAGTAGCGGCGAAAGACAAATAACTAATTAACTGACGAAGTAAAAACGCCAAATATCACTTCCTAAGAGAATAAAACTGAAATACTTTTTTCACAGCGAATAACAGTGTTCCGTGCATTGTCGGTGGGTATTCACGCGTGCTCCATAATCATTGATGACATAACGGTCATAAGACATTGTGATAATACTGAGCGACATCTGTCAGATCGCTGTCATATGTTTTTGCCTCTCTAAACCCTTCATTTGATTTAGTCCCTTGCATATTGTTTGCACATATAAAAGCTCCTCCGACAGAAGTGCGTCGTTGTATTCCTTAGCCACGTGTGTCTAATAAATGAAAATCCGTGTCCGCACTCTTGACTCCTTTACTAGTCCAGCTATTAGGAAAATCAAGCCTGATCACAAACGACACTGAGGTAAATTAATAAGGGAAACCTAAGAACATAGTGGCGTATGTCTCACTACTTGTACTTTTGGGAGAGACATCCACCAGCTACAATTAAAAGTCGGTTAAGTTTAACTTCCACCAGTTATTTCAATTCGAGCATGCGTAGAGCAGAAATAACTCCAATCAGTCTGCCAAGTGACAAGCTCTCTACAAAAGAATCTAGATAAAAGAATGATTTGGGAAAATCAGCCAACCAGCTGCAGGTGTAAAGGATCAACAACAGTAAATTGGTCTTCTTCAGAAGTACATGGAACTAATGAGGGAATTTTTTTACATCATATTTAACAATAATTGTCAAGATTTAAATGATGAAAAAAAGCGCTGGATGAAAATAGTGAACAAAGAATCACTTACATTTGAAATCACGTATTGGCAACGACGAATTTCAAAGCACAGAAGTTCCTGTTAAATAACATGGTTTACGTGACAATCGGTAAAACTGAATAAATTCCATTAAAATCATTCCTATTTGAGCTGGGCTCAGCATAATAGTCTTCACATAAGAATGTACGTGGCAGTGTAACGGCCATATATGACCGACAAAGTTGTCGCAGTGCACGAAATTGAAAACAGTGGTAGGTTGCGTAGCTGCGGGAAAATATGTGCTCACAGCATACAGATGAAGTGTAAACTAACAATCGCCACTCTGTATCGAAAAGGAGCTGGGAAAATTTTTAAGCTGAAACAGGGGTGAAGATAGGAGGCAGGACGGAGGGGGGTGGGGGGGGGGGTGGGGGGAGGAACCTTAAAACGAATTATAACACCAAAATTTAGAATAAATAAAAATAAGGTATTAATCAAAAAAAGATACTTGATACGGGTAAATGACGAGTGGAGGCCACCAACGACGTGTGACTACATTGACGGGTCTGAAGTATCTGCTTAAAGCTTTCAGGAGACTGTCAACTCAAAAGTTGCAGCTCATCATTATCATTTCATCATCCACATTGAGTGTGCGTTGAAAAATTACTAGTGGCTCACAAAATACTAATTTCCGTCCTTTAACATCTTTACACACAATTACTGTTTCTCCTCGATCTTTAGGGGAATTATTAGTAATAACTAAATGTTCGGAAGATTTGGAGTGGTGGAGATTACCACCCTTCTTTTCTAATAAATGTTCTTTAGCCTTACCTTGATCGCTCTGCAGTTTGACCTATGTAGTGACAGAGTCAATAATTACATAACTTTTCACAAACACCTCAATTACAATTTGTATTTACTCGCTAATACGCATGTTGTCCTAAAGGATACATTTCCTACGAAAGGAATAGAAATTCATTTAATAATTACTGCTACATTGGCGTAAGATGTCATTCTCTGTAACATTGAATGTTTTTGGAGGTCTCCTTTCTGATGATGCAATCAACAAAATTCTGATCATATGAACTGTTAATACCAATAGATTTTATAACAGCAATATCATTCTGTAAAGGAGCGTTGTTAACAAAGCGGTCAGTAGCGTAATCAAAGAATGCAACCTTGTGTTCATGTGGATGGGTAGAATCAATTGGAATAATATTCTCCGAATAGTTAAGTTCACGGAAAATATTAAAGCTGAAATTGTGAGATCAAGAAAATAAAGCTCGCCGGTTCAGTTTTCTACTTCTTCTATGACAGAAATTTTATCATGAAACATGTTGAAAAGTGCTGCACAACAAATATAGTTCTTGGTAGTTGCCATGAAGACAAAAAATATGTCTTCAGCATAGCGAGCAATAAGTTTTACTTTAGATAGCATACCTGAATTGGAGACGAAAAAAGATCTTTCAAGAGAATTACCTGTAATAAACTAATTCGTTCGACAATTTGCGTTTTAGATAATTATCTAAGTTGCCGTAAGTTTTTCTCAATAATATTTATGTCTAATCTGCGGAAACACTCGTGTAAAGACGTTACCAGGTCGACCAAAATCAACGTTGCGGAGGGAGTACACTTAACTGTTTTCATTTTATCAATAATGTCAGCTTGGCTTCTGACATAAATATTATTTTCAGAAACAAAGGAATCTTTGATCTTGTAATGCAGACGCTTTGATAATACGTGATGCGCAAATCTTTTAAATAATGGATAGCTTTGATCAGCCTACAGACCAAAGAGTATATTCGGTCGTTTCGTATTAATCATTGATGCTCAAGCATCTGGCGACCCATGTCTTGAATTATTAGTGGAATCAGGCAGCAGCTTACATAGTTTCCCCATAATAGACGTCTTTCATTTAGGTCACAGGGCCAGAATATTTATTCAGCTAGTAACAGACATCTTTCAATATGTCATTTAGAGTGTTAAAAGTACTGATTGTGACTACAATATTAAGATAAAGCGGTACCCATCCTAAGAATATAACACAAATGGGAACTTCAGTACCTAGGAACAATAGTGTGTTCACTTCGGATACGAGAATATCCAGTAACACTTCATGAAAACGAGGCTGTTTTCCGCAGGAGAAACTCGCAAACTGAGCGATTACAAACCATTGATATCAGTTTATAAACTTATGATATTTGTACCCAATTTAAAAAAGAAGTGGATTTTTAGATAAACGAAAAATTTCGAAAAGTGGTCTACAGCGAATTACAAACTCCAAAACTAACTGTAGGTATAATAACTTCAGTGACGTATTTTCACAATACCACTATCTTGAAGCAAATACGTACGTTCCTTGGTGCAAACAAGGGTTTGGCTTCACTACTTTTTTTGGAGAATTATACTTCTCCCAATAAATGTTAAACACCGTTCAAGATAATAACAGTTACTGGTCTCTTGGTGAACATTAATCTTGGAACTCATCCACAGCGAGCACAGAACTATTATTAATGAACATTACTAATATCTTAGGTCTCTTCTCTATTCCTGCGTCACACGAAATTCATTCAGCTCTCTGTCGTTACCACCCCACAAGCATCCCCAAAAGCAGCAGTGAAATGGTGAAGTTAAGATATTGAAAGATACATCCCCTACCTCACTAGCTATATTCCTGATCTTGATTACCGGCGCTGAACTGATTAACGGACCATCTCAAGCTCTAAAACTGGGAAAAAGGAGAAAAGGATACGATAAAATAAAATATGTACAAAACTAACATTAAACGACTTACAAGCAGCGACAGTAGGAAAAATAAATGGTAATGTAGGTAGACACAACTAGTGTTGTCAGCTTTCTGTAAAAATTTATGTATAAATGAAAATACGGAACATTCTTCCTCCAAAACCTTAGTACTCGTGTAACGTGTGCTTTTGATTTCGCATTTGGCTGATGAGCAATATTGACTATGGGTTGATCCTCAGTGGCGCATGCGAAGGGTATCATGAAAGAAAACTTTAAACTCACTGCAATAATGAATTTGAAACAATGAAAACCAAATTATAAGCAAACGCCAAAAGCAACGAATTGTGTACTCGGTAAAAACTGTTTAACTGAAACACAATACGGAGTTACTTTATGAAAACTTCCTGAGTTGAAATGTTCATAAAAATAAAATACTGCTCTATTCAGAAGACAAATAACGGTTCGAGGTTATTTACACTGTTCACTTTAAATGAATCTGCTTCTTAGCACACCTGATAATTCTGAATACGAGCCATTTCTTCATAAGATTTCAAAGTGGAGTATGCCCTGCAATAAAAGTAACTTACCCCATGCTTGGCATGCTGTTTCATGTCTTGGGTGCTAACTTTCACGAAAGAAAATAGAAGTCAACAAATGCAGCAGCTAAAGAATAATAATCCACTCCCTACAAAATTTGTTTATGTTTGTCAGAACTGAACTGTAGCTTCATGTGACGTAAAGTGGAAAGCACGTACGACAAAATATTCAAAACTTTACTATGAATGATGGAGGAGGGTTTCACTTTAAGAAAAACTGTTCTTGAAAAATTTAACTCTGACTGTTGTCATAAAAGACTTAAAATTGCGAAGTTCTCTCATTACAAAAATTACAGACATTTAAACTGTTGAGGTTGTTAAATAATGAAAACAAAGAGATGACATTAACACTTATCATGAGTTTTATTAGTTATCTGAGAGACAAGGAGTTCTGACAAACGTATCTTTCTTGAGCATACATTGAGTTCCTTGAAAAATTACTCCAAACAAACTTCTTCATGAAAACAATCAATAACATACGTTTAGAAACACGTTTGCGTTTCCATAATACAGTAATTTAGATAATTTCTCCCAGAATCACAAATACATCACCTTCTCTGAAAACTCAACTGCTCGCTGCTATGTCTTAAATAAGAATGCAACAACACTGCGCAACTGACAGGTGAGCAAGCGAAGCACAGATAAACTTACACACAGAGTCAAGGATCCTACTGACTACTCGTGCAGAGCGTTCATTTACCTTTGTCCCAATACGGTAAAAAGGAATTATTTATAAAGGCAAATACATGCGAAAACATTACAGTGTTACGATACGCAATTTGTCGACAAGGGTGAGGATGCAACACAAAACTACAGAAACGATGAAATAACGAAAGCCACATAGTCAGTCATGTGGAAACATATGCATATGCCAGCCTCCTAATCTAAAGAGAAAATGCAGTCATAATATTTTTAAAAAATTTAACATTATCAACTGAAAATGAAAATATAATGAAATACATAATCTTGAGATCTAAAATAAACATACATAAAACTTTACAGGATAAGAGGAAATGTCTACAGATGTGAATACGTATCTGCAAGGGACGAATGTGCTAAATTAACGAAGTCAACGCGTTCTGTACTTTCTCCATAGTTCACCGATGCATCCAAACTCTTCTCGACAAATAGCGCTTAGCGAAAGCAGAAAAGATTCATTTTATGATGTTTTAATTTCTTCACCACATTGGCTATATCTCTCTAAATTATTGACATCTACATTTTTGTATATTGAATCACTTTGCTCTTTCGTCTGAGACCCCAATTCTTCAGCTGTTAATCAGTAGTCAGAAACCATATCTGTATTTGTTATAAGAATGTACTTACGTAAATGTGTGTGTGTGCGTGTGTGTGTGTGTGTGTGTGTGTGTGTGTGTGTGTGTGTGTGCGGACCGGACTGATCTCGACCTTAATGCTAGGCAACAAACGCTGTGGGGTTAAAATTCACCTACTCTATGTGATCAAAAATATCCAGACACCCCCAAAAACATACCTTTTTCACATTAGGTGCATTGTGATGCCACTTACTGCCAGGTACTCCATATAAGCGACCTCAGTAGTTATTAGAAATCGCGAGAGTGCACAATGGGAGGCTCCGTGGAACTCACGGACTTTGAACATGGTCAAGTGATTGGGTGTCACTTGTGTCATACGGTTGTGCGCGAGCGAGATTTCCACACTCCTAAACATCCCTACATTCACTGCATCTGAAGTGATAGTGAAGTGGAAACGTGAAGGGACACGCACAGCACAAAAGCGTACAGGCCGATCTCGTCTGTTGACTGACAGAGACCGCCGACAGTTGAAGAGCGTCCTAATGTGTAAGAGGAAGACATCTATCCAGACCATCACTCAGGAATTCCAAACTGCATCAGGATCCACTCCAGGTACTATAACAGTTAAGCGGGAGGTGAGAAAATTTAGATTTCATGGTGCACTGGCTGCTCATATGCCACACATCACGCTGGTAAATGCCAAACGACGCCGCGCTTGGTGTAAGGAGCGCAGACATTGGACGATTGAACGGTGGAAAAACGTTACGCAATGTGGCGATAAGATGGCAGGGTATGGGTATGGCGAATGCCCGGTGAATGTCATCTGTCAGCGTGTATGGTTCCAACAGTAAAATTCGGAGGCGATGGTGTTATAGTGTGATCGTGTATTTTTTATGGAGGAGGCTTGCATCCGTTACTGTTTTGCGCGGCACTATAACGGCACAGGTCTATATTGATGTTTCAAGCACCATCTTCCCCCCCCCCCCCCCACCCCACTGTTGAAGAGCAATTTGGGGATGGCGACTGCATCTTTCAACTCGACCGAGGACCTGTTCATAATGCACGGCCTGTGGCGGAGTGGCTACACGACAACAACATCCCTGTAATGGACTGGCCTGCACAGAGTCCTGACCTGAACCCTACAGAACATTTGGAATGTTTTGGAACGCCAACTTCGTTCCAGGCCTCGCTGACCGAAATCGATACCTCTCCTAAGTGCAGCACTGTGGAGAATGGGCTGCCATTCCCCAAGAAACCTTCCAAAAACTGATTGAACGTTTGCCTGCGAGAGTGGAAGCTGTCATCAAGGCTAAGGGTGGGCCAACACCATAATGAATTCCAGCATTACTGATGAAGGGCGCCGCGAACTTGTAAGTCATTTAGAGCCAGGTGTCCCGATACTGTACCTGCCGTAGTTCAAATGATATGACGTAATAAACAATGATATGCCTGAAAAACTGACGCATCGTGCATGATGTTTAAATTTATTACTTCTGTGCTACTACCTGATATATTATTGTACGACACATAGTTAGAAGATACGACGTCGTAAACATTGAACCACGTGAAAGTCAAATGGCTGTAATTCGCAGGAGATACAGGTGAAATATCTCTACAAATAAGTGGTGAAATATGTTAAATATTTGTGAAATATATTTGGCATTTGCAGATGTGGGCAAACCTATGATAAAAATCCCGTCCTAAACCATACCACAGATTTCAACCGTATTTGGTGCACAAATTAGTTGGTATGCAGGAAGAAATCGTGTAGGAGGAATAGAGAGAGGGAGGAGGAGGAGATGGAGACAGAAAGAGTGGGGAGGAGAAGATTGTGAACGACAGGGGGAAGGAGGAGGTGGGCAGAAGTGAAAGATGCGGATGGACAGATGTGAGAGGAGTGGATGGACAGTGAGAAGTGGTCGGTAGATGGAGAAAGGGATGGGAGAAGATGGATAGAAAGAGTGGCAAGGGGAGACTGACAGATAATGGGAGAGGTGGAGGTATGTAGACAGGGGGGCAGGAGGCCGTAGGATGGGGGAGAATGAGAAGGACGGGGAGAGGGGGAAGGATGAAGTGGACTAAAAGAGGACCTGGGAAATTTGTCATATTCTACTCTGTGGACACGACCTTCCGTGGAGTTTACCTTGAAACTCATTCGCGTCAATCGAATCACTACTCCACAGCATTATTTGTTTCAGTAGTGGACACATACGAAATGCAGTTCACGCAGATAATTTGCTTTCCTTGGTACACGACCTACGTTCGACGAATTAAGTTCGTCTTTTATGGTCCTTAAACAAAGCTCTGATGTGAAATCACTGATTGCGATATATTAATTTGGTCAAGTACTAATTTGCCACTTACTAACATGTTATGTTGTAGGCCTTTATTCAGCAACATATTTTCATCACTACTCAGTATAATACTTGTTAAATTAGCTACCCTGTGATTGAAATGATGTTGCCCTATGACATCCTTCCTTTTTACAATATATACATTCTGAGGTTTGATCAAATCAGCCAGTTTTTTGTTACGCCTCTCTGTAATTTTCTCGACATTAATACTAACCCTGTTAGTAATCTCGTTTAACAAACAGCAGGCACACTCACATCCACACACAAAAGAGAACCGGCAAAGATAGAATGAAAACCATTCCTATTGAATTTAACGGCAAAATGTTCCTGAAAATAGAATAATGTTTTAAAAAGTCTGATGTCAGACGTGGCTTCCAGGTTAAGAACGCCCTAAAACTACGAATGAAACATAAACTGAAAGGGAAGTATGATAAATTTGATGACTCTGGAGTATACAGGATTGTCTGCAGTAACTGTGACAAATATTATATCGGTCAACGACGCCGCTTTTTTAAATTAAGGTATAAAGAACACTCACAGCCTCGAAACAAAACAGCTTTGGGACAGCATTTATCAGACACTGGTCATTCCATACGGAGCATTGATAGTTGTATGCATATTATTCACAGAGTTGAAAAAGGCCATGCTCTTAATTTGTTAGAGGAGCTTGAAATTTATAAAGCTATGAGTAGAGAACCAACTAAACTGGTTAACTGGCAAAATGACTTTGTGACCAATACCTACTTTGCTTTAACTCTAATCACTGCACGCCTCTGCTATATGTAATGTGTTGATAAGTTCACCTAGTACTGACTGCATCACATTTTTACTTCGTTTTCATACGTTTTACACATGACTCTAGTATGTTCTTGTTCCTTCTCTATTCATTTCATAGACTACATTAATCAGATAATGTGGATCATTCACTGTTACGGAATTTTATCATTCTTTTATTGGAACCGAGTGCCGCAGGGTAGGAGGGGCCCTCTGCCGGTCACGTTCCTCCAACCACTTCCCACCAGTGCGGCATTCTGGCGTTAGCGCTACCAGAGGGCGCTGATTGTATGCAGCACTATGTTTTCTTCCATTTATGGCTCCTTTAGTGATTTGTTTTATGGTTGTTTAATATTACCCGGTACACTTTCAACGGTGTTTAATATTTATGTCATTACCTAGAATATTGGCACTAGAGCACTTGTCAACCACTGTTTTTTCACTCCTCCTTTTTTTAGCAATTTCACTTTTGTCGTGTTCTTCTCTTTATTGTTTTTTTATTATTGTAATGTCTTTTATACGTTATAAGCTTATTACAGACTTAAACTTTTGTATCCCCACTTTATTTTCGCTGTTTCAATTAATTATTGAAAACTAGTGCATGCCGACATTAGCGACATCTGGTGAACTTACAACACAAACCTCCTGTGGCTACTGTACGGCAGCTTGTATTATAACAGTAGTACTACTGACAACCTGACTCGTGCATGTGATGTTATTTATATGTATTTGACGAAGCTGGTGCTGATTCCGCATTTAACATTTGACGATGCCACTATGGCTGCAGTACATTAGGACCTTGTTTTTATGAAACAAGTATCATATTTAAAGCTCACAGTTGTAAACTTCGTCAGTACTACTTTTCATTATGGTCTATGTATTGTTCTTAAGCTGTATACAGTATGCGAGTGTATTTATGTTTTTCGCATTTTTGCTGCAGATCTGATGATGGTCATTAAAGACCGAAACCGGTAATCTGTTAACAAAAAATTTGTGACCATAGACGTAAATTAAAGGAAACTTATTACATATACGGGTCACTGTTTTTTCGCGACGATGTCGCAGCTTGTGACATTAGATTCTTAGTTCCATGTTTATGCAATGATTTCCGAAGATAGCAAAGGAACTGCAACCAGCCAGGGATTGTTCGGTAAGTCTGACGAAGCAAGTATCAGGAATTTTACGATGTAAAAATCGTAAGGAATGACAGGAGAAATATTACGAGGTAACAGAACACTGGTTCTATTCTGTTTCTCTATCCTGTCTAGCTGTCTCAGGGTGATACTTCGTGCTTCATCAACATACAGTGTTCAGTTTTTTTACTTCCTCGTGAGTTAACAAAAGGCGCTTGTAGCAAACGACTTCTCTGCATCAAGTTTACGATTTTCTGCGCTCTTCTTTTCCAGCTTCTCCTTAAGCTGCACAGGGAAAGGCCCTGTAATGAAAGCTGCCACGGTGCACACTTGTTGGTTACGGACGTTGAACGTCCCTCAAAAGTGTTCTAATTTAAAGATTCTTACGCAAGACGAAACACTCAATGAAAAGGGAACCTTAAAAGGACGCTACCCATAAAAGGGAGATAGAATTCTGTAGGTTCATAAAAATGGTAAAACGTGTTTACTGTTAGAGTAAACAAACTACATCTCACAAAGTGGCAGAAAATGTTAATATCGTACGGGGTGAGTGAAATGCAGAACAACAATCTTGCCTCGTTGCAGCTGTTGGGTGTAGGGATTCACGAAAGTAAAATATTCCGGGACATATAACAATGAAAACAGCCTGTTAACGTAGGTTGCCTACAAGACTACCTTTCTTGGAGCTTATTGATGTTATCATACGCTTCCTCTCCTTTCCAAAACTGGCCGACAGGTCGTTTTCTTTACTCTGCCCGTAATACCTCGACGTTTGAGGCGACCAAAGAAATACCCGAACTATACTATTAAAATGTCATGTGTATTAAAACAAAAACACTGTACAAATTTCGGTACATATTAACAGATCCTCAAGTACAGTACTACATTTCTTATGTACTGTTATACAGTGATTAGCGTTAGAATGGCACTCGATGAAGTTACTTGCGTTGATATGAAGAAGACTTTCTGACTTCTGCGACCCGCATATTTTATTTCAGCGGCCACAGTTCCTAAAAATTACGTACTCATCTGTAAGGTATGCTCAGATTCGTATATATCACTTTTCACACATTTCTAGATTTCAAGAATACACTGTTACGGTCCGTCTGTTTTGGTATTATTCTAGTGTCCGTTACTAAAATCTTCATAGGTGATAATACTGTGTGTGGATGCTCTACTTAGCTTGCGTGCAACCTTATAGACTCTCATTGAGTGTTTATACTACTTTGCCGTTCTTTCTCAAGTCAGATGTAACACTTAGATAAAAACCGTTTTGTTATTTCTTACAATTTCTATTCCCCACACATTACGATACTGTAGGAGAGGAACAGTCGCAGTCTGTTTTTTGTATCATGCTTACTTTCGTTGCAAATTAATGTAATTGAATGTAAAAGTTCGTACTTGCACTTCATATCTATTTCCGAAAATTATGAAATGGTCATTGACAGAGTGGACTCTACAACCAAGTCTCAGCTGTTGTTTCCAGTAATATGTACCTAGTTCAGAGACATCCATGATCATCAGTGGAAACACTAAATAAACCAGTTACACTCGAAAATTATCACAGTGCGCGAAAGGTCTGTCCCTGCTTGCAGCTAGAGATTGCGTAACAACACATTTAGAAAATCATAATAATTAACATACACAAACTGTAGCTTTTACTGCTTAGATACATATGAAAGTACCTAATCCTGAGTTTGGCGGTGATTAACAGAATAGTTGTGTAAAAATCGACGAGGAACAACAAATCTCAGCTATCATTTCCAGTAGCAATTCTGCTTCCATATAATTGATTTCTATGTCAGAAAACTGTATCTAGAATATGCAGTGGAAATGTGGAGTATATATTAAATTATGTACGTCTTCTATAAACTTTAGGTCCATGGTATATTAAGGCAACACAATCGTATTTTGGTAAGAGATATATTGAATCATAAATCTATCACTCTGAAGTGTCTGTTGCGATATTTTTAGTATTTCTTGCTTTTTATGATAATCTATATTTTGGCGATTAATAAACAGATGTGTTGTAGATTATGTATCGTTTAAAGCCAAGTTAAAAAGTAGAAATTCCAGCATCATATTCCTATTGTGAATTAATGAAGCTGCACCAATTTAATGGATAATGAGTGCAATGTTGTTCCATCAGATGAAAGAAATCTACAAGAACGAAAAAGAAGGGCTACGAATAATTGCATTGAAAAGATATAGAGAACACCCTTCCTCCTGCCTCCCTCCTCCGATGATTACTGGCTACAAGAAACTTTAGAAAACTGACAATTCACTATACACTCTCTGTAAGTTCTTTGTAAAATCTCTGAACCTGTCGTCAAATGCCTGTGACAAAGTAGAACTATATCGCTGGTAGTAAGCTTTCTACGAAATAGATTTTGTAAGTCGATTTATCGTGTTTGAACTTCGTCAGTAAACTCTGACATTTTCTTTTTGCATGAAATTTAATAATTTATTTTTGCCACCAGCAAACTACGGCAAATAAGTATAAATAACAAATGAGAGTGTATACTACTCGTTGTACTGTGTTCTCAACATTAGTTCTTTCTCATGCCATTATACTGACACTATTTCATTCACGCTTCTTCTGTTTTCAGAATGTGATGCTAGTTATCTCGATAATAATAATAATAATAATAATAATAATAATAACAATTATCATGAATTATAAATTAACGGCTTCGTGTAAGTTTTCAGTTGGACGCCATTTCGGCGACAAGCATTTCCCTGTATCAACGGAACGGAGCGCTCCGAGGCGATCACTTATCCAAATATTCACCAGGCCCAACGTTATTACTAGAGACAAGATTGCATATTTCGCTCCTTTTCACCGGTTATTGCATATTTTAACTAAAATCTAGTGACGATGCATATTTTCTCTCTGTGTCTACAGTATTTTAAAAATGTAGACGGGAGGTCTTTACCTCGATCTAATTTTGATATCTCACAGATTGACCGCGACCTAAAACTGCGTGGAAACGCAAACCGAGAGGCCACTGCCGAGCGAAATTATTACCGAAGAGGAACAGGAACAGACAGACAGAGTCAATGGTCCTGCGCCCGCGCTCCCGGTTAATCCCCTCCGCTCTCAAACCGTGCGCGTCGGTAACAATTAAATTAAACTACGCAAGCCTTTAGTCCCACGTCCATTGTTTCCGTACAGCTTTCTATTTACTTGTGCACAGTCGAACGTGTTCACGACGTGTTGAGCGTAACGTGGTGCGCGCCATACCGCCCGATAAAAGAAACGTCGTTTCGTGGATGGCTGACCATCCTGGAACATTTACGTGGGACGGAATTGTTTAATGTTGTCAAGTTTGTGGGTACAATATATCGTGCAAAAAAAGCTTTCAAATAGACCAGCATGTCAAGACAAGTATTCATATCGCAGAAATGCAGAAGAAAGGACCATGACAAAACCTTCTGACAACAGCAAGTTGCTATAGCAAGGATTTGTCCCAAGGTAACCAAAAGTGTCGGTTTAACATGGATCTATGTGAAGTATTCATTGCAAGCAATATTCCTCTTCACAAATGTACAAACCCTATCCCCAAAGGCTTCCTGAGCAAATACTGCTTAAATCAAAATATGCCAGATGAATGAACACTGCGTACAAATTACATACCGGCAATATACTTAAATGTACTGGAAGAAATACGCATGAACTCAAGGACAGCATTATCTGGACGTCACTTGACGAAACTACAAACACTTGTGGCCGTTACATTGTAAATTTAATTGTTAATGCCTTAGAAGGAGAGCCTTCTTCTTCCTATTTAGCGGCCTGCAAATAACTTGAAAAAGTAAATCATTCTACGATCGCCAGATTTATGAATGAGGGTATTAAAAGTATTTCCATAATGTTCTGGAGATGAAAGGGTGTTTGTGTTTATTTAAATGGTGCTCCCTATATGATCAAAGCAGGAAAAGCCCTCCGAGTATTTTATCCCAATTTGATTCATGTGACGTGCTTTGCTCATGGAGAACATCGCCTTGCAGAAGACGTACATTCCACGTTTGGGAATGTAAATAAAATGATTTTATCCGCAAAGAAAGCGTTTCTAAAGGCTCCTGCTCGCATCTAGACCTACAAAGAAATGCTAATAAATGTGCCTTTTCCTCCCGAACCAGTGGTAACTCGTTGGCGTACATGGGTCGAAGCTGTGTTGTTTTACAATGAACATTTCGAGGCCATTAGAGAAGTAGTAAACGACTTCGATAGTGCAGAAGCTTTAGGAGTTGGCCAGTGCAAGTAAGCTTTTAATGATTCCAGTCTTAAGAAAGACATTGCTGTGATCAGCACTCATTTTCCCCATATAACTGCAAGTATTAAAAAGCTCGAAACTCTAGGTTTGGCGTTGAATGAATCTATTCAGTTAATGAATAAAATTATCCTAGTGAACGCCTCATTGTCGATGGTATTCCAAAGAACACTTAAAGAAAAGTCTGAAAGCATCTTAAACAATAACCCAGGCTTTGAATCCTTGTACCACATTGATAGTTTGATTAATGGGATGGGTGAACTATTACCTGAAACAATCAGTGTCAACATAGCACCCCAAATTGAAATACTTCTCCGTTACCTCCGTTGATATAGAACGGTCCTTTCCCGCTTATAAACATATTTTGAGTGATGGAAGACACAATCTTACTACGACACATTTGGAACATTGCTTGGTCTTTTATGTTTACAACAGCAGAAAAACGTAAAATATTTGTAAATTGTAAATGGTGCGTTGGTCCAATAGTATTAATTAAAAGTTGTTGCTGCTCAAACAATTAATTATTTTTGAGCGGGTCCTTCTGCGTGGGATATATCTCGAAGTTGGTCCCGTACATATCGATTGTTTCGCTGCGATTTACTCGTTTCACATCCGCTTTGTACCGACAACAACAGCAAAGAATGTGCAGTTCTCGAAACACGGTATGCGTCCCCATTTTGCCTACTTTTAGAAAATAATCCCAGAGAGACTCCCATCCTATCCTCTACCAGAAAGTGTTCAGACAATAATTTCAGCGTTCTAAAAGTACCGATTTTTCGCGTGGCCGGCGCTCTTCCTTGTAACTGATACGTACAGGTTCGATTTTCAGATATAATGCACGCTTTTTTATTATTTGATCTTGCTTATTACGACACTTTTCATGCATTTAAAGCATTTTTCATACTTATTCGCATGCATATTGTTACGTTTTTATGATGCATATAATCCGGTCTATTTCACCGATAGGGGGAGAACCGGTCACGGTCATTACCACCTTACCTTGTTATTTCTTATTTAAAAATGGTAAACAAACTACAACAATGTCGTGTTCGGGAATGACTGTTAGAAACTGAATAACTTTGTGCGGTTGTGGCTGTTAATCGTTAGCACGTCCAAAGTATGTAGTAGTCATCATACAGGTGACGCTATTGCTTGCTGCATGCGTGGTGTTGCCCATTTTAGTGGCCATTTGTGTAATAATAACCCCATCTGGGGAGGGGAGGACACAACAGGGATAACTGCCCCGGGCGATAATTTCAGTGGGCGCCAAATTCATATTTCTGAAGAAAAAAACCCTTGCTTTACAAAGCGCCTCGTATCCAGAGCAAGTTGGTCTATAGATTATTCACATGATTCCGAAACGCATCCCTTTTTGTTTTGAACATTTTTAACACATTCTAAGTTGATTTCTGAACGAGTCATAAGTTGCTGTTTAAATGCGTGCGTAGTGTACGTACTGTCTCTGCTAGGGGAACCCCTGTCGAGTCAAGAAATGGAAAACTTTCCTACAGACAGAAGCTGACGGGGCTATACGAGTTGAGCTGAATAAACCAGAACGGCTGAATACCAATCACTGTTTGTTTATGTGGTTGTCTAGATGTGCGAATGACCAGTGTTGCTATAATTACTTGCGAAATCCACAGATTCAGACTATCAGAGTGGAAATAAATAACTAACAGGAACAAGAGATAAGAGAGATTACACATTATCTTCTCGGTGTATCCAAGAAAACGAAATTTAGACAGAAACCTTTTGCCATATTGCTACATTGCTATGGGGACATCGCAGAAATTATGTGGAAGAATGAGACGATTCTTAATTTATACAAAAATTTCGTACTATTACTACTTTTCGACCTCATGCTTGAAACACTGGAGCGTATGAACGAAATGTGAAACTATTCCCTTACATAAAACTTTTTGTCTGTAATAGGCCTAATAGGCATTTGATATTGGTACTTCGTGAATTGTATTCAGACTTGTTATTTATATGTAAATGAGGTAGATAAAAATGACCATTAATGGCAAATCAGTGTAGCGTATTTGGCGTGTGTTACAACTGCTGCAATATTAGAAAGGTCTATTACGTTTTATCTAATAGAGAGTGATATAATAGGCATAATCAAATCGAGAAACCACGCCACTCTTTGGTACTATTCGTATTAACAATTTTTTCAGTATTAGACAACAACATTTTTCATATAGTAAAACGTTTGACGAAAATTGATGAGGTGATAGATTCTTTCGCAGAACGGAAGGCACGCAGTGTAAAGCTATAGCGGGGCTAGAGAGAAAGAAATGCTGGTACCTAAAGATTGTGGAAATGTGTACTGTCTTGCTTGTCTCTTGTCTTTACTGGTTTTATGTTTCCTACATTTAATTTTGTGTCACCTAAAATAGAAAGGTTTTAGCTAATAGGCAATAAAGAGCGCACGTTTTCTGATGAGCTCCTATTCCCCTGGTCACAAATAATACCACTTAGTATCAAAATATGTTTTTTAAGTGTGTAGGCTGTAAAACTGGCCGACTGGGAGCAGGAGGGGCATAACTGGACGTTTTAATTTCCAGTGTCCTGAATATAGGTTTGATGGCTTCCAATGCAAAATATACACGTTTGAATTCCACACAGCGTAATACAGTGACGTGCGATAGAAGAATTCTGTGTGAAGAGGCTTTGCACTGAACTTTGGCGCATTTAAGCCCAAATTATATGTCTTAAAATTTCAGAATTTACATGTTTTACATATCAAACTCTTCAGAGAGATGTGCGGTACGAAATGAATATATTTTTGGGAAAACTATTAGTATTATGGACTTCCTGTCTCAAGCGCTCGGGTGGGAGGGGATGGGGACGGCGCTATTACCAAGTTTTGGCCTCGGTTCGGAAATACTGATAACAGCTCACCTTCGTAATTTCGCAGCACAACTGTGCACTACTCTGGCCCTCTGCAGTGGATAATACTAACATCTTATCCCATCCCTTTGTTCAGTATCTCACTTTTCATATAGCGATGCTTGCTCAGTTTCCCCGGTAAGCAAATGGTAGCTTATCGTATACAAAACCGAAATTAAGCATGGTCCTGTTGTCAGCCAACAGTGTGTTTCAGTGATTGGTACTGAGAAATGAATAAACAGTACAGTCCCGGCTGCTGCTTGTGTAACGTGTGTGGTGTGAAAGGACTGAACTACGTACATGATCAGTAAACTGAAAAGCTGAAGCTTTAAGCTATGTTTTAAATATGAGCCCAGAATCATATTGTAAATGCAGTCTGACCTGTAATGAGTAACGCACATGCGCGCGCGCGCGCGCGCACACACACAAACACACAGACACACACACACACACACACACACACACACACACACACACGCACACGCACATACACAGGCGAGCATGAATGAATGCACACACGCACGCACGCACGTACACACACACAAAATTTATCAGTTACTAATGATTCATTATTACACTGATCAATAATTAAACAAGTGTTTGTTTCCTGCTTATGCTCTTAAGCATGTCCCATCAAGCATGTAGTCGCTGACTGTCAGCAAGACATTTAAACCGAACCACTGAAAACCATCGCATGACATGTAAATGAAATTTCCATGTAATATCTCACTAAGGTGCAAGGTCACTCTGTAGCACATATAGTAAAGAATGTTCGCCACGATGGCAATCACCAACCAGCCATTCTGCATCTGTAACTCTTTTCGTGCTAGGAGAAAATACTCGTTTGTAACGTTTGCAAAATTAATTGAGAAAGTAGTTTGTGTTCAACAAGAATATTCTCGGGGTATGCTTATAAGCAATAAATTAAAAGCAATACGACTGTGTAGCAGCTTGTATCGCTGACGAGTTGCAAGAAAATGACATAGTGTAATGGGAAACAATTGAGATAAAGGTTATTAAAAAATACATTGTTTTCTAAAGAATATAGTTGCTACTTAGGCAGCAAAATAACCTGTGATTGACGGTGGACGCACGTCATAAAAAGCAGACTAGCACTGGCAAAAACGGGCATTCGAGGCGAAACGAAGTTTGTTCGTATCAAACATCAGCCTTAATGTGAGAAAGTACAGATACGTATAGTAGTCAAACGTGGACTATGGAAAAACCGGAACAGAAAACAATCGACGCGTTTGAGATGCGGTGCTACAGAGGAATGCTAATAATTAGGTGGACTGATAGGGTAAGAAATGAGGCGGTTTTCCACAGGATCGGCGTCGAAAGCAATATGTGGAGACACTGATATGAAGGGAAAGGATGATAGGGCATCTGTTAAGATATCTGGGCGTAACCACCATGGTACTAGAGTGAGCTGTACGGGGCAAAACCTGTAGGGGGAGACAGAGATTTCAATATATTCAGCAAATAACCGAGGGCTTAGGTGGCAAGTGCTACTATGAGATGAAGACGTTGTTATGGAAGAGGAATTCGTAACGAGCAGCATCAAACCAGTCTGAAGACCTACAGACCGATGGCCAAAGAAAGAAAAAACTTTCTTTGCTAGTATTCATGTGTTGTGAAGCCAAAAAACCAAAAACAACATTTTATTTCTTTTCTTTGCACGTCAAGTTCTGTAGGACCAAATTGAGCAGCAAATCTCCAAGGTCATGAAACTACAACATAAAAGTAATAAGAGAAAAAAATAAAACGTTTAGGAACCGGAAAAAAGTCAATATGTAAACTTAGGTCAAGGCAATCAACAATACTACAAGAATCAGCTTAATTTTTCAAGGAACTCCTCGACAGAATAGAAGGAGTGATCCGTGAGGAAACTCTGCAGTTTCAATTTGAAAGAGCGTGGATTACTGCTAAGATTTTAAAATTCGAGCGGTAGCTTATTGGAAATGGATGCAGCAGCGTACTGC
Organism: Schistocerca americana; assembly: GCF_021461395.2. Classification (NCBI taxonomy): domain Eukaryota; kingdom Metazoa; phylum Arthropoda; class Insecta; order Orthoptera; family Acrididae; genus Schistocerca; species Schistocerca americana. Next base: position 818,944,279 of record NC_060121.1, on the reverse strand, counting down.
ACACCTTTCTGCACAAGAGTTAAGGGAGTCCGATCCAAATGCAACCTTGATTTCTGCAGAGTATTAACGGAGTGAATGCTGCTTTTTCTTGGGAATAAGCTAATACTGTTAACAAGAAATTACAGCAAGGAATATATATATATTGGGACGCCAATGTCAATACGCCCAGACTCGTGAACAGTGGTCGACAAGAGGTTCAAGAACTTGCACGACTTATTGCCCGAACCGCCCGTTTATGAGCCAAAAATATCCTTTTCGAGTGGGAAGAGTTACCCCAAAATATAGTACCATACGACATAAACGAATGAAAATAATCAAAGTAGACTAATTTTCTTGTCGAACGAACACTGGCCTTACATGTCGTTCGGATATTAAAAATAGCAACATTAAGAGTTTGAACAAGGTCCTGAATGTGGGCTTTCCATGATAGTTTACTATCTATCTGAACACCTGGAAATTGGAACTATTCAGTTTCACTAATCATATATCTATTCTGTGAAATTAAACCATCAGGTTTTGTGGAATTGTATGTTAGAAATTGTAAAAACTGAGTCTTACTGTGATTTAGTGTAAGTTTATTTTCTACAAACCATGAACTTAGGTCATGAACTGCACTATTTGAAACTAGGTCAATGTTCCACACAACATCCTTCACTACCAAGCTAGTGTCATCAGCAAACAGAAATATTTCAGAGTTAACCATAATATTAGAGGGCATAGCATTTATATAAATAAGGAACAGGAGTGGCCCCAACACTGATCCCTGGGGCAACCCCCCACTTGACTGTACCCACTCAGACCACAAACCACCACCATTCTTAACAATGTGAATAATGAGCTTTTACTGTCTATTGCTAAAGTAAGAGGTGAACGAATTGTGAGCTACTCACGATATTCCGTAATTGTCTAACTTCTGGAGCAGTAATTTGTGATCAACTCAACCAAATGCATTAGTTAAATAAAAAAATATGCCTAGCGTTCGAAACCTTTTGTGTAAACCATCCAGTACCTCACAGAGAAAAGAGACTATAGAATTTTCAATCGTTAAACGACTTCAAAAATCGAACTATACATTTGATATCAAATCGTGTGATATAAAATGACCAATTATCCTTAAGTACACAGGCTTTTCGATAACTTGAGCAAACACTGATGGCATAGAAATAGGTCTAAAATTGTCTAAATTATCTTTCCTCCCTTTTCATAAAGCGGATTTTCTACTGAGTACTTCAATCGATCAGTAAACTTATCATTCCTAAAGTGAAAATTACAAATGTGGCTAAATAAAGGGCTAAGATATGCTGTACAATACTTTAACGTTCTGCTAGGCACTCCATCGTATCCTTCAGAGTCCTTAGTCTTCAACGATTTAATTACTGACTTAATCTCACCCTTGCCTGTATCATAGAGGAGTATTTCAGACATCTATGTCGGAAAGGCATTTGCCAAGAAAGTCATACGATTCCCTGTAGAAATTACATTTTTATTTAATTCGCCAGCAATGCTCAGAAAATGATTGTTAAATACTGTACATATATTCGATTTATCAATAATCGAAATATCTTTACTAAGAACTGATTTTATATTGTCGACCTTGTGCTGCTGACTAGACACTTCCTTCACAACTGACCATATGGTTTTAATTTTATCCTGTGACTTAGCTATTGTGTTTGCATACCACATACTCTTGGTCTTCCTAAATACATTTTTAAGCTCCTTACCGTACTGCATGTAATGGGCTACTGTAGCTTTATTCTGAGTACTTCTAACATTTTGATGTAACTCCCGCTTTGTTCAACGTGACGTCCTTATACCACTAGTAAGCCAAACAGGCTGCCTGTTACTGCTAGTACCCCATTTAAAACGTACTAATGGAAAGCAACTCTGAAAGAGCATACGAAATTTGTTAAGGAAAGCATTATATCTATCATCTATGTTACTGGCACTATAAACATATTGCCACTCTTGTTCCTTCACGAGTTTAAAAAACTCTCTACTGCTCTTGGATTAACTTTCCTACATAGTTTGTAATTATATGTCACATATGTTTGAATACAAAAGTCTTTTTGTGTTCAAATTTGTGCATCATGAGGAGAGGATCATAACTTCAGGATCATAGCTTTGAATCTACGGCACAACGGACTGAAAAGATATCATTCGTCTCTGCATTTCATTTCGTCTTGTGGAAAAGCACAGCTACAAGTGAGAATACGGAGAAACTCCAGTAAAATGCACAGAAATTTTGTAAGCAGTTCCGAAATAACCTAACCATTTCACCTTAACTTCACTGCAAGTAACTGAAATATTCTCACACTATTTTCTCATCACTGTAGAATCTCCGAACTAGTTCTGACCTCCACCAAACAATGAGGAACAAGTTGTGGCTTCCAAACACCCGACGCTTTCCAGTGGGTCACAGGCAAATTGTCCTTCCAAAGGTGCACACAGTGAACAGGCAAAGATGTTGCTCAAAGCGTTTATTTGAATGAATCAAGGCTAAGTAAAGTAGAGATTACGACGGAACAATAAGATCGGACACGCTATGGTGAGGATAATTAACTTTTGCAGCGGGATGAAACAAGTGTCACTGTTCAGGGGAATTAGTGTCCTGAGTTTTCCGTCCTCTGTATTTGTACATATGACACGCGCCTGCTGTCAATGCAGGACATGCGAGGGGCCTCCTTGCACTCTGCCACATCGAGGCGGATCACTAAGCTTTTAAGTTTGTACACCCACCTTGCGGACTTATGTCCCTACACTGAAAAAGCATGAATGTATGGTGGATCCATGTTTCTTTGAAAGGCGACTGTAAGAAAATGTCCAGTAAGAGGGGTAAGGCTCTCAGTCCTACTAAATCATAAGTTTGTTTCCAAGGGAAGCTGAAACGTCCCCTTAGAAAAATTATAAATGACTGTGCTTAAACTGACACACAATATTTTTAGCGCAACGCAATCTGACTTTCAATAAGCCCTACAAAAGAATGGCCCTGACTAACAATAACCTATACCTTCATGAATAACTTACCTCACAAAAATCTTCGTTACTCGAACTACTGCAAAACAGCGAGCGCCAATACTGCCAGCTAAATAAAAAATTCTAACAAATGAAGGGACTAACTGCTGTTAGGCATACTAAGCAAATGAAAGATTTTGATAGAGAACAAACAATGTATTTACCTTAATAGTGTTCAAAAGTCATTATATATATATATATATATATATATATCAGTTCACGACATCCAGTCTTACATATTTACTGTCTCTGGGACATACGTCAAGATGATCCGCTCTCAAAACTCCGCGATCTCTCTCCCCACATCCACCACTGCTGGCGGCTCACCTCCAACCGCACAATGCTACCCGCTGTTAACAGCCAACTGCCCAACACTACAATGGCGACTATTCCAACAACGTCAACCAGCCACAGACTGCACACAGCGCAGCCAGTGATTTTCATACAGAGCGCAACGTGGCGTTACCAATATAAAAACCTAAACAGCCTACTTACATAGTCCCCATTCTCCCCACAAAAAATTTTACAAATTGTTTTGGGCAGCGGCCAATACAGATTAGAAAAAATTTATCGTAATTACAATAACAAAGATATCAAATGCACACACTTATTGATACAATGTTGGTCAAAAGCTAAAATTTTCTCACAGTCCATAAAGACAGTCCTGATCATTCATCACAGTAAAATTGCAGTGCTTTTTCTCAAAGTCTGAGCAGTAAAAGAAAATGCACACGGAAGTAGTGGAGCCCCATGCTGTCTTGAAGAAGTAGTGTTGTCCTTCCAACAAAAAGACAGTGCTGACTCGGGTCACAACAGGGCAAACCCACAGCAGAGTCAGTCGAAGTTTTGGAGAATATTGGGAAGTAGGTCATCACAGAGCAGACCCACTGTAGTCCTGGTAGAGATTATGGTATTGGTGGGCCACCAGAGGTGCAGACCCACTGCAGTCCTTGTAGAAATAATGGTATTGGTGGGCCATCAAAGATGCAGACCAACTGTAGTCCTTGTAGAGATGGCCAGCAGCCATCTGTTGTGACTGTGCAGGTGCTCAATCACCATCGAAGAGTCTTGCGGACAATATAGCAAGTCCATAAACCACCACTTGTGCACTCACAAAGTCTTTGGAACTGTCATTAGAACCTGCAATGCTGTTAACCAGTCCCTCGCTGAAATATTAACACAGGTGCAAACACTAACAGTCCCAACTTCTCAGATATTGTGCATATACTATGACCAACATAAAGGTGTGCAGTGAAATGAATGCTTTCAAGTTACTCGATTTGATGAACTGGTGTCAATTACAATTTTATAACATAAGAATACAATTACAAAGATACAGAAAACATCATTAAAACATAACAATACAAGTAAAATTTGTAGTAATACAGGCTTTACAAAAGGATAGAAATAAATGTATACATCAGTGTTAAAGGAATTATGACATAAGTAAATACATAAAAGATCAGAATAGCTTTCGAAAATAATGTCTAAACAGCTTTACAAAGTAAATAACATATTATTAAAGCAAACTATGTTTGAGGTTAACAATATTCCTCATCATAGCGAATGTAGCTTACAAGGGAACCTCCCCATCGCACCCCCCTCAGATTTAGTTATAAGTTGGCACAGTGGATAGGCCTTGAAAAACTGAACACAGATCAATCGAGAAAACAGGAAGAAGTTGTGTGGAACTATGAAAAAAGTTAGCAAAATTTACAAACCGAGTAGTCCATGCACAACATAGGCAACACCAAGGATTGCCTGAGTTCAGGATCGCCGTGGTCCCGTGGTTAGCGTGAGGAGCTGCGGAATTAGAAGTCTTTGGATCAAGTCTTCCCTCGACTGAAAATTTAATTTTTTATTTTCAGAGAATTATTATCTGTCTGTCCGTCCGTCCGTCCGATGCGAGGTAACTGCACCGTAGTATGGGGACGTTGTATGAAAACGTTAAAAACATATGTTTTGACAGAGCACAGGGAAAACCGTGTGACTGTGAAACTATTGCATTCATTTGTTGCAGTTTATGTGACAAACTCTTACGTTTTCATCACTTTTCTCATTGTACAATACTCATTTTTGCCCAAATCTTTTTCATATAACTTCTCAATGTATTCTTTCCCTATTCTTCATAGATAGTTTCTTATATAGTCTACCCCCTCTTCAGCTAACTTAAATCTACTGAGCTGAGATATATATACTAAGGGACGAGGGAATGCAGCAACACACAACGAATTAACACAAACAGCAATGACAAAAAATGCTACTTGCAAAGCAAGCAGCAGAATATCTAAATTAGCAGAACAATTGCAATATTACAACTAATATGAGCCAATGTGCAGCAACAAGAAAAATAAATCAGTAGTAAAACTGGCTTAACAGAGCAATACATAGTCAAATTCAGTAACACTATACCTAGCAAACAGCAGCAGCAAAAGCAGTAACTTATATCTAAACATGGCAAAGCTCAAGCAGAAAGATATTACAGTAAAGATAGGAAATGTCTAATAACTATGTCACATCTTAACACTAGTGTGATGCATCACCTTGACTTACTCTACAAAACAAGTTACCAAATCGTTGATAAAATTATGTTTGCGATTCCTGTGAAGGGAAATGTCTATTTGTGCTCTCTTTTCTAAGAAAGTACATCATAAAATTATTCTTTACTTGGTCTGTAGACTGAAAATAGTGATATTAGTACAGCTATTAAATTTTATTTTAACCAATGCTGCAGTGCAACTAGAAACTAGATATTAAACAAAATGAGCAAATATATACATAAACCAAGGTGTGAAATGTCATTCACAAGCCATATGGCATTTCATAATGCAAAAAGAAAAAAATCTCTCAACTAGAATGACAGTAGTCATAATCAGGTGTACAGACATAAAAAATTTCTCAAGTATGAGCGTGTATTACTAGAAATGCTTTCTACAACGAAATGTCAATAGCAAGGACAATGGCCTCTTTTTTCTCCACCTAATGGCTTACTTTTTTCAGGCAACTATCGCTCAGCTGGGCGTCCGAAATGCATTACATCAAGGTCATTTTGCTTTCTTACCGAAATATTTATGACAGCAGTTTGCACTACAGTCACAGTCTCATAAAAAAAAATCACAGGACGAGAATTTGGATTACAAATGTGTAGAATCAAAATCCTATAAATATAACAGTGTCCAAAAAATTTTCGCCGGCATTGTCATACATTCATGCATGTACACACATTTCATAGTTCTTAAAGTATGATTTTTGGTTTCCAACATCCTTTTTCACAAATCAGAGTCCCTAACCACTACTCATTATTCCTTACCTTATTACACATATACCTATTCGTCGACACATCTTCAATATTTCATCATAATAAATACGTAGCATAATCAAATTCCTCATATAGCATCAGCTTCTTGATCATAAAGATACCTCAACAGCATAATACACATCGTCATCGTAATAACAGCATCATAACACCTCAGACAAATCTCAAAAACGTCGTAGCTTTCTGCAATATTTCCAAAACCTAAAAAAAATTCTCTACTCATTTCAATAGTGTCATCTACCTCAAATGTACTTTAAAATCGTGATCCCATACCAAATACATCATTCAAAACTCTCATAGTATCACAATGGTTCCGAAAAAAATATGAACAGTTTACAAAGTACATACAAGATACAATTTCACAAGTGTGAAGTTATCCAACTGTGTAATTGTGTAAACATATGTCACTGACGAAGTAAAAAAATGTTTGTTTCTTTGTTAAATAATCAAATAGCTGTGTAATTTTGTGTTACAGAAATATGGTACCGATGAGTAAAGCAAATACCATATTAGCTTGGGCTCCTAGTGCTTGCCACCCTTAGTACACAAAGTATGCGTGTACCCATGAGGATTAATGTAATTTACGCTCAGGTGTTACAGATTACAGCAATGGCATGAAATGTATCACAGAAAACATTTGTACCTTTGCAATTCCAAAATCTTTAAAAATAAATGTTTTAAGTACAAAATTAGTCACTCAAGTACTTGTACTGAAGCGCTAAACTGTGCATCTTGTTGTACGATAATCTCTGTCATTATTTAAGGGTAAAAAATGTGTCAAGTGTCGTAATTATCGTCGTCCGTAAGCAAAGTTCTGTGGAAGTCAATGTACCTACCTCGTAATAAACGAAAGCGAAATGATATGCGTATAGATATCGTAGTTATTCCGTATAGTACCGTGATCAAGAAAGTACCACACTGTAATGTATTGTTGTGCTACGAAAAAGGCTGTCTCATTGTAGCTATACCACAAAAGTTACTACTAAAACATGTGATACTTTCCAGAAGAATTCAGAAAAACTGTGCAGATGTAAACAGATACAGCACAAAAACAACAATGTAAATTGTGTCACCCATTAGTAGCGTCGTGATATAATTGTGTAGCTGTCAAAGAAACCAAATACTAAGTCATCCTTAATCTCAAAGAAAGTACTTCAAATAAAGAATGTCTTTTCAAGTAAACCAAAATGCTGCATTAAAATCTCATTAGCAGTATATGTTCTAAGTATGTAAGACTTATAGTCGTTATGTAATCGTGCAACAAACAAGCAAGAATGTACACACACCATAACACTGTGTCCTCTGTTCACTATAACAATGCATTCGTAATTTCTGTTTAAATATGTTCCCTAGGTTCTAGTCTGGATAGTTAACTTCAAAACACTGTTGCATGTAAACAGTTTCTAAGTGTGACCTCTCAATAAACCGTTTTATATGTGAAATGTGGTGCAATCTTTTACCCTTTCTAGTGTGCAGAGTTTCAACTTCAAAGCAATTATCATGTTGTATACGTCGGTAACGAATGCTAAAATTTTTCTAAAGGTTAGCATCCATGTTATTTTTCTCTGAGCCAGGCGGCGCACGTGGCTGCCTGCAGTGTGAGTCATTGTCTGTCTCTTTGCTGGCGCGCGTTGTTATTAGGATTAGGAGAACGAATTCTACAAATTCACCTTGTCGAGAGGGCCCAGCCCTGTTTGAATCCAGCCAGTTCTGATGAAATTCAAGTCTGTCTTTACGATAATATCGTCTGTCGTCGTGTCGGTAGCTTCTGTCATTTTTTTCTTGTGGATCACGTGGTGGAGAATTTCTGCATGACACGTAACTGCATGGTGGACCGTTGCGTCTGAAGTCGTTCTGTCTCCCTTGATAATGTGATTCTTGAGTTTCTCCCGGCGTATTTGATAGTCAAAATATCCACGGGTGTGCTGCCGGTCTATAGTGTCCAACGGGCACAATATTTCGGCAATCATACATGTCGCCATCATCAGGTGAACTGACGGACTGAGCTCCTGTGAACGTGCCGGCACGGAGATCCGTACGCTATGGCTGCTCAGAGGGAACTGGGTTCGGTCGCGGCGGCGGCCGATTTAAATACCCTCCGCCCGCGGCGCGCTCCCTCCGCCGTCCGCTCCCCGCGCCACGGTCGCGCGGTGGAACAGATTGCGACGGCGTCTGAGATGACGTCGGAGTGATGGCTCTGTCCGCCGTGGTCGTCACAACTATACGTTTGCTCGATTTACTCTTGATTAACCCGATCGCTGGTTCCCAAGCCTTGCTAAGATTATAGCCACAGTCACGGTTTATGAGGTCGTCATTGGTGCGAATTTCGATGGCCTCTCTAACAACGCTGTCCCAGTATCTCGACGTGTGTACCAGAATCCTCGTGCGGTCATATTCCATGGCGTGATTTTCCGACAAACAATGTTCAGCGACCGCCGACTTGCTCGGATACATCAGGCGAGTATGCCTCTGGTGTTCACGGCATCGATCCTCGACGGTACGCATCGTCTGACCAATATACGACTTGCCACATTGACACGGAATCTGGTACACGCCGGCCTTCCTCAAACCGAGGTCATCTTTGGCGCTCCCCACCAGTGCACGAGTTTTATTTGGAGGACAAAACACAGTTCCGACCCGGTGTTTCTTCAGAATGCGAGCTATTTTCCCCGAGAGTGCGCCTGTGTATGGAATAAATGCAGTGCCTACCTCCTCCCTCGTGACTTCATCCATCTCAAGAGGTTGTGCTGCAGTGGTTGGGCGGAGAGCACGTTGAATCTGCTCTCCGCCCAACCACTGCAGCACAACCTCTTGAGATGGATGAAGTCACGAGGGAGGAGGTAGGCACTGCATTTATTCCATACACAGGCGCACTCTCGGGGAAAATAGCTCGCATTCTGAAGAAACACCGGGTCGGAACTGTGTTTTGTCCTCCAAATAAAACTCGTGCACTGGTGGGGAGCGCCAAAGATGACCTCGGTTTGAGGAAGGCCGGCGTGTACCAGATTCCGTGTCAATGTGGCAAGTCGTATATTGGTCAGACGATGCGTACCGTCGAGGATCGATGCCGTGAACACCAGAGGCACACTCGCCTGATGTATCCGAGCAAGTCGGCGGTCGCTGAACATTGTTTGTCGGAAAATCACGCCATGGAATATGACCGCACGAGGATTCTGGTACACACGTCGAGATACTGGGACAGCGTTGTTAGAGAGGCCATCGAAATTCGCCCCAATGACGACCTCATAAACCGTGACTGTGGCTATAATCTTAGCAAGGCTTGGGAACCAGCGATCGGGTTAATCAAGAGTAAATCGAGCAAACGTATAGTTGTGACGACCACGGCGGACAGAGCCATCACTCCGACGTCATCTCAGACGCCGTCGCAATCTGTTCCACCGCGCGACCGTGGCGCGGGGAGCGGACGGCGGAGGGAGCGCGCCGCGGGCGGAGGGTATTTAAATCGGCCGCCGCCGCGACCGAACCCAGTTCCCTCTGAGCAGCCATAGCGTACGGATCTCCGTGCCGGCACGTTCACATGAGCTCAGTCCGTCAGTTCACCTGATGATGGCGACATGTATGATCGCCGAAATATTGTGCCCGTTGGACACTATAGACCGGCAGCACACCCGTGGATATTTTGACTGTCCCTTGATAATAATTATTTTGGTTCCCATATTGCTGTTTCTATGGTTATCTCTGTTATATTCATTATTATGGAAATGCGATCTTCCTCTGTAACTATTATTCTGCCAACGGTTTTCATACAGGTGGTGCCTGTTTTGGTCACGATTTGCGTTTTAAGAATAGCCTTGTCGTGTCCATTTATTATTTAGGTCATTGCGGAATTGTGACGGATGTGACCTGCATTTGTTGTGTTCCCGTTTTCGCGGTCTGTGATTGTCAGTGTCAATTTCCAATTCTTGTAACAGTCCCTGAAAAGCTTCAATGTCGTCTTTGCAATGTCCTGCCAAAATGATATGTCGTAAATGTTCAGGCAATTTGATTAAGCAAATGTGGATGAGTTCTGAGGGGCTGTATGGGTTTGACAGGTACTGATTCTTCTGCAACATGTATTCAAAATATTTCACAAAACTGGAAAATGCAGATTGTTCGAAATGTTTCATCATTATGATGCTATGCTTTACTCGGTCTTGTGTAGCTTGAGACCAATATGCTCAAAGGAAGGCATGATAAAATTCTCCTTCACTGTGACAATCGTGAATGACCGATCGCATTCTTACAGCTGGTTCATTCTCTAAATAGCCACACATAAATTCTAATCTGTGCTCTAATGACCTGTTGGGAGGAAAACAGTGAAAGAATTGATGAAGCCACGCTTGTGGATGAATGTCGTTGCCGGCATTCTTAAATGTTTTTAATTTACGTGTAGTAATAAGTAGATTATAGTCAAAATCATCACGTCGGCGAGTCGCATGTCAGTCATTATCGCGTCGTTTCGGCGGTTCCATCTCAAAATTCGGTGTACCTTGCCAATTTCTTTCATAATTTCCGAAGTGCCCTGTGTTATTATTTTGTGGCTGTTCCGTATTTCTATGTACCTCTTCCTGTATTGGAGCGCTACTGTCCTCTGAAATATGTAATTCTTGTATTACCTGTGTCAACTGATCTTATACTTCCCGGATTTCTCTTTGGTGTTGCATATTAATTTGATTCTAATTTTGTTTGAATTTCCTAATTTGTTCGTACTCTTCTGTGTCATTAAAGACTACCGATCTTGTGTCATTCAGATTATCATCTACCTTCGTAGATAAATTATTTAGATGATCCGAAAGTTCGATTACTTTCTCTGATAATGAACTAATCCCTCCATGTGTCTTTCTGAACCAATTTTCAGAGTATCTACTATGTCATTTAAGTTTTCCTGAGTTTTTGCAAGTTGCGTTACCGAATCGGTAGCTGAACTGAGTCAATTTTAGCCCGCAAGGTCTCGTGATTTTCATGAACAATAGTTTGCAGTTCTTTTATGGCTGCTTCGTGATTCTGTAATGCATTTTCATGACGCGAAAAAATAGGTTGAAAATGCTCACAAATTTGTGTTTTTACGTCGTTACAGACTTTTTGACATTTCGATTCGATTATAAGTAACTCAGCAGTTAAACTTTCACGTTTTTGTTCAAGTGTAGTGTCTAACTTTTGAAGATTTTGTTCCGTTGTGTTCAACTTCCGAAGGTTTTGTTACATTGTGTCTAACTTCTGAAGATTTAGTTCCATTGTGTCTAACTTTTGAAGCTTTTGTCCCATTTGTTTCTGATTTTGTTCAAGTGTTGTATCTACCTTTTGAAGCCATTGTCCTAATTGTTGTATTAATTGTAATAACAATGCACTGTGTCTGTAACATGTTCCTCAGAGCTTTCGGCAGTGCATTTGAACCGGCAAAATTCGCCTTTTGAAAAGCAGAAAATATGTCTTGACTTATTTGAGAAAACGGTGAGGACGCAAAACCTGAACCTACAGTATTTGCAAGATTGTGTCCTGTCATTTCGGATTCTCGAGGCGAACTGTTGCTGACCGATCGATCGATAATGCTTCCCTGTTAACTAATTGTATCACTGTCTACACCATTATTTGCCGCCTGCTCCATTTCTCTATGCACAATTACCAAATTACTGTGTTGAACATTAGTTAATTCGCTGCTATCGTCTTCACCGTCATTTCTCAGTTTACTTTGGAGCTTAGTATTACGTTTTCCACATGCCATAATTGTCACAATGTTTCACACGGTGACACAGAAAAGCACAATTGGAAGGGTAAAATAAGAAAACACATTAACATAGCACTGAAAATAGTATCTAGTTAACTGTAAGTGCAGCTGCGAAATACTTGGTGCAAATCTACATGCATGCCACAATTGTTTTACTGTATAATAATGAAAAACTACAACTACAAAGGAAATTCTCTCTACAATTACGCTCTAGCAATAAACAATAGCTACACTAATTACACAAACTACGAGGAAAAAATCAGAAGATTCCAGTGAGGTATCCTCGGCTAAGGGTCGACATATGAAACGTCCTCTTAGAAAAATTGATGAATGACTGTGCTGATAAACTTTTTACGTTATTTGATTTTCAAACAGCTGAGCAGAACTGAATGTACTGAGACATTTCTCTCTTTACCTATTCTGATCAACACTAAACTGACACACAACATTTTTAGCGCAACGCAATCTGACTTTCAATAAGCCCTACAAAAGAATGGCCCTGACTAACAATAACCTATACCTTTCAAGAATAACTTACCTCACAAAAATATTCGTTACTCGAACTACTGCAAAACTGCAGGCGCCGGTACTGCCTGCTAAATAAAAGATTCTAACTACTGAAGGCACTAACTACTGATAGGCATACTAAGTAAATGAAAGATTTTGATAGAGAACAAACAATATGTTTACCTTAATAGTGTTCAAAAGTCATTATATATATATATATATATATATATATATATATATATATATATATATATATATATATATATATATATATATATATAACAGTTCATGACATCCAGTCTTAGAAATTTACTGTCTCTGATGGACACACGTGAAGATCATCCGCTCTCAAAACTCCACCATCTCTCTCCCTACAACCACCACTGCTGGCGGCTCACCTCCAACTGCGCAGCGCTACGCGCTGTTAACATCCAACTGCCAAACACTATAATGGCGACTATTGCAACAATGCCAACCAGCCACACACTGCACACAGCACAGCCAACGATTTTCATACAGAGTGCTACGTAGCGTTACGAAATATAAAAATCTAAACAGCCTAATTACAAAGCAAACGAATTTATTCAACGAACGACGTAAACTGCTAACGAATGATATAATTAGTGTTCGACTACAATGTATCGCGTAACACAGTTCAGGTTCACAACAACTGGTACGTACAATGCGCAACAAAATTAAAGGATTTCTTATTCGGAACATATACTTGTCTCTCAGTGCACTGCATACGTTTCGAATTTAGACCCAAAAAAATTTCCCCAGAATTCTGCCCAACACCAGCAAGGACATGGCACACGATCGGAACGTCATTACAGCCTGCTCTTACCCACATTTTACGCCTTCTTTTGACGCCGCAGCCGTGGAGACCGGAACCTGGCATCCAGCGTTGAAATCACGCGGATTTTCATGGGTGGCCGACGAAAACATTTAAGACCCACCACCACTCAGAATCGCCAAGAAAAGCCCCAAAAGGTGGCACAATGTGAGACAGTGAAACCATCCATTTCCTTGGGACGTTGATTCCCTCACATTTCAAGGCTGAAAACGACTGTTTGCAATACAATGAACAACAGGATGCTGTTTTCGTTGTGCAGGTTACAAATGTGCGTGTCAGAATCTTCGACACCAATTCAGCCTTGCGCAGGCAAATCGCACCATTGCGGCGTATAAGGAGTTACCTAGACTACAGGCGCTAGAGTAGATGCCAAGTTGATTTGCTGTCGAAATTTATGAAGATACATGTCCAACAAAGGTACCACCGAGGACGTTGCCGAGCTGGGGCCTTTTACAAGGACCCTTTGTCGTATTTTTTCCTTCATGCACACGTTAATGTAGCAATCCTATGTGTTCGCTCTAGCGGAGGGCGGAAAACAGGAGGGATGAAAGTACATGACTACACTTTCCTGCTTCGGATCGCGTTCACATTTCGTCAAAAGATTTTGAACTGGCGTTAATGGTTCGAACCTGTACATGAAAGGAAAACTTGTTGTCGCATTGAACCACAATGTCCTTAGAGAAGGACTGAAACGTCCGACGGTGTCAAAGGTTATGAAGCACATACACTGAAAAGTGAAAAAAACTGGTATACCTGCCTCATATCGTGAGGCACGCAGAAGTGTCGCAACACGACATGGCATGGGTACGACTAATGTCTGAAGTAGTGCTGGAGGGAACTGACATCATGAATCCTGCACGCCTGTCCATAAGTCCGTAAGAGTATGAGGTGGTGGAGATCTCTTCTGAACATGTTGCAAGGCATCCCAGATAAGCTCGATAATGTTAATGTCTGGGGAGTTTGGTGGCTAGCGAAATTGTTTAAACTCAGAAGAGTGTTCTTTGAGCCACTCTGTAGCAATTCTGGACGTGTCTGGTGTCGCGTTGTCCTGTTGGAATCTCCCAGTTCCGTCAGAATGCACAATAGACGTGAATGGATGCACGTTATCAAACAGGTTGCTTACGTACATGTCACCCGTCAGAGTGCTACCTAGACATAGCAGGGATCCCATATCACTCCAACTGCACACGCCCCACACCATTACAGAGCCTCCACCAGCTTCAACAGACCCCTACTGACATGCAGGGTCCATGGATTCATGAGGTTGTCTCCATACCCATGCACGTCCATTCGCTAGATACAATTTGAAACGAGACTCCTCCGACCAGGCAACATGTTCCTGGTCATCAATAGTCCAATGTCGGGGTTGAAGGGTCCAGGCGATGCGTGAAGCATTGTGTCATGCAGTCATAAAGGGCAAACGAGTCGACCTTCTTCTCCGAAAGCCAATATCGATGATGTTTCGTTGAATAGCTCGCACACTGACACTTGTTGACGGCCCAGCACGGAAACCTGCAGCGACTGGCGGAAGGGTTGCCTTTCTGTCACGCTGAACGATTCTCTTCAGTCGTCGTTGGTCCCGTTTTTGCAGGATGTTTTTCCGGCCGCAGCGTTGTCGGAGATTCATTGTTTTAGCGGATACCAGCTATTCAAGGTGCACTCGTGAATTGATCGTACGGGAAAATACCCACTTCATCGCTACCTCGGAGATGCTGTGTCCCATCGCTCGTGCGCCGGCTATGACATCAAGTTCAAACTCCCTTAAATCTTGATAACGTGCCATCGTAGCAGTAGTACCCGTTCTGACAACTGCACCAGACACTTGTAGTATTATACAGGCATTGCCGACCGCAGCGCCATATTCTGCATATTTACATATATCTGTATTTTGAAGAATTTGTGATGGGCTCCTATGGGAGCAAACTGCTGAGGCCATCAGTCCCTAGGCTTATACACTACTTAATCTAACTTAAACTAACTGACGCTAAGGACAACACACGCACCCATGCCCGAGGGGGGACTCGAAGCTCCCACGGTGGGGACGGTGGGCAGGGGGGGGGGGGGGGACGCAACCGCGCGAACCGTGGCAATGCGCCTGAGACCCCGCGGCTACCCTGCGCAGCATCTGTATATTTGGATCCGCATGCCTATATCAGTTTCTTCGGCGCTTCACACTACGAATAACGGCACAAATCTTTATTGTTGACAGCACACGAACAGGCACTAAAAATGAAAATCATTATTCACTAGTCTTTCCGCGTTCACATGCCAGGGCTTGAGATGAAGTTATGAACTATTTTGTGCTACACCGGGATTCAAACCCTGATACGTACCTTTCGTAATGATGTAGAGGAGTTAGCAGTTACGTTAAAACAACGAAATGATCGAAATGTATCGTTCTGAGAGGGTCAGATACCGCGAAGGAGAGGATCCGAATCCTAATCCCAGCCCTGCATCAAAATTTTCAGTCTCTCAAGATGAATCAGAATAAGAGACCTGTGACCTTAAATGACTATTGATTCATTAAACAAAATAAAATTCCTAGAGTGTGTAAGCTTGCTGGTGACAGAGCTTCTGTTTGTAGCGACGTCCGTCTCTGGCATGACCTAGCATAAACTGGCTCTGCCCCAAATGGTAGTGAAGGGATAACATGTTTAATGTGGACTCTGAATTGCGGTGGAAGCTGTTGCTTTTCACTAGGCGTTACCACAGGTGAAGAACGGTTCGTGCCTTTCAGAAATGGTCGCCTCAATTGAGAACCGATCCCATACCCCAACTACATATAAAACTAGGCAGAGTCCACCAGACCACTGTATCTTGCTTTTGCCAGCCCCATTACTATCTCCCAACGGGAGAACTGCGATACCGTGTAAGTTTTGTAAGAGATCTGACCAGTGGCTCCTCCGAAGTGAATTCCAGCCTGTTCGAAACGTTAATTTCCTTGCTTTATTATAATTTTTTTTCGATGCATCAACATTCAGCACAGGCGCCAGCTACTCAATGAGTACTGTCGATAAGGTTAGTACCTACACAAACTCCACAGATTAGTAACCGAAATACCACCAAAATCAGTTTGTAGGCAGTTTTGCTCAAAGCAGTTAGAGCTAATATCTGACACTAACGTTAAACACACCTTAAGATCTGGACAATACGGATAAAAACTGGCGTTCTATTGACTCTTTAATTGTCAGCAAGCTTCCCACAAAAAATTTATACTAGCCTCATTTCAGGGCAATGTCAATACGTTTCACGCTATCATACCGTTGAGTTGAGGCCATTTTGAATTTTCGCTAATTCAGCAAATTTCTTAGTTAGAGAAATTCCGTGGTTGATTATCTACATACCAGATAATTCGATTATTACTTTCACTGTTGCTATTATTTTCTTCATTCAACTGCAGAACAGGTGCGCCTTAAGGAAGCATTTAACGCTTTTTAGTCGTTGCAATTGCCCAAAAAGTGTTAAATCATTTAGTGCTTTCCATATCTAGGGAATAGTTTTCATGTCAATATCGGATATTAGCAGTTATCCGTGAATGCCATTAAAACTAAATTATGTCACCTTGGCGTCATCGCCGGCCGAAGCGGCCAAGCGGTTCTAGGCGCATCAGTCTGGAACCGCGCGACCGCTACGGTCGCAGGTTCGAATCCTGCCTCGGGCATGGATGTGTGTGATGTCCTTAGGTTAGTTAGGTTTAAGTAGTTCTAAGTTTTAGCGGACTGATGACCTCAGATGTTAAGTCCCATAATGCTCAGAGCCATCTGAACCATTTGAACCTTGGCGTTGTGGTGTCGCAACTAGTGTACGATCGTCCATTTGTCTATTAAAAGCTTTACTTCAGAATGTATGTGGGCTGCAATGTAAGCCGGTAGAGTATTATACTGTCAGTAATGGACGAGTTGTGTCCTG
Source organism: Schistocerca americana (assembly GCF_021461395.2). Lineage (NCBI taxonomy): Eukaryota > Metazoa > Arthropoda > Insecta > Orthoptera > Acrididae > Schistocerca > Schistocerca americana. Next base: position 818,926,957 of record NC_060121.1, on the reverse strand, counting down.
CAGACTGACGTCACGACCATCTGTTGCAGCTGCGCGTGTGAAAGCAGTGGAGTAGCGCTGGCAGGCCAGTTACATTATACGAAACTAAAAATATTAGTAACTAATAATGGAATAACCTGAGGAACGACATATTTGATGTACAACTTTCTGTTGTGAAAACAAACAATATGTCAAAGTCTGAGATCAAAAATCGTTTTATTTTGGAAGTTAGTAAAAATCCATAAAGAAATGTAATTTTCTGACAGTCAGGAATTTACATAAATACAGTGATGTAATAGTTCACCTTCAGTGGCTATGTACGATGATCTGATAACACTTTCAGTGTGCATATATAAATTTGGAAAGTTTTTAGTTTCAGAAAACCTCTTTGACTTTTCTATAATAATAATTTCAAGAATTCTAAGTAAATATGTGTATTGTGTGTTAGGGTGCGTGTGAATGAGAATGCGTGCGTGAGAGTATGTGGGACGTTCGGCATTACTAAAAATCATTCATGTAATTCTCTACAGGAAATGGCAAGTGTTCCAACTCTGTAACGTGAGAACGAATCCACTAGTGGTTCCCCCTACTAGTGAATGTCGGATGTCCAAGTACGTATACATAAGACAGCCAGAACATTCGCGACTACGTAATAAATTTCCAGATGTAGAGTAAAGCTTATAGTTCATTTTGTTTTGTTTATTTAATTAGAGAGTTTTGTGTTACTTAATTTGATGACGTCAATGAGCCTAGAGAAGTGGTTGGTGCTTGCTAGATTTTGGCGCGAGCCGCGCCCTACAAGTGAGTTCTCACTGGTCGTAAGTGCTGACAGCCAATGAGAAGCGAGACGGCTGGCCGCCTAGCGAGGAGATACAGTTTTGAGTGCGGGAGAGTGAGAGGGGAGTCGCGAGCTAGCTTTGATTGGAGGCGGTTATGCTGGATGTGACTTTTCGCATTATGTGTAAGATGAAGTCTTGGGATGACTTCCGCGTTATGGTCCAGTGTTAATGGTACCTGGTAGTGACCAGAAACTGTTTATGAAAACTTTAGAGTGTTGTGATTATTCGTCCCGACGAAAATCGCGATTGAACTTTGAATTATATAGCGTGGCGGTACTGAGTATATTCTTACTGAGTATTTTATGGCGAGCATAAGCTTTTACTAAAGACAACCACTGAATATCGTGTGCAGAAGTAATTGGCCGATCATTGACTGTTACAAGTATTTGGTTTCGGAATTGGGGGAAGGCAAAAGTTCTGGCTGTTTTAGGTATGGTGATAACTGTGAGCAGAAACTTAAGTAATTTTCGTAAATGTGGGCTGATGATCTTGCTTAACGGCAATAAAGATCTATTGAAGGTCTAAATTTGAACTCCATGTTTGAAAGTACGAGTGACATCCCCTTTCCGAATCATTTCTTTAAAGTACATAGATAATTTTCAGCAAATTTTACTTACAGCGGCCTCCGGCGTGTAGCTATGAGGTTACAGTTTCCTCAACACTGCTTTTCTGTTATCTCGTAAGTAGCTGCAGTCAGGAGTTTACGTGCGAAGATGTACCGCTGTAAAGAGGTAGGTGAACAAAAATTATAAAAGAAATTGCATTGCAGCAACAACGAAAATCCGTCGCAATTGCTGCATCGCACGAGCGCACGTAAAAATCCGTCGCAGCGTCAGCGTAATTAGCTATCAGAGGGGGAGGACCAAGCCACGACCAGTAAACAAAAATTAAGTTTCAAACACTATTCTAAATTAAATGATGAAATTGAATAAACATTTATTTTAAAAATATTAATTTACACATCAGTTATTATGAAATAACTTAAATGTTGTGTAACAGCCACGAGATAAATTTTAGCTACAGTGCGACGAGAGGAAATTATGCCTGTAACAGTTATAAACATTATCTACTCGACATATGAAAAAATAGTGAAAACGATGATAAATATTAATTATTTATATAATATTCTATGATGTAATTGGACATATCGATGTGTATCATACAAAGACAATGATAATTGTAAATTACTTTTATGATCTGCGTTTGTCTTCTTTTGTTTTTACCTTTTGTTGGTCGGCATTTGTAGGTTGCGGATGCATATCAAACTGAGGTCTGTTAAGAAATTGTAATTATTTGTTAATTATTACCTGAGAATAGAGTTCATTATTATTATAAATATGAGTGAATACTTAATTGTAACTTTAATTCCTCTCTCAGTAAGCATTATCTGTGTTAATTGTTTCTTTCCGCTGCAAGGAGCGCAGCCATTGATGATAGCGATTTGTATCGCGTTCTTGTCTGTGCTTTCCTTAGAAACAAATCAAATGTTTGCTTGATGAAGTCTAAATAGTGCACAATACGAAAATAGAGTTTACAGAGTTTAATAAGCATTTCAAATACTTACTTATTTGGGCTAACAATAGAAAGTCTCTTTCAATTGTCTTCCGCCATCTTAACAATTATCTCAGCGGCAAATTCAAATTACGCAACTCTGCAGACATAAACGCCGAACGTAATACAAATGTGTAAAAGTATATGTGCACCAGTGGTCCCGAAATCATTTTAATGAAAATGATTCGAATCAGATTGGTTCTATAAAAACAGTGGTCATAGCACGATCCTTACAAGAAACTTTTCTAGCTGATGTATGGAGCCGAAATTAATTACACACGAGTTGCGAAGAATATTGTTTCAGGTAACATACGTCAGTGTTGTGCGCGGCTGATATTCGGTGGTTTTAATGATCAGTTTGCTGAAGATAACTATTTCCATTATAATCAATAGTTGTATAGAATCTGGTGTATGAACCGTGATTTAGTGACGCACAACTTACAGACAACACTTTAACACGACGCTAACTTGGAGTTCTTTAGCAACTTGAGGAAAGCTTTAGCCGGGAGAAAAATTATTAAGTAATTACTCAATATAATAAAAGAAGATTATCATTTTCATTTACAAATTAGTTAAATACCAAACCACTGAACAACACAGCGAACGCCACAGTTGGTTGTAAACCACCACCAAATAATTTTGGACAAAAAATTTAGATAGCCGCCTTCGGTAAAAAGAAATCATTTACAGCTTACTGGTAACAAAACTACTTAAATCTTGACTGTACCAGTTACAAAACAAAATTTTAACAAGAATCTTCGGCGAGCAGCCTTTGACGACAAGAACGACCGGTGTACCCAGTTGCTGTAACAAGAACATGCACTAAGTCCCACAGGCTCTGAGAGAAAGGCAGTTACAAATAATTAAAAGCAGTTACAACCAACTACTACAACAGACTAATGTTCGGGATTAAATCTCATAGGCAAACAGAGCCCCAACAGTGTTTGAATTTTCCTTATTTTTAAACCACACTTTAAACACCTTAAAGTCTTAAATGATGCTGCAGTATGAAGATAATGTAAAAAATGGGTACGTAAGTTAATCGGCCAACAACAATTTGACCATTGCAATATTTCATGCCGCTAAGAAATTTCGGGTATGCTTCCAGGGGGCCTTCTGATCCAATAGCACTAGTCATGAGACATAAGACACAACTATGATATTTCAGCGCCTGTGTTGTTCAAAAATACGATGCAATGTTCTTTCGTAAATGGCGTACGTTCTCAAGAACAAGAACAGCGGTGACTACAGGCGTTATGGAACATATGAAATGTATTCGCAGCTGCCAGTGTAGACAACCGTTAGCTGTGTAATGGAACGACGACAACAAAAATTTGTGTCGGATCGTGACTCGAACCAAAACCTCTCGCATTACAATTAGGTTATCTGAGCGCTCTTTATGGCCAGACGCAAACTTACCTATGTCGTCAGCGTTGTGTCTACACAATGACCTTATACATCCATTATATATATTCCCATGTAGGGGAGACATTTTTAATTGAAAGTCGTTTGTTTGGTGTCGACGGATAAATAGGATACTGCAGTGCCTGTCTTATTCAGAAATACGACGCAATGTTCCTTCCGACATGCGCGCATCCTGGTTCGAGCCCCGATTCGGCAACATTCCATTATACAGCTGACTGTTGTCCACATTCTAAACTGCAAATACATTTATATGTACATATTATATTGCATGAACATATTAAAAAACCTTACCTTTCATGGACATACATGCTTGAGGTCATTTATTTTTATAAAAAATTTTATTATATTTAGAACGGCCAGTTCAACTATACAGCTGAATATACAGTAACTTTCATAACACCGATAAAATTAAAGAAAAAGGCCGTTTGACAGCCCTTGCGCGGAAATTGCCATTTGTGAAAGATACTTCTGTAATGAGACGATTGTTCAACCCACAGCACAGGGTGTTACAATGACGCCACAAGGTGATTCACAGTGAACAGTAGTTCTACAGCTTACGGGATACGTAGACTTTGTAACCGCGTAGGAATTAAAATCAATTTTCCCCGTGTGGGAAGCTACAAGATCTTACGACTACGGTTATCAAGTTAAAAGCGGTTTGCTCTCCCAGTAATAGAGAGGAACAAATTCAACGTATCCCTGATAAACACCATGAAACATAAATACAAACACTAAGAACGTGGGTTCACAATCTGACTTGAACTGACGTTCGAAAGGTTACTTATGGAATACCAAACACTCAAGGTTACTGTACATATACCTTGCAACCTTGTGTTGGATTCAAGCAAACTGACAGTTTCCACCAAGAAAGACAGGAGTGTACCAAATCACCGTTTAAATTGTAACGCTTCTTGTAACACAATAGATCGAACGCCTACCACAGGATTTGGCGCGAATCTAAAATTGAGCCACACATCGGGAAGTACATACGAACTATAAGCGCCAATTACACAAACCACAAACTGACTTACCAATGCTATATAGTCTTCACGATAGGCTGTTGAATTAACACGATACATTCCTGTTAACGCAGTTGACATCAAGGTGCATGAAATCCAGAGCAGTTCGTTCTACCTATCAGGACCGCACAGTACATCCTAATAACCACAAAGGTGACTCGATCTACGATCCCGAGCGGCCAACCACCACAACGACTCGCCCAGGCTCGCCGCTTTGCTCTTGGTATCACTCAATCTATATACAGTGGGCGTAAGTGAAGTGAAATGGAAAGAAGATTAGAGTTTCAGGAGAAAATGACATAACGGGACAAGGATTCGTTATGAGTACAAGGTAGGACAGAGAGCGAATTGTTGTGAACAATTCAATGACACTGTTGTTCTCATTAAAACTGACAGCAAACCAACATCGACAACGACAGTTCACGTATACGTGCTGACATCACAAGCCGAAGACGAAGAGATACAGAAAAAGTGTGAGGATAGTGAACGGGTAATTCAGTCCGTAAGGGAGATGAAAATTTAATAATCATGGGAAATCGGAATGAGAATGAGAATGAGAAAGTAGAAAGATTAATTGAGCTCTGTAATAAATGGCAGACGGTAATAGCTAATACTCGCTTCAAGCATCAAATGAGGAGGAAGTATACTTACAAAAGGGCGGGAGATACAATGAGATTTTAGTTACATTGCATAATGGTCAGGTAGAGGTTGTGAAATCAGATACTGAACTGTAAGGCATATCCAGGGACATATCGCAGTTTAGTAATGATGAATAGCAGGCTGAAGTTTAAGAGACTAGTCATGAAGAATCAGTGGAAAAAGAAGTGGGTTACGGAATTACTGAGGAATGAGCTTCAAGTTCTCTGAGGCTATACGTACCGCGATAATGTATAGCTTATTAGGCTGGGTTGGTTCAATTGGCTCTGAGCACTACAGGACTTAGCTTCTAAGGTCATCAGTCCCCTAGAACTTGCAACTACTTAAACTTAACTAACCGAAGGACATCACACACATCCATGCCCGAGGCAGGACTCGAACCTGCGACCGGAGTGGTCGCGCGGTTCCAGGCTGTAGCGCCTAGAACCGCTCTGTCACCCTAGATCAGTAGGCAGTTCAGTAGAAAAGGAATGGGCAATCACAAAAGTTGGAGAGAAAAACGTAGGTACAAGAAAAGTAATTACGAAGAAACCATGCATAAAAGATCGACGAAAGAAGGAAGTGCAAAAACGTTCAGGAATATTCAGGAAAACGTAAATCCAAGTCATATACAAATGAAATAAATGGGAAGTGCAGCAAAGCTACGAAAACGAAAAGAAATGATTGTCAGAGAAACTGACACCACAAATGGAAAAGTCAAAACAATCTACAATAAAATTAAGAACAATAGCGGTAACATTATGAGTGCAATTGGAATTCCACTTTTCAATGCAGAGGAGGGAAAGGATGGGTGGAATGAGTACACTGAGGGCCTCTACGAAGGGGAAGTCTGATGATCAATTCCACCAGAATTTTTAAACTCATTGGGGGAGTGGCATCAGAACAATTATTTAGGTTGGTGTGTAAAATGTATGAGAGAGGCAATGTACTATCACACTTTCGGTAAAACGTCATCCTGACGATCCCCAAGATTGCAAGAGCCGACAAGTGCGAAAATTATCGCCGAAGAGCACAGATTATAAAGGGCGTGGACAGAGTAGTAGTCTTACGTCAATTGTGTTCAATTGTACGTCGAAAGAGCAATGACGGTAATAAAAGAAAGATTAAAATTCAAGCTGAAAGGATATCAGCGATAAGATTTGCTGATAACATTGTAATCCTCAGCGAAAGTGAAGCATTACAATATGTGCTGAATAAAATGAACAGTCTAATGAGTACAGATATGGACTGACAGTAAATCGAAGAAGGACGAAAGAAATGAGAAGTAGCAGATGTGAGAACAGGGAGAAAAGGACAGTCAAAATTCGTGGTCACAAAGTAGATGAAGTTAAGGAATTCTGCTACCTAGGCAGCAAGATAACCCATGGCGGTGGAGAACGGAGGGCTAAAAAGCAGACTATCACTGACAAAAAGGGCATTCTTGACTAAGAGAAGACTATTAATACCAAACATAGGTCTTAATTTCAGAAAGGTTCAAATGGCTCTGAGCACTATGGGACTTAACATCTGTGGTCATCAGTCCCCTAGAACTTAGAACTACTTAAACCTAACTAACCTAAGGATATCACACATCCATGCCCCAGGCAGGATTCGAACTTGCGACCGTAGCGGTCACGCGGTTCCAGGCTGAAGCGCCTAGAGCCGCACGGCCACAGCGGCCGGCATTTCAGAAAGAAATTTGTGAGAACGTGCACTTGGTGCACAACATTGTATGGAAGTGACCGTGGGAAAACAGGAGCAAAAGAGAATCGAAGCATTTGAGATGTGTTGCTTCAGGAGAATGTTGAAAATTAGGTAGACTGATAAGGTAAGAAACGAGGAGGTTCTTCACAGATTCGATGAGGGAACGAATATAAGGAAAACACTAACAAGAAAGTGGGACAGGATGCTACAACATGTGTTAAAACATCAGGGAATAACTTCCATGGCAGTATAGCCAGCTACAGAGGGTAAGAACTATAGGTGAAGACAGTGGTTGTGACACATCCAGGAGATAATTGAGGATGTATGTTGCAAGTGCCACTCCGAGATGAAAAGACTGGCACAGTAGAGGATCTCGTGCCGTGCCGCATCAAACCAGTCACCTCCTGGCCTCTCTCCGAGATGTTTTGCGCCCCTCCCGGCCGGCGGTTCGGATCCTCGCTCACCACACTTTCTCCGCGCACGCCCTTCAGCTGTTCCACGTGGCTCACAGCCAAAGTTTACAGCTCGCATCAAAGAAATAGGAGACCACAAGGCTTAATGAAGACGGTACTCGACGGCAAAACGCGCTCCAACGACGCTTGTAAAACGCTAAAACTGTCGGTAAATGCCGATGTAAAAGCTGTAGAATGTGAAAGTCTTCCGCTGATTGTCACGGTCATTCATTCCATTACTTGGTTGACGTTACCTAATTCAAGCAGTTCAAGTTATAAAATATTGCAGAATGTCAACTGTTTTCATTGCAGTAAACTCAACTTTCAGCACTTACCTGGTCCAAGATCGCAATTCCCTGAAAGTGGTTTCAGTTTATTATCCACTTGAACAATATAGAAAGGTACTGCACAGTTGGAAACCCCACATCTGACTCAGCAACGTTGTGCCTAGTCGCCACCGAGAAATCGTAACTCCGTCCTTCACCAGTTTCAGTAATATGATGTAGCGAAGACCGTTTCCCAGTGTTCTTTCTCACCTGAAAATAGGTAGTTGATTTATGGGGCTCTATAATTACACAATATCCGTAATTTCGCATGCAAGCTGTGCATACGGAGTACATAATTTAATTGTGCCATGGTTTCTAACTCCGTACGTGCCTTACCTACTCTGGCCCTGCGTCAGTTCATGCCCCAGGTAGCCCATCACAATGTTCACAACAGCCGTGTGCCCTTACTGGCAACTTTACAGTTCGTTTGACTCGCTACTGTAATCACATATAACCTCCCTAAGAGAGATGTTTCATTTATTTCCTCCTTTCCGTCTTACAGACTGTTTTTTGATGAGTCAGCCAGTCAGCTTTACTCTTTCAACTAGAGATGTGTGTCCAATTGCAGCCGGTAATCGAATCACAGGCCATTGTTTAGTGCTGCTAAAAAAATTCTTTTCACGTTCGTAATAGGAGAAAGAATTTAGCTTCGTCTAAAAACGTCTTACGTAACAATATTCACCAATGTCTCTAATAAGAAAAGCTCGTATTCCAGATAATAAGTGGTTAAAAACAAATGCCGCACAGTCTGGGCCGGGTCGATCGATTCTTCTGATAGCACGGCATAAGTATTTTGACTAAGGGTGTCACCAGTTGTTCAGATGGTTCAAATGACTCTGAGCACTATGGACTTAACGTCTGAGGTCATCATTCCCCTAGAACGTAGAACTACTTAAACCTAACCAACCTATGGACAACACACACATCCATGCCCGAGGCAGGATTCGAACCTGCGACCGTAGCGGTCACGCGATTCCAGACTGCAGCGCCTAGAACCGCTTGGCCACTCCGGCTGGCATCACCAGTTGTATTCCAGTAGCTGTGTAAATTCCCTAAGGATATGGTACTCCACCTAGAATACGATTATGAACTGAAGGCTGAGTTCAACAAGAAACTGAAGCGTATATAGTGTGTCCCATTTATCTTGACCGCCCTAAATAACTGTTTGCCCAGATGCAAATTACAAAATATTTCAAGCAAATGTTCTTTAGCTGTCAGGGGGACATCAATCAGCATGATTGCCTTCGTTGTAGCTTAGTTTTTTACAAAGATATGAACAGTGGTATGACTTTTTTAAGTGGCACCCTGTACAATTTATTCGGTAATTCATTTCCTCTCCTAAAGGCCTATTCAAAAATGTATCACAGATGTACCATTCACTGAAACACAACGTTATATATTACATAAGACAACACTGACGTTGACGCTCCCAGCGCTAAGTGCAGGTACTCGGGGTAATAGAACAAATACACGTGCTGACGTTGACAGAGGACAAATGTAAACATAAGCAGAATGCACTCCCGTCATTCCGTCATCCATAGTCAGTTGAAGAGTTGTCTGAGTAGAATGTACACCAACGAATAGAAGGTAGAAATGCTACTCATTTACGGGGAATGTAAGCAGGACAGTAATTGCAATACTGTTTTCTCAATTACGGGTACATTTATAGTACAGTAGTTTAGTCCTTTTAAATTCTCAATTTTGGTAAACATTTTTGGAATACAGTGATCAATTGTTATATTTAGATTAAAGTTCAGTCTTGATCACGTCTGTTTTAATGGGTAACCGGTTTCGGTTTTTTCTATAAAACCATCATCAGACCCATTGGCTCCCTTGGGTTGGTAGGTGGAGCTCTCCTTGCTGCTGTGCAGTCAACTGTCAGTTGACTGCACAGCAGCAAGGAGAGCTCCACCTACCAACCCAAGGGAGCCAATGGGTCTGATGATGGTTTTATAGAAAAAACCGAAACCGGTTACCCATTAAAACAGACGTGATCAAGACTGAACTTTAATCTAAACTTTTAAATTCTGTTGTGTAGAGTAGGCATACAGTAAAGGCTGTTCTTCCAACAAACTGCATCGACATAACGTTTCTTTTATTGTTGTTGTTGTTGTTGTTGTTGTTGAAGGTAGGCGAAGTGCTACGTAGGCAGCGGAACTGTACAGGGAGCGATATCCTGACAAGAGCCCACCTTCCCGACGGATGTTTTCTCGTCTTGTTGCAACGCTTCAGGAAACGGGTAGTTTCAGTCCACAACAACGCAATCGTCGTAGCTCTCTCACAGATGAAGCTGCCGAATTTAATGTTCTCGCTTCCGTTGCTATGAATCCACATATGAACACACGACAGCTTGAGCACGAGATTGGCACTCCTGAAACCAGCGTACATCGTATTCTTAAACGTCACCAGTTCCATCCTTGCCATGTACACTTATATCAAGAATTGCATGCGAATGATTTCCAGAATCGTGTGCAGTTGTGTTGGTGATCACAGCAGCAAATCCTCGCTAACGTGAACTTCTTCTACAATGTTCCAATTACCGAGTAATGTTCCTTCTCAAACGATGGACAGGTAAATACAAGGAACACGCATTATTGGTCCAGCGACAACCCACGATGGCTTAGACAGGTGGAATGTCACCATCAATGGAGAGTTAACTCCTGGTGTGGGATGCATGGTATTACAAATATTGGTTCTTATTTCATCAATGGTATCCTAAGTGGCACAGCATAAGCCAACTTCCTCAGACGAATTCTTCCGCCTCTTCTGGATGAAGTGCCGCCAAGAACCAGAATGCTTCTGTGGTAACAACACGATGGATGTCCAACACATAATGCCTTGAGTGCACGTCATGTTCTGAACCTAATGTATCCTGCCAGATGGATTGGTTGAGGAGAAACAGATACTTGGTCTGCTAGGTCTCCCAATTTTAATCCTCTGGACTTTTTTCTATGGAGATGCATTAAAGACGTTGTCTATGGCGATTTTCCAACAACTCCAGAGGACATGTAGGAACGTATCGTGCTTGCTTTTAATTCTGTTCAGCAGGCAACACTGCAAGCAGTAAGCAGTCTTTCATTCAACGAGTGCACCAGTGTATAGGTGTCCAGGGTTACCACTTTGAACACCATTGAATGTTCTACTCCTGGGCAATGGTAGAGGAATGAAAAAGCCAATTTTGTGTTATGCTTTTACTTGATTTTCACTTGTTTTCTGTCAGCTCCAGCAAGTGGGCGAGTTTGTGATCCTGAGCTCAAAGTCAATGTTGTGTTATGTAATTAATGACGTTGTGTTTCATTTAATGGCACACTGCGATACATTTTTGAATAGGTCTTTAGAGAGGGAATGAATTACCTAATAAAAAATTCAGGGTGCCATGTAAAACAAGTCATACCGCTGTTCATATCTTTGTAAAAAACAGAGCTACAACGAAGGCAATCATGCTGACTGATGTCCCGCTGACGTTTAAAGAACATTTGCTTGAAACATTTTGTAATTTGCATCTGTACAAACAGCTATTTACGGTGGTGAAGATAAATGGGACATCCTGTATATAATGCGGAAGCTAGTGGTGACTATTTGTCTTTGCCTTCCTCCAGTCACCACTGGAAGCCATGCAATCGAAAGTATTTAACACTACGAATACTTTGACCATTACAATTATTTTCCTCTCATAAACTAATAATTTTTCGTTTGCAAAGAATAAAAATTTATAGAAGTTACAGGATTCGAAGCCGACAACTGTCCTCGTAGGGTACATCGCTTAAATCACTACACCATCCATCCACCTATTTGCAGAGCTGTTACCAAATTTAATGGCGTGATGCGTGGGGTACAGCTGACTAAATACGGGTACATCGTACGATAGCCATATCAACATATTCTGAATCACTAAATTTTACTTTCTGTCTCTAAAAACGCTGTCATTGTTACAAGGTTTGATATTTAGCAACAAAATACGTTTCCATGACATTATCAATACTACTTACGAAAATAATATTGACGAAATCTGTTTCAGAGGATCTAATAGGCAATGAATTTGGCTTCTGCGGCTAAGGAAGTGGTCTAAACCTCGTATGTTATTTCGTTTCCTCTTGTTTTCTCCGTAGTTTCTTACTTATATCGAAAGCTGAATACATTTGATAAAGGACGCATTGTTGCAGTTTATGAATATGTATAACCAGCGCCTTTTTCCGTACCCTAGGACACAGCAAACCTACATTCATGTCTGGCTGTAGAGGTTGGCGGATGAAGGCCACATCGGCCCTCGTCCTCGCTCTGAACGTCCCACGGACTACCAGTGAGGACTGGGTTCAAAATGGCTCTGAGCACTATGGAACTTAACATCTGCGGTCATCAGTCCCCTAGAACTTAGAACTACTTAAACCTAACTAACCTAAGGACAACACACACCTCCATGCCCGAGGCAGGATTCGAACCTGCGACCGTAGCGGTCGCGCGGTTCCAGACTGTAGCGCCTAGAACCGCTCGGCAACCCCGGCAGGTTGAGGACTGGGACGTTAGTGTACTCCACTGCAGTGATGAACCCTCTTTCAGGGCCGGCACAAAATATTAGGAACATCCTTCAGCTAAGCGTGATCACGTCGACTATACGTTGTCATCTCAACGAGAAAGGAAGGTATGGGCGAAAACCGGCGGTTATGTAAATATTGGGAGAGGAACATAAGGCTACCAAATTAAACACGGCATAGGTATACCGAGGGAATCCGCTTTCGTACTATGACCAAAGTATAGTTACGGACAACAGGGAATGTTCTACTGCACCAAATGGTTCTCTCCATGTATGTCGTCCATATATCCGACATGAGATATGTCCAGAAGAGACAAAGATGGGTCCGAACTTCTGTCACGGTTTGGGGATGGATATCGGTAAATTGTTGTGGCTTGTTGTGGGAACTGTGCCGTCCGCTTTCTAGCGATTACAACTATAAAATCCCGGAGAGCATAATGTTTCCTTCCGTTTATAATAGATTTTCAGGAGGGAGAATAATCTTCCAGCAAGGCCGTTTTCCCGTCCACTCAACGAACAGTGTAAAACACCGGCCGAAAATCAACGGAGACGCTGATCTGTTGAACTGGCCTCCCTCCCAAAGGTGCTATCCTCACTCTTACACGGCACGTGTGATCAGAGATGGAGAAAATTATTAGAAGTAGAAGATCTGCTCTGACAACGAAGGCAGCACTATCCGAAGCAGTTCAAGGTGTGTGGGAGTAAATGTCGTAGAATAACAGATTCGTCCGGAAACTTGTTGCTCTGTTTCCAGAATGAGATTTTCACTCTGCAGCGGAGTGTGCGCTGATATGAAACTTCCTGGCAGATTAAAACGGTGTGCCGGACCGACCAAGCACGACTCACGCCCCGTCCTCACAGCTTTACTTCTGCCAGTACCTCGTCTCGTACCTTCGAAATGTAACAGAAGCTCTCCTGCCAACCTTGCAGAACTAGCACTCCTGAAAGAAAGGATATTGCGGAGACATGGCTTAGCCGCAGCCTGGGGGATGTTTGCATAATAAGATTTTCGTTCTGCAGCGGAGTGTGCGCTGATATGAAACTTCCTTGCAGATTAAAACTGTGCGCTGGACCGAGGTTCCAACTCGGGAACTTTGCCTTTGACGGACAAGTGCTCTACCAATTGAGCTACCCAAGCACGAATCACGCCCCGTCCTCACAGCTCTGCCAGTACCTCGTCTCCTACCTGGAAACTTCCCCCAGGCTGTGGCTAAGCCATGTCTCCACAATATCCTTTCTTTCAGGAGCGCAAGTTTCGAAGGACAGCTTGTGTTAAGTTTGGAAGGTCGGAGACGAGGTACTGGCAGAAGTAAAGCTGTGAGGACGGGGCGTGAGTCATGCTTGGGTAGCTCAGTTCGTAGAGCACTTGTCCGCGGAAGGCAAAGGTCCCGAGTTCGAGTCTCGGTCCGGCACACAGCTTTAATCTGCCAGGAAGTTACATATGAGCGCACACTCCGCTGCAGAGTGAAAATCTCATTCTGGAATACTTCACTAGTATTTATAAAGGTGTCGCAAGTAACATGCCAACAGTAATATGTAGATCATGTAAGATTGACAGTTGCTGATAACCGATCTGCTAGTGCTATCTACCAAAGTCTGTATACGGAGCCGATCTGAGCGGCCGAGACGGGCAGGAGCGGCGCTTGTATTAACTTCTTGCAAGGGGGGGGGGGGGGGGGGGCGCTCCTGGCGCGGTTCGGTCTTCGTCAGCGGGCTATTGGCTGATGTTTCCACACTGCCTTCTCTGCTTTCTCTGTCTTCGTTCTAGCGCTTGTGGTTACCGCAGAACATTTCTTCTCCCCAAAGCGACGGACCGTCATCATGACTGAAGTGCGACCACGGTGGTGGATGCAGGAGTGTGGCCGGAAGCCGCGGCTTCAGGAGACGTCAAGCTTCCGGCCGTACCCCGATATCCTGCCTGCACTCTGGCGGAAATGTCTCCCCAGGAAACGACCAGAAGGGTATGCGTCTACCTCCGGCTGCCATGAAGCAGATGAAGAAGACGGCGACTGCTGTGGTGTGGGAGGGTCCAGTTCAATCGGATGGACGAGAGGAGGCGGAGGAGGCGAAGGCTCCGTCTCCATGGGGTAGTAACGTGGTGTCATGATGACATCCTCTGGCGGATGCTGTGGCCGCGCTGTCCTCTGGACCCGTGAATCGAGGGTGGAAGAGAGACTGAAAGATCACCGTGCAAATGACAGAGGCAAAGTTGATTTTCATGGCGGCGCTGCAAGCCATTAGGACCTGAAACAAGATTCATGCAAGTGCCAAGTCGATAGACGATCGCCGGCCAGAGTGGCCGAGCGGTTCTAGGCGCTACAGTCTGGAACCGCGCGACCAGTACGGTCGCAGGTTCGAATCCTGCCTCGGGCATGGATGTGTGTGATGCCCTTAGGTTAGTTAGGTTTATGTAGTTCTAAGTTCTAGGGGACTGATGACTTCAGCAGTTAAGTCCCATAGTGCTCAGAGCCATTTGAACCATTTTTGATGGACGATATCGCCTCGCGCCCACCGTCTGCTGCCTCTATAAACCTTTAAAAGACAATATCATGCGGCACAAAGCGATACTTGCGGCGATACTTCGCCACCGGATGCTGAGGAGGGTGGAGCAGGTGGAGCAGTGTCCGATGGCGGCGGCCGTGAAGCAGTTCCGCCGGCGATGGGCCATCTCGTGGGTGTGTACGATATGAGGCGAGTGGAGCTAATTTTGTCCATTTGCTGATTGAAGGTTCTGACAAAACGTTCCGTTTCGTCACTTGACTGTGAATGGAACGGTGCATTAGTTAGATGCTGTATGCCATTTCTCCCACAAAATGTTTCAAATTCATTTCACTGGCTCTGAGGGCCGTGACAACACCTGAACTGTGCTACGTGACGTCGCCGAGTTCATTGGCACAGCAAAAGAAAACTTGCTTTGCGAGTCAACCACAATAAACCAACGAGTGTTCCAAAAGGGATACGCAAGGTCTATGAACACAAGTTATCATGGCGACTGCGACCTAGGCCTAGTAGAGAATTTTTGTGGCGGAGCTGACTGATTTTCCGTACATCCGTGTCACTGTGACGTCATCTGCTCTATTTGGGTGTCCGTACTCTGCCAAGTACTGTGCCGACGATCTGTTTCGTACGAACAATCCCCCTGTGTCCTTGGTGAAGTAACTGAAACACTTCTTTTGGAATGCTTTAGGAATGAACACACGTAACAGTCCATTGTCATTTTGAACAAGGATCACGTCTTGCTGTATAGCGCCTATGCCGACGCGCAAAGTATCGGCGCACTACAGAATATTTTATGCTATTAAAAGAACGATGCCAAGATGTGCGGATGTACTTGAGCAAAATGTTCAAATCTGGAACAGCGCGCCGGCCGGATTGGCTGTGCGGTTCTAAGCGCTACAGTCTGGAACCGCGAGACCACTACGGTCGCAGGTTCGAATCCTGCGTCGGGCATGGATGTGTGTGATGCCCTTAGGTTAGTTAGGTTTAAGTAGTTCTAAGTTCTAGGGGACTGATGACCTGAGCAGTTAAGTCCCGTAGTGCTCAGAGCCATTTGACCCATTTGGAACAGCGCCCGGGGGGTTTGAAATTTTCTAATAGTTCAGCGGAAAAGACTGAAGCAATTAAGAGTCCTTAGCTTCGATTTGACAACAAGATTTGGCAAAAGCGTCAAAGTCTGTTTGTTGTTTGGCTGTTTTGGGGAAGGAGACCAGACAGCGCGGTCATCGGTCTCATCGGATTAGGGAAGGATGGGGAGGAAGTCGGCCGTGCTCTTTCAGAGGAACCATCCCGGCATTTGCCTGGATTGATTTAGGGAAATCAGGATGGCCGGACGCGGGATTGAACCGTCGTCCTCCCGAATGCGAGTCCAGTGTCTAACCACTGCGCCACCTCGCTCGGTGTCAAATTCTGTGTCAGGGCAAATCGGAAGTGTCCACATTACCACGGTGAGCTTTCGGACGATACAGAATCTCGTACTGGGATTGAGACAACAACAAAGCGCATCTTTGCAATTTCATGCAGTTCGTACAGGAACATGTTTCGTCAGATGAAACAAGGACTGCAAAGGCTTGTGATCCGTTACTAAGTAAAATTTTCTGCCATAACAATACTGCTGAAATTTGGTGACATCATACACAACAGCCAATGCCTCCTCCTCATTTTGTGAATAGTTCTGATGAGCTTTGGACAACACTTCTCATGCGAAAGCAATAGGCCTGTCTTGATCACCAGTTCTGTGAGAAAGAAATGCACCGGTTCCGTAAGAGGAAGCGTCAGCTTGCAATACAACTGGCTTGTCAGGATTAAAGTGAACTAAGCATCGATCACTGACCAATGCATCTTTAAGTTTTTGGAAAGCTACTTGTCACTCATCTGTCCAATAAAAGAGGACAATCTAGCGAGGCAAGCGATGCAGCCGTGCGGGATTAGCCGAGTGGTCTGAGGCGCTGCAGTCATGGACTGCGCAGCTGGTCCCGGCGGAGGTTCGAGTCCTCCCTCGGGCACGGGTGTGTGTGTGTTTGTCCTTAGGATAATTTGGGTTAAGTAGTGTGTAAGCTTGGAGACTGATGACCTTAGCAGTTAAGTCCCATAAGATTTCACACACATTTGTACAAGCGATGCAATCGAGCTGCGATTTTTGCAGCATTTTGTATGAATCGTATATAATAGTTCATTATTCCTAAAACTAGCTGCAGTTCTGTGATATTGCGAGGAGCTGAAAATTCTCATATGGCTAATAAATGCGACTGAACAGGATGTACACTTTGACTGTTTATGACATAACCAAGATACAGCAACTTAGGTTTCAAAAAATCACACTTGTCCAGTCTACACTTAAGTCCTGCATCAGACAACACAAGAAACGAGGCATGTAAATTTGCAATATGTTCTTCAGGTGTACGACCTGCTACGACAGTTTGAACAGTTTGGCACTTGTGCAATCAGCTGTTTCAAATACAGTTGGAAAATGGTGGGTCCGCAAGTACTGCCGAAAGGCAAACACAAATACTTAAACAAAACCAAATGAGTACTTACTACATAATCGTTTTGGGAGTCTTCAGGCAGTGGTGATTGAAGATAAGCGTTGCCCTAATTAAATTTTTGAAAGCGTCCAGCGCCTAATCTGGCCATGAGATCCTCCGGGCGTGGCAATGGATAAGTATCTATGACAGTTTGTTGGTTGACTGTAGACTTAAAGTCAACACAGAGGCGAATGCGACCTGAAAGTGTGGGAGCAAAACCAGTGGACTTGCCCACTGACTACCCGATATGGGCGCAATAGCTCCGCTATCTTGCAGTTCCTTAAGTTCAGTAGCGACTTTGTCCCGTAATTCAATGGCGACAGTTTTGGCCCGGCAAAATGTCGGCTGAGAGTTGCCTTTCAGCGTAATATGTGCAACAAAATTATCTTTGCCTAAACCTTCAGAAAAGCGTTCCAGGAATTCTTTTAGCAAGCTAGCTACACTGTCTTTTGCATTGAATACAGACATTTACAACACATTGTCCTGACTATGAAATCCAAACAAATCAAAGGAATCAGGACCAAATATGTTCTCACATTCGTGTGACTGAAGCACTGCAAAAGTCACTGTTCCCATATGCGAGCGATACATGGCAGGCAAAGTACATGTCCTGAGAACGGGAATGTCTTGTCCATTATAAGCAGTCAGTTTGAGACAGACGTGATGAGCTAATAGTTCATATGTGTCACCGTTTACCAATGTGACAGAAGCACCCATGTCCAGCTGAAATTTCCCATGTTTCCCACAAATAAGTAAGTGAACAGAAATTTTGTCTGACATGTATCACTGACAGAGCTGCACGCTTGCTAGTTGCAAACTTGGAATACACTGCACTACTGACACGGGCCTTGTGATTTTTGTGAGTGGGCCGAATTCGTATGTTTGTACCGTTGCAAACATATGTATTGTACACGTCCTTTCCTACCACAAGCGTAAAACTGAGCGTGTCAGGAGGAGCAGGCTTTGTGTCTGTGCTGTGTATAACAGCGAGGGCAAGACATAATTCTGTTCACCAGTATAGCCGCCTGTTTAGCGAACTGCATATGCGGCGTGGAGAGGTGTTCACTAAGCGTGGATAGCGCACGGCACCGGTGCGAAATGGGGCGATCGCTACTAAGGGACAACCCAACAAATAGCTGGCTGCTCAAATGTAAGAGCTGACAAAGCACCGGAATCGTACTGATCTAGTGTTAGCCTACTTGCTGAAATGATGGATTGGACTGTTTCAAAATTTGTTCTCTGATTTTGACATCAGGCACATTGTACACGAACATCATGCAACATAACATCAGAATATAAAGCACTGCAAGCACAGTTGAATTTGCATTTCTTTGTCATAACCTGCAAATCTGGCACCCCCTCACAATAAGTTTGTTCTGGCCGTCTTTTGCAGTTAAGGGATTGATACCTAGCTGCTACCTCATTCACTTGTTGGTCGGCCGGCCGCGGTGGTCTCGCGGTTAAGGCGCTCAGTCCAGAACCGCGCGACTGCTACGGTCGCAGGTTCAAATCCTGCCTCGGGCATGGATGTGTGTGATGTCCTTAGGTTAGTTAGGTTTAAGTAGTTCTGAGTTCTAGTTGACTGCTGACCACAGAAGTTAAGTCCCATAGTGCTCAGAGCCATTTGAACCATTTTTGAACTTGTTGGTCGTAACACATTGTTAGGGCCTTTACCACCTGTTCATAACTAAGTTCACACGGAGTGGCATTAGGAAAGAGTTTTTGGATTACGCTGAACACTGCGCTTTCCACTACTGCTAACAGACAGGAAAGATTCACAGTAGCTGGCACATTATGGGCGATGATGTGGGTGTTAGACAGACAACCACTTAAGCCACTTCTGGTGGTGTGCATGAAACTGTCAAAAAGGTGGTATAGCAGCTGTAGTAGGCAGTGTTTGTCACGGCGGGCGCGCAGCATTGGCCAGTAGCTGCTGAATTGTGATGAGTAACGTGGAGCTTTGTTGAGTCTGGAACTGAAACGTCTGCATTAGCTGTGTGGCATCTAACGCTTGCAGATGTGGCCCCTTTTCGGGAGTGGGACAGGTGGGGGCTCATATTGGAGGACACAAGTGCAAAAAGTACGTAAGGCAAGCAATGGAAATAACGACAAAATCAAAGAAGGTTTCTGCAACGCCCACCTGAAAACATCGATTAGCAAAACTGATAAGAAACTGTTCAAGCAAAGCGAGCGCCCTTGCAAGGTAAAGACAAGGGAAAATTAAGGCACCTGCAAAAATATGTCCGTGGCCGTCGGCACGGAGGTCGTTTGTAACACCTCGTCGCCTGTTGGATCATGCCCACTCATCGCTTATCGGGTGCCTAAGGGATGCTGGGTTCTCGCGATGCTGTACAACAATTCAAGCAAATAAAATTGATAGTTTTGCTTCTATGAAGCAATTGAAAATACTTAAGTTAAGTGAACCGTGGTACTACTCAATTACTTAGAAAATCAAAAATTACAATCTCACCACAGTTATTTAAAGGAAATAGGAAGGCCAGGATCACTGGTGAAGGACAAGCTTGTGATTGTTTTACAATTTTAATTTGACTCAAAACAGACTATTATAAACTTCATTTCGGACATTTGCCCTCTTACTGATGCAATATACAATTCTTCACTTTAACTGAATTACATAAAACAACAAAGATCTTAAAGCTTAATAAAACTGAACTGCCCACATAAAGGTCCACAGTGAAACATGCTTATACTATAAATGGAAATTGGGCCAACCAAGGTCGCAAAGCTGGCACACAGGAAACATAACAAGTTGCACATTCATTAAAGATACACAAATGATTACCGTAAGTGTTGTATAAGAATGTCTAGTAATAACTCAACCAGGAAAACAAATTACAGAAACTCTAATATTAACAAAGGGGCCCCTCTTAAATAATGGACATAATGATTTGGAATGATTCCGAAAGTGCACTTAACTTTAGAGAACAGCTTTAAGGCCCACAGCAGTATTTGGAAGCAATAACGCTACGGCCGGCTGCCAATAAGAGCATTCACTCCCCACGGCTTGTCCACAGGCTCACTAGCAGGCGTTTTTTTCTTTTTTGTTTTTTTTTTGTGTCATGGTTTGATGCGGCCCGGCCCGCGACGAATTCCTTTCCTGTGCTAACCTCGTCATCGCAGAGTAGCACTTGCAACCTACGTCCTCAATTATTTGCTTGACGTATTCCTATCTCTGTCTTCCTCTACAGTTTTTGCCCTCTACAGCTCCCTCTACTACCATGGAAGTCATTCCCTGATGTCTTAGCAGATGTCCTATCATCCTGTCCCTTCTCCTTATCAGTGTTTTCCACATATTCCTTTCCTCTCCGATTCTGCGTAGAACCTCCTCATTCCTTACCTTATCAGTCCACCTAATTTTCAACATTCGTCTATAGCACCACATCTCAAATGCTTCGATTGTCTTCTGTTCCGGTTTTCCCACAGTCCATGTTTCACTACCATACAATGCTGTACTCCAGACGTACATCCTCAGAAATTTCTTTCTCAAATTAAGGCCGGCATTTGATATTAGTAGACTTCTCTTGGCCCGAAATGCCTTTTTTGCCATAGCGAGTCTGCTTTTGATGTCCTCCTTTCTCCGTCCGTCATTGGTTATTTTACTGCCTAGGTAGCAGAATTCTTTAAGTTCACTGACTTCGTGACCATCAATCCTGATGTTAAGTTTCTCGCTGTTCTCATTTCTACTACTTCTCATTACCTTCGTCTTTCTCCGATTTACTCTCAAACCATACTGTGTACTCATTAGACTGTTCATTCCGTTCAGCAGATCATTTAATTCTTCTTCACTTTCACTCAGGATAGCAATGTCATCAGCGAATCGTATCATTGATATCCTTTCACCTTGTATTTTAATTCCACTCCTGAACTTTTCTTTTATTTCCATCATTGCTTCCTCGATGTACAGGTTGAAGAGTAAGGGCGAAAGGCTACAGCCTTGTCTTACACCCTTCTTAATACGAGCACTTCGTTCTTGATCGTCCACTCTTATTATCCCCTCTAGGTTGTTGTATATATTGTATATGACCCGTCTCTCCCTATAGCTTACCCCTACTTTTTTCAGACTCTCGAACAGCTTGCACCATTTTATATTGTCGAACGCTTTTTCCAGGTCGACAAATCCTATGAAAGTGTCCTGATTTTTCTTTAGCCTTGCTTCCATTATTAGCCGTAACGTCAGAATTGCCTCACTCGTCCCTTTACTTTTCCTAAAGCCAAACTGATCGTCACCTAGCGCATTCTCAATTTTCTTTTCCATTCTTCTGTATATTATTCTTGCAAGCAGCTTCGATGCATGAGCTGTTAAGCTGATTGTCCGATAATTCTAGCACTTGTCAGCTCTTGCCATCTTTGGAATTGTGTGGATGATGCTTTTCCGAAAGTCAGATGGTATAACGCCAGACTCATATATTCTACACACCAACGTGAATAGTCGTTTTGTTGCCACTTCCCCCAATTATTTTAGAAATTCTGATGGAATGTTATCTATCCCTTCTGCCTTATTTGACCGTAAGTCCTCCAAAGCTCTTTTAAATTCCGATTCTAATACTGGATCCCCTATCTCTTCTACATCGACTCCTGTTTCTTCTTCTATCACATCAGGCAAATCTTCACCCTCATAGAGGCTCCCAATGTATTCTTTCCACCTATCTGCTCTCTCCTCTGCATTTAACAGTGGAATTCCCGTTGCACTCTTAATGTTACCTCCGTTGCTTTTAATGTCACCAAAGGTTGTTTTGGCTTTCCTGTATGCTGATTCTGTCCTTCCGACAATCATATCTTCTTCGATGTCTTCACATTTTTCCTGCAGCCATTTCGTCTTAGCTTCCCTTCACTTCCTATTTATTTCATTCCTCAGCGACTTGTATTTCTGTATTCCTGATTATCCCGGAACATGTTTGATCTTCCTCCTTTCATCAATCAGCTGATGTGTTTCTTCTGTTACCCATGGTTTCTTCGCAGCTACCTTCCTTGTACCTATGTTTTCCTACCCAATTTCTGTGATGGCCCTTTTATAGAGATGTACATTCCTCTTCAACGGTATATATTTAAATATGGTCCGACCGGCCGCACAATGAGCGGTCCTTACAAGAATCCATAACTGCACCGACGCCAGGAAATGAGCAGACTTAACAAATGACCTGCAGCACAGATGGATTGCAGTGAAAACAAGGTCAAATCACAGGCACACTGGAATATATAATAAGCATGACCTCAAATTCTTATGGAGCAAAACTCTAACATTACCCGCCTCCCAGTAAATTAACAGAAAACTCAGAGATCACATCCAGTTGCCTTAAGGCACATACAACTCTAAATAAACATACCAAATCCTGCCGTGACAAATAATTAAACCATAAACTCTACGGCTGCCGGGCGTGTACACGATGGCAACCAGTTCCAAAGCGGTCAATATGTCCTAAAACAAGTTAAATTTGGCATGAAAATCACTTAAAACACGCACTCCACAGATGGTGAGAAACGAAATGAGGAACATCAGCCTCTTAAAATAGCCACTGTGGAACCAAGATCAGAACCACCTCTGGCAGCTACCCACGCCACAACATGTTTTAGCAATCTCCTCAGTTAAACACTGAATAAAAAAAATGGTTCAAATGGCTCTGAGCACTATGGGACTCAACTGCTGAGGTCATTAGTCCCCTAGAACTTAGAACTAGTTAAACCTAACTAACCTAAGGACATCACAAACAACCATGCCCGAGGCAGGATTCGAACCTGCGTTCGTAGCGGTCTTGCGGTTCCAGACTGCAGCGCCTTTAACCGCACGGCCACTTCGGCCGGCAAACACCGAATAAAAGTCATACGTAACTTGTAGCTTGCAAATTACGAGTTGGGAAGCTGTTCAGCGTGAGACGACGAACCCCCGCCAGAATTTTGCACGTCAAGGTGCCCAGTGATCGGCACCATACTTCCGGCGCGACAAAAGACAGGGGAAGCGGGCACGGCGAGGCCCCATGCGCCACGTTTGGGGTCGCGGAATTGTTTTCAACACAAGTTGGCTCGTTCAGCGCCGACCGGAGACTCCCCATCACACGTTCACCCGGAAAACCGCCGGGGGGGGAGCAGTCAAAGGTAGCACGACAGCCGAATATCGATACCAGTGATGCAAATAGAACACCCCAGCGCCAGCCGCCGTGGCTCAAAAGGTTTCGCAAGTAACATGCAGATACTAATATTCTTCGTTATAGACAAAGTTCAAGTAAGATCGACACACAGTTGTGGATAACTAATCTGCAAGTGCTGTCCACTAAGGTCTTTGTACGGAGCCGATCTGAGAGGCCGAGGATGGCAGCAGCGGGGCTTATATTCTCTTCTCTCAGGGGCGCTCCTGGTGCTCCAGGAGCGCCCCCTGCAAGAAGAAAATATAAGCCCCGCTCCTGCTATATATATATTCCGCATGCCCAAATTACGTTTCTTTAAGTGCCTAATATCTGGTGTGATAGCCGCAGCACGATGGCTTGGTTTATTGTTATTATTGGAGAATCTGGACTATCTTGATGTAATATGTTTGTGATATAACTTGCATCACAGGTGTTAAGCCCTTTAGCAGGAGGAATTAAAATGTGATTACGCCCCCTATACAACCGTTTTGGTAAGTGTATTTCGCAATTTGCAAGGCTGTAGGACTGTCATAAAGAATGTACAAGTGATTGTGACCGAAACTTCGTGATTGGTGATATGCATAGAGAGTCTCTATATGTATATGTATAGAGCTGACATTGGACGATGGTTGCATTTTTAACTGTCATCAGTCTTCTGACTGGTTTGTTGCGGTCTCTCACCAATTTGTGTCCTGTGCTAACCTCTTCATCTCAGAGTAGCACTTGCAACCTATGTTCTCAATTATCAGCTGGATGTATTCCAATCTCTGTATTCCTCTACAGTTTTTGCCCTCTACAGCTCCCTCTAGTGTCATAGAAGTCACTCCCTCATGTCGTAACAGATGTCCTGTCATCGTGTCCCATCTCATTATCAGTGTTTCACACATACTCCTTTCCTTTACGATTCTGCGCAGATCCTCCTCATTCTTTTCCTTATCAGTCACCTAATTTTCAACAATCGTTTGTAGCACCACATGTCAATTGCTTCGATTCTCTTCTGTCCCGGTTTTCCCACAGTCCATGTTTCACTATCATACAATTTTGTACTCCAGAGGTTCACTCTCAGAAGTTTCTTCCTCA
Source organism: Schistocerca americana (assembly GCF_021461395.2). Classification (NCBI taxonomy): domain Eukaryota; kingdom Metazoa; phylum Arthropoda; class Insecta; order Orthoptera; family Acrididae; genus Schistocerca; species Schistocerca americana. The sequence continues at coordinate 818,902,254 of NC_060121.1, read as the reverse complement.
AATTAAGGCTCATATTTGATATTATTAGACTTTTCTTGCCCTTCTTGCCATTGCTAGTCTGCTTTTTATGTCCTCCTTGCCCCGCCTGTCATTGGTTATTTGACTGCCTAGGTCGCAGTATTCGTGGCCATCAAACCTGATGTTAAGTTTCTCGCTGTTCTCATTTCTACTACTTCTCATTACCTTCATCTTTCTTCGAGTTACTCTCAATCCATACTCTCCAGTCATTAGACTGTTCAATCCGTTTAACAGATCATGTAATTCTTCTTCTTTTTCAATCAGGATAGCAATGTCATCAGCCAATCGTATCATTGATATCCTTACACATTGAATTTTAATTACACTACCGAACGCTTCTTTTATTTCCATCATTGCTTCCTCGAAGTACAGATCGAACAGTAGGAATGAAAGGCTACATCTTTGTCTTACACCCTTTTCAATATGAGCACTTCTTTCTTGGTCGTCCATTCATTATTCCCTCTTGGCTGTTGCACATATTGTATATGACCTGTCTCTCCTTGTAGCTTCCCCCAACTTTTCTTAGAATTTCGAACGTCTAGCACCATTTTACATTGTCGAACGCTTTTTCCAGGTCGACAAATTCTATGACTTTATTTTTCTTTAGTCTTGCTTGCCTTGTTAGCAGCAACGTCAGACTTGCCTGTCTAGTGCCTTTACCTTTCCTTAAGCCAAACTGATCGTCATGTAGCACATTCTCAATTTTCCATTCTTCTGTACGTTATTCTTGTCATCTTCTTCGATGCATGAGCTGTTGAGCTGCATGTGCGGTAGTTCTCGTACTTGACAGTTTTTGCCGTCTTCGGAATCCTGTGGACGATGCTTTCCCGAAAGTCAGACAGTACGTCGCGAGACATTCTACATACCAACATGAATAGTCGTTTGGTTTCAACTTCTCCCAATGATTTTCTTCTCTGCATTTAACAGTGGAATTCCCGTTGCGATCTTAATTTTATCACCCTCGCTTTTGGTTTCACCTAAGATTGTTTTGACTTTCCTGTGTCCTGAGTCTGTCCTCTTGACAATCATTTCTTTTTCCATGTCCTCACATTTTTCCTGTAGCCATTTCGTCTTAGCTTCCCTGAAATTCCTATTTATTTCATTCCTCAGCCATTTGTATTTTCCTATTCCTCAGTTTCGTGGAACTTTTTTGTACTTCCTACTTTCATCGATGGATTGAAGTATTTCTTCTGTTACCCATTGGTTTCTTCGCAGTTACCTTCTCTGTACCTATGTTTTCCTCCCAAATTCTGTGATAGCCCTTTTTAGAGATATCCATTCCTCTTCAGCTGTACTGCCTACTGATTTATTACTTATTGCTGTAACAACACCCTTACAGAACTTCAACCGTTTCTCGTCATTCATTAGTATTTCTGTATCCCACAGCTAGGTGTATTGATCCTTCCTGATTAATGTTTTTAACTTCAGTCTATTCTTCATTGCTATTGTATTGTTATCTGAGTCTATGTCTGCTCCTGGGTACGCCCTACAATCCAGTATCTGATTTCGGAATCTCTGTCTTACCATGATGTGATCTAACTGAAATCTTCACGTATCACCCGGTTTTTTCCAAGTATATCTCCCCCTCTTGCGATTATTGAACTAAGTATTCACTGTTACTAGTTGAAACTTGTTACAGAACTCAATTAGTCTTTCTTCTCTCTCATTCCTTTTCCCAAGCTCATATTCTCCTGTAACCTTTTCTTCTGCTACTTGTCCTACAACCGTAGCGCATGGGGCCTCGCCGTGCCCGCCTCCCCTGTCTTTTGTCGCGCCGGAAGTACGGTGCCGATCACTGGGCGCCTTGACGTGCAAAATTGTAGTGGGGGTTCGTCGTCTCACGCTGAACAGCTTCCCAACTCGTAATTTGCAACCTACAAGTTACGTATGACTTTTATTCAGTGTTTAACTGAGAAGATTGTTGAAACTTGTTGTGGCGTGGGTAGCTGCCAGAGGTGGTTCTGATCTTGGTTCCACAGTGGCTGTTTTAAGGAGGCTGATGTTCCTCATTTCGTTTCTCACCATCTGTGGAGTGTGTTTTAAGTGATTTTCATGCCAAATTTAACTTGTTTTAGGACATATTGACCGCTTTGGAACTGCTTGCCGTGGTGTACACGCCCGGCAGCCGTAGAGTTTATGGTTTAATCATTTGTCACGGCAGGATTTGGTATGTTTATTTAAAGTTGAATGTGCCGTAAGGCAACTGGATGTGATGTCTGAGTGTCTTGTTAATTTACTGGGAGGCGGGTAATGTTAGAGTTTTGATCCATAAGAATTTGGGGTCATGCTTATCATATATTCCAGTGTGCCTGTGATTTGACCTTGTTTTCAGTGCAATCCATTTGTGCTGCAGGCCATTTGTTAAGTCCACTCGTTTCCTGGCATCGATGGGGTTATGGATTCTTGTCTGGACCACTCATTATGATGCCGGTCGGACTATATACGTATAAATATACAGCGTGTTACAAAAAGGTACTGCCAAACTTTCAGGAAACATTTCTCACACACAAAAAAAGAAGATATGTTATGTGGACATGTGTCCGGAAACGCATACTTTCCGTGTTAGAACTCATTTCATTACTTCTCTTCAAATCACATTAATCATGGAATGGAAACACACAGCAACAGAACGTACCAGCGTAACTTCAAACACTTTGTTACAGGAAATGTTCAAAATGTCCTCCGTTAGCGAGGATGCATGCATCCACCCTCCGTCGCATGGATTCCCTGATGCGCTGATGCAGCCCTGCAGAATGGCGTATTGTATCACAGCCGTCCACAATACGAGCACGAAGAGTCTCTACATTTGCTACCGGGCTTGAGTAGACAAGAGCTTTCAAATGCCCCCATAAATGAAAGTCAAGAGGCGGGAGGCCATGGAATTGGTCCGCCTCTACCAATCCATCGGTCACCGATCTGTTGTTGAGAAGCGTACGAACACTTCGGCTGAAATGTGCAGGAGCTCCATCGTGCATGAACCACATGTTGTGTCGTACTTGTAAAGGCACATGTTCTAGCAGCACAGGTAGAGTGTCCCGTATGAAATCATGGTTACGTGCTCTATTGAGCGTAGGTGGAAGAACTTGGGGCCCAATCAAGACATCACCAACAATGCCTGCCCAAACGTTTACAGAAATTCTGTGTTGATGACGTGATTGCAAAATTGCGTGCGGATTCTCGTCAGCCCACAAATGTTGATTGTGAAAATTTACAATTTGATCACGTTGGAATGAAGCCTCATCCGTAAAGAGAACATTTGCACTGAAATGAGGATTGACACATTGTTGGATGAACCATTCGCAGAAGTGTACCCGTGGAGGCCAATCAGCTGCTGATAGTGCCTGCACACGCTGTACATGGTACGGAAACAACTGGTTCTCCCGTAGCACTCTTCATACAGTGACGTGGACAACGTTACCTCGTACAGCAGCAACTTCTCTGACGCTGACATTAGGGTTATCAACTGCACGAAGAAGTGCCTTGTCCATTGCAGGTTTCCTCGTCGTTCTAGGTCTTCCCCAGTCGCGAGTCATAGTCTGGAATGTTCCGTGCTCCCTAAGACGCCGATCAATTGCTTCGAAAGTCTTCCTGTCGGGACATCTTCGTTCTGGAAACCTGTCTCGATACAAACGTACCGCGCCACGGCTATTGCCCCGTGCTAATCCATACATCAAATGTTCATCTGCCAACTTCGCATTAGTAAACATTGCACTGACTGCAAAACCACGATCGTGATGAACACTAACCTGTTGATGCTACGTACTGATGTGATTAATGCTAGCACTGTAGAGCAATGAGTCGCATGTCCACACAAGCACCGAAGTCAACATTACCTTCCTTCAGTTGGGCCAACTGGCGGTGAATCGGAGAAGTACAGTACATACTAACGAAATTAAAATAAGCTCTAACATGGAAATTAAGAGTTTCCGGACACATACCCACAAAACATCTTTTCTTTATTTGTATGTGAGGAATGTTTCCTGAAAGTTTGGCCGTACCTTTTTGTAACACCCTGTATACAGTCTGCTAGTGAGCCTGTGCACAAGCCGTGCAGAGTGAATGCTTGTATTGACTGCCAGCTGTAGAGTTATTGTTTCCAAATACTGCAGTGGGCCTTAACGCTGTTCTTCAAAGTTAAGTACAATTTTGGGAATCATACCGAGTGATTATATCCGTTTTTTATGTGAGGCGACTTTGTTAACATTAGCGTTTCTGTAATTTATTTTCCTGGCTGAGTTATAACTAGCCATTCTTATTTAACACTTACGGTAATCATTTGTGTATCTTTAATGAATGTGCAACTTGTTATGTTTCGTGTGTGCCAGCTTTGCGACCTTGGTTGGCCCAATTTCCATTTACAGTATAAGCATGTTTAAAAAAAAAATGGGTCAAATGTCTCTGAGCACTATGGGACTTAACAGCTGTGGTCATCAGTCCCCTAGAACTTAGAACTACTTAAACCTAACTAACCTAAGGACATCACACACATCCATGCCCGAGGCAGGATTCGAATCTAGGACCGTAGCAGTTGCGCGGTTCCGGACTGCGCGCCTAGAACCGCGAGACCACCGCGGCCGGCTAAGCATGTTTCACTGTGGACCTTTATGTGGGCAGTTCAGTTTTATTAAGCTTTAAGATCTTTGTTGTTTTATGTAATTCAGTTAAAGTGAAGAATTGTATATTGCATCAGAAAGAGGGCAAATGTCCGAAATGAAGTTTATAATAATCTGTTTTGAGTCAAATTAAAATTGTAAAACAATCACAAGCTTGTCCATCACCAGTGATCCTGGGCTTCCTATTTCCTTTAAATAACTGTGGTGAGATTGTAATTTTTGATTTTCTAAGTAATTGAGTAGTACCACGGTTCACTTAACTTAAGTATTTTCAATTGCTTCATAGAAGCAAAACTACCAATTTTATTTGCTTGAATTGTTGTACAGCATCGCGAGAACCCAGCATCCCTTAGGCACCCGATAAGCGATGAGTGGGCATGATCCAACAGGCGGCGACGTGTTACAAACGACAATCCGTGCCGACGACCACGGACATATTTTTGCAGGTGCCCTAATTCTCTCTTGTCTTTACTTTGCAAGGGCGCTCGCTTTATTTGATCAGTTTCTTGTCATTTTTGCTATCAATGTCTTCAGGTGGGAGTTGCAGAAACCTTCTTTAGTTTTGTCGTTATTTCCATTGCTTGCCTTATGTACTTTTTGCACCTGTGTCTTCCAATATGACCCACTACCTGTCCCACGCCATTCAAAGGGGCCACACCTGCAAGCGCTAGATGCCACACAGCTAATGCAGACGTTTCAGTTCCAGGCTCAACGAATCTCCACGTTACTCAACAGAGTTCAGAAGCTACTGGCCAATGCTGCGCGCCCGCCATAACATGCACTGCCTACTACAGGTGCTATACCACCTTTTCGACAGTTTGATGCACACGACGAGAAGTGGCTCTAGTGGTTATCTCAGTCTAACACCCACATCATCGCGCACAATGTGCCAGCTACTGTGAAACTTCACACGACGAGAAGTGGCTCTAGTGGTTGTCTCAGTCTAACACCCACATCATCGCCCACAATGTGCCAGCTACTGTGAAACTTTCCTATCTGTTATCAGTGGTGGGAAGTGCAGTGTTCAGATTAATTCAAAACCGCTTTCCTAACGCCACTGCGAGTGAACTTTGTTATGAATATGTGTTAGAGGCCCTAACAAAGTGTTGTAACCAACAAGTGAATGAGGTAGCAGCTAGGTATCAACTTTTTAATTGCAAAAGATGGCAAGAACAAACTTATCTCGAGAGGATGCTAGATTTGCGGGTTATGACAAAGAAATGCAAATTCAACTGTGCTTGCAGTGATTTATATTCAGATGTTATGTTGCATGATGTTCGTGTACAATGAACCTGATGTCAAAATCAGAGAACAAATTTTGAAACAGTCCAATCCATCATTTCAGCAAGTAGGCTAATACTAGATCAGTACGATTCCGGTGCTTTGTCGGCTCGTACATTTGAACAGCCAGCTATTAGTTGGGTTGTCCCTCAGTTTCGATCGCCTCATTCCGCACCGGTGCCGTGTGCAATCCACGTTTAGTGAACACCTCGCCACACCGCATATGCAGTTCGCTAAATAGGTGGCTATACTGGTGAACAGAATTGTGTCTTGCCCTCGCTGTTATACACAGCATAAACACCAAGCCTGCTCCTCCTGCAAAGTCAATTTTACGCTTTTGGTAGGAAAGGACGTGTACTATACATATGTTTGCAACAGAACAAACATACGAATTCGGCCCACTGAAAAAAAAAATCTAGAATCAAGGCCCGTGTCATTAATGCAATGTATTCCAAGTTTGCAACTAGCAATTGTGCAGCTCTGTCAATGATACACCAGTCTGACAAAATTTCTGTTCACTTACTTATTTGTGGGAAACGTGTGAAATTTCAGTTAGTCGTGGGTGCTTCTGTCACGTTGGTAAAGGGTCACACATATGAACTATTAGACGCCTGGAGGCGTCCCTTGTTGATAGCCCTTCCTGGCATCAAGTAATAATGCGGACGCGATCGAACCGCGGTATTGACCATCTAGGCATGGTTGAACAACAGACAATAAGAGCTGTGTACGTCCTTCCTTGTGGAATGACTGGAACTATCCGGCTGACGGATTCCCTCCCCTCACCCCCCCAATCTAATAGGTGCTGCTCATGGGTGATTGATTGCAACTTTGGACGGGTTTAGTGACATCTCTGAACTGTCAAAGAGACTGTGTCTGTTATACAATATCCACAGTCAGCGTCTGTCTTCAGGTGTTTTGGATGATGCAAAACTTTCTTTTGATGTGTTTAGTTCACGGGTACGTTAGTGTCCAGTAGGCACAATATTTCGGCAAGGGACCTGGTTGCTGTCAAGAGGCGCACTAACTAACTGACCGCGCCGGAGTTCTGCCCCCCGCCCCCCCCCCCCCTTCCTACGGAATTGCCGTTATATCCGGAATCCACACCAAACATATCCTCTACCACTCGATCCGTCAACACAGGGCGCCGTCCTAGGTTGGCTGCCAGCTAAGAAAGCTGGCGTCACCTGGGCTGTTTCTCTGCGTGTCTCAGGAGGCAATTTGTTGAGGGGGTATCTCCTTCCTATACTTCATCGGACTAACTGTGTCTTCTGAGACATTACTAACGATATCGTCGCTATCATACGTGGTCAGCAGATCGCATACCAGGATGTAGATACATTCTATAATCACACCATTCAATATGAACTACACGGAGTGGTTTATGACAATACAAAGATCTGATGAAATATAACTTATGGGATTGCGTCATTAAAGAAAAAAAAATGGTTCAAATGGCTCTGAGCACTATGGGACTTAACTGCTGAGGTCATCAGTCCCCTAGAACTTAGAACTACTTAAACCTAACTAACCTAAGGACATCACTTACATCCATGCCCGAGGCAGGATTCGATCCTGCGACCGTAGCGGTCGCGCGGTTCCAGACTGTAGGGCCTAGAACCGCTCGGCCACACCGGCCGGCCGTCATTAAAGAATTTATCGACATTGTATTAAGGTGGTGGTGGTGGTGGTTAGTGTTTAACGTCCCGTCGACAACGAGGTCATTAGAGACGGAGCGCAAGCTCGGGTTAGCGAAGGATTGGGAAGGAAATTGGCCGTGCCCTTTCAGAGGAACCATCCCGGCATTTGCCTGAAACGATTTAGGGAAATCGCGGAAAACCTAAATCAGGATGGCTGGAGACGGGATTGAACCGTCGTCCTCCCGAATGCGAGTCCAGTGATTGTATTAAGGCTCTGCTGATCAATCGTGATACCGGCTACGTCCTTCGTAAGGCCTGGAATCCGTAATTAAACTGATTAAGAAGATGGAAAAGGTACCCCACAACGAATTGACTTGAAAAACAGGCAGAGGAACAGTAGAATTGTCGTCGTCACGCGTATAGGCCTAACCAGCTCCCAAGCTATCGGATCATGAGAGCACTTGATGATGTGGCCGCTTGCCGAAGTATTGTGCCTGCTGTGCACTGACAACTGGTCGTTCACCCGTCGTATTTTCGTGATGTTTTCGGGGTGTTTTCGTACCATGAGTTGTACCCAATATGAACCGGAATGTTTCTTTCAATATCGAGTAAGGCACCAAATCGTATTCCGGGTGGCATGCTTCATCACCTGACCTTAACCTATAGAAAACGTCTGGGTCTATTTGGAACAAAGAATAAGACATAAAAGTCAACATTTTCGGAATACGATAGCTGCACGGGATTCGACTGGCTGCAACTGGAAGGCACATACCTGACGAAATTTAAAGATTACCTTCTCCAGAGAACTGACGCCATTTTTACGACCAGAGGCGGTGTTACACGGTATTAGCCTGATCTATATTGTTCATTTCTGGTGTCGTGCTAATGGACAAGACCAATATCTTCTACACCGCTGAAAATTTACGTGCTTCAAAGGATACGGTACTTCTGCGCCTTGTTCTGATAAAGTATTTCACATAACTCGTTGCACAACCTTTGTGCGTCTCTCGGCAACAATACTGGAGAGATCTTTCCCCACTTCCTTTCCCGTCACCGCCAGAAGTCTGCGGCATGGCATTTCTGAGTGCACTCTGCTTCACCTTACCAGGAGCACTTCCGCGAGGAAACTTAAATCCGCTCGCTGTTATGCAGAAGAGCTGCACGAATGCTTAATTCAATAACGGTGCCAGCGGAAAGAAAACAAACAGCAGTGCGGTCGTAAACCAGCGGCGAGAGCCCCGTCAGCCGGAATCGATGCAGGTGAGCGCAGGCGTGCAGTTCGCCCTATTCGGCTTCTCCCTCCACCACCTCCCCTCACACCTCTCCCTCGCCACCTATAACACTCCCCCCACCACTACACCAAGCGATTTGTTCGCGGGATTAACACGCGCAGCGCCGCCAGCCGATCACAGCTGCCTGCCTGTGGTACGTAGCGAACTAACGGGAATTTTTTACCCGTGACCGTGCCCAACACAAACCCCCTCCACTCTACTCCCATTTTTACCTCTTTTTATTCGCGTTAGCCTCACAGCATTCGTGCATAGTTGCTGAGCTCTGGTCACCCTCTGAACAATTTTGCTCTAATCGGCTATTCCAGGCAGCTCGCTAATTTCAAATTAATTAATCTGTCCTCAAACACGTGTTTATTTATTTACTCGAGCAATACCGCCATTTCAGACAGTCCATTTACACCAGTTTACAAAACACTGGATTATCATATTCGAATTATTTACCGGCGTTCACAAGGAATAATAATGTACACACATTAGAGCAGGTCACCATTCTCACTGACAAGTGGAGGCCGCCAATTGTGAAATTCAGATTCGATTCATACTGTGCATAATAAAAGCTCATGGCCAGAGGTGTAATGTGGCAAAGCACCAAGATGCACTTCTCAGCCGTTGTCGAGAAAATCGACAGTTAAAAGAAACCGTTGCCGTGAAATACTCTCGACGATAAACAATGTTCTACAGCGTCGTGGCGCAGCGGTAAGCGCTCGGGTTCGTAATCCGAAGGTCGCCGGATCGAATCTCGCTCCATGCAATTTTTTTATTATTAGTTTTTTGTAATTCAAATATATGTATAAAGTATTAATGAATGGCTTATGCATGTTGGTGAAGGCGGATCGCTCTCCAATTGTACCGCCTCCATTTTTCCGTTTTTTTTTTAACAGGGTGTACCAACGCTCTCCCGTCCGCACTGATTTTCGACAATGTTATAAGTTGCGCTAGGGACCGCATCTACCTTCTTTCGAAGTTAGCAGGCAACTACGCTGTTATGCGGCGGCTCGTTTCGGCCCATTCAACATCTGTCATTCAAGTGTAACGAGCGAGTAACGGAGTTTATATTTCATACCTGCCGCAGCAAATTTGTGTTCGTGGGGTCTCTATTCTAATTCGAACGTTTGACTTACGCTATACGTATTCGTTTCGGAATATCGTTTCTACGTCTTCCGTTAACTATACGTGGTTAACATTATGAAGACAATTAATAACATTTGTGAAATACAACTTTGTTTGCCGAAAACAAATGAAGTTCGAAGTCGCCAGTTTTTCCACGACAAACGACTTTCAGCAACTTATTATATGCATAATTGTTGCAACTGATTGCCGGGAATTATGTATATATATATATATATATATATATAATTATAAAAAACAAATACTAAAAAAAAGGTTGCATAGCGCGAGATTCGATCCGGCGACTTTCGGATTACAAACCCGAGCGCTTACCGCTGCGCCACGACGCTGTAGAGAATTATTAATCGTAGAGGGTATTTCACCGCAACGGTTTCTTTTAACTGTCGATTTTCTCGACAACGGCTGAGAAGTGCATCTTGGTGCTTTGCCACATTACACCTCTTGCCATGAGCTTTTATTATGCGCAGTATGAATCGAATCTGAATTTCACAATTGGCGGCCTCCCCTTGTGAGTCCAATTATGAGCACTACAGGTGTCGAAAACCAGTCTCCTTTCCTCGAAATTACATCTTTTATGCTCTGAATAATTTGTCCAACTGTCATCAGCACCCCCCTCCCCAACCATGCCCTCATTTCCCCAATATTTTCCTTTAAATCTATATCTACAGGGTGGTCCACTGATAGTGACCGGGCCAAATATCTCACGAAATAAGCATCAAACGAAAAAACTACAAAGAACGAAACTCGTCTACCTTGAAAGGGGACCGCTAGATGGCGCTGCCGTAGTTCAAACGAATATCAACTCCGTTTTATTAAATAGGGACCCACATTTTTATTACATATTCGTGTAGAACGTAAGAAAATATGAATGTTTTAGTTGGACCACTGTAATATTTTTGAAATGTTAACGATAATAGGTTGCCGTCTCTTCATCTAAGAATAGATGATGAATGCAGCTAGCCGCTAACTTTGTGTAATGTCTTGTCTGTATAGACGTGTATCTGTTGCCTTTAAGATCCCTTCACCTTCACACATAAATCTATACTGTAAAGTAGGGGTCTCCCATCTGTTGGCTGATCCGTGGTAAGACAGGCGAAAAGTTAGACTAATGGAGGATTATTAGTATTATCTCTATTTTCATTCGCTCACTCTCTTTCTCTCCTTTATCTATGTACAGTTTTTAATATAATATTTTATTACGTGAAATCAGCCAAATAGAATCTTTGGTGGAGTCCTTCGTCTTGGTAATCAGCGGCTGGCTTGCTGTAAGAGATCTTTACATTTATTATTACTGTTAAACACTGCATTCAGTCGGGAGAATCAATCGTGTGGACAATTTGTTCCTTTTACGAAAGATTGCGAATTCCAGATGTGTACGAAGCCTTTTTAAACGATTTAACACACACTCAGTGATTGCAGGCTCTCTCCGACACAGCTGAAACTTCCCCACTAATTACAGGGCCAACGTGATCATCAAATGATTCAGAAAAAATTCATTCGTTCATTCACTCCAGAACAAAAAAAGTCACAAACCTTATTTATGAAGGAAATTGTGTATTAAATCCATCTCCATTACATGTCCAGATCTCCGATGATTCCACGTCTTAATTATTTTCCGTTTACAGTCTCTTTCTCTTCAAAGAAACCGCTAGCGGCACAAATGTTAATAGGCTCGCTTTAGCGAGAAGAAAAGCAGAATATGTATCTCTCAGAAACTCGTCAATCCCTCAACCGATACTCCAGAAGCTGTCCTAGTTACCACACTAACAACCATGGAGAATGTATATATGCATCTCTGTTATTTCAAAGAATAAACGCACTAGAAAATACTTTCGCGTCGTCGAGCTGTCGCCTCATATGTTACGAGAAAATCAGATCAGATACTTTTCCAAAGTGAATGAATGTGGATGGTTTGATTGACAATGATTAATTGGTGCGTGGTAGAGGGTATTTTCTGTGGGGACATTACACCACTTTTTTCGCTTTGTGACAGATGGCGCTGTAATAGTCACAACGTATAAGTACGTGGTATCACGTAACATTCCGCTAGCCTTGTTAAAATGGACCGTTTACCAATTGCTTTTGTTTGGTTAGAACAGCTCAGTGTCAGTTAGACCGTCAGCGAGACCGCACCGCTAGTTCCTGCTTCTACTAAGGCGAATACACCGTTCGCTTGTTACATATTTTTACGAGCTTCAAACAGGAGGGGTGCAGTAATGGATAGGAACTGTGATTGTTGTGTACAGATTCGAGCTGAGCTGGTGACCCTTCGCTCACACAACTTCGGGCTGCGTTGGATTCCGTCACACAGCTTGAGACTGCTGCCAAGGAGCGTCACTGTGGGAGATCGGACGAGGGTTGGGGGGGGGGGGGGGACGTCCCTCACCCGTGGTCGAGTGGGAGATCATTCCAAAGTCTGGCAGGCAGCGAAAAAATTTCCGTGGGGCCTGCCCGGTTCGTTTGACGAACGGGTTTCGCGCGTTATCTGTGGCTGACGATGTCTCTGAGCCGGACACAGTCGTCCACCCCGTTCCAGAGGAAGCTTCTCGGCCCGCAAGGTCTGGGCATTCACAGAGGGTGGGTTTGCTCGTAGTTGGGAGCTCCAACGTTAGGCGCGTAACGGTGCCCCTTAGGGACATGGGTGCCAAGGAGGGGAAGGAAACCAGTGTGCACTCTGTGTGCATACAGGGGGGGGGGGGGGGGCACTTATTCCGGATGTGGCAAGGGTGCTTCCGGATGGCATGAAGAGTGCAGGGTGCAGCCAACTGCAGGTGGTGGCTCATGTCGGTACCAATAATGTGTGTCGCTTTGGATCGGAGGAGATTCTGTCTTGTTTCGGGCGGCTAGCGGAAATGGTAAAGACTGCCAGTCTTGCTTCCGACATTAAGGCGGAGCTCACCATCTGCAGCATCGCCGGTAGAACCGACTGTAGAGGTTTCCGAGCAAATTGTGAACGACCAGTTCGAGTCGGCGGATCATAATTTCTTTGACATATTTGATGCGGTTCTCTGGATATCCTGTGCAGCCTATTCAGACATTGTGATGGGTGCTGTGTATCTTTTATGCTCGGAAAGCCAGCTTTAGATTACTGCTAATGTTTTTTTGGAGGGCCTAGCTTAGTTGGCCAGCTTCGCCAGTAAAACTTTACTCGATGATTACCATTGCCCACCAAGCGTGTCTTCGTTACGTTTTTAGTTTATTTATTTTTATATTTTACAGATATATCTATGTATGAAGCTAAAACGCTTGTTGTTTTGGTATCATAGTAATATACACTCCTGGAAATTGAAATAAGAACACCGTGAATTCATTGTCCCAGGAAGGGGAAACTTTATTGACACATTCCTGGGGTCAGATACATCACATGATCACACTGACAGAACCACAGGCACATAGACACAGGCCACAGAGCATGCACAATGTCGGCACTAGTACAGTGTATATCCACCTTTCGAAGCAATGCAGGCTGCTATTCTCCCATGGAGACGATCGTAGAGATGCTGGATGTAGTCCTGTGGAACGGCTTGCCATGCCATTTCCACCTGGCGCCTCAGTTGGACCAGCGTTCGTGCTGGACGTGCAGACCGCGTGAGACGACGCTTCATCCAGTCCCAAACATGCTCAATGGGGGACAGATCCGGAGATCTTGCTGGCCAGGTTAGTTGACTTACACCTTCTAGAGCACGTTGGGTGGCACGGGATACATGCGGACGTGCATTGTCCTGTTGGAACAGCAAGCTCCCTTGCCGGTCTAGGAATGGTAGAACGATGGGTTCGATGACGGTTTGGATGTACCGTGCACTATTCAGTGTCCCCTCGACGATCACCAGTGGTGTACGGCCAGTGTAGGAGATCGCTGCCGACACCATGATGCCGGGTGTTGGCCCTGTGTGCCTCGGTCGTATGCAGTCCTGATTGTGGCGCTCACCTGCACGGCGCCAAACACGCATACGACCATCATTGGCACCAAGGCAGAAGCGACTCTCATCGCTGAAGACGACACGTCTCCATTCGTACCTCCATTCACGCCTGTCGCGACACCACTGGAGGCGGGCTGCACGATGTTGGGGCGTGAGCGGAAGACGGCCTAACGGTGTGCGGGACCGTAGCCCAGCTTCATGGAGACGGTTGCGAATGGTCCTCGCCGATACCCCAGGAGCAACAGTGTCCCTAATTTGCTGGGATGTGGCGGTGCGGTCCCCTACGGCACTGCGTAGGATCCTACGGTCTTGGCGTGCATCCGTGCGTCGCTGCGGTCCGGTCCCAGGTCGACGGGCACGTGCACCTTCTGCCGACCACTGGCGACAACATCGATGTACTGTGGAGACCTCACGCCCCACGTGTTGAGCAATTCGGCGGTACGTCCACCCGGCCTCCCGCATGCCCACTATACGCCCTCGCTCAAAGTCCGTCAACTGCACATACGGTTCACGTCCACGCTGTCGCTACCAGTGTTAAAGACTGCGATGGAGCTCCGTATGCCACGGCAAACTGGCTGACACTGACGGCGGCGGTGCACAAATGCTGCGCAGCTAGCGCCATTCGACGGCCAACACCGCTGTTCCTGGTGTGTCCGCTGTGCCGTGCGTGTGATCATTGCTTGTACAGCCCTCTCGCAGTGTCCGGAGCAAGTATGGTGGATCTGACACACCGGTGTCAATGTGTTCTTTTTTCCATTTCCAGGAGTGTAGTTTGTCACTATTCCCCATTCGGTGAGGCCCATGGACGAAACGAGTGCCATGCCGATGGGAGCGTACGTAGAGTCACTGTGCATCTTGGTTTGCATGTGATTTTCCCCCCTGTTCTTGTGCCCTTCGGTTTGCTTCTGACCTGGCAGTCCTTAATTCCATGTGCCTATGTAGGTTTTCGTAGTTGATTCGTACCTTGCTCATAACGAATGTATAGATGGTGAGAGACTTTATTGCAGAGGAATATGTTCTTTTTAGTGCTTACAATAGCTAAGACCATAATGCCTAGACAGGTAAAGCCCAGCATACAGGTTTTAATCGCTCGTCACATTGTACCTAAGTCGTGTTATGAACAGCTTTCTGTGTGCATATTCCTGACGTCCTTACACGAATAAAGGTAGATTATAATATGTAGTTTTGTAAGGCGCTATTGGATAATGTCTGTGCCTCAGATGCTTTTACTTTGTAATTGACGTACTTTATAGTGATTGTAGTGTGTACAGGAAATGTATGCGCAAATGCGGGCTTTGCATGGGTATGTGACAAGCAGTTAAAGTTGTGTTTTAGTAGCAATGAGTGGTTATAACGTGGGACTGTGTATGCGGTGCTTGGACAGCGCTATTTGGTGGCCGGTTGTGAACCGCTAGAATCACAGCAGGTAAACCTGAGCGGAATACGGCAGTGATGATGCCGACAGGTGTTAGGCGAACAGTGGCGGTTTCATCTGGTGACTCCATTTTTATATTTTATGGAAAGAACGACGATGAGAGCAGTTTTTTTATTATTTTTTTATTGGTTGTGACAATGATGCTATCAGATGGTCTGCTTCATATGCCATGATGTCCATATGGTTTTATAAATGTTAATCCACGTTTCAGGTATGTGGTTCTGTAATAATTACAGTGTATATTGTTAACTCATGTAAGCCTTCCCTCAATCCTGTTATGTTATACCTTCACAGATCTGATGATGGCACCTTCAGAGTGCTGAATCCGGTCATCTAATAAACGATTGAAGCGATCATGGCTTTTCAATTATTTTGAAAAAGGAAGTGTTCAGCCACATGTGAAACGTCAACCACGACCGGCAACAAATGATGATGCCCAAGTAGGTGTTTTAGCTGCTGCCTCGATTAATCCGCGCATCAGTAGCAGACAAATTGAACGAGAATTGGGAATCTCAAAAACGTCGGGGTTGAGAATGCTACGTCAACATCGATTGCTCCCTTACCATATTGCTAAGCACCAGGAATTACGTGGCGACGACTTTGAACGTCGTGTACAGTTGTGCCACTGGGCACAACAGAAATTATGGGACGATGACAGATTTTTTGCACGCGTTCTATTTAGCAACGAAGCGTCGTTCACTAACAGCGGTAACGTAAACCGGCGTAATATGCACTATTGGCCAACGGAAAATCCACGACGGCTGCGACAAGTGGAGCATCAGCGACCTTGGTGGGTTGATGTATGGTGCGGCAATATGGGAGGAAGGATAATTGGCCTCCATTTTATCGATGGCAATATAAATGGTGTAATGTATGCTAATTTCCTAGCTAATGTTCTACCGATGATACTACAAGATGTTTCACTGCATGACAGAATGGCGATGTACTTCCAACATTATGGATGTCCGGCACATAGCTCGCGTGTGGTTGAAGCGGTATTGTATAGCATATTTCATGACAAATGCCTTGGTCGTCGAAGCACCATACCACGACCCTCACGTTCACCGGATCTGACGTCCCCGGATTTCTTTCTGTGGGGAAAGTTGAAGGATATTTGATATCGTTATCCACTGACAACGCCTGACAACTTGCCTCAGCGTATTGCCAATGCATGTGCGAACATTACGGAAGGCGAACTTCTCGCTGTTGATAGGAATGTCGTTACACGTATTGCCAAATGCATTGAGGTTGACGGACATCATTTTAAGCATTTATTGCATTAATGTGGTATTTACAGGTAAGCACTCTGTAACAGCATGCGTTGTCAGAAATGATAAGTTCACAAAGGTACATGTATCATATTGGAACAACCGAAATAAAATGTTCAAACGTACCTACGTTCTATATTTTAATTTAAAAAACCTACCTGTTACCAACTGTTCGTCTAAAATTGTGAGTCATATGTTTGTGACTATTACAGTGCCATCTATCACAAAGCGAAAAAAGTGGTCCAACTAAAACATTCATATTTCTTTACGTACTACACGAATATGTAATAAAAATGGGGGTTCCTACTAAAGAAAACGCAGTTGATATCCGTTTGACCTATGGCAGCGCCATCTAGCGGCCAACCATAGCAACATCTGGTTTCCCTCTTCAAGCTAGACAAGTTTCGTTCTTTGCAGTTTTTTCGTTTGACGCTTATTTCGTGAGTCACGATCAATGGACCACCCTGTATACTCCCCAAGCCACCCCACTGCAACGGAGTGTTCCTCTCGTACCAATATCTCTTCTTCCCTTTCCTGTTCCATTTACGAATAGTGCGTGGGAACATCACCGTTGATCAACGTTCGTATGAACTTCAGTTTCCCCGTTTTACTTGTCCTGTGCATTTCATGGGAATAACTATTTTGTTGCAGGTCCTCTGCATTTCACGGGATGAATTATTTTATTGCTCGACACTTGACGAAATTTCACACGTAAGCCTGTTAGTGACGCACCACACCTTCCCTGAAGAGTCCGCCATTGGAGTTCGTTGAGCACCTCCGTAACTATCTCACGTTGACTATACTCAGAATTGAACTATTTGGTACCTGACGCTTAATTTGCGAAGTTACGTCATATTCGTGTCAACTATTATCCTCAAGTAACTGTCACAGCGCCTCGCTCTCCGTGGCGATAGACAGTTGCGTTAAGGTCTTTGTCTCCGACCAAAACCAAGTAAAAAGTTCGGTGTAGTGTCTCTAAGCACCTTAAAATTCTGATCTTAATTTCAGTCAGTGTCGGAGTTACTTCACGGTTTTTGAAACCGATGAAACTTTCCTGTTCGTAAGCAGCTCGAAACATTGTACCTCACAAGTTATTGAACTCATGCCAAAAATTTTTTTTGTAAATTCCCCCTCGGCAATGAATCGTTACAAAGCTTAGTACTGAGTTTCCTATGTGTGTGATTATTAAAATTGCCGTCTTGAAGCTCTACAGTCAATATTTGAACCTCTATCTCCTACAAAAGCCACGTAAAAATTCTGAAATTCGCATTTGGTCCGGCTCTCGGTGGTTTCTCTGACCTAGTTAAAAACTGTTTCTTAATTTTAAACAATGCCGGTGTTACGCTGTTTATTGAAACAGGAGGAATTCTCGCGCCAAGACAAGTTTTCTTCTTAACTCCGCATATAGCAAAAAACTATTATAGCCAGATAAATAACATACTGTCGCCTACACATTATGAACTACATCTAAAATGCATTTAAACTTACCACAACGAGGTTATGTCAGCTGGCTGAACAATTTTCGTTAGCCTCTCGACAAGAAATACATGAACTGCAGCTGTTCTACAAATCAGTGAACTATCAGAACAAGGAACTGCAAGGAGAAATTCGCGACAGAATAATGAGGCGAGTCATCTACATAAGTGTCGGCTGGGAAGAAGAGGTGGCTCGAGAGCAGATTAAAAAATCTCGACCTTTATCAGGAAGATGCGGTTCCTCGTGAGATACGAGTAACAGCGTATTACTCAATGAATGAGTATCCGGCACTTGAAACGACGCGTGCCACATTTGTAGTAGCGTCCCTGTTTCAATGCAGTAAAACGTCGTTGCTACGACGCTTCGATCCAGCTGTACATCTTTGTGGGACTTCATACTCGACAAAATTCCTTCCGACAACAAATGACCAGCATAAGCGAGTAGCACTGTAATGTGCAACAAGCACATTGTACCCCCATGAAATATGCACCTGCCATCGAAGAGTGTGTAATGGGCTCCTTGAAACAGTTTTATGTCATCCTCCCACTGGTTGGAGAGCGGCAACAACCGGACTAGAGACTTAAAATATTGTCCCAATAATGGGCTACCGTTAACACCACAACACAAGTGGCTGCGTGTGGAGTGGTTCCCTGACTGGGAACCATGGACTGCTGATTAATGGCGTCGTATTGCGTCCAGCGATGAATCGTGGTTCCACACTGTACCCACGTGATCACCGCCGGCGAGTGAGGTGGCGACGTGGGGAGAGGTCCCGTTATACTAATGTTTTGAAGAGGTGCATCGATATTACTGTAGGCGTCATTGTGTGGGCACCAGTCGGGACTGACTTACAGTCAGGGCTGACTGAGGGCTCAAGGTACGGCACTGACCCTATGAGTTCGCGTGCGACGGTATAATGATGCAATTTTTCGAAGTTCGTCCACAAATGACACGTGCCTGAATTTTTGGGGTACTTAGTCCCGGTAGAACATGTATTGAACTAACTGGGACGTGAAATCCTTCCGTTGCGAGTATCTAGGATATCGAGGACTAGTTACAACAGGCCAGTCTGCCTTAGCAGTGGATGCAACGGCTTTATGGCAGTCTTTCCAATCGCATCAGTACTTGTATCCATATGAGGTCCACGTCCCACTGATAAATGAGCCCATACTGCCAAGTTCTTTGTGAAATTGGCTCGATTATGTAATCACTGCAATAAGACCCCACGTCGTCTGCAAGCATCATGTATCATTTCGTTCCCGCCTCCCGTTCTGGGTTCTTCACTTTTTGTGCCAGGCAGTGCACACAGAGATGACCAAAGTCAAGGAATAGCGATATGCACCTACACATGTGGCTTAGTATCGTGTATAAAAGGGCAATGCATCGACGGATCGGTCACTTGTACTCACGAGATCCACGTGAAGAGGTTTCCGACGTTATTACGACCACACGACGGGAATTAGTACAAACTCGGAATGATGGCTGGAGCTAGAGGCATGGGACATTGCATTTCGGAAATTGTTAGGAAGTTCAATATTCCGAGATCGGGAGTCTGGGGAGAATACAAAATTTAAGGCATTACCTCCCACCGCTGACAAGGCAGAGGCCGAAGGCCTTCATTTAACGACCGAGATCAGCGACGTTTGCGTAGAGTTGTCAGTGCTAACAGAGAAGCAACGCAGGGTGTAATAACAGCAGAAATCCATATGGAGCGTACTACGAGTGTATCTGGTAGGAGACTGCGCCGAGATATGGCTTTATTTGGCTATGCAGCAGACAACAGACGCAAGTGCTTTTGCTAATAGTATGACATCGCCTGGAGTGTCTCTCCTGAGCTCGCTAGCACGTCCGTTGTATCCTAGACAACTGGAAAACCGTTGCCTGGTCAGATGACCCCCAATTTCAATTGGTAAGAGTTGATAATAGGGTTTGAGTGTGGCACGGACCCCACGAAGCCACCGACCTGTCAAAAAGGCACTGTACAAGCTTGTGGTGGCTCCGTAATGGTGTGGGCTGTATTTACGTGGAGTGGACTGGAACCTCGGTTCCCACTGGAAAGGTCAATGTCTGGAATGGGTTTGTTCGGTCACTTGGAGACCATTAGCAACCATTCATGGATTTCATGTTCGCAAACAGTGATGAACTTTTATGGCTGACAATGCGCCATGCAGTTGTTCGTAACTGATTTGAAGAACATCGTAGGGAATTCGAGCGAATTATTTGGTCACCCAGATAAAAAAAAGGTTCTAACTTCTCTAAGCACTATGGGACTTATCATCTGAGGTCATGGTCTCGTAGACTTAGAACTACTAAAACCTAACTCACCTAAGGACATCTGACACAGCCATGCCCGAAGCTGGATTCGAACCTGCGATCGTAACAGCAGCGCGGTTCCGGACTGAATCGCCTAGAACCGCTCGGCCACAGCGGCCGGCTTACCCAGATAGCCCGACATGAATCTCATTGAGCATTTATGGAACATAATCAAGAGGTCAGTTCCCAAAGTCCTGCACCGGCAACACTTTCGCAATTATAGATGGATATACAGGCACCATGGCCCAGTACTTCCGCACGGGACTTTCAACGACTTGTTGAGTCCATGCCATGTCGAGTTGCTACACTACGCCTGGCAAAACGAGGTTCGACAAGATATAAGGAGTATATCACGAATTCTGTCGCCTATGTATATGTTCTGATGCTGAAATTCTGTGTGCATGCATAACAACGGTGTCGTAGCCGAAAACGTACTTGAACCTCATAGTAAGATTACGATATTCTCATTCTGTATAGAGTAAATACAGATTTGGAGAGGAAACTTGAATATAAAATAGTTAGTTGAAATCACTATGAGAACAGAACATTTTGTTGATCGTTGCAGCTCTTTGGACATTATGTGAATGAGTGACATTATCCGCAGACGAAGGAGTTCTGTGATAGACGCGATCGGTTTCTCCTAATGTTCTGAGTGCTGCGATGCGTTCCTCCTGCGGTCTGTTAAAGTGCAAACTCACGAATGTTGCAGAGAAAGAGATCTACTTGATTGCGTTTTCCCCTATAATTCTGATGCTATGACGCATTGTTTGATGTCGTTTCCGTACATGAATTCCTATCCGCGGTTTTTATTC
Organism: Schistocerca americana; assembly: GCF_021461395.2. Taxonomy (NCBI): domain Eukaryota; kingdom Metazoa; phylum Arthropoda; class Insecta; order Orthoptera; family Acrididae; genus Schistocerca; species Schistocerca americana. Next base: position 818,881,061 of record NC_060121.1, on the reverse strand, counting down.
AGGACACCATTTGTGAGGGTAAAAATCGTAGAGGGAGACCAAGAGATGAATACACTAAGCAGATTCAGAAGGATGTAGGTTGCAGTAAGTACTGGGAGATGAAGAAGCTTGCACAGGATACAGTAGCATGGAGAGCTGCATCAAACCAGTCTCAGGACTGAAGACCACAACAACCACAACAACAACAACAACCATTTGTAATATGTCAAAGTACACTGTCTCGTCTCTTTAACTCCATATACGTATTTCACAACCATGGACGTACTATTGATGAACAACAGCATAGGACAGATCACGCCACAGGAAACGGTGGTAGTGGACAGTCGTTTGGAATTTTTGGGTGTGAATATTTAAGAACTTCTAAACCCATTTAATTGGAAAAGACTTCAATAGATCGTTGAGCACGAATGCAGATAAACACAAGGAAAATGATCAGCACTCAATCCATAAATGCTGATTAACTTAGCATCTAGCGCAAACGTCATAACGAAAATATCTTCGCCGGCCGCGGTGGTCTCGCGGTTCTAGGCGCGCAGTCCGGAACCACGCGACTGCTACGGTCGCAGGTTCGAATCCTGCCTCGGGCATGGTTGTGTGTGATGTCCTTAGGTTAGTTAGGTTTAAGTAGTTCTACGTTCTAGGGGACTGATGACCACAACTTTTAAGTCCCATAATGCTCAGAGCCATTTGAACCATTTTTGAAAATATCTTCCCTTCAACAATTTGCTGATCGGTGACAAGGAGGCCATAAAACAGTAAACAACGATATCATTAATAATTATACAAGATGGGAGGAATGAAAAAAAATCAAGGTTGTAACTCAGGACGCACTATCCAAAATTAAAGCAACTGGAGCCAACACACCAAGCCGCAAACAAATAAGAATACAACCAATGGAAAAGAAGAATAATAAATAGTTAATTAGATCACATTGAACCAGGACCCAACTAATCAGACCAGCAGTTCAACCAAGGACAACAGTCTCGAAATCAGGCGTGTATAGCAGCTGAGCACAACTGACAAAAAATGAGGTGCTCCCTTAGTACTTAATTTTCGCAGAACCTTCCATACTAAAACTTGTTGTAGGTAACAACATCACGCGTTGTAGCGATCCTGCTCTTACTACAACAAGTACAGCTGAAACTGAAATACAGCCAGACACAAGCATAGGTTTTTGTACCAAGTGCAATTGATACGCCAGTATTGGGTTGGGTTGTTTGGGGGAAGAGACCAAACAGTGAGGTCATCGGTCTCATCGGAGTAGGGAAGGATGGGGATGGACGTCGGCAGTGCCCTTTCAAAGGAACCATCCCAGCATTTGCCTGGAGTGATTTAGGAAAATCACGGAAAACCTAAATCAGGATGGCAGGACGCGGGACTGAACCATCGTTCTCCCGAATGCGAGTCCAGTGTGCTAACCACTGCGCCACTTCGCTCCGTGATACGCCAGTATTACGCACTACTGTCTAATACTACACACACCTGATGACATCTGCCTGTGTTTCGTCAGCACGGCCGTCCCTGGGGCCAGGACGCCATACAACCGTCCGCTGGACCGGAACAGGAACCGAGGCTTCATCTCGATAAAAAGTCGCTGCCAACTCTGGCCCAGACTCAAATCTCTAATTCACGGCACCACATTTAATACTAAATTTAGTCCCGGCTGCCCTTTATTTTGAATCACAAGTAATACTTTCATGTGTTTCAACCTGTAAATCATAGTGAACTACTATTCTGAACAAATCTGTATTAAGAGTATTATTTTGATCGTGAACCTCTAATGGGATTTTACAGCATTCAATGAACAACATTAAAGTTTTCATATGTTTCTCCTGACTTGTGTGTAAAGGTTACACTAGTTGTACCTTAGAAAAACTGTTATGACGCAATTTACTTATTACAGGGTGTATCATAATTGATGGCTTAAACGGAAGCAGTTTAAAGTACCAGATTCTAAAAGCAAAAAAAAAAAAGTCTCAGTAAAAATGGGCTGAAAAACGTATATTTTAACAGCTATGAGTAGTTATTCATCTTCGACACTGTAAAAAGCTCTTTGCTTTCCATATTTTGGAAGGAGTTAGTGTGGACGGAAACGAGGAAAAAATTTCCATATTTTGGAAGGAGTTAGTGTGGACGGAAACGAGGAAAAAATGTCCAGTAAACCTGGGATCTAAAGTACATACCTTAAGACCTATGGGTACTTGTTCCGTAGAAAAGACGTGGTTCACAGTAGCGAGGATGAGAAAGAGCTTACAGCTCTTAAGGTATGAGCTTTCGAGCCAGTGGGAACTATTTTTTTGCTTCTGTCCACACTACCACTTTATCATTATATGGAAATCAAAGAGAGTGCAATAGCAGAGATATATTGTAACAGCATGGAAGACGAAGATGTGTCAGTAGCTCTTAACGTATGCGTTTTAGAACCCGGGGTTACTGGGATTTTTTTCTTTTTTAGTATCGTATACTTTCAACTGCCTGCGTTTACACCATTAATTATGATACACGTTGTGTATTCTACATTCTAGAGGATTCAACTTAATTGCTTAAAATATTTTGGCCATAGCAAAATATAGAAAGAATTTTTTAAAAAGTAAACTCTTTTTTCTAGTCATTAGTTGTTAGATTTGGCGAGATATGAGCTGCAGAACGGTCACATCGAAAGCAGCGAGAGTATGAAGAAGGCTGTGTGTGGTGTGGCTGATGAAACACAAACACGGCTCTGCCTCGGCGTGTGTTTACTTGATTTACGCCATTATGGCGAGCTGATTATTCAGTAATCAGGCGGCCAGCATCACAAACGCGGGATCCATCAAGTTCATTTTGTGTGCCGCCGCCTGATCGATGTGAAGGTTGTCATTAAATTAGGGCGTGCCTAAAACTGAGCCGGCCGCGGTGGTCTAGCGGTTCTGGCGCTGCAGTCCGGAACCGCGGGACTGCTACGGTCGCAGGTTCGAATCCTGCCTCGGGCATGGGTGTGTGTGATGTCCTTAGGTTAGTTAGGTTTAAGTAGTTCTAAGTTCTAGGGGACTTATGACCTAAGATGTTGAGTCCCATAGTGCTCAGAGCCATTTGAACCAACCTAAAACTGAGGTCGCTACCACAACGTTCGGCCCATGACGTTTATGTCAGTGTCTGACACAAACCAGTTGCCACTAAAGTTACTAAACAATGCTACCAAACTGAAGGATTCACGATATTTTTCAATTATTCGAAATATTTTTATGCTGGCAGTGCTATCAGTCACTTTTACAGCGAACGGAAATCGTTACTGCGCCGAAGCGCCATAATAATACGTTTCAGAATGCCACACGCAGATCCGGGTTTGGTGATTGGTTCCTAATTGAGCTGGGAACATTGGATGAAACGTTTCTGGTTTACTCCGCACCAGCGGCTATTTGTTTAGTCTTTCGAACATCTGACTTACTGCATCTATGTTCAGTATATTAAGCAAGATTAGAACGACGAACCGGAGATGGTGCCAAGGCAAATACTGCAAACCGATTAATTTCTTTTGCTAAAGATGTTAACTGGACTTAAATTAATGCTTAGTTAATGCCGCCATCAATATGTCCAGTCTAGAACCTAGCGACCGCTACGGTCGCAAGTTCGAATCCTGCCTCGGGCATGGATGTGTGTGATGTCCTTAGGTTAGTTTAAGTAGTTCTAAGGTCTAGGGGACTGATGACCCCAGATGTTAAGTCCCATAGTGCTCTGATCTATTTCAACACAATGCATTTACTAATATTGTACCGTCAGCCGTTAATGTGATTGTGTTATTAGACAACCAGTTTGGAAGTTCCAATCACGTGATTTTCAGAGCTGTCGTATGAATGTTGTCAAGTACCACTTGTGCATGTATAAGACACGGCATCAATAATCTTAGTGGGTTCCGAACTTCATGAGCATGTGTACTCTTAAGAAACCTGACAATTACAGGTGTCTCATCTTATGTATGCACTGTCTTATATATGGCCGGCCGAAGTGGCCGTGCGGTTAAAGGCGCTGCAGTCTGGAACCGCAAGACCGCTACGGTCGCAGGTTCGAATCCTGCCTCGGACATGGATGTTTGTGATGTCCTTAGGTTAGTTAGGTTTAACTAGTTCTAAGTTCTAGGGGACTAATGACCTCAGCAGTTGAGTCCCATAGTGCTCAGAGCCATTTGAACCATCTTATATATGAACTGGTGCCTTTCATGAGACAGGCTTGAAGATAAGGTGATTGGACCGTTGAAACTGGTTGCGTAATAAAATAATCAAAATAACGACCGTTGTTGCAGTATTATTACTTTTCATCAACCAATTTCTGTCTCAGGCTCCAGAACCTAAGATAGCATTACATTGACAAAATACCTTTGTTTGAATGTTTGCTACTCCAGTTCGCTTATCATGCCCGTGGCACTGTCTCCTCTGGTTCGCGATGGTACAAAACACACTAACCTTCGTTAGACTCTTTCGATGCCCTCCATCAATCCTACCTGGTAAGGATCCCATACCGCATGGCAGTAGTCTAGGAGAGGACGGACCAGCGTAGTGTACACAGTCTCTTTAATAGACCTGTAGCGTCTTCTAAGTGTTCTGTCAACAAAACGTATTCTTCGGCTTGCCATCCTCACAACATTATCTGTGTGCTCGTTCCAGCTTCAGCTGTTCGTAATAGTTATCTTTGACAGAAATACGTTTGATCGTGTGTCAGCAGAAAAAGGTCACTATATTTCAAGCTGTTAATTTTGTAAACATGTAAGTGTTTTCTGGAAGTATTTCTATGGACTGTAACATTGTACAGTTGAGAGCCGTGGACGACAAACAGCGCAGCCACAAAGCGAAAAGAAACTTTTGAAATGTGATGCTGCAGAAGAGTGCGACAGATTTCACGGTTAGATCGAATAGCTAATGTGGAGGTACCGGTACTTAACCGCACTAGGGAAGAAAGAAATATGTAGCATGCCGTGACGAAAAGAAGTGATCGACTGATGTAACACATCTTGATGTATGAAAGAAATCGTCAGCTCCACAGCTTGGAATATTTTGCAGTAGATCAACACCTTTAAGTTACATACTAATTAATATTGCATCATCGATTCACAGAAGCTCAGTTCAGGCTTAATTATGACCAAGATAATAACTACTAACGCAAAAAAAATCAGAGAAATGGGAAGGCATTCAATAAGCAATGAAACACATTCTTTCCCTGCAATTATCGCCTGGAAAAACGCGAATTTGTAGTGGGATACGTGGAATATTCTCGCTTCCTGGCCTATACTTACATGAACTTCTCATAGGTGGCGGGGCTAACAATAGCCTTCAAAATGGCATGTGTAACGGAGGTGGGTTCCAACCAGAGAGCTACCATGGAATTTCTTTTGGCGGAACACTAGAGTAAGATATACATAAGCGTTTGCAGAATGTCTGTGGATACATGGCAGTTAACGAAAGTTCGATGAGTCGTTGGGCGAGGAAACAAGGTCGATCAAACCTATCCGACGTCCCGTGTACCTGCCGGCCCGCAGGAAACTGAGAAACTACCTCTGCGGTTCGTCGCCACGAAAGCGCAAACGAACTTCTCCTTCTCCGTGTCAACGCAAGGCCTCACACAAGTCTTTGCACCTGAGTAGAGTTCATACAACATCATTGGACTGGTCTTACTCAAGATACCTACAACCCGGATATCGAAAGTTCCGAAAACGATTCAAATGGCTCTAAGCACTATGGGACTTAACATCTGAGGTCATCAGTCCCCTAGACTTGGAACTACCTAAATCTAACTAACCTAAGGACATCACACACATCCATGCCCGAGGCAGGATTCGTACCTGAGACCGTAGCAGCAGCGCGGTTCCGGACTGAAACGTCTAGAACCGCTCGGCCACATCGGCCGCCGAACCTTCCGACTTAATGTCTTTGGCCGAATGAGGGATGCACTGTGCAGGAAGAAGTACGATGGTGATAGGGAATTATTGTTGCATCAAGACGTTGGCTCCGACGTCGTCCTAGAAAATCAGAACGTGGCTGACTTAAACGACAGGTTCTATTTGCAAAACTGGTTGACACAGTGTGAGCTGCGTGGTTGTGGTCTGTACAGTAGGTATCTGAATGTGAAACGAAATAATGAAAGTGAAATTTCTGCTCAACATTTTCAGTGTAGTGGAGTGATTTTTCTCAACAGAATTTTAAATTTGGCAATGTCACGTCGAGGGTAAAGGTGTTAGGAACATGAAATAAATTGGTGAGTCTGATGTAAAATACTGCATGATGTCATACACACTATGTAATCAAAAGTAACGGGACACCGCCGAAAACATACGTTTTTCATATTAGCCTACTGCCAAGTGCTCCATATCAGCGACCTCTGTAGTCGGTAGACATTGTGAGAGATCAGGATGGGGAACTCACGGACTGCGAATGTGATGATGTTTCGCTTGTGGGGCGCTCAACTGCTCGGTCATCAGCGCCCGTATAAAAACCCAGTTTTTACGCAGTCCAATTTTTACACAGTCTAATCTAGCCACTCTCACGAATGATGATTGATGATGAGGATGAAATGAAAAGGTCAACACAAACACCCAGTCCCCGGGCAGAGAAAATCCCCAACCGGGTCGGGAATCGAACCCGGAACCCCGTGATCCCGAGGCAGCAACGCTAGCAACTAGGCCACGAGCTGTGGATGACTTCGAATGTTGTTAGGTGACTGGGTGTCACTTGTGTCATTCGTTTATACGTGAGATTTCCACACTCCTTAACATCCCTAGGTCCATTGTTTCCGATGTGATAGTGAAGTGGAAAAATGAAGGGTCATGTATAGCACAAAAGTGTACAGTCCAAACTCGACTGTTCAATGATAGAGACCGCCGACAGTTGAAGATGGTCGTAATGTGTAATGGACAGACATCTATCCAGACCATCAAACAGGAATTCCAAACCGCATCATGATCCACTGCAGGCGGGAGCTGATAAAACTTGGATTTCATGGTCGAGCGGCTACTCATAAGCCACACATCACACCCGTAAATGCCAAACGACGCATCGCTTGATGTAAGAAGCGTAAACGTTGGAGGACTGAAAAATGGAAAAACGTTGAGTGGAGTGACGAATCACGGTACGCACAGTGGCGATCCGATGGCAGGGTGTGAGTATGGCGAAAGCGTGGTGAACGTCATCTCCCAGCGTGGATAATGCCGGCGGTAAAATTCGGAGGTGGTGGTATTATGGTGCGGTCGTGTTTTTCATGGAGGGGGCTTGCACTTCTTGATGTCTTGCGTGGCACTATCACAGCACAGGCCTATATTGAGAGTTAAAGCACCTTCTTGCTTCCCACTGTTGAAGAGAAATTCGGGGATGGCGATTGCAACTTTCAACACGATCGAGCACCTGTTCATACTGTACGCCCTGTGGCGGAGAGGTTACACGACAGTATCGTCCCTGTAATGGAGTGGCCTGCGCAGAGTCCTGAACTGAATCCTATAGAACACCTCTGAGATGTTTTGGAACGCCGACTTCGTGCCAGGCCTCACCGACCAGCATCGATACCTTTACTCAGTGCAGCACTCAGTGAAGAATGGGATGCCATTCTCCAAGAAACCTTCCAGCACTTGACAGAACGTATGCCCACGAGAGCGGAAGCTGTCATCAAGGCTAAGGGTGGGTCAACACCATGTTGAATACCAGCATTACCGATGGAGGGCGCCACGGATTTGTAAGTCGTTTTCAGGCAGGTGTCCGGATACTATTGATCACGTAGTGTACCATATCATGACAAAGGTACTGTTAAGTATTTTTTTCTAATTTGCTGATTCTGTTAAGGGAATACTTTTATGCTGAAAGCACAGAGTTGGAACGACGTAAGTGAACTGAGATTGACGTTCTATGCAAAACATGGAAAAAATGTTAGTGCATAATAACTTTCCGTAATTAACTGTAATGTAATACTTTGCTGTTATAAGTAGTGCATTTGAAAACTTCGGAACGCAGTCAAATTGCCGTCGCCTTATCGTATTAATATCTTGTGAAAGAGACGTGTGCGTATAAACGTGAAACTAAATTAACTGTAGACAACTGAAAATAATTTCCTGGAGCTTACATTGTCCCGTTATACTCTAAATGCTAGTGGTGTGATGGTTCTCTTCTTTCGGGATAAAGGGGTATGTTGCCAACTCCTCCAATTTTCTGCTTATTCTGACAGACGTGTTTTCCTAACTCCGGAAAATATTCTTCTCAGCCAACAGCCGAAAATCTGGCAGATTTCTCGTATTGCTGTATTTTAATATCTTAAACACAATAAAATTATTTAATTAACTTATTTCAAGTTGTTATACAATGTTCAAACGAGAAATTGCATTGAGTTAATAATGAATCCTGGATGGACTTTTAGAATAGATAGGTTAACATATTGTATTCTGATTATTATTGGCAACTGCGTGATGTCTGACACACTAACAGACAATAGCGGGACCACAGTGTGTTTCTCAAACAAACAATCGCAGTTTTTACGACATTGTTTGCAGTGCTGCCGAGCGGTTCTAGACGCTTCAGTCCGGAACCGCGCGACTACTACGGTCGCAGGTTCGAATCCTGCCTCGGGCATGGATGTGTGTGATGTACTTAGGTTAGTTAGGTTTAAGTAGTTCAAAGTTCTAGGGGACTGATGACCTCTGATGTTAAGTCCCATAGTGCTCAGAGCCATTTGAACCATTTTTTGCAGTGCTGCTGTGGCCATTCGTATTTTCAAATGTTGTTCAAATGTGTGTGAAATCTTACGGGGCTTAACTGCTAGGGTCATCAGTCCCTAAGCTTACACACTACTTAACCTAAATGATCCTAAGGACAAACCCACACACCCATGCCCGAGGGAGGACTCGAACCTCCGCCATGATCAGCCGCACTGTCCATGACTGCTGCGCCCCAGACCGCTCGGCTGATCCCGCGCGGCAGTCTTATTTTCAACAGGCACTGGCAGCAGTCCCCAATCGTTTTCAGCACATTTATTTAACTGTCTCCTTTGAAGAAGAAGTCAGTTTTCTTAGACGTTTGTATGTTTTATTAAAAATGCCGAAGAATTTCCACATACGCAACAGTTTAGAGAAGAATGGTTACAAGATACGGAGGTAAAGGATAGGATTTAAAAGGTGTCGGCAGATAAGACAAAGGTGCCTTTTTGTTTTTGTCGGTATCTTCTCAATTGTAAGTATTCGGGACTGAGAGACCATTCTAAATTCGACAAGCATATGAAAGCGGCTAAACTACTTCCTTGTGCCTGAAAGTCTAAATTTAATCTGACAGCTACAGCTGAGGCCGGAATGACACTATTTGTGGGTATGCGTTGTGATGTAGAGTGTGTTGGTCATCTCAGCGAGCTGAACAAACGCGATCTGAAAATGCATCGCACAAAATCAAGTCATAAAAAATGTAATACATGCACACTTTAAAGTTTTGCTGAAAGATGATATTGGAGGTAGTTCGTAAAGCACACCTCCGGACGAGAGCACCGTCATTACTATTACGGAGCGGCTGAGACACTGTAGATGAAAAATCGTGTTGGCGATAGTTCGTAAAGCACACTTTTGAAAGACAGCATCGGCATTACTATTGCGTAGCGGCTGGGTGTCTGTATTTTCCAGGTGTGCAGCATCAACCATTTTGAGACTGTTAGAGACTGATCAGATGATGCAAAGCCAATTACTAAAAGTAACTTAATTTTCAGAAAATGGGTGGTATAGGCATATATGGTGCATTTGTTTTGGACGCTGGGGGCAGCGGAGTTTTTGCTCTACTTCAACTAGATAGCCCCGATATAGTTAATACGTATGTTGTTCTCATTCCATAATCTTTGCTCTTCTCATTTTCGTGTACGAGATTATTTGTTAAAACCAACTGCGAGAAAGAAATTGTTGGGTTGCGCTGCGCTGTGAAAATTTGTGATGCTCTGTGATAACGTTCGGTGTTGTTTTCTTTCTCGCAGACTGCTTTAACTACGATAGCAGGCTATCCATCAGACAAATTGCTTTTTCCATCCACAGTGTGTTCATAAATTATCTTTACAATACGTTCATCAATTATCTTTACAAGAAAAGACTTTAAAATTTTATTAAATATTGACTTGCTTTTCAATATCTGATAACTCATAAAGGTTTTTTTTTTTTTTTTTTTTACCTTTCAGGTGCGGCAAAATGGAACTTGAAAACTTGATAAAATGTGGACACCACACGAGAAAAATCAGTGTGTGGCGTGGTCCATGGAGACGAAGTCCATTACCTAGGTCTAATGGATCTTTCGAACACGGCATTGAAGGCAACCACCGCCATTTTAGGAAAGTCTCCATAAAGAGAGGTTAGGTTGCACATCTGTTTCAGACGATAACAGGACGAGGCATCGTAGGTGCTTACAAGGAGTCCGTCAAAATCAGTGTGTACGCGAGAGTGAATAAACCAAAAGCTATTCTTACTGATAATGCAACTAACTTCACAAGTGCTAAGTGGAAAGAATTTGTCAAGTGTCACCGCCAGACACCACACTTGCTAGGTGGTAGCTTTAAATCGGCCGCGGTTCATTAGTACATGTCGGACCCGCGTGTCGCCACTGTCAGTGATCGCAGACCGAGCGCCACCACACGGCAGGTCTCGAGAGACTTACTAGCACACGCCCCAGTTGTACGGACGACTTAGCTAGCGATGCAACACTGACGAAGCCTCGTTTATTTGCAGAGAAGATAGTTAGAATAGCCTTCAGCTAAGTCAATGGCTACGACCTAGCAAGGCGCCATAGCAAGTGATAGTTATCGTATGAAGCATGTCTCATCAAGAACGATGTATACAAATGATGGATTAAAGTTAAGTATTCCAGAAGCTACGTACTTTTCTTTATAGCATTCATTACGTATCCTGGTTCAGACCTCACGCCATACTGCGTGAGCTTATAGCGTGCATTTCGGTCTCCTCAAACCACACTGTGACGGCACTTCTGTCGACACATCAATCTACGTATCCAAATTTCATCCTGAGGGCAGCCGAATAGCACGTGTATTTCGTGAGTTTTACATGTTTATCAGAACGTGTACACCACACAGAAGCCGCCCGGTGTGGCCGTGCAGTTCTAGGCGCTTCAGTCTGGAACCGCGTGACCGCTACGGTCGCAGGTTCGAATCCTGCCTCGGGCATGGATGTGTGTGATGTCCTTAGTTTAGTTAGGTTTAAGTAGTTCTAAGTTCTAGGGGACTGATGACCACAGAAGTTAAGTCCCATAGTGCTCAGAGCCATTTTGAACCACACAGACACACAAAGTGGATTGAATACGTGACGCCCTTTCTGCAAATAGTAAGTAATTTGCCACACTCATCAACAGATCCTACACCAATCGAGTTGATGCACAAGAAGTATAAAAGGGACGACTGGTTTCATTCCGTACCTAAATTTTCTGAGGAAGAGATACCGTTAGAAGAAATTGTTAGACAAGCCATAATAACGTTGGAAGCCAAGGCACATGCTAGTAAAGAATAGTATGATAAAGCAACATGACATATAACTACTTTCATGTTGGGCAGGAGGTCCTATAGCATACGCATCCTCAATCTACTAAACACAAAAAGCTTAAAAAATGGCAAGGGTTGTATTCAAATCCACTGAGTACTACATCTGGTATGCTATTGTTTTAGTATCACAAAAACAGGGAAAATACGTGGATCACATCCACAAGGAGATATCAGAGAATTTACACACTAAACAAATGATATCAGTGTACCCAACCACATAAGCGCCTACAGCCATAATGGAAAATACAGAAATCTATAATTCTTATAGAATTGCGTAGTCTGTCCGATAGTAAGACATAAAAACACTTCTAGAAAGTGACAATATACATTTTTCGATTAACAACACGCAAAACATCCACATTATTTTTGAAACAAATTGGAGAATCTCATAATGAACATTACGCTAGGTGTAATCCAAGGTAAGCACAAAGATTCTTTGAAATCTATATAGAAAATTTTGTTACGTAATCAGAGCAAAACGACAGTATACATACTATACGTTAAATACATATTTGGAAACAATGAATATGAACGACAACAGTACAGTCTAGCAGCCAGCGCTTCGCACAGTGCGAGGGTTGGAGTTAGCTGAGTTGCGGGTAGTCAACATTACCGCCACCCTCCTCTTCCCATTTTTGACGAAGTCTATTGTGGCCATCTTCGCGCATGGCCATGCGCGCTATTGCGAAACCTAACAACGTATGATTGAGTGTAATAGACTCAGAGCGTCGTTCACATATTAAAGTGACAAATTAAGACTTAATTGCGCAAAGGGAATACCATGAATAAACCAGATTAGGTAAACACTGACACATATTTAAGACCAAATCACAGGAAATTCGAGCATTTCAAGTGACAATTTTTCCCTGTAACGTACACAACGTGTTATAGGAGTAAAGAGAAGACTTGATACTCCATATCTCTAGCCAATACATTAACCTTATGATTAAATATGTATAACGAGTATTTATGCAGCACATTTTATGTTTTCTACGCAGATATTGCTAGTATGAAACATTTTATCTAATGATATGTCCATTTTACCATGACATTATGTGACAAACTTCAAAACCAACTTTACACATACGGCCGTACGTAGACGTAGGGGTATGCACAAGAAGAAAGATGAACCATCGCCGTGACTTTACCGGCTGTGAGTGAGGCTTTTAACTTTTCCTTTGGACGAGAGGTAGTGTGGCGCAACTCGACGGATTGCTGCTTCGTTTCTGGTTCGATGTGATGGATTCATGGTTCGTCATCTGCAACGATGTTCGACACAAAACTGTCACAATCAGCGTCGTTACGCGCAAGCGAACTGGTACACCTGCCTAACACCGTGTGCACCCCCCTCCCCTCCCCCGCGGGAGCACCATGAGTCCATGCGGGACTGTCCATAAATCCGTAAACGTACAAGGAGCAAGGCATCCCAAATATGCTCAATAATGTTCATATCTGGAGAGTTTGGTGGCCAGCTGAAGTGTTTAAACTAAGAAGAGTGTTCCTGGAGCCACTCTGTAGCAATTCTCGACGTGTGGGTGTCGCATTGTCCTTATGAAATTACCTAAGTCCGTCGGAATGTATAATGGACGTGAATGGATGCAGGTAATCAGACAGGATCAACATACATGTCACCTGTCAGAGTCGTATCTAGACGTATCAGGGGTCCCGTGTAATTCCAACTACACACGCCCCACACTATTACAGAGCCTACAACAGCTTAAACAATCCCCTGCTGACTACAAGTACGTCCATCAAAAAATGGCTCTGAGCACTATGGGACTTAACATCTGTGGTCATCAGTCCCCTAGAACTTAGAACTACTTAAACCTAACTAACCTAAGGACATCACACACATCCATGCCCGAGGCAGGATTCGAACCTGCGACCGTAGCAGTCGCGCGGTTCCGGACTGAGCGCCTGAACCGCTAGACCACCGCGGCCGGCGGTACGTCCATCAGCTCGATGCAATTTGAAACGAGAGTCGTCCGATCAGGCAACATGTTTACAGCCATTGAAAGTCCAATACTGGTCTTGACGTGCCCCGTCGAGGCGTACAGCTTTGTGTCATACAATCATGAAGAGTACATGGGTGGGCCTTCGGCTCCAAAAGTCGATATCGATGATGTTTCGTTGAATGGATCGCACGCTGACACTTTTTGATTGTTCAGCATTGAAATCTGAAGCAATCTGCCGAAGGCTTGCACTTCTGTCACGCTGAACGATTCTGTTTAGTCGTCGTTGGTCCCATTCTTGCAAGATCTTTTCCAGCCGCAGCGATGTCGGAGATTTGATGTTTTACCGGATTGCTGATATTTACGATATTCTCGTGAAATGGTTGTACGAGAAAATCCCCACTTCATCGCTACCTCTAAGTTGCTGTCCCATCGCTCGTGGGCCGACTATAACACCACGATGAAACTCACTTAAATCTTGATATCCTGCCGTTGTAGCTGCAGTAAGTGATCTATCCACTGCCCCAGACACTTGTTGTCTTACACAGGCGTTGCCGACCCTGCAGCACATTCTGCCTGTTTACATATCTTTGGATTGGAATACGTATGCCTGCACCAGTTTCTTTGGCGCTTCAGTGTAGTAACATAAGGCTTTTCGCAGGGAATGTAGTTATCTATTAAGGAGGTTCAATCTGAAAAAAAAGCTGCATAAATATTTAGTTGGATCTAGATAAGATTTCAAAGTGCTGTGTTGCTTGGCAGCTTACTTAAATGTTCAGAAATGTAAAACTGTGCCCGTTGAATTTTGTACATGTCTATAATATCAGTGAGTCACAGCTGGATAGAGGGAAAAGAGATGGAATCATCACATCTATCACTGAGCAGTAGGTAAAGCGTATGGCAGAATTTCATTTCTAGGATACTTGAAAAATTCAATAACTGTACAAAGGACATTGTTCATGCGAACTATCCTAGAATATTTCTTAATTTTGTTGCACCCGAACCAATAGGTTTAAAGAGTTTAATGAAGGTATACAAGGAAGGGTTCCACGAATGGTCACAGATTTTTTTCGATCCATGAGACAGGTTCACGAAATTTTGGAGAAACTGCAGTAGTGGGTGTTAGAGCTGCACCTTTTTTAGATTGAAGTCAGCTGATAGATATTCCTGCTTAAGGGAAGTCTCTCTAACAAGGGAATCACTTTTGACAAAGCTTAGGTATCCGAGTAATGAGGGTATTAGTATATTTCATCAAAATATACAAGGTATTAGAGATAAAGTTAGTGAACTGCTTATAGATGTTGACTCTGAAATTATTGGTATATCTGAACACTTCTTAAATAAGGAGATAATTCAGAGGCTTCCTTTACCAGGATACAGGTTGGCTGGCAGCTTTTCGAGGAGCTCTTTGCGGTGTGGGGGAGTAGCCATGTATGTGAAAAACGGCATCCCATTTCAGTGAATTGATGTTTCAAAGTACTGCACTGAAAAGGTGTTTGAATGTTGTGCAGGTGTGGTTAAATTTAACGGAGCTAAATTTCTAACTGTTGTTATTTATAGATCCCCAGACTCCGATTTCACAACATTTTTGCTAAAGCTAGGGGAGGTTCTTGGTTCACTTTATAGGATATACAAAAAGTTAGTTATATGTGGTGACTTCAATATTAATTGTATAAGTGATTGTGCAAGGAAGAGGATGCTGGTAGACCGCTTTAATTCATATAATCTTATGCAAACCGTATTCCTTCCAACGAGAGTGCAAGGTAACAGTAGGACAACCATAGACAACATTTTTGTTCATTCCTCATTACTAGAAGGGCAATCAGTTAGCAAAAAGGTGAATGGCCTTTCAGATCATGATGCACAAATTTTAACTTTAAAAGATTTTTGTGCTGCAACACGTGTTAAATATAGTCATCAGCTGTTCAGCAAAGCTGATCCAGTTGCTGTAGAGACCTTCGTAAACCTTATAAAGGAACAAGAGTGGCAAGATGTTTATAGCGCTGATACAGTAGGCAATAAATATAATGCTTTTCTCAAGACTTTTCTCATGCTCTTTGAAAGTTGCTTTCCGTTAGAACGTTTAAAACAGGGTACTAGCACAAACAGGCAGCCTGGGTGTCTGACTAGAGGGATACGAATATTTTGTAGAACAAAGTGGCAATTATATCAAAACGTTAGAAACAGTCAAAATCTAAATGCAGTAGCCCATTACAAACAGTATTGTAAGGTGCTTAAAAATGTTATTAAGAAGGCAAAAAGTATGTGGTATGCAGATAGAATAGCTAAGTCTCAGGATAAAATTAAAACCATATGGTCAGTCGTAAAGGAAGTTGCTGGTCTGCAGAGACAGGTCGAGGATGTAGAATCAGTGCGTAGTGGGAATGTCCGTGTTACTGATAAGTCGCATATATGTACAGCATTTAATAATCACTTTCTGAATATAGCAGGTGAACTAAATAGAAACCTAGTCCCAACAGGGAATCATATGGCGCTCTTAGAAAAAAGTGTTCCGAGACTGTTACCTGAAATGCTCCTCCATGATACAGACAAGAGGGAGATTGAGTTAATAATTAAATCACTAAAGACCAAGAACTCTCATGGATATGACGGGGTATCTAGCAGAATACCGAATTATTGTTCTATGTATGTTACCCAGTTCTCAGCCATATCTGTAACTTTTCCTTTAGGAGTGGTCGGTTTCCTGACCGATTAAAGTACTCGGTAGTGAAGCCTCTTTATAAAAAGGGAGACATTGATAATGTTGACAATTTTAGACCTATTTCTACGCCATCGGTGTTTGCTACAGTTATCGAGAAGGTTGTATATACAAGGTTACTAGAGCATTTAAATTCACATAATTTGCTGTCAAATGTTCAGTTTGGTTTTAGAAATGGTTTAACAACTGAAAATGCTATATTCTCTTTTCTCTGTGAGGTTTTGGACGGATTAAATAAAAGGTTGCGAACGCTAGGTGTTTTCTTTGATTTAACGAAGGCTTTTGACTGTGCTGACCACAAAATATTACTGCAGAAGTTGGACCATTATGGAGTAAGGGGAGTAGTTTACAATTGGTTCGCCTCTTACTTTAAGAACAGAAAGCAGAGGGTAATTCTCCGTAATACTGAGAGTGGTAGTGATGTTCAGTCCCAATGGGGCACTGTTAAGTGGGGCGTTCCCGAAGGGTCGGTGCTGGGGCCAATGCTGTTTCTTGTTTATATAAATGATATGCCTTCTAGTATTACAGGTGATTCAAAAATATTTCTGTTTGCTGATGACACCAGCTTGATAGTGAAGGATCTTGTGTGTAATATTGAAACAGCAACAAATAATGTAGTTCATGAAATAAGTTCGAGGCTTGTGGAAAATAATTTGATGCTAAATCACGGTAAGACTCAGTTTTTTCAGTTTCTAACTCGCAATTCAACAAGAACCCATATTTTGATCAGACAGAGTAGGCATATTATAAGCGAGACGGAACAGTTCAAGTTCCTAGGCGTTCGGATAGATAGTAAGCTGTTGTGGAAAGCCCATGTCCAGGATCTTGTTTAGAAGCTAAATGCTGCTTTATTTACCATTAGAACAGTATCTGAAATAAGTGACACTTCAATACGAAAAGTAGTCTACTTCACATATTTTCATACGCTTATGTCGTATGGTATTAATTTTTGGGGTAATTCTTCTGATTCAAAAAGGGTATTTTTGGCTCAAAAACGGGCTGTTCGAGCTATATGTGCTGTAAGTTCGAGAACCTCTTGTCGACCCCTATTCAAAAATCTGGGAATTCTGACATTGCCCTCACAGTATATATTTTCTTTAATGTCATTTGTTGTTAGCAATATTAGCCTATTCCCAAGAGTTAGCAGCTTTCACTCAGTTAATACTAGGCAGAAATCAAATCTGCATGTAGAATGCACTTCCTTGACTCTTGTGCAGAAAGGAGTGCAGTATTCTGCTGCCACCATTTTCAATAAGCTACCACAAGAACTCAAAAATCTTAGCAGTAGCTCAAACTCTTTTAAGTCTAAACTGAAGAGTTTCCTCATGGCTCACTCCTTCTATTCTGTCGAGGAGCTCCTGGAAGAGCTAAAAAATTAAGCAAATTCCAGTGTTATATTGTTGATTTTCTTCATTTAAACTTACGACTTGTCACATGAATATGTTTTTTTTATATTTCATTTTATCTGTTTCTAATATCGTGTTATAATTTCATGTATTGACTCGTTCCATGACCATGGAGACTTCTCCTTAATTTGATCCCACGGAACAATAAATAAATAAATAAATAAAAACTAGCAGACGCTTGAAGATAGACAGAAATTATCCCGTGAAAGCATAAGTTAAATAAGAGAGTTTCAAGCGAGGAATCTAGGAATATATAACAACCGATTGGTATCGCTCCCGAAGGGACTGTTAAACAAGATAAGATTAATTACAACACGCATTGAGGCATTTAAACGATAAATCTTTTCTCGCTGCATACGTCAATGGAATTGGCAGAAGCGCTAATAACAATGTAAGTACCCCCTGCTAAGCACTCCTTGCTGGTTTGAGGAATATAGATGAGCGTGCTCATGTGAAAGGAAGACCGATTATAATATTGAGGAAATCAAATTCTGCAGCATTTACAGTAGTTGATCGGGTGTAATTAACTTACGGTGTATAAATTACTAACCATAAGTGCACGTGCATCCAATGGGAAACGGAAATGTAATGCCGAAACGTTTATTTTCAAAAATTAAACTTCTGAAAATTTTATTTCCACTCTATGAAATTGTCCCCTGTGGAAAAGCCGTGTTAATAAAATTCTTTCGCGAGGATTTTTACGACTTAGTTGTCAGCTGTTGACAGTTTTTATATTTCACTGCGGTTATTACCTCTTTCGTAGGTCTCAGCGCCCTCTTCCCCTGCCTCACAAAACATTTATCACTTCTCCAGAGTACCCGCCGCTCTCTCCTTCACTAATCAAACTGTATAACTCACATCCTTTGCAGTGCTAAACGTGTAGTCATAAATAGATCTCTGGCGACCTCATCAGTGTAAACAGAAACTCATTACTTCATATCGGTAGACTTCTCTTCTAACTTTGCTGTCTACGTAACTAAATTAGTTGCCGTAGGAAATGTGAACAAGAAAACTATTTCAAATGCTTACAGTATTTGAAAATTTATTATCAAATGAATATTTTTTGCAGAGTTAAATAACTGCAATCCAGTTCAAGAAATCGAATGATATTCCAGTTATGAAATGTAAATGATGCAATTAAAATTTTATTTCTCGGCTGCTGAAAAAGATATTATTTTTTAACTGACGATCTGTTCATTTTAAGTGAATTTCATCTTAGAGAGAGTTTTCTGCCAGTCTGTGCCGGCGAACTATTTGTATTGCAAATGGAATTGGTCGCTGGTCGCAGCCGTGTTAAACCATATAGCAGACATCTCCAAGAATCCATTTGTAATACAGAAACTCTTTTTGGTGTTGTACTTGTGCATTCTATCCATTACATGCACGTTCTATTCTGTATCGCCAGAGTACCAAGACAATGACAGAATCATTATTTTACTATCCGAACATCTGTAACGTAAATAATCATGCTGACAATCCTAATGCCTCTGCATCCCACTATGAGTCCGGTTGAACCTGCAAATTTAAACTGTTACATTGCTGTGAACTGTCGCTCTCTTTGATTAACAAAACAGAAATTGGAAATGTGACCCTTCCTTGAAGATCAGCTATATGTCTGTATATACTGACTTAAGATTAAATTTTAAACTAATTAACTATAGCCCAAGAACAATCATGAACACAAGAGAAAGGAAAAAATTACAGTGGCACGAGTACACAAGAACATAACCCAGAGGATACAACTCTAAATTCACTACATTTTATTAGAATCTTTTACATCAAATAAATAATTGCAGCCAAGAAACACTGTTAATATTACTAAGGCCATTACAAACGCGCACCACACACCACATGACCCCACATTATGCCAAGAGCGGCTGCCTGTCGTACCATGAACACTCTGATTACAGTTTGGTACAGGAAACTTCTAAAACAAGAAAAGAGCAGACGTGTAACAACAAACATAATGATATCACAAGCTCACAAACAGCCCCATACTCGGTATTGTACAATACAATGGCAGTAACTATACTTAATAAAATGTTTTCATTGATAAGAACCCTGTAAAACCCAATATTAAATAAAATATACTCTACGTCAATTAATGGCGCGTCAAATTACTCAACAGTTAAGTTGACTGAAAAGGTCAGTGACTCTAGCAATTGCCGCCCTAAAACAAAAAATTAAGGAACGGTTGCTCTGAGTGGATAATAGGTCAATGATTGCAAATTTGAGGTTATTAAACGAAATTGTGTTTCGATAGTTGCGGCTCACTTAAGATAAGTCAGTTAAATGGAAATCACATGAAAGCTTTAAAGGGAACATTAACACCCATCTGAAAAAAAAACATCTGTTTTTTTGAAATGCAACCAGCACATTGACATACCAAATTAACACAAGACTAATATAGCTCAGTGCTGTTAGGTGCAGAGCAAAACACTCTAAACGATTAGAGCGCGGGTAGTGAAGAAAGTTGTACATATTTACAGACGCTCACCCACTTCTGCTCAAGCGAAGCTCAATTCTGTTCAGCCACATAGCATAATTTCACGTCAGCGCATAATGCCTGCCCAGTGTGCCAGCATCTGAAGGCGCTTGCCATTGATCGTATTCCACTAGTGAGCCACAAAAATACCGCCACCCAGTACGGGTACGGCCGGCCGGTGTGGCCGAGCGTTTCTAGACGCTACAGTCTGGAACCGCGCGACCGCTATGGTCGCAGGTTCGAATCCTGCCTCGGGCATGGATGAGTGTGATGTCCTTAGGTTAGTTAGGTTTAAGTAGTTCTAAGTTCTAGGGGACAGATGACCTCAGAAGTTAAGTCCCATAGTGCTCAGAGCCATTTGAACCATTTTTTTGAGTACGGGTACAACGGCGTATTCGACCCGCTGCAACGAAAACAGGATGGAAGATTAGAGTTCTGCGTTCTGTCGACATGCAGATCATTGGAAACGGAGCACAAGCTCGGATGTTTTAAGGATGGGAAATGAATTGGGTCAATTGTCTTTCAAAGGAGCGTTCCTGGCATTTGCCTGAAGCGATTTACGGATATAAAGGAAAACCTAAATTTGGATGGGCAGACGCAGGTTGGAACGGTCGTCCTCACGAATGCGAGATCAGTATAACCACTGTGCCACCTCGCTCAGTCTGCTGCAAAGAGGAACTTCCTTCACACCGAGCGCCGTCCCTCCACGTAAGCACGTACACGACGGCTTAAGAACACGTCACAACATTGATCGGCTTTCACTGCTTTCTGCTACAAGTTTTAAAGTACACTTAGGCACCCCACCACATCGTGCCTGCCGTAAACTAAACTTCGACGAAACACAGAAAACCGTTCGGTGGTGAACCACCACATTCATTTGCCCGTCTACCACTGTCTCTACTCGTCTGCGCTTTCCTGCTTTTAGCTTCGGCGCTGCACTCTCGGCACCTCGTGGCGAGAGATTCGTCACAGGCCGATAGCTAGAAACTCCGCAGTCGACAACAGACCGCCTCAGTGGGTAAAGTGTCAGCAACATTACTTATCTTGCGGACATATTTCTCAACCCTTTTCAATCTTTCAGAAAATGAAATAAATATATTTTCTCTTTCCATCGAAAACAGTAACTTTTTTACGCTCCTTCTTCGTTTTGAATTTCAGCTGTGCTTCCTGAAATCAAATAGTCGATTTACTCTACGGCTCGTGACAAGTAGTGCTGACGCAACACGTACATAAAGAAAGCCACAGTACATACAAAAATATGCAGGAGAGAATTGGTACTCACTTTTGTTGGAGTTAAGCAGATTGTTTTGTACTGTCAGTCTACATTAAACTGTTTTTTTTTGGCATTGTCGTTTATTTTACTGCGAAGCACTCTCGTTTCCTCAAGTAAATTCCCCAGCAGCACATAATTCAGCTACACACTATTGTTTTATGTGTACTTTTTTATTTGTGTTGATGTTACAACTTCCTTTCAAGTCTCTTGATTCCATCCAACTGATCTTCAAAGTCCTTTGTCTTATCGGACACAATTACAATAAAATTGGCGAACCATAAAGTTTATGGTACTTCTCCATAAAGTTTACTTCACATTCCAAATTTTTAAGTTTCTTTTATTGTCTGCTAATTGTATAGCTTGATGATCATTGAGAATATACTCGTACATCAACCTTGTCTTACCATACGCAACTACCGCCTTCTCTTCGCTGTTTGATTAATCTTCACGCAGTATAATTTCTGAACAAGTTAGAGATAACTTTTTGATCCTTGTAATTTATCTGTGATTATTTATAAATTTCAAAGAGTATTACTCAGCAGTAAATGACCCTTTCACAGACTTGGCGACGTTACAGTTAAGGTTTCGTTTTCAGCTATATTTATGTTTAATACTTCATTAGTGCTGGTATTGTTCACTATTACTGATTTCTTTACCAGGTCTGCTTACCACAAAATTTTGTTGAATTTTTTTTTGGTCATCAATTTTTTACGGGTTTGTCCCAACCCGCCACAAATTCCTAGCCGGTATTCCAATCTCTGTCTTTCTCTATCGTTTTCGCTCTCTATTACCATGGAAGTTAGTTCTTGATGTCTTAACATATGTCTTACCATCCAATCCCTTGGTCTTGTCATTGCTTTCCGTATGTTGTTCCCTTCGCCCATCTTGCAAACAAACTCTTATCTTCTCTTAGCAGTCCACATAATTTCGGTATCCTTCTGTAGCCCCACTTCTCAAACGCTTCAATTCTTTCCTTTTCCGACTATTTCGCAGTTCATAAATCGCCGTAGTACAATATTGGGTTGCGAACGTCCCAGGTTATTATAATTAAACTGAGGGTGTTCCTAGTGCTGCAGCGCGGGCTGTGTACATCGCAGAACGCCAGAGCATCGTACGTATGTTCCTTAATCAATGCGCTCGCGGAGTATGCAGAAAAAAGTAATAGTTCCATTTTCTGCCACCAGGTGAAAATATGGCACTGTACGTATTCAGAGTGTGTTGTAGGTGTAGAAAGAGAAGACGAACTAACAAATAAATGATAATGTTGGTTTTGGCACGTTTGTTAGGACATGAACACGAGTTACAACATGTTTTCAGTATGGTCTCCTGACGAACCAACATGCAGCATCCGTAATATGGGACAGCATTTCCTACGTAATCACAGCAATAAGTCGTTGTGTGGTTTGCTTCATATCAGGAAGCGTCTGGATACATCTAGGACAAATACATTTTCCAGATATCCCCACAAACACAAGTCACGTTTTCATGCAAAATGGTGCGCCACTGCTTGTCACTTGCCAGGTGAAATATTTGCCTCGAGAAACCTCCGATAATTTTGTGGCCTTTCAAATCCCTCAGACTAAGTCGATGCGATTCTTGGTTGTGCGGATATCCGAAAAATCGCGTCTATCAAGGATATATATCTGGTCTCTTCCTGATCTAGAGAATGGCATTCGACAACGTGTCGCTCTGATTAGACCAGATATCTTGCGAGCAACTGTCGATCATGCCACCTTTGGATGAACCATATTGCTGAGCTAGGAGATCATGCTGAACAGTTGGAGTAACTTGTGACGATAACCTATTGAACCATCATCATGTGTATGATCGTTCCTCCCATTTCCCGGAACCCACACCACATTTTCAATGGTAAGAGCGCCATATTTTCACCTTGTGAAAATAAGTGTAACTGTTATTGCTTCAGCGTATCCCACAAGCGCATGTTTAATAAGCATACTAAGATATTTCAGCTTCCTACAATGTAAACGGTAAGTACAACAGCACTCGGAGCGCCGTCAGTTCAATTGTATTCACCCAGTACATTCTCACAAATAGCTTTCTCAAAATAAGGCTGTGTATAGTACTAACAGGTTTCTTCTGGCCAGGAATGCCGTCTTTTCCTGTGACGATCTCCTATTCGTCCTCCTTGTTTCGTCCGTCACTTGTTACTTTGGTTCCAAGGGAGCAGAATTCCTTACCATCATCTGCTTCACTGTCACCAGCGCAGGGCCGCACGTAGGCAACCCGCAAGACAACGTAAATAAGTCATTGCAGCTCTGTGCTGTGCATTCCAGCCGCGCGAAGCTGTTGAGGCTACTCGAGGTCACGGAGATCCCACGGCAGACCGAACAGCTCAGCACCCTTATTATTGATTTTTTCTTAAAAGTATTTCTTCATTAATAATAATAACACAACGTTATGTCTCCAGTTACAACAAATTATTCTGTTGTTTCTTGTCACTTCATCCAGAACGATGCTGTTTCTGCTGGTCTAAATTTTCTCCAAATTCTGGTGAAAATCATCAGAGGGGCATCAGGCTGATAAGTAGACTCCAATGATTTCATTGAATAAATGGTGTAAATATGTAGAAACTAACGTTTACATAGGAATTCTATCTGGGGAACAAAAAGCCATCTGAAAAATTTTTTTTTAAATTTTGTCATGAGCGAATCTTATTATTATTTTTTCACCCTGAATTTAAATCCAATCCTAAACTTTTTTTTAATTTTCATCATTGCTTCTTCGATACATAGATTATAGTAGAGGCGAAAGCTTGGATTCCTGTCTTATACCTTTTCTAATTCAAGCATTTCATTCTTGGTCGTCCAGTCTCACTGCTCCCTCTTGGCTTTTGTACATATTGTGTGTTACCCGTCATTCCCTATAGATAACTCCTATTTTTTCTCAGAATTTTGAATATCTTGCACTATACTATGCTTTTTCTAGTTCGACAAGTCATGTGAACCTATCTTAATTATTTCTAAGTTTGGCTTCCATTATGAAGCACAACGCAAGAACTATTTCGGTTTCTTTTACAAGTAAGACTGACCGTCGATCAACAGACATTCAATATTTTTGGTTTCATTCTTCCGTATATTATTCGCGTCACCAACTTCGAACCTTGAGTTCGGTAGTTCTTGCACTTCTCTGCACTTGCTGTCTTAGGAATAGTATGGATGATATTTTTCTGAATATCTGGTGGTATGTTTCGAGTCTCATTGATTCTACTCACAAACCTGAAAAGTCCTCTTGTTGCCACTTCCCCAACAGACTCTAGATATTCCAAAGGAATGGTTATCTACCTCTTCTGCCTTATTTGATCTGAAGCCCCCTAAGCCCTATTAAATTCTGACTCTAATACTAGATCCTCTATTTCTTCTATGTAGTCTTGCATTTGTTCTTGTATCAGGTCATCAGACAAGTTATTACTCTCAGAAAGACCTTCAGTGTTCTCATCTCATCTATTCACTCTTTCCTCCACGTTTAACACTGGATATCCCATTCCACTACTCTTAAATGATGCGCCCTTGCTTTCAGTTTTCCACAGAACTTATGTTCCTAATAACACACAATGGCTCCTTTCACGATCTTGTGTGAGAGTTATGTCTTCACAGTGTCTAATGAGCATAATGGCTTTAATCGATGTGGATGTTGTTAGCGTTAATTTTGTGCTGTGAGATCATGAAAGAAATATACACAGGCTACGCATTTAACCTACTGGTTTCCAATAACACCAATGATGTCTGGGTGTGAAACATATCCATCCGATGCATGAAGACCGTTAAAGACTGTCGCAGGGCTCTGTCCAAGATACAGTGCGCAGACGTTTGGAGTTTAATCCATGACATCGGCAGGAAGTCTGGTGATCAGGAATTTTGCGCCACCGCCTGTTCTCCTCTTGGTTGCCACATTCTGCATTAGTTAACTTTTTCCACAACTAAATCTGTCTCCTTCAGAGCCGAACGTCACTGCAGTGTCATGTTTCAGCTCCCTCGGTTACTGAGGCAGATGTTGTTAATTTACTCTTCAGTTCTCTTAAATGTTCAGTACTTAATCCTTTAACTTTAGAGCAATAAAGTACGCTAATATTGTATTTTATCGATTGCAGAGGTTTCCTTTAATACACATAGGCTTGCTCATCTTTGGGAAGCGTCTTCCGTAATCTTTAGCATGCGACTTTAAAACTTTCCGTTAATTACATTCCAGCTCGGACCCTCATCCATCGAAATGAGTTTGCTTAAGAGATTACTGTCCACTTTTATTTCTACCTAATGAAGCCGAATTTTCTCAAGCAGCTTCCCTGTAATTTTCCAATAGAGATTAAAAATTGTGTTTAAAAGCACGACCTGTGCCTGAACGTATGATCATGTAAGTTGTATTGTGGGGCCAGAACTGGGCATTATACTTAAGAAAGCTCCACTTTACTCTGCGAGCGATACATCTCTCACCTTACCCTCATTCTCATCACCTGTTTTTCTAAACAAATATCCTCGTTTACAACAGGCATTAATCTTTCACGAAGGGCCGAGAGAAGGAATACAGTCTAACATGACTTGAACTTTTTCAAATTCACGTTGTCAGCAAGCATAATTCTGAGAAACAGGAGTCCATCAGATCCGATCAGACGTTCATCTACTGATGGATTATACATAATATCAGTAGCAACACGATATGTGTGTGTCTTACGACGTTTCATAGTATAATACATGTAAATATGGTAGCAATAGCGTACTGCTTCACTCAGGGCAATTTCCAAGTTATTATGCCATCAAAACAACAGATTTAGTCGGCAGCTCGTGGTCGCGCGGTAGCGTTCTCGCTTCCCGCGCCCGGGTTCCCGGGTTCGATTCCCGGCGGGGAATCTCGTGATGACTGGGTGCTGTGTGATGTCCTTAGGTTAGTTAGGTTTAAGTAGTTCTAAGTTCCAGAGGACTGATGACCATAGATGTTAAGTCCCATAGTGCTCAGAGCCATTTGAACCATTTGAGCCAACAGATTTAGTCAAGCTCAGTATAATGCACCTCTCATGAAGCAAAGTTGTTGCCAGAGCCTTAATATTGCTGCACGTCAAGCTATCTGATCCTGAGATTATCTGCGGTTGTGCGACTGTGGAGTGGAATAGATCAATTAAGCGTTATTTTGTGCAATAACCTTGAGTGTAATCTAAGAAGCTACTGCTTCAGTTCATCCAGCAATGAATCACGATAGTGGTAAGTAATGGGACAGCCTTCGCCGAGTAATCTGGCAGGATTAGCTGCTCGAATCCCAAACCATAGTTGTCATCAGTTACTCACTTGAGGGGTTTTGACATTCTTTTGTGAACGTTTGTAATGCAGCTTCGTTGTAGCTATGGGAACAATAAATATCATTAATTCTCAGGCCATATCAGGTGGTTGCTACCTGACCAGCAAAGGGCATGGACTATAGGTTTTAGAATGGCATGAATCACAAAACTCATTCCTTAGTATGGACCTGACCGAGTAATTAAATACGAGAGCAAACAGATACTGAACATTGATCGGTAAGCAATATGATGTAATCGTTTGTGGTAATAATGTGGCCTACACCGGCCATATATTTAGTTCAATAAACACATGAAATTACATTTTGATTGGTGAGCTCACATCTGCTACTAATTTAACACAAAACTGATACAACATAGCAATGAAATATTCATCCGTAGCGCAAGTTGAGCATGTGCAGACAGTAGCGAGTTATGTGACGGAAGCCAAACAACGAAATTATGAAAACCTGCCGCCAGTATCTCAAAGTTCAACGTCTTCTTACAAGTATTTAAACAGTAACAATAGACACGGTTGAAAAATATTGAGCCACTGACGTTTAGGATATGGCTGCAAGTCCACCAGCATTCAGAGCTGCAAAGTATTCTACATCATACTCCGCACGCCACATAAGTACCAGTGGCACTTCTGGCGTCATTAAGTGATCCCTCCTATCCTGATCCACCCGTGAATGGTGCGTAGGAAGAATGCATGTCGGTAAGCCTTTGTATTAGCTCTAATTTCTCGGATTTTATCGTTGTAATCATTTCTCCAAACGCATGTGGGAGGAAATAATACGCTGTCCGACCCTTCTTAGAATGTGTTCTGTTGCAATTTCAATGGTAAACTTCCCGTGATGCACAACGCCTCTCTTTCAACGGCTGTCACTGGAGTTTTTTGAGCGTCTGTGTAAAGCTCTCGCACCGACTAAACGATCTTCTCTATCTCTTCTATCAGGTCTACCTGGTAGGAATCACATATTGATGAACAATACTCAAGAATCGGTGGGACAAGTGCCTCTTTAGCCACTTCCTTCGCTACATTTTCTTAAGATTTTATGAATCGGAGTCAGGCATCTGCTTTTCCGCCGGCCGCGGTGGTCTCGCGGTTCTGGCGCTGCAGTCCGGAACCGCGGGACTGCTACGGTCGCAGGTTCGAATCCTGCCTCGGGCATGGGTGTGTGTGATGTCCTTAGGTTAGTTAGGTTTAAGTAGTTCTAAGTTCTAGGGGACTTATGACCTAAGATGTTGAGTCCCATAGTGCTCAGAGCCATTTGAACCATCTGCTTTTCCTACTATTTGCTTAATACGGCCATTCCAATTAAATTTCGTCTCGACAGTTGCTACTAGATATGTCACGGTAGATCTGTATGCAGCAATTTGTGATCAAGGGTGTAGTTGTACAGTAGTGGATTTCTTTTCGTATGTATGAGTAGTACGTCACTTTTTTTCACGATCAGGGTCAACTGTCAGATCCTGCAACATTCATCAGTCGTCTTCAGATAATTCGAAACATCAGTACTGTCTTTTGGCGTTGCTACTTTCTTATGGACAACAACATTATCTGCGAACCGTGCTAATGAGCTTCCGACGCTTTCTACCATATCATTTACATATGCTGTAAACAGTAACGATCCTCAAGTCCTTGGGGTACTACGGAAATTACCTTTACATCTGTCGATTTTATTCCGTTGAGAGTTATGTGTTGAGATCTGTCTGCAAGGAAGTCTTGAATCCAGTCGCAAATCTGATCCGATCTCGAGGACACCGAAATATTTCTAAGTCCGAAGCAACACACTTAAGCCCAAGCGACAGAGTACCTTCAAAACCCTCCCTGCGCTCTTTCTTGTTTGCTTATCTCGAACTTAGTTAAGTTGTCGAGTTCATTAGCCAGCATGGTGTCTTTCAGCATGAATACCGTCGCGAAATTAGCTACGTTATGACAGTTATTCTATTTAAAGGTACAAATGAAGTGTTCCTTATTAATTTGGGACTTCATTCTATTCGAAGTTGCAAAAAATGGTTCAAATGGATCTGAGCACTATGGTACTTAACTTCTGAGGTCATCGGTCCCCTAAAACTTAGAACTACTTAAACCTAACTAACCTAAGGACATCACACACATCCATGCCCGAGGCAGGATTCGTACCTGCGACCGTAGCCGTCGCGCGGTTCCAGACTGTAGCGCCTAGAACCGCTCGGCTACACTGGCCGGCGTCGAAGTGGCTGCTGAAGCTGTTTAATCATTTGAGTGCCAAAGATACAAAAAATTAATTTAAAATCGTTTCACAACACTGACCATTATCACCATAATAAGCTACGAATACAGGAAGATATTGGCAAATGTAAACAATCAATTATCTTAAGGAGATGCTTTCACTTTAGAACATAATTGTAAGTTTTTCATACAATTAACCTTTATTGCCATAGTAAGCAACGAATACAAGAAAAGATTAGCGAAAAGTAAACAATCAGTCGTTTTAAAGTTGTGGTTTCACTTCGTATACACTATGACATGCAGTTTCCACCCACCCACCATTTCATAAGATACATTTGAAATCAGTTTCGCATTTTACGGTGAGAAAATTCCTCATCGCGAAACTTCCTTGAACTCGCAACGTCTAAAACAAATTATAGTCCTAAATAAGAACCAAAAAAGGACCTAATAGTTACAAAATTATATCGAAAGTACGTATTGCTCCAGTTGTTTCATTCGGAAACCATTCATAACAGCAGTCGTAAAAACTGAAATCTAGGTTATAATATTTTTATACATACTTATATTCACTGTCAATGATCTCCTCATTATGGTTAGCGTAAAAACCCATGCATCAAAATTTTCTAAAACCACACAGCACAATCTCCGGGCCGACTGTTGCTTTGAACGCTGTAAGTGACTGTTACAATGCACTGCATTCGTAAAAGTACCTCAGTGTACCACTAGATGCCTCTGTCGCAAAGTGCACACAATAAAAATAGTGTCTTCAGGCAGAAACCACTGGTACTCGTCTGGTTAACATAATATTTTTATACATTTTGGTGCTGGAGTTTTACATTATTCAAATAACTATTTACCTACATAAAGTTATCGAAATACAATTAAATAAATGTATGGATTTATGGGATAATAGGAAGTTAATTAAATACTGGTGATAATGAATTAGGTACATGAGTAGAAATTTTCATGTTGTCAACTTTTTTCGTGTTATTCAGTAAACTGTTAACAGCTTATTTGTTTTACAGTCATAGAGACTTACTCGTTCAGCGATCATGCCGCTTGAATTCCTTCGCCCTCGGGATTTACAAATCGCCTGCTCACTGTTAACTGCCGCCCCGCACGTATATCCTTGCTACGACCTACTGGCCGCTCTGCCAGTGTCCAGCCTTACTATCCATGGTCAGCAGCATTAGGGGAACTTGTCAGGCACAGACCGCTCAACCAAAGCCAGGTACTCAAGTTTGAAATAATTCTTAGTTGAATCGTCGCTCGTAGTGTCACAGTAATATACTGTTCATGATTTTCATTGGAGCATGGGCTAGGGAGTCCGATAATTAGACACCAGGCAGTACGATGCGTGCAATGGATTGCAACCAATTTAAGAAATATTACGTTGGATGATCTTTAGAATCCATTTCCATAGAAATTCAGTAGCGATGGCACCAATCTCATGCAGAGCTTACTTATCTCTAGTTATTCGTAAAGGTCAGATGTATTATCATACTCGACCTTTATTGCGTCCGCCTAATTTTCCTGCAGCCCACATAACGCAATTGTCTTGCAGGTCCTTTAATCGCGTTTGGTACAGTCGCTTGACAATACAAAATGCATGCTACAAGTGACTACTAGAAAACACTGTTCTTCATGGCAATTAACACTGGGTATAAATTAATACAACGATTCTACAAACATTATCGAATATCTGAGTCAGTTGTCAACACCTTTAGATTCAAATTCATGACAATAAGTGACATTCTAAACTAGTACCACTCTCATTAGTATCTAACACAAATAATGATCGCAACTATAGCACATCAATTATTCTGTAGCCCTTAGCTGCATTTTCTTGCGAGTAAGAGATTTTCAAGAATATCTTGACGCACAGATCTGTGTGATTACCCGAAGCAGGCTTGCTCTCTGAAAGCGAATGGTTTCGCATAGTCCGCCCCTGGTAGCTGAGTGATCAACGCGACGGAATGTCCTACCTAACGGCCAGGGTTAGATGCCCGGCTGGGTCGGAGATCTCCACCGTTTCAGGGGTTGGTTGTTGTGTTGTCCTTATCATAATCATTTCCTCCCCATCGACACGCGAGTCGCCGAAGTGGCTTCAATTCGAAAGACTTGCACCAGGTCTACCCAACGGGAGGCCCTAGCCACACGGCAGTTACATTTTTTATTTTGTATAAACTGAGTAATGGACTAAGTGGCCACAAAAACCATGATTAACAGCTCAAAGAGCTCTATCGAAACTTCACCATTAACATAATATCAGTTGCAATTTCACTAACTTCATGAGGGCACGTTGGTTTAAGTATAGTTCGGAAACCATCGTGCTAGTTATCTAACACAAAATTACATTAAGAATGGAAGTTATTAATAAGCAGGTAGCTGTGCATTTGTATGAACTTTGGAAGAAATGACGAACTGTTTTGTTCCTGACATGGATTGAGACCCATTACTAAGTAAGCAAAATATTCGTGCCTGACTGAGAATCGACCAAGGCACTGATCTACATCGCCGACTAGCTTTAAAGAGGAGTGATTCAATATGTTTTTAGCCAGTATTAGTTAGCAAATTTTAAATTATATGTCGAAAATTTTTGTACTACATCGAGACAACTATCCAGTAACCGTAGTCCCTGTTAACTAACAACGAAATATGACAAATATGGCTTCATTTCCAAATAACAAACATGAAATGACGTAACGTATGTGTTGGATGTCGATTCGATCCCAGCGCTTAGATCGATTGTCATCTAAGCACAGTCAGGCTCCAGAAGTCGAATTTTCTCACCGGTAGTGAGATGTTTGGAGCTACAGTGACGAGAAAATAATAACTTCTGCCCTTTCTAGATTCGGACCCACCACCTATCGCCGTTGTTTTCTATAAACTGTTATACATTCACTGTACGTTTCTTCCGACAGAAGCGAGATGTGTGCATTTTTAAAGTAGAAGTGACATGAAGAATAGCATAGTGATGACGGGAAATCGAATCTTCCACATATCGTTGTTGACTACACAAGAACACACATTAACTATTGAATTCTTTTTTGTCAGTGACTAGCAGTGGCAAGTTTGAACTCGAAATTATATGACGAAAAAGTATCTCTCTCTGGGAGTCGAAACCGTTATGTATCTTTACGGGCGAACGAACGGATGTTAAAAATCAAAATATATTTTCCCCAACAGTGTAGTGTGCTCATGCTAAAGCCTGAAGGATATCATGAAAATCTTTTTCGCCGAGCATGGTTTCAAACCCTGACATGCGACTTACGTGTAGAATTTGAGGAGTTTGAAACATGAGCAAACAACGAACTGATGACACTATGTCGTCACGAAAGGTTCGAAAATGGCTCAAATGGCTCTGAGCACTTTGGGACTTAGCACCTGAGGTCATCAGTCCCCTACAACTTAGAACTACTTAAACCTAACCAACCTAAGGACATCACACACACCCATGCCAGAGGCAGCCTTGGAGCCCGCGACCGTAGCAGTCGCGCGGTTCCGGACTGAACAGCCTAAAAGTGACGAAGGGATCAAATCCAGTGAAAGCAGAACCATTGTGTTCAACAATCTTACATGGCGTTTGCTTCTTTAACCGACGTAAGAATACTAGTATAAGAAAGGTTACTGCTGACAGAGTTTATTCATGCCGCCTCTTTATTCTCTGTCACGGTCCAACGTAACGTAATCGATAGCGAATGGACATCACGTTTAATGTGAATCTGGAACTACGGTGGAAACGTATGTTCTCCATTTGGCGTAATCATGGGTTATTAGGATCCACAAATGCCTATTAAAACATTCACCTGAAGAGGGTATTGAATCCTCACCCTACGGATACTAACCAAACATCAAACTCTCGAATCACTGTACTCCGCGTATGTCTTGGTGATGACTTGGTCTCAGTGTTGCTGCGCCACACGAAGTGAAAATTCAGGTTTCTTGACTCCCTGGCGTAGACTACAGACGATTCAATACATTCAGTTCTTGCTCGATCGAATCGCCTTTAACCAGCTGCCCCAGCTATCCAGTGTGTACATTCACCTTGATTTTGTAATCACTGAAATAAAATCACGTAATGGCCATTTACACAAACTCACAACACATTTGGATGGGCCAGTTTCCCCAGGACTGAGACAGCAGAAACTGTTGCTTGCACTTAAGCTGCTCTCCATGGTAGACATCACGCAGCGCAAAAGGAAAGCTGTGTTGAACCCGATGCTTCCGTAATTTAGTAAACTATAATGCGTCGGTCTGCTAGGAGTATCGATCTGCTGGAAGCTCAAAGATAATCTACTTCATTTTATGACCCGTCATTAACAGCATAACCTTAGGAAAACGTTTACGCGAAGAGCTCGTGGCTGACCGTCCTGATCGGAATAATTTCTCTTCCGCCGGCCTTATGCCGCATGGCGCTACCCCACGCCAGTCCAAGTGATGGCGGAAGACCTGGCCATAATAGTATGATCTACAGCGGACGTTTGTACACTCATATTGGCGAACATGAGATTATTAATTATTATAGTTTCGTCTTCAGCGTCAAATATTTTCTATTAACAGTGTGTACATCTTGAAGTAACAAAAAAGTTGTAACCAGTATCCTCGCTGCATATGTCGTGCGGAATACTGAGAATGTAATCCATTACTTCGGGAAAAATTTACCTGGCGAAAGGAGATTGAGGCACAGGTTTCTGGCGATTTTGTATTAATAGAAGGGGGAGTCATGAGAAATGAACTTCTGTGTCTTGTACGGAAAGTATGTTATTAATGAAATGAAGTCGAATAATGGGTTTCTCGTGTCATAGGATGAGTTTAGCACGAATTATTTGCCACTTTCAGCATGCCGCACCGCTACACCTCTGTCGCATAAGAGTAAAAATGTTACTTTCCTGTGCGATTAGAACTTAGAACAACGGCAACCTCTGTATTTGTGGACAATAGCGTTTATACTGACGCAGCGACCGACTGGAACCGTTACTGTTCTCTCACAGTGCTAATGATGGCTAAGAGAGCTAATTCGCTATGAAGACGCAATTAATTGGAGTTACTGCTTGGAATGACCTTTCTGGACTGAAGGCATACATTCGATCGTTAGCTGATACGCCATAACTGAAAATCGTTGAGAATAATTAATTGATATACGTAGGC
Source organism: Schistocerca americana (assembly GCF_021461395.2). NCBI lineage: Eukaryota > Metazoa > Arthropoda > Insecta > Orthoptera > Acrididae > Schistocerca > Schistocerca americana. Next base: position 818,847,059 of record NC_060121.1, on the reverse strand, counting down.
CATATCAAGGTAATTTAGAAGGCTAATTTTGTGGCACTGCAAGAAGTATCTCGACTATCACAGGAATTCCAGGTTCATTCTAAGAGGCTGCCAGTTCCCAATCATCGTCGCTGTAGGAAGGAATACATTTCCACAGTCAATGGGTTTCTTGAGCACGCTTGCAATCTCGGAGTAAAGCTTTCGCTTCAAAGACGCAGAGGAAGCATCTTGGAAATTAACATATACCTGAAATACGAAAGTCATCAACAAATGTGTGTAACTCAACAGAAACAGCATGTAATAATAGCACGGGAAATGAAATGGATGACATTGCTCTTTATAGCTGTCATTATTTTATTTCTGTTTTAATCTGTAGGTTATCAGAATATTCGTGTGAATTACAAATATTATGGTGTAATTGTTAGATTTGACTGCTAAATCAGATTTAGATAGGAAAATAATTAGTGTTCTCTCTAATGAAGGACTCAACGACAGCAACTTCTTAAATAAAAATAAATTAAACAAGTAGATTGGAGTGATGTTTGCAGCCAGCAAACCACACCAACATCTGGATGTAGGAATGCCCCATACGTTGTCAGAATGTATACATTCCTACACAGGTGCCGTAGAAAACCCTCGCATCAACTAGAGGACCGACGAAACATGTAGCATCTTGTCATTAATGGCAGTACACAAATAAATGCATCCATCTTGTGTGTCCTAAGCTCCTAGCTCGTTTAATTGACTGAAGCTTTCGCAGTTCATCTCATCGATAAATGAAATTACAGTTTAATTATGAATGATAAACAAATCGAAAAGTATTTCTTCTCCACCGACTTGTTCCGATACGCTTATAGAAGAAATTTTACAAAGTAGCCCCGTATTCTCAAAACAATCAAATATGGTTACTCGCACAACCAGCTGAATCATCGTTGCTAGAGGACCTATGATTTGTTTTCAGTATTATACGTCATACGAGTATTTATTAGCGAATAACTCTCGGATTTTGAGCTAAAACCCAGAGAAACGCAGTATTTCAACCTTTTCATACTTCGTTACAAATGCATGAGAATCACAGTGGCATGAAACCTACCATTCTCAGTTAATCCAATGGAGCCAATAGGTGAAACAACAGAAAACCATTCTAGACTAACAAGGACTGATCTTTCGTAGCTTTCTGGTGGTTTCAGCGCATTTACTCGATGTACAATGGGGTAACATACTCCGACGTGATTTACTTTATCGTTACAGTGATAAATCACCATAACTGGAGGTAGATTTATGCCAATAGTATCGGCTGCTTGTTATCTGCTTTTTATGGCTGGGTATTCTCTTTTTATTCTGGGAATAAGTGAACAGCAAAGGTAAAAAAGAATGTCGAATGATTCTATTTTCTCAACTCAACATTCAAGAAATAGCGAAAATAAGCGATTTAGGACTTTGTAAGAACGAACAAAAAGCAACAGTAGTAGTAAATTGTAATAATAATTAATTACGTTTGGCACATTTCAACATTCAGCTGATGATTCTCAGAAGTTGCCTGTTCATTCTACACAAAAACTGCAGAACAAACTCAAAGATATTTTTAAGATGGCTTTACTGAATTTCATTCCGGCCTTTTCAGCTGCTTTAGAGAAGGGAAAATACAAACGACTTTACGCATACCACTTCTTCAGCGATGATCCACGTTATGGTAAAAGCATCAGCAGACAAACACGATATCACACAGGTAGCAGTTAAATGAGAAAGAATAGCATATTGTTTACAAAACGAAAGATAAGAAGAATTATAGCAATTAACGAGTAAAAGCACTTTCTTACACTCACAAAATTAAATTTTCTTGTTTTTACTTATTACGTTCAGAAAGTTTTATCAAAATTACAAGAAAATATCCAATGAATTAGGAAAAATAATTCAGCCCTAGTTCCGAAAGTAAGTCGAAGATCACAGAGTTGCCAAACAAATCTTATGATGTCTCAAAGTTTCATCTATTCCAACAGCAGGCACCTATTTTTGGATGTCTCTCATAAAGTCGCTCTAGTGCTGCTACCCAAACTTTACTGGATGTCTGGTCTGCCAGACATCAGCCTGAGGGCGGGCTTCATTCAACGCACATATGCAATACATCACTGTGTTTACACCGATTCTGTCTAATAATTACAGTTGTCTTAGTATGGATAATACCATAGAAACACTGTAAATCTAAGTCCAATATCCTGTGGTTTATGAAAATGTAATATATGGAATGTAAACAGCCACCAGTTGCGAATGGTAGTAGTCAAAAGCTCTTGACCTAGGTTTCAACCCATGAAAATGACCCTTCATCAGAAGACTTATTACCTAGAAATAAGTAGATGCAGATAAATGCAACGTTCAGAACATTAGAATTTTATAAAAACACAACATACATACAGTGGAGGTTATTTCAGTATGCAACAAAAATCCGTCCACTTGTTATCATAAATGCAAGCTGAATGGCCATACAGCAGAGTATTCGACTGGCCAAGAGGGTAACATGGCCACTGATGCATTTAGAAAGGGCCAAAAATTATTAATTATTAAAATAAGCCATTGGCGTAGTAGAGACAACGACCCGATCGATAAAAAACGAAAGCAAATTAGGATCGGTCTGAATAATACAAAAAAAATTGGCCAGCTACTTTCGTAAGAAATGATCACTAAATATGAATCCTAAACTACCAATGCTGAGGAGCCAATTTAAAGTCCACAATGATGGGCAGCCGATCCGTACGATCGTAGACAGTGTAGATAATGCTCACCAGGGGTTAGCCCTTTTTTTGCACACAAAGCTGAAACAATTTTACGTTTTTGGAGAAAACCTTTTCGCTAAAAAATTCTGAAGACTTCATCTGTAGATTAACTTATATTACATGCTCTCCTCAGACGTAATTAGTTTCCTTTGATGCAGTTAGCTGATACTGTAACGTATCAATTGACGCAACTCTGGAAACAGTAGGCTCAAATGGTTCTGAGCACTATGGAACTTTACTTAAACCTAACTAACCTAAGGACATCACACAACACCCAGTCATCACGAGGCAGAGAAAATCCCTGACCCCTCCGGGAATCGAACCCGGGAACCCGGGCGTGGGAAGCGAGAACGCTACCGCACGACCACGAGCTGCGGACTGGAAACAGTAGAAAAGAATTTGCTAACCCTCAAAAAAATAACTGTACCAGAAATTACAGAACTCTTGGCTCTGCTTAGGATGGTTCTCAAATATAACTATTTCACCTTTGTTAATGAGTTGTACACACAGCCCTTTGGTTTAGCCATGGATATCCCCGTGGCCGGCCTGCTAGCAGATATTTTCTTCTTTGGAAGCGAATTATTTTAAAGGAAATGCCGAAATACTGAATAACATTAGTTTTTAAGTACGATACGTTGATGACATACTCACCATTTTTGAAGGCATAAAAGTAGAACGAGATAAACTGTTTCTCAACTTCAGCCAGTTTCAGGAAAAAATTGTGTTTACAAAAGAACTGGAAAACAGTAGCAGAGAATTTAATTGCCTTGTTCTAACACTACGAGTAGATGATGACAAAATAGACTTCAATGTTGTCGGTCAGAAAATTTGTTCTTATAATATCATTCAATCTGCTCAGCAAATCCCCTAACCCATAAAATGGCCTTCTTCCGTTCTAGTATCCATCGAGCAGTTAATTTCCGCTTGCTTAGCTGAGTACGCCGGCATTGTAGCTCAGCGTATTCGGTCAGCGAGCTGGCTGCTCTCTGTAATAAAAAACTGATTGAAGGGATCAATGTCGGCCGTTCTGTAGACAGTGAGAGCCAGAAAGCATAAAAAAAACAAGTTTGTTTGTGTGGCCATCCTCCACAGCAGGCATATAAATACTTGTTTTATAAATAAAACTGCTTTTTCCTGCTGATAATTACTTTATTTTTCCCCTAATCGTTTCGCCTTCTCCTGTTCTAAGACAATATCAGTTGGATCTATAACGATACAGTTTTGTTCGTTATAGATTGTCAAACAGTTCACTTCGTGATTTTTTTGTAAAAAAAAGTAATTACTTACGATTTGCTGATTTGCGTTTCCTCATATCTGTTCTGGACGTCGCACTACCACATTCATCACTGCCATATAATCACATCTTTGTGCTCTGGCATTCCACACACAGTTCACCATGTTTCTCACTCTTTTTTGTGGTGGGCTTTTGTTCTTTGTCACTTGATACAACTATTTCGTCGTACACTGCCTTCCACAGCGTAAATATTGCCACTCCATTACGTGTTTCATCTCCTTTAATATGTTTACCTATTTGTTGCCAACCTAACGAAGTGTATGTTCGTTACTAACTTATATTTATGATGTTTATACCGTGTGCGTGTGTGTGTGTATGAGTGAGAGAGAGAGGGGGACAGGGCCTTTTTTTTGCGGGGGGAAGGGGGGGGGTGTACTAGCTGTTAGCGAGTGGCTGGAAACTTTGATGAGAGCTGTTTTGACTTTTAAGTTCAATACTCTATGGAGGGGTTCATGGATGAGTCAGTGTAAAGATGTTGGGTTCTATTACTATTACATTGGACAGTTTTATTATATTAATTCTTTTTGCATAAGTTACTCTATTATTTTATCTATTAGTGTAAATAATGAAATGCTTGGCATGTGTACTTGGTCACTCAAAAGGATTTTCCCCTCTGCTTTGGTTTTATTATGTGTTAATTTCCTTGCATGGTCAGGAGGTGTTTCTTATTGTTAATTCTAATTATTTTCATGGCCTATACTCTACTGGTTGGTTTGTGGTCATTTTCTCTTAGGTGTTCTGCAAATGTGGAGTGTTTTGTCCCATATTTCCAGGCTCTCATGTTTTTTTTTTTTTTCTTTTTTTTTTTTTTTTGGTCATCAATCTACTGACTGGAATTCCTTTCCTGTGCTAATAACCTCTTCATCTCACAGTAGCACTTGCAACCTACGTCCTCAATTATTTGCTTGACGTATTCCAATCTCTGTCTTCCTCTACAGTTTTTGCCCTCTACAGCTCCCTCTAGTACCATGGAAGTCATTCCCTCATGTCTTAACAGATGTCCTATCATCCTGTCCCTTCTCCTTATCAGTGTTTTCCACACATTCCTTTCCTTTCCGTCCTCTCCGATTCTGCGTAGAACCTCCTTATTCCTTACCTTATCAGTCCACCTAATTTTCAACATTCGTCTATAGCACCACATCTCAAATGCTTCGATTCTCTTCTGTTCTGGTTTCCCCACAGTCCATGTTTCACCACCATACAATGCTGTACTCCAGACGTACATCCTCAGAAATTTCTTCTTCAAATTAAGGCCGGTATTTGATATTAGTAGACTTCTCTTGGCCAAAAATGCCTTTTTTGCCATAGCGAGTCTGCTTTTGATGTCCTCCTTGCTCCGTCCCTCTTTGGTTATTTTACTGCCTAGGTAGCAGAATTCCTTAACTTCATTGACTTCGTGACCATCAATCCTGATGTTAAGTTGCTCGCTGTTCTCATTTCTACTACTTATCATTACCTTCGTCTTTCTCCGATTTACTCTCAAACCATACTGTGTACTCATTAGACTGTTCATTCCGTTCAGCAGATCATTTAATTCTTCTTCACTTTCACTCAGGATAGCAATGTCATAAGCGAATCGTATCATTGATATCCTTTCACCTTGTATTTTAATTCCACTCCTGAACCTTTCTTTTATTTTCATCATTGCTTCCTCGATGTACAGATTGAAGAGTAGGGGCGAAAGGCTACAGCCTTGTCTTACACCCTTCTTAATACGAGCACTTGGTTCCTGATCGTCCACTCTTATTATTCCCTCTTGGTTGTTGTACATATTGTATATGACCCGTCTCTCCCTAGAGCTTACCCCTACTTTTTTCAGAATCTCGAACAGCTTGCACCATTTTATATTGTCGAACGGTTTTTCCAGGTCGACATCAAATGTTCTCCCTGTTTGTCCTATGTATGTGCTTTCATAAGTTTTACACTGTAGCTGATATATACCTGCTTTCTGGTATATGTCTCGGTATTTTGTCCGTTTTCAGGTGTATTTTTGTATAGAATTGTCTGTTGTGTATGCTATGTTTATTCACTGTCTTTTGAAAATGTTGGTAATTTTATAGGTGAGTTTGTTTTTGTATGTCAGTGTTTTCTTTCATCTTTTTTCTGATTATCTTGTGTAATTGTTGTGGGACTGCGAGTTTGTGTTTGGTTCTGTCTGTGGTTTGGAGCTTTCTACTTTTATTTTACTTTTAATTTTGTTGTTTAGCTTTGTGACTGTGTTATTACTGTAACCATTATTTTGTGCTATCTGCACTATTATGTCCAGTTCCTTTTGGTAGCTTTCTTTGGTGAGTGGTACTGTGTTGAGTCTAGGGAGCATGTGTCGAAGTGATGCTTGCTTTAGTGCGTGTGGGTGGTTTGAGGATTGTGGAATGATAATGTCCGTTGCTGTGGATTTACAGAAAATTTCAAACATATGCTTATTGTTTTGTTTTTTGATTGTTATATCCAGAAACTTATTTTGGTTGTTCTGTTCTCTTTCAGTTGTGAATTTTACATTTTTACGTATCGAGTTGATGTCAGTATGTAGTTTTTCAATTTTTATTTGTGGTTCATCTATTAAGCGCAGGATGTCATTCATATACCTGAACCAATATAATGTGTTGTATTCATTTGTTACTATTTTTGTGAAAAGATCTGTTCAATGTGGTTTACAAAAATATTTGCTAAGGCTCCTGAAACTGGGGACCCCACTGACAATCCATCTTCTTGTAAATAAAATTCAGTATTGAACTGGAAGTAATTTTGTTCTGTTATGAGCTTAATTAGTGTGCATATTTCCTTAATCTGTTCATCAGGGAGTTGACTATAAGTGGTCAGGTTCTTATCTATAATTTCTATTGTTTCTGGTACTGGTATGTTGAAATGCATGTTTTCTATACCAAATGAGAGGAGTGTTGCTGTGTCTGGGATTTTTATATATTTTATTTGTTGTATTAGCTGTGTAATGTTTTTAATGGTTCTCTCTTCCTGTACTTTGTAATTTTCAGACAGTACTTTTAACATATATCCTGCAAGCTTGAAAGTGGGGGATTTTCTGAAATCCAGCATTGGCTTCACAGGAAGGTTCGGTTTATGGATTTTTGGTTGGCTTTGGAGGACCGGTGTAATGGGACTGATCTGTGACGACTTTCTTTTCGCTGTGTTATCCAGTATGCTGTCAATATTTTTCAGAGTGTTTTTTACTTTTGTCTGGAATCTGTTTCTTGCGTCTGATTTTAATTTCGTAATGTTATTTTGAGAGATGAATTCTTGTGTTTTCAATGTATTGTTCTTTGTCTATCAGTACTGCTGTGTTCCCCTTGTCTGCTTTTGAAATGATAACATTTTCATTTAGAATTTTTCTGTTGAGTTTTCTGAGTGTTGCAGAATCTGTGTTTTTGTTGTTTTCGTGTTGTTCTGCTTTTATACTGGTTATTATATTCTGGATTTCTTTTTTTACTAGTTCTTTAGTTAATTCAATGTTCACACTGTTATTTTCATTCCTATCTTCCCTTGTCAAAACACTTACTGCTTCTATAATCAGTTTTTCTAGGTAATCTTCATCTGACAAACTGCCTATTGGCTTTTGTCTCGGGTTCTTCGGCCGACGTTCATCTAATGATTTTTCTGACGTTTCGCCAGCACGAGTGGCTGGCATTGTCAAAGCTCACCCTCCATTGCCGGTGGTGAACTGCAGCCGTGCTCGCGGCCGCAGACTATATGTACCTGGCGCGCCAACGTCCGAGGGCTTCTCCGCGATCATTTCCGGTGAGGTTCTCCTCTTGCTACCTGCGACGGTCGTTCGCTGCAACACGGGAAGCCAGGATCCGTTTACCTTAAGGCCTTCCTCTATCTTGTTGAAACTGTTCGCGTGTTTTTGTATTTCTACAACTTCTCTGAACAAGCGCGTGTGATAGTGCTTCTCTACAGCCAGAACTTCCGTGTCGGCGAATTTTATTACGTGGTCGGTCTCATTCAGTGCGTGCTCTGCCACGGCCGATTTCTCCACCTGCCCCAACCTGCAAAGTCGCTTATGCTCTTTGATCCTGGTGTTAATTGATCGTCCAGTCATTCCGACATAAACTTTTCCGCATGTGCATGGTATACGGTATATTCTCGACAGTGCAAGTGGGTCTCTATTCTCCTTCGCCGATCTAAGACACTCTTTGATCTTCCTTGTCGGTTTGAAAATCATCTTCACACCAAGTTTGCTCAATATACGGCCGATTCTGTCCGTCACTCTGGGAATGTATGGCAGAAAGGCAGTACCCGACATTTCTTTTTCTGGTTCCTTACTTCGCCGAATGTTTAGCTCTGTTACACTTCTAATGTAATTTGTGGAGTACACATTGCTCCTCAGAACAGTTTCCAGGTGTTGCATTTCTCGTTTGAGGTGTTGTGGCTCACATATTCGTCCTATAGTTACGAGCGTACTAATCATGCCTCTTTTCTGGCTCGGGTGGTGGTTTGAAAGTTTGTGCAGGTATCGGTCCGTGTGTGTCGATTTTCGATACACGCTGTGTCCCAGGTTTTCGCCGTCCCTTGTGACCAGCACATCTAGAAATGGCAGTTTCTTGTCCTTTTCTACTTCCATGGTAAATGTTATGTTGGCATGGAGGCTGTTGAAGCGTCTTAGGAAGTCAACGAAACCGGCCGCTGTGGCCGAGCGGTTCTAGGCGCTACAGTCTGGAACCGCGCGGCCGCTACGGTCGCAGGTTCGAATCCTGCCGCGGGCATGGATGTGCGTGATATCCTTAGGTTAGTTAGATTTAAGTAGTTCTAAGTTCTAGGGGACTGATGACCTCAGAAGTTAAGTCCCATAGTACTCAGAGCCATTTTTGAAGTCTCCCGCCGTTGATTATACCATACGGAATTTTCATAACGACGACACATCGGTTTTCTACTGTTACTGGGCCGCCAAAATTTCTCCACGCCCGGTCGGCCCCTCACCGGCGCGGCTAATGGTTTCCCTGTCTCGTCCCAGCAGATACGTTCCCCGGATACTGCTGAGGCGGCTGGTCACTCCTTCTGGCGTTATTACTATTCTGCGAAGCCCGTATCACGCTAGTATGATACTGGTTTCCGTCACTCCTGTAATTAATTGCATTGTACCGACTGTCATTACGGCCCGAACCACTATGGTTATTGCTGCCATAGTTGCGGTATGCATTATTCCCATTGTTATCGTTGTTGTGGTTGTTGTGGTACCCGGTATTGTTACCATGGCCTCTACCACTGTCGCGATTATTGCGCCAATTGTCCTCGTCCTCAACTCTATCTAGGAAATCATTGATTGTCTTGTAATTGCTTCCTACGTAGCGTTTTGTATCATGTGGTAGCTTCTTGTAGAGTTCCCAGATTATTTCGTATTCCGTGCGGCGATCACGCAAATATTCCAACTTGTGGACCCAGCCCTCACAAAACTCCTTCATCGAGCCACGCGAATTCGAATCGAAAGGCCTCGATACGACAAATTCGCGCCAGACACTTTGTTGTGTTTGCTCTGACCAGTATTCAGCCAGAAACAAATTTTTAAACTCGTCGAAAGTCAGGTTCGTAAAGTTCAGGTTTATGCCCGAACGCTTGGCATCACCAGCCAACACATCAATAACCGCTTTAATCTTTCTCTCATTAGTCCATGATCTGGGTAAAACTCTTTCACAATTTTTAATGAAATCCGTCGCGTGTATACCGCCTTTTTTCAAGGGGTCGAACCGCTCCTCTTTCGTCAACAATTCCGAACTATGTGCACAGATTGGCACATAGCTCTGTTTTTCGTCAAGTTTCTTATCTAATTCCGACACTGTCGTAATTACTTGGCAAGTGGTTGTAGCAAGCGTTTTCACTTCCCTCTTTTTCTCTTCGCAGGTATTAGCCTGCTTCTTCACTTTAGTATCTACTTCGGATACTAAAGCCTTTAAAGTTTCCACCTTCTGTTGATCCTCTTTTTTCACTAAGTGAATTTGTTCCGTCACCTTATTCTCGATGATCGGAGCAACTGCTTCTCCTACACTTTTCTCGATTCTGCTAATTTCGGAATCAAAACCAGTATTTATGCTAGCAATTTCCGGCTGAACACCTGTCATTTCCTGTTTAAGATTACCGATTTCGGTATTAATTACAACAATATCTTTGTTGATTTTAGCAACTTTTGTGTTAACAACTCCAACATTGTTGTTAACAACATTAATAGCTTTGTTCTGGTTGTCTCGCTTCCTGTCAATTTTTTCAGACTGAGCTTTAATTTCAGCCGATTGACTCTTGATTTCATTAATCAAAACATTCAATAAATCAGTTAAATTCCCGGAAACTACCGGTTTTACTTCCGTAGCTGGTTCCTCTATATATGTTCCCCCGCATTCGTTATCAAGGGGTACAGATTTGATTTTCGCTTTCGATTCTGAAACATTTTCTAAAGTTTGGAATTCCATTTCTGCTCTTTTTTGCGTTTCGGCGGTCGCGTCTTTCATGCTAGCCGCCTGCCCCTAAACAATTGGTTCCGCGGTGCGTGTTTCCCACCGTTCGACCGATTGTTCCGTATCCAAGTCTACCAAATTTTGGTAATTGTTGCCTTTACTCATTTTAATAATTTTCAATATAAATGCCAAATCTCAAATATAATCAGGATTACTCCCACAACTTATTCTCGCTGACATAACGGCCTGTTCGTAACCAGTACTTTGTTACGAGATTTGCACAATGCAAAATTCGTGTCCAGAACAACCTCAAATCCAAAGATTGTATTGTCACAAGGCCGCCACGTGTAACCTCCCCCTCACTTACCGACCGATCGTTAGCGCTCCTGCCTCACCAACGTATAAACTGGCAAAACACTTGGCCTCTCTGCTCCAGCCACACGTGGGGAAGACCGACACATACATTAAGGACTCAGGAAATTTCATTGAGAAGCTGAAGAAACTGAAACTTGCACCAAACGACAGCCTGGTCAGCTTTGATGTTGTTTCGTTATTTACGAAAGTGCCACTCAGTGACGCTCTGGAGCACATCAGTTCCATGTTCCCGCAAGACATCAAAAAGCTCTTCCATTCATGTCTCACCGCGAGCTGTTTCACGTGGAATGGCGATTCCTACGAACAACTGGAAGGCGTCGCCATGAGTAGTCCTCTCAGTCCAGTGGTGGCCAACTTTTTCATGGAACAATTCGAAGCACAGGCACTGGACTCGGCGACTTGCAAACCTAACGTGTGGTACAGGTACGTCGATGATACTTTCGTGGTGTGGATCCATGGTGAAGAACAGCTCGGTGACTTCCTAAGACACTTTAACAGCCTCCATGTCAACATAAAATTTACCATGGAAGTAGAAAAGGACAAGAAACTGCCATTTCTAGATGTGCTGGTCACAAGAGACGGCGAATACCTGGGACACAGCGTGTATCGAAAACCGACACACACGGACCGGTACCTGCACAAACTGTCAAACCACCACACGAGCCAGAAAAGAGGCATGATTAGTACGCTCGTAACTAGAGTAGGACGAATATGTGAGCCACAACACCTCAAACGAGAAATGCAACACCTGGAGACTGTTCTGAGGAGCAATGGGTACTCCACAAATTACATTAGAAGTATAACAGAGCTAAACATTCGGCGAAGTAAGGAACCAGAAAAAGAAATGTCGGGTACGGCCTTTCTGCCATACATTCCCAGAGTGACAGACAGAATCGGCCGTATATTGGGCAAACATATCGTGAAGACGTTTTTCAAACCGACAAGGAAGATCAAAGAGTGTCTTAGATCGGCGAAGGAGGAAAGAGACCCACTTGCACTGTCGGGAATACACCGTATACCATGCACATGCGGAAAAGTTTATGTCGGAATGACTGGACGATCAATTAACACCAGGATCAAAGAGCATAAGCGACTTTGCAGGTTGGGGCAGGTGGAGAAATCGGCCGTGGCAGAGCACGCACTGAATGAGACCGACCACGTAATAAAATTCGCCGACACGGAAGTTCTGGCTGTAGAGAAGCACTATCACACGCGCTTGTTCAGAGAAGTTGTAGAAATACAAAAACATGCGAACAGTTTCAACAAGATAGAGGAAGGCCTTAAGGTAAACGGATCCTGGCTTCCCGTGTTGCAGCGATCGACCGTCGCAGGTAGCAAGAGGAGAACCTCACCGGAAATGACCACGGGGAAGCCCTCTGACGTTGGCGTGCCAGGTACATACTGTCTGCGGCGGCGAGCTCGGCTCCAGTTCACCACCGGCAATGGAGGGTGAAGCTTTGACAATACCAGCCACTCGTGCTGGCGAAACGTCAGAAAAATCATTAGATGAACGGCGGCCGAAGAACCCGAGACAGAAGCCAATAGGCAGTTTGTCAACAAGTGGCCACGTAAGCATTAACAATTTTGTGATCTTCATCTATTTCTGGAATTACATTGTATTTTAATCCTTTCTCCAAAAGCTGTCTTTCTGTATTGCCTAACTTTGTATCTGTAAAGTTCACTAATCTTGGGTAGAATTTGTGTGTGTTTCTCTTGGCTGTGTGTAAAGGTATTAGGTTGTGACTGGAGTTTCTGAGTTGGCTGATTTTTCTTCTATGAACTGTTTCCATTCTTTGTATAGCAGTTTTTGTGTGCTTTTCGAAATTGTGGACCAGATGGGAGAAAACTGTCATATTATATATGGTGTCTCCTAGTTGTAAATGTGTCTTGTAGATACATAAAAACGTAAAATTCGCAATTGAAATAGAACAGAACAACCTAATTAACTTTCTGGATATAACAATCAAAAAACAAAACAATAAGCGTATGTTTGAAATTTTCCGTAAACCCACAGCAACGGACATTATCACTGCACAATCCTTAAATCACCCACACGCACAAAAGCAAGCAGACGTAACACCGGAAATGCATATCCTCCTATTTCCATCTATTGTACTATAAATTTTTTCCTTATTTTGTTACCCGAATATATGACATTTCTGTGCTTTTATATATTGTAATTGTTTCACTATATATATATATATATATATATATATATATATATATATATATATATATATATGCATCTATGTCGGTGTATAATTGGTTTGTTTTGTAAATACTATTTGTATTTTACGCTGGGTCTTGCCTAGGGAAAACTATGCTGTCGAACGAATACATCGATAGGTCGTGTGGAGAAGCCAAGTGTTTAGGATCTTTGGTAGTGCTAACTCTGCTTCGTGGAGCGCGGGCAGAGCAGAGAGAGTCTGGCTGGGGTAAGGCAGTCGAGCAGGTGTGTTGTGTGACGCTCCTGCGAGTTGCCGCGCTTTCGGGGTTTGGCAGCATGTAATTGCGCTCGACTTGCTATGATAGTTCTGACACGGTGTCGCGGACGGGAAGCATTAGCTGGCGCTCATCAAGAGCCCGTTTCGTCTGGTGACAGTGTCGAGAAGAAGGCGAGCCAACATCCAACTTCTGCAACAGCGACGGCCGACAATGAGTGACTGTCGCCACCTCCTTGACCGACGACTTCAAACCTTCAATCAACCAACAAGGAAGACTAGTAGCACGTAAAGTTTTGGAACTGTATGGCAGACTTCAGTTTTCAAACGATTCAATTTTTCTCACTAAATTACAGCAACGTAGCATGAACCTTTGTTGCTAATTGTCCCAATTGCATTACCAAGCAGGGTCCCTTCCTTTTCCGGACTGAACCCGAGTGTCATTGAAATTCAAACGCCAGCATTAAAGTAATATCATTCGATTTCACTGCTTTAATTTCAAAGTTCAGTTAAGAAATTCATAGCTGGCTTCGATATTTAGATTACACAAGGACAAATTAAGAGTGCGAGTTTTGTTACCATATTTTAGCTTACCTGTGACTGCAGCTCAGCTCGGTACGTACTAAATTTTACTATTGTTAATTGTTCAGAATCATTTAATTCAAGTACAAAGTTAAATCTCTTATTTCTAAATTGCGTAGATTCAAGTAGCTTTTGAAATGATTGTTGAGGTAGCCCAAGACTAACCTTATTTTGCTAAAGTTCCTAGTGCCTCAGAAACAAAGTTCACTATTAATTTCAGTCACTAAAATAACTTTCAATTTTCCGGTTTTATTAATTCTTTTGCTAAATTAAGTCAGAGTGTAGCGAAATATACTACTTCTGACAAACTTTCAGTTTTCACACTACACACGACAACCTTCAGTTGCCACACTTCTAGTGCTAATTATATGTGTAATAACCTTTCTTTTTCAGTTACTATAGTAATTGTCCATAGGACTGGCGACCGTAATTTCCCCCAAATCTCAAATATCTAATTACTGCTAGTTAATTGTTAACGTAACGGCCGCACATTTACTTTCTTTATTAACTTTACCCGTTTTCAAAATTAATTTCCACCAGTTTCATTTGCATTTTTCCTTTCACTTAGACGTAACCCTTTCCTCCACCTTTACCGACAAATTAACTTCGGTGACGATTGCTTTTCCCAAATTTCCATTAGGTGCCCACGGTTTAATTTTTCACTGTCATTAAGGTCGATAAGTGAGGGGGAGGTTATACAGAACTTCGACACATGCGCCATAGACTCAACACAGTACCACTCACCAAAGAAGGCTACCAAAAATAACTGGACATAATAATGCAGATAGCACAAAATAATGGTAACAATAATAACACAGTCACAAAGCTAAACAACAAAATTAAAAGTAAAATAAAAGCAGAAAGCTCCAAACCACACATAACAGCACAAGAGAACCAAACACAAACATGCAGTCCCATAACAACTACACAAGATAATAAGAATAGGATGAAGGAAAACACAAGATGTTACACAGTGACATACAAACACAAACTCACGTATAAAATTACCAACATTTTCAAAAGAAAGTGAATAAACATCTCATACACAACATACAATGCTATACAAAAATACACCCGAAAACTGACAAAAAACAGAGACTTATACCAAAAAGCAGGTATGTATCAGCTACAGTGTAACACTTGTGATAGCACATACATAGGGCAAACAGGGAGAACATTTGATGTTAGATACAAAGAAAACATGATAGCCTGGAAATATGGGACAAACCACTCCACATTTGCAGAACACCTAAGAGAAAATGACCACAAACCAACCACTAGAGAAGATGACATGAAAATAATTAGAATCAACAACAAAAAACGCCTCCTGACCATGCAAGAAAATTAACACATACATGAAACCAAAGCAGAGGGGAAAATCCTGTTGAATGACCAAGTACAAATGCCAAGCAATTCATTATTTACACTAATAGATAAAATAATCCCCCCCATGAACCATGGACCTTGCCGTTGGTGGGGAGGCTTGCGTGCCTCAGCGATACAGATAGCCATACCGTAGGTGCAACCACAACGGAGGGGTATCTGTTGAGAGGCCAGACAAACGTGTGGTTCCTGAAGAGGGGCAACAGCCTTTTCAGTAGTTGCAAGGGCAACAGTCTGGATGATTGACTGAGCTGGCCTTGTAACAATAACCAAAACGGCATTGCCGTGCCGGTACTGCGAACGGCTGAAAGCAAGGGGAAACTACAGCCGTAATTTATCCCGAGGGCATGCAGCTTTACTGTATGATTACATGATGATGGCGTCCTCTTGGGTAAAATATTCCGGAGGTAAAATAGTCCCCCATTCGGATCTCCGGGCGGGGACTACTCAAGAGGATGTCATTATCAGGAGAAAGAAAATTGGCATTCTACAGATCGGAGCGTGGAATGTCAGATCCCTTAATCGGGCAGGTAGGTTAGAAAATTTAAAAAGGGAAATGGATAGGTTGAAGTTAGATATAGTGGGAATTAGTGAAGTTCGGTGGCAGGAGGAACAAGACTTCTGGTCAGGTGACTACAGGCTTATAAACACAAAATCAAATAGGGGTAATGCAGGAGTAGGTTTAATAATGAATACGAAAATAGGAATGCGGGTAAGCTACTACAAACAGCATAGTGAACGCATTATTGTGGCAAAGATAGATACGAAGCCCACACCTACTACAGTAGTACAAGTTTATATGCCAACTAGCTCTGCAGATGATGAAGAAATTGAAGAAATGTATGATGAAATAAAAGAAATTATTCAGATTGTGAAGGGAGACGAAAATTTAATAGTCATGGGTGACTGGAATTCGAGTGTAGGAAAAGGGAGAGAAGGAAACATAGTAGGTGAATATGGATTGGGGGACAGAAATGAAAGAGGAAGCCGCCTGGTAGAATTTTGCACAGAGCACAACATAATCATAACTAACACTTGGTTTAAGAATCATGAAAGAAGGTTGTATACATGGAAGAACCCTGGAGATACTAAAAGGTATCAGGTAGATTATATAATGGTAAGACAGAGATTTAGGAACCAGGTTTTAAATTGTAAGACATTTCCAGGGGCAGATGTGGACTCTGACCACAATCTATTGGTTATGACCTGTAGATTAAAACTGAAGAAACTGCAAAAAGGTGGGAATCTAAGGAGATGGGACCTGGATAAACTAAAAGAACCAGAGGTTGTACAGAGATTCAGGGAGAGCATAAGGGAGCAATTGACAGGAATGGGGAAAATAAATACAGTAGAAGAAGAATGGGTAGCTTTGAGGGATGAAGTAGTGAAGGCAGCAGAGGATCAAGTAGGTAAAAAGACGAGGGCTAGTAGAAATCCTTGGGTAACAGAAGAAATATTGAATTTAATTAATGAAAGGAGAAAATATAAAAATGCAGTAAGTGAAACAGGCAAAAAGGAATACAAACGTCTCAAAAATGAGATCGACAGGAAGTGCAAAATGGCTAAGCAAGGATGGCTAGAGGACAAATGTAAGGATGTAGAGGCCTATCTCACTAGGGGTAAGATAGATACCGCCTACAGGAAAATTAGAGAGACCTTTGGAGATAAGAGAACGACTTGTATGAATATCAAGAGCTCAGATGGAAACCCAGTTCTAAGCAAAGAAGGGAAAGCAGAAAGGTGGAAGGAGTATATAGAGGGTCTATACAAGGGCGATGTACTTGAGGACAATATTATGGAAATGGAAGAGGATGTAGATGAAGATGAAATGGGAGATATGATACTGCGTGAAGAGTTTGACAGAGCACTGAAAGACTTGAGGCGAAACAAAGCCCCCGGAGTAGACAATATTCCATTGGAACTACTGACGGCCGTGGGAGAGCCAGTCCTGACAAAACTCTACCATCTGGTGAGGAAGATGTATGAGACAGGCGAAATACCCTCAGACTTCAAGAAGAATATAATAATTCCAATCCCAAAGAAAGCAGGTGTTGACAGATGTGAAAATTACCGAACTATCAACTTAATAAGTCACAGCTGCAAAATACTAACACGAATTCTTTACAGACGAATGGAAAAACTAGTAGAAGCCAACCTCGGGGAAGATCAGTTTGGATTCCGTAGAAACACTGGAACACGTGAGGCTATACTGACCTTACGAGTTATCTTAGAAGAAAGATTAAGGAAAGGCAAACCTACGTTTCTAGCATTTGTAGACTTAGAGAAAGCTTTTGACAACGTTAACTGGAATACTCTCTTTCAAATTATGAAGGTGGCAGGGATAAAATACAGGGAGCGAAAGGCTATTTACAATTTGTACAGAAACCAAATGGCAGTTATAAGAGTCGAGGGACATGAAAGGGAAGCAGTGATTGGGAAGGGAGTAAGACAGGGTTGTAGCCTCTCCCCGATGTTGTTCAATCTGTATATTGAGCAAGCAGTAAAGGAAACAAAAGAAAAATTCGGAGTAGGTATTAAAATTCATGGAGAAGAAATAAAAACTTTGAGGTTCGCCGATGACATTGTAATTCTGTCAGAGACAGCAAAGGACTTGGAAGAGCAGTTGAATGGAATGGACAGTGTCTTGAAAGGAGGATATAAGATGAACATCAACAAAAGCAAAACGAGGATAATGGAATGTAGTCTAATTAAGTCGGGTGATGCTGAGGGAATTAGATTAGGAAATGAGGCACTTAAAGTAGTAAAGGAGTTTTGCTATTTGGGGAGCAAAATAACTGATGATGGTCGAAGTAGAGAGGATATAAAATGTAGGCTGGCAATGGCAAGGAAAGCGTTTCTGAAGAAGAGAAATTTGTTAACATCCAGTATTGATTTAAGTGTCAGGAAGTCATTTCTGAAAGTATTTGTATGGAGTGTAGCCATGTATGGAAGTGAAACATGGACGATAAATAGTTTGGACAAGAAGAGAATAGAAGCTTTCGAAATGTGGTGCTACAGAAGAATGCTGAAGATTAGATGGGTAGATCACATAACTAACGAGGAAGTATTGAATAGGATTGGGGAGAAGAGAAGTTTGTGGCGCAACTTGACCAGAAGAAGGGATCGGTTGGTAGGACATGTTCTGAGGCATCAAGGGATCACCAATTTAGTATTGGAGGGCAGCGTGGAGGGTAAAAATCGTAGAGGGAGACCAAGAGATGAATACACTTAGCAGATTCAGAAGGATGTAGGTTGCAGTAGGTACTTGGAGATGAAAAAGCTTGCACAGGATAGAGTAGCATGGAGAGCTGCATCAAACCAGTTTCAGGACTGAAGACCACAACAACAACAACAACAACAGATAAAATAATAGAATAACATATGCGAAAAGTATTAATATTGTAGTACTGTCCAGTGTAATAATAATTCAACCCAACATCTTTATACGCACTCATCCATGAACCCCTACACAGAATACTGAAACGAAATGTTAAAACAGCTGTCACCAAAGTTTTCAGCCACTCGCTAAACGCTAGTATACCCACCATCCCACTCACCCCCCCTCCCTCCCGCAAAAAATGGCTCTATTCCCCTTTCTCTCTCGCTCATACACACACTCACACAATCATAAATAGAAGTTAATAACTAACATATACTTCGTTAGGCTAGTAAGAAATAGGTAAACATACACTCCTGGAAATAGAAATAAGAACACCGTGAATTCATTGTCCCAGGAAGGGGAAACTTTATTGACACATTCCTGGTGTCAGATACATCACATGATCACACTGACAGAACCACAGGCACATTGACACAGGCAACAGAGCATGCACAATGTCCGCACTAGTACAGTGTATATCCACCTTTCGCAGCAATGCAGGCTGCTATTCTCCCATGGAGACGATCGTAGAGATGCTGGATGTAGTCCTGTGGAACGGCTTGCCATGCCATTTCCACCTGGCGCCTCAGTTGGACCAGCGTTCGTGCTGGACGTGCAGACCACGTGAGACGACGCTTCATCCAGTCCCAAACATGCTCAATGGGGGACAGATCTAAAGATCTTGCTGGCCAGGGTAGTTGACTTACACCTTCTAGAGCACGTTGGGTGGCACGGAATACATGCGGACGTGCATTGTCCTGTTGGAACAGCAAGTTCCCTTGCCGGTCTAGGAATGGTAGAACGATGGGTTCGATGACGGTTTGGATGTACCGTGCACTATTCAGTGTCCCCTCGACGATCACCAGTGGTGTACGGCCAGTGTAGGAGATCGCTCCCCACGCCATGATGCCGGGTGTTGGCCCAGTGTGCCTCGGTCGTATGCAGTCCTGATTGTGGCGCTCACCTGCACGGCGCCAAACACGCATACGACCATCATTGGCACCAAGGCAGAAGCGACTCTCATCGCTGAAGACGACACGTCTCCATTCGTCCCTCCATTCACGCCTGTCGCGACACCACTGGAGGCGGGCTGCACGATGTTGGGGCGTGAGCGGAAGACGGCCTAACGGTGTGCGGGACCGTAGCCCAGCTTCATGGAGACGGTTGCGAATGGTCGTCGCCGATACCCCAGGACCAACAGTGTCCCTAATTTGCTGGGAAGTGGCGGTGCGGTCCCCTACGGCACTGCGTAGGATCCTACGGTCTTGGCGTGCATCCGTGCGTCGCTGCGGTCCGGTCCCAGGTCGACGGGCACGTGCACCTTCCGCCGACCACTGGCGACAACATCGATGTACTGTGGAGACCTCACGCCCCACGTGTTGAGCAATTCGGCGGTACGTCCACCCGGCCTCCCGCATGCTCACTATACGCCCTCGCTCAAAGTCCGTCAACTGCACATACGGTTCACGTCCACGCTGTCGCTACCAGTGTTAAAGACTGCGATGGAGCTCCGTATGCCACGGCAAACTGGCTGACACTGACGGCGGCGGTGCACAAATGCTGCGCAGCTAGCGCCATTCGACGGCCAACACCGCGGTTCCTGGTGTGTCCGCTGTGCCGTGCGTGTGATCATTGCTTGTACAGCCCTCTCGCAGTGTCCGGAGCAAGTATGGTGGGTCTGACACACCGGTGTTAATGTGTTCTTTTTTCCATTTCCAGGAGTGTATTAAAGAAGATTTAACATGTAATGTAGTGGCAATATTTACGCTGTGAAAGGCTGTGTAAGACGAAATAGTTGTATCAAGTGACAAAAGAACAATAGTCAACCTCAAAAAAGAGTACGAAACATGGTGAACAGTATGTGGAATGCGAGAACACTATGATGTGATTATATGGCAGTGATAAATGTGGTAGTGCGACGTCCAGACCAGATGTGAGGAGAACCAGATCAGAAAATCGTAAGAAATTGCTTTTTTTTGGAAAAAATTGCGAAGTGAACTGTTTGATAATCTATAACTAACAAAACTGGATCGTTACAGATCTCAATTATATTGCCTAGAACAGGAGAAGGCGAAACTCGTATGGGATAAATAAAGTAATTATCAGTAGGAAAAGTCAGTTTCATTTATATAACAAGTATTTATAAGTTTGCTGTGGAGGATGGCCAAAAAATAATTTTTTTTATTTTTTTTGCTTTCTGGCTCTCACTGTCTACAGAGATTGTGTTACAAAAATGTTTCGATTTAAGCACGTGGTGCAGTTACATGAACCGTTTTCTGCAGCTGTAGGCTGCAGGGTGTATCAGCGCCATCTAGCGGCAGTTTTCTCCATTTCTGTTCACATATGAATGTTGATCTGTGAGTTGCTTGTTTACCTGCTACTGGTCACACACACGCCACAACTAATATGTATAATATTTTATGTAACACGAATCAAGACGACTGTTTTCATGACTGTCAGTTTTAATTACGACTAAGCCTTTTGGCGGCACACCAGGACGAGAATACAAAACGTATGTTGTGGCTCATTAATTAATAACCTTTGGCTTCTTTGAAATGAATGAGTGGCAGTTGGCCACACTGCTGTGTTTTGTATGTGGCCATTCATCTTGCATCTACGATAACAAAAGGACGTATTGTTATTGCCACTAACGTCCACTGTATGTATGTTGTGTTTTCATAAAATCCTAAATTTTTAATTTTGCATTTATCTGTATATACATACTCCCAGATAAGAAGACTTCTGATGAAGGGCCATTTATATAGGATGAAACCTAGGTCACGATCTTTTAACTACTGCGCCGGCCGAAGTGGCCGTGCGGTTAAAGGCGCTGCAGTCTGGAACCGCAAGACCGCTACAGTCGCAGGTTCGAATCCTGCCTCGGGCATGGATGTTTGTGATGTCCTTAGGTTAGTTAGGTTTAACTAGTTCTAAGTTCTAGGGGACTAATGACCTCAGCAGTTGAGTCCCATAGTGCTCAGAGCCATTTGAACCATTTTTTTTAACTACTGCAATCCGCATTCATTCCATATATTACATTTGCACATTTGCTGCTGCAGCCGTGCTTAAGATTCTAACATTTATGTGAATGTGTTATTATATAGATACATTTGTAAATGTGTCATCCATATCCACACTAATGCTATAAATGAAAACGTAACTCTGTGTGTTAAGCTTTCACGATTAAACCGTTTAATCGATTTTGATAAAAATTTGGTATAGAGATAACTTGAACGATGAGGAAGAACATAGGTTACTTTAAAATGTGTGTAGTACAACATTTTTATTGATTTGAAGAATATAACGCGGAATATGGAACAATAATTACTCTTTGAAAACGTTATTTACACTTTATCTTGCGAACTTTATCATATTTTGTGAAAATGCCTATAGTTGTTGCTATGTTCTACGTAATATTATTCAACATAAACAATACAATGCTTATTCAATTCTAACGTGTTTATTCACATTTGCATACTAATTCCTGTATTATTAATGGCGAAAGTAAGTCACTCTGTTACATTTTCGAGACTACCTCTGAATCGATTCCGACGTTATTTTGTGTGGAGATAGCCTGAAACCTGAGGAAGACTATAGGATACGTTTGAAAGTTGTATCGCTTTGAGTATTATTAATATTTTTTAATATCGTATACAGAACTTGCATGGTGTCGATTCTTACATTATTATTCGTGTGTATAGGTTATTCCGTAACAGTGGAAATCCAATGTTATTGTGTGCGTGCTTTATCTTGTTGGGTTTCTACATTAGCTGGCTGAGCTGGAGTGTTTTGTTGGAGATACATCAATAAAATCCGATGGTCAGCCCGGGAACCATATTTAAAACTTTTGCTATAAACCTCGCCAAAACGATCTGATTTAGTCGCATAGTTTTAAGAGATTGCAAGCAGTGGAAGTTACTCGAATTAAGCAAACGGCAGGGCAATCTCGTGTTCGCCAGAACTTTGATACAGAACATGGGGCTCCCTTAAGAGCTACAGAGACAACAGCCACAAGCCCTTCGCATTTTGAATGCGGAACGTCATGTGTCTCTTCAAACTTCCAAGACGCTTGCAGACTCACAACGACGGCGTGATTTAAAGTCTGTACGACAAAAGAGAGTCCTAACTTTACTTGTGGAATGTAGGAGGCTTTTAGCGAGGCTGAATTTCGTTGTGATCTATTAACTGGCTACGTTAATCATAAATTAGTCATCATACGGGGATGAACCAAAACTGTAGGCACCACAACGCATTAAAATTGAAGGGAGAAAAGGTTATATGTGTTGGTCTAGTTGCAAAATTTTGTGACTGAAGCCCTTCTGGCCTGTTATTTATTTTATACGTGACATGTAAGTACTGTCTCTGTCCTGCATTTTCCCATAAATTTGTAATTATGTTATAGGCCACTTTAAACATTTAAATTCTGATGAAGGCACTCTTAGAAGTGTTCAAACCAAGTAAATAAGACTAAAATCTGTGACCAAGGGATCATTTGTTTCAACTTTAATTTATAAACGGCCACTGAAACAAGCAGCCATGTTTAAAACTTTGCAATTATTTCTCTATTTAAATTTGATTTAGTGGACAATTCTAACCATTACACGTCGATAATACTCATGAATATTCTGATATCCCACAGACCAAAGCAGAAAGAAGAAATAATGATAGCTGTAAAGAAGAATGCCATTCACTTCATTTCCCCTACTATTAATACATGTTGTTTCTGATGAGTTACTGACATCTGGTAACGCCTCTCGTATTTCAGATATTTGTCTATTTATAATATTCTTCCGCTGCGTCTTTGAAACGAAAGAGCCTTACGCCTGGATTGTTAGTCTGCTCAAGAAACTCATCGGCAGTGGAAACGTATTCCTTCCTACTTCGTTAATTATCGGGACTTGGAAACATTTTAGATTGAGTCTAGCAATCCTGTGATAGTAGAGATACGTCTTCGAGTGACACAGAATTATCATACTAAATTTCCTTGATATTGTCTACGTATATCTGTTATACAGGGTATTTCACTAAATGTGTTTGCCTCTGTAAGCTACGAAGTAATAGGCGACAGAAATATTTATTGCGGTAGGTCACCATAAGAAACGTTACACTGTCTGCGGAGCTATTAACATAGTTTATTGTGTTATAATCCAAAGACTTACAGCAAGAAGATACAATTTTTAATGGGACAATAGTTGTTTCTATGTTGTACTGGAATCAGAAACACCAGCTGTGTATACATCAATTTAAATTACATTCCTATTACTTTTAGTTTGGGAGCCACAACCCCTTCAAAGTTTCAGGGACAGATACCACACACGCTGCACATAACACAATGCGCCTTCTAAATGTGTGGCGGCCGAGTTGTAACGTCTCCGGTGTCATGGAGCGAGAAGCTTCTTCGATGCGCTGTTAGACTGCCGACTGTCGCCGCACACGGCCGTAAACCCGACAGTTCGAGCCACACAAAGAAACGGGCCTCAATATACCACAGTTACTGGCATCGGATGAAGATGGGATACACGAACAACGAGTACGTTGACATGTTGCTGATGCTCGGCGAGTGCCGACACGATGCCACTGGAGCAGCCTTGGCGTACGCCGTGAGATATCCTAGGCGAAGAGCTCCAGCAGCCATTATGTTCTTACGTGCCGAACAACGACTTCGGGGAAAAGGCAGCTTGGTAATGCGCCGCAGAAACAGACGAAGAGTTGCAAGAAGTGAGGAGACGGAGGTGTTTGTTTTAGCTGCAATAAACCCCGATCCTCATGTCAGCTTACGAGCCGTTGCTGCGGTCGCTGGTGTCAGTCTCACATCTGTGTGGCGTGTAGTACTTGGTCACAGGTTTCACCTGTACCGCTTGTCACAGACCCAGGAGCAGCATGGGAACGATTTCCGTGCGAGAGCTACATTCTGTGGATAGGCCATACGTAATTTCACGCTGGAGTTTTTTCAAGATATTATGTTATCTGATGAGTCCATGTTCACAAATTATGGTGCAGTGAATCGCCATAACGTGCACTATTGGACCCCAGACAATCTTCGGATGGTAGGACCTGTCGATCGTCAACGTAGGTGATCTATTAATGTATGGTGTGGAATCCTTGGGGATGAAATCATCGGTCCACACTACTTCCCAGATACAGTGACAGGTGAGTTATATCGCGCGTCTATAGTCGACAGTTTGGGTGGTCTCCTTCAACATGTGTGGCTACACACGAGAGTCCATATATGGATGCAGAACGATGGCCACCCTGTCCATTCCTCGCGTTCTGTCGTGGAAGAAATAAACAACAGGTTTGCAGGAAGGTGGTTGGGGCGCCACGGTCCTCATTCTTGGCCCCCAAGGTTGCCCTATTTAACACCATTACATTTATTTTTGTGGGGATATCTAAAGGATCATGTTTATGACACTGAGCCCACATCCTCAGATGATCTAAAACGGCGCATAAGGGACGCATGTTGCTCCGTGACACTGGCGATGTTACATCTCGTCCGCAGATCCTTCAGAAGGCGAACTGCATTGTGCATTCAGGAACATGGACACACATTTTAACATCTGAATTAAATCAACTTCCCACCGCCAGAACATCCATCACCCACCACACAGCCATGTATTATGTACAGCCTGTGGTATCTGCCACTGAAACTTTTAAGGGTTGTAGCTCCCAAACGAAAAGTAATTTAAATTGATGTATACACAGCTGGTGTTACTGATTCCAGTGCATGATAGAAACCACTATTGTTCCATTTAAAAAAGTATATCTTGATGCTGTAACTCTTTGGAGAAGAACATAATAAACTATGTTCATAACTCCGCAGACAGTGTAACGTTTCTTATGGTGACCTACCGCAATAAATATTTCCGTCGCCTATTACTTCGTAGCTTACAGAGGCAAACACATTCAGTGAAACACCCTGTATATTCTCAACGATTTACGCTTATGGTGTATAAGCTAACGATCGAATTAATCTTTTTAGAGCAGGAAGGTCATTCCAAGCAGAAACTAAAACTAATTATCTTTGTTAAGAATTATCTCTCTTAGAAATCACTAGTACTATCACGGAGCCATAAGTGCTGCAGCAGATTGCTGAAGTCTAGGTTCAAATCCCATGGTGGCGCCGGCCGGGGTGGCCGAGCGGATCTAGGCGCTTCAGTCTGGAACCGCGCTACCGCTTTGGTCTCAGGTTCGAATCCTGCCTCGGGCATGGATGTGTGTGATGTCCTTAGGTTAGTTACGTTTAAGTAGGTCTAAGCTCTAGTCGAATTATAACCTCAGATGTTAATTCCCATAATGCTCAGATCCATTTGAACCCACGAGTGGCTAAGATTTGAACTGATATGATACAGAACTGCAGCGGCTCGGCCTGCTGATTGTGCAAATAACTCGCATTAAAGTTATCCTACTTGGCTCGACAAAGCTATTATTCGATTTCATTTAATTAATAACATACACCACCAACATGGCACAGAAGTTCAGTCCTCCTGCCTTTCCCTTCCGTTGAATTCAAAATCGAGACAAACCTAAGCACCAGTCACCTTTTTCCTCAAAAACTTTAACCGCAATGGCAGGCTACATTCTCAGAATTCCGCAAGTCACTGCAGCGAGGACACTGGATAAAACGTTGTTACGTCTTGCTGTACATACAGTTTATACAAAATACTTCACTCTAAAGATGAAACTACAATACTGTCGCTGAATAAGCTGAGTAGCATCGTGGTGTAGTGGTTATGATACTGAACTGTTGCATGGAGGATCCAAAACTCACCTGGCTTGTACAATTTTAATTACTATATTCGGTTCGAGTACATTCTAGAAGTATCCACAATTGTCAACAATCATTGTACTACAATGTTCTGTAGCTGTATATAAACTGTTATGTGTTCTGGCTGGAGGCAGTTCGCTCCGCACTCTTGTGTGTGCAAGTGCTGAATAAACTTTCGTTAAGTGTAGGTTCGTCATTCATCTAATTATTCTGGTGGAGACACTGGGTACTGGAACTTTTGATAGCGCACCTTATCGACGACAAAGTGGCTCCCATCAGACCACGACAGAGCCGCCGTTAACGTGGCCAGAAACCCGAGTTCGAGCCATATTCAACAGATCGCAATCTACCGGAGTCAGAAGAAGTAAAAGAGGCAACTGTGTGCCACCTCATGAGACATGTTTCTGGGTTCTTTGGTGACGATGGCCAAGATTCATACAAGTGGCAGAAGGTAATGGGAATATAGCCAAATTTAACAAATGGGATGACACCGTGTGTTTGGCTAACGTATTTTTCTACTTGGAGGGCACTGCTAACCAATGGTATGAGAACAACGAGGAAATATTCTCAAGCTGGGAAGTATTCCAGGCAGAACTGCGCAAGTGTTTCGGCGACACACAATGACAGAAGTGCAAGGCTGAAGATAAATTAAAGTGCAGGGCACAGGGTCCAGGAGAAAGTACAGCATCCTACATTCAAAACGTCTTGGAGATGTGTAAAATAGTGGATCCTAGACTTAAGGAGGAAGACAAGGTTGCACATCTCATAAAGGATGTTGCTGAGGACATGTATCATACCCTACTCCTGAAGGAAGTTTCGACAGCAGACGACTTCGTAAAATGGTGCCAACATATCGAGACAGTGCATCAAAAAAGAATTACACGCAAGAAGAAGTTTGTACAGGACGACGTAGATCACCATCGCCGCAAGCTAGCCGCTGCAGAGGACGCTCCCCATCACGCCGATCAAGGCCTCCATCGCCATTTAGAAGCTCCAGCCGATCACCTAGAGGCCGCAACCAGGAAAACTAAAGAGTCGACCTTCCTTGGAGGTGAGGCTGCCGAAGAGAAAAATACTCTGATGTCGATCACTACAAAAGTGATAGAAAACGACGTCGATATCCTCGTGGTTGGCCGACCAGCCCAAGCTCCTGTGGAATGAAGAACATCATATTCAATCATTTCGGTGAAGTACCGTCGCCAGTTGCAGAAAACCGTATTCGTCGACAGCAAAACATCTCTGTTGAAGGTGGCTAACAGAAAATACGTAAAACCTACAGGAAGATGTACCATTCGCGTGGGTATAAGTGGCCATACATAGCCCTTAGAATTCATCGTCTTACAAGAGTTTAGTCATGACGTCATTCTCGGATGGGACTTCTTGAAAGCTTCGTAGGCAATTATAGATTGTGGTCGCTTGAAGATTATGCTAGACGAGATGAGATACTGTGGACAGGAAGATGCGTATCCGAGTGTGTGGAGACTATGTGAGCTGGATGAAGTGATCATTCCAGCAGTGCACACTAGAAAGGTATCTGTCACGTGCCGTGCCCTGCATCAACCCGTGGATCTTGTAGTGGAATGTAGCAGAAGAATAACTTTCTCATCCCAGTCTCCCTCTTCACGTTTAAGAACGGCTTCTGTGAATTGTTGAAAGTTAACTGTCGCCGAGAACCGCAGATCCTTCCAAGACGCATGTGCGTAGCAAACGCTGAGCCATTAATTGAAGAAGAGCTGAGCGTCATAGAAACCTCCCATGACGAGTCTGTGGGCTAAATTAGCGCTGCCCTTACGAGACAAGATCTAGCTCGAATGTCACCAGATCTCACTAAGAAACAACAGAAGAAGCTACTTGCCATTCTTCAAGAGTTCTCTGAATGCTTCAGTCCACAGGTGAAGAACAAATTAAACAAATCGACATTGAAGCAACGGATTAGTACTGGAGATCATCAACCAATATGCAAGAGAGCATACCGTGTGTCGGCAACGGAATGTCGAATGATTCGCGACGAGGTAGAGAAAATGATGAAGAATGACATCATTCAGCCTTCGCAGAGCCCATGGCCGCCACCAGTGGTCCTCGTCAGGAAGAAGAATGGCAGTTAGCGCCTTTGTGTTGATTAAAGGAAGTTTAATAAGATAACTAAAAAGGACGTTTACCCACCTCCACGAATTGACGATACACTAAATTGTCTGAACAGGGCTAAGTTTTTTTCAACCGTGGACATGTACTCGGGATACTGGGAAATCGAAGTAGATGAGGCTGATCGTAAGAAAACTCCATGCATCACCCCTGAGGGCCTGTATGGACTTAAAGTAATTCCGTTTGGTTTGTGTAATGCACCAGCAACTTTTGAACGGATGATGGATAATCTTCTACTTCACCTGAAGTGGACGATGTGTCTTTGTTATTTAAATGACATTATAGTGTTCTCAGCGATATTTTATGAACATATACACTCGTGGAAATTGAAATAAGAACACCGTGAATTCATTGTCCCAGGAAGGGGAAACTTTATTGACACATTCCTGGGGTCAGATACATCACATGATCACAATGACAGAACCACAGGCACATAGACACAGGCAACAGAGCATGCACAATGTCGGCACTAGTACAGTGTATATCCACCTTTCGCAGCAATGCAGGCTGCTATTCTCCCATGGAGACGATCGTAGAGATGCTGGATGTAGTCCTGTGGAACGGCTTGCCATGCCATTTCCACCTGGCGCCTCAGTTGGACCAGCGTTCGTGCTGGACGTGCAGACCGCGTGAGACGACGCTTCATCCAGTCCCAACCAAAGCTCAATGGGGGACAGATCCGGAGATCTTGCTGGCCAGGGTAGTTGACTTACACCTTCTAGAGCACGTTGGGTTGCACGGGATACATGCGGACGTGCATTGTCCTGTTGGAACAGCAAGTTCCCTTGCCAGTCTAGGAATGGTAGAACGATGGGTTCGATGACGGTTTGGATGTACTGTGCACTATTCAGTGTCTTCTCGACTATCACCAGTGGTGTACGGCCAGTGTAGGAGATCGCTCCCCACACCATAATGCCGGGTGTTGGCCCTGTGTGCCTCGGTCGTATGCAGTCCTGATTGTGGCGCTCACCTGCACGGCGCCAATCACGCATACGACCATCATTGGCACCAAGGCAGAAGCGACTCTCATCGCTGAAGACGACATGTCTCCATTCGTCCCTCCATTCACGCCTGTCGCGACACCACTGGAGGCGGGCTGCACGATGTTGGGGCGTGAGCGGAAGACGGCCTAACGGTGTGCGGGACCGTAGCCCAGCTTCATGGAGACGGTTGCGAATGGTCCTCGCCGATACCCCAGGAGCAACAGTGTCCCTAATTTGCTGGGAAGTGGCGGTGCGGTCCCCTATGGCACTGCGTAGGGTCCTACGGTCTTGGCGTGCATCCGTGCGTCGCTGCGGTCCGGTCCCAGGTCGACGTGCACGTGCACCTTCCGCCGACCACTGGCGACAACATCGATGTACTGTTGAGACCTCACGCCCCACGTGTTGAGCAATTCGGCGGTACGTCCACCCGGCCTCCCGCATGCCCACTATACGCCCTCGCTCAAAGTCCGTCAACTGCACATACGGTTCACGTCCACGCTGTCGCGGCATGCTACCAGTGTTAAAGACTGCGATGGAGCTCCGTATGCCACGGCAAACTGGCTGACACTGACGGCGGCGGTGGACAAATGCTGCGCAGCTAGCGCCATTCGACGGCCAACACCGCGGTTCCTGGTGTGTCCGCTGTGCCGTGCGTGTGATAATTGCTTGTACAGCCCTCTCGCAGTGTCCGGAGCAAGTATGGTGGGTCTGACACACCGGTGTCAATGTGTTCTTTTTTCCATTTCCAGGAGTGTAGAAAGACTGAGGGCCATTCTTAAGTGTTTCCAACAAGGCTGACTCAAACTTAATCCAAGAAAGTGTCCCTTTGGAGCAAAAGAAATCAAAATACTTGGACACCTTGTGTCAAACGAAGGTGTGCGGCCAGTATCGGAAAAGGGGAGATCTATAACGGAATTTTCTATTCCTAAATGTATTAGAGATGTGAGATGCTTCCTCGGATTGTGTTCTTATTACCGTCGTTCTTTCAAATCCTTTTCTAACAAGGCCAGGCCACTCCAAGAGTTGTTAAAAGCCGATGGTAAATTTATCTGGGGTGGTACTCAACAATATTCGTTCGATGTGCTGCGAAAATTTCTGATTACTGACCTGTTCTTGGTCTGCATGATGAGAGAGCACCTACAGAACTACACACAGATGCCAGTGCGTATGGGATCGGTGCTGTTCTGGTACAGATTTCGGGTGGAAAACAGAAGGTTATAGCCTATGCTTGTAGGACACTTACTAAATCCGAGGGAAACTACTCAACTACAGAAAGCAAACGTCTTGCTGTGATCTGGGCCATGTACAAATTTCGACAGTATCTCTATCGAAGGGCAATCACATTTTTTACAGACCATCGTTCACTTTCTTGGTTGACAGGTCTTAAGGACCCAACAGGACGACGCGGCAGGTGGGCACTACGTCTTCCAGAGTATGACATTACCAAAGAGTACAAAAGTGGAAGAAAACACCAAGATGCCGACTGTCTCTCAAGAAACCCTGTGCAAGACCATCAAGACTTTGATGAAGATAGTGACTGCCTCGCTGCACTCCAGGATCTCTCTCCTGAGCAGAAGAAGGACGCCGAGATATCTCAAATTATGCTCGCCTTAAATCAGTCAGCGAATGTGAAAGGACAATTTAAAGTAGTTAATGGATTACTTTGCTAGAAAACCTTTTATCCGTTTGGAAAGAGGTGGCTACCAGTGATTCCTAAACACATGCGCTTAGATGTTCTACAGAAACTCCATGACACACCTGAGGCCGCACATTTATGATTTACTAAGACATACGATAGGATTCGCAAGAGATTTTTCTTGTCAGGTTTATGTATGAGTGTCCGTCACTATGTGTCGCACTGTAGAGTGTCCCAGAGGAGAAAGGCAGTTCTTCAGAAACCACCTGGCCGACTCATACCAGTTCCACCAGCTGAAACGCCTTTCCAGCGTGTTGGGATTGACCTTTTCGGACGATTCCCAGCGTCTGCTAGTGGCAATAGATGGATTATTGTTTGCACTGATTATTTGACACGCTATGCCATTACTAAAGCCGTGAAAACAGCCGAAGCATCCGAGTTAGCCAAATTCGTCGTGGACACTGTGTTTCCGTTACATCATGATGACGTGGACGAAGACTACATCGGCCAGGAGTTAATCACAGCTGAGAAAACTCGGCAGTTAGCTCGACTCCGCACGCTGCAGGCTCAAAAAAACAATCGCCGAATACTAACTTCTGCTTGTCTTATGGTAGTAGATGATGTTCCCTTGGAACTTGAAGTTCTACATCAATTTGATTCACATACTTGCATACTTATCGCATATTGATTTTGAGATTTGAACTAACTGATAATGAACTTTCTGACTGGTTAGTACCTGTAGGTTCAGGTCAGTCCAATTGTCGCAAACATAGGCCTTGAACATTTCTGTATGGAACTTGAAGTCCCACATCACATTGGTTTTCATATTTCCATACTTATTCCTTATGGATTTTGAAATTTGAACTAACTGATTATGAAGTTTTTACTGGTTAGTACCCAGCGCTTTGCCCTTTTAGGTCAGTCCGATCATCGCAAACATAGGCCTTGAACATTTTCAATTTGGTTTGAGGTGTCTCATGCCAAATTCTGGTTTCATGTAGTTTTGCTTACTATATCAATTTGATCTGTTTTTCCGTCGTGATGTCATGATTTGAGACTGGATCTTCACTCCTCTGAGAAGTAAGATGTTACTTATGAACCTGTTAATTATGAAGTTGAAGATTTCGACCCCAACACAAGACAACGAAAGATCAGAGAAGCCCTAAATGATCCTGCAACCCAGGGTAAATTTGAAGCTCCAGCGACAGGCACAAGCGGAGAGGTGACGAGAACGTAGCGCCAAAAGAACTTCTAAGAAGATCACCGCTAGGGTGAGCATCAGTCATCGGGAGTCGGAGTATGCAGGACCAATGACTCGTTCCCGGACTAGGAGGACGAAACACAGTACGCTTAAGGAGGGAGCAATGCGAAGAAAAAGCTGAGTAGCACTAGGGTGTAGTGGTTATGATACTGAACTGTTGCGTGAAGGATTGTGAGTTCAAAACTAACCTGGACTGTACAGTTTTAATTTCTATATTCGTTTCGAGTACATTCTAGAAGTATCCACAAATGTCAAGAATCAAATGTCAGTTCTGTAGCTGTATATATATTGTATGTGTTCTGGTCGGAGGCAGTTCGCTCCGCGCTCTTGTATGTGCGAGTGCTGAATAAACCCTCGTTAGGTGAAGTTAGTGTTCGTCATTCATCTGCTTACACCTTCTTCTACGTGACAATATTAAATAATCTCATGATTGCCAGTGTGAGTGTACAAACGTCCGCTGTGGATCATACTCTCAAGGCTCGATCCTCCGCCATCACTTGGACCGGCGTGGGGTAGCATCAAGCGGCCTTACATCGGCGGTGGAGATATTCCGAGCAGCACAGGCAGCCACAAGCTCTTCGTGGAAACATTTACCCGCGGTTTTACTATTACTGACGGGTTATAAAATGAAGTAAATTATTTCTGAGCTTCCAATAGATTGATACTGCTAGCAGACCCACGAGTTGTAGATTACTAAATTAATGAAGCCTCGGGTCCACCAACTCAACTTTTCTGTTGCAGTGCGTGACGTTTATCGTGAAAAGTTGCATAAGCTGAAGCAACAATTCCTGCAGAAACTTCGGCATTCTACAGTGTCGCAGTTTGTGTACATGGCCATTGTGTGATTTTACTTCAGTGATTACAAAATAAAGCTGAATGTACTCACTGGGTAACTGAAGCAGCTGGTTAGTTGCAATTCGATCGAGCAAGAACTGTATGTATTGAATCGACTGTAATCTAAGCTAGGGAGTCACGAAGCCAGAATTCTCATCTGGTGTATCGCACCAGCGCTAAGACAAAGTCATCACCATGTCATATGTGAAGCTCAGTGATTTGGGGGTTTGAGGTTTGATTAGTATCCGTAGGGTCAAGGTTCAATTCCCTCTTCAGACGAAAGTTTTAATAGTCATTGGTGGATCATATTGACCTATAATTATGCCAAATGAAGAACATTCGTTACCACTGTACTTCCAGATTCACGTTAAACGTGATGTCCCTTCGCTAGTATTACGTTAATTTGGACTATGACACAGACTTTAGTGGCAGGACGTAGAAACTCAGTCACCAGTAACGTTTCTTACACTAGTACATTTACTTTAGTTAAAGAACTAAACGTCATGAAAGGTCACAGGCCACTTATGCTATCTTTCATTTCAGCTTGTTGAACACATTGTTTCTGGTTTCACGGAATTTGATCCCTTCATGATAACACGGTGCCATCAATTCGTTATTTGTTCAAGGCTCGAAAACTTCCACGTAAGGCGGGTGTCGGGCATTGAACCCTGGATCGGCGGAAAGATTTTCGTAATAACCTATCAGGCTCTAGCATGAGCACACCTAACTTTTGATAAAAATAAATTCCGGTCTTTAACATCCGTTCATTCATTTTCATTAAAGATACGTAACTGTTTCGGCTCCCAGAGAGGAACACATTTTTTCGTCACACACTTATAAGTTCAAACTTCCCACTGCTAGTTGCTGGTGAAAAAGAATTCGATAGCTAATATCTCCTCTTGTGTAGTTAACAACGATGTTCGATGTCCAGTCATCATTGTACTCTTCGTCACATCACTTCTAGTTTTCTCATGCACACATCTCGCTTCTGGCGAAAGAGACTTGTGGTTAATGTCTCTTCGTGTGTAGAAAACAACGGCGATAGGTGCCATGTTTGATTCCTGGGAGGGCAGAAATTATTACTTTTCTCGTCACTGCAGTTGTAAACTTCTCGCTACTGGCGAGAAAATTCGATATCTGGAATATTCCTGCATTCACAAAACAATCGGTCTAGGTGCTGGGATCAAATCGCCATCCGATACATACATCATTTCAAGATTATTATTTGGGTCTAAAGCAAAATTTAACATATTTCGTGGTTAGTTAACAGGGTCAAAAGTATCTGGATAGAGGTCCTGATCCAGCACAAAAATTTTATTCACGTAATTTAAAGTTTGCTAACTGATACTGGCTAAAAAGTGTTATATCTTGTTTCTTTAAGGTTACTTAGCAATGACGATTGGTGTTATGGTCGACTCTTACGATAGATAAATAGCTTACATTTATAATGTCTGTGATAGGTAACAGGTGCGGTAGGCGGTTTTCCAACCATACAGAAGCACGGGCTAGATGGCGCATGTGCTTAACACACTGGACTCGCACTCGAGAGGACTACTGTTCAAATCCGCGTCCGGTCATCCTTATTTAGGTTTTCCGTGGTTACCCTAAATAGCTTCAGGTAAATGCCAGGATGGTTCCTGAGAAAAGGCACGGCCGAATTCCTTCCCCATCATTTCCTAATCCGATGCGACAGATGACCTCGCTGTTTGGTGCCCTCCCCGAAACAATCACCCAATCAACCATCACGAAGGTAGTGAAATTACTAATGATTCGTTCTTGACGGTGAATTTTTATACAGCCCGTGACGCTGCTGCTCATGGTTTTTGAGTCTACGTAATTCATTATTCACTTTATGCAAAAGCACTCGCTTAGTAAACGACGGTTAATAGAAGGCTGGAAGTTTTTTTACAGAACAAGAGTTCAGTAATGACTGATGTGTTGGAGTTACAGTCATTATTTGTATCAGGCACCAATCAGAGTGGTAAAAGTTTACAGATGCCGCATCTTGTTATAAAATTGAATTTACAAGCGTTAAGAACAGTCTTAGGTATTCTCTGATATTTGTAGTATCGTGGTCTTAATCCATATCTGGAATTATCGCCATACAGAGCGATGTTCTGTACTGGTCACTTGTGGTAACCATTTTATACAGTCAGATCACTGTACCAAAACGAGACTGGAGGATGAACAAGACAGTTACGTTATGTGAGGTGCATGCAAATCGGGCGGAAAGCAATTCAGGTCGTTCAGATACTTTTGAGCATGATAGTACAAGGTCGATGAGAGACCTAGGATATCAGAAATGTGGTATGAATCCAACTCGTCATTAGGATGGTAGTGTATTTTCTGTATATAAAGGGACATGCATCTAAAGGTAGCAGGATTTAAAAGGGGATGATTTAAAGGAACAGTATTAGGCCTCGGTTATTTCTGGCTCAGGTAAAAACTTGATCACTTCTGGTCACAGGCTACCCATTTGGGGGACCCATATTCAAGCCCCCCCCCCCTTTTCCACCCTACCCTGGGAATCAGTGGCATTTGTATGTGGCCCAATATACGTCATCCTGGGGAACCCACACAAACTTTGGGCAATTGTAAGTGTTATGTTCCATTTCATACAGGAGAATCACTGCCCTGTTCATGCACCTAAGACAAGTGGATTAGGTCATGGAGTAATTCGATACTGATGTCACGATAGGAAATTTATGGGAAACCCCTGCACCAATGCGAGAACAATCAAATAGCAGAAAGCTACATGGACCAATACTCGTAAGATTCAAGCTGCACTGCTTCCCCATTATCATTATCCTTTATAACTAGCTCAGCAGTACAGTCCTCTCAGTTTTAGGTAGGACCTTCGTGGGGGATGGGCCTCGGTTTGTTATGAGTAATAGTGTACTGGTAAGTTTGGAAACAATAACAATGATATAGAAAATTAATTAATAGCTTACTGTGAAATATTTTGTTTTTCCAGTACATAATTTTTTACAATCATTTGTTATTGTTGAATAAAATCTTTAATTTTTGTTTACGTTGATATTTGCATTTGTAGCACAAACACAGATGTATTTTTTACAACAATTTATTGTTGTTTATTAATATTTTTTCCTTACAACCCGATTTGCTATACATACAGTGGGTTTTCCTAAGGATTTATCATTTGCTTATAGAGTTATATTCTTTTTGCGTCCCCACAGCTGATGAGTTTCTTGAGAAACCTAACAATTGAGGAGTACAGCTTTCGTTTAGAGACACAGTGGAAGGATCTTGCAAACTGACATATACCTGACATTATATACATATTCTGCATAAAATTATTACGTTTCCCGTTTGATTTTTCTATGTACAATATTCACATTTTAATTAGTTTGTATACAGTATTTATGTTTGAAACATATATTTATGATCTTTTCAATCTAATATATATATATATATATATGCGAAATGAGAACTAGCAGCAGACAGGTGAAGGAAAACTACACACACGTACACTGAACAGCCACAACATTTTGACCAGTGACCTACTATCAATACAAACCCCTCAAAAAAAGAAGGAGATAACAGCATCACCTGGCGAGGAGTAACTGCTGGCCAAACACACCCAGCTTCTGCCAATTTTTTTTTCAAATATAGGATTATATTTTAGTGCAGGCGCACACACTGGCCTATCATACGGGCCTTGCTTCCGCCGTTCACAGGGTAAGAGTTCACCGACCGACCCAGACACCCTGTGCACCGCAACCGGTGCCTATAGCCCACTACCAATGCATAGGATATTGCTGTCAAGGAATACCATACCTATTTAAAGCAAGAAACCTTTTTCAGAGGTTCGCATTCGTAGAAGCCATAACGTAAGTCTCAGGGATCTCTTCAGCAATAATATTAGTAATAGCAGGAGGTGAAATTAAGTTGTTTACTCCGCGGCTGAAGGCCCACGAGTGCCTTGCAGACTCTTCAGAGACATTAGGCACCTACTATCGTGCAGAGCCCTCCCACAAGCCTGCTGCAGTTATCTGGAGGTAGAAAACCGCGGCTGTATCTAGCTGTTACTAGGCTGTGACGTGGATTAAAAAAAATAAGGAAAAAAACCTAAATTCTTTTACCAATGGCACGGCACAAGGAGTGTATATAAAACGTTTTGTGGACATTATCTGAGCATATGTTTGCGTAAACGTTTTCCATGTTAAATAAGTAAAACTATAGGCCGATTGATAATATCTTGCAGTAGACTCCCACTTATCAAACACAGATTAGTCGATTATTTATGTTGTAACAAAAAAGTAAGGAAAGACGGCAGACGACAGCGCTTTCGGTCACACCGTCTAAGTGTGGGAGTAATTACACTAATTTGTGTGTGTTTGTGTGAGCGTGTGTGCTGCGTCGTGGATACATCCAGAGCTAGGGATATGGTGGATGAGATTTTTTTTATGTGTACAGTGTTACTCAGAATGCACACTAACGTAGGATAATCATTTCTTAACGCCTTCTAGCTCCACTTTTTATCAAGAGTATAATTTCTTATCTAGATAATAATTAACTGTGACAGTAAAAATACTTTCAAACAGAGGATGGCGACAGGAGCTCACTGGCTGATGAATAAGGGTCCAGGACGATCAGGAGATAGGGATATCAAGGGTAGTCGTCAACCGTCACTCTCTCGCTAATGTGAGAGACAAGTATTCGTCTCGCACATTTCTCCTCCAGTCTCCTGTACAACACTACATTGTATGTGTACTGAAGGCTGTAAATTGCCTACAACTGAAATTGTCAGAGCGAACAACCGAGAAAGTGCGAAAAGCGTGATAAATCGTTAAAAATTAGAGAATACACTGATGATTAATATTTTGTTTTAATATGCGTTATTTATGCATTCTATGCTGACTTCTTGTGATTCCACGGCTTGTAGTAGCTTAAATATACTGTGTGTGATTCATGTGTATCGCTTGCGAAATGTACTAATTTACAATGGTTCCAATTACTTTATGATTCAGAATAGATATGACTGGCAACTCGTATGCAGACAGTGAACACCACAACATTCAGAAATAAATACACACTAAGAAAAAAAAAAAAGTATTACCGTGAAGGAAGTATCCGAATGAGATGGAAATAGATAGATGGGATGTACATGTATAGATAAACAAACGATGACACTTCCAGGGAAACTGGATAATTTGTTCAAGAGAAAGAACTTCACAAATAATGCAGGTCCATAACGCGTTGGTTTTCGGCCTAGAGTCTCACTGCCTGGAACGGAATTATTTTCAGTGATGAATCCCGCTTCGAACAGAGCTCCGATGACCGGCGACGTCGTGTCTGAAGACACCCTGAATACGGGTAGGATACCAAAAGACTGTCGCTCGACACACGGCCCAACAACCAGTAGTGTTGGTCTGCGGTCTCCATTTCTTTTCATTGCAGGTCTCGTCTGGTTGTCAACCACGGCACCCTGGCAGCATAGCGAGACGTCGACGATATTCTACTACTCGTATTGTTGCCCTACATGGCAAGCCATCCTAGCCTTACATTCCAGCAAGATAACGCTAGCCCGCACATAGCGAGAGTTTCTCCTGCTTGTTTTAGTGCGTGACAAACCGTACCTTGGTGAGAAAAGTCGTCAGATCCCTCCCCAGTTAAGAATGGTTGAAGTATTATGGGTAGGGCCTTCCAACCATCTCGGGACATTGACGCTCTAACGCGTTAGTTGCATAGCATTTGTCACAATAGCCCTCAGGAGAACATCAAACAACTCCGCCAATTAGTGCCAAGCAGAGTAACTGCTTGCATAATGGCCAGATATCGATAAACACATTATTAACTTGCTCAATTTTTGAAGCTCGATCTTTTGAATAAATCATCAACTTTTTCTGATATTGTAATCACGGATTTCTCGGTATAAATACATCACATCCACCGATTTCCAAATAACTTAGGGCGCTTTCTAAGTATATGTACAAATATCCAGTATGCTCATGTCGTACCCGGATTTTAACGAATTTTCCACAATTTTCCTGCTTTTTGATATTTTCCCACGTTTTCCTTTATTTTCCATGTTCCAAGTGTAAATGAACAAGTGTGTATATGCTCTTATCGCTTTTATCACCAAGTGTGCTTTGCTATATTTTTTTTTTTCCAGTCAACTATGATACAGAGCCCCAACCCACCCCGGATACCTACGGACTACTTCCTTCAAATGTCACCACTTAACGCAAACGTCAACGCTAAAACACACGCACACACGTACATGGACTACATTGGAGGTAGAGAGTTAAGGTTATTATGTTTTAAATAAATTGTTTGTGGAAAGCCGTTGCATACAGAAGCGGGAAGTTCACGAAGAGACCATGGTCATCTAACAGGGAGTTTCTGCAGTGCAGCTAACAACGCATCCATCCTCAAGTACCAGCTACCACGGCACACACCCATCTTTTTACACAATCTGAGCGTGATGCTCACTTCCTCGTTCAACACCTGCGTGATATCGACCTGAAGGGTGACAACGTCAGTGTGATTCCTGATACCGTTGACTTTACTCTTTTTTCGCTTTAGTTACATGTTCCATGAATCATTTTGCACGACAGGTCATAGTGATGTGAAAGCAGTCATTTTACATTCGCATCGCGAATTAATTTGTGCAGACGGTTACATTCGGAACAATTCTAAGTTTTCCTTAAATAAAAATAAGAAAAAAAGTATGCAGATGTGAGTTAGTAATTCCTATTTACTTTCACACATTACAGTAATAGAAATTCTTCTATGGAATAGATGTTTTACTTCACTGTCTTTCAGACACTTTATATCACTGAGCAAGGGATCGAAAATTTTTGTTGCAACATTTTTCACTCCATTTTGTGCTAAAGACAATCTTAATGTGGAGTAATGAAAGCCATTTTTTCTTCTGGTATTGTCTTTATGCACATCTTTGTTCCTTTTCAACTGTAGTGGATTATTTACAACAAACTTCATGAAGGAATAAATATGAGACAACAGTCATAATGACGGACTCCTCAACAGATACCTACAAGATGATAGTGGGTGAGTACCACATATTATTCTTACCACATGTTTTTGCGCAATGAATACTTTGTTTTAAAGATGATTTAGCCAGAACATTATTCCATGTGACATTATTGAATGAAAATGTGCAAAATATGTCAGCTTACTAATTTTTCTCTCCACAAGATTTGCAGTGGTTCTGAGCGCAAGTGTGGCTGAACTAAATTGTTGTAGAAGTTGCAAATTTTTTTTTCTTAAATTTAAGTTCCCATCAATAAGGAGCCCTGAGAATTTTGAAGTTTCCATCCTGTTCCTGGACTATATTGCATGAATTATTAACTACAGTTTTCTACATCATCATAGCACCAGGCACGAAACCGTTCATAGAACCAGCATGGACAATAGTTACTCGCCCTTCCTTACCAGTTGGCACACTCATAGTTCTGTGCTGCATATCGTCTGTCCACGCAACAGATGGTTCATGATGCACATTGACCCATGTTTCGTCAACTCATATTACATTCTCCGCATTCGCTAACAGCGAATCACGCAGGAAACGACTTCTCTTTGTCACAAAATCTCCCCTTTCCATTAGTACCTTTCTTCCTCAGAACATTTTACTGGAAGCCAATTTAAAAAAAAAAAAACAATGGAGAGACTCGCCGTTCTGCCTTCAGCTAACCATTGTCCGACAGTGATGCCATCAACATCTTAAGTGTCTTGTTTTCCTTCCTGCTGTGGTATGCGTGTATGTGTTTCCTCTCTTCCTTGACTTTCCAGGAGTCACAATAACAGGACTCCCAGCTGATCTGGAAGCCTCCTTATTATTTGTGACTCGCTGTAGTTCTATAGATGTTCTATGCCTCTGCCACTTTGTTAATCACTTTAATCACAGATATAAAAGGCCAACCACTATCCTCTTCAATCTCAAAATAAACACGTTATCCGTGTATAAACTTGCGTGCTTGAGATTTCAGCGTAGCTCCTTTCCAAAACCTCGTCGGCAGTGCGTGAGGCCATTTTGCACACACGGCAAGAAACTACAGAACTAGCACAATGCGTACGTACGCGCACAAACCTGAATGAAGCACGTCGTGCCTCTGCCTGAAGGCATTTTTGGGCTATCACTATGGCAACACTGGGGCGTTGCCACACTAAAGTAAACAAAATGGACGCGCGAATCACATGTCCAAGGCCACTTCACCTGTCTGAGTCCTTCTCTGCCATACAGATTACAGATATAACACTGAGGCAAATACAGTATATGCATTTCAACCTCACTTCATAAATGTAGAATCATTGTAGGTTTCGACTAATTACCAAGTCATCATCATGTGACTTGTTTAAAAAGAATGAAAACTGGATGTGGGGGTGGGGATATAATGCTGGGAAACCAAACTACAAATCGGACGACAGGTAAGAAAATAGACTTGAAACTGTTACGTACTAACTCGCCAAGTAAAGAGGCCTTTTCCTTAGATCAAAGCTTTGGCTTTCAACTACCTTAAGTCGGTCTTCACTATTTCCTCTTTCAGCCTCAACTTATCGACGATCACAGTTTTCAGTCCAACAGCACTTTCCCCTTTCCCCCATATTACCCGAAATTGCATTTTTGGCTATATTTTGGGGGCTGTCAACAATGATTAACGACAAATGATCGAACACGGTTACGTGAAAATTCTCCTATGCACACTTTAAAAATATAACCCATTTCCGTTTGCTGACAGAGTTACATTATTTTGCGGTTAACCGATTTGTCATAATGTTAGCAAATATTCTGTTCGAGAATTTACGTTGTAAAGCTCGAAAACTTTTCGGTTAGATTGTTTACCAATGAACAACCCTCACGTTTTTTCGAATCAAGAATATGTAAGTCAGTTAGCTGCGAAAAGGTGCAATTTTTTTCTCTCGTTCCAATATAGCACTGCAGCATTTGGCGGATGTCGTGTGCAGGAGGCATTAAAATGGGAAAACGTTCTTGAACAGTCGATATACAAGCGGCTCTCAATAAATGAACAATGAAATGTATGCGCATTTTGGACAATAAATGAAAAATTGATGTATGATGCGATGTGGAGCGATTAGCTGCCGTAAATTTTGCAGGATAATGAATTAAAAACGTCAACTTTAATGCTTGCGCTGCTAATTGACGCTTCGCTACTGTTACAGTCCTCTGTTGAATCATCTACTGGGATGAGCAATGAATAAGTTGTGACGACAATCGGCTCTTTCTGCGTAAATGTATTCGGATTTGTACACACATCCATTTTAATGTCTATGTTATGGTACACTTTGCTGAGTGTAGCGGTACAACAGTACTGTATTATTTTATCTTAAAGGTCTTATTCTCCCTCGCTACCCTTGTCTTTGCAAAGGGCAAATGACGTTGATAAGCCGGGCACTATGACCGCTGTCTGTCACGAGATCGAATACCGCCTGGTGTCGCTATCGACGTGTTCAAAGGAAAGTGGTTGAAGAACACTGAAACAATGTGTATTCACAAGGTGTTGGTCGTCCACGTCTCGTCACTAAAGATGGAGCTCGGAGGCTTCCCGACTCTATGAAATTTGATAGGGGGGATCTTTGGCAGATTTGATGACGAAGTGCAATCCTGGTGCAGGCCCAATGTTTTGGGGCACACGGTTTGAAGCACATTGTTGAAAACGAAGCTCCAAAGAAGTTGGCCCCAACGTATTCCCATGTCTGCCTAAGGAGAACGTCAGTCACGTTTGTACTGGGCATGGGATCAACAAAGTTGACCGTAGATCAATAGGAATGTACCGCCTGGTTGGGTGAATCAAATCTCTTGTTCACCATATACATGACCTAGTAAAGATATTCCTTCACCCAGGAGAACGACTGCTCAGAAAATTCACCCCACCACTCACACAGGCCGGTGGGGAGAGTTTTATGTTTTGAGCGGCATTCACGTGGGCTTCCATGCGACCTGTGTTAGTAATCAAAGGCATAATGGCAGCTGTGGAGTAATTGAATATTACTCTGGAGCCTTCGTGCTTGATGTCTTTCTCGATGGCACAGGTAGCTTCCAGTTGATTAAATGTCCGCCGACCGGTGTGGCCGTGCGGTTAAACGCGCTTCAGTCTGGAACCGAGTGACCGCTACGGTCGCAGGTTCGAATCCTGCTTCGGGCATGGATGTGTGTGATGTCCTTAGGTTAGTTAGGTTTAAGTAGTTCTAAGTTGTAGGGGACTGACAACCACAGAAGTTAAGTCCCATGGTGCTCAGAGCCATTTGATTAAATGTCCATTTCACAAGCCAACAATTATGCTGAAGTGGTTTGAGGAGCATGATAGTAGTCTAACATTGAAATTTTAGCCATCAAATTTTCTTGATATAGACCCAATGAAACACATGTTAGACAATACATCCTCCATTATTACAACAAAATTAATAGTAAAACAATCAGCAAGTAAACTGCGTAGGAGACTATTCACGAAAATTCAGTCGAACATCCCCTACTCTTCAAAGTTGTCATGTCCCAAAACATTTCGAGTACTCACACTTACGTGTCAACATTGCCAGGTGCGCCACTCCATTTCCGACTAAACTGTAAAATTAATGTATGAAATGGATGTAGACGCTTCAATGATTCCAGAGATGTGACATGAAAAGATCTCCGTCATATGATGGATTCTTAAAACGCGCTGTGCACCAGAGGTCAGCTTGTGATTGTATTGGAGAGAGGGCAGTAAAAGGATTAAACTCTCTCTGTCCTGTATGAAAGGTGGCCAAATTAGGGCATGATTTTGGCCACCATGGGACGGGCACAACACCGGCAGTGGGGTGAAACCCTGTGTGGTACATATGGCCATGGGTCAGTCAAGTGGGCCAATTTTGATAAGCATGAGGGGAAGACTGCCACATGGTGGTGGTCTGATTTATTTCTGGGAGAAACAGGGCACATCAACCTGTGTACAAAGCCTTCAACAACCAGTGCCATAGAGTTAACTGAAAGTCTGGTTCGGTACCCTCATCTCCAAAGCAGGCATTCTGATAGCCAAATTGGCCCACCAGTCAGCATGTGAATTCCCTGGGATCCCAATGTGACCGGCGACTGACCATACAGCTAGATGAAAGTCAGAAAGGAGATCAAGAAAGTCATAACGAATAGAATGCAGAGGATAGCACTGGTCTGTAATCTGAAGACTACTCTGGAACTCACTCCAAATGAAAAACACCACACTGGTGCAAGATCAAATGCGACTGAGGGCTCGAGTGATGGACATCAATTCTGCAGTGTATGCAGTACACTATTTTGGCAAGAAGTGTGTGTAGGCAAAACTGGTTCACCTGCTGACAGATCTGGGGACAGGGTACACAACATGCGGCATACATGATAGCTCCCTGACAGAAGATGACAGTGGAGTAAGTTTGAGTTCAAGGCAAAGACACCGTATGCAAACGGTTATTACGGCTAGAGAACTGGGCTTCT
Organism: Schistocerca americana; assembly: GCF_021461395.2. NCBI lineage: Eukaryota > Metazoa > Arthropoda > Insecta > Orthoptera > Acrididae > Schistocerca > Schistocerca americana. Next base: position 818,802,387 of record NC_060121.1, on the reverse strand, counting down.
GTTGCATGAGTAGTGTCTCCCTATAAGGAAAAATGGATCAGGAAGTTTGGATGCTCAGTGGAGCAATGAATGTGTATCACACATTTGAGCAGCAGTTGTTGTCATTTCATATATAGTGAATGAACTTAAGCCTCTATAGTAAGCTTCTTACAGGGCTGGTCCAAAAGGCACCTGTCGCCATTCAGATCCCACAGTGGTGTGCTGCGTCCAGGAAAAGCAGTATGGAAGGTGATGACGAGCCATATGTCATACTCCTATAATCATGACAATACAGGATCAGATCGTTGTTAAGCTGTAAAAGGATGAGTACTCTGCATCTCAGCTAGTATTACGGAAGCAGTGAAGGAGTTAGTTCAGGCATCACATTCGCTAAAGTTGGCAATCATGGGAAAGCCACATCAACAGTGCATCGAAGGCCAGTTCAAAAAAAGGCTTAAGACACCACCACATTCAACCGTTGGTCGTTAATGTAAAGTTCTGATTGCGTACAGACAGTATGATGGCGACAAATGTGCGTGTCACATGCCTTGACAGCTCAAAACCAGAAGCCATTGGTGAGAGACAAGGAGTGCATCTATTGTATGGCAACCTCCAGTCTGGGTTCAGCAACTCCTGCAGTGGAGGAGCTATAGCAAATGAAAATATCATTAGCCTACAGCGACGATGACACTATATGCCTCACATCTGGAGCTACACCATTGATAGCCACTAAAAACAGAGGTACATTGAATAATGAATCCTGCAAGATCTCATTCTCTCTGATATTCGAGATACTGTGGGAAGCACCAATGTGAAGCCAGAAAGTATGGTGTTACAAGACGTTCTGGACAAAAATCTGGGGTGGGTCCCAGAGACCTGACAAGTATATTAACGAGAATGTGATGACACCATGTGTTGTCATATGTCTACAGCAGCTTGAAGGAGACAGCGATAACATACTGACATCGGGTGAAAGCCGACCTGATAGCAGACTCCAGGAGTACCAAACTGTCAGCAACAGAACGGCTTTGACAAAAACCGCCGTTGGACAGGGCTACAAGACCCCGACACTCAAGGCACCAACACAGCTACTGCCTCACCATACATCCGAGCAACTTGCAGAGAATATTAGTAAGACTGATTTGGTGATAGCTGTTCATCTAAAGAAAGGTGTTTACCCAATTTCAGAATCTGGATGATCACGCTTTCTCGAAATTGAGATGGGACTTCACCATAATTGCAGAAAGGCTGTAAATGGCAAGGTCGTGACATTGGAAAACGATCGATAGGTGAACATTTGGCTGTGGATACTTTCGGACCCTGGAGCCACGTGAGGGCCATGTCAAAGGGCTGGAGCACTGACGAATTCCCACTACTGAATGGAGAAATATATGGCTCCAAGTGAGGTGTAGTGAAAGGTAAGTGAATTAACTCCTCCTGCTGTTTGAGGACACGGAAATCAGGCTGTTGATAAATGAAGGACACGATATTCGGCGACAGTATTTCCGTAAAAGAACCAGGTACGCCTGAAATCCCTAAGCACACGATGTGGTATGACAAAGAAAGCACGGTAGGGCGAACCCAGAAAAGGAGCGTCATTTGTCGTTTGAATGGTTACATTTAATTTACCACCAATAAAGTCATTGATTAAAAATAATTATGAGCAACACGCTAAGGACAATTAGTTGCTTACAGAAACTATCGGCTGTAACTGATGATTTTATCTCAACAAGCCATAAAACTCAGTGCCAGAAGTTCGAAATATAGCGCGTACTTCAGTGCGAGATGCTTTTAATAATATCCACAGGGAAACTCTGTCTCGGATTCTGCCAGAAAAAATGGCTCTGAGCACTATGGGACTTAACATCTGAGGTCATCAGTCCCCTAGAACTTAGAACTACTTAAACCTAAGGACATCACACGCATCCATGACCAAGACAGGATTCGAACCTGCGACCGTATCCGTCGCGCTGTTGCAGACTGAAGCGCCTAGAACAGCTCGGCCATACCGGCCGGCTCTGGCAGGACACACAAAGAGATTCTGGTCATACATAAAGCAAACTAGTGGCAAACTCAATCAATACCTTCACTGCGCGATAACAACATATACTGTTTTCGAACGTGATGAAATACCTCGAAAAAAGTGATTTATTGACACATAGTCAGCACGGATTCAGAATTCTTTTGAAACATAACTAGCTCTTTATAATCATGAATTAATGAGTACTACTGACAGGGGATGTCAAATTGATTCCATATTTTTAGATTTTCAGAAAGCTTTCGACACCGTTCCTCACAAGCGTCTTCTAACCAAACTGCGTGCCTATTGAACATCGCGTCAGTTGTGAGACTAGATTCATTATTTCCTGACATAAATGTCACAGTTCGTAGTAATAGACGGAAAGTCATCAAGTAAAACAGAAGTAACATCCGGCGTTTCACACGGTAGTATTATAGACCCTCTATAGTTGCTGGTCTATATTAACGACATCGGTGACAATCTTAGTAGCCCTCTTAGATTTTTTGCAGATGATGCTGTCATTTACCGTCTTGTAAAGTCATCAGATGACCAGAACGAATTTCAAAATAATTTAGATATCTGTCTGTTGCGAAAAGTGGCAATTGACCCTGAATAAAGAAAAGTGTGAAATAATTCACGTGAGTACTGAAAGAAATCCGCTGAATTTCGATTAAGCTATGAGTCACACAAATATTAAGGCTCTAAATTCAACTAAATACTGAGGGATTACACTTACAAAAAACCTACATTGGGACAATAACACAGATAATGTTGTGGGAAGAGCAGACCAAAGACTGCTATTCATTGGCGGAACACTTAGAAGGTGCAACAGATACTGCTAAAATCAGCATAAAACCTACTGGAAAATTTATCAAATACCAAAACATCAGAATCGATTAAGGTTATCCAAATGTGAAGCAAGTACAATGCTAATTTATTCTGAAACGAATAATTATGGTTAAATTATTTGGAAATAATCGCCTAACATAATAATCAGGGCAGTACCTTGTGCTTAAGTAAGTTAAGAAACAACTTAGCTAGCCGAAATCGATAACATGGGTAATAAAAGAATATTCCAAAGAAAGTGTACAATTTTTAAAGTAATACTTACCTTAAATAGGGGTCCATAGATCAGAACATTAAGTAATAGCCGGCCGGAGTGGCCGAGCGATTCTAGGCGCTTCAGTCTGGAATTGCGTGACCGCTACAGTCGCAGGTTCGAATCCTGCCTCGGGTATGGATGTGCGTGATGTCCTTAGGTTAGTTAGGTTTAAGTAGTTCTAAGTTCTTGCGGGCTGATGACCTCAGAAGTTAAATCCCATAGTGCTCAGAGCCATTTGAACCATTAAGTAATATAGCGACTGATTAACTTAAAACTTATTAGGAGGCAGCGCGAACCAGCTCGGTAAGGCAATCGCGGACGTGCCTCAAAGGCAGCCAATAAACGTCAAGGCGGTGCGTAACACCAACAAGCCGCTGCAGGCATCAGCCGCTGGAAAACCAGTTGCGAAGCTTAGAAGACTAAGTAGGGCTGTTAATATACGCCACTTAGGTAAAACAAAGGCCACAAACAAGTGACGCAAATAGTAATGCCGACTATCTCGAGAAATGGTTAGCATAAGGCCTCTTAATATGCCACAAAATTCCAAAAACTTATCTTTAACCAAATTTACAAAATATCAAGAACGCTTAGTAGTGGGGAAGATAATGTCTCTTAAACCATTTAGGTGAATAAAATTTGATACAGGAATATTTAATAAATGTCCAGAGAATAATATCTGACAGTAATTTAGTCAAACCACATGGCAAGGAACACTGCATCACCCAAACAGTTATATAAGGAAAAATCACAAAAAAAATGGTTCAAACGGCTCTGAGCACTGCGGGACTTAACTTCTGAGGTCATCAGTCCCCTAGAACTTAGAACTACTTAAACCTAACTAACCTAAGGACATCACACACATCCCTATCCGAGGCAGGATTCGAACCTGTGGCCGTAGCGGTCGCGCGGTTCCAGACTGTAACGCCTAGAGCCGCTCGGCCACCCCGGCCGGCAGGGAAAATCACAAGCTAACCTCTGTGATGCGGTACTTAATAATCAGATCTTACAAGCAATGCTTCCTTCCATTGCATTTAAACATGGAAATCTACAACACAATTATAGTATATGTATTAAATACATGAAATTTACGTTCGAGCAAACAAAATATAAAATGAAAAATGCAAAACTCTTAAAAACACTTAAGATTACAATTGAACATGAAAAATTTTAGCCAAAGTTTATTGCCAAAACAATTTCCGAGAATACTATGGCGCGAAAAAGCTGACGCCCGTATCAATGGGAAAATCTAATATTAAGTTTAACCACTGCATTTAGTCTTTCACACTACGTATAGCCAACACAAATACCCTACAACGAAGGTCTAAGTGGTACACAGAAATCCATAATACAGGCACAATTACATGTACAGCCAAATATTCGACTGATTAGAAATATAAATAATCTGAAGCAACAGAACCTTAACTCAGATACTTAAGCTCAAACAAATAAATCATAATCCTCAAAACACAGTCAGTAGGGGTGGGCATATCGTAATGTGAAAAGTACTGGCCATAAACACACGATTTTGCTGATATTTGACAATCCAGGGAATATCCTGCGTGGTTCCCAGCACCCAGTCCCACACAACATGGAATATCAAATCCGGACAAGTCAGTGGGTGTGGCCAGAAGAACGCAATGTCGTAACTCTGACTCCACCAGTTACACCCAGTCTTGAGATAAACAGAACTTACAGGCGACTGAATGCCCTCTAGTTTGCTATCACTGGCTGCCTTGCTTTTACTATCCCACCAACACTGCTAAAGGCCTAATTCAGGACTCGCTCTGCCAATCAGCGACACTTTCAATCGATTCGCTTAGTCAGTAGTAGCGTCAGTGAATACTGCCCGAAACCAAGGCATGAAAAACCGATTGCGAGCCCCACACGGCTATATACCTGTGAGGAATATGTCCATAAAAGTGTCGAAACGTTTCCCATACTGAAAAGGAGAGGTACGTGATCCAATGGTAGTAACATACAATTCCAGCGTTCTTTTTCTGTAGTTTTATGATGTTGGCACACCTGGCCACAGAGCCATTTAAAGGCAATTAGGCGCGCCGTCTGTGGATGTGGCGTATAACATTGATGAGCCCTTCTGTGATTTCTAATGGCCAAAACGATTTCCGAAGTGCACCTAGGTCCAATATGCCGATGGAGGGATGCATACCTCCAACTTCCCCTCGATGCACTGTCTCAACAGTTTCTTACAGTTAACACGCCGCACGGGCTTTATCGTTTGAAACGCCTAATGTTTGGCATAGCAGGTGACCCCGGCACTTTTCAACGTTTTTTGGAACAGTTAGTACTCAAAGTGGATGGATGCGTTAACTATTTACTCGTCATCCTTGTAACAGGGAGAACTACGGAAGATCACCTTCGCAATCTGAAATCGTTATTCAGCGTTTTAATGAAGGCTGGCCTAAAGTGAAGAAAAGAAAAACTTAAATATTTCCAGCCTGAGATTGAGTAGCACGGCCACATCATTTCCAGCTCGGGCCTTCGTCCTCTGGATAAACATATCGAATCCATTATCAAACTTCCCAGACGAACAACACTGAAGCAACTTTGTTCCTTTCTGGGGATGATATCGTATTATAGAAAGTTCTTACCTGAAGCAGCAACAGAAACCGCCCCTTGATCCCAGTTACGCAAAAAAGGGTGCCTTTCCGGTGGACACCAGCTTGCGAGAGCACCTTCCACAGGCTGAGATGCAGTTGCTGACGCCCAGTGTCTCGCACGTTTTGATCCAACAAAGCAGATAATTATTGCAACTGACGCATCTGATTCAGGCACCAGAGCGGTCCTAGCACAAGAGGAAGGCGGATGGCTCTGAGCATCCTGTAGCCTATGCATCGAAAACGTTCACTGACACACAATGCACATACTTCGTATTAAAGAAATTCCACGTTTTACTTTATGACGAAGATTCACCTCGTCACAGACCATAAATCGCCGATCTCTTCATTCAGTCCGGCAGCCAAAATTCCAGACAGGACTGCTCACCGCCTCCAGCACTGAGCTTTATTTTTATCGCGCTACGAGCACGAGATTCACTTTCGCAAAGTGACTGAGCATGCCGACACTGATGCCCTCTAACGCCTTCCATTGAGACCCGATCCAGAGTTCGATAAAGAAGAGATTCTATGTTTTCGCATCGATGAATAGCAGAAGCCGCCGCAGATTCTTATTGTATAACCAGCTCCCGACTCGCAGACGCAACCGTTAGTAACGCGATAGTCCAACAAGTCTGTAGCCACATACACTCCTGGAAATTGAAATAAGAACACCGTGAATTCATTGTCCCAGGAAGGGGAAACTTTATTGACAGATTCCTGGGGTCAGATAAATCACATGATCACACTGACAGAACCACAGGCACATAGACACAGGCAACAGAGCATGCACAATGTCGGCACTAGTACAGTGTATATCCACCTTTCGCAGCAATGCAGGCTGCTATTCTCCCATGGAGACGATCGTAGAGATGCTGGATGTAGTCCTGTGGAACGGCTTGCCATGCCATTTCCACCTGGCGCCTCAGTTGGACCAGCGTTCGTGCTGGACGTGCAGACCGCGTGAGACGACGCTTCATCCAGTCCCAAACATGCTCAATGGGGGACAGATCTGGAGATCTTGCTGGCCAGGGTAGTTGACTTACACCTTCTAGAGCACGTTGGGTGGCACGGGATACATGCGGACGTGCATTGTCCTGTTGGAACAGCAAGTTCCCTTGCCGGTCTAGGAATGGTAGAACGATGGGTTCGATGACGGTTTGGATGTACCGTGCACTATTCAGTGTCCCCTCGACGATCACCAGTGGTGTACGGCCAGTGTAGGAGATCGCTCCTCACACCATGATGCCGGGTGTTGGTCCTGTGTGCCTCGGTCGTATGCAGTCCTGATTGTGGCGCTCACCTGCACGGCGCCAAACACGCATACGACCATCATTGGCACCAAGGCAGAAGCGACTCTCATCGCTGAAGACGACACGTCTCCATTCGTCCCTCCATTCACGCCTGTCGCGACACCACTGGAGGCGGGCTGCACGATGTTGGGGCGTGAGCGGAAGACGGCCTAACGGTGTGCGGGACCGTAGCCCAGCTTCATGGAGACGGTTGCGAATGGTCCTCGCCGATACCCCAGGAGCAACAATGTCCCTAATTTGCTGGGAAGTGGCGGTGCGGTCCCCTACGGCACTGCGTAGGATCCTACGGTCTTGGCGTGCATCCGTGCGTCGCTGCGGTCCGGTCCCAGGTCGACGGGCACGTGCACCTTCCGCCGACCACTGGCGACAACATCGATGTACTGTGGAGACCTCACGCCCCACGTGTTGAGCAATTCGGCGGTACGTCCACCCGGCCTCCCGCATGCCCACTATACGCCCTCGCTCAAAGTCCGTCAACTGCACATACGGTTCACGTCCACGCTGTCGCGGCATGCTACCAGTGTTAAAGACTGCGATGGAGCTCCGTATGCCACGGCAAACTGGCTGACACTGACGGCGGCGGTGCACAAATGCTGCGCAGCTAGCGCCATTCGACGGCCAACACCGCGGTTCCTGGTGTGTCCGCTGTGCCGTGCGTGTGATCATTGCTTGTACAGCCCTCTCGCAGTGTCCGGAGCAAGTATGGTGGGTCTGACACACCGGTGTCAATGTGTTCTTTTTTCCATTTCCAGGAGTGTATTTCATGGATGGTCCGAACGTCAACCACCCAAGGCTCCTGTGGTATTCCGTCAGTTCTTTAATGCCCATCTTCAGCTCATGTTGATCGATGGAGTAAGTCTGCTCGTTTCCGACGAGGGACATCCACGAGCAGTCATTTATTATTCTTTACGTTGTCATGTCCTGCTACTATTGGGTCAAGTCAGTGGGCGGTGGGTATCCCGAACTAATTTCCTGTCCCGCAAGTTCACTTACTGGCCGGGCATGAACCAGGAGATTGACTCATCCAAACATGTCCATCCTGCCAAAGACACCAGACAGTCGCACGACATTCATTTGCTTCTCGGCCACCATGTGCTCACTCTTGGGAGCGGGTATCCATTGAGTTTGCTGGGCCAGTGTTTAACACCACGTTCTTGATGATGCTTCTCCCGATTTCTGTACATTGTTCGATGCGATTCCACGTCAACAACCAACACCGTCATAGCCGTAGAAAAAAATTTTGCAATCGAAGATCTACCGGAAGTGTTTGTAACTGGCAACGGTCAACAATTCCGTAGCGAAGAGTTTCGTGTTTCTGTGCCCAGCATGGCACTCACCGCACTCCAACGCCACAATCGAATGAAGAAGCCGATAGGATGGTCCGCACTTTCAAAACTCACAATCAACCAACGGTGTTCCAAAACGGTCCCGCAAAGTCTATGTGCACACGTTGCCATTGGGATTGCGACTTAGGAAAAGCAGAGAATTTTTGTGGCTGAGCGGACTGATTTTCTGCACATCCGTGACACTGTGACGTCATCTGGGCGTCCATGGCCTGCCAAGTACAGTGTCGACGCGCTTACTGTTACGTACGAACAATCCTCCAGTGTCCTTGGTGAAGTACATGAAACACTTCTTTTCGCAAAGCTTTAGGGATCAACAGAACTGACTGTCCAGTGTCAAATGGTTCAAATGTCTCTGAGCACTATGGGACTTACCATCGGTGTTCATCAGTCCCCTAGAACTTAGAACTACTTAAACCTAACTAACCTAAGGACATCATACACATCCATGCCCGAGGCAGGATTCAAACCTGTGACCGTAGCGGTCGCGCGTTTCCAGACTGTAGAGTCTAGAACCGCTCGACCACTCCGGCCGGCTGTCCACTGTCATTCTCAACAACAATCACACCATTCTTGTACAGCGCGGCTGTGTCGACGTTTAAAGTACCGGCGCACAACAGAGTTCTTTATGCTATTCAATGAGTGAAGCCAAGATGTGCGGAAGTATTTGAGCTAAATGTTCAAATCTGACTCAGCTTCCGGGGCCTGTGCAATCTTCTTGTAGTGCAGCGGGAAAGACTGAAGCAATTATGAATCCTGAGCATCGATGAGACAACAAGATGCAGCAGAAGTGTCAAAGTCTGTGTCAGGGTCATTCGTAATACGTGAAAGCGCGTCCGCATTACCATGTCGAGCCAACGGACGATACACGATCTCGTACTGGCATTGAGGCAACAACAAAGACCATCTTTGCAATTTTTTGCGCAGTTCGTACAGGAATCGATTTCGCCGTATGAAACAAGGACTGCAAATGCTTATGATCCGTGGCTATCCAGAATTTCCACAAATAGTGGTGAAATTTGGTAACAGCATACACAATAGCCAAAGCCTCTTCTTCAATTTGCGAATTGAGGTTTAGTGATTTATTATGTATGAATGGAGGTTTACTGGCAACCTACTGATACAACACCGCATACCGACAGGGTACAGTGCACCAATTTATAGAAAGCCGTACTGTGTAGCAAAGCAGATGCAACCATTGGTAGAACAGGCACACTATCTGGGGCCAGTCCTACAGACGCAGTTCATAATTATCCGAAACCACAAACAACTAAGCAGGTACAGTCTTTCATTGGCCGCTGTAATTATTATAGACGGTTCGTAAACGTCTTTGCGAAAATAGCCTACTGAAGAAAAGGACGAAATTCCATTGGTCGCAAGAATCTCAGGCATTTGAAAAACTGTAAGAAATATTAGTTGCAGATCCAGTGTGGGATTTCGATACAGAGCTTATCCTTTAGTGTGACGCTTCAAATGAGATAGTCTATTGTAGTTTTGACAGATGGTAAATGGCCCGCAACACATGGTAGGCTTACGCTTCAAGGCAGTTAATCAAGGCGGAGCTCACGACCAAAAGTTGCCATGTCATCATGGGTGACGAGCAAAGGACAGACGTGTAACAGGGCAGTTTTGGTGGAGGAAGTGGAAGCGTGATGTGGAGCAGTATGTTAAGAACAGTGTGGCATGCACGCAGAGAGCCAATATTTTGCATCAGAATGTGCCGTTGCAAAGACTACATTAGGCGTCCAGTTCATTGCCTGTGTTAGGTTGGATGTCCTCGGGCCATTTAATAAAACAGCTGCCAGAAATAGGTACTTTCTCAGGATCGGCATTTTTCTCGATTTTTGGCAACGGTATCAATACTGACCGATGGGCTAGTACTGTAGCACAGGCGTTAGTAAACAAGTTGATATTAAAGTTTGGGATACCTGAGACGATAATTACGGAACAGTGTACGAATTTGGTCTTGGATCTAATGAAACAACTACTTCACGTGTTGCATATACGGATGTTATGGACAAGTCCATTCAATCCACATGCCTGTGCTAGAACCGAACACGTACACGAGACAACTGCAAAGACGTTGAGCTGTTACGTAGTTTTCAGGCACAACGATTGGAACGCCTGTTTATCTTGTGTACAGTGTGCCTGTAGTTCGAAGATTCATACTGCAATGCGTTTCTCTTCATTTGAGGTGGTGTACTGCAGGAAAATGGCATCTCCCTTTGACGTTTTGATTCCTAAGTTAGGACCAGATGGTGACTCGGTGAGTAAATTTGATAGAAGAATTAGAGAAGTTTGGGGGAACGTACAAAAGGCAAACATGAAGGCCCTAGAACTCTAGGAGCAACCGAACAGACGAATGGGCAAATTGCAGCAATACCAAGTGGGGCAGTGGGTAATGGTCCCTAGTTCCTATATGTCAGAGGAGAAAACGAAGAAATTTTTAACAAAGTACTAGGGACCATACCAGGTCTCCGAAATTACGTCACCGGCAGCGTTGCCAACTTGACGGATTTACGATCAAATTTGACGGAATTTCATGTTGTGTGACGCGTAAAATCTAGTTTTTACGGTTGACGGATTTTTTGGCAGATATTAAAACTCGGCCTTTTCCGACGAATTTTTCTGGGTTCATTTAATTCTGAAAAGGAAATAATTTTTTTTCTTTGATAAAAGGGTTACGAATGCAAATCTTTGTGCACCTGCAAGACAGTGACATAGTTGTACTGCACTAAAACTCCAAGTTTCGCTGAGTGTGTTGAAAAAATAGGCTGTATTTCTGAGTTGCTCATTCACATTAAACACACGTAGGATATAACAGAAAACTGAACTGATATTAACTCATTATATTTCGTTCAAATTGGTTCAAATAACTTTGAGCACTATGGGACATGACATCTGGGGTCATCAGACCCTAGACTTAGAACTGCTTAAAATTAACGACATCACACACACACACATGCCCGAGGCAAGATTCGAACCTGCGATCGTAGCAGCAGCGCGGTTCTGGACTGAGGCGCCCAGGACCGCTTGGCCACAGCGGTCGGCTAGATTTCGTTCCTATTGAGCAGTTTACATGGCTATTTTTAGCTAACAGTATCAAATATCTCTGATGACTGGCAAACTCAGCAAAGCAAAGATAATGCGATGGCAAATGGCTCTAATTTCTGTTGTTAAGCAAAGATACGGTAGTAAGTAAGAGTCCCATACTCACGAACTGAGCTTAGGGACCAGAAGCAGGAATCCGGAAACGCCATCCTTGGAAGGGTCCGAGTGGAGTAGGTTTGCCATCGCCCTCTTCCGATCTGTTACGAAGTGTTGAGCGTGTCTTTGTACATAGGGGACGACTGTGATGAGTGCTGGCAGTGTTTAATGTCGTGTTTGTTTTTTTATGTATGAGGAGGGAGAGGTTGAATCTCGGTGCTGACACATAGCGTAATTCTCTCGAAAAGCATTAAGGGAGAAAACTTAACATCACCATCCGATGAACGAATGACCTTCAACAATATTTCCTCTCTTTATGAAAGTTTGTGGAGAGGTTTGGACTCTAATCCAGGACACTGGCGCAAAAACTGCCGATCGGGATGTTTAAACTACCATCTCTCCTCCCCTGGTTGGCCAAATAATGGCAGCGAAAGTATCATTCTTCACCAGGATTAGAACTGGCTCTAACTATACGATACGTGCATCTAGCATCGGCAGCACACTAAAAAAATATGCTTTGCTCTACTAGTTAATGCCGCGAATTCTGGATAGTGAGTGCAATACATTAGTTTACGGTACTTCTCGCGAATTTAACTTGGCATCCGTAGAGCGGGGTTCGCGGGTAGAGGGAAGAGCGCACCAGCTATGCAGCGTGGAGTGAGGGGTGCGAAGGGAGGGAGGGGTGAGAACAAAGCCCACCCGCATGTATTGTAAGCACCCAGTGCAGGTAACAGAAACCCGTGTTTTGAGCTTCCATGAGCTCCTGATAATCGGCTTTCTTTTCCGAAATGGAGAAGAAGATAGCTCCCGTGATGAGCCAGTAAGCGCATCATCACCATTTTCGTAAAAATCACAATGAATATAGCGCAACGAAAGACAGTCAGCGACAGACTGCTCAGCTCAGCAACAAAGAAGGCGACAGTGCTGTGAACACCGGCTAATGGTACGCCGCGCTCTTTCCAAGGAACATCTGCAGATCACTATGGCACAAATTCTCCCGACTGCCGACTGCTACTCATCGTAACTGGAGAGCTGCTTATCAGGTTACAGACTACAGTGCTGCAGTGAGTTACCGTGTGTATAACAACTTTTCTGGAGACTAGAAATCTACTCTGTAGGAATCAGCATGGGTTTCGAAAAGGACGGTCGTGTGAAACCCAGCTCTCGCTATTCGTCCACGAGACTCAGAGGGCCATAGACACGGGTTCCCAAGTAGATGCCGTATTTCTTGACTTCCGCAAAGCGTTCGATACAGTTCCCCACAGTCGTTTAATGAACAAAGTAAGAGCATATGGACCATCAGACCAATTGTGTGATTGGAATGAAGAGTTCCTAGATAAGAGAATGCAGCGTGTCATTCTCAATGGAGAGAAGTCTTCCGAAGTAAGAGTGATTTCAGGTGTGCCGCAAGGGAGTGTCGTAGGACCGTTGCTATTCACAATATACATAAACGACCTTGTGGATGACATCGGAAGTTCACTGAGGCTTTTTGCGGATGATGCTGTGGTATATCGAGAGGTTGTAACAATGGAAAATTGTACTGAAATACAGGACGATCAGCAGCGAATTGACGCATGGTGCAGGGAATGGGAATTGAATCTCAACGTAGACAAGTGTAATGTGCTGCGAATACATAGAAAGATAGATCCCTTATCATTTAGCTACAAAATAGCAGGTCAGCAACTGGAAGCAGTTAATTCCATAAATTATCTGGGAGTACGCATTAGGAGAGATTTAAAATGGAATGATCATATAAAGTTGATCTTTGGTAAAGCAGATGCCTGACTGAGATTCATTGGAAGAATCCTAAGGAAATTCAATCCGAAAACAAAGGAAGTAGCTTACAGTACACTTGTTCGCCCACTGCTTGAATACTGCTCAGCAGTGTGGGATCCGTACCAGATAGGGTTGATAGAAGAGATTTAGAAGATCCAACGGAGAGCAGCGCTCTTCATTAAAGGATCATTTAGTAATCGCGAAGAGACCATGAGGATAAAATCAGAGAGATTAGAGCCCATACAGAAGCATACCGACAATCATTCTTTCCACGAACAATACGAGACTGCAATAGAAGAGAACCGATAGAGGCACTCAAGGTACCCTCCGCCACACACCGTCAGGTGGCTAGCGGAGTATGGATGTAGATGTAGTGTATAGTGCTCCTTTTGTTTGTTTTTACGACTTACTGTACATGTCTCAAAAGATTGTACGACATTTTAGAAAAGAGTGGTTAAGTGATACACAATTAAAGGATTAGTTGTTAAGAGGTGCACGGGGAACCTAGTAGTGTGTGGTGTAAATACAGCCAATACAACTTCAATATGCCTTTATCAGATTCACTTCTGCATGGAAAATGTAAGAAACATTTAAAAGCAGCTGAACCTTATTCATCTTCACGACACTCAACATTTCCATTTCAGTCTATCAAACATCAGTACGTACGAACATGCAGCTGCTGAAACCGCTCTTACGTGGTTTGTAGTTCATCAATGCACAATTAGAGCTGCTGATCGTCTTTCAGATCTAACGAAGAAATTTTTCGAAGTGCTGACCATGCGTCTCTTTTGCAGCTACACTGCACGAAGAGCAGTGCTTTGATCATTCTCTTCCAGCACTTCAAATCAGAACTACCGAACGATGTTGGTAATGGACATTTAGTCTTCTTACAGATGAATCTACAGACATTTCTGTCACCAAATTGTTGGTTATGTGCACTGTACATCTTTCAAAACAACAAAGCAGAGATAACTCCACCTTTTTAGGAGTTGTTGAACTAGAACAGGGGAGTGCTGAATGTATTGTTAATGTAGTAAAACCATCACTTTCATATTATGGTCTAGACATTACGGGTAATGCTTCAGTCATTGCTGGTGTTAACAAAGGGGTCTACCAGAAACTAATCCTGTACTGATCGCCTGTGTTTACCATTCAGTTCAGTTAGCAGTGTCCTCTGTTGCCCAAATGTACCAAGTAATCTCGAGTTCTTAATTTATGAAACTTATTCTTGGTTTTCTAAGTCTTCTTCTCGGCAAGCCATATATAGGGAGTTGTTTAAAGCAATAGACGATGGACCCGAAATCCCTCAAATTATACACCAATCAGACGCGATGTGGCTATCGATCAAATTTGATGTTTGTCGAATTTTAAGTAATTGGCTTCAACTATAGACACATTTTGAAATATGCGGACATCAGACTAAGTGCCACACAGCTGAACTATTATACTATAGTATGCACTCTGATGCTAGCAACAAGCTTTCCTTCTGTTTCTTATACCAACTCTAGAAGAATGTCAGAAAGTCAGTAACTTATTCCAATCAAGTACAGCAGATAGTTCAAAGCTACTGCAAGACTTAGTTCTTTTTGCTGCAGATCTTAGGAGGGGGATTATTGTCCCCAGTTACAAGGGGGATTAGCTAACGGAAGACTTGAGAAAATACAAATCCCCTAATATTTGTCTTGGCAATGAAGTGGAAGTATCATGTGTAAATATGATGAAAGAACATCAAATTAACGTAAAAAGCGAAAAAGTTTTTAACAGTAGATGCGAAAATTTTCAGCTCTGCTTAGCAGAGGATCTTCAGAGGCAACTGCCTGATAATGTCAAAGTTTAGCAAAGTTGTGCCTAATTGCTCCAGAACAGTGTTTAAGGGTGGTGAAGGATACTACAATCCCGCTAACTCAGGAATTTCAATTAACGGACACAGAAATAACAAAAAACGACTTTCAGTGGTCGAAAATAATTACTGTTCAATGGAAGAATGTCGACAATATACCAGAACTTTGGCAAGAGATCCCATCACATGAAGGCGCTAGTTCCCAAAATCCATTTCAGGGGCTCTCAATTTTGCAAAGCATGCTCAACAGTGTGAAAACCTCCCTCGGGAAAAGACTTAACACCAATATGGTAAACGCAATTCTCACTGTGCGAAGTCGGACTTGGCCATGTGAACAAGTGCTGTAATTATTACATCTTACCATAGCATGCTTTGAAGTAAATTAACTCAATGGCTGCGTACCGGGAGACCAACAATCCAGAACGTTAACTGAAGAAGACGCATAGGATGATTAGGAATAACTATTATGATTTTAATCAACAAAGGTGAGTATATATCTTCAAATTTGTGATCTTCACGTCTCCGCGGCGCAATTATTGCTCCATTAAATTTTGGGTATTCTACTCATAATTTCGGTTTTTTTCTTCTAATGTTTCGCCAGTGTACTGTCCAGCCATCTGTCTGTCGGCTCATTTTGAAGATGACTGGACGTTATACAGCAGAAATATTAGAAGTAGAGGCTGAACGTGGGTGATTGCGGGCCCGAAATTTAATGGAGCGTATTTAAAGTTGCTTGTTATGGTTACATTAAAACGTGATGTAGTTATATGCACTACTGGCCATTAAAAATGCTACACCACGAAGATGACGTGCTATAGACTCGAAATTTAACCGACAGGAAGTATATGCTGTGATATGCAACTGATTAGCATTTCAGAGCATTCACACAAGGGTGGCGCCGGTGGTGACACCTACAACGTGCTGACATGAGGAAAGTTTCTAACCGATATCTCATACACAAACCGCAGTTGACCGGCGTTGCCTGGTGAAACGTTGTTGTGATACCTCGTGTAAAGAGGAGAAATGCGTACCATCACGTTTCCGACCTTGATAAAGGTCGGATTGTAGCCTATCGCGATTACGGTTTATCGTATCGCGACATTGCTGCTCGCGTTGGTCGAGATCCAATGACTATTAGCAGAATATGGAATCGGTCGGTTCAGGAGGGTAATACGGAACGCCGTGCTGGATCCCAACGGCCTCGTATCACTAGCAGTCTAGATGACGAGCATCTTATCCACATGGCTGTAATGGATCGTGCAGCCACGTCTCGATCTCTGAGTCAACAGATGGGTACGTTTGCAAGACAATAACCATCTGCGCGAACAATTCAATGACGTTTGCAGCAGCATGGACTCTCAGCTCGGAGACCATGGCTGCGCTTACCCTTGAAGGTGCATCACAGACAGGAGGGCCTGTGATGGTGTACTCAATGACGAACCTGGGTGCATGAATGGCAAAACGTCATTTTTCGGATGAATCCAGGTTCTGTTTACAGCATCATGATGGTCACATCCGTGTTTGGCGACATCGCGGTAAACGCACATTGGAAGCGTGTATTCTTCATCGCCGTATTGGCGTATCACCCTGCTTGATGGTATGGGGTGCCATTGGTTACACGCCGCGGTCACCTCGTGGCTCTACCCTTCATTCGATACCTGCGAAACCCTACATTTCAACAGGATAATACACGACCGCATGTTGCAGGTCCTTTACGGGCCTTTCTGGATACAGAAAATATTCGACTGCTGCACTAGCCAGCACATTCTCCAGATCTCTCACCAATTGAAAACGTCTGGTCAATGGTGGCCGAGGAACTGGCTCGTCACAATACGCTAGTCACTCCTCTTGATGAACTGTGGTAAAGTGTTGAAGGTGCATGGGCAGCTGTACCTGTACACGCCATCCAAGCTCTGTTTGACTCAATGCCCAGGCGTATCAAGGCCGTTATTATGGCCAGTGGTGGTTGTTCTGTGTACTGATTTCTCAGGATCTACGCAGCCAAACTGCATGAAAATGCAATCACGTGTCAGTTCTAGCATAATATATTTGTCCAATGAATACACGTTTATCATCTGCATTTCTTCTTGGGTTATAAATTTTAATGGCCAATAGTGTAATAACACATATTTTATATTTTTGCCTAGATTGGCGCATTATAAAAAGTTTTGCCGTCTCACTGGTCATCGGTCAACGTGAATATACACTATGTGATCCAAAGTATCCGGGCACCTAACTGAAAATGACTTACAAGTTCGTGGCGCTCTCCATCGGTAATGCTGGAACTCAATATGGTGTTGACCCACCCTTAGCCTTGATGAAGGCTTCCACTCTCTTGTCATACGTTGAATCCTGCGCTGGAAGGTTTCTTGGGGAATAGCAGCCTATCCTTCACGAGTTGCTGTACTGAGGAGAGGTATTGATGTTGGTCGGTGAGGCCGGGCACGAAGTCGGCGTTCGAAAGCATCCCAAAGGCGTTGTATAGGATTCAGGTCAGGCCTCTGTGCAGGTCAGTCCATTACAGGGATGTTATTGTCGTGTAACCACTCTGCCACAGGCCCTGCGCTATGAACATGTGCTCGATCGTGCTGAAAGATGCAATCGCTATCCCCGAATTGCTGTTCAACGGAAGCAAGAAGGTGCTTCAAACGTTAATGTAGGCCTGTGCTGTGATAGTGCTACGCAAAACAACAAGGGGTGCAAGCCCCCGCCATGAAACACGACCACACCCTAACACAACCGAGTCCGAATTTTACTGTTGGCACTAAACACGATGGCAGATGACGTTCACTGGGCATTCGGCATACCCACACCCTACCATCGGATCGCCACATTGTGTACCGTGATTCGTCACTCCACACAACGTTTTTCCATTGTTCAATCGTCCAGTGTTTACGCTCCTTACACCAAGCGAGGCGTCGTTTGGCATTTACCGGAGTGATGTGTGGCTTATGAGCAGCTGCTCGACCATGAAATACAAGTTTTATCACCTCCCGCCTAACTGTCATTCTACTTGCAGTGGATTCTGATGCTGTTCGGAATTCCTGTGTAACGGTCTGCATAGATGTCTGCCTATTACACATGACGACCCTCTTCAACTGTCGGCGGTCTCTGTCAGTCAACAGACGAGGTCGGCCTATACGTTTTTGTGCTGTACGTGTCCCTACACGTTTCCAGCTCACTATCACATCGAAGACAGTTGACTTAGGGATGTTTAGGAGTGTAGAAATCTCGCGTACAGAGGTATGACACAAGTGAGACCTCATCACCTGACCACGTTCGAAGTCCATGAGTTTCACGGAGCGTCCCATTCTGCTCTCTCACGATGTCTAATGACTGCTGAGGTCGCTGATATGGAGTACCTGGCAGCAGGTGGCAGCTCAGTGCACCTAATATGAAAAACATATGTTTTTGGGAGTGTCCGGATACTTTTGACCCCATAGTGTATATAATAAATAAACGTCGGTTATATACGTCAGTCGCTTAAAGCCGTTTGAAGCTATGGCAACCAACCAGGATATGAAAGATAGGAAGGTTAAAAAGAAGTAACCTAGACTTGGTGAGCCGGCAGAAGCGGCCGTGCGGTTAAAGGCGCTGCAGTCTGGAGCCGCAAGACCACTACGGTCGCAGGTTCGAATCCTACCTCGGGCATGGATGTTTGTGATGTCGTTAGGTTAGTTAGGTTTAACTAGTTCTAAGTTCTAGGGGACTAATGACCTTAGCAGTTGAGTCCCATAGTGCTCAGAGCCATTTGAACTATTTTTATTTAGACTTGGTGACCAACTAAAGTGCAAAATGTGCCGTAATTGTAATTTTTTGGGGGGGTTTTGATTTAGTATATGAGGGAATATGTATATTTGTTGCTATAGGGACATTTATTGTTTTCTTGCGGAGCTTTTAGTTTTTGCTGTTGTTACTACTGATTCTGTTCTTTTATGGATTGCGCAACCACAGAAGGAAGGAGGTGATGATAATTTTCTTCTACATGTAATGAATACATAAGGATGTCCTGGGTAATGAAGATGGTCCTGTTGTTGCTGTATGGGGCGATGAAGGGCATGTAACGGTTGTTCAGCCTCTAGAATCTGGAGTGACGTTCTCGAGACAACCGAATGTGTGGCTTACTAGTCATAAATGGACGCAGAAAACATCAGTGGAAATCTGGGAGTTTAGGAATGAGGTGCATATGTTGGAGGACACCTTTTTCGAATTACATAAGGTGGCACAGGGGAATAACTTTTTCAGGGAAATAACGGGAGAGTATCATTAGTTGTAGTTAACGTACAATAAATTAAGGGTGTAATTGTCACAGATGCTGGATGTGGTTCCTCAGGGTAATGAGTGGGAGGAAAAGGGGCTGGGTAAATGCTGAAGGAAAATTGTTAAAAACAATATTCGGAACTGCAAACGAAGAGGAAGCGCAGGAGTTAAATAGCACAGTTGTTCACGTTCAGCAGGTGACAAGTTCTAAGAAGGATGCCTTGGAGTGCAAATAACGTGGTTATCACGTGTACGAGTGTAGCGAGAGAGCTGCTGAATTAGGAGGGAATACAGAAGCAACAAAGTGCGCTGGACAACGAACTGAATACAGCGAGATTGCTGCATGGGCTAGCGGGCCAACCTGGGGATGCTAGGAGTGAAGTGGCGGTATTAAGGAGGCGATGTTTCAAGAGGTGAAGAGCTACTTAGTACCGTGTTGGTTACACTGAGAGAATACATGATGGGATTGTGGCGGGCAGAAAAGTAGTTTCTCACGGTGTAACAGCATACAACCAAAGTGTCGCAGAAGAATCTGGCCTTGTTCTTCCATATAGCTAGGGTGGAGGTGGAAATGGATGGACCCGTGGTGCATATAGCGATCAGTATACCTGTTGCAGGGGGAGAAACTCTCAATTTAACTGCTACAGCATTCACACATATCCCGTGAAATGGCGGGGTATTGGTGAAGTTATTGCAGGTGAGAACACGGGAAACATTACTAGTCGCAATGGAGAAGCAGGCTCACGTGGTAATATCACAGGGGCTTACAACTGAGGGTTGTGATCTGTCCGTATGGCCAAGAACGGACTGGTATGCGGACAAGGGAACCGATTTTTTTTTTTTCTGAGGGAAATGAATGGGGCGAGTTGTGGGAAGGAGATTCTGCCAGCCCCAACTGACTTCCTGAGTGTGGGTACACACTTATTAAACGTATTCACGTCGGAAACTGTATGGTTGAGGTGCTACGAAGGAGGGTTGAAAAAACACGAGCTTCGAAAAAGCAGAAGAATCATTAAAGACACGACTTGTGAGGTAGTCGGGACGGATTTTCGTCTTCCAGCTACGCTTACAGGCTCAACTGCTATGACATTATCACGGAAGACGTGTAATTGGCCAGAAGGATTCATTCAGAACTTAATGTATTTAAATAACACACAAAATCCACAGCTTTTGCAGTCCTTGTACAGATTAATAGTCCCAGCAAGAGGAAATTTCGATGGAGCAAATGTGGCAGCATGTATACCATTTCCGGGAAGAATAGGAGAACAAAGTGTTATTGGTGAGCATATCGGTCACCAGTTGCGACGTGTTTCTAGCAGGCTTTTGCGTACTGTACATGTGCGTAAGATGAAAGAGAGGACAGGCTGTAGATGTGCCAACACACCACTTACCAATAGAATGGTTGACCGGCATTGGTCGGGGAAGCAATTAATTTTAATGTCTTAATTAATGAATAAGGGTATGATAAGGGGAACATGGTAGTAGTAAAGTATGAACAGGAGTCGTGTGTGGTGAGTTCGGGAGATTATCCTCAGAACGCAGATTATTAGAGTTCAGGTAGTTGAGTGGGAGCACGATGTTAAGGATTCGGTGCGAATCTTAACGGAAGGGAGAAGCTATGTTGCGCCATGATTAGTATAGTCTCGGATTAGGGGAATTCCTGCAAACTTCGTGCAGTTATGGCTAGAAGTAAATAGTTAAGGGACCGATTGTCACATTGGATGGCAGGCACTAGCAGTGTTGATATTTAGAAAACGATTTTGTGAGGCACGTTAACACCGCCCGCAGGCGAGGAGACATGACCCGGCAAGCACTGTACACAAGTGTGACGTAACCAGGGCAGCACAGGGCACTGACGTGCAGTGAAGAACCTGTACATTGCAGCTACAACAGCTCCTAGTGACCTTTGTGTAGGGACCGAAGTGGGCTGAGAAAAGCTAGCTTTGTAATCCTCCCCCAGAGGAACTACGTCAGAGGGGCAAGGAAAAGACGAATAAATAGGCCCAGGAGGCTCAAATGGGGGCAGTCGTGCCGCCATTTTGTCTGCGCCTAGAACCGGAGACAATCATTTAAATTGCAGACCAACCACAACGACCTTCTGGTGATGGGTAACTGTGGCCAACCGACCCGCTGAAACTACCACCAACAACCGCAGTATGGGCGCGCCGTAGCTCTAGTTGGACGGGCACACCTTGCGAGGCGCGAGAGATCTGCTGGCCTCTGCTCTCTGGTTGACATCGTCAAGCGGACTGCAACCTGGCGTCCACAGGGGTGGGACCGTGGTGCGTTCTCGTGGACGTAGAACTTTAACTGGGAGAAAAGAACTTAGGACAATGCTGCCTGGTAGCACTTTGCGCATCACACAACTTAATCGGTGATAACAATTGTTTAGGAGTCATGAAAGAAGGTTGAATGCGCGGAAGAGACCTAGTGACACTGAAAGGTTTCAGTCAGATTATATTATGGTGTGACAGTGGTTTTATGCTGCAGAAGATTTCCATGGGCAGATGTAGACTTAATTGATTATTAACAGTAGACTATAGCTAAAGAAACTCCAAAAAGTCTGAAGTTGTTGAGAGTTTCAAGGGAGAGCTGTTCAACGATTTATTGGAAAGCAGGAATGGAATACAATAGAGACCGAAATGCAAAAGGACGAGTTCTTATGGAAATCCTTGTACAAGAAACGAAATGTTCAATTTAACTAAAGAAAGGAGGAAATAAACAGACCTTGCAAATGAAGTAAGTGAAAGGGAATGCAGAGGTTCAAATAATGAGGGAGTGCAGAGGTTTAAATACTGTGGCTGGCAGATAGTCCTAAGTGGCTAAGGAGGTTTGGCTAATGGACAAATGCAAGGCTGTAGAAACACACATGACTCTCCGAAACGTAGATGCTGTGAATAGGAAAATCAAAGCACCCTTTGGAGAAAAGAGAAGCAACTGTATGAATGTGAAGAGCTCAGGTGGAAAACCAGTGCTGAGCAAAAAGGAGAAGGTTGAAGGAGTATAAAGTACATGAATATCGACAGCTTAGGTGGCGAACCGGTAATGAGCAAAGAAACTATTACAGGTGTATAAAATACATAGAAGAGCTATCGAAGGGAAGGCAACCAGAAGACATTAGTTTAGAAAGGGAAGAGGCAGGAGATGAGAGAGGAGATACGATATTCCGTCAACAACCTGAGGTAACACTGAAGGAATTGAGTAGAGGCCACTGTATTAGACAACAGTCCCACAGAACGGGGGAGAGCAAATTATTACAGTTTTCTTCCTCCTTGTACGCAAGAGAAATGAGACAAGTGAAACACCATTATACTTCAAAAAGAATGTAATAATTCTAGTTTCAAAAAAGGCGCGCGTATTCCTGAACCGTCAGTTGAATAATTCTCGGTTTCAAAACACAGATACGAAGATTGGTTGGTTGGTTGGTTTGAGGTATAAAGGGACCGAACTACAGGGTAATCAGTCCCTTTTTCCTGACGCATGCAAGGCTCAAGGTACAAAAACACCCAACACCGCATCTAAAAAGAAAACGAATGGAACGAACAAAAAACGGAGAAAACATACATCACAAGGAAAAGTAGAAAAAGATGTCAAAACTGTAGAGCATATGGTCTGGGCTGGTTGATCACAATGATAGAAGAGGATGAGCCAGCCACACTGCAACACATTAAAATGTCCACCCCAAAAAGACAAGGAGAGATGAACGCATGTAGAGGAAAGACGACCTCCAAGACAAACAAATGCAAAGAAAGTGCGACAGAGTTAAAATGGAGGGAGGGTGACGACCTCAGAGAGAAAGCTAAATGCGCAAAAAAAAAACCCTCACGAACAAAACGTAAAACTAGATCTGATGTTGACGCACTGTCGCCCAACACCGAAGGTAGGGTGCTCAGAAGGTTAAAAGTCCGCCGCAGGGCGGCTTAAAGTGAACAGTCCAACAAGATGTGGACGACACTCATATGTGAGCCACAGTGTCACCGAGGTGGGTCCTCACGACGGAGGAGGCGGCCATGTGTTAGACACGTATGGCCAATGTGGAGCCGGCAAAGAACCACAGAGTCACTGCGAGAGGCCCGCATGGAGGTATTCCACACATTCATAGTCTCCTTAAGGGCACACAGTTTGTTGTGCGTGCTGACATTATGCCATTCCGTCTGCCAAAGCTGAAAAATCTTGCGGCGTAATAATGATCGCAGGTAAGTTACAGGGATGCCTATCTCCAGAAGCGGTTTCCGTGTAGCTTGTTTGGCCAGCCAATCGGCAAGTTCATATCCTGGGATTCCGACGTGTCCGGGGGTCCACACATACACCACGGAACGACTACACCTTTCCAGGGCATAGATAGACTCCTGGATGGTGTCTACCAAAGGATCGCGGCGGTAGCACTGGTCGATAGCTTGTAGGCTGCTCAAGGAGTCAGTACAGAGAAGAAACGACTCACCAGGGCATGAGTGGATGCGCTCAAGAGCACGAGAAATGGCCGCCAGATCTGCAGTGAAAAGATTGTAGTCATCTGGCAAGGGGTGCTTTTCAATATGTCCTCCATGAACACACGCGAAGCCAACGTGACTATCAGCCGCCCAGCTGTCAGTGTAAACCACTTCAAGGTCCCGGTACTTGTCAAGAATCGAGAAGTGACAGCAGAGAGCTGCGGGGTTTACTGAGTCCTTACGACCATGTGAAAGGTCCAGGTGAAGCTTCGGTCTAGGTTTACACCATTGAGGTGTACGTGAATGGACCTCGAGTATAGGTGGTAAAGGCAAGTACTCCAGACAGAAGAGATCGGCCGAGAACCGCAATCTTAAGCCCTGACCTGGGCCTCCGATGCGGGAAATGAACCGCCGTGTATGGGAAAAGGAGACGGTAATTACGATGCTCAGGAGAACTATGAATGTGTGCAACTTAATTGGCGAGCAGTTGTGCACGCATAACCATCAATGGAGAACTCCTGCCTCCACCAGAACGCTGGTCACCAGGCTCAACCAAAGCTCCCGTTGCCAGTCGAACGCCACAGTGGTGTACTGCCTGGAGTAAACGCAACACTGAGGGCGCCGACGAACCATTAACCAGACTCCCATAGTCAAGGCGGGTTGAACTAGGGCTCTGCAGAACTGCAGCAGCGTAGAGCGATTTGCACCGTAGCTGGTGTTGCTCAGGCAGTGGAGGGCATTGAGGTGCTGCCAGCACTTCCGCTTCAGCTGACGAAGATGAGGAGGCCACGTCAATCGGGCGTCGAAAACCAATCCTAAGAATCGATATGTCTCCACTACAGTTAGTGGGTCGTCATTAAGGTAATGTTCTGGTTCCAGATGAATGGTACGATGGCGACAGAAGTGCATGACACACAACTTCGTGGCTGGAAACTGGAAGCCAATGACTGCGCCTTGTGGATGGTTCCCTGTAAGCGCCGTTCAGCAACACCAATACTGGAGGAGCAGTACGAAATGCAGAAGTCGTCTGCATACAGAGAAGGTGAGACCGACGGTCGACAGCTGCTGTTGGACCGTTAATGGCCACTAAAAATAGACACTCAATACAGAGCCTATAAAAATGACCTTTTTATTTCAATAATATCAATATTTATATGTGTGTTTGGAGAGGGAGAGAGAGATATTGATTTTTGATTGAGATTTTTACTTTAAGTCTAACTGGTATCTGAATGTTGGTTGCTGCCTGCTTGAATGATCAGCTTCTGCCCCAGTAGGTGACGTATTACAATTTGGAGGAAGATATTGTTCTTTAAAGTCTAAAATACGACTATGTTAGTTACTTGGCCGTATTGCGGATAGCCTTGAGCCCAGGTTTTCGTAGCTTTTCATAAGTAAGGGACCACTGTTGTAAGTAAATAAGATCAAACAGCAATCTGTTTATCATGAGATAAGGAGATTGCTTAGCACACAAACTTCCTTCAAACTACACGTCTTCCTACATCAAAATAGGTCAGTGGAGTTCTGCAGCATGGTATTGTACAAAAACATAATCCAATTACTGTAATTAAGAAATTATGAGAGGTTATTACTTATTGAATGAAAACTATAGAGAATGCATTTCTTTTCCTGTATTTTAGTGAACTTTGTACCCTTACAATTCTGTCGATTGATAGACGGCAACGACAATGAAGTCTACCTCCTTTTCCAAGAACAAGATATTTCTATTCTTCAATTCCAGAAAATTTGTATACATAAATGTTTGGAAACTCTTACACATACTTCACTCGGTTTTATCACTAAAATATCAATTTTCATTAAATGTAACAATACTTTCGGAGTGACGGCCTAGCAACACGTCCTCTTCCCACAAGATGCAGATTAACAGTCCTCTTTCTTTGTTAATAAAATCAATTGTCTGTTTTTTTTTTTTTTTTTTTTTTAGAGCACATACTCAAAGATTCTCAAATACTATCGTTGCGGGAATTGCGCGCTAAAGAGTTTCTTGCTGTCTAACTGCGCTTCACTTCACTTCAAGTACTTTTTAATCACATTTACAATTACGGTATTTACATACTTTATTGAGCTGCTCAGAACAAAATCAGGCACAAATCAGTTAAAGAAAAAAAAAGCAGTGAGGCACACATAACATTACAAGCCCTGAGGGACCCCATTCTCCTGGATGTGGGGGGACCTATGGGAGGCACAAACTTCGATGCGGAAACTACGAAGCGATAGGAAATTTTGGATAAAAATTAGGAGCAGGTCCTGGAGATCCCACTCACATAACGTGGAAAGGATATGATGTTGCCAGGTAGCGTCGTAAGCTTCTCGTAAATCGAAAACGACGGCATCCAGGTGTTGGCGTCTGGAAAATGTTGTTCGGATGTCAGACTCGAGGGAAACTACACGCCCCCAGGGGCTCAGCATTCATTTGCTGGGTACGGGCTTGGCGACCCCGGGGTTCCTGAGCTGGGGACTGGTAAGCGCCACCTGTCCCCCGTCACCGTAAGCTCTGAGTACACTTCAGCGACCACCGTGCGGCGCGGCGGTGGAATGTTGTGTGTCTCAGGGAATGGGGATCTTGGCTTGGCCGCCCGGATCGCGAGGATGGAACAAACCTCTACGAAAAACCCCTCAATCTTCCGGTGTGCTCCGCGCCTATGAGATGCATGGCTGTTGAGGTGGAACAGTCGCAAGCGGGCAACCTCTGGGGCACCTGCCACACCCCAGTTGTATAGGGCTTACTCAGGCATGCGGGGCTCTGTCTGAGCGGACCTTTAGTTCCCTAGCTGCTCGTGGGATCGAGATGGAACCCTCGAACTTTTCTTTTCCTCCCAGCGGAAAGGGTGGGCCGCTGGTAGGTTCTAACACCCAATCTAACAAGAGGGCTCGTGTAGCCAGTCCTCCTGATTCAGGTACTAGTAACAGAACGCATTCTGCTTCTCAGAATGTGTTTCTCATAATTAAAAGAAAAGATGGGAGTTTTGAAAAAGTTTCGCCATTTTATATACAGAAGGGCTTAGAGGGTATTGCTGGCACGTTAAAGTCTGTAAAGCGCCTGCGCAATGGCACCTTGCTGGTTGAAACATCTAACTTCCAGCAAGTCCAGAACCTTCAGAAGGCACACTTTCTTGGGGAGTTTGCGATAGAGACTGACTTTCACAACACCTTGAACTACACCAAGGGTGTTGTGACTTGCAGAGATCTCGTCGACATTCCCCAAGACGAACTGAAGTCTGAATGGTCCCGGGAAGGAATTGTGGACGTGCAACACGTTATGAAACGGGTGGCTGGTGCTCTCATAAAAACTGACTCATTTATTCTTACATTTAGCAGCACCAAATTGCCAGAGCATGTGAAGGCAGGTTTCCTACGTCTCAGTGTACGGCCTTATTACCCCAACCCAATGCGGTGTTTTAAATGCCAACACTTTGGCCACACTACTCTCGGCTGTAAAGGGGAAGCCACTTGTGGGAAATGTGGTAAAGCCGCTCATGAGGGAGTTGATTGCTCCTCTCCTCCCAAGTGTGTGAACTGCTCTGGGGATCACCCTGTGTGGAGTAGGGAATGCAGAGTTTTCCTTGAGGAACGGAAGATCCAGGAACTTAAAACCACTAAACGCATCCCGTATGGTGAGGCAAAGAAAATCTACAAGTCCATGCAGCCGCCCACGTTCGCTGCCTCCTTTTCTTCCGTTCTCAAACAGCCTGTCTTGAAAACCGATGCCGCTACCCAAACGGAGGTTGCTACTGTCAGCACTAGCACCTGCGTTTGTCAGTGTACATGTGCTGCTGCCATTCCTGTGAAGCCTGCTGCTCCCTCCCGGCCTTCTGACCAGGCTGTGGTAGCTGACATCATGGAACTTCCTGCCCCTTCCCGGGTCCAGTCTTGTGTACTGCCTAGTGCTGGTACACCCCCTACTGCTTCTGAGGTTTTGGCTCCAATGCCACCTCAGGCCAGAAAATCGAAGCCAAAGACAAAGGTGAAGACTCGCCCACTAAAGGAGACTGAAGTTCTACAGTCTGCTGATGTGGATGTCATTCTCTCTGACGTCTCTCTCGACTCCTCTCCTGAGGCGATGGAGGTAGATGTCAGACTGAGGCAATCGTCTCGCCCCAAAACTGAGCCTCCACCTGTTGTGGGCTCTCCTCCCCGACAGAAAGTGCGACTGAAGGTACTCCCGCCCTGATAGATGGCTCCCATTATTCAGTGGAACATGAATGGATTCCGGGCACATGTGGAGGAACTGCACCTCCTAGCACAGCAATGCCCCCTGTGCTTGTGTTTACAGGAAACACATCTCAAACAATCTGATGCTCCTGTACTCAGGGGCTATAGGTTGTATCGCAAAGATGACCTGACTGGAGACAGGGCCAAAGGCGGAGTCGCCGTGTTTGTCGATAATGACCACCACTCCTCTGCTCTCCCCCTGGATACTGACCTGCAAGCAGTTGCAGTTGCAATTTATTCCGGTCGGAGGCTTACCGTTTGCTCCCTTTATTTACCCCCTCTGGATGCAGTGAACTTAGAGGCTCTCACAAACCTTATCGACCAACTCCCCCGCCCATTTCTCCTCCTGGGAGACTTCAATGCCCATCATGTCCTGTGGGGCTCCACTTCTCTTTGCGCTCGAGGTCGAATTTTGGAGGGCCTCCTAACATCTCAAGTGTTGTGCATCCTCAACACAGGTACTCCGACTCATTTCTCTAGTGCTACAGGGTCATTCTCAGCCATTGACCTTTCTTTCTGCTCTCCAACCCTCACTGACTCCGTTCACTGGGAGGTCCTTGACGACCTACATTCCAGCGATCACTTCCCTATCCACATTCATCTCCTGGATGGTGTATTGCTGGAGCAGCGGCCACCATCGTGGATGATTGGCAGGGCTAACTGGCCACTGTTCACTCGGTTGGCTGTCTTTGACCGCCACACCAGCGTACAGGAATGGGTGGATCACATCACGCTTGTGATCCACCATGCTGCTGACCTGTCCATACCACAGTCTTCTGGCACTCTTAAGCGGCGCCTTGTGCCTTGGTGGACAGAAGAGTGCCGTTGAGCCGTCCGTGACAGGCGTGCGGCTCTTCGCCGATTTAAATGCCGCCCAACAACGGTCAATCTTACCGCCTTTCGTATCGCGAGAGCCAGGGCACGCCGTGTCATTAAAGAGAGCAAGAAAAGGTCATGGCAGGAGTTTCTGGACTCCATCAACCGTTCCACTTGTTCCACAAAGGTATGGGAAGCCATCCGGAGGATTTCCGGTAAACGCAGCCGTTTACCAATAGCTGCAGTCCTGAACCAGGGATGCCTCCAAACGACACCCAGCGCCATAGCTCAGTCGCTGGCAGAGCATTTTGCACAAAGTACTGCCACTGCAACCCAGGATCCAGCGTTTCGTCGCTATCGTGCGACTGTCGAAAGAGCGAATTTGAACTTTCGGTCGAACGGTTCTGAGGCCTACAACTCCCCTTTCTCCATGTGGGAACTTGAGTCGGCTCTTACTGAGACTTCTGACACTGCACCAGGTTACGACCGCATCCGGTACTCCATGCTTAGACATCCTCCAGCGGCGTCAAAGGAAATCCTCCTTGAATGTTTTAATCTCATATGGCACACGGGAGTGTTCCCATCCTCGTGGAGGGAGGCAATCCTCATCCCTCTCCTCAAACCAGGAAAGGACCGCACATGTCCCAGTAGTTATCGTAGTATCGCCTTGACAAGCTGTGTCGGAAAGACCCTGGAACGGATGGTTAACCGTCGTCTGGTCTGGCTGCTAGAGACCAGACAGCTCCTTAGCCGCTTTCAGTGTGGATTCCGAAAATTTCGATCCACAGTCGACAACCTGACCCTCCTCGAGACGGCTGTTCAGCAGGCTTTCCTCCGTCAGCATCACTGTATCGGTATCTTCTTTGATATCAGTAAGGCATATGATACTACTTGGAGACACTGTATTCTTGCACAACTGCATCAATGGGGCTTTCGTGGCCGCCTCCCTATTTTCATTCGGTCTTTCCTGTCTCAGCGGTTTTTTCGGACCCGCGTTGGTAACACACTGTCTGATCGCTTTGAGCAAGAGAACGGTGTCCCCCAGGGCAGTGTTTTAAGCGTTACCCTCTTTGCCATAGCAATCAACAGTATAACGTCTACAGTGCGGAGTCCAGTACAGTGCTCCTTGTTTGTGGACGACTTTGCTGTTTTCTGTTCCTCCTCTAGTGTTGCATCCGCGAGCCGTCAATTGCAACTAACGGTGCGGCGGTTAGAGGAGTGGGCTGCAAAGACGGGTTTTAGGTTTTCTGCCGATAAGTGTGTTTGTGTTCATTTTAATCGTTCTCGTCGTCTTTTCACGTTGCCTGCCTTGCATATGGGGGATACTGTCCTACAGTTTGGAGACACAGTGCGGTTTCTAGGCCTAATTTTTGACTCCAGGTTGTCATGGTTGCCACACCTACGTGACTTGAAAGCCAGAACGCTGAAGGCACTGAACATCCTCAAGTGCCTCAGCCACAGGTCTTGGGGAGCGGACAGGGCGCGTCTCCTTCAGTTTTATCGAGCTTTCGTGCGCTCACGGCTGGACTATGGCTGCACAGTCTATGGGTCAGCGAGGCCGTCTTATTTACGGATCCTTGACGCTGTTCACCATGCTGGGATTCGACTGGCTACGGGTGCTTATCGGACCAGTCCCGTGCCCAGCCTCTGTGCTGAGGCTGGCGAACCGCCACTTACCATCCGGCGGCAGCTCCTGCTGGTGCGCCAAGCTTGTAAGTTTCTTGCAGCTCCCAGCTCGCCTGCTCACCATCTTGTTGCCCATCCACCTCTGGATCGCCTTTTTTCCCGCCGTCCCCGGGCTACGTTGCCGTTTGGGATCAGAGTGCACCGTGTGCTTGAGTCCCTCGGTGTGGAGTCTGTACAACCCCAAATCCTGGGTTTTAACCGCCTGCCACCCTGGTTACTGAAGAGGCCACGTGTGATTTTAGATTTATTGCAGTACAAGAGAGATTGCACTCCTGCCACCGTTTTTAATGCAGCATTTTCTGCTATTTTATCTGAGCACCACGACTATGTAGCTGTTTTTACGGATGGGTCGAAACAAGGGGATTCCGTGGGTTGCTCAGTTGTTTTTCCGGATCGTGTCCTCAAGGTCCGCCTGCCTCAGACTTTTACTGTCTTTGATGCAGAATTGTCTGCGATCTTGCGGGCACTGGAGCCGATGAGACTTTCTTCCTCTCTTAAATTTCTTGTCTGTTCCGATTCACTCAGTGCCCTTCAATCCTTGCACCGTTTGTATCCGGCGGATAAAGTAGTCCAGACCATCCAGGATGCCCTCCTCCGACTACAGCGACTAGGGAAGGTTGTAGCTTTCTGCTGGGTTCCGGGGCATGTCGGCAATGCTGGGAATGAACGGGCCGATCTCGCAGCCAAGGAGGCGTGTCTTGATCCACACGTATCTCAGTGTGCTCTCCCGTTGCACGCACTCACCTCGCTGTTGAGCTCCAGAGTCATGTGTCGGTGGGAGGATGAGTGGCTGGAAGTGACTGACAATAAGCTCCGTCTAGTCAAGCCCACAACGCGTGTGTGGTGTACTTCCTTTCAGCCCCATCGACGGGACGAGGTTCTCCTCACTCGGCTTCGAATAGGCCACAGCCCTATGACGCATGGCTTCCTGCTCCGGCGAGAAGACCCTCCATTGTGTGGTGCTAGCGGCGTCCAGGTCACTGTGAGCCACATTTTACTGGATTGTGTTTTATTTTCTGACCAGCGGGCCTCGGCTGATTTGCCAGCGGACCTGCCAACTCTTTTAGGCAACACTCGGACGAATGTGGTTAAAGTTTTAAAGTTCTGTGCCTTGTCAAATGTTTTTACAAAGATTTTAGGGAGCGGATTTTAATTTGCTCACTGTGTGACACGCTCGCCCATCTTTTCTGTAAGTGGCCAGCCAATGACACATTCCTGTGTCATTCTTGTTGCTATGTTTTCCCTCCCCTTCGGTTATACTTTCTTATGTAGTAATTTCCCTCTTTTCCTGTTTTCTTTGAATGTGTTTTTCAGTTTTATTAGGTCTCTCCACATTCGTTCCTTTTAATGTGTGTCAGGGCGCTGATGACCTCGCTGTTGAGCGCCCATAAACCCCAACCACACACACACGGAAACTACACTACTGGCCATTAACATTGCTACACCAAGAGCAAATGCAGATGATAAACGAGTATTCATTGAACAAATATATTATACTAGAACTGACATGTGATTACATTTTCACGCAATTTAGGTGCATAGATCCTGAGAAATCAGTACCCTGAACAACCCCCTCAAGTTGTAATAACGGCCTTGATACGCCTGGGCATTGAGTCAAACAGAGCTCGGATGGCGTGTACATATACAGCTGTCCATGCAGGTCCAACACGATACCACAGTTCCATCAAGAGTAGTGACTGGCGTATTGTGACGAGCCAGTTGCACGGCAACCATTGGCCAGACGTTTTCAATTGCTGAGAGATCTGGAGAATCTGCTGGCCGGGGCAACAGTCGAACATCTTCTGTATCCAGAAAGGCCCGTACAGGACCTGCATCATGCGGTTGGGCATTATCCTTCTGAAATGTAGGGTTACGCAGGGATCGAATGGAGGGTAGAGCCACGGGTCGTAACACATCTGAAATGTAACGTCCACTGTTCAAAGAGTTGTCAATGCAGACAAGAGGTGCCCGAGAGTGTAGCCAATGGCACCCCATGCCATGACGCCGGATGATACGCCAGTATGGTGATGACGAATACACGCTTCCAATATGCGTTCACCGTGATGTTACCAAACACGGATGCGAACAACATGATGCTGTAAACAGAACCAGGATTCATCCCAAAAAATGACGTTTTGCCATTCGTGCACCAAGGTTCGTCCTTGAGTACACCATCGCAGGCGCTCCTGCCTGTGATGCAGCGTCAAGGGTAGCCACAGCCATGGTCTCCAAGCTGATAGTCCATGGTGCTGCAAACGTCATTGAACTGTTCGTGCTGATGGTTGTTGTCTTGCAAACAACCCAAATGTTGACTCAGAGAGCGCGACGTGGCTGCACGATCCGTTACAGCCATGCGGATAAGATGTCTGTCATCTCGGCTGCTAGTGGTACGAGGCCATTGGGATCCAGTACGACGTTCCGTATTGCCCTCCTGAACCCACCGATTCCATATTCTGCTAATAGTCATTGGATCTCGACCAACGCGAGCAGGAATGTCGCGATATGATAAACCGCAATCGCGATAGGCTACAACCCGAATTTTATCAAAGTCGGAAACTTGATGGTACGCATTTCACCTCCTTTCACTAGGCAACGCCGGTCAACTGCTGTTTCTGTATGACAAATTGGTTGGAAAAGTTCCTCATGTCAGCACGCTGTTGGTGTCGCCACCGGCGCCAGCCTTGTGTGAATGCTCTGAAACGCTAATCATTTGCATATGACAGCATCTTCTTCCTGTAGGCTACATTTTGCATCTGTAGCACGTCATCTTCATGGTATAGCAATTTTAATGGCCAGTAGATTAGATGATCAATGATAGAGCGACCCTGCGGAAACCGCCTTGGCATGGAGCCAGTAGGCCAAGTGACTCCAGGAACCAACACAACCGCCGACTTACCATACGTTCGAACAGCTTACAAAGAACGTTGGGGAGGCTGATTGGCCGATAGCTATCCACATATAGCGTATTTTTACCGGGTATGAGCACTAGAATGATGGTGCTCTCCCGACATTGCGATTGGATGACGCCATCGCACCAGATCCGGTTAAAGATGATGAGGAGACGTCGCTTGTAGTCGGACGAGAGATGTTTGATCGTCTGACTGTGGATCCGATCTGGCCCAGGAGCTGTGACGCGGCAAGGACGCTCAGGAGCTCTCACTCCGTAAATGGAGCATAATATGGTTCACTGTGACATTCAGTGACGAGAGGGCTTTCCTTTCCATCCACCGCTTGAGCTTGCGAAATTCTGGGGGATAATTCTCTGACGTGGAGGCTCGAGCATAGTACTCAGCAACGCGCTCAACAGTTGCGTATGCGTCGGTAGATAACATGCCATTGGTTTTAATGCCAGTAACACCTGCCAGGGTCTGGTAACCACAAATACGTCAATCTTCGTCCAGACTTTGGAAGGTGACGCCTGTTTCCGTCTTTTAATAGCTGGCGAACGCAGGAACGGAGCCGTTTAAAATCTATTCGGTGCTCCAGGGAAGGGTGCCTCTTATGTCGCTGCAGAGTTCGCCGACGCTCTTTAATGGCCTCAGCGATATCCGGCGACCACCAAGGTACTGACTTTCCTCGGGGGCACCCTAAAGAACAAGGGATCGTGTTTTCCACCTCAGAAACGATAGTTCTAGTGACCTGCTCAACTACTACATCGATGGCACCATGTGGGGGAGAGTCAACGGTGACGAGAGGAGAAAGCTGCCCAGTCTGCCTTGTTTAAAGCCCATCTTGGTAGACGTCTGGGGGAATGGCACTGGGGGGGGGGGGGGGGGGGAGGGGAGATACCGGAAAATTGGGAAGTGGTCACTATCAAACAAGTCATCGTGGGCTCTCCAGTGGACAGATGGGAGAAGTCCTGGGCTGCAGAGGGATAAATAAATGGCCGAGTAAGTGCCATGAGCCACACTGAAATGTGTGGGGGGCCCAGTATTTAAGAGGCAGAGGTCGAGACAGGAACGTTTCGACTGCCACGGCCAGTAAGCACAGTGCCACCCCACAACGGGTTATGAGCGTTAAAATCTCCCAAAAGTAGAAAGGGTTTAGGGGGTTGATGAATCAGTGCAGTTAGTGCGTTCAGGGGTACTGCACCATCTAGAGTAAGATATACGTTGCAGACAGTCATTTCCTACGGCGTCCTTATTCTGACAGCCACAGCTTCAAGAGAGGTTTGAAGGGGCACATGTTCTCTGCATACTGAGTTCAGAACACAGACACAAACTCCGCCTGACACTCTATTATAGTCGACACGGTTCTTGTAATATCCCCTATAGCCCCTATAAGTGAAGGGTAGGGGTACGCAATGCTCGGAACCAGGTTTCCTGGAGGGCAATGCAGAAAGCAGGTGTAGTGCTCAACAGTTGCCGTAAGTGAGCCAGGTGGTAGAAGACACCGCAGCTATTCCACTGGAGTATGGTATTATCGTGAGGCTGGGAAGGCAAAAAGCGTGGAAGGAGGCAGATTACGCCTCAGGGTCACCTGCTGCCACCGACTGAGTATTTGTATCTATTCCTATTGTTGATGAGGCATCAGTGAAATCCAGGCCCTCAGGAGACGCTGAAATCTCCACCTCATCTGCAGTGGTGTTGGGGCCACTGGAGGGTCCGTTTTCTTAGCAGACTTCTTTGTTTGCTTGCCCTATCGCTTCTCTTTAGGCGCTTGCTGGGAGGACTTCTCTGAAGTAGCTTCAGGCTTGTTAGCTCCTCGTCCAGCAGCTTTTGGCTCCTTTTGCCACTGGCGAGTGTCTGCTGTGGCATTAGTTAGGGTTCTCAACCGCACAAGATTAGCTGGAGGAGACTGTTGCTTCTCAAGCTGGGGGGTGGGGACCGATGTCCCCTGCGTTTGGGGGGGAGGGGGCGGGTCCTGGAAGTACACACTTTGGGAGTAACAGACGGAGATCTCCCCCCTACCACCAAGGGGGCAGATGTATTCTGGAGGCCCGGAGGGACCACTGTTCATGCCACAGAGTGTGGTATGACTGGTACTTGTGATGTCGATGGTAATGTAGCTGCAGCTTATGCGACGTCAACCGAACTGGGTGTATTCGTTCAAATTTATGTTTAGCCCCTTGGTAAGTTTCCCAGTCCAGGGTCTTGTTCCCCATGATTTTCCGCTCCTTTTGGAGTACTGTGCTGTCTGGCAAGCAGGGGGATTGCTGCTCTCTGCAGTTGATACAAGTGGGATGAGGCGCACAGGGAGTGTCAGGATGCAGTGGACGTCTGCAGTCTCGACACTTGGCGGCGTTGGAAGTGAGCGGGAAGAAATGCGCACAAATTTCCAGCACTTAAAGCACCGCATAGGGGAGGGACGTATGGTTTAACGTCACAGCGGTAAACCGTCACCTTGACCTTTTCAGGCAATGCATCACCCTCAAAGGTAAAGACGGAGGCGCCAGTAGAAAACCTGTTGTCTTTGGGTCCCTTTAAACGCGCTAGATGAAATGAACACCTCACCGTTCTAGATTCGCGCAGGGCTCGTCGTCAGACTGCAAGAGGAGGTCGCGATGGAAAATAATCCCCTGGACCATGTTGAGGCTTTTATGGAGAGTGGTGGAAACCGGAATATCACCCAGCTGATCACAAGCGAATAACGCCTGGACTTGGGCTGGGGATGCTGTCTGAATCAAGACTGCGCCGCTTCTCATCTTGGACAGCGCTGTCACATCCCCAAACGTATACTCAAGGTGTTCAACAAAAAATTGTGGGTTCATAGGTAGAAAGGAAGGAGTCCGCATCTGTTCTGATACAGAGTAAATACGGAAGCGAATATGGCTATCTTCTGTCTGTAGCCTTACGTTTCTCACATGCTGTAGCGAGGGAGGGAAAAGATTTAGGATCATATCTGTCAGCACTGTATTCGATCCTGTCCTTCTTAGAGACTGATGGCGCCGTATGGTCACCAGCATGATATGACTTAGTCCGCTTCATTGCGGGTCATCCGCCCCGATGCCACCGATCTGGGGCTCTCCCCACAGGCCCCGCCCAGCCACAGCAAAGGCCATCTGGCATAATGGCCGTTGCCTGGAGTCCTGATGCTGTAGGAAGAGAGGACTCTACTCCTTGGCATGCATGGAGAGTCTACGGCTCAGGCATCAGCAGTGCGATCCCTGTGTTGTCAGAGGGCTACCCACCACAACGGACTGGCTACCGTGATGGATACTGGGCGCAGAGAAATCCAATACTGTCATGGGGGTGAAACAGGACAGGAGACAACGAAAGAAGATGACATACCCCAGAAAGTGTCCTCTCCCAAATAATTGAATTGCAGGTGGAGATGCAAAGCCATGACAAGAGGTTCAGAGATCGAATCTATGGGGACTATGGATAACTCATGCACCACGAAAGGCGTCCTTCCCCATATGGTTTCAGATAAAGCTTTCGACAATGCTGACTGCACTACACTCTTTGAAATTTTCAAGTACTGAGTGATGAAACAGGGAGCTACATTTTATCTACAACTTGTACAGAAACCAGACAGTAATAATAAGAATCGAGAGACATGGTAGGGATGCGGAAGTTGAAATGGAGAAAGATAGTTCTGTAGCATTTTCTCGGTATTACTTAATCTGTACATTGAACAAGCAGTTATTTCCCTAATAGTTTTTCCTGAGAATTGTGCACCCATTTCCTTTATCAGTGTCCAACAGTCATCAACAATGTATACTGCAAGAGAGAGAGGTAATACCCTTTTCAGGATCATTCTAGTATCTTCTGTATAGGAACTATCAATTACGCCTACAGACTCGACAACATTGGCCATAATTTTTTTCCTTCTTTCATCGGCCTGTCTCCGAATGTGGCGCAACAACGCTTTAGAATGAAGGCGAACATTGGAGATGTCAAATAATGAAAAATTTCGAACGGTCGTCTACAATCACCTGATCAACCCTCCAACTGATTCTGATGAGAATGTACGTCAGGATTCGACTCATGCGCATTTGTAGAAAGGTGACAATGTTAGTCATTTTTATTACAGTTGGTGGCATTCCTCACTGACAACTGGAAGAAGAAAATATTAATATAGGAATGTCCCTGGAAATACCCCAGAACTACTCAGCCTGTAAGTAGTGAGAATGTTCACATAGTACTGCCAACAGAAAACTGGCTGAAGCTCAAAGGGAACAGCAATGAAGAGACTAAAATTAAGGGAAAAAAAAGAGTAATGGACTACGTGCAAGCATTATCTCGAGGTTTGGGTTCAACAGCCATATTAGAAAGTTGCTCCAGAAGCAAAGAGAACTTGTCGGTATATTGAAATGTACGCAGAACTTCGCTGGTAAATAAATCTGAATGAAGTCAATATGAGTGTATGAAGAGCCATGCGTGAGACATTTTACCGGTTTCGAAGGTAAATTTCTACGTACCAACCTAACGATAAGTCCTAAGAATTTTGATTTTAACGCAGTAAACGGATATACAGAGTTAGTCATCTCAGTGACACCCAAAAATATGATGACAGAGAGGAGTTTTTGAACGATGTAAGACATATGTATTGCCGGCGATGGACGAGGCATGGCACAATCTCTGACCAGAGAGCAGTATGTCGTTAGTTGTTTCTTGTCGCGAGTCGGTAGTAGTAGTCAGTCGGCTTTAGTCTTCAGTCCGTGCTAGTCTGCTGTAGTCTGCAGTAGTCGGCGCGTGTCTGTGCGTGTCGGCAGTCTGCTCTGATCGGGACTCTGCAGGATGAGTATTGTTGTACAAGGTAAAGAAGCAGCCTTGCGCATATCTAATAATATATGTTAATTGTCATTTAATTTGTTCCAAAAAAAGCCGCAATAATAATTTTCATGTTATAAAGTAATTTTTTTTTAAAGACAAGCATTCATTTCAATTTAAAGAATATTTCCAAAGCATGACCATTCGTTCCAACAATCAAAAAAAAAATGTACGCCAGCATTGCACGAAGCTGTGTCAAAAAAATTTCTACATAAGAGCAGATATATCTGCAATTTTTTATTGAGGTAAGAATTTTTGTATTTTTGTTCAGAATACAGGGCCGAAGGGCAGCGCTGCTGTCCTCATAAAATTTACCAGGTTACTAATTTTTTTTATTATTTTGGTGTTTAGGAATTTTTCTGTTTCGAACTTAACATTAAATGAGAAAAGAATTTTGTGGGAACATTAAATGTAAATGCATTTATGCACACAGATTATAAATGGGAGCTAATTTTATTCAGAGGTTACATTAAAGTCAAATTTGTTCAGAGGTTACATTAAAATTAATTTTGTTCAGAGGTTACAATATTAAAAAAAAATCATTTTTAATCATTATTTTTGTGCGGAGGTTACACTTGGCTCCATAATAATTTTTTAGTTACAATTTTTATATTCGTGTGGAGAGGTTACACTTGGTGACATCTGGCCAGGATCGTATTTCTTTGTGAATCTTCTGATAAGTATTCATATATCTGCTCTTATTTACTTAAACGTAGTTTGCATCTGGCGCAGCGCATTTACTAATTTGTCACTCTTTCTTTCACAGATCATCGGCAATTTGTTGCTCTCTGTTGTAATTGTGTTTGTTGTGCTTTGCATTGTCCTTGTTTCATTTTGTGCTTAATTGTGATGTGTGAAAAATGCCGCGAAAAACAGTTAACAGTACATCGCGATGTGCAATGAGCGAAATAGCCGACTCGAATAATTTGACCGATAATATTTGCGACACTCAGTGTCTTAATGACAGTCCTCCATTTACAGACAATCAGTGCGTACCGATCACTAATATTGATTTTGATCCTAGTGATGAGCAAATAAATTCAATTATGTCGTCTGTTAATTTAAAGACAATTGATGACGCGGGACGTTCTGTTACAATGAACGCTGCCCAGCTTGACACACCAGGTTTGCAAAATTTACGTAATGAACAGATAAATGTTTCTAATGAAAATGAACAGTGTAATCAGAATACGTCAGATTTATTTAATTCCGGTGTAGTGACCAACAGTGCACAACCCACTGTCAAACCTTATCGAGAATCACAGAATAACCAAATGGTTACAGAAAACGTGAGAAGTGCAGATACGCCATTACGCAGTACAGAGAATGGAGCCGATGATTTAGGCTGGGGTAAAGTTTTGGCATTATTACAACAAATCAATAAAAAAAATAGACAATGACTTCAAACATCTTGGTGAAAACCTCAAACGAATTTATGAATCGTTCGACCAACGTAATGAAAATCTCGGACAGTGGAATGAAAAATTAAACAACAATTTCAAACAAATTAATGAAAAACACGACAACCATATTAAACAACTTAATGAATCGTGCAAACAACTCAATGAAAAATACGATGACAATCTTTCAAATACAGAGAATCAGTGCCTACCGACCACTAGTAATGATTCTAATGCTAATGAGGAACAAACAAATTCAATTGTGTCCTCTGTTAATTTAACGACAATTGATGATGCGGCACGTTCTGTTACAATGAACGCTGCCCAGTTTGACACACCCGGTTTGCAAAACTTACGTGACGAACGGATAAATTTTTCTAACGAAAATGAACAGTGTAATCAGAATACGTCAGATTTATTTAATTCCGGTGTAGTGAATAACAGTTCATATCCAAGTGGCGAAGCTTTTCAAGAATCAGAGAATGACCAACTGGTTACACAAAATGCGACAAAAGCAGATACACATCACACAGCACCGAAAATAGAGTAGGTAATACTGCCTTGGATCAATTAACAGCATTATTTCTACAATACAAGAAATAACAAGAAGACCTTCTCAAACAGCAAATTATTGAAAACAATAAAAAACAAGACGACAATTACAAACGACTCAATGAATCGAACAAACAAATTCATGAAAGCCTCAAACAGCGGAATGAAATACTAGATAATCATTTCAAACAACCTACTGAATTGCGCAAACAACTTAATGA
The DNA here is from genome assembly GCF_021461395.2 of Schistocerca americana. Classification (NCBI taxonomy): domain Eukaryota; kingdom Metazoa; phylum Arthropoda; class Insecta; order Orthoptera; family Acrididae; genus Schistocerca; species Schistocerca americana. The sequence goes on along the minus strand of NC_060121.1, from coordinate 818,761,885 downwards.
AAGTTTCAAACAAATTAATGAGAAACACGACAACCTTAACGAACAGAACAAACAAGTTAGTGAACAGATTACAGCTGTTACCGTGCAGCGTCACGACACAAAAGAACAATTATGTGAGGAAAGTAAGGCTCATGCTAGGAACAGTAATGAAGAAATTACATCTGTTGTACAAGAATTAAGTAGTACACGTGTAGGCACAACAGAATCACTTAGAGATGAGATTAATGCAGTCACTGAACAATGTTCAGAAAATGCGACATAGTTACACGACGAGTTTAATTTAAAGTCACCAGAACTTTCACACATTGTGGATACGGAAGTCGATAAGAAATGTGAACAGCAGAACAACCAAATTGACGAACGTATTAAAGCGACAGAAATAAAAAATGTTTCAGTCAATAACACGTCACAGCATACGCCACATTCCGAACGTTTGTCACACTCACACAGCCAGCATAACTTAAGCAATTTACAGAGACTATGCGACTTAAAATCGGAAAAGACACAGACAAACAGATTCTTACGCTATCCTGAACCTGTTCACACATTCAGAGACGATAACGTTGATTACGAGCAATTTTTATCCGTAAGAAAATGTAAGGTGTTTGAAAACGACAGAGCACAGGCTCACGCTTTGAACTGGATACGACAATTTATTATTGTACTTTCAATAGCATTGCCTGCAACGCAGAAGCTAAAATTTATTTGCAGCACGTAATAACCTCAGGGGATTCATTACTCTTCAATGAATATGTGCCGTAGCGTGCACAGGGCCCCGAGCCGTAGTAGTGCTATTTCATCTTTAGTTTTCTGCACTGCTGCCTTCTCTTCTACTATCCTTTATATCAATCAAAACAGCTCTTCAACTATTGCTCTATCTAGGATTAAGAATGAGTAAAGAAAACCCGGTAAGACAAGTTATAACGAATGTGACAGTTTTCATTAGACGCTCCAGAAATGACAACCACGAGAACTTTAATACCTGACAAAAATTTAATCATCAGTATGTGTAAAATTTTCAGCAGTCGCGAACGCATTTTTTGTAACAATAGAGGTTTTTCTCCGAAACAGCAACAAAACCAACTGGTTAGCATACCTAACCAACAATTTAATGTACAAGGTCAACCAAACTTTAATGTTTCGTCGCCTACATGTATAACATCAGCTCCAACAAATTGTAGCACACAGCAACAAGGAAATCAGTACGTACAGAAAACACATCATTTTAATTCTTATCGCAATGCACCGTATAGAAATGACTATCATGACAGATGTAAAAGTAATGAGCACAATTTTCAGCGTACGTTTAATAACAGTCGGCCTCACCAGCAGCAAAATCATCCGCAACAATAACTTATCATGAATGAACCAGACAGTAGATATCATCCCGAATGTAATACGTCAGGACGAAGTAACAGAACAGTTCAAATAGTGGAAATGCCACAGCATCCTCCCGAAAATAATAGCACGTCAGATAGATTTAGACTAAATACAGTACAGGTTGCATCTTCCAGTAACGCAAGCAATACTTTTGACACAGAGAATCTTGTACACGAAAATGTTGTCACTTTTGACGACATCTGAGGCATACTTTTACATGAAAAACCAATAGTCTGAATTAGTCAATCTGAAACATGCTTTGTTGAATGCACCACTTTTATCGCACCCGGATCTCACTAGAAATTTTTCCATTGCCACCGACAGTTCTAACACCGCTTTAGGCGTACATATTTTTCAGGAAATTGAAGAAGATGGTTGTACAGTAATTAAAAACATCGCCTTTGCGAGTCGCATTCTGTCACCTGATGAACGCAATTATTCTGTTACAGAACTTGAAACATTATGTGTTGTATGGACATTTACGAGATTTCGGCATTTTCTTTATGGAAGATATACCACCTTTTACACAGATCATAGAGCGATACAGTTTTTACTTTCGGCTAAATTTACACACGACAGATTAAGTAGATGGAAACTTTATTTGCAGGAATTTAATTTTACAATTGTTCACATTCCCGGTACACCAAATATTGTAGCAGACGCACTATCCCGTTCTCTCAGCAACAATCAGCAAGACATCGCAACCAACTTCAGCAAAGCAAATTTCAGCGTCATGTACTTTCTACAAGTTGCATTTGAAAATTTAATTTCGTCGTCATTACGAGACATAGCACAAGAGCAGAGCAAAGACAACTTATGGAAAGAAATTAAACACCTTTGGCAAGATAGGGATAATGTTACCATTAGAAACCGTTACACTGTACGCAATAACATTCTGTTTCGCCGCTCTCACCCTGACAGCAACAATTGGTTATTATGCATTCGCCGGCCAAAGTGACCGTGCGGTTAAAGGCGCTGCAGTCTGGAACCGCAAGACCGCTATGGTCGCAGGTTCGAATCCTGCCTCGGGCATGGATGTTTGTGATGTCCTTAGGTTAGTTAGGTTTAACTAGTTCTAAGTTCTAGGGGACTAATGACCTCAGCAGTTGAGTCCCATAGTGCTCAGAGCCAATTGAACCATTTTTATTATGCATTCCTGACGAGCTGGTTAACAAATTAATCTGGTATACTCATTTAAGTTACGCACATTGCGGAGCCAGAAAATGTTTTCTTATACTGAGACAGAACTGTTATTTTACCAACATGAAGGAACGTATTCGACGAGTTTTAGCGTCATGTAAAATCTACCAGAAAGCTAAGTCAGATACGACTTCACATATTCCTCCATTACATCCCATTGTACCTGTTAAATTGAGACATATGGCCGCTGTAGACATTTTTGGTCCGATTCCCAGAACTAATAGAGGTTTTTGCTACATCTTTGTCGCTGTTGAACTCACTTCAAAATCTGTTATCTTCACTCCGTTACGCAAAGCTACTGCTAAAACTGTTTCGAAAGCATTTGTAAAACATTTTCTATTTCATGTAGGGCATGTATTGAAAGTAATATCCGACAATGGACCACAGTTTCGATCTGCTATATGGACACGTATGTTACGAGCTAGAAACATTTCTCCGATCTATATATCCAGGTACCATGCTTCTTCGAGCCCTTGTGAACGATTAATGAAAGAAATTGGTAAACTGTGTAGAATATACTGCCGTAAGTCATATTGATTGGGACACACACATACTTTCATTCCAGGATGTAATTAATTCCATATCAAATGAATCTACTATGCTATCTCCGTCTGTTATATTGAAAAATGTTCAACCACCTAACAAAATTAAAGAATTAGTAACCTTTCCTACATCTCGTCCACTACGACACCTTGAAATAATTGACATTGCGCTGAACAACACGAAACGTGCCGCAGAGCGCCGGAGAAGACAGCAAAAACAGGTTTGTATACGCCGTGACTTTCACATTGGACAGAAGATATTAGTACGTACACACTATTCATCCAACAGAGGAAAGAGTAGATGCAGTAAATTTGAGGTTCTATTCGCAGGTCCATATCGATTTCGCAGCATTCCTCACCCCAATGTAGTACACGTCGAAACTTTGAGAACCAGAAAAAGCAAAGGCAATCACCATATCTCCAACATCAAACCCTTTATTGAATGAACATACTTTATGATTTATCACACTGTAATGCATTTCCTAATTTATTTTTTATAACCACTTATGCAATAATATTCACGTGACTACTTACTGATGATTATCGTATTTCTTTTTTTTTTTTTTCAAGCGCCCAGCAAGGTAAGGTTAGCAGGTCGCTTTTCTTGTCGTTACACATCAGACTGTGCACATTTTCCATTGTTCATGTGTGTATGATTGTTTTACTATTTTGTTTGTATGCACTATGAAATATTTAAGATGTAACAAACACCAGTTGACTTTGACATTTTGCCTTATGATAGCTAAACATCGTGACTATTTTACATTTTTTTTTTTTTTTGCTGCTACATTGTGATACACTGTGTACATTTTTGCCTATGAACACTGTCTATGTTTTTGACATATTACGTTTTCTGTCATGCTATGCTGTATGCTCAATTATGTTACTATAAACCAGTTTTTATTTAATGGAATTTTTTGGAATGAACCATGGACCCTCCCCCCCATGAACCATGGACCTTGCCGTTGGTGGGGAGGCTTGCGTGCCTCAGCGATACAGATAGCCGTACCGTAGGTGCAACCACAATGGAGGGGTATCTGTTGAGAGGCCAGACAAACGTGTGGTTCCTGAAGAGGGGCAGCAGCCTTTTCAGTAGTTGCAGGGGCAACAGTCTGGATGATTGACTGATCTGGCCTTGTAACAATAACCAAAACGGCCTTGCTGTGCTGGTACTGCGAATGGCTGAAAGCAAGGGGAAACTACAGCCGTAATTTTTCCCGAGGGCATGCAGCTTTACTGTATGATTATATGATGATGGCATCCTCTTGGGTAAAATATTCCGGAGGTAAAATAGTCCCCCATTCGGATCTCCGGGCGGGGACTACTCAAGAGGATGTCGTTATCAGGAGAAAGAAAACTGGCGTTCTATGGATCGGAGCGTGGAATGTCAGATCCCTTAATCGGGCAGGTAGGTTAGAAAATTTAAAAAGGGAAATGGATAGGTTGAAGTTAGATATAGTGGGAATTAGTGAAGTTCGGTGGCAGGAGGAACAAGACTTCTGGTCGGGTGACTACAGGGTTATAAACACAAAATCAAATAGGGGTAATGCAGGAGTAGGTTTAATAATGAATAGGAAAATAGGAATGCGGGTAAGCTACTACAAACAGCATAGTGAACGCATTATTGTGGCCAAGATAGATACGAAGCCCACACCTACTACAGTAGTACAAGTTTATATGCCAACTAGCTCTGCAGATGACGAAGAAATTGAAGAAATGTATGATGAAATAAAAGAAATTATTCAGATTGTGAAGGGAGACGAAAATTTAATAGTCATGGGTGACTGGAATTCGAGTGTAGGAAAAGGGAGAGAAGGAAACATAGTAGGTGAATATGGATTGGGGGACAGAAATGAAAGAGGAAGCCGCCTGGTAGAATTTTGCACAGAGCACAACATAATCATAACTAACACTTGGTTTAAGAATCATGAAAGAAGGTTGTATGCATGGAAGAACCCTGGAGATACTAAAAGGTATCAGATAGATTATATAATGGTAAGACAGAGATTTAGGAACCAGGTTTTAAATTGTAAGACATTTCCAGGGGCAGATGTGGACTCTGATCACAATCTATTGGTTATGACCTGTAGATTAAAACTGAAGAAACTGCAAAAGGTGGGAATTTAAGGAGATGGGACCTGGATAAACTGAAAGAACCAGAGATTGTACAGAGATTCAGGGAGAACATAAGGGAACAATTGACAGGAATGGGGGAAAGAAATACAGTAGAAAAAGAGTTGGTAGCTTTGAGGGATGAAGTAGTGAAGGCAGCAGAGGATCAAGTAGGTAAAAAGACGAGGGCTAGTAGAAATCCTTGGGTAACAGAAGAAATATTGAATTTAATTGATGAAAGGAGAAAATATAAAAATGCAGTAAGTGAAACAGGCAAAAAGGAATACAAACGTCTCAAAAATGAGATCGACAGGAAGTGCAAAATGGCTAAGCAGGGATCGCTAGAGGACAAATGTAAGGATGTAGAGGCCTATCTCACTAGGGGTAAGATAGATACCGCCTACAGGAAAATTAAAGAGACCTTTGGAGATAAGAGAACGACCTGTATGAATATCAAGAGCTCAGATGGAAACCCAGTTCTAAGCAAAGAAGGGAAAGCAGAAAGGTGGAAGGAGTATATAGAGGGTCTATACAAGGGCGATGTACTTGAGGACAATATTATGGAAATGGAAGAGGATATAGATGAAGATGAAATGGGAGATATGATACTGCGTGAAGAGTTTGACAGGGCACTGAAAGACCTGAGTCGAAACAAGGCCCCCGGAGTAGACAATATTCCATTGGAACTACTGACGGCTGTGGGAGAGCCAGTCCTGACAAAACTCTACCATCTGGTGAGCAAGATGTATGAAACAGGCGAAATACCCTCAGACTTCAAGAAGAATATCATAATTCCAATCCCAAAGAAAGCAGGTGTTGACAGATGTGAAAATTACCGAACTATCAGCTTAATAAGTCACAGCTGCAAAATACTAACACGAATTCTTTACAGACGAATGGAAAAACTAGTAGAATCCAACCTCGGGGAAGATGAGTTTGGATTCCGTAGAAACACTGGAACACGTGAGGCAATACTGACCTTACGACTTATCTTAGAAGAAAGATTAAGGAAAGGCAAACCTACGTTTCTAGCATTTGTAGACTTAGAGAAAGCTCTTGACAATGTTGACTGGAATACTCTCTTTCTAATTCTAAAGGTGGCAGGGGTAAAATACAGGGAGCGGAAGGCTATTTACAATTTGTACAGAAACCAGATGGCAGTTATAAGAGTCGAGGGACATGAAAGGGAAGCAGTGGTTGGGAAGGGAGTAAGGCAGGGTTGTAGCCCTCCCCGATGTTGTTCAATCTGTATATTGAGCAAGCAGTAAAGGAAACAAAAGAAAAATTCGGAGTAGGTATTAAAATTCAGGGAGAAGAAATAAAAATTTTGAGGTTCGCCGATGACATTGTAATTCTGTCAGAGACAGCAAAGGACTTGGAAGAGCAGTTGAATGGAATGGACAGTGTCTTGAAAGGAGGATATAAGATGAACATCAACAAAAGCAAAACAAAGATAATGGAATGTAGTCTAATTAAGTTGGGTGATGCTAAGGGTATTAGATTAGGAAATGAGACACTTAAAGTAGTAAAGGAGTTTTGCTATTTGGGGAGCAAAATAACTGATGATGGTCGAAGTAGAGAGGATATAAAATGTAGGCTGGCAATGGCAAGGAAAGCGTTTCTGAAGAAGAGAAATTTGTTAACATCCAGTATTGATTTAAGTGTCAGGAAGTCATTTCTGAAAGTATTCGTATGGAGTGTAGCCATGTATGGAAGTGAAACATGGACGATAAATAGTTTGGACAAGAAGAGAATAGAAGCTTTCGAAATGTGGTGCTACAGAAGAATGCTGAAGATTAGATGGGTAGATCACATAACTAATGAGGAAGTATTGAATAGGATTGGGGAGAAGAGAAGTTTGTGGCACAACTTGACCAGAAGAAGGGATCGGTTGGTAGGACATGTTCTGAGGCATCAAGGGATCACCAATTTAGTATTGGAGGGTAGCGTGAAGGGTAAAAATCGTAGAGGGAGACCAAGAGATGAATACACTATGCAGATTCAGAAGGATGTAGGTTGCAGTAGGTACTGGGAGATGAAAAAGCTTGCACAGGATAGAGTAGCATGGAGAGCTGCATCAAACCAGTATCAGGACTGAAGACCACAACAACAACAACATGATTTAAATGCAAGACATTAATCTTTGTTCATCATTTTCAGAAAGCAATAACGTGTAAAAGAAATAGATTAAACAGAAATGGGAATTTCACATTCGGAATGAACGAAAGAAGATGCGATACCTCGTCACGAAGAGTAAATGGATCAGAAGTAACAAGGATTAACAAGTATATACTATACACATCGTAGAATAGCAGTCTTAACTAATTTTTTCTTTCAGAATACGAGGCGATTGATGCAGGCTGTCAGACAGAACCACACATCTTAATTTTAGTGATGAAATATGCTAGAAATAAGGAATAGTTGTATAATGAATAATGAAGTGACTTTTTTGCAGATGATAATGAATGGTGATGAATAGTGATAAAAAGTATGCTACTATGGATAATGAAGTTTTTCTTTACAGGTGATGATAATAACGGAATTATGATAATATGGAAAATGAAGTTTTTCTTTGCAGGTGATGATAGTAATGAGAATGAAGTTTTTCTTTGCTGATGAAAATAATGATGAGGTTTATATATTTACTGTTAGTTAAGAAATGCTATGTACTTATTTAAGTATTTGTTGCAGTTCGTTTTTGACAGTATGTCTTATGTCGCATGGTATGATGACTGAAGGTTTTGGAAAGGACAGCTAGAGAACATATATATTTAATACACATTTCATTACCTGTTAATTCAAAGTTCACTACTTTTCAGCATAATATGCGTTTCTTCTTTCAGTTTAATAATCCATTTTGTATTTTTTGCAGGAGAAATTATTCATGAAATTAATGCCCTATAACTAGTTGGTCATTAAACCTGTGTCATTTATAAATGTGATCACATATACTCTATTTGTTTCATAACCTCGCTACAGCTGACTCATGACGAATAACGTTACACATCTTCATTTGCAGCAATAACTCAAAAGCAAATATTGTTATGCCCCAGTAATTAATTATCGCTCCCAACGCAATGCATTGCTAGCAAAAAAAAATTGAATAATAGTTACAGTATGTTACATTTTCAATAAGTCCTACGTTACTGGAATGATCAGTTCTGAGTAATAGTGAATGATATTTTATAATAATGCATAAATACTATGCCCATAATTTCTGTAAATAATATTTGGTTATACTCTATAAATGCTATGCCAATAATTGACTCACATTTTGAATGATAACTTCTGAATAATACTGAACGATTTTTTGTAAAACTATATGAATACTTTGTAACTCTCCAATGAGTGCCAATAATTATCTTTAAATATGTCATATGTCATTTGAATGACGAAAAATGTTTTGTAATATTCAATACTTGCTACATGTTTTGTAACTGGCCAATGAGTGCCAATAATTATTTTAAATATGTTGTGTGACACTTGAATGATGAAAAATATTTTGTACTATTCAATACTTGCTATATGTTTTGTAACTAGTCAATGAGTGCCAATGATTACTATAACTAAGTGAATTATGTTAATACTATGCGATTCATTAGCTCCTGTTTTGAATGATGACTTCTGATGGTTTGTAACTGGCCAATGAGTGCCAATGTTCTCTGTAAACAGATAACTTATGAACATTATTCTGTAATACTTCATACATGGTACAGAAATGTTCAGTAACTGGGCGATGAGTGCCACCAATTACTCAAATCAGTTGTTAGACTAGGGTAATTCTCAATGAAGACTAGTATGTGACTTAATGTCCTTCACCTTCTGACCTAATTACCAGAAATTACTGAAATATCCGTTTGACCTGTCTATCCCCATGCTCATGGAGCACTATATTTGGTTTTTGCATTAATTCTACGTTGGTGTACCTTACGAGAACGTGGTGTTGACACGACATGCTGTCCACCACCTTGAGCGATGTAGATGTTATTATGGTCCCACTGTTTGGTGTACCTAATGTACTACCAAAATGATAACATGGAATATTACTACGACAGTTCAGTGTCTTGGCTACACTGACTAATACTTCAGGGAAAAGAACTTCAGATTGTCTCACTTGGTGTTGTGCTTCTGTAGAAAGATGTGGACTTTCAGTGCAACTGCGTGCAACCTAATGTGCTACAACCATGATGCAATCCTTCCCATTCCTTTCGTAGTTCTTGTAAAATGATAATGACATATACAGTGCGTGTGCACTTTATTTCACTCCATGATATGTTATGTAAAATGCTAAAGACTTCTACAGTGCGTGTGCACTTTATTTCACTCCATGATATGTTATGTAAAAATGCTAAAGACTTCTACAGTGCATGTGCACTTTATTTCACTCCTTGATATGTTTATTTGTTGTAAAAATGCTAAAGAGTTTTACAGTGCGTGTGCACTTTTGTCATTTTGTTAACATGATTTGTATTCATTGCATATACCTTTTGTGATTTGCTGATATGTTCTGAACTACAGTGCGTGTGCACTTTATGTCATTTGTTAATATGAGCTGTACTCATTACGTATACATTTTGTGATTTCCTGATATGTTCTGTACTACAGTGCGTGTGCACTTTATGCCATTTGTTCATATGATTTATATTCATTGCATATACATTTTGTGATTTGCTGATATGTTCTGAACTACGGTGCGTGTGCACTTTATGTCATTTGTTAATATGATTTGTACTCATTCCGTATACATTTTGTGATTTGCTGATATGTTCTGAACCACAGTGCGTGTGCACTTTTGTCATTTCTCAATATGATTTGTACTCATTGCCTATACATTTGTGATTTCCTGATATGTTCAGTACTACAGTGCATGTGCACTTTTGCCATTTGTTAATATGTCTTGTACTCATTGTGTATACATTTTGTCATTGCCTGATATGTTCAGTACTCAGTGCATGTGCACTATATTTTATTTCATGTTCTGCACTTATATATATGTATATATTTTGTGATTGTAAACTTAGCTAATTAACAAAAATTTGTTGCTCATGGTAAGTCCAATTGACTCACCATTGATGCCAAATTTTTGCCCACCCCCCAGGGAAGGGTTATGTAAGACGTATGTATTGCCGGCGATGAGCGAGGCATGGCAGAATCTCTGACCAGAGAGCAGTATGTCGTTAGATGTTGCTTGTCGCGAGTCGGTAGTAGTAGTCAGTCGGCTTTAGTCTTCAGTCCGTGCTAGTCTGCTGTAGTCTGCAGTAGTCGGCGCGTGTCTGTGCGTGTCGGCAGTCTGCTCTGGTCGGGACTCTGCAGGATGAGTATTGTTGTACAAGGTAAAGAAGCAGCCTTGCGCATATCCAATAATGTATGTTAATTGTCATTTAATTTGTTCCAAAAAAATGCTGCAATAATAATTTTGATGTTATAAGGTAATTTTTTTAAAGAAAAGCATTCATTTCAATTTAAAGAATATTTCCAAAGCATGATCATTCGTTCCAACAATCAAAAAAAAAATATACGCCAGCATTGCACGAAGCTGTGTCAAAGAAAAAAATTTCTACATAACAGCAGATATATCTGCAGTTTTTTATTGAGGTAAGAATTTTTGTTTTTTTTATTCAGAATACAGGGCCGAAGGGCAGCGCTGCTGTCCTCATAAAATGTACAAGGTTTCTAATTTTTTTTATTTTGGTGTTTAGGAATTTTTCTGTTTCGAACTTAACATTAAATGAGAAAAGAATTTTGTGGGAACATTAAATGTGAATGCATTTCTGCACACAGATTATAAATGGGAGCTAATTTTCTTCAGAGGTTACATTAAAGTTAATTTTGTTCAGAGGTTACAGTACTTTAAAAATTCATTTAATTAATATTTTCGTGTAGGGAGGTTACGCGTGGTTCATGGTCAATTTTCATTATTATAATCGTGTGGGGAAAATTTTTGTGGGGAGGTTACAACGATGATAACGTTTTTTAATCTTCTCTTTGTGATTCTCTGCTGATATTTAGTATCATTTGTCTTGTAACGGAACTTAAAGAAGGGACGAGTGTAAGTAGGCTGTTTAGGTTTTTATGTTGGTAACACCACGTAGCGCTCTGTGTGAAAATCACTGACTGTGCTGTGTGCAGTCTGTGGTTGGTTGGCATTGTTGAAATATTCGCTATTGTAGTGTTGGACAGTTGGATGTGAACAGCACATAGCGTTGCGCAGTTGGAGGCGAGCCGCCAGCAGTGGTGAATGTGGGGAGAGAGATGGCAGAATTTTAAGAGCGGACGATCTTGGCGTGTGTCCGCCAGAAAGAGTAAATTTGTAATACAGGATATCATGAACTGATATATATTTTATGACTTTTGAACACTATTAAGGTAAATACATTGTTTGTTCTTCATCAAAATCTTTCATTTGCGAACTATGCCTGTCAGTAGTTAATGCCTTCAGTAGTTAGAATCTTCTATTTAGCTGGCAGTATTGGCGCTCGCTGTATTGCAGTAGTTCGAGTAACGAAGATTTTTGTGAGGTAAATGATTCATGAAACGTATAGGTTATTGTTAGTCAGGGCCATTCTTTTGTTGGGATTATTGAAAGTCAGATTGCGTTGCGCTAAAAATATTGTGTGTCAGTTTAGTGTTGATCAGAACAAGGAAAGAGCGAAATGTCTGAGTACGTTCAGTTTTGCTCAGCTGTTTGAAAATCAAATAACGTAAGAGGTTTTCCAGCACTGTCATTTTTAAATATTTCGAAGGGGACGTTTCACGAGTACCTTCTACAGCACACGTAATCTGTAAGATTACCATCCTCGGTAGTCACCACTGGAAAACATTTCCAGAAGCTGCTACGAGAACCTTCTTTCAAGTCAGCTACTAGTTCTTCGGAACCTAATCCTGGTTTCAGAATACCTATAGGCTCACTCCCTCGTCTCATCATCTTCTAACGGGCAACTCGTTGGCGAACGAGGCAGCAAAGTAGGTCGGGCTATTAGAACGTGCGATGACCGAACGAGCGTCAACCAACTTGAATGCGGTTTCTTCCCACGAACATAACAGTTGCAGCCGCTTTGCCGACTTTCGTGCTTTCGCGGTAGTACAGCCACCAAGCAGTACGAACGAGCATCAAAGCCTGATGCAGATCTCTTAAAAATAATAATCACGTTGTAGGAATCAACATGGATTCCGGAAACAGCGATCGTGTGAGACCCAACTCGCTTGATTTGTTCATGAGACCCAGAAAATATTAGATACAGGCTCCCAGGTAGATGCTATTTTTCTTGACTTCCGGAAGGCGTTCGATACAGTTCCGCACTGTCGCCTGATAAACAAAGTAAGAGCCTACGGAATATCAGACCAGAGACCAGCTGTGTGGCTGGATTGAAGAGGTTTTAGCAAACAGAACCCAGCATGTTGTTATCAATGGAGAGACGTCTACAGACGTTAAAGTAACCTCTGGCGTGCCACAGGGGAGTGTTATGGGACCATTGCTTTTCACAATATACACTCCTGGAAATTGAAATAAGAACACCGTGAATTCATTGTCCCAGGAAGGGGAAACTTTATTGACACATTCTTGGGGTCAGATACATCACATGATCACACTGACAGAACCACAGGCACATAGACACAGGCAACAGAGCATGCACAATGTCGGCACTAGTACAGTGCATATCCACCTTTCGCAGCAATGCAGGCTGCTATTCTCCCATGGAGACGATCGTAGAGATGCTGGATGTAGTCCTGTGGAACGGCTTGCCATGCCATTTCCACCTGGCGCCTCAGTTGGACCAGCGTTCGTGCTGGACGTGCAGACCGCGTGAGACGACGCTTCATCCAGTCCCAAACATGCTCAATGGGGGACAGATCCGGAGATCTTGCTGGCCAGGGTAGTTGACTTACACCTTCTAGAGCACGTTTGGTGGCACGGGATACATGCGGACGTGCATTGTCCTGTTGGAACAGCAAGTTCCCTTGCCGGTCTAGGAATGGTAGAACGATGGGTTCGATGACGGTTTGGATGTACCGTGCACTATTGTCCCCTCGACGATCACCAGTGGTGTACGGCCAGTGTAGGAGATCGCTCCCCACACCATGATGCCGGGTGTTGGCCCTGTGTGCCTCGGTCGTATGCAGTCGTGATTGTGGCGCTCACCTGCACGGCGCCAAACACGCATACGACCATCATTGGCACCAAGGCAGAAGCGACTCTCATCGCTGAAGACGACACGTCTCCATTCGTCCCTCCATTCACGCCTGTCGCGACACCACTGGAGGCGGGCTGCACGATGTTGGGGCGTGAGCGGAAGACGGCCTAACGGTGTGCGGGACCGTAGCCCAGCTTCATGGAGACGGTTGCGAATGGTCCTCGCCGATACCCCAGGAGCAACAGTGTCCCTAATTTGCTGGGAAGTGGCGGTGCGGTCCCCTACGGCACTGCGTAGGATCCTACGGTCTTGGCGTGCATCCGTGCGTCGCTGCGGTCCGGTCCCAGGTCGACGGGCACGTGCACCTTCCGCCGACCACTGGCGACAACATCGATGTACTGTGGAGACCTCACGCCCCACGTGTTGAGCAATTCGGCGGTACGTCCACCCGGCCTCCCGCATGCCCACTATATGCCCTCGCTCAAAGTCCATCAACTGCACATACGGTTCACGTTCACGCTGTCGCGGCATGCTACCAGTGTTAAAGACTGCGATGGAGCTCCGTATGCCACGGCAAACTGGCTGCCACTGACGGCGGCGGTGCGCAAGTGCTGCGCAGCTAGCGCCATTCGACGGCCAACACCGCGGTTCCTGGTGTGTCCGCTGTGCCGTGCGTGTGATCATTGCTTGTACAGCCCTCTCGCAGTGTCCGGAGCAAGTATGATGGGTCTGACACACCGGTGTCAATGTGTTCTTTTTTCCATTTCCAGGAGTGTATATAAATGACATAGTAGATAGTGTCGGAAGTCCCATGCGGCTTTTCGCGGATGATGCTGTAGTATACAGAGAAGTTGCAGCATTAGAAAATTGTAGCGAAATGCAGAAAGATCTGCAGCGGATAGGCACTTGGTGCAGGGAGTGGCAACTGACCCTTAACATAGACAAATGTAATGTATTGCGAATACATAGAAAGAAGGATCCTTTATTGTATGATTATATGTTAGCGGAACAAACACTGGTAGCAGTTACTTCTGCAAAATATCTGGGAGTATGCGTGCGGAACGATTTAAAGTGGAATGATCATATAAAATTAATTGTTGGTAAGGCGGGTACCAGGTTGAGATTCATTGGGAGAGTCCTTAGAAAATGTAGTCCATCAACAAAGGAGGTGGCTTACAAAACACTCGTTCGACCTATACTTGAGTATTGCTCATCAGTGTGGGATCCGTACCAGATCGGGTTGACGGAGGAGATAGAGAAGATCCAAAGAAGAGCGGCGCGTTTCGTCACAGGATTATTTGGTAACCGTGATAGCGTTACGGAGATGTTTAACAAACTCAAGTGGCAGACTCTGCGAGAGAGGCGCTCTGCATCGCGGTGTAGCTTGCTCGCCAGGTTTCGAGAGGGTGCGTTTCTGGATGAGGTATCGAATATATTGCTTCCCCCTACTTATACCTCCTGAGGAGATCACGAATGTAAAATTAGAGAGTTTAGAGCGCGCACGGAGGCTTTCAGACAGTCGTTCTTTCTGCGAACCATACGCGACTGGAACAGGAAAGGGAGATAATGACAGTTGCACGTAAAGTGCCCTCCGCCACACACCGTTGGGTGGCTTGCGGAGTATAAATGTAGATGTAGATGTAGAAACTTTCATTCCCAACTATACCAAAAATGATCGCAATATCTACTTTCGTAGCGAGTATAACATGAACGTTAAATAATTAGTTTTTAGTTTCTGTATAAGCGGTAGAAACTGTTAATTTCGGTTTCACCTAAAATTGGTTATGGAAGACGGAGTCGCATGCGTATGTCAGTGTCACTAACACTGATGCTGGTATGAAACTACCAAAACTTCTAACCCCGCTGAACGTGAGGAATGCATCCTTCAACACCTATATAGCCTTGATCCACCTTCTCTCGTCGCATGCCAATGTTGTGTGCCTGTGTATTCCAGCAGTTCCTACAAGTCCCTGTAAGCCCTTTAACTCCGACTGGCTTCCCACATCTAATCAAGTAACCGAACCCCTTACCATTTCAACAAATTCTCCTCGCTGCTCATCAGCATAGAACATCTCCGTATATCCTCTTCAACCCGCAAACTTGACTATCAATGGTTTCTGCCACTGTTAACAATGCTGTCAAGTAATCAAGACAATAACAACACTTGACATTGTCCCTAAACCTAAAAATCCTTTATACGTTCCTCTTGTCACACAAAAAAATTGACTCTGATAGGTCCTATTCGGATGTCATCCAATTCTTCGTGTCCTTTACCTCTTCTGGATTCTCTCCTTCTTCCCCATAGTATTGTTTTCTATATTCTCCACAACCAAAATCTGGCCATTAATTATTGTCATACCTAATTCAAATCCAACCTCTCAAATCCCCCACTGCCTCACAATACACAACCGCACATACCAGACCATTACATCCCTGTGCACCATGCCTCTCAATGTTTTCGCCGTGCTGGACACACAATTTAGTAGTTTCAAAGGAAATGGTTCGTTCCTATTACGAAAATTTCATTCGTTATTTTTAACGTAGATAAGTGAATGTTTTATAAAAATTTCAGTGTGTAACCATCCCTTTTCAATAACTACAAAAATAATAAAAACTATTTGTTTGCTTTACAAGTGTTTTCTCTCGAAAAACAGCAATTGTAATGCTGCCAGCCTATCCTCGTCGTGACGAGCGAAGTAATGAAACAGCAAAAAAGTAAAATGTGTCCTACAGTGATAGCACCATTTGTCATCAGCAATCATCAGCACCACAAACTCACTACACTAGGTTCTGTCACGTCCGGACTTATTACGAAAATTTGGCCACAATCAAACACAATGCACAGTGACAGTTTGAACTAATTAATATGGAACGGGTATCCAAATCTCCGGTTTCTCTAGTGAAGAGTTGTCGCAATAGATGCTTTCAATTAGTTAATTGTCATCTAAGATAATATGGATAGAAATAATGGTTATTGAATAACAAAGCCACAGATCACATTTGTTCAATGAAACTACTCTAAAGGCCGTCGAAAATGCACACATCTAAAGTGCAAATAAAGCAACTGATTACCCGTACAAAGGGACTAGACAATCTAGGGGTCTCCACAAGAAGGACGCTGAAGAAAACGTATTTGAATAACAGCGATTAGAAGTTTTGAATGAAACAAAGATTAGGAAAACAAAATGTGTTCAGTGCTAGCACTGATTGATCATCTCCACCAGTAACATTTTCTGATTCCGCTACACATACTCTGGAATATCATTAAACATACAGTCTTAGGACTTTATTGAGATATAAAGTAGAGCACCGTAATAATTTATTACGAGGAGACTTAAAAAAGGAAGACAACCTTAACATGGCAGACCAAGTAATTATTACTGAATGCTGCATTGCCCTTCAAAGTGACACAGACACAGGATATTATCTTTCAACGTTGCTAACTCTCTGTAAACAAGTGTCGGAAACAACAGCAAAAATCCACTTCTTGATCACGGAGCCATTCTGATTTCTGCTGCGTGGGCGTTCTCATGGATGGAAAGTCCCTTTTCCCTCCAGAGGCTGTTACTGCTTACTGGAAGTATTGTCTAGACATGCAATCGATGTCGGCGACCTTCTTTTCCGGCCACTGTCACCTAAAGGTATGCAGCCTTGTACAAGTTGACCGAGCGAGGTGGCACAGTGGTTAGCATTCGGGAGGACGACCGTTCAAACCCAAGTCCGACCATCTTGATTTACGTTTTCCGTGATTTCCCTAAACCGTTTCAGGCTAACGCCGCTACGGTTCGTTTGAGAGGGCACTGCCGACTTCCTTTCCCGTCCTTCCCTAATCCGATGGCACTGATGACCTCGCTGTTTGGTCCCCTCACCCCAAGCCAACCAACCAAATTTGTTAATGTTGATGGCATCACTTGACTACGGCTGGGAGCGACATTACATTTGATCAATACACCGCATAAGTTTCACAATGTTTCTGTATGTAGTTTTTGACGATTTGCTCACAAGACTCGTACTGTGCCGCATACTTCATCCTTGGAGAACGATTTCAGTTGTCGCGTCATTTCATTTTCACACTGTAATGCACATTTTATAAGCGCCGCAACAGAACTGTGTCTGCAGGACACCAGGAACATGTGTGTCCAAATGTCAGAAATAAACCTATGCTACTCTTGAAGCAAAATAACACGCAAGATACATTATCAATTTTAGTGCATACGTAAAAAGAATATCGGTTAAAAGTATTACGCTACTATAAAAAGACCTAATGTCATCGAAGTCACTAGTATGGTGTTTTTTATAATTTTCAATGTCACAAGTTTCTGCGAAAATAAGAGTGGTACCTAAGTACAGTCAAAATGTAAGAAAATTAATGATATAGATAAGTTAGTAACTTGCGCCTAATGATTATGAAATAAAACAACACAGGTTTAATTTTGTTAAAACACAGATGAAATTTTAAATGTCAGTACAATATTTAAATTGGGCTAATTGAAACTGTAACTAAATTAATATTACAGCACAATTCTGTATGTCCGAGAGACAGCATGGAGCGCAAGACAGATAACTTGGCACTGGAAGGAATGATATTTCTGGGACAGACAATAATGAGAATATGTGGAAAGCGGTAGTGAGTGCAATAGCCTTACTACGGGTGTAATTATGACACAATTAGACCAGTTAGGGTTAGTGGAAGACAGAGAGATGAGATGAATGAGACAAAGTGGTCGTGCCAGGAAAATGCTTAATAGGGACGATTTTTGGAGGAATGTACGGCGCAGTAGGAAAATGGTTCAAATGGCTCTGGGCACTATGAGACTTAACATCTGTGGTCATCAGTCCCCTAGAACTTAGAACTACTTAAACCTAACTAACCTAAGGACATCACACACATCCATGCCCGAGGCAGGATTCGAACCTACGACTGCAGGAGTCGCGCGGTTCCGGACTGAGCGCCTAGAACCGCTAGACCACCGCGGCCGGCGTGCAGTAGGAGGAAGAGGAAACTAATACTGGAAGCTACGGAGAAATATGCAGAGCAAGGGAATGATTCGGTTTTGAAAGCTGTAGAGCAATTAACCATAGGTGACTGGGCAGTAGCGGAGTACTCTGGCAAAATCCAAGTAAGATACTAAAGTACTCATTACTACTGCCAACCAAAAAGAGTAAGAGGCTATGTTGTGTACTTACCCCAGGTAGCTGGGTAAGTGCACAACAGGACATTTTGAAAGAACTTCTGTATTACCAGAAGTAAATGCTTAGCAGGACTAGCTACTGAACATATACCTTAAAAAACGACACTCTCATTATCATAATTCAGGAATATAAAATGATAAAATGATATAGCTGTATAAACAAAGGTTGAATGCTCATTTGAAATCTAGCTCTATGAATTTACCTGTGCACTTACCGCCCCCCCCCTTCCCCCCAACCTTAATGCAAATCTTAGCATCGTAGAGTGAAACAATGTGGACCTTTTAAATTGGTATTTTTGTGACGCTACAGAGCAATGTTCTGTTAACCCGCCCGGAAAATAAGCAGCAGTAAGGCAATACTAACCCATATTAAGTGCATTCAGTTTGCAAGTAAACAATTGTTAACTACTCATCGACGTATTTTTAAGAATGAAGTTTTCGATGGAATTTACGACTTTAGAACCGTATGAAAGCAACTTATGATTGCGAAATGAGTAAATAGCTTACAGAAAATTTGGTACAGCACTGATGCAATACATCTTCAAATTTTACTTCCACCTCATATTATTAGCTCCCGACGCTCCCCCCCCCCCCCCCCAGGTGTTACGCGCGAATGAGTTGTTCCAACAGTTATCGTGGGGTCGTATGACAATGCGGACGTGCGCAGTGTTCTTTATGGTTTCATAAATCCAAATCCGCTACTATAGTAATTCATGTCTAAACATCGTAAGACTTCAAAAGCAACTATTATCAATTTGTACAACCGTTTCACCGAAACTTGATGGGCACTACATAGGACGCCGGGTCGGTCAAAAGTCCCCGACGCGGCAGTTAAGCAATTTCGGCAGTTTTACATTAGTAGTTGGATAAATCATCTTGTAGAATGAATTTCCCTGACAGATTAAAACTGTGTGCCGGACCCAGACTCGAACTCGAGACCTTTGCCTTTCGCGGGCAAGTGCTCTACCAACTGAGCTACCCAAGCACGACTCACGACCCGTCCTCACAGCTTCAATTCTGCCAGTAAGTCGTCTCCTACCTTCCAAACTTCACAGAAGCTCTTATGCTAACCTTGCAGAACTAACACAAAGTTCGCAGAAGAGCTTCTGTAAAGTTTTGGAAGGTAAGAAACGAGGTACTGGCAGAATTGAAGCTGTGAGAATGGGTTCTGAGTCGTGCTTGGGTAGCTCAGTTGGTAGAGCACTTACCCGTGAAAGGCAAAGGTCCCGAGTTCGAGTGTCGGTCCGGCACACAGTTTTAATGTGCCAGGAAGTTTCATATCAGCGCACGATCTATTGCAGAGTGAAAATCTCATTATGGGACTTGTAGAATATTTGTAAGTAAAACTTTAAGACATAGTGCTTTCATTGCTGTATCCAACGTTTCCGTAAGTTACTTGCCTTTTTTGAATTAAACGCAACTTTTCTATAGCTAATTTATAAACACCCGGTATGTTGTCACTCTAGAAACATTTGAAAGCAGCGACATATTTAATTAAAGAGCTCACAATGGCTGTAGTTGAAATACCTTTTTTATGAGACGATATTGAAACTTTACTGTGCAATTTCTCAAAACAGCCAGTGTGTACCTTACCGTTGTTTACAGCTAACGTCATCAAAACATAGAATTGCACACAGTGTTTTTACGTTCAAAAATAACGCACTGTCTGTCAGCACTAGTGTCAACTAACTCAGTGCTTTCCTGGTCTGAGTGAATGGCGTATACTGATGTTTCATACGAGAAAGAAAGCAGTGCATAGGCAAGTTGGAAACATAACACCAGCCAGATGTGGCGAGCAAGTATTTTGCCTCCCGTCAGGCGCGCAAACGGAAGCGGCCAGAGCGCGCCCTCAGTAACCTGCTAGAACCAACAGGTGACCCGGCGCATGTCTCTCCCCGTGTGGACACACGTGTGCGGGCCGCGGCCAAACAATGCCTGATCAAAGAGCTGCCTCCGCCAGTGTATCGCTCCTGCCAATCCGTTTACCGGCGTTTGCACGGCGTGTCCTTTCAGAGCGGAATTACAGCATAAAATATCTCTACGCACCGCGCACTCAGTCGACCAGGCAAAAATCTATTATCGGTTTTTGCCGACAATTTTTGCCTAGAGAGGGAGCGGGATAAAATATGTTTTCAGTGGAATGTGTAGTTAATAAAGTTTATCTCTGAACGCTCGTTAGCAGTTTCCACGATGAAAACATAATTTACAGCCATGATGCAGGACATTACGCGTGGGTGACACTCTTTCTGTGGTGCTACTTTGCATTAACTACGCACTTGTGTTTTAATATTGTCAATGTCCATGGTGAGTACACTACTGGCCATTAAAATTTCTACACCAAGAAGAAATGCAGGTGATAAACGGGTATTCATTGGACAAATATATTATACTAGAACTGACATGTGATTACATTTTCACCCAATGTGGGTGCATAGATCCTGAGAAATCAGTACGCAGAACATCCGACACTGGCCGTAAGAACGGCCTTGATACGCCTGGGTATTGAGTCGAACAGAGCTTGAATGGCGTGTACAGGTACAGCTGCCCATGCAGCTTCAACACGATACCACAGTTCATCAAGAGGAGTGACTGGCGTACTGTGTCGAGCCAGTTGCTCAGCCACTATTGACCAGACGTTTTCAATTGGTGTGAGATCTGGAGAATGTGCTGGCCAGGGCAGCAGTCGAACATTTTCTGTATCCAGAAAGGGCCGTACAGGACCTGCAACATGCGGTCGTGCGTTATCCTGCTGAAATGTAGGGTTTCGCAGGGATCGAATGAAGGGTAGAGCCACGGTTCGTAGCACATCTGAAATGTAACGTCCACTGTTCAAAGTGCCGTCAATGCGAACAAGAGGTGACCGAGACGTATAACCAGAGGCACGCCATACCATCACGCTGGGTGATACGCCAGTATGGCGATGACGAATACACGCTTCCAATGTGCGTCCGCCGCAATGTCGCCAAACACGGATGCGACCATCATGATGCTGTTAACAGAACCTGGTTTCATCCGGAAAAACGACGTTTTGCCATTCGCGCACCCAGGTTCGTCGTTGAGTACACCATCGCAGGCGCTCCTGTCTGTGATGCAGCGTCAAGGGTAACCGCAGCCATGGTCTCCGAGATGATAGTCCATGCTGCTGCAAACGTCGTCCAACTGTTCGTGCAGATAGTTGTTGTCTTGCAAACGTCCCCATCTGCTGACTCAGGGATTGAGATGTGGCTGCACGATCCGTTACAGCCATGCGGATAAGATGCCTCTCATCTCGACTGCTAGTGATACGAGGCCATTGGGATCCAGCACGGTGTTCCGTATTACCCTCCTGAACCCACCGATTCCATATTCTGCTAATAGTCATTGGATCTCGACCAACGCGAGCAGCAATGTCGCGATACGATAAACCGCAATCGCAACCTTTGTCAATGTCCGAAACGTGATGGTTCGCATTTCTCCTCCTTACACGAGACATCACAACAACGTTTCACCAGGCAACGCCGGTCAACTGCTGTTTGTGTATGAGAAATCGGTTGGAAACTTTCCTCATGTCAGACGTTGTAGATGTTGCCACCGGCGCCAACCTTGTGTGAATGCCTTGAAAAGCTAATCATTTACATATCACAGCATCTTCTTCCTGTCGGTTAAATTTCGCATCTGTAGCACGTCGTCTTCGTGGTGTAGCAATTTTAATGGCCAGTAGTGTAAATATTTCTGTCTGACAAAAAAAAGTTAACCGGCCAGAAGATATTCTCGGATATCAATGAAACTGTATACACTCACTCACTAAGAGAACAGGGCAAGTGCCGTAGCCTGATTTCCCAGAGGCTTGCCGCAGTTGAAAAAGAGTCAAAATAAGCGAACACGTGTCTCGGCTTATCCGATGACAAGTGACCGTTTCTGAAAAAAGGTCAGTCGAAGATTTCAACGTAACTTCGATGTCTTTTAACGCGCGACAGTTTCAGCTGAAATAGTGTCACAGATTCTAGAGTCATGGACTCTCACTTTTGCCCTCGTGATCGAAACCCAATTATTGTTTCTGCTTGTTTAATTTTCATTTGTCTATCCATGTCCATAGAAGGTTACTACACGAGTTAGGGAAGAGAAGGCACTATGGCAATTGTATAGTTACAACTGGGTCTCAAAATATCTCTCATACATTTACTGTATAGTACATGGGTGTATGGTATTTTCAGGAGTTACAAACCATCTCAATTTTCATTTTCTTTTGTTTCATTGCTACGTAATGTTTAAGTTTCTGCTTGTATTTTATTCTTATGTTTATTCTTTAGCAATGTCTGACGCAAAGAGAAATTCCGAACACCACCGAGCATCTTGCCGAGGCTAGTTTGGCCCAGTGATATTTTTCCGCATGAATCTCACTGGAGAAAGAACCATCGTTAACAGTACTGAAGATTTCACTCGTAGACAATAATTTCGCTGCAGTCAACACATGACGGAAGAAACTTTGGCTTACAGTTGATTATGGACCAAGATACAATACAGGAATTTCACTGAAAACAATTTCAAATAAACATGTATGGATAAATTAAACCCTAAAATAAAAATAATAATCAGGTTTCTAATGCTGTAGAGGGGTGGGGCAAAAGTGTCAAGCCACTGCGACACAGCCTCAGTTCAATTGTTTACTCGCTAAAATGAACGTACAGTACATCACAATCTTTGACCGTTGTTTTA
The DNA here is from genome assembly GCF_021461395.2 of Schistocerca americana. Taxonomy (NCBI): domain Eukaryota; kingdom Metazoa; phylum Arthropoda; class Insecta; order Orthoptera; family Acrididae; genus Schistocerca; species Schistocerca americana. Next base: position 818,738,632 of record NC_060121.1, on the reverse strand, counting down.
TCGCACGCCCTTCACATTTACTGGTAAGATAGCTTATTAGATAGCCCGTCAAGAACTGAACCCAGATCATGCGTGAAAACAAAAAGAAGGTGTACTGAACTGTGGAAAAAGAAGTTAAACAGCAACAGTGAAAGGTCCTACGTCAATATGCGCGACATCTAGCGACTGTGTATGTGGTTATGTGATCAAAGTGTAGAACTGCGAAGTGGGTTGTGCAGCTGGTCCAGGCGGAGGTTCGAGTCCTCCCTCGGGCATGGGTGTGTGTGTTTGTCCTTAGGATAATTTAATTTAGGTAGTGTGTAATCTTAGGCACTGATGACCTTAGCAGTTAAGTCCCATAAGATTTCACACACATTTTGTAAGTAGGCTGTTTAGGTTCTTATATTGGTAACGCCACCGCCACGTAGCGCTCTGTATGAAAATCACTGGCTGTGCTGTGTGCAGTCTGTGGCTGGGTGGCATTGTTGGAATTTGCTATTGTAGTGTTGGGCAGTTGGCTGTTAACAGCGCGTAGCTTTGCGCAGTTGGAGGTGAGCTGCCAGCAGTGGTGGATGTGGGGAGAGAGATGGGGGAGCTTTGAGAGCGGATGATCTGGACGTATGTCCATCAGAGACAGTAAATTTGTAAGACTGGATGTCTTGAACTGATATATGTATTATGACTTTTGAACACTATTAAGGTAAATACATTGTTTGTTCTTCATCAAAATCTTTCATTTGCTAACTACGCCTATCAGTAGTTAGTGCCTTCCGTAGTTAGAATCTTTTATTTAGCTGGCAGTAGTGGCGCTCGCTGTATTGCAGTAGTTCGAGTAACGAAGGTTTTTGTGAGGTAAGTGATTTGTGAAACATATAGGTTAATTCTTTACAGACGAATGGAAAAACTAGTAGAAGCCGACCTCGGGGAAGATCAGTTTGGATTCCGTAGAAATACTGGAACACGTGAGGCAATACTGACCTTACGACTTATCTTAGAAGAAAGATTAAGGAAAGGCAAACCTACGTTTCTAGCATTTGTAGACTTAGAGAAAGCTTTTGACAATGTGGACTGGAATACTCTCTTTCAAATTCTAAAGGTGGCAGGGGTAAAATACAGGGAGCGAAAGGCTATTTACAACTTGTACAGAAACCAGATGGCAGTTATAAGAGTTGAGGGACATGAAAGGGAAGCAGTGGTTGGGAAGGGAGTAAGACAGGGTTGTAGCCTCTCCCCGATGTTATTCAATCTCTATATTGAGCAAGCAGTAAAGGAAACAAAAGAAAAATTTGGAGTAGGTATTGAAATCCATGGAGAAGAAATAAAAACTTTGAGGTTCGCCGATGACATTGTAATTCTGTCAGAGACAGCAAAGGAATTGGAAGAGCAGTTGAACGGAATGGATGGTGTCTTGAAGGGAGGATATAAGATGAAGATCAACAAAAGCAAAACGAGGATAATGGAATGTAGTCGAGTTAAGTCGGGTGATGCTGAGGGTATTAGATTAGGAAATGAGACACCTAAAGTAGTAAAGGAGTTTTGCTATTTGGGGAGCAAAATAACTGATGATGGACGAAGTAGAGAGGATATAAAATGTAGACTGGCGATGGCAAGGAAAGCGTTTCTGAAGAAGAGAAATTTGTTAACATCGAGTATAGATTTAAGTGTCAGGAAGTTATTTCTGAAAGTATTTGTATGCAGTGTAGCCATGTATGGAAGTGAAACATGGACGGTGAATAAATTGGACAAGAAGAGAATAGAAGCTTTTGAAATGTGGTGCTACAGAAGAATGCTGAAGATTAGATGGGTAGATCACATAACTAATGAGGAAGTATTGAATAGGATTGGGGAGAAGAGAAGTTTGTGGCACAACTTGACCAGAAGAAGGGATCGGTTGGTGGGACATGTTCTGAGGCATCAAGGGATCACCAATTTAGTAATGGAGGGCAGCGTGGAGGGTAAAAATCATAGGGGGAGACCAAGAGATGAATACACTATGCAGATTCAGAAGGATGTAGGTTGCAGTAGGTACTGGGAGATGAAGAAGCTTGCACAGGATAGAGTAGCATGGAGAGCAGCATCAAACCAGTCTCAGGACTGAAGACCACAACAACAATAGGTTAACGTTAGTCAGGGCCATTCTTTTGTAGGGATTATTGAAAGTCAGATTGCGTTGCGCTAAAAATATTGTGTGTCAGTTTAGTGTTGATCAGAATTGGTAAAGAGCAAAATGTCTGAGTACGTTCAGTTCTGCTCAGCTGTTTGAAAATCAAATAACGTAAGAGGTTTATCAGCACAGTAATTCATTAATTTTTCCAATGGGAAGTTTTAATTTGACCATTTTTGCGAAGTGGGAGACTGGAGTTCAAATCTCTCTCGTGCTAACTTTATTTTCTTCCTCCACAAAAATATTAACTGTCCGTCCCGTCATTGACGTGTCTGATCTCTGTATTCAAATTTGTGTCTGCATCGCAGTGTAACGTCCGTTTGCAAGAGTGACGTGTAACGAAGGGAGCTCCAGACCTACGTACATCCTGTTCATTCTACACAAGTACCACATGTTACGATTCTTCAATTCTGTTTTCGAAGTTCTGAATGGTGAATTCTGTCACGCGGAGTGGCCGTGCGGTTTGAGGCGCCATGTCGAAGATTGCGCGGTCCCTCCCGCCAGAGGTTCGCGTCGTCCCTAGGGAAGGGTGTGTGTGTTGTCCTTAGGGTAAGTTAGTTTAAGTAGTGCCTAGGTCTAGGGACTGATGACCTCAGCAGTTTGGTCCCTTAGGAATTCACTCACGTTTTAACATTTGAATGGTGAATTCCTTCATTGTAACCAAGTTCACAGCTCTTTATTTGTTGTTTTCATTCCTGCGAGAAGTCTATGGGGCATCTCGCCTGGTCTCACTATTCGCCACATCTACCTGTGACGGTATTATATTCGTACCACACGACTCATATTCTACAAACCATTGTATAGTATGACAATTTCCAAGTCTACAGAAGGAGAACAGACACATCAGTGACCGGACGGATAGTTCATTAACCTGTGAAAAAATAAAATTTAAAACTGTAGCATGAGGGAGGTTTGACCACGGTCCAATACCGTGACCACACAACCACGACGACATTATTCTTGCGAGTCGCGCTATGTTGCACATCTTGAGGTTGGACAGTTCACTATTTTGCTTCTTTCTTCCTGTTTTAATGCTTGATCTGTGTTCAGTTTTTGACGAGCTTTCCACTGGTCCATCTCACCACTAAATCTGAGGGGGGTGCGATAGGGAGTTTCCCTTGTCAGAAACAGTCGATTATCTACTGATAAGCCGAGACACGTGTTCTCATGTTTTAACCCTTCTGCTACTGAGCGAAGTTATTGGGAAATCCGATTATGGCCGCGTTCTCCTCGTCAGAATCTGCGGATACGTAAGTCATTAGAATTGCACTTCCCTGTGACATATAGGACGGCCACCAGAGAGCATTAGTTTTATTCGGGTTCAGAATGAATAAGGGGCATTACCAGTGTAGGATGTTCAGTGATCACTGTGAAGGACACGAAGAGGTCACTTACCCCTGTGCCACAGCCTAATGAGCTCCTGACAGAACTTGAAGGGGACCATTTCCCTGACTGCTCGAATGGTACAGCATCCAGAGTTGTGAGACATTCTGATGTGGTAGTGACCCGATGTTGACTACAGTGGAACGTGAGCGCTGGCATACACGTAGTCAAGTTCCAGGCTAACTCGTACCATAACAAGGGCGGATCGACATATTGTTCACCAAGCATATCGTAACCGCTGGGAATAACTAACGGCCACCCTGTAACAGTCTGTCTATCAGCCAGACTAGATAATTACTGTCCCGCTTGTAGGCTTCATTTGGAGTAATGCCCTGAGCGGGAAGTGTGGACTGCAAATTAATAGTGTCGCACTGTGTTCACTGATGTATCGTGATTCAGCACTGGTGCAGTTGACAATGGTCTTCAAGAGTTTCCAGAATGAGATTTTCACTCTGCAGCGGAGTGTGCGCTGATATGAAACTTCCTGGCAGATTAAAACCGTTTGCCGGGCCGGGACTCGAACTCGGGACCTTTGCCTCCCGAGTTCGAGTCTCGGCCCGGCACACAGTTTTAATTTATCAGGAAGTTTCCTCTTCGAGAGTATTTAGTGACTTGTAGTGGTACAGGGTACCCTCCACCAAGCACCATATGGTGGCTTGAGGAGTTCTTCCAGTGTTTTGCATAGCCAGAGAAATGTTATTACTTGGGTCGTTGTGTGGGGAACCATTCGGAAGGGCTGGTAATGATTGGGGGAACCCTGATAACGGACATCTCAAGCGACTGTATCATGGTGCCTTTTTTCAAAACGTAAAACGCCCGTCCACACATGACACGAGTCTTTATGAATTGTTTACGAGATCTTGTGCTATTCCAATTGTCAGCAATGTCCTTAGGTGTGTGCGACTAACTCGAACGCGTCATCCATCCCAGTTTCAGCAGCTAGGATGTCAAGTAGCAGCTTCAACAGGACAGCTTGCTTCAGCAGAAGTCCTTCACAGCCGAATAAGTGCATACATCCAAGTCAAGGAGGGTGCAACGTCATACAGACAAGTCGTTTCACTCTGTCGAGTTCTTCATAAATTCGATTCGATTTTTTAATCACTGATATAATAATACATACGCTCGCAACGCATAAATTTTCATTTCGTTCCCTCATCCCATTACAGATGCTTCATCAGTTGTCAGCCACTGTAGTCAATCGCTTTCGCTATCGTTTCACGGGCGTTCATCAGGTTTCACAAAACTAGTGTTTCCACGTGAACGAAAACTGAATATGGATATTTCGAGTCAAGACCGAGATAACGCTCTGAATGCTCCAAATCTGCAATAGTTCTTGAGGAAAGAACTATGTACAGTAAGTTTTTCTGAATCGCATACCTGCCTCTGATGGAGACTGGGCTTTCTGTACGGTCTAGGAAACTCGTAGTTTACTTTGTTTTCTTATAAGAGGACTGAGCAGATGCCTGCATGGAAGAACATTGTGTGGAAAGCGAGGGAGAAAACGGTTAGTGGAGACGGTTCAAAATGGTTCAAATGGCTCTGAGCACTGTGGGACTTAACTTCTTTGGTCATCAGTTCCCTAGAACTTCGAACTACTTAAACCTAACTAACCGAGGACATCACACACACATCCAAGCCCGAGGCAGGATTCGAACCTGCGACCGTAGCGGTCGCGCGTTTTCAGACTGTAACGCCTAGAACTGCTCGGCCATTTCGGCCGGCAGTGGAGACGGCTTATAAAGAAACTGAACTCCGTGAGGTGTTGCTCTGCTGTGAAATTATCCTGCACGCAACCATAATAAATATCATTTGTCTGTCGCACAAACAATTGTGACTTCTGTCCTGTACTTAAGACGATAGTGGATGTCCTGTACACCCTTACTTTCAGAGGATATCTTATCTCTGTCCTTCCGCAGTTACATAATTACATGAAAATTACAAGAGAAGAACAAATATAAATATCATTTGTTACTGGTTTCTCCGTCTTAAGCTTACTGCAGCTAATCAAAGAGAAGTTTAAAACACTCATTTCGCTTTTATTTACATGACATCTTCTCTGGTAATTCTGGTAATACCAATACGTTTGCAAATTTCGGTTGTTATAGATCAAAAACAGTATTACTTTATGAGATTGGCGTGTAGTTCACTAATGTGTTCCTGCCTATTACTCACTTATTCTGCAAACCACGGCTTTCTCCTACTTCGTTAGTAGTGGTTGCGATCGAAAGAAATTTTGATGTGTTTCTCCACTTGTCATGTCTCTTGCCCTTTTTTGCACTTTCTCTTATGCTGCATTGGCGTTATTTATACTTCACCTCAATTCCGAACTAGAACTACAATTACGTATTTTCGTACTCTGCACAGTATCACAGTGTTTATATTTGAGAATTTATTTTTGGTGTAGGTTGTGAACGTCACAAACTTATCAGTTTTTATTTTATTTTATTTATTAATTTTTTAAATAATGTACAATACTTGTGTTTTCATTTGTGTGTGTGTGTGTTTAATGATTGTGGATGCACTTGTCAGTGTGTGTGTGTGTGTGTGTGTGTGTTCAGCAGAGATGAGAGATGTGAATACGAATTACCTAGTATTTAAAACATAGGTAAGATTAAATATAAACTCATTGAATGCTCACAAACCACACCAAAAATAAATGAACAAACCTAAACAACAATATTAAGCCGAGTATGGGGACATGTAACTGCAGTTTTGTTTCTTAAATGTGGGGGACTGCAAATAACGCCAATGCACTGTAAGACAAAGTGCTACAAAGGTAGAGGACAACGAAGTTTCTTTCTATCTCAACCTCCGTTAATAAAGACGGGAAAAATCTTGGTTTGCAGAATATGCGAACAAGAGGTAGAAACATCGTAAACAGATAGCGTGGCAACCTTATAAAGTAATACTGTTTTTATCTAAAACAACCGAAATAGACAAACATATGTATCTGTATTTCCAAACCGACCACCAAAGATGCTGTGTAAATAACTGAGGCGAAACACGGCTGGTGTAAAATTCTCTTCATTTAATGGCAGTACGCTTAACACAGAAAAACCAATAATAACTGATTTTATCAGCTGCCGCAGAAGATGGCAATGCAAACAAGTAAATAAAATGAGTTTACAGACTCGTTTTAGATGACGCACTCGGAGAGCCGCGCGCATTAACACGCAGAGTCGTGGATTCGGGAAGACGTGAGGGCTCTGGATTGAATCCGGCTGGATAGTTTTCCCTTGAGTGGCTCCTACAACATTGGCTCAGCATTCCATCTCGCACGGGAGGTGCCTGAATGACCATTCCCCAACGTTTAGTTCAACAAGCACTTCTTGCAGATATCGAGACACTGCAACATACAGCACGGACGGACATTGTTTGCTGTAACCTCGGCGCCGAGCTGGTAGGAAACCTGGTATCCCTACGCCTAACGGCCATAATTGGTTCCTCTTTTCCCAGCCTTTTCGAAACAGCATTCGCCCACAAACTTGCAATATCGCTGTTGATTTCAAAAATGTCCATCGATACTGCACTTAATGGGACTAACTTGAACACAGGTGACAATTTAGTGAGGTGCATAGCTGTTCTCGCAATCTGCAGTTATTACATTTCATTGGCCGATTAAAGTCTGTTATTCAACAGATAAGAAATTTTTAACTAACGATTCTCCAATTGGCAATCTCCACCAAATTGGAACAATCGGGCTACCTCTTTTTGCTGAAGGTTATCTGAAGCTCCTCACCCCAGTTTTTGAAACGAAGGGCCACAGTTTCTTTACAGTGAGCTTCCTGAACGGTGGACAGGGGCCAAAGGGTGTGCGGATCTCGCTTTGTACCAATCGTAACCAAGGTCGCCTAATTTCGTGGTGTATGTATCTTTGTGCATAGACGTATTTAATGCAACTGTCAGAGACCCCGTCAATTTTCCTTCCCTTCCAGCATCTTCAGGTGAACTGTCACGCTGCGCTGTAGTGAATGATGCAATACCATGCATGGACGCAAAAGTATGGGACGGGTTTTTTTATCTTCTGGATGTTTGCTATCCGTCCAGCAGCCGGCACACTGAACATTTGTTAAAGTTGAATGAAAAAACTTTGACCCCAAATGTAATTGTAAAGAGTAGCACAAAGATGTGTGTGCAGTTATATTTAGCCACACCGCTGGAAAATCGAATATTTGTTTTCAAAATAAAAACTTTGTGGTCTATTCCGTTAAGTTAAAATCTCTCTCAAGCTTATCTTCATTTTTTGTGCTGTGAAAAATAACAAATTTTCCTTCAACGCCTTGTGTTGGATAGGTTATGTTTAGCAATTTACGGGATCCTTTATGCGAGCTATATCAAAGTTTCTTCCTTCATATGATATACTAACTTTTGCCGGCTGGTGTGGCCTAGCGATTCTAGGCGCTATAGTCTGCAACCGCGCGACCGCTACGGTCGCATGTTCGAATCCCGCCTAGGGCATGGATGTGTGTGATGTCCTTAAGTTTAAGTAGTTTAAGTTCTAGGGCACTGATGACCTCAGACGTTAAGTTCCATAGTGTTCAGAGCCATTATACCAATTATTGTGGAAGTTCCATTATCCGGAAGGGACAGTTAATAGGAATCCTAATTCGAAGTATACTTGGAGCACCATAGCGACAAACAGCTCAGTTAAATTCCACAGAAATTACACGCGGTTTTTTATGTACTATTAAATTTTGTGAGCCCCAACAGCCACTAAAAGCAAATACTAGTTTAATCAGGAATACCACGACGGTACTCAGACTACTCAAACGCATACACATCATGAAATGTAGTTTCAAGAATCGGGTCAACAATCTCTATAGTAGGAATCATTATAGTTATTGTGATTAACACGGAGTGCTGTGAAACACATTTGCTAGTGTTATGTGCTCAAAATTTCGATCACCCTGATTATCTTCAGATTCATTTAAATACAGAAATGAGCATATGTTATAAAAATCTCCAAAACCGTAAGATAACAACTGTAAAAAGCAGTGACGTACTATACACAGGCTGAACAGTTAGCAAACGTACGTTTCTTCAAGACGTTAACAGAGGAATCAGTTTAGCGATAAGTGGCTTTATCACATAGAGCAAAATCACGATAAAATGATAATCACACATTGCCACGTCATGCCAGATCGTCGCTTGCGTACTGTGCTCACAACACCGCTCAGACTGCACGCCCGCTAGGTGCCGTTAGCCGAATACAGTTTGCAATTGCGTAATACGAAGCTAGAAATGTAATCTTAGTCTACGTCTGCATACAACTAAACTGAGTACATAAAATGCAGTTAAAGGAGAGCTATTGCTATAACATGTATGTACGAAACTTGCAACGATACAGAGAACAAAATTTACTCTCAAAGTCGTGGAAATCTCCCTGGTTTTAGGAAGATGTCTCTTTATAGAATTGGCTGTACTAAACACTGCTTGTCGTACACTTTTGTATTAATGGGAACCGTCAAAAGTATAAAATGGAGACACTGGTAGAAGCCGACCTTGGGGAAGATTTGATGACGGCTGAAATACATAAGATATAAAATGTAGACAGGCAATTGCAAGAAACGTGTTTCTAAAGAGAAGAAATTTGTTAACCTAATTTGTAGATTTAAGTGTTTGTATACTTTTTCTGAATATATTTTTCGGGCGAGAAGCGGTGTATGGAAATGAAACATATCCGATAAACTGTTTAAAGAAGAAGAGATTAGAGGCTTTTGGAATGTGGTGCCAAAGAATAATGCTGAAAATTAGATCGCATAACTAATGAGGAGGTACTGAGCAGAGTTGAGGAGTTAAAATATTTTTGGCATAACATGACTAAAAGAAGAGATCAATTGATAGAGCTCATTCTGGGATATCAACTGATCGCCCATTTAGTATCGCGCGGGCGTGTGTGTGTGTGTGTGTGTGTGTGTGTGTGTGTGTGTGTGTGTGTGTGTGTGCTGAGAGGCGTGGGAAGTAAAAACGTAGGGGGTGACCAAGAGATGAACACAGTAAGCAGAGTCAGAAGGATGTAGGTGGCAGTAGTCATTTGCATATTTAGAGGCTTGCACGGAACATTTAGCACGCAGAGCTGCATCCTTTCAGCCTTCGGTCTGAAGACCACAATAACAACAAAAATATATCTCTGCAAAGGTGTGCTTCAACGGCCGTTGTCATTTAAAACCTATGCCGGTAGCTGACTGTATCGGAATGTTATTACATATGTCTCTTTCAAAACCAAGAGCTTAGAAGCCATTCTACGGGCAGGTACAATGATCGTAAAGAGTTTGAAGTCACTTATTTTGGTATACAAAAGTATCCATTCAAATCGTCACACGTTTTACTACACAGTTCATGAGAAGCGTAAATGACTTTTTGGTTGGCCAACTGCTACTCCTTCTCAGAAGAACCACATTACGCACATAATGTTAACTAAACGACGCAACAAGAATGATACACGATACATGTTGCTAACACAGCTTCTGTGCAGTAATGCGATCGGTGTAAGTATGCGATGTAAATCGATTTTGCTTTGATAGCTCCAGTGGCATAAGAATTACATTTAACGTTTTGGTACATATGCATTTAAAAGATTGTAGTAAGCCTTTTTATTTACTTAGTGAGACTTGACTCGTCGGGAGTAGGACATATAGTGACATGTATTATTTCTGAAAAATTTAGAAGTCTTCATTGGAATATAACATAGTTACAACTAACTGGCTACCAGTTTCGATGGACTGGTAATCGTCCTCAGAGTATGCTTACGAAATAATTGGGGCCTAAGTACGATGGTGACAATAAGATTATAGTTAACAAGACTTGTCAATGTTATAGATGTGGTCGCACCATGATTTGTTAACGTATAAAGCCGGCAAAAGACTAACTAACGTGAAAATATATTAATAAAACTATTTTTTCTATCCTTGAAGATAATCTCATATTGGATTTCTTGAAGGAACATTAGTATTTGAGTTCTGCTCTATTTACGTATCCTGTATTTTTTACTTTCTGGTGCTGCAGTTTTCACAAACTGTGGCTTATTATTTAGAAATAAATCTAAATGGAGTCAATACACTTGTCTATCACCACACTTTCGTAATATTTTTAGTATGATCCTGGCCACATGGAACAAATGAGTGCAGTGCAGCACTAATGTGCTTGTGTTAACTCTTTCAATACAGCTTTCTCTCACATTAGCTGAAGCCCAATCGTGCATTGTTTCGTTAGCAAGTTCATCTCAGTAAGATATTAAATATCCCTTGCATTTCACAGTGAAACTCAAGTGCGTCGAGTTCAGAAAATCTCGTAAAACTATAGTATAAACTGATTCACAAGGTACAGGCAGCAAATTTATCGCCACCTATGTAATAATTACTATAAGATTATCCCCCCCCACGAACCATGGACTTTACCGTTGATGGGGAGGCTTACATGCCTCAGCGATACAGACAGCCGTACCGTAAGTTATAAATACAAAATCAAATAGTATTAATGCAGAAGTAGTTTTAATAATGAATAAACAGTAGGACCGCTTATAAGCTACTATGAACAGGAAAGTGAACGCATTATTGTAGCCAAGGCACACATGAAGCCCACACCCACCAGAATAGTACAAGATTATATGCCAAGTAGCTCCGCATGTAAGGAGGAGACTGAGGAAATCTGTCACGAGATAAAAGAAACTTCCTGGCAGATTAATACTGTGTGCCGGACACAGACTCGAATTCGGGACCTTTGCCTTTCGCGGGCAAGTGCTCTACCATCTGAGCACCGAAGCACGGCTCAGGACCCATCCTCACAGCCTTACTTCTGCCAGTATCTCGTCTCCTACCTCCAGAAGCTATGAGCACGGGCCGTGAATCGTGCTTGAGTAGCTCGGCGGTAGAGCACTTGCCCACGAAAAGCAACGGTCCTTAGTTCGAGTATAGGTTTAATCAGCCAGGAAGTTTCATATCAGCCCACGCAGTGCTGCAGAATGAAAATTTCATTATAAAAGTAATTAGATAGTTAAGTCACAAGAAAATTTAACAGTCATGGGTGACTGGAATTCAATAGTAGGGGAAGGAAAAGTAGTAGGCGAGTACGGAATGGGGAAAAGAAATGAAAGAGGAAGCCACCTGATAGAATTTTGCACAGTACATACTTTAATCATGGCTAACACTTTGTTTAAGAATCGTGAAAGCAGGTCGTCTATATGGAAGAGACCTGGAGACACCGGAAAGTTTCAGGCTGATTGTGTAATAGTGAGAGAGAGAGATTTCGGAACCAGGTTTCAAGCTGTAAGACATTTACAGGGCAGTTATGAAATCCGCCCACAATTTATTGCTTATGAATTGCAGATTAATACTGAAAAATCTGCAAAAAGGCAGGAATTTAAGAAGAATGGCTGTATGCACTGAAAGATCCGGAGGTTTCAGAGGGAGCATTAGGGAACGATTGACAAAAACATGGGAAAGGAACACTATAGAAGAAGAACGGATAGCTCAGAGTGATGAAATAGTGAAGGCAGAAGAGAATCAAGTAGGTAAAAAGACAAGGCCTAGGAGAAATTCTTGGGCAACTCAAGAGATATTGAAATATACGATGGAAGGAGAAAATATAAAAGTAGAGTAAATGAAGCAGGCGAAAGGGAATACAAACATCTAAAAAATATTGACAGGAAGTGCAAAATGACTAAGCAAAATGGCTGGTTCAAATGGCTCTGAGCACTATGGGACTTAACATCTGTGGTCATCAGTCCCCTAGAACTTAGAACTACTTAAACCTAACTAACCTAAGGACATCACACACATCCATGCCCGAGGCAGGATTCGAACCTGCGACCGTAGCGGTCACGCGGTTCTAGACTGAAGCGCCTGTAACCGCACGGCCACACCGGCCGGCTGACTAAGCAGGAATGGCTGTAGTACAAATGTACGGATGTAGAAGCATATATTACTAGGAGTAAGACAGATACCGCCTACAGAGACAGTAAAGAGATCTTTGGAGAAAAGAGAACCAGTTGTATGAATATCAAGAGTTCAGATGGAAAACCAGTCCTAAGCAAAAAAGGAAATGCAGAAAGGTGGAAGGAACAAACAGAGGCTCTGTACAAGGAACATGTAGTTGAGGCCAATATTATGGAAATGGGAGAGTACATGGATGAAGATGAGAAGGGAGATGTGATGCTGCGTGAAGAATTTGACGAAGCACTGAAAGACCTACGTCGAAACAAGGCTCTGGAAGTAGACAACATTCCGTTAGAGCTGCTGATGTCCTTGAGAGAGCCAGCCCTGACAAAAATCTTCCATCAAGATGTATGAGGCAAGCGAAATATCCTCAGTCTTCAAGGAAAATATATTAATTGCAATTCCGAAGAAAGCAGGTTCTGACAGGTGTGAAAATTACCGAGCTATCAGTTTAGTAAGTTATGGTTGCAAATTACTAACACGAATCATTTACAAAAGAGTGGAAGAACTCGTAGAAATCACTCTTGGGGAAGACAATTTTGGATTCCTAAGAAATGTCGGAACACGCGAGACAATACTGACCATACGACTCCACAGAAGATAGGTTAAAGAAAGGCAAACCTACATTGAGAGTATTTGGAGACTTAGAGAAAGCTTTTGATAATGTTGACTGGAATAGTCTCTTTCAAATTTTAAAAGTGGCAGAGATGAAATACAGGGAGCGAAGGGCTATTTACAATTTGAGCAAAAACCAGATGGCAATTATGAGAGTCAAGGGGCACAAAAGGAGAGCAGTGGTTGAGAAGAGAGTGAGACAGGTTTGTAGTCTATCCACCATGTTATTCAATCTGTGTGTTGAGCAAGCAGTAAAGGAACCAAAATAAACATTTGGAGTAGGAATTAAAGTGCAGGGAGAAGAAATAAAATACTCTGAGATTTTCCGATGACATCGTGAAAAAGTCAGAGACAGTAAGAGGCTTGTAAGAGCAGTTGAAGGGCAATGGACAGTATCTCGAATGAGGATATAAGACGAACATCAACAAAAGCAAAACCAGGGTAATGAAATTTAGTCGAATTAAATCAGTTGTGGCAGAGGCATTAGAGTAGGAAATGATACACTTAAAGTAATAGATGAGTTCTGCTATTTCATAAGTAAAGTAACTGATGATGGTCGACATAGGGAGGATATAAATTGTAGACTAGTAATGGTAAGAAAAGCATTTATATGGAAGAGAAATATGTTATCATCGAATATATATTTAAGTGTCACGAAATCCATTCTGAAAATATTTGTGTGTAGCCATGGATGAGAGTGAAACATGGACGATAAACAGTTTCGACAGGAAGAGAATAGAAGTTCTAGAAATGTGATGCTACAGAAGAATGCTGAAAAAAAATGGGTAGATCAAGTATCTAATTAAGAAGTACTGAATGGAATTGAGGAGAAGAGAAATTTGTGGTTCAACATGATTAGAAGATGAGATCGTTTGGTAGGACATATTCTGAGAGATCAAGGGATCACCAATTTAGTACTGGAGGGAAACGTAGGGGGTAAAAGTCGTACAGGGAAACCAAGAAATAAATACAGTAAGCAGATTCAGAAGGATGTAGGTTGCAGTAGTTAGTCGGAGATGAGGAGGCTTGCACAGGATAGAGTAGATGGAAAACTGCATCACACCAGTCTTTGGACTGAAGGCTACAACACAGGGTTATTGGGTATTGTCTTAGTAGTACAGTGTATATCTAAATATTATTTACGTTAAATGACCAGTCTTGGTCAGTATTTTTTTATAACTAGTTACTGTGCAGCAGGCGTCCTCTACTGGCTGGCACCAATCACATAAAATAGACAATGTTGTGATCTAGACCGTGTTACTTAGACAATCTGAATATACAGATTACCGCTGAGTCTGCGATAGCTTAATACAGTCGTTTAGTAATTACTCTATGTTGTGTGTCTCGCAACTGATTTTATTTGATCTTCATTCCTTCCTGTTACGTGTTCTTTTGACTTCTTTGGTCTACTACACCTATATACTTGATAGCCTTACACATGCCTATTTTTTGCTCTGCAACTTTTACCTTGTTCTGCTTCTTCTGGAAACTAGTTAATGGTTTCTGATCAGGTCAACACAAGTTTTTCTGGTAAGTGTCTTTCGGCTAAGTACCACTTAATATACCACGTAATTCATTTTACAGAGTCAGACGAACGCGAATTTTGCGCTTCACTTCTATAATTATTTCTGCTTTAACAATCTTGACCAATTTTACATTTTTCTTATCTGTATTTATCTTGTTTCCCCCAGAACTCTGCAGGATGATTCTTTTCTCTGATTAACGATTGAATCCCTTGTATCCAACAGCATATTAGGAGGTCGCTCCTGTTATCATCTCCTTTTTGGTTCCCAGTATATTATACATTTTGCAAATGTTTTATTGCAGAGTTTTGATGAGTTCGGTCATTATAGTTAATGCTGCTGAATAAAATCAACTATTGAAGTTTGAACATCTATTTTGCCTCTCATTCTTTGGTATTTTATGTTTTGTTTTCAGGCGACCATTACTCAACTTTTCCAGAAATCCAACACTTTAACCAGTAATTTTGAATTTAGTTGTCATTTCATTGCCCATCTTATGGGTAATAACACTAATAATGCAATATTGTTGCCCGTATCTCGTGGTCGTGCGGTAGCGTTCTCGCTTCCCACGCCCGGGTTCCCGGGTTCGATTCCCGGCGGGGTCAGGGATTTTCTCTGCCTCGTGATGGCTGGGTGTTGTGTGCTGTCCTTAGGTTAGTTAGGTTTAACAAGTTCTAAGTTCTAGGGGACTGATGACCATAGATGTTAAGTCCCATAGTGCTCAGAGCCATTTGAACCATTATTGCAATTTTTGCAATATTGTTGTTCTATTGCATGTTCACATCTGACTCTCACAGAGAATTCAATAAGCAAAAATCATGTTTGTCAAGTGTTTCTGTGACCTAATTTCTATATCATCTAAACACTACCATGGTGAGGATGTATATTCTCACTCACAACTGCAGAGCTGTTCATAAATCAATTTATTCTATGTTCATGCACAATCTTATAATAACCGTCGTCTGCATACAAACAATAGTTTTTTTTAATATTCTTTCCAGGCTATCGGTAAGTCTTGGATTAAAGAAACTTTCTTAGAAATGTGATAATACAACAAGGATTAAGGCAAATATCAAAAAATTTACTAGCCGATACTTTAAATTATTTCCGTGTTAAGGTATGCCCCAAGTAGGACATTGTGACGTCGTGATGCAGAAGTCAAGAAGCACCGAAGGAAGAACGGAGCACAAGTTTTTGCACCCAACCCAGACCTCTTTATTTCTTATTCGATATCGGTAAGCTAAGAAGCTAAGGGAAGGTAATCTTGTGATTTATTTCTATTTCATTTGACGAAGCCTGATTTCAGTGAATTAATATCGCGAAAGAGATTACGACTGTAACGACCTCGGAACTGTTAAAGAATATCAGACCTTCGCGGGACAGGAGAAGCACATAACATTTTTCTTGTAACTTAGAATTTAAATTGAGCACCGAAAGATATAGTAGTGCTTGGCGGAAACCAACGAAGTCTACTGCATTAAATTGTTACTAATATGCTCATACTTTTGACGTAATTAATGTTTATTGATTTCACTTGTTACACTGCTCACTTCGGAAAATAATCTTTTGTTTTCACACACCGCAATTTAGATTCCGAGACACTGGCAACTGTTAGCTCCACAGCCCGAGAACACGGGCTGCTGCGAAACACATTTGCTATTGCTACGTGCTCAAAGTTTCTTCTAAACGCAGTGCACAAAGAAGTAAATAGTGTGTCAGGCGGTTTAATCATTTTCCCTCTGTCCCTGTCTTGTTAAACATATTAGTGCGTTTCTAAAGCCATCTGTCGTATTCGTTACGTGTTCTGTTACCGTTCGCAGCAAGTAACATTTAATTTTATGAAATGACACTATAATGTTGCGTTTGCGGGACGATCTATTCATGTTTTATCTTTCGTGTACCTTCAGTGTCCCTAATAATCAGGCCGCTCACCATTAAAATATCCTCTCGAACCATCGCATAATCGGAACTCGTTCTTGCTTATAATTACAAACTGATGTTTTGCGTCCAATCGTAGAATCGCAGTCACTAGAGTCTCTGCAATATTCATGACAGGATAATTGTGGCACTGAAATATTAATGGTGGCAGTGCGCTGCGTGAAGCAAGGAATCAGTGAGGCGTTCAGTAGTCTGTGATGAATCTCTAATTACAGTCCCACAGCAGACTCCATGTACACTGCACTATCGGATGACACAGATTCTGCGCTTAAATCGATTGGTTTATTTCCGTGGTGTTCTAATTATCTCTTCCAGATCCGACAACATGCACGACTCAATTCGTTACAGTTCACACATCACGTTCATTATCATATGTTTCAAATGTCAATTGACATACATTTACCATAAATCTATTAAAAATACACTGATACTGTCTGTTAATTTAGAATTGCGTAATTGACAGACGTATAGCTTACAGAGGGAGCTAACAACAGGAAAAAAAAATCTACATTGTTGAGGGAAGTTACTATAATGCATTCGAGCTAATATTTCTGACTTAGATCGCTAATCAGTTTTATATGTGTAAATTCTACATCTGTGAAAGTAAAGCAGTAATTAACCTGAAGTTTGTTTTGATCACTAGCATAGTGCTATTTGGGTAGGCTAACCCCCAGTTCCATAACACCCTCATAACCACCTCCCCGCATCTGTTAAGCTCTTTACAAATGTACCTGTACAAGCACAAACTGTAGCTATACTACTAGAGCCTGCCGGCAGGTTAAGCTCTTGCTCTTGAACTAGTAGTCATGCAGAATCGGAAGGGTCTCAAGGAGTTGCCTGTCAGCAGGCGTCTAGGACGCTCGTCATAGTTTTTCTCTATAGAGGTACATTCTTAAAATGTTCAACAAAGGCGGGTGGCTGGCACCGACGAGTTACTGAAATGGGAAGTCTCAGAGGGACCTTCTGCCGTTTTGTTCAGGCATGTGTCATTGTCACACCCCTCTGTGATCACCCCACACAAGGGCGAGAAAAGGGATGGCTGAAAAAGCATGTACAGTCTACGCTCCTTCGGATAACATTCAAATTTTGTCTAATATTTTTGACAGTCCTTCTCTCTTTGGTCATCGGTCTACTGACTGGTTTGAAGCGGCCCGCCACGAATTCCTCTCCTGTGCCAGCCTCTTCATCTCAGAGTAGCACTTGCAACCTACGTCCTCAATTATTTGCTTGACGTATTCCAATCTCTGTCTTCCTCTACAGTTTTTTCCCTCTACAGCTCCCTCTAGTACCATGGAAGTCATTCCCTCATGTCTTAGCAGATGTCCTTTCATCCTGTCCATTCTCCTTATCAGTGTTTTCCACATATCCCTTTCCTCTCCGATTCTGCGTAGAACCTCCTCATTCCTTACCTTACCTTACAGTCCTTAGAGGTTACATGATGTACACCAGAGCAATAAATCCGGTCTCACAGCATTCCTGAGAATGTGGTCACGTTCATTGGTGATGCTGGTCCACGATGTCCTTAGAGAAGGATTTAATCATCGGGAGCCACGCGGGATTAGCCGAGCGGTCTAAGGCGCTGTAGTCATAGACTGTGTGGCTAGTCCCGGCGGAGGTTCGAGTCCTCCCTCGGGCATCGATGTGTGAATTTGTCTTCAGGATAATTTAGGTTAAGTAGTGTGTAAGCTTAGGGACTGATGACCTTAGCAGTTAAGTCCCATAAGTCCCACACATTTGAACATCTCAGTCATCGGGAGAATTGTCAGTAGTGTTAAAAGTTGTCAAGGTCCTTGTCTTTTTGCTGGTCGCTCTGCAAATTGTCGTATTCGACCACGAAATGAATGGGAATGAACGTCCTAAGGAAAGACGCCCTCCATTCTATCCACTAAGACCTTTTCGTGTCGATTCTCAGCGTTCGTGTCTCTGAGATGTTTTCCACGGCCGTCCGTAACAACAACCGGTCGATTCCAACGCTAGGCATCGCGAATGTGGGCATGAGGGTGTGTGAGGCGACTTTCCTGTTACGTGAAAGGTACAAAGTGGACTTTTGCAGAATCTTGGTGAAATTTCGTAACAATATTACATCATTAATGCACCTAGCACCTATATGAACTTCTCATCTCGTTTTCGCATGCATTGATACCTTGCTGTTTCAAGCATCTTTGAGTCTGATAACACTGTTCGACATGGGTTCTATTTATGATATTAAAGTATGTGCTCCTAGACCATTTTACCGTGGGAAATTCAAATATGTAAACAAAATATCGTTGTCAGGGATACTTTTTATGTAATATGTATATATATGTATATTCACAATTCATGGCAAACACAGAGACGTTATAGAGAAATACGGCTATGTTGCCGCATCCAGTAGCGATAGAACGTGATAATTTCTTGTGCAACAGCAGGTGGGAAGAATCAGACATCATTAGGTTATCCCCCGCCTCACGTATGTCATTAAGACCACCTGAAACATCTCATTAACTCGAACGGCGACAGCCGGTCGCTGCCTCGGCAGTAAAGCTTCCTAGGGGCAGGTGCATCGAGTTTACAACAGTGCTGTTAGCCGCAATTTGTGTCAGTCTTAACGAGTGGGTGTTTTGGCTGACAAGTAACTGCCTGTCATATTTCCGAGCACGGTTGAAATTTTTAGTTCCTGTGTGTAAACTGATTGAGCCTGGTGCTGAAGGTAAAACGACTGCTTGTCTTTACACATCAGCGTTCCTCTAGTTCCCTACTATTAATTTAATACAGGTGTATTACCAAAGTGGTACTTTTAAATTTGCAGAAATGCCACTTCGTCGTGGATGTCGATATAAGCCGGACAACTTCTGCTACATCTGTGGGAAGTTCTCTTTTGCCAGAAATAGGAAGAAAATTTCTTCAGTCATGAAGAAAGCATACATACATTACTTTGGAGTAGAGGTAGGAGACCAAGATAAAGAATGGGCACCACATTTCTGTTGTGCTACATGTTACTGCAAACTAATTCAGTGGTGGAAAGGTAAAGAGAATGTGGCGTTGTTTGCTGTTCCTGTGGTGTGGAGGGAGCCTAAGGACCATGTTACTGATTGTTATTTCTGCCTAACAAAAATTCAGGGTCTTACAAACAAAAAGTCGAAGAGGCACATTGTTTACCCAGATCTGCCTTCAGCGAGAATGCCAGTGCAGCATTCCGACAACCTTCCAGTACCTTCAAGGTCAAATTCCGAGTGACAGTGAAATAAGTAGTACTGAAGAAATCACAGATGATGATTCTTTATATCACTGCACAAGTGAGTCATCGCCACATTTGTTAACACAGGCATATTTAAGTGATTTAGTACGTGATCTAGGACTAAGTAAACAAAAGGCGCAGATGCTTGGTTCAAGAGTACAACAGTATAATCTAGTGCACCAAAGTACTAAAATCAGTGTGTCCAGGCACAGAGAACATGCCTTTAGTTCTTATTTTTCAGCTGACGGAGCACTGACATTTTGCAATGACGTTGCTGGCCTGATGAAAGTGCTGAACGTCACTTATATTTCACAGGAGTGGAGACTTTTCATAGATGCATCGAAAACAAGTCTGAAGGGTGTTTTGCTCCATAACGGAAATAAAATACCCTCTGTTCCAGTAGCTTACGCTAGTTTGACAAAAGAGAATTACGAATTCGTACAAATGATGCTAAATTCATAAAAATACAATGAACACAAATGGAAAATATGTGCAGATTTCAAGGTAATTGCTATGGTACTGGGAATGCAACAAGGCTACAGAAAGTATGCCTGTTTTCTTTGCGAGTGGGATAGTCGAGACCGAAATTCTCACTACGTGAAAAAGAAATGGCCTAGGCGAAGATGGAAAGTTGGCGAAAAGAATGTACAACGCGAAAGTCTGGTAGCTCCTGAATATATACTACTTCCACCGCTTCACATCAAACTTGGCCTGATGAAACAATTCGTGAAGGCCATGGATCCAACAGGCTGTGGGTTTGCATATCTAGCTACCAAATTCCCCCGTCTTTCAACTGCAAAAATAAAGGAAGGTGTATTTGTGGGCCCACAAATCAGGGAGCTGCAGAAAGATGCAAATTTTGAAGCATGTTTAACTGATAAAGAAAAAACCGCATGGGACCGTTTCAAGATGGTGTCGGAAAACTTCCTCGGAAGAAGAAGAGCTACTAACTACAAAGCAATGGTGAAGGATATGATCAAAGCATGTCAGGATTTGGGGTGCAATATGTCTTTGAAGGTACATATGATGGACTCTCATCTGGACTACTTCACAGAGAGTTGTAGTGACGTATCGGATGACCATGGGGAAAGATTCCATAAAGACATTTCTACCATAGAAAGGCGCTATGAAGGGAAGTGGGTACCTCCTATGTTAGCAGATTATTGCTGGAATATCATTCGAGAGAAGAAAGATTCACAATGCAAGAGAAAAAAGTGATGTGCATTACAAGGCAGTGGCTCATTGTTTGTCAATTTTCTGCAATTTCTCATGTCAAATAAATGCTTCAAAGTGTATACACAAAGGATACTGTGTTATATGTTGGATCCCACCCTCCATTAATGTGGTGAACTTATAACATCATAAAGATGTGCATTTGTTTGTCGAATTTCACCTCACGTTTGCTGCACTATATCACATACTGAAAAGATAAATAAAATTGCGATTACTCATAAACTATCCCTGACAGAAAAAAACCAAAAACATTTTTCAATTCAGCACTCAAAATACAACTAGGGTCACAATATTTTTTATCAGAAATAGGAAAAAAGATTTTTTTTGTAGAACAGTGTAATGGCGTCGCAGGCCGGCACACCTTTGCACAAATACGTAAGAAAGTTGTAGGTACCTTTGAGACAAATTACTAACTTATACGTCCCAATGGAAGACAATTACGGCGTTACCAAAGCGTAGTTCTTTAATTGCATTGCGTAGTCTATTTGTAAACAATGAGATGACAAAAATCAGGGAACATATACAGAGGCGGTAGTATCTCGTACACGAGGTATAAAAGGGCAGTGCATTGTCGAAGCTGTCGTTTGTACCCAGGTGATTCATGTGAAAAATTTCCGACGTGGTTATAGCCTCATGACGTGAATTAAAAAAAAAAAACTTTAAACGCCTAATGGTAGTTGTAGATAGACGTATGGGACACTCCATTTCTGAAATCTGTAGGGTATTCAATATTCCGAGATCCACAGTATCAAGAGTGTGCCGAGAACACCAAATTTCACGCAGTACCTCTCACCGCTGGCAACGTAGTGGCCAACTGGCCTCACTTAACGACTATGAGCAGCGGCATTTCCGTAGAGTTGTCAGTGCTAACAGAGAAGCAACACTGCGTGAAATAACCACAGAAATCTATTTGGGACGTGCGACAGATGCATCCGTTAGGACAATGCGGCGAAATTTGGCATCGATGGGCTACGGCAGCAGACGACCGATGTCAGTGCCTTTGCTAACTACACGACATCGCCTGCAGCGCCTCTCCCGGGCTCGTGACCATATCGGTTGCACCCTAGACGAACCGACAACCGTGACCCGGTCGTATGAGTCCCAATTTCTGTCGCCCAGAACTGATCGTAGGGTTCGAATGTGTCGCAAATCACACGAAACCGAGGGCTCAAGTTGTCGACAATGGACTTTGCAAAGTGGTAGTGGCTCCATAATGGTGTGTGTTGTGTTACATGGAATCTTCGGCTACTTGGAGACCACTTGCAGCCACTCAAGGACACCCCAAACAAAGATGGAATTGTTATGAATGACATTGCGCCATGTCACCGCATCATAGCTGTTTTGACTGGTCTGAAGAACATTCTGGACACTTCGAGCAAATTATTCGACCATCCAGATCACCCGATATGCATCCCAACGTGCACTGATGGAACGAAATCGACAGGTCACTTCGTATTCACATAATGTTGCACTGGCAACACTTTCTCAGTTATGTTCGTCTGTAGAGGCACCATGACTCAATATTTTTTTATTTTTGCAGGGGACTTCCAACGACTTGCTGAGTCCATGCCAACTGGAGTTGCTTCACTACGTCAGGGTAAAAGAGGTCGACACGATGTTGGGCAGTATCCCATGGATTTTGTAGTATATATATATATATATATATATATATATATATATATATATATATATATATATATATATATATACTGGGATGACAAAATCCGTGGGATATTTCCCAACATCGTGTCGGACCTTATATAGAGCAGTTCTTAGACAACAACAGTTCAGGTTTACAGAGATCGGTAAAATAAGTCCTTTTAGGATGGCGTTAATTTGCGCTTCCTATTATTAGTATTTAGGTTGATGTGTTTAAGAGATTGTTATATATAGTACTGCAGAAGCACCGGTTTTTTCCTCTAGCATGCTGTCCTAACAAGTACCTACACATCAATAATTAAGAAAAAATCCACCACTATGCTTCCTGAAAATCCAGTCCCCAAGTTGCAAATGCACTACGTAATTTTGTATAGTTGTCATCTGGAACGTAAGTGACAACGTGTACCCTAGATACTGTTGGTGCTGATGGTATGGAGAATGTTTCTTCTCGTTCACTTCCCAATTGTGATTACCAGCTTTTTTTAAAACTTACATTGGCCCGTCAGATTAATGTGGACGCCCTTCAACAGCCTTAATAACCTTAATAATCACATTTTGCAGCACAGAACGAGACATGAAAGAAGGGAGTCAGTGAGATTCAGGAAGGTAGCAGTTTGGCTGTGGAGCCATGGCGACTGCAGTGACATGGCCAATATCGGTAGGTAACACGGCTGAGGATGAGTGGCACGAACAGTCCGATTGAGGTGATCGCACAGATTCTTAGTTGGGTTTAAAGCCAGGGGTTTTAGTGGCCAGGGAGGTCTAGCAAACTAAACCAAGTGCACTTCGAACCACGTACGTTGACTGTGGACTGTGGAACACGTTGCATTGTTCCACTAGTACATCCATCGTGCCAAGTAAAAACTAACTGAATGTAGGGATGAACATGGCCCCCAATGACAGAAGCATATTTGCGTTGATTCAAAGCGCCTTCCAGAATGACAAGATCATCCAGGGAATGACACAACGCTCCCTCCTCCAGACCTTACCCTTCTAGCGACTGCGGCAAGGTGTTTGGTTTTTGGCGTTTCACTCTATAGGCACGAATGGCCATCTGTCATCTGAAACGGCCAGCTATCACCGTTCAGTGGATGTTCGGTTGTGGTACTGGCGGGTTAAGTTCAGTCATGGTCGCCAATGAATGGCAGTCAGCATGGATGCCTGAACCAAGTTCCTGGTATGGAAGCCCATTAATAGCAACTTTCGCTCGACGATCATTGCGGGGATACTGTTGGCAGCCTCTTGGTTCACCTGGACGGCCAGTTGCTCAATAGTTTCACACATATTCTCCGGTACACGCCTCCCCACCCAGTGTTCACCCCCCCCCCCTCCCTCTCGCCTATAGCCCATGGTTCACCACAGTTGTAGACTCGCTGGTTTTAGATAGTGCTGTTTTGCCTTGCAGGATATACTTTAACCATAGTGGCGTGCGAACAGTTTAAAAACTCAGTTCCGTAAATGCTTCCACGTTTGATTTGAAACTCAATGATCATACCCGTTTTTACCTCAGATAAACCGCTCCGTTTCCGCATGACAACATTGACGGCATTGCTTTCCTCGTCGCCTGATGTGCTTTATATACCCTCCCCTGCTACTCCTGCCACCTCCACCTGTGAGTGGTTACTCTCATTGACATCGAACAAGTGCGGTGGTCACATTAACGTGACTGGATCTTGCACCTTTGTACCATTTTATAGGCGATACGTTAGAAGAAGTACGAAAATTCATTGTATCATGCCAAACACTGAATTTAGCTTACCGTATAAATAAAATGTCTCTTTATTCGCACAAAACAAGACCTGCAGAGCGTTCATGACCAGACACTGTGGAACAGCTGCTGATGCGTTTACCTGGCCTAAAGGCTCTCACCATATTACTGGTTGACGTAATCGTCCTTCTGCGAAAACGACGTTAACAGGTATAAACAAACGTCCATGCTTCATTTAAAAATAAATGCATAAAGATTTATAACAGTACGTTGTAACACAGTTAAATGCAATAGAAAATTCTACTTTGTGAAACATTTTCTTTGTTTTAAAAATGTGTCACACGCACAAGAACAGACACTTGAAATCTATTAATTTTTTATGAAATGAAACAACATGCTTCCCGAGACCTTTTGTAGTTTCGAGCATCTGTGATACATGCAGACTGAAGCGGTGGATGAAAAATTGTACCAATCTAGGATTCAAACCCATGTCTCTTGGCCACTAGGCAGGTGCGCTAATTCCTATTCCACCCTTCCACTGTGGCTTTGTACAACTGCAAGGACACTCTAGCAAACCTCCCCGCTCTATCCAAATTCCCATTCACGCCTCAGCCCCCATAGGTGTTCACCCTAAGCTCTAATAGCATTGAAGGCGCTCTCTACTGTATTACAATAGCACCTCAGCATGGAATAAAATGGTGAATCCTGCTTGAAACCCACTCATAGGTGCTTTAATAAACTGAAACCATGGTTCCAGAGACCTTTTCAAGTCATATTCTGGCCTTGGTACGAACTTCCATCCATCGCTTCAGTCTATGATAGTGATGTTTGGTTTGTGGGGCGGTCATCAGCGTCCGTACAAAGTCCCAATTTTTCACAGTCCAATTTTTTACGCTGCCCAATATACTCACGGTCACGAATGATGACGATGATGATGACGATGATGATAAAATGAGGGAGACAACACAAACACCCAGTCCCCAGGCAGAGAAAATCCCCAACCCAGCGAGGAATCGATCCCAGACGCCGTGATCCAGAGGCAGCAAGTCCATTACACCACGAGCTGCGGACATCGCTTCAGTCTGCATACATACATCATAGATGTTGGAGACTTGAAAAGATCTCCGGAATCCTACAGTTTCCTGATTAAAACGCCTTTGCCCGCATTTCAGGCAACATGCCCCATTTCGTTCATTGCTAATGTGCTGTTGCAAGACAGTTGGAGAGCCTATGTGATGCTGTTCAGGTTTAGTTGGATTACCAGTCTGGATGATGTGTGAATAGGAATTTGGATTGAGGAGGGAGGCTTGCTAGGGTAATGAGTGCAGATGTGCGATCCACTGTGTCAGGGTGGCGTAGTGGTTAGTGGCACTGCCTGGTAAGCAGGAGACCCGATTCTGACCCATTTTTGGTACAAATTTGGTTTCATTTCTTCACATGTATTGAAGTGAAACATGGACGATAAATAGTTTAGACAAGATGAGGACAGAAGCTTTCGAAATGTGGTGCTACGGAAGAATGCTGGAGATTAGATGGGTAGATCACATAACTAATGAGGAGGTATTGAATAGAATTGAAGAGAAATTTGTGGCACAACTTGACTAGAAGATGGGATCGATTGGTAAGGCATATTCTGAGGCATCAAGGGATCACCAGTTTAGTATTGGAGGGCAGCGTGGGGGGTAAAAATCGCAGAGGGAGACCAAGAGATGAATACACTAAACAGATTCAGGAGGATGTAGGTTGCAGTAGGTACTGGGAGATGAAGAACCTTGCAAATGAAAGAATAGCATGGAGAGCTGCATCAAACCAGTCTCTGGACTGAAGACCACAACAACAACACTTCACTCCGTATGTATACATTACTAGCTCTCGATCTCATGACCGGAACGTCAACGATGTTGTAATAGAAGAAAGAACACTCAGCAGTTGCCGAGAGGTGCTATTTCCACTTAGAGCCTCTTCATGCACTAATTTCAGCGTTATCTATGGACACGTTCCTGGTCTGAAGATCGTCTATGTATGACTGCAATATGATTACCATACCATAAAAATAAACACCATTTGTGATCTGGATTTTTTTTTGCTATATCTCAAATCTGAACGGTAATAGGCTAATATCTCTTTCCATGACAGGACAGATGAATAAATAAAAGTCAGCCTATAAAATGACGTAATTAGACAGTCAGTTCTGGTTTTTCGTATTTTACTACACATATCCGCAGATTTACAAATATATCACACAAACAAAAAATTTACTAGGGATAATTACAAAATTTTCTCACCACGAAAAACTGAAGCTGCAACTATTAAACATTGTGGTGGAGCTGGTCCTTTTCTACGTATTCATCATGGTCATGATGCGTCATCATGGTTATATAAATCCACGGTTTGGCTGTTTAGGCAACGTTGCACCCTGAAAATCAACTCTTCATCATTCAGAAAATGCTTGCCAAGCAACTGAAGGTTTCTTCACCAGAGGAAGGAGAAAGGAGTCACACGGTGCCATGTTAGGAGAAAATGGCAGTGAAGCCAAGTTTGGCAGCTCAAAGAAAGACCAAGTGTGAATGACTTCTTTCTAGCTGCATTATGACTAGTAGGCCCTGCCATCTTATTACTTAATGCTGGCTGTAGTGCTCCACACAGACCTCTAAGCCAGCATACATGGCTCCTACAGCGCAGCAGAATTGTGCTTCACAGTTGAAGCCATGCACACTGTTCTTTGTCTGGTCAATGTACAGAGACCTCGACCGCTGTCGGTAACATGGCCAGCACACCGACATTCGGAAGACACCACTTCTACCGCCCAGCAGTCCAAAGAGGACAGAATCTTCAGCAATGAGGCAATGTCTACAATACCTATGCGAACCTACTGTCACCTGCAGACCTATGTTAAAGGTGATGTTTTCTGAATTGGTTAAATTGTGACTATACTTTGACGGTGTGTCACTCGCCTGGAGATCATTATGGTCAAGTCCTAGACTGGGAGACATGTAACTCAGTAACAATGGTTGTGTTCTCGTTTATGTATCGTTGCCCGAGGCAAACTTATGGTAACATTATCAAGCGGCGTTAGGGCGCAGTCTGAAAACTGAAAGATTCAACACGAACAGATTCCACTCTGTTCAAAGCAATTACCAAATTATGTCATTGCTCCCATATTTACGATCGAACTTTGTGGGGTTATTTAAGTTTTTCCACTACTTGTAAATTTTTTGCCGGCTATGATTACCTTGTACAAGGTTAATAATCTGTCCTGGCGAGAGTGACTGGCTTGCTGATGAGTAAAATTCCTTATATTTGGAATTTTTGCTAATTTCTGGTCGGTCATTAGGGAGTCTCTGCTTCTGGTGGAATTTGGTAATTTAGTTGCCCTTTCATGAGTCTTGTAAATGTTCTGATGTGACCCATTACGAATTCCTCTCCTACGCCAAACTTTTAATCACATAGTAGCCCTAGTAACCTACGTACTTCCGCAGTTATACGCTGGGTGTATTCCAGTCTCTGTCTTCCTCTGCAGAATTTACTCTCTAAGCTATCGTTCGTACCAAGAGCGATATTCTGTGATGTCTTAATAGATGTCTTGTCAGTAGTACAGTAATTGGTCTCTGAGGCCAATCTAGGTATAAACTGATATAGAAAAAACTAAATTGCTCAATTGATTGCCCCCACAACGAAACCCAGATGACGTCAAGGATTTTCCCCAGCCATCAGGTGGATACCTAACCCCTCCTCCTTCCATCCCCTCCTATCCCTCACCCTTCTCTCCCCCAACTACCCCATCGGCTGGAATTTCAAATTATGGATAGAAAATCAAAAGTGGCGGGAATTTATTTGCCCCAAGGCAGTGCTGACGTGCCAACACCACCCTCTATCACTTAAATCGGGGGGGGGGGTTGAATGCATATTTGGGGGGAAATTTCTTTTTCTCCACTCATGTGACCAAAATTTCTTTTTCTCCACTCATGTGACCAGACAGTCTACAACGAGCTGTCATTGTGGATGCATCGCGATGTGTTCGATCAACGAGATGAATGTGAAGTATACAACGGATTTCAAGAGCTGTATTACATGTATGCATTTGAGGGAGGAGTGCAGCAGAGCAATGGAACCAACATCCTCATTGCAACCAATACATTCTCATGTGTATGTGCAAACTGCAGATATGTTCCACATGAAGCATTCATTCTTCCAAAACGGATAGGGCGCGCAGTTGTCGCTTAAGTAGAAGCATATTCGTATGTGTAATACACGCCATTGGAGAGCATCAATTGCTCATCCCCACTGACTTCCCCATCTATCATCCCACACTCTCATCCCACCATCATTCTCTTGCCATCGTCGATGCCATGCAGAACGTGCTGTCGAAGAGCGATTTGTGTCTGACTGGGAAGACTGGAGTAGGTCATTGAGCTGTTACTGTCAGTTGAAGACACCTAGCCAGTCTCTGACTCGCTGAAGTGCATCAGGGGTCCTAAACGGCATGACACTGGCCGGTACTGGACCCCATCATACGCGATATCGCAGAATAATCCAGTGATACTGTATGGACAAATTGAGGATACAGTGTATGAGAAGATACCAATTACTCCCTGTGAACTGCTACTGTTTGCGTCAATCTGTAATTTAAGTGCTAGTGGTTCGAAGTGTTTACCTGTTGGCATAGAAGCATCCCATACAGAGACTGTAGTTTTGTGATAGAGGTTTTTTTTTTATTATTGAATTTCAATTCCCCCCGAAGGGGGGCGGGCTGGCAGCATCTTAGTATGCCACTCTTCAGCCTACAGACTTTGTGAGAAAGATGAAGAGAATAAATAATAAAAACAGGCGATAAAATCGGAGACTTAAAGAGTAACATGGCGAAAAGAAATCGTGGAACTTAAAACAAACAACAGAGGGATGATGAAGCTAATAAAATACATACAAAGCAGACAGGTAAAACAATAGACAGACAATTAAAAAACACGGCGACAGTCTGGATTCTGTTCGCAAAAGACATAAAATTCACACCTAGCGACAGCATGGTTTCTGTTCGCAACACGAGAAAGACAAACAACACTGAATAGTCACTGGAACACTGCACGAAAAAGTTGGCAAATGCGACATACCACAGCCGAGAGCACGTGGGGGAAAACTGGACAGATGATGGGAAAATAAAAACGGGGGAAAGGAGAGCAAAAGCGAAGGGGAGAACCGGGAAAGGAGCTGATGGAGGAGGAGGACCCATAAGAGGGGTGGGTGGCAGGCGCGACAGGGAGTGGGGTAGGTAGAGGAGGGGAATACAAAAGTACTTGGGGGGAGAAGGGAGGTTGGGAGAGGTTTAGCGGGGCGAAAACAGGACAGAAGGGGGGAAGAGGGAGCCCAGGGAAAGGACAGAGGAAAGGAGGGGGAGTGAGGATCAGAGTTGATAGGAGGGATAAATGGAGGGAGAGAGGGCATTATCTGGGAGGGGGAGTTGGTGGAAGCCACCTTGGGAAAGGAGATGTAGGGTGCAGAGATGGAGGGTAGGGGGGACACAACAGTGAAGACGGGGCAGGGGGTTGAGATCGGAGAGGAGAGGAGCAACCAGGGGGTGAGGGGGTTCAAGACGGCGGGAGGTGTTGAGGATGCGGATATGGTCGCGGAATAGGAGCAGATGGGGGAAAGGAATGAGATCATAGAGGATCCACGTAGGGGATGGGAGGCGTATACAGAAGGCGAGGCGGAGTGCATGACGCTCTAGGATCTGGAGGGACTTATAGAATTTGGGGGGGGGGGGGCGGGCAGATATCCAGGCAGGACTGGCATAACAGAGGATGGGATGGATTAAGGATTTGTAGGTGTGGAGGATGGTAGAGGGGTGCAACCCCCATGTCCGGCCGGAGAGGAGTTTGAGGAGTTGGAGGCGGTTGTGGGCTTTGGATTGGATGGAGCGGAGATGAGGAATCCAGGTGAGGTGACGGTCAATGGTGAGGCCAAGGTGGGTGAGGGTGGGGGTGAGGCGGACAGGACGGGCGCAGACAGTAAGGGAGAAATCCAGGAGCCGGAAGGAGTGAGTTGTACGACCTACGATGATTGCCTGGGTCTTGGAAGGGTTGAGTTTCAGGAGCCACTGGTTACACCATGCAGCAAAAAGGTCAAGGTGATTCTGGAGAAGGCGTTGGGAACGTTGGAGGGTAGGAGCGAGGGCGTGGAATGCGGTGTCATCTGCATATTGCAAGAGGTGTACTGGTGGGGGGGGGGGGGGGTTGGGGCATATCTGCTGTGTACAGGAGGTAGAGAAGAGGGAGAGGACAGAGCCCTGGAGCACACCTGCAGAGGGGTAGAAGGTGTAGGAAGTGGCATTATGGATGGTAACATAGCAGGGGCGGTGGGAGAGGAAGGAGGCCACCAGACGGATGTAGTTGATAGGAAGGGCGTAGGTTTGGAGTTTAAGCAGGAGACCGGGATGCCAGACACGGTCGTAGGCCTTTTCGAGGTCGAGGGAGACAAAAATGGCGCAGCGACGGGAGTTAAGCAGGAGGGAGAGGAGATGAGTGAGGCGGAGGAGTTGGTCATCAGCAGAGAAGGAAGGTCGAAAGCCACATTGGGTTTTTGGGAGGAGGTGGTTTTGGCGGAGGTGGTGATGGATGCGCCGGGAAAGGATGGATTCCAAGAGCTTGCTGAACACCGATGTGAGACAGATAGGACGATAGGAAGAGGCATCAGATGGAGGCTTGTTGGGTTTGGAGAACATCAGGATACGGGAGGTTTTCCACAGGTCGGGATAGATGCCAGTGGCAAGGATGTGATACAGATCAAGTATACAGCTAAAGATATCGAAGCGCGGCTTAAGGAGGTGGAATGGGATGAACTGAGTAATGCAATAGCCTGCGTCAAGCAGCAGTTGACCGCCGAGTACCATCCACATCGTCCTCCTCTGGAAATTTTCTGTGCTGATCCAACTCTATCCATTAAAACAGTGTACAGTGACTCCGCACTCCACGTGAAATCGGGCAACACATCCATTTATCTGTAGCACTCCACTGTTACAAAGCTGTTCACTCTACAGATGGCGCTATACGAGTACATTGTGGTGCAAGATATGGCTGCCAAGTGTTAAAGCTGTGCTAGGGGCGTTGCAGCGCATCTCTGTACGAACAGTGCGCATATAGATGACTTCGAACAGTGGGTGAATATTGTGCCATCGGAAACTAATGTAATGTCAGCAAGTTTGAGAGAAATACATGCTAAATTCTGTGCTTACAAGAAGGCCTTATTTTCTATATTCTGGACTGGTATTAAGGCAGAAAGAACCTGTTTATGTGGTGCATCCTAAGTATGATTACTGAATAAAAATGTATATAACCATGCGTAGGTATTATTTCTCGCTTTTCATTATATTGCAAGTAGTGAAGCTATTGCTACCAGTATTTTCACTGCAATCATGCAACAACAGAAAATTATGTCATTTAACTAAATTCTCTGTAAAAGCCCATTGCACGCCAGTACCTGACATAGTATCAAGACAGGCCATAGTGTTTATTATTTTCGCCAAGCAGCTACAGCACACCAATACCTGATGTAATCGGTATCATGGCAGGGTGGGTTAAGCATCAAGACCTTTTTGAAACTGCGACGAGACGAATTTTTTCATGGCGCTGCTAACACAACCGGATGGAGTCCGCTTTAAGCATGCATATAGATTTTCAAAACACTTTTGTGCGACACAGTTCATCCTCAAATATCGCCTAGTACGTGAGATCTGCAAGGTGTAGATGGTGTGGCATACATGACATTCAGTGGAACCAGTGATGTCCCTCCACCGGGAAACGTAAACTCAAACACAGTGTTTATATAGATAAGAAAGTAGGGTTGCCTTGCCTTCAACTGTCAAGTTTCAGCTCCCCACACTTCATAATAGCAGATGATCGTAAATGGTAATCTTTTTCTTTGTAATTTTTGGCAGGGTGGAGATAATCTGAAAACAAATGTTCTTCTAAAAACTTTATGAACTGCTACATTCACATGTATACATAGAAAACAACTCTTTCTTTATTTCTGCTTGGTCAGGTTTTAATAACACTCACCTTAATTTTTATCTTATAATTTACATCCGCATTATACCCTTAAATTCTTTTTCCAACCAGTAATTTGACAGATACAGAGAAGGAATGTTCTCGATTTCGAAAACATATCTCCTTTTTTTCTTGTAAACAATGTCTTTTATCGCTTTAACAATTAGCTCTATTCCTACCAGAAGTTCTTCTAGACGGGAACGTTCGGTGATTTTAATCTTACTTCTTATTGCCAACTCAGTGCTGTTGTTACGAAGTTCACATATTTCCCTGTGTACGCTACCTGCTCACCTGCCGCTCATTTTTGTGTAATTTCCGTATAAAACTTTATGTTTACAACTTTTGCGACTGCGTGGTCATTAAACGTCGGTTTTAAGATCTCCAAACGGTTGTTCTGTTGCTAAATGCACAACATCCAGTCTAGCACAACTGGATTCATCGTAACCATCTTTTTCCAAGGACGTCCAGCTGGGAATCGAGTATTATAAACACGTTTATTGTGTCTCCTTTAATGTAGTATACTTGCTCCAATCCATCCTTTTCGGACAGGATTCCAACATAAATCCATTTGCCATTGCTATTAACAGTAAATGCAGATATTCTATATTCCCCAGTGGTGGCCAGATTTCGCCACACATTGTGTTTAAAACAGTATGTAAGCCTTGAAAATACGTTAGTAGTACCTTCTTCTTTTTCCAGTTGCAGTTGACATTCTTCATTTATGGCAGTTGTCTTCGCCATGTACCCAGTTCTCGTTTTTGGCTTCGATCTCTTCCATTTCCAGATTTCTTTCTCAAAACACACGCCTTATTAACTGCACTCAAAGCGTAGTTTCTTCAGTGGGTAATGGCTTAAGTCTGTTTGACATATTGGATGTTTCCGTTAAGACTTCTCGAATAACTTTGTTTGTGGGTAC
Source organism: Schistocerca americana (assembly GCF_021461395.2). Classification (NCBI taxonomy): domain Eukaryota; kingdom Metazoa; phylum Arthropoda; class Insecta; order Orthoptera; family Acrididae; genus Schistocerca; species Schistocerca americana. The sequence goes on along the minus strand of NC_060121.1, from coordinate 818,705,328 downwards.
CAGTCCTAATTAGCTGATAACTATTTCTCACGGTTTTGTGGAGCAAGGTCCCGGACTAGGAAAAGTATGTTTCTGCTGCTTTAATATAGCGATTGTGTGATACGTATAATGTCTTTGTTGGAGTCAGTATTAAGAATCTCCACGTAGTTAACAGGTAGATAACTGAAACTGTATGCAGACAGCGCTTAGATTAAAAGCTTTTCTCGGTCTTCAGAGTCTGGCAGACTTATCTGCACACCAGTCAGTTCTCGGGTATCCATATTACTCCAGTAGACAAAATGCAGAACTTTGTTTAACACCACACAGCAGTTGTTCCGAAATTATTAGTTAACTCAGACAACAAGAACGTGGTTGGCTGAGAGTACAGTGGAGGACATTGTAAACATTGCTTGACAGAGTTTAAAAAACCTAAATCTTTACTTTACAGCTGGAGGTCGTCCAAGTTATACACTATATTCAAACGGTCTAACCGTTGTCCACAATCACATTGCTAATTCCCTGGTGGACTCCTTCCATGCTGAAGTCGTGGTTTGATATTTGATGCTCACGCATCACGATTTTATTAAAAATCCCTGCGAAATCTTGCTTTATGCTCAGGTCCAAAAGGTAATAGACTACTCTTGGCTGTTGCAATATTCCATGCAACTCTTCCATTAGAACATCCATTTTAATTTTAGCTAATTCCGCTTCGTATGGTATAGCCACAGGATTTTTATATTTCTTCGAAAAGGTTTGTATTGCGTCCTTGTCAATTTTATTCAAATTTCCTCTTACTGACACACTGTCGCTTCCATGTGGTAGCTTCGCCTTGACACCATGTCTTGCAGTGACGAACTTAAAAATTTACTACATAGATAATCGTGAAATGAGCCACACATCACCTTCTTTAACATTACAGATCGTCCCTTCTCTGACTCATCCTGACAGTCCGCCTGATTACAGATTTCAGCTACCATAATGATATCGCAAAAATGTTCTATAACAGAAGTTGATACATTTAATTTCTTCAAGCTAAGGTGCGTACCAATTTCTGTGTATTTTATGGTGCCAACGTCACGACCAAGAATGTCTAAGTTCTCCAGCAGTAGTCACAAACCAAGCGTTCGTCGGTTGGTCTCGTCCTCCCTAACAGCTGAGGCAAGTTAAGTACTTTGAAGGAATCCATGTTGACACTTTCAATTACCACAGAAGGCTGTTCGGTTTCGACCGTCAAGCCTTTTCTAATATTCTGAAGATCCAAGGTGGTGACAGTTCCGGTCACGCGATCTCCTGGTCATACATTCTAAATGTGGTTGTACTTGCAAAGGTATTGTAAACTCCTAGTCCGGTTGCGCTATTCTGCGTGCAAGGTATCAACGGATGGGACGAAGACTTTCCCTTGCCAGTACCGCACCTCTATAGGGGATAGAACCAAAGCATTACACGGAATGTTTAGTATAAAACAGTACTTGGAGGCGTTCTGTGCAGTATAGTACAGTGCGATATTAACACTTTAGAGCATTGGGCTGCATCTTTTCATGGTTTAGGACGGGTTGGTACAGTGCAGTATTCCCACATTGCAGTGAGTACAACGTTTTACTCGGACATGGTTTCAGAAGCGGTAGTACAGTGCAATAACTTGACGGCGTAATGCAGCGTAGTATCCACACATGATACCGGGATCGTGTTGTGCGGGATTGGGTAGTTCTGCGAGATGGGGTGGCACTCTCACCTTGCATACAAAATACCACAACAAGGCTAGAAGTTTATAAATGCACTGCAAGAACAACTCAATTTAGAATGTATTACCAGAAGAGCATGTGACCCGATATGTTGGATCTTGGATCTTTAGAATATAAAAGAAGGCTTGAAGCCGCAACCGATCTGCTTTCTGTGGTAGTTGAAAGTGTCTTCATGGATTCCCTCAAAGTGCTTAGCATGGCTCAACTATTACGGAGGAGAACGATCTGTAATGTTAAAGAAGGTGTTGTGTGGCTCATTTAACAATTATCTATATAGTAATTTGTTTAGTTCGTCAGTAGAAGACATGGTCTCAAGATGAAGCTAGCATTTCTCCTACATGGAAGCGACAATGTATCAGCAAGTGAAATATTGGGTAAAATCGGCAATGAAGAAATACAAACCTTTTCGAAGAAATGTAAAAATCCTCTGGCTAGCGGAATTAGCTGACGTTAAAAATGAATGTTCTAATGGAAGAGTTCCATGGAATATTTCAACAGCCAAGTGTAGTCTATTAACTTTTGGATCTAGACATAACGCAAATTTTCGCCGAGATTTTTAATAAAATCGAGATGAGTGAGTATCTAATATCAAAGCATGACTTCTGGATGGAAGGAGACCACCAGAGAATCAGCAATGTGATTGTGGACGACGATCAGACTGCTGGAATACAGTGTTTAACTCGGATGATCTCCAACTGTAAAGTATAGATTTACAACAACTTCATATGTCAAATCACAAGCCCAAGTTCGAACAAAGCTTACGGCAAACACCTTATTGATTTTATAAAGTGTCCAGACAAGCGACTACGAGATATTTTTAGTCCTCCTTGGGTAAACAAGATGGTATTGCCGACTAGAGGCTACAAAATTAAATAACGTATTGGATGGTGCCTTCGACTTTGTGCAAGACTGTTTAGGTGTTTTAAACTCTATTCAGGCAGTGTTTACAATGTCCACCACTGTATTCTAAGCCAACCACATCAATGTTGTCTCAGTTAACTAATAACTTATGGAACAACTGCTGTGTGGTGTTAAACAACTTTCTGCATTTTTCTTACTGGAGCAATAAGAATACCCGAGAAATGACTGGTGTGCAAATAAGTCTGCCAAACTCTGAAGACCGAGAAAAGCTTATTTATGCGCTGACTGCTTACAGTTTTAACTATCTATCTGAAAACTGCGTGGAGATTCTTAACACTGGCTCCAAGAAAGACAATATACTTATCACAGAAGTGATATATTAAACCACAGAAACATATTTTTCCGAGTCAGGGACCTTGCTCCAGCCATAAGGGAAACATCCAATACGTCGAACAGACTTAAGCCATTCCCCATTAAAGAAATTACGCTTTAAGTGCAGTTAATAAGGCGTGTGTATGAAAAAGACATATGGAAATGGAAGAGATCGAAACCAAAAAACGAAAACTGGGTATATGGCGAAGACAACTGCCATAAAGCAAGAATATCAAATGCAATTGGGAAAGGGAGAAGATACTACAAACGTAAAGGCGAGGCTTACATACTGCTTTAAACTCCTCCAGCCACCGCTGGGGAATATCGAATATCTGCATTTAGTGTTAATAGCAATGGTAAGTGGCTTTATATTGAAGTCCTGTCCGAAAAGGATGGACTGGAGAACGTTTACTGTATTGAAGGAGATACAGGAAACTTGTTTATAAAGTTCTATTCCCACCTGGATCAGCTTTTAAAGGATGATCACGATGAATCTAATTGTGCTAGACTGGATGTTGTGCATTTAGCAACAGAAAAACTGTTCGCAGAGCTTAAAACCTATGGCATAAAACCCTTGGCATAAAACCCATGGCATAACGACCACTCATTCACAAAAATTGTAAACATAAATTTCTATATTGAAATATGCACAAAAATATGCGACAGATGAGCTGTTAGCGTACACTCAGGAGGATGTGGAGTGTTATAACAACAGCATAATGCAATAAATAGGAGGTAAGATTAAAATCACCGAATGCTATCGTCTAGAAAAATTGCTGGTAGGAACAGACCTAACTGTGACAGTTCTAAAAGGCATAGTTTACAGGAAAAAGTGAGACATGTTTTGGAATTCGAGAACATTCCTTTCTTTTACTTGTGAATGTACTGGTTGGAAAAAGAATTAGAATAGTCCAGTTTGGATTGAAATCAAAAAAATTAAATTAAGGTGGTTGTTATTAAAACCAAAGCAAGTAAAAATAAAAACTTGTTTTCTGGGTACAAATGTAAGTGCAGAAACACATATGGGTATTGAATAGGAATGTTTGTTTTCAAATTCTCTCTTCCCTGGCAAAAAATACAAAGAAAAAGATTGCTATTTATGATCAGTAATTGAAGGCAATGCAGTTCTCGTTTCTTACCAATATAAGGTGGTTGTGGTCTGCGCACAATTTTATGCAGCAAATCGGCAGCCGCGATCCAGCTGTTTTGTGATGGAGGCCATTTAACTAACGCTCTGTTCTCTTGACACTGTACGGCCCTCTCTATGAGGTCCACACCTGGCACCGAGCTGTTCTGTAACTCTTCTATGTAAAAGCATCCTGCAATTTCAGCACTACTGTTGACCTTTAAGAGGTAGGTGGCAGGATCCGAACTCTGCATTTTGGAACCTGTGAATGTTTTGGTTGACTAGTTGGTATGTGTGACTTCTCAATTGCTGTCTTATGTTTCAAAATATGAACTAAATTGCCTAGATTAAATTGCTCTTTGCATGGATTTAATACGATTGTATACTGTATCTAGAAGTCCATTATCATGAACATCGATTGGTCTCATTTTTATTGAACGGTTTGCAGGAGGATGTCGATTCATTTGTGTGAGTCACGGCGATTGAAACACTTCTACATTTGGGTTTTGACTGTTCGGTCCAGGCATTTCATGATACTCGCCTTCAGGTGGATGAACGTCGAGTAGTGATGTATTCACGCCGCCTCATCATAGTCTTGACATATCTGTTGTAAAATTCACTGCCGAGATCTGTTTGAAGGTTGTCTGGGCTTTTTATTCTGCTTTGCCTTCAGCAATCACTCAAACACATGTGCAACATCCTTCCCTGTTTTCGCTTTCATGCGTAATTCCCATGCAGATTTAGAATAAGTATCAATGGGCATTAAATATACATGTAGCCACTATTCACACGTGAATATTCTTTCATGTCGACAAGATCCGAGTGCCACAGGTCATCCAAACCTTTAATCATAACATATCTGAGAGGATATGTTTGGCGTGCTGGTTTGTGTAGTTTTCGAACTACAGTCTCCATACGTATTCGATGATTCGTCTCTCTCTCTCACACACTCTCTCTCTCTCACTCTCTCTTACTGTATCTCTTTAATCTCATAAATTATTCAAACAAATTCAGTCGGATGAGCTGCATTACCAGCGGCAGCTGATGCATGAGCAGTCGTAGCCGGTGTATTAGCTTCCTGTGGTCATCGCAGTATACAGGATGTTACAAAAAGGTACGACCAAACTTTCAGGAAACATTCCTCACACACAAATAAAGAAAAGATGTTATGTGGACATGCGTCTGGAAACGCTTAATTTCCATGTTAGAGCTCATTTTAGTTTCGTCAGTATGTACTGTATTTCCTCGATTCACCACCAGTTGGCCCAATTGAAGGAAGGTAATGTTGACTTCAGTGCTTGTGTTGACATGCGACTCATCGCTCTACAGAACTAGCATCAAGCACATCAGTACGTGGCCACAACAGGTTAGTGTTCATCACGAACGTGGTTTTGCAGTCAGTGCAATGTTTACAAATGCGGAGTTGGCAGATGCCCATTTGATGTATGGATTAGCACGGGGCTATAGCCGTGGCGCGGTACGTTTGTATCGAGACAGATTTCCAGAACGAAGGTGTCCCGACAGGAAGACGTTCGAAGCAATTCATCGGCGTCTTAGGGAGCACGGAACATTCCAGCCTATGACTCACGACTGGGGAAGACCTAGAACGACGAGGACACCTGCAATGGACGAGGCAATTCATCGTGCAGTTGACAATAACCCTAATGTCAGCGTCAGGGAAGTTGCTGCTGTACAAGGTAACGTTGACCTCGTCACTGTATGGAGAGTGCTACGGGAGAACCAGTTGTTTCCGTACCATGTACAGCGTGTGCAGGCACTATCAGCAGCTGATTGGCCTCCACGGGTACACTTCTGCGAATGGTTCATCCAACAATGTGTAATTCCTCATTTCAGTGCAAATGTTCTCTTTACGGAAGAGGCTTCATTCCAACGTGATCAAATTGTAAATTTTCACAATCAACATGTGTGGGCTGGCGAGAATCCGTACGCAATTGTGCAATCACGTCATCAACACAGATTTTCTGTGAACGTTTGGGGAGGCATTGTTGGTAATGTCTTGATTGGGCCCCTTGCTCTTCCACCTACGTTCAATGGAGCACATTATCATGATTTCATACGGGATACTCTACCTGTGCTGCCAGAACATGTTCCTTTACAAGTACGACACAACATGTGGTTCATGCACGATGGAGCTCCTGCACATTTCAGTAGAAGTGTTCGTTCGTTTCTCAAGAACAGATTCGGTGACCGATGGATTGGTAGAGGCGGACCAATTCCATGGCCTCCACGCTCTCCTGACCTCAACCCTCTTGACTTTCATTTAAGGGGGCATTTGAAAGCTCTTGTCTACGCAACCCCGGTATTAAATGTAGAGACTCTTCGTGCTCGTATTGTGGACGGCTGTGATACAATACGCGATTCTCCAGGGGTGCATCAGCGCATCAGGGACTCCATGCAACGGAAGGTGGATGCATGTATCCTCGCTAACGGAGGACATTTTGAACATTTCCTGTAACAACGTGTTTGAAGTCACGCTGATACGTTCTGTTGCTGTGTGTTTGCATTCCATGATTAATGTGATTTGAAGAGAAATAATAAAATGAGCTCTAACATGGAAAGTAAGCGTTTCCGGACACATGTCCACATAACATATTTTCTTTCTTTGTGTGTGAGGAATGTTTCCTGAAAGTTTGGCCATATTTTATTGTAACACCCTCTATGTACGGCAGGAGTCGACTGTACACTCTTTTAGGCTGAATGTCGATACCATCACAGCTGATATTTTTTCCACCATCCAACACCGGTTTTATAACGGATTTGTACTTCCCATAGTTTTGGATTTTCACATTCTTATGCATATCTGTCAAACGTAATATTTCAAATATTTCACGATACATTTCCATATCTTTAGGCGAATAATTTACAGTTTTTTGTGGGTCTTAGGAAAAAAATGTAGAGTAGACCAGGTGTTCTCTGAAACTATCACCTATCTGTATTGTGTTCTGATTTAAACTTACAGGCTGCGTGAGCAGCATGTGTGGTTTTCCTCTGCTGGCACCAAAAGTTTTGTCTATCCTGGCGTTACTGTGATGTTTAACGAACCTGGCAATAGCGTCGGCATCGTCGTCGTTGTGTAATTTCGCTGAGAGATCATCGAGAGATCCAGTAACTGGTTTAAAGATTTCTCTCAGTGTCTGCTCTCGATCCAAATGTCCTAACTTCAGCAACCACAACTTCTCTCGAAAGACCTTCTGTTCAGTGATGACCTTACATTTAGTCAACAGTTCGTTATATCCTAACTGGACTTTTGTGCAGCGAGAGGCTTTATATATCCGCTCTTCTATTTCTTATGCTGCTCGCCCTTCTTGGTAACAGTTATTTTCCCTTGAGTTAAATAGCCTACTTTCTCTTCAATTGCACCAACCTGTTTGTAGAATGTCACCCTTTTAATAACAGCTATCTCCCCTTCAGCCAAGTCGTTTACTTTCTTTTCGACTACATTACTCCAATCATCCAGCGTATTATTCAGTCTCAGAAGAGTATGACAATACGTCTCTAGTTCCTTAAGCTCACCTCCGACATTATATTCGAGACTTTGAATTTTTGCGTCCATATACAAGAGAATGTTTTGTCTATGCACATCCATGCTATCAGTCTGAGCTCCCGGCCTGCATGCGAATTTATCCAGGGTGATGAGTATGCTTATGTACCCAACTCCTTCCATGGCAATATATATATATATATATATATATATATATATATATATATATATATATATATATATATATTGCCATGGAAGGAGTTGGGTACATAAGCATATATATATATATATATATATATATATATATATATATATATATATATATATTTATATGAATTCCCGGAAGTTCCATTTATACCCGCTACTATTTAGTTTTCAGGTGTTTGATCAATAAAGTGAAACCCTTACTGTGAGTAATTCCAGAAAATTGCACATTTCTGTACAAAATCACTGAACGACGTATTGGTTCCTACACTATAGTGGTACATGTGTTTTAAACTCAGATTGTTCAGTCTGAATGCTATAATTGAGTTATCATTATCTTTCACCTGCTACTCTCAAATTCTGGAATAGGCCTATGACTCATTCAGGTAAAATACAACAACAGCCAGATGGCGATCCAAAAGGAAATATCGCCGAATTTGATCTTGGTTTCCGAGAGTAACATTGTCACCGTACTAGGCATTACTGAGTATAACTACTTTTTCCTGCAGGGGGATATCACTGCTCTCGCTGAGTATCGTGTATGTTACACAATCTACAAACTGTAATATCTCCTGTAATAGTTGGTATTTGGGCTGAAACAGTGTTTTTGAAAATACAGATTGATGCTCAAAGTGGAATCCATTCGGGTTTGTTAGTAGCGACTTGAGAATATTGTCTTGCCGCAGTTCGGTGGACCTACAATTATTGCACGTCTGTTGTTGGGAAGGAGTACGCCGTTCTCCTTCTGGTCTTCTTGCACGACGTTACATCTGCAGTCGCTTACAACAAAGTCTTAATGCTTCAGCCATCCTGCCATGATACTGTGAACGACAGGTACTGGTATGCAATGGTTTGAATAGTAACCAATGAACACTATGCCCCGCCATGATACAGAGTATGTCAGGTACTGGATTACAATTTCACGCATTTCAGCTATTGCATGATTGCAGTGAAAATACTGGTAGCAAAAGCTTCACAGCTTGCAGTATAATGAGAGATCAGGAATAATACACACACATGATTATATGTATTGCTATTCAGCAATCATACAAAGTGTGTACTACATCATCAGGTTCTTTATGTATCTTAATAGCAGTAATGAATATAGAAAATTAAGCCTTCTTTTAAGCACAGAATTCAGCATATATTGCTCTCAAACTTATTGGCAGTACATTAGTTTCCGTTGGCATCGTATTGACCCACTGTTCGAAGTCATATACATGCACACTGTTTGCACATAGATATTCTGCAATGTCCCTATACACGGCTTAAATACATGGCAGCCATCAGTTCAGGCGTCCAAACACAATGGATAGCACCATCTGCAGACAAAACAAGTTCGTAACTGTGGAGTGGAATGCGTAAATGGATGTGTTGCCCAATTTCACACAGAGAGAAGAGTCATTGTTTACTTTTGTAATGGACAGACTCAGAGCAGCACAGTAAATGTTCAGAGGAGGACTTGCTTGGATGTATTCGGCGATCAACTGCTACTTGACGTAGACTTCTGCGTGACGCAGTTCTTCCCATTCCACCTTCGTAAACCGCACATTAACACTTTTAGCTGCATTCTCTATCTCTGTCCCAACATGACAGTCTCTGTCTGTGTATGCTTCTATACCAGTATGTAAACACTTAGAACCACTAGCGATTAAATTACAGATTGAAGCAAACAGTAGCGGTGCACAGGGAGTAACTGGTATCTTCTCATCCTCTGTTTCCTCACTTTGTCCATACAGTGTCACCGGAATATTCTGAAATATCGCTTATGATGTGTTCCAGTACCTACCAGTGTCATGCCGTTTAGGATCCTTGATGCACTTCTGCGAGTAAGGGACTGGCTGGGTGTTTTCAACCGACAATAACAGCTCATTGTCCTGCTCGAGGACAGGATCCCAGGGTGCTGCCTCTGCTGCGGGTCCCTACACGCTGGATGGTGCCACCGCTGCAGGTACCGACAGCCTGGGGCTTGTCACTACTGCAGGTCCTGGAGGACGCAGAGCTGAAGGACGCCGCATCCACTGAAGAGCAAAAAAAGAAAAAAGCGAAGCCGTTCCAATCCATATAGAACCACAAAGACTTCTTCTTTCCCGCTACAATAAACATAGACATAGACCTACCGGTGTTCCGCTAAGCACGGTTGGCGGAGGCGTGTTTATTGCTGTTAGAAGTAATCTTGTCGTGAAATTGATGTAGATAGGTCCTGTGAGATAGTATTAGCAAATAATAATTGGATCATTTCACCCATCTCCCAATTGAGATGATGCAACTGCTGAAACGTTCTAAGAAATCTTGAGTTTAATTTCAAACATGTACCCACCTCGTACGATTATAGTTGGTGGTGACTTTAATTAATCCTCGATATGTTGGCGAAAACAGATGTTTAATTCCGGAGGAGAGCATAAAACATCTGCAAGGGTCCTGTAGCCCCTTTCATTAACATTTTATTTGATTTCCAGTGAGGCAGAACTCTCTGGCATGCGTGAGTGAATGAATGTGGGTGTGTTTCATGTTGCTATTCGGTGGTTTAGTCTGCTGCAGAGAATCAGCGGCAGTCTTACAGAATGGCCAACCCTCGTAGTTTTCAGGTAGGCAAAGACGTTTGCTATCCTTGTGAAAGTTACATTTCGGTTGGTGGCGGAGGCTTCATCTCTGGGTTTTCCTGGCCACGGGGTCGCGTGGCAGACGTTGGAGTGTGTGAGACTGGCAATCTGCTCCCAGCTCGCCGAGGGCCTGCAGCCGAAGTCTCTTCGAAGAACGGTGAGTTAACTTAACCGCGTGACGTGTTGTCTTATAGGAAGAGCGGAGCTTTTAGCTTTTGGTCTCGCGTGTAATCTGATAAAGATTAATTTGCTGGGTCGCAGCTAGGAATGTAAGGCTTTTGCAGATTTTCAGCTTTCAGTTTCATTCCTAATGCAGACTTGATTTTGATCCGTAAGAGGAGGTAGCACAAAGGTGTTGTATATGTTTAAGCGCCCTCGGTTCAGTGTGAATGTTTGTGTGCCTGCAAATGCGTATGTGCGCATTCTAATATTTTACGAATCTTGGTAATCTTTTCATCTTCGTGAATTTTCTTTGTCTCATTACTTTACGTCCCGTGGAAACGTTCCACAAGGGTTAATATTAGAGTTTGTTGGCCCTCTGCCATTATCACTTGTCTATTCAAATGTGTCCTCTGTAAAATATTTATTGTACGCGACTCTGTAGTTTGATGTTACTAAAATTTGGTCACGTAGGAATTGTGTCTCCAAGAACGATTCTGTTGTGAAATGTGTAGCGTTTCACAAGCGGTTGTGCTTAGTTACCAGGCAACAGCAGTTCTACAGATCCATTAAATCAATTTTTTAAGGAATAAATAATTTTGCATCCAATCTCATGCAGTGTATCAATGTTACGACTCCGTCACCTGTTACAACTCCGTCACCTGTTACTCCGGCATGTTATCCTTGCAGGACGTCGTAAGGATGACTTTGAGGGTTTTCGTAATCTGCTCCTAGAACTTGAGTGCGATGCGAACGGCAGCGCACGTAATTACGGCCGAAGCGACTACGAGCAGCGGTCTCGCGAGCGTAGCCGCAGCCGTCAGGGCAGATCCTACTCACGTCGCAAGGGGTCACCTGGGGGTCACAGAGCGAGCTATCGTTGGCAGCGTTGCGACTCTTCACGGAACTCGGGTAGAGCCAATGATGCCAATGGTCACCGATCGCCAAGAGGGAATCGGAGACACCCCGGAGAGGTAGAGAGATATGGAAATGAGCAGCGATTTAGGCGTAACTACGGCAGACTAGGGAACGGTAGTCATGACTCTCCCTGGAATGATTACCGACCAAACAATGGCAGTACTGCTATAAACAGTGCGGGTGGTCCGCCAGCGGGTGTAGAAATTCGTCCGGCAAATCCCCGACACCATCCGCTTAATGCCCCTATTCAAATGGAACAATGACAGTTGACTGAGGCAGAAGGCGTCAACTTACTGAGGACCAATGCTATTGTCGATATTGGAGTACATTTGATTGAGTAAGAAGCAGATGATCATGCACCTCTGAGATCGGAACGACGTGTTTCCCCTATGTTTTTGATTCATTTCTTATGTGGGTAAAATTAAAGTGTATTATTTCCTACGAATTGTGAAGGGTTCATAAATATATGCGAGTGCAGGCTTTCTAGGCGAATTTCATATATGAAGTCTTCACGGGTTGTCAGTCGAGTAGCATCGTGATCTCGTAGCAACGTTTCGATGGAATGCGTCTTCGCCTGAAGGTGATGGAGTTGGTTCATCAATATGTTTACTGTTGTATCTCCTTTTCAGCAGAAAAGGGTCTTGCTGTGTAATTTTATAACATCAGAGTATGAATGGTTATGAGGGTCAGATGAGGTGCTTTCTCTCACAATAAGATAATTTTGTTTTCCTCCTGAGTGAAAGGCATAGAGTATGATGGTGTGGCGAGTAAATGGTCGTAAAGTGGTTGGTTATCATTAATTCCAGTTGTAGCGTATTTATTCCCTCTAGGTGAGGATGATTTTGTGAGATTTGTAACTGTACTGCGATGTTTATGCGCCGATTTGACGCCTTGCAGGTTGATGGATAATTGCGTAAAGTAAACTTCAGTGGTGGTGTATTTATTCCCTTTAGGTGAGGATGATTTTGTGTGACTGGGAAATGTACTGCGCTGGTTATGAGGCCATTTGATGACTTGTAGGTTGATGGATTTTTGTATGAACCGAGACTTATAGTGTTTGATTTTCAGTGATGCCACATTATAAGATGATTAGAAGTATAATTTGCCACCACCTACTACTAGGTACATTAAAGGGTACCATAATATAGATGGCCTGGAACATGAATATTGAAACACGTTTTAACCTTATGCTATTTTGTATTTGGTAAGTAGTCAAGGTAACAATCTATAAGTGTGAAATAGCGTGAAGGTATGTGAGGATCCCTGGCGACACGTGGTGAGTAATGGTGCAATGGTTATGTTTATCGTATGACATTTAATTAGGTGAGAAATAATGGCCATGGGAAAATTTTTAGATTTTATTTGGCAAACCTTTATGTGTTTATGTATAGGATAAAGTGATTCTGACTTCCATTATATGCCCACTAATTCCGTTTAAATCAATCAGATGCCTAAATATTAACACGTTATAATTCCAGGTGTGAGTTGTATGAACCTTCTGCGTCTCATTAACCAATACTTCTATTGTGAAATGTTCATAGAAAAGACCTCACAGAAATTTTCCACAGATCAGCAAACGTGTTCTGCAAACCATGGAGAAGCAGGCAAAAAAGAGCAATAAGGATGTCGAAAAAAACCATTTTTTATGTGTGGGAATCGTAGTCGTCCTGTATGTTTGTGGTGACTGGTACAAATTCTGTAGATTGTGTGTGAGAATGTGGTTGGTAGTAAATAAAGTTTGGTGTTTCTAGACAGTAGCGTCACCAAATGTACTCCAGTTCCTTACTAAATCTTGTACAAGACCTGTCCTGAACCATTACCTCAACGTATGTAATGCTGTATCTATGTTATATAAGAAGGACCGTATCTTCGTTGTTTAAAATTTGATCATCATGTCGCTCTTGTGAAGGGAATCAGATACTTTCCTAAGAGTTAAATTCATTTCTCTTTATCGTTAAAACTAACCCTATTGTTTAATAATTCGTCATATAAGTTTTCTTTTTTTTAGGTCATTAAGAAGGCCCTCTTTGCAAAACCAATTTCGGGTAATTTTTCATGTATTAGTCAGTAGTAAGAATTTCCTCTCATTTTTTTGTAATATTTGCTTCATATCATGTGAAAGTCTCTGTGAGTGCAGCTATTAAGTGGGCGAAACATCGCAAGGCCGCCTAGCGAGCCTGCGCAACAGAAAGTACGGAATCTCCTGCAATGGCAGGTATTGCGGAGCCTTGCTATCAACAGCAATCCAGCGGTATGGCGAGCGATCACAGCTGTTTCCACGCCAGAGGGGGGCGGATGCTGGTTTTCCCCCAACTCCGGAGTGTCGGCCAGCCAGGACGGCGTGGCGTGGCAGGACATCGCCCTGGTCGCTGATCCGGGCCAGGAACCGGCGGGCGGCGCTGGGTTAGCGTGACGCAGAGGAGCGTCGCTCGCGCACACACAAGCGATATTTGGGCAGTGCCCGAGGCACGACCAAAAAACGTTAATGCGGTCTGACGACGGCATGGCTCCTGGTCTATTGAGACGTTAACATCCAGGAAGTTGGTTTCGCTGAGGTTCACGGCACGGGAGCGTGGCCATGTGACAAGTAGAGAGCTGTGCAGCTGCTACAAAATAGCACCTGAAGTGGGCGTTCCCTGCTTGCTGAGGGAAGGCACGAAGAAGAGCTTAGTAGTGCCTACCTCACGCGGGAATGTTCTGACGAACATTGCATGACTCTACCAGCTGAGCTGTGCGCAAACGATGAAGACTGAAGTGACGTACCCTGACGTTCAGAAGAAATGCTGTTGTGGCCGACGTTCCTTGCTTGCCGAGGGCGGTGCTAACAGAAGAGCTATTTTTTGCCTCCCTCGGGTAGGAACGTCAAGGACCACGGTGCGCTAAGATGTCCTAACGGAAGAATTGACGCCGGCCACGAAGAAGTACTTCCGCGGAGTTCGGAACTGCCGAGTAGGCGTGGCGAATAGACAGTCATGCATGCTGACAGCTATGTTGGCAGTAGTCGTCTACCAATGAGGTCCTTCACTCTGTGGGACGACGGCGTGCGCTCTATTGGATTCGGGGGTTGTGTCACCGCACGCTCAGTGAAGTGCAAGTGCTTCTTTTTGTTGTTGTCATTCGCCGCATAATATGGATGTGTGACTGTCTTGAGATAATCTATCGAGCCACGTATGTCTTTAGTGTGTTACGGTGTGAAACAAGCTATTATGGTAAACAAAGTGCCAACGGAAGTTGCGACGTATTTTCTTGTCTAGCCTTGCACTCACGACTTTAATCTAGTAATAATGTGTTATTTTGTAAACTTGTCTATTTTGTGTACCCTTTATGTATGTTTCTGTGTAAATTATGATTTTGTGTTGAATACCGTTATAATAGTGCACTCACGACTTTAATCTTGTAACATTTTTTTTTGTAAACCTTTATATTTGTGTACCTTTTATGTATTTTTCTGTGTTAACTATGATTTTGTCCTGAATATCGTTAAACAACTTAAATTCCAATGTTACTTTGATGATTAACAGAGGTGTGTTTTGTCACACACATTTTACGTTTTCTCTTTAAAATTCTATTAGAAATGCTTGTAATTTTGTGTCGAGGTCCGGTGAACCAGCCAGTCTGTGGATGGTTTTTAGGCGGTTTTCCATCTGCCTCGGCGAATGCGGGCTGGTTCTCCTTATTCCGCCTCAGTTACATTATGTCGGCGATTTCAGCGCAAACAAGTTCTCCACGTACGCGAACACCACCATTACTCTACCACGCAAACATAGCGGTTACACTCGTCTGGTGTGAGACGTTCTCCAGGGGTCCACCGGGGGTCGAACCGCACAATAACCCTGAAAGAGTGGTTCGGTGTGGGGCGGCGGAGGGGTGAAGTGGACTGCGGTAGTCGTCGTGCGGTTGTGGACCACTGCGGCTGCGGCGGGGACGGAGCCTCTCCGTCGTTTCTAGGTCCCCGGTTAATGTACAATACAATACAATACAATGCTTGTAATTTGGCTCTTTCATTGAGCATGATGATCAGGACACAAGTACTGATCACCTAATAATAATCACTTTTAATAACTGATGAAAGCAATTTTTAAGATGATATCTCATGTTTGTTATTGCAATAAATTGGTTGATGTAACGTCAACTTCCAATGTCATACATTACATTTATCTTAATCTGTTTGCTCTGCGGACTACATGAGGTCACATCTACTGACTAAAGTCATCCAAAATTCATTTAACTATGGTAGCTTAGTCTTTTATTTTGAGCTGCTGTTTGCCTGTTGGGATGATTGTTTCATAAGTTGTGTCTGTTTCGAAAACTGTTGGCGAATCTCCTAGCATGGCTAGAAAATTCACGGCACAGTCTTCTCCAGTCCCATTTCATTAACATTTTATTTTCTTTCCAGTGATACAGAACTCTGTGGCATGCGTGAATCAATGAATGTGGGTGTGTTTCATTTTACTGTACGGTGGTTTAGTCTGCTGCAAAGAATCAGCGGCCGTCGTACAGAAGGGCCAACCCTTGTAGTTTTCACGTAGGCAAAGAGGTTTGCTCCCCTTATGTGAAAGTTACCGGTGTTAGGTTGGTGGCGGAAGCCTCATCTCTGGGTTTGCCTGGCCACAGGGTCGCGTGGGAGACGTTGGCGTGTCTGAGACGGTCAGTCGGCTTCCAACTCGCCGAGGGTCTGCAGCCGAAGTCTCTTCGAAGAACGGTGAGTTAACTTAACCGCGTGACGCGTTGTCTTATAGGAAGAGGCGAGCTTTTAGCTTTTGGTCTCACGTGTCATCTTATGAAAATTAATTTGCTGGTTGGTAGCTAGGAATGCAAGGCTTTTGCAGACTTTCAGCTTTCAGTTTGATCCATAATGCAGACTTGACTTTGATCCGTAAGAAGAACGTAGCACAAAGGTGTTGTATATGTTGAAGCACGCTCGGTTCAGTATGAATGTTTGTGTGCCTGCAAAATGCGCGTGTGTGCATTGTAATCTTTTCTGAATCTTGATAATCTTTAATTCTTTCTGAATTTTCTTCGTCTCATTACTTTATGTCCGGTCGAAACGTTTCACATAAGTTAATATTAGAGTTTAATGGCCCTCTGCCATTGTCATTTGTCTCTTCAAATGTGTCCTCTGTAAAATGTTAATTGTTCGCGACTGCGTGGTTTGATGTTACTAAAACCTGGCCACGGTACATAGAAACTGTGTCTCCGTGAACCGCGTGGACATCTGAGTCTTTTGTGAAACGTATAGTGTTTCACAAGCAATTGTACTTAGTTATCAGGCAACAGCAGTTCTATAGTTGCATTAAGTCAGTGTTTTAAGGAACATATAATTTTGCCTACAATCTCATCCAGTGTACCGATGTACTTAGTTACCAGGCACCAGCAGTTCTATAGATGCATTATATTGATGTTGTAAAGAATAAATAATTTTACCTCCAATCTTATCCAGTGTACCGGTGTTACGTCTCCATTACCTACACTATTTACCTTGTAGTTTTCCTTGTTAGCCCATCCATAGCTTTTCCAGGCACACAGGTCCAATAATTAGTGTCCCTTTTTTATTTAAAACAAATGCTTTGGAATAGATCATGTTTTCAGGAATGTTGCTGCAAACTGCACTTGTGCACAGTGTTCACGCACTCTTTACTTTATTCAAATTTGATTCACGTGAACCATGCCTGGATCATATAAATAATTACACCTCATTCTTTCTCAGTGACTTTACAATGAATGTTCTTTTGTGAGTTTTTCTTATAGATAAATTATGTAATTTTCCGACTCCGCACAACCTCTTATTTGTCGTGTGCCTATAGTTGTTGGCGACCCAATCTTTTACATCAATTTCAATGTCAGATAGCATTTTCTTATTAAAAGTGCGCGTGGCTGTTCTAGCTATCAGGATACATTCAAAGTGCGCCTCACGCTTCCTACGCATAGCGACCTTTTACTCACGGTACTTACACATCATCCGAAATTGTTCTAAACGCATTCTCTGAAAATTACTTAGACCAGATAGTTCATGACGCCACGCGAATAGTAAACGGCTGTGAAAACACACTTGGCCTCTTAGCAACAAATAATCCTGAGTTAATAACGAGCATCAAAACGCATACAGGGATTAGCGAAGATAGGGTTGACGAAGCGAGGTTGAATATTGTAACCCCTAAATCCTCCAAAAATAAACGAAAAATATACCTATCCAAATAAGCAGATAAAAATTTATTTATCCTCTTCCTGAGAGACAATCGCCACTCCTTCAAAATTAATAATATAAGTCTAGCATAGAAGTGGCTTCAATTCAAAGTAATAGTATCTGCAGAAAATGAGAGGTTTATACCAAATAAATAAACAAACAACGGAGCTGATCCTCGTTGGTGCACAAAACGGGTCAGAACACTGTTGCAGGAGCAACGAAACAAACATGCCAAATTTAAACAGACGCAAAATCCCTAAGTTTGGCGGTCTTTTACTCAAGCTCAAAATTTAGCGCAGACTTCAATGTGAGACGCTTATAACAGTTTCCACAACGAAACTTTGTTCAGAAACCTGGCAGAAAATCCAAAGAGATTCTGGTCGTATGTGAAGTATGTTATCAGCAAGAAACAATCAATGCCTTCTATGGGGGATAGCAGTGGAGATACTACCGAAGACAGTGCTGCCAAAGCAGAGTTACTAAACACGGCCTTCCGAAATGCCTTTACAGAAGAAAACGAAGAATGTATTCCAGAATTCGAAACAAGAACAGATGCCAACATGAGTAACGTAGAAGTAAATATCCTCGGGGTAGTAAAGCCACTTAAATCACTCAGCAAAAGCAAGTCTTCTGGTCCAGACTGTATACCAAATAGATTCCTTTCAGAATATGCTGATGCATTAGCTCTATTCTTAACAATCATATACAACCGTTCGCTTGACGAAGGATTGGTACCCAAAGACTGGAAAGTTGCACAGGTCACACCAATATTCAAGTAAGATAGTAGGAGTAATCCACTACATTACAGGCCCATATCGTTAACGTCGATATACAGCAGGATTATGGAACATATATTGTGTTCGAACATTATGAATTACCTCGAAGAAAACGGTCTATTGACACACAGTCAACATGGGTTTAGAAAACATAGTTCTTGTGAAACACAACTAACTCTTTAGTCGCATGAATCGTTGAGTGCTGTTGACAAGGGATTTCTCATCGATTCCGTATTTCTGGACTTCTGGAAGGCTTTTGACAACGTACCACACAAGCGGCTTGTAGTGAAATAAGGTGCTTGTGGACTATCGTCTCAGTTAGGTGAGTGGGTTAGTGATTTCCTGTCAGAGTGGTCACAGTTCGCCTTAACTGACGGAAAGCCATCGAGCAAAACAGAACGATTCCTGGCGTTCCCCAAGGTAATGTTATAGGCCCTTTGCTGTTCCTTATCTATATAAACGATTTGGGAGACAGTCTGAGCCGCAATCTTCGGTTGTTTGCAGATTACACTGTCGTTTATCGACTAACAAAGTCATCAGAAGATCAAAACAAACTGCAAAACGATTTAGAAGTAATATCGAAATCGTGCGAAAAGTGGCAGTTGACCCTAAATAATGAAAGGTGAGAGGTCATTCACATGAGTGCTAAAAGGAACTCCTTAAACTTCGGTTACACGATAAATCAGTCTAATCTAAAAGCCGTACATTTAACTAAATACCAAGGTATTACAGTTACGAACGACTTAAATTGGAAGGAACACACAGAAAATGTTGTGGGGAAGGCTAACCAAAGACTGCGTTTTATTGGCAGGACACTTAGAAAATGTAACAGACCTACTAAGGAGACTGCCTACATTACGCATGTCCGTCCTCTTTTAGAATACTGCTTCGCGGTATAGGATCCTTACCGGATAGTACTGACGGAGTCCATCGACACAGTTCAAAGAAGGGCAGCACGTTTTCTATTATCGCCAAATGTGGGAGAGAGTGTCACTGAAATGTTACAGGATTTGGTTGGACATCATTAAATGATAGGCGCTTTTCGTTGCGACGGAATCTTCTCACGAAATTCCAATCACCAACGTTCTCAATCGAATGCGAAAATATTATGTTGACGTAGACCTCCGTAGGGAGGAACGATCACCACGATAAAGTAAGGGAAATAAGAGCTCGTAAGGAAAGATATAGGTGTTCGTTCTTTCCGCGCGCTATACGAGATTGGAATAATAGAAAACTGTGATGGTGGTTTGATGAACCCTCTGCAAGGGACATGTGATTTGCAGAGGATTCGTGTAGATATAGATCTTAAATGCTTTTATACCCAAACACATTGTTCTTGGTCTTCCACCCGTAAAATTCCCTCTTGATTTTTGTATACATTGCATATTACCCTGTTTCCCTATTGCTTACCCATTTTTTTAGAATTCCGAACATGTTACACATTTGACTTTGTCGAACGATTTCTCCAGGTCAACAATATGTATGAACCAGTCTTGATTTTTCCTTCGTCTCCCTTGCACTATCAACTGCGGCGTCAGAGAACCCTATCTGATGTGTTCATTTTTCCTGAAGCCAAACTGTCATCTAAGAGATCCTCAATTTTCTTTTCCATTCTTCTATATATTATTCTTAACAGCAACTTGGATGTATGAGCCGTTAAGCTGATCGTGCGATATTCTCGCTCTTATCGGCTCTTGTAATCTCCATAATAGAGTGGATGATGTTTTTCCGTATCATGAGTTCTAGTCGTTTTGTTGCCACTTTCCGCAATGGTTTCAGATTTTCTGATGAAGGGTTATCTATCCCTTCTGCCTGATATAAACTTAAGTCCTCTAAAGCTCTTTTAAATTCTGATTCTAGTACTGAGACCTCTATCTCTTCCCTACTGAGATATGCTCTTTGTTCTATCGCTTTTTCAGGCAAGCTGTCCACCTCATAGAGGTCTTCAATGTACTCTTTTGACCTATCCGCTCTGTCGTCTGCATCTGACAGTGGAATACCCATTGCTCTCTTAATGCCCCACCATTGCTTTTAATTTCATGGAAGGTTGTTTTGGCCAAGGATCTTGCCGCTTTGGTAACACCTGTACCTTCAGATCGTCGTAGTTAATCCCTGTTGGGTATGGCTAGCACTTCAGTGGGTCATCGTACGGGTCTACCGAGTGTTATTGGCAGATGGCGTGCACTCAGCCATTGTGAGGGCAATTGAGGAGCTATTTGATTGAGAAGTAAGGACACCCGTCACGAAAATTGACAATGGCCGGGAAAGCGGTGATCTGACTACGTGCTCCTGCATATCTAAATCCAGTGACGCCTAACGACTGAGAACGACGCGGCGGCTAGTCGGTATCGCGAGCCCTCAAGGCGTGTTTGGAGGGTTTTTTTTGTTTTGTTTGTAGGTTGTTTTGTCGTTCCTATATATTGAGCCACTTCTCCTGATCATCATTTGTTTTTTCGCTTTCTTCACATGTTTCATGCCCGTATTTCGCCTTAGCTCCCCAGCACTCCTATTTATTTCATTCATGACTTCTATTTCTGTATTCCTGAATTTCCGTAAACTTTTTGTACTTCCTTCTTTCGATCAGCTGAAGTATTTCTTCTGTTACCAATGGTTTCTTTGCAGTTATCTTCTTTGTACCTATATTTTTCTTTCCAGCTTCTGTGATTGCCCTTTTTAGAAACTTCCATTTCTTATCAACCAAACTTCCTACTGAACTATTAATTATTTCAGTACCTGTAGCCTCAGAGAACTTCAGGCGTATCTCGTCATTCCTTACTACTTCTGTATACCACTTTTTTACACAGATTCGTCCGGACTAATCTCTTAAAATTCAGCCAAAACTTCGTCGTTACTAAATTTTTAGCTCAGTGTATATCTCTTCCTTCGTATGCCTTGCAGTCTACTATCTGATTACGGAATCTCTGCCTGACTATGATCTAATCTAACCGAAATTTCTCCATATCTCCCGGCCTTTTCAAAATGCCTCCTTCTCTTGTGATTCTAGAATAGACTGTTCGCTATTAATAGCTGAAATTTTGTTACCGAAGTTAATTAGTCTTTCTCCTCTCTCATTTCTGGTACGAAGCCTGTAATCTTCCGTAACTCTTTCTTCTACTCCTTCTCCTACAAAAGCATTCCAGTCCTTCATGAGTACTTGATTTTCATTTCCCTTTACGTATTGAATTAACCATCTAATATCCTCATATACTTTCTTTGTCTCTTCTGGTTAGTATGTCAGCACATATTCCTGAGCTTTCGTTGTCGGTGTTGATTTGCTGTATTGATCCTCATCACTGAATTCTTCTCAGTAGCACACTCACTGTCATGATTTCTTACTCATAACGAATTCCCACTGTACCATTTTCTGCTGTTGTTGATGTAATCGTCTATTCATCCGAAGAGAAATCCTTGTCGTCTTTCCATTTCACATTACTAACTCCCCACTATATCTAGACCGGGTGATTTCCGTTTTCAATTCTATCTTCTCTACCATGTTATAACTTCTGACTTTCGACACCCCGACGTTGAACATCACCATTTCGTCGGTTATTCAATCTTTTTCTCGTGGTTACCTCGCCCTTGTCAGCCTCTCACGCTGATCTGAATGGGAGACTAGTATGGAATCTTTTGCCAATGGAAAGATAATTGTGGAAATTCTTAAGTTACAGGCCACATTCCCCGTGGATACACATAGAGTGTCTTTAATGCAGTGGTTTCCATTGCCTTCTACATCCTCATTCTCCCGGTACATTACATCATCACCTACAAATTGTGTATTCCGTGATGTGGCTAGCAGCCGGCTGATTTATGACGTGTTAAGGCTGGTAGCTTGTAACTTGTGTCCAGTATTCGACATCTCCTGGACATCTTGTTCAACAACATGCTGCAAGACCACATGCCGCCCACACTGTCCTCACCTAACTTGAATGTCAGCGTGTTTGTGTGTTTCTCTGGCCGTTCTCGCTTCCCACGCCCGGGCTCCCGGGTTCGATTCCCGGCGGGGTCAGGGATTTTCTCTGCCTCGTGATGACTGGGTGTTGTGTGATGTCCTTAGTTAGGTTTAAGTAGTTCTAGGTTCTATGGGACTGATGACAATAGATGTTAAGTCACATAGTGCTCAGAGCCATTTGAACCATTTTTTTGTTGCTGTGGCAAGTATGATCTCCAGCACTTTAATCCAATCTCTATGCGGTAAGGATTAGCTAAATATTGGAAAAACCCCACTCACCAACTTCCACGATTGAAGTCTGGCGAGGATTTCATCCAAAATGGAATTATGTGCCCGTTCTTCGCATCCAAGGTCAGTTCGTCTAGATGTCGAGCCACGTTGAAGCTTTTGCTGCTGTCAGAATTAGCAGCCGTGTGTACATGATTTCACACCACGTATACACACAAATTTACAGCATTTCATTATTCGCTATCCTTTCTGGCGTTGCTGTTTCAGTCTCCCTTCTGCAGTAGAACATGGCCACGTTTGTGATGGGTAACATCATAACAAGCGAGAACAACTGCCAGCTCTATGTTTGCAACACTGTAGACTTTTCTCTGAATTGGTTCAAATGGCTCTGAGCACTATGAGACTTAACATCTGTGGTCATCGGTCCCGTAGAACTTAGAACTACTTAAACCTAACTAAGAACATCACACACAGCCATGTCCGAGGCAGGATTCGGACCTGCGACCGTAGCGGTCACGCGGTCCCAGACTGAAGCGCCTGGAACCGCACGGCCACACCGGCCGGCTTCTCTGGATTCCCCTAAAATATTTATCATCGTTGACCACCTACGTATTCTTTGAAAAGTATTTCGTTACCACTCGCACAGTGCAACAAAATTGTTTAAGTGATCCATAGCAGTATTAGTAATACAACTATAAAACCCTCATGTCTGCCTGTCTGATCAAGCTAGTCTCGAAAATTACTGAACGAGTTTTCATGGGGTTTTGCGACGGTAGCCAACAATTACTGTATAGCAGTTGTTCTTGCTAACAGCGCCCCATAAGAACAAACCAGCTGCATCATTTGCCTGTAGTTTCTTGGTCTTTAGGTGCTTGTGTCATTCACATTTCCGTTTAAAAAGAATAGCCCATGTCTGCTTTCATGTCCCACAGCTATTTCACTGCAAATAACAGCCTGTAGCTAAAAGTCAAGTAGTCTATGTTTTGGCTAGAATTGTGATTTAAGGGGTTCCGGAAAGGCTCAAAATCATGAAAAGTTCAATTTTTACTTTTTTGCGTTTTCTGAATCTGCAGACTATTACCTTTTAATAGATGTATAATTTATTCAATTCCGAAGACTACAACTATTTTTAAATTTTTTTTGAAATGTGTTCTACATGGGCGTGACCCACTGTGGCGCTGTTAAACTGCTGTCAAATGGTGTTATTATTAACGTCCGTGTTCATCAGGTACATTTTAGTGATGTGAGATAAAGTATGTGTTGTGGCTAACCTGTGATGGTTCAATATATATCGTTGGTGTGATTGTCGTTATCTCGAAAATATTCGTAATTAATTCTGTTTCTTGAGTCTCTGTTTTGTTGAAGTATAATAATGAGTAAAAGTAAAGTTATTAGATATCCTCTGAAGGCTTTTAAGAAAAGGAGAAATGTTGGAAAGCCAAAGGTATGTGTTATTACTGTAAACAATAAAGACGATAACCAAGTGAGTGAACCTAACCTCTCAAGTACACCTGCCCATAGCGGTCAAAGTGGGAAAGAAAATATTTCACAGAAGAAGCTTGGTTCAATGACTGAAAACTACGAATGTTTTATGGGCGAATCGGATGTGAATGAAATATTTGATATGTCGGTTCTCAAAGGAATTTTTTCAAACTGTGTAAGATGTATTCATTGTAGTGAAGTTGGTCTGGAACTCTCCATAATAAAGCACGTAGGACTTGCTAGTGAAATACAGCTGAAATGTGATAAGTGTTCGTACATGACCACCTTTTGGAACGCCGGCCGAAGTGGCCGTACGGTTAAAGGCGCTGCAGTCTGGAACCGCAAGACCGCTACGGTCGCAGGTTCGAATCCTACCTCGGGCATGGATGTTTGTGAAGTCCTTAGGTTAATTAGGTTTAACTAGTTCTAAGTTCTAGGGGACTAATGACCTCAGCAGTTGAGTCCCATAGTGCTCAGAGCCATTTCTCACCTTTTGGAACAGTGTTGCAGTAACTGCAACTGAAGAAAATGGTAGCAAAATCTACGAACACAACAACGAGCGATGCTTGCTTTAGACAAGGAACGCCTTCGGGCTGCAGACAGGGCTGTAGAGAGTCTAGAAATACAAGCAAGAGTAAACAGGAGGAGGAACAAGAGGAAGCTGGAGGAGGAGTTTGCAGAGGATGAAGATAATCCATCCTATGGACCTGGAATGCACTAAAAAGTTAATCCAATCTTTGTCGCTCGATTCCCATAACTTTTATTTTCTCATACTAATTACATGTTTTCTAAGGATCTTCCAAACATATTTGTTTCAAACTTTCAGTAAATGTTACACAGTACCTTCTGCATAATTTAACACAGCCTTTTTCCCAAAAACTGTATATTTTTGAATATATAAATAAAAAATTTCCAAAAAATGTTGTGAATTTTCATTACAATTGAAAAAAAAATCATCTTTAATAACTGAACTAAAATTTTGTAAAATTCCTGTGTTAAGTTGTAGCCCATATTCCAATAAATAATCTGTAAAATGTTCAACTTCCTACCTCAAATACTTTGTGAGGAAAGATGTAATTTATAAGCGTTATTTTAACATTGCAAGTATAGGGCGTTCCGGAGCCCCTTAATAAAACGAAAGTTACGTTAATAATTTAACAGCCGGGTTCTATTCCAGCATCTGTAATTGATGAAGATGAAAGAGAATTATGTTGAATAACGTTTATTCAAGGAGGACATCTCAAATAAAAGGAAACTCGTCCTACGATATTCATATAAAACACAGACAGATAATACCAGTAGCAAATGCAGCAAAGTTACTTCGAGAGCGTTACGAGAATGGTAACAAAGTCCACAAACTAAATAGTCATCAAAGACATGCGGGAACTAAGTCCATTTTGTGATCACAACACTCGAAATATTCACCAGCTCAAAACTGTTCAGAGTTAACACAAGAGATACGAAGAATACTCTTACTCGTTCTATCCTCAGCTCCTTAATACAAGTGAAAAAAATTATAGTGTTACTCTGGAGCACATTCAGACCTCTGGAAATACAATGTCCCTACAAAAGTATTGTAGCTACCGTTCACCGCCAAGAATCAATCATCTGGAAGACGGAATCACGCATGTTACTCTAGGCGGGTCCGTCTTCTTCCAGAACTCTCCACAAAGTGCCCCGAACCGCTACCTTGTGGGATAGAAAGAAATGTTATAAACATTCTGTCACATTCAGATAATTTACAATATTTGTAAATTTATGTTCGTCCGGAGATAAACAAGCCAGTGTTCTTGCGCAAGTGCGCTCACGATAAATGATAACAAATTGTCCTTCTACAGGGTGGGGCACATATAATTGGCCCAGATGAGTGGATCCAATAGGACGTGAATGTATGCATTTAACCACACACTGTGAATGCACACCACGTTTACGCCAACCACGTGGTCCCCACCAGTTCAGAACGTATCGCGCGCGGGCCGTGCCACTGTGACCGGAGCAGTGCAATGGGCACCATCGTACTCACAGTGGAGCTGCTCACCCGGGTCACCTAATCTATCAGTGTGAGAATACTTTATGTGGGGAGCCCTCAAGTCTAAGGTGTATCACAACAACCTCCCTTAGTCTTCCAGAACTACGGTAGAATATTTCAGATGAGACTGCAGCAATTCTAACAGTCCAGCTCCTATCCGCCGTCAGCCACTTGTTGACCAGGGCCCAGAGGTGCCAAGAGATGAATGGTGGTCACTTTCAACATGTGTTATAGTCAGGTTAGTACTGCATTTCCTTTCCTCTGCTGTGTTTATTTTATTTGCCCACCCTGTTTATTGTTTAAACCAGGTATTCCCAACAAAATTTTCTCGAGGACGCCCTCATCGAGCATGGTTGGCACCTTGTCATATCACAGTATCAAGTACCTAAAAAAGCCAAATTAAGAGTCTTTTTATACGTTTTCTATATTTGGTACTTAGAAAAAACGTTGACATATTCATTATTGAAAAAATGTTGAGCTTAAAACTTTTTCAATTTACCCATCATTGTTATTGTTAAATTTTTGAGAATTGCTCAAAATCTGTGTCTTCAAATCTGGATGTTTATTATAACAAACTCCTCAGAATAAAAACTGAGTATAAACTGAAAATGACACGAAAATATTAAAACTGAGTGTATTGGTCTTTCAAGTGTACTGCACTTGAGACTGCATTGAATAGACATGTGTGAAAAATAAGAATACACTAATGTCATACAAGGTATTATTTTTTGAAAATATAGTTACAACAGAATACTCCATCAGTATACAGTTAGTTTTAATTTTCAGTTCTTAATGAGATGAGTTCAACCTGACATTTTGAGTCTATTATTTCTGAAGTATTAGGTTCCAAACTTGAACTTTCACTCTGAAATCCGACCGCATGTCGAGCGGATTCCTATATTTGTTTGTAATGAAACACATGGAAGAAAATGCTTGCTCACACCATTATGTGGTTGCAAATGGAAGGATCTTTTTCATTGCCTTATCTCCAAGTTCCTTGTAGTCCTTCCGTGTTGATGCCCAGAAGTCTGTAATTTTATCACCGATGAAAAGGTTTATCATCGCACCACAGCTGGACAGATCCACAAGTTGATCTTGCTGTTCTTCAGTGAGGCCTTGGATTTTGTCTGTTTCTTCACAGTTGAAGGGATGTCGAATCCATCTGTCGTCAGGGTTAGGTTCAGGGATATGCTCTCTAAAAGTGTGGCTAGGCTGCGTAGATGCTCGGTTACATTGATCTTGATCTGGTCAGGCAAGCTCTCCTCTAAGGACTCGAAGAATTGTTTTAAAGTAGAAAAGTTAGTTAGTGAATTTTTCTATGTTAAGGGTCAGTTGCCACTCCCTGCACCAAGTGCCTATCCGCTGCAGATCTTCCTGCATTTCGCTACAATTTTCTAATGCTGCAACTTCTCTGTATACTACAGCATCATCCGCGAAAAACCGCATGGAACTTCCGACACTATCTACTAGGTCATTTATATATATTGTGAAAAGCAATGGTCCCATAACACTCCCCTGTGGCACGCCAGAGGTTACTTTAACGTCTGTAGACGTCTCTCCATTGATAACAACATGCTGTGTTCTGTTTGCTAAAAACTCTTCAATCCAGCCTGGTCTGATATTCCGTAGTCTCTTACTTTGTTTATCAGGCGACAGTGCGGAACTGTATCGAACGCCTTCCGGAAGTCAAGAAAAATAGCATCTACCTGGGAGCCTGTATCTAATATTTTCTGGGTCTCATGAACAAATAAATTCATGTGTTGTACGCATCTCAGCAAAGCCAAGAAAAGTTAGTGAGAAAATCAGCGTACTCTGTGTCAAGAAGGAAGACACGGACCTCGTCTCTAAGTTCAAAAAGATCTTGACAAGATCCTACCTCGAGAAAGCCATCTTACTTCCGTATGAATAAGAAGTTGCTATGAATAAGAAGTTGCTCATGCTCACTACCGATCTCTTTACACTCTAGGAAGACTCTAGACGCAGAAGTTAGCGTTCGCTAAAGCTGTGCTCATGCAGGAAGCGGCCAAAACAAAAAATCTGTTATTATACGAAAAACATTTAATATATTTTTATTCTAATAGTATCTTAGGAACCCGCCTTGCATAGCTCGTGGACCCCTGGGGAAACCACTGGTAAACAATTATTTAGGCCAGCGTGACAGAAGCGTCTTTTCTTTCTCCGTTCAGTTGTGATGTCCACTATCAAATGTTAGTAACAACTTTTAAATAAACTAAGATTATAGTAGAGCTTGTAATCAACATGTAAATAAAGTTACAGCCAAAATAGTTAAGCATTCATTAAATAAATACGAAACTATGACAATCTGAGATACTGATGCCGTGTTCATTTCCTGTGTAACTGTAGCTGACACGATGTTCTTACTGACATTTGCCCAATGAAACACATATAGAAGACGTCGTAAATCAATACACAATGTAGATACATATACCTACTTTTCACGGATGATAGCTATAGTGCAGTGCTATCATCTTAGATAACGTTTGTTGAAATCGCATTAAGCAATTAAATGTTGCTAATTCAGAGGTTCCTTGTATAAATGTTCATTCATTGTAAAATACTAACTTTGCTGTTTTAAAGATATTGAAATTGCTGATGTCTCATGGGATGCGCCTCATTCTTCTTAGATCGCCGACATACTCAGATTTCCGCTAACATTTGACTGTGAGTTATTGTCGAATGTCAAAGAGCTGTAACTTAGATATTTTTATGATTCTCTGAAACTCCGCCATTTCTTGGAGCATCCCCCACACAAAGCTCATGAGACTAACAGACGTCCAAATTTCCAGCTAAACACGCATAACGCTGTAGTTTCCGTAGGTAACCTGAGTGTAGGTTGGGACCAAATATAGGTTATATTTGATCAAAATCAGAATACGGAACAAACGTATGGTAATTTAAACTTATATCTAATCACGTGCTCAGCATAGTAGTTTGGATGTTTAATCATCACAGCATAGTCCATCCACGAAACGATAGAAGGGGCTGCTAGTTTCGTAGTACACTGAAGAACAAATACATAGATGGTGCTGTTAGTATTTTAACTCAATGACAGACGTATTTTTGGAAGTTAGCGTCAATGGAAGAATAAAGCAACGCAATGTTATCTTTATAACTAACAGCGAATTTCCTTGGCTTGGATTTATGGATTTATTGATTTCGCTTCGTGTTTTAATGACTTAACAACATCACTCTGTTTCTTTTGGCAGGTTTTATTAATATTCTTTGGAAGAAAAAACAAATATGCGAAGTTGGGTTTGTGATTTGGGTGCCTACTCATCGTATTTCGATTTCGTTTCGTTTGAGAATAAAAATGCCTAGAAAAAGATTCTGTCTTTTTCCATACACCGGTATGGCCAGAAACCTAGATGTTATGTGGTCTGAAGAATGATGAATTTGCTAATACTAATCCGGTTAATCCACCAATTGTAAATAGGAAAATGAACCCTAGAGCTCATAATAATGGTGGGTTGAACTTGAATTTAGTTCCATATAATTTGGCTAATCATCTGAGTACCTTAATTCCTGTAGGTACAGCAATAATTATTGTTGATAATGTGAAGTATTGGTCTGAAGAATCCAATGAAGATGTGCGAGACTTGATGTGGCTCAAGAGCATCAGCCTTTAACCTGCTCTTTGGAAACTCCTCTCGCAAGAGAGCACTGGCGTAACTGTGATACAGAGGGTCATGCACTATCTTACTCCTCACAACCCTTCACTAACAGTGTGGCAGAGCGATGAATTTTTATACGGCAAATCCCGCTTATTACTAACAATGTGCCGCTTCGCTTTAAACCTGTACAGCTACCATTGAGCTCATGTTATGCCTTGAGTATAAACGAAGCGCAAGGCCAGATGATGCGTGGTCCGGGCGTGTTGCGTCTTGTGTTCGTTGACTTTCGCACAGCCAGCTCTTAGTGTTAGTGAAAAAAACAAGCTCTTCGTTCACGTCCAAAATGATATTACTTCCAAAATGATATTACTTCAAACGTTGTACGACGGACGTTCAATAAGTGATGCAACACAATTTTTTTTCTGAAAGCAGATTGTTTAAATTTAGGATCCCAGTACACCATGTTACTCTCCAGTATTTCGGCTAGAAATATCTATTTTTCGATATAACATCTGTTCAATGGGACGGCCTTACGCCACCTTACTGGGAGAGCCAGTGTGCCAGCATGGTACCACTCTACTGGTCACTGTCAGAGCCAACGTCTTGCTGCATCAATAAAGTCCCCATCATCCACGTATTGCTTCCTGCAGAGTGCAACGTTGATTGCGCCTAATAGATGGAGGTCGGAAGGCGCGATATGCGGCCTGTAGAGTGGATGAGAGGGAACAGCCCAACAAAGATTTGTGAGCTCCTGTATATCACGTAGGCCTGTGGGAGGCATTGCGGTGTCATGAAAATGAAAAGTTCGTTTACATTTTTATGGAGACGGACACGCAGAAGTCGTTTCTTCAGTTCCCCGGGGTTTGCACCATACTGTTCAAAGTTGATCGTTGCACCACGAGGGAGGACATCAAACGGAATAACCCCTGCAGAGTTCCAGAAGGCCGTCGCCAAGACGTTACCGGCTGGGGGTACGGCTTTGAACTTTTTTTCAGAGGAGAAGTGGTGTGGCGCCACTCATGAACTGACGTTTCGTTTCCGGTTCGAAGTGATGAACCCCTGTTTCATCGTCTGTGATGATGTTCGATAAACACTGTCACGATTAGGCTCGTAACGCGCGAGGTACTCCGCACAGACAGTTCTTTGTTACTCTTTACGGTCTCGTGCTGAGCGAAGAGGAACCCAACGGTCACACAGCTTCGAGTATCCCAGAAGGTGGACGAGTGTGCCAGGGCTACCAACAGAGACGTCCAGTAGTGCAGCACGGTGTGTGATTGTGAGCCGTCGACCACCTCGAATAAAACCGTCAGCCTGTTCCAACACTGTAGGAGTCTAGCCCCGTGGACACCGGACAGGTTTGCGCGAGCTCGCTGCGACGATGACAGGCGACTCGTCCAATGACCCACACTGATTTTGTTCACTTCCATGTCTCCGAAGACATTCTGCAAGCGCTTATGAATACCTGTGATGGTGCTTTTTTCCACTAGAAGAAACTCAATAACAGCTCACTGCAGAGAACGCATCTCCGTTAAAGGCCCCATTTTGAAGGCTACGTATGGCGACAACACTTATCGGAACTTCATGAAAGTGTAGGGGCTGAAGCGATGATATTCCACGCTGTCCTACTACAAACTCCGCGTTTTTCAGCCGAAACTGGCTGAGCAAGAAAAGTGTTGTATCGCTTTGTAAACGCCCCTCGTATACCAAGATGTATTATAATTCAAAAGTGAAATCGACGTGTTCAAAATCTTGGACGAAGCTACAAATAAATATCCGGACAACACCAGGTTTCCCGGATAGTAATTGATAATTATATCCAAACAGTGTGATGAGCAATGCTGAAGGTGAAAGAAAAAAGGAAAATAAGATGAAGACAAGTATTTAATTTCCTTGTAAATTATAGATTGCATTAAATTTATTTCAGCCATCTGGCGTAATTTACATGTTTCATTAATAATAACGGACTCAAAAGGAGAGAACACGGAATTTTATTACTTGCCGGCAAATATGAAATAAGTCGGACTACAATGTAAAGAATTTTACTTATGTTTCATTTTATGTAATTCTCATGCAAATTTGAAGTGGTTTACTTCCCTTGAATTTAATATACGTAGTTCACGTAGATGGCGCCATGTAACCAACCGATGTGTTCTCCATACAGCCTGCCTTCCACAAACAGTAGTGTTCAATGAACTGTGGGTGAAGCCCTATCAACAGGGACTTACATGCATTGACCGAAAATAATACTGGTATGTGATATACAAACCATATGAGTTAAGCCATTACTTGTAACTTTTAATGACATCATATGACTTTGTACTTCTCGTATTCTTAGAATTGAGAACTGTTAGCTTCTAGCCGAATTCTGGATGTGCATATTAAAATTTTAAAAGAACGACTGATTGCTGCAATCTATAATTTACAAGTCAATATAACAGTCGCTGAGTGAAACTGTTTCCCGACTGAAAGATAACCTGATTTAACTTCCTGTAGTTAGCAAAGAATTTATGATTATTATCGATCAGCCACGTGTCAAATAATTGCGCTACCAGTTTCAGTAAAACAATACCAAACGACCTCCAGGCGGAGATTGAAGAAGAAGAGTTCTTTAACCTTACATAAATGATGATCTCAACAACTGACGAAGTGGTTTCTGTCGCTGAAATGCTTCATGTTAAAGCCGATAGGAAAAAAACGGTTCAAAAGCCAAACAAAAGCATCCATAAAACGTATTTACGAAATGTATTGGTTGCATACGACGTAATGCGATCACTTTACTCAACGAGAATTAGAAACAGAGAAATACCGAGTGATGTAAGTACTATACTTCTAACCAGAACCTTGAGATTTTAGGAACAGGTTTGAAGCTGGCGCTCTGGGTAACAGAGTGAAGCGAGATCGGGAACAGGTAATCTAATGGCCAACCGCGTAGTGCTTTCGCTGCGCAGGCAGAACACATTTTCTTTTCCTCCCGCGGCGCTCGGAAAATACGAGGAGACGCGGTGGCCCGACCTTAATGGAGCGCACTTAGAGTCATTAAAGCCTGCGCTCTGGAGTGGACACTCCGGGGCCGCCGTAGCCCTGAGGAGAACCTCGGCGCCGGGTCGGCAGAATATCACAGGTGTTGGCGTCTCACGCTGTCGAAAGGCAGCGAGCGTGGAAACAAAGTATGGAGAAGAAAAGCACTGTTATAACTCCGAGAAGCAAACGAAAATGAAAAAGTACTACATCCAACAAGGGGCATCCCAGGTTTGTTATCAGGCTCAGGCTCTGTTGCAGAGCTAATCAAAAATAGTGATATTATCTGCTTTGGTCAACACGGATCAGTCACCTGTAAATGTTACCGTTTTTGTGTTTGCTGTGAAATCAGAATAAAACAGAGAATTAAACTGTATATTCCAAAATCCTGGGCCACAGCAAGACCCCTACGAGCACCCTTTTGTCACCTTCTCTTCTAGTCTGATGCTGTTAGACGCCCACAGTACTGTTCTGTCAGTAAAGAGGTTTTTCCTACGTTATACAAATTTCTAGGTCATCTAAATTCTAATAGCGCTTTAAGGATGCTGCGCCACCAAGCTGCGTCAAATGATCCCCGATCATCAAGACTGACCATTATTATATTCTGTCCTTGTGATATGCTTTCCTGTGCGAAGTTCTTAACAGCCAACAAAGCATCGACTGTCCCTTTCTGTGGAATAATTCCCTTCTAATGGCTGCTTAGCAGATCCTTAGAGACTCTGTTAATCAATAGCTTTTCCAATACTCTTCCCTCAGATGGCTGATGGGGCGAAATGTATACACTTCCATGCTTTACCTTGTTTGAGAATGGGTACTATTTTAGCTCTTTTCCACAGTAGGAAAACAACCGTTCCTTAGGCAGCTGTTATATAAAGCGGTAAGGTAGTTGGGACAAACGCTATACGATCGACGAAGGAGTCTTGTTTCCCGGCAAGTTTGTTATTATTTCCTCTATTTCCGTGTGTGTGCGTGCCACATCATCTATTGTTCCGATGTGTCCTAGCATTTGAGACCTTATTCGTTTGTGATATTTCGTGTCTTGAGTTTCATCTCTTCAGGCACAAAATATTGGAACATATAGGTGGCAGTTTCGGTTAAATCGGTTATTGTCGTCTTTTCAGTTGTCCTAAGCGTTGTCATCGGAGAATTGTTTCCGATTTTACCGGGAGCGATTCGCCAGACTGCGTTCCAAGGGCTACTTGTTAGGGTCTATCTGCAGTATTGATTCCAGGATCGTGTTTCTGCTTTTTGAGTAGGTGTGCTGTAGTCTTTCTTATCTTTACAATACTGTGTCCTTTGTAGCTCCATCAGATGTTCGCTGTCCCTCGTCCTTTGATACATTTGCCTTAACGTGTTGCTTCTTTTTACGCACTGACGTTAATTCTGATGTCCACCAGGGGACAAATTGTCTACCATTTCCGTACTTCAGCTGGTTTTGTATCTTGAACACTTTATTGCATTAGATATCTAAATATTTTTCAAATTCTGTGATAGAAGTTTCAGTTCTTGTTTCGGCTTGAACTTTTGCTGCCAAATTCTGGTGAATTTCTTCTAACTTGTATAAGTCCGTGTTTGGTAAATATTTGTGCATAGGTTCTTCCAACAAGTATCCACCAGAATTTCTCAGGTTTTCGTCTGTAAAATATTATTTTTTAATTTGAATTATACTTACGGCACAATCCGATGGGCACACTCCTAAGCAAAAGTTGCTAAACTTAGGGTCGGAGAAACGCACTTCTTCACAACAGGTCCATTGGCTTACCACCGGCAGTAAATTTAAGGTGGCTCTAGTTAAATCGATATTGCTCTTTCCTTTACTATTTTCAAAAGTTGGTCAGTGACTCCTCTCGTTCAGCAGGTACACTGAATATAAGCCATAAGTTGTTCCCTATCGTTTCCTCTGGAGTTTGTTACTGCATCATGCCACAAGCTAGATGCATTACTGTCCATAGCAGTTGCTAAACGAACTAAGTTATTGTAGGTTATCAGGTCAATTTTTCTTAGGTCATCATCGATGGTTTTTGTGGTACCTAAGTATACGGCTAGATATGAATAATCGCACATTTTCTTTTACTTTCGTTTTGTTGATAACAATGTGGCTCTTGCATGAAATATCTGATATTGCACAATAAGCTGCATTAGGTTAGCTGTTGCAGCTCTGGAGCGCTGTAGATTTATTTCTATTCACTTGATTTGCTTTTGTAGAGAGCAAATTGTTTGACAGTATTTTGCCATTAGTGATAATCACTGTTCTGTTTAGATGTGTACTGTTTATTTCGGACGAATCCGCGCTACTGCATTGTTCCTGATCGAACACAGAGGTGACAATACCGTACGTCATTTAGTAGCCGTTTCTTTTTTAATCGCACTTAACAATCGCTGCAGGTGACTTCGTTCGTCGATTTATCTGGTTTTTGTAAGTTGTTTATCAATTAGTTGTTGCAAAGCTACAAAATCATTAGTGTACCGTTTTTCCGTCGGAAGTATTATTTTATGATATCTTCTCGCTTTTAAAAAGGCTTTGAAGTCATTTGAATA
This sequence comes from Schistocerca americana, assembly GCF_021461395.2. Taxonomy (NCBI): domain Eukaryota; kingdom Metazoa; phylum Arthropoda; class Insecta; order Orthoptera; family Acrididae; genus Schistocerca; species Schistocerca americana. The sequence continues at coordinate 818,670,026 of NC_060121.1, read as the reverse complement.
CATGAGGTAATCTTGATGGATATCTTCGGCCAGTGGTGCACCTCTCGTTGGGATATTTAGTTCGAATTCCGTATCTATCTTGTCGTCGTTCGGTTGTGTCACACCAGATGCAGGTGGTGGGACAGCAGCAGCTGCTCCGCCTAACGCCATGTGAGCTATATTATTAGATTCGTCTGTAAATTCACATAATTCGTTGGTGCCATAGGAAGGACATTGACAGTTTCACTTGACAGATTATTAATCTGGTATTCATTGTAAGAAATATTGTTATTAGTGACGACTGAACTGTTGAAAATATAGTTATTAAAATCGGAATCAGATCGACGTGTTTTAGTGTGTCTGGGTAATATTCCTCAAATGGTAGCGCCAGAATCAGATTCATGTTGCTCTTTGCCAGGCCGTGTGGGAGGAGGAGGAATTTTAGGAACTATGTCTTGTGGCGATGGTTATGTTTTTAGTACTATTGTAGAGGAGTCAGATATATGTTGCTCTCTTGCAGACTGAGTGGGAGGCTGAGGAAGTTTTGCAGCTGCTTCTTGTGCCAAAGCTACGGACTTTTGTGCAGCAACATTGTGTACGAGAGCAGGAAATTCGCTCTCACCATTTGGAATAGTCAGTAACTACGAGCAGTGTTTCTTGATACGAGAAACACCTTTGCAGTGATGACATACAATGTCATTAATGTTATTATACACACTGAATTAATTTTCTTCATAGGGGATCGTATCGTGGATGGTACTTTCCTTAAATCATCAACTATGTTTTCAGCAGTTCGGCGAAATGATTTTATATGAGAGCATCCCTGAACCCTGGAGCCGGTTGGCATATCTCTGGCTTGCCCTAGAATACGTCCCCATTTAGGCGTTTCGTTAACTATTACATCACCACAAATAACTACAAATTCGTTAGAAAAGACAATTCGTGTATTGGCACTTTTAAAACGCGTTACTGGCCTCATTATCAATTTAACACATAAATTTCCCTCTTGCACTAATCGATGTATTTTTTCAATAATCTACATCTACATGGTTACTCTGCAATTCACACTTAAGTGCTGGCTGAGGGTCATGGTAAAAATATAAATTTGGCCTCCTGATATACGACAGCAATGGGTAACCTTGGTGCCAGAAATTATGTCACTTACCGATTTCACATAGTCATCTATTATAGAATTGCGAACATTGTCGATGATGGAAACAGTCCTGGAAGTCTTCCTCTGTGAGCTTCTTGACAACGTGTGCCGCTTTTCCTTTCACAGCATCAACGCACTGAAATCTTGCTCTTTTAACGAGACCTGACTTTGGGAAATAGATAAGAGTTACATGGTGCTAGGCCAGGCTAATAAGGGTGCTGGTCAAAGACTGGTTTGGAGTACTTGTATAAAAACCACTTAACAGGAAATACGGTGCGTTGTCTTGATGCAGAACGCACGACTTTTTCTTCCACAATTCCTGTCCTTTTTTATTTTCACACGGAGTTGAGCGGGAACCTCAAGGTAGCAGTCTTGATTAATTGTTTGACCTTCAAGAACTCAGTGAAGATACACAACTTCAGGAATATCGAGAAAAATAACATCACTTGGAATCTTCGTTTGGTCAGTCGATATTTCTTTGCTATCGGTGAAACAGGGTCCTTCCAGTGCGTGGATTGGGGATTAGTTTCCGGATCATGAATGTAGCACAGAGATTCACCAAATTTAATCAATCTTTCCAAGAAATCAGGATTATTGTCATTAGTATTCAAATTGTCAGTACAAACATTTTCATAAGCATCTTTTCGTTCGATCGTGAGAATTTTCGGCACCAGTTTCACACATACTTTTCTCATGCTAAATTGGATACGTAAAATTCGCCTTACTCATTCTTTGTCACTTCCTACAGTTACAAATATCGATTGAACACTAAACCGACAGTCGGTCACATCAGATTAACTACCTTTCAAATATTTTCACCCGCTTTTGATGTTGAAGGGTGTCCCGGCCTTGAGTCATCTTCAGCGTCTTACCGGCCATTTTATAAATCTTAGAACCACTCACAATCTCGCGTACGTGATAATCAGTCCTCGCCACACACTTCCTTTAGTAAAAGACAGGATTCAAAAGCAGTTTTGCCAAGTTTCATGTGAAACTTAAAGACAGTTCGTTGCTCTGTTATTATTCTTACTACTTTTATGGCAAAACTAAGTATCACCTCTTACACACACGAAGGCCACGACCACACAGATTTGTCCATAGACACCAGAGACGCCTAATTCGACTGAGAAGGCTTCACGCTTCACAACTACTGGTCGTTCAATTTTGCCATGTGAGTACTTATTCTCTGACAGTATAGCCCCGCTACTTTATAGCCGTACTTCGTATGACAGCGTAATCGCATATAGCACAAGTGAGGGGTCTGTTTATTATGGTAATATTTTTCTTGCGTTCTGTCCCTGTTTTAATTAATATCAAGTTTGGCTTTTGTTCATTAGGTACGTCCTTCAGCTGTTCTTCATCTTCTTTCGCTACTGCTTTTGTCCCGCATCGTCGGCAGGGTTAATTACGGATTTGGCATTGTTAATTTTATGGGGTGGCCAGATGCTCTTCCTGCCACCACCCAATCCCCTCGGGACAGAATTAGTGGACGCCAGATGTCTGTGAATAGTGTAAAGTATGCAATAGTGCGAATATGTTTCAAATGTCTGCAAGTCGAGTAACTGAGGCGGGACGTGGGGGCCAGCCCGGTAATGACATAGTGGGATGTGGAAAACCGCCTAAAAACCAAATCCTTACTGGCTTGCACACTGGCCCCCGTCGTTAATCAGCCGGGCGGATTCGATCTGGGGCCGGCGCGCCTACCCGATTCCATGCAGTAGCGCATTAGTGTTCTCCGCTAACCTGACGGTTTAGGTATGTCCTTGAGGGATGCAAGCACACTTAAGGTTCCTTCAATTATGGAACGAATACTCATTTGTTTCTTTTAAAATATTTTGTGTGCTGATAGCACTGTGAGAGTGTGGAGATGGTGTCACGTGCATGAGAGAACTATGATCATTAAAATTTAATTTCGTGGCCACCAGGTAATTGATTTGTAACCGCTCCACCGTGTTAAGGCTTAGAGTGCTTGTGGCAGTAAAGCTATGTGAAGTGTATTAGATGTGTGAAATAATTTTGTCACAGAGGGGTCCACAAAAATGTAGACATTACTTGACAGTCAATCTCTTTTGAACAAAATAATTTATCACTGCAATTTGGTGTGGTGGCCTAGTCCATTGTTTTCTGAACATATTTCGGTGCTCGTTTTCCCGGATATGACAGTGCAACAATGAATGAAGTAAGAATGTCGTGCAATGCAAGGCCGTATTGAAAGTGGTACTGGAAGTACGGAAACATGATAGAGGTACAACGACAATGGCCTAATGTCTATGGAGCTCAACCACCAACACGTAAGCCTACAATAATTTAGCGTATAAAAGATAGCTTTGAAGCCAACGCTACTGTTCAGGATCTACATAAGGAAAGGCCTGGCTGATCAAAAACATCAACAAATCCAGCTTTCAACGCTACTATCTTGCAACATGTTACGAAGTCACCTCAAAAATCTGTGAAGCAGGGTACACCAGAAAGCGGGATTAGCTGATCAAGCGTACCGCGGATTCTGATGGCTGCAAGGTGGAAAGTGTACATTCCAAGATCGCTGCACGCTATGAACGATGCCTACCACGATCGAAGGATATTGTCAGTGGTATGAAGGCATGCTTCGAGAGGATTAACGGTTCGTAGGGATGGTTACCTAGTCTGACGAGGTGTAGTTCTAACTGATCAGTACTGTAAACCGACACAGCTGCATGTAATGGGTTTGTCAAAACCCTTACATTCACATGGACAAACATTTTAATCCACCAGGTGTTAAGGTGTGGTGTGATCTGTCATCGCACGGTTTGACTGGCCCATTCTTATTTGAACGTATCGTAACTGATGAGGTATATCTTCGTATGCTGCAACATCGAATGTAACTGCCATGCGAGAGGTTTTTGGAAGTGAAGGATTTCACCTACAACAAGATGGCGCTCTGCTGCACTACCACAGAGATTTCAGACCCAACTTGGATAAAATTCTGCCTAGACGATAGATTGGTCGAAGAGGAGCTACAGGCTACCCACCGCGGTCTCCAGATCTTACACCTCTTGACTTCTGCCTATGAGGAACCTTGAAAAGAGAATTTTATCACCAGAGGCCAGCTACACTGAACAAGCTATGAGAAACGGTTTTCGGCTATCACACCGGCAACGCTGAGAGCCGTAGTTCCGTCAGCAATTCAGCGGCATCGAAGTTGTTTGGCTGCTAACGCGGGTCACTTTGAACAAGTAAGATAACCTTCCCCTTTCCAAGAATTGCAACGATATATCATTTTTTTCATGAATATTGACCATCAAAGGGTGTCTACATTTTTCTGGACCTCTCTGTAAACGATTTTTATCTATTTTTTTAATATGCGTATCGAAGAGATATTTTTTTTGAAGGCCTGGAGAACTGTTATAAATGTGTTGATGAACGGAAAGATCAACTTATCGGCCAATTTGACCACATACAAATGCCCAATAAGGTGGATCGTGATTGATAATTGTAAAATCGCTTCTGCTATCACCTGTAATATAGTGATACTACAGTGTATCTAGCGGAGGAGTCCATGATTTCAGAATTAAGCACCTCCAGAAATAAGGTCAATCGATGAGCGCAACAGGCTTTATGTTTATATTATAAAAGCTGTAACAATTTATACAGAAGTTATACAGAACTTTCGTAATAGTTCGAAAGATTGCTACCACATATCTGTAACAGCAGCACGAAGTGGCTTTAAATAGTGCGCCGCATTTCAGAGAAATCAGTTTCACCTTTGGAACCTGAAAGGAGATTGTCACATTGAAGGAAGTGGTTGAAATCAAGTATTCCATTGAACAACATGTTTAACTGGCACTGGAATTCCACAGGCTATTACACAGGCCTAAGGCAGCAACGCGCAGTTCGCAAACACGATTTAAAGTTCCAAAAGGACCCGGCGTGAAAACCATTCTCGCCAAATTCCAACGGACAGACAGCGTGGCTGACGATCTAGAGGGGAATGTTGGCCCCAGACAATCTGTAGCTACTGCTGAAAATGTCACCACTGTTTGTGGAATTATGCAGCAGGATCCAAGGAAATCCGTCCGAAGAATTGCAGCAGTTTGAAGCGTTCTAGTACACAGAAAATACTGACACAGAGCCTGCACATCTTCACATTCGAAATCCAAAGTAACTACACGATTCCTCTACGAGAGAGCCACAGAGGGTTAGCTGACTTGATGGTGACTCTATTGGTTCACAGGCGACACAATCTCTCACGTGAATGGCGTCATGAATAAACTAACTGGCGACTCTGGGCTTCCGAAAATCCCAGAGTGTGTGAAACGAAACCACTATTTTCTTCCAAAGTTACTGTTTGGGCTACGTTGTGCAGCAAACGCATTAATCGTCCTTTGTTTCATGCCAAAAACGATCAGTGGTGAACCTTACATCGTAATTTTCGAACAATATTTGCCGACAGAAGACTAACGTTCGAGGATCGCTCACGCACAGAGTAGCTGTTGCAAGATGCGGCCAGACTACAACGCACTAAACAGATGTTTCACTTTGTAATGTAATTTAATAAAAAATATATAATAGTAATTAATAAAATTAATAAAAATAATATATTAATAATTATTATTTGAATATTAATAGTAGTAATTCTTTCTTTGCTAGAGAAGCTAGATATACGAATTATCAATTAGTTATATATTGTCTTAGGAATTAGTTTTGTAATGTGAATGACAGTTAATTCTCTAAGCACTTTGACTTGAAACTGTGAATATGCTTTGATTGCTTTTAATAAAGTGTCGTCAAAACAAAAGAGAACTAACTCTAATAATACTATGCTTACAGTTTTGTTATGTAATTATGCACTCTGGCTCTCAGTGATTAATAACGCAACATTACTATTAGCCCAACACTGATCAGCGTTCAGCAGGCTGTACTAAGAGTGGTTACGGGATTAAAAATAATTAATTGTCCCTCTCTGGAATTACCACCGATATTCCTCAGTATATACCAAAAAATAGTAAAAACTCATGTGCTTATAGCACCAGATAATATTTCGTAGGTCATTTCATTGTAAAGTAATAAAACCCGTAACTCCAGAACGGGGTTTCGTCTCGAATACCAATGTAAGATAAAAAGCATAATCTTTTACTGATGTAATCTTATACTAGAACTAGAATCCTGTGACCAGGCCTATCTGCCTGGGATGTTTCCTTGAGAAAATCTGAAAGTGAAATACATTGTGTTATTCGTAGCCGCCGCGTAGCTCGTGGAATCTGAAAGAAAGTTTAGTGTCCTAAGCGGAGGCACGTCTCGAAGATGGGCTGAAAGGAAATTACTAATTATTTTCTAGTATGGTGCCTAACAATGGTTAATGTTCAGTTAAGTCCACGTCTGCTCCGCAAAAGCAAGGTTTAGGTTTACAAATAATTATGTACCATACGCAAGTCTGAAGTCATGAACAACTATATTTTACTGTCGTTTACAATTTACATAGACTGTTACAGCAAGGTGAACCTCAGACAATCGTTCTTTCCTCTTCCAGTCCAAGAACAGAAGAAGTCAACCAGAATAGAAAGTTCAGACAAAGTTTCGAATGTCCATGGAATACTCATCAAGGCACACATTGCAACATAATGCATTTGTTTACTCTTTGGCATACATCTCCAGCTATTCATACAACAATTATAAATACATGGCATACACAAACTTCAAATTCATGTCCAGCCCAGGAGATACAGTACAGCTTTCTTGACGAATACTTCGGGAATAGAGTCATTGCTGTAGATTAATGAATATTTACTGGCGTAGGGATGGATTAGAGTTTATATTCGTCCGATCTGACTTTATGTGACTACTTTTTGTGGGGTGGGGGGGGGGGGGGGGGGAGAATTAAAAGACTGTCTGCCGGAACCATCTCAAGACGCTGGACGAGCAACAACAGGCGATCTGTGTGGCATCTGAATCAGTCTCCGTTGAGACGCTACAGGTCGTGGTGGCTAACTTCACTGTTTGTGTGCGCCACATTCGTACTACGTGCGCTTAACTTTTCGGAATGATTGCGATGTGAGTGCAATGACTAGTTCCAGAGGACGAGTTTAATTATGCACGGTGATACTGGACGAGCTACGCAGCGTACAGCCCCATCTGTTAGCAGATTTCCGATTTCGAAACTTCTTTATAACTTCTGTATAAACTTCTTACAGCTTTCACAATAAACTTAATTTTGTCGCCCTAGTCTGTAGATGTTAGGTTTTATGATATATATATATATATATATATATATATATATATATATATATATCATCATCATCAGTTATCTGCTATATTAGCAGGTCCTTTGCCTCTCCATTTTCTGCGATCCATTGCTTCCTTCTTAAGGCTGCTGTATGTTGTACCGTCCATCATGTCATCCAGTATCTGGAATCTCTTCCTTCCTCGCTTCCTTTTCCCTTCTACATAACCTTCTAAAACTGTTTTTGTCAGTCCGTCATTTTTTCTTAATATATGCCAAATCCAATTTCTTTTTCTTCTCTTTATTACATCTAGTAACTGCCTTTTCTCTCCCACTCTTCTCAGTACCTCTTCATTTTTTACTCTGTCCATCCAACTTATTCCTTCCATCTTCCGCCATGTCCAGATCTCAAAAGCCTCCAGCCTTTCTCTGTCTTTTTTCCTCATAGTCCATGTTTCAGCGCCATATAGAAGAACACTCCATACAAGACATTTTATGAGTAATTCTTTTTCCCCTGTGGCTAGAAGGACCATGTCATCAGCAAATCTCAAGCACCCTACTCTTCTTCCTCCAATTTCTACTCCTTTGTCATCTAATGAGCATTGGTCAATCATATTTTCCAAGTACAGGTTGAAAAGTGTAGGTGATAAACAGCATCCTTGTCTTACTCCTTTCCCTAGTCTGATCCAGTTTGTACTTTCTCCTCTCACTTTAACTGAAACTTTTTGATTAAGGTACAATGAGTTTATAAGTCTTCTGGTTTTCCAGTCCACTCTCTTTTCCCTCATAATAGTCGCCAGCTTGTCCCAAACCACATTGTCAAATGCCTTTTCTAAATCGATGAAGCACATATATAGGTCTCTTCCTTTTTCAATAAACCTTTCTCCTAAGATTCGTAGGAGCCCTATTGCATCTCTGGTGCCCGTATTCCGTCTAAAGCCAAACTGCTCCTCGCCGAGATTCTCCTCTATTACTTTTTCAAGTCTTTTATTAATTATTCTTAACATCACTTTGGCTGCATGTGAAATGAGGCTGATTGTCCTGTGCTCGCTGCATTTCTTGGTTCCTTGTTTTTTCGGCAATGGAATCATTACTGTTGTCAAAAAGTCCTCAGGCCATTCACCACTGTCATATATTTTATTACATAACCTCAATATTTCTCTTATTCCATTGTGGTTCAAGCATTTTAGTATTTCTCCCGGTATTGTATCTGTACCTACTGCTTTGCCATTTTTCATTGCAGCAATAGCAGACTTTACTTCTTCCATTATGATGGTCGGTCCTTTCTCTTCATCACTTACACTGTTGTGTGATTCAAGTTCCAGAGTTTCTGGTTTGCTATTTGTGTCATATAGCTCTTTTATATATTCTTCCCATCTCCGGAGGACATCGTCACGATCTTTATACACTACCTCTTCGTCTTTACTCAAAATTTCCATAGTAGCACTTCCTGCTCTGTTTTGTTCCCATGTCATAGTCTTTACTCTGTTGTATAGTAAGTCGTATCTTCCTTTCCTGTCCAGTTCTTCAATTTCATCACATTCCTATTTTAGCCATTTGTTCCTAGCCTGCTCTGTTTCTCTTCGCAGTTCGTTATTTAACCTTCGGTATATCTTTCTTGCATCTTCAGTGTTCTTGTTTTTCAATTTTCTTCTCTCCTCCATCTTGGAAATCATTTCTTGTGTGACCCATGGTTTTTTTGACCTTTTCCCTTTTACATATCCTATATTTTGCTGTCCTGCTTTAATGATTCCTTCTTTCAGCATATTCCAGTACTCGTTGGCATTATCAGGTGCTTCTTTGTCTCGTAATGTGTTTGGAAAGTCCCGAGACAGCATTTCTGTAATTTGTTCTTTGTAGGACCTTATCTTCTCTAGATCCCATTTCTTCACCATTGTCGCCTTTTTCAGTTTTTTCATTCTTATTTCTATTTCTGCCATAAGTAAGTTGTGGTCACTATTAATATCTGCACCTGGTAATGTGTGCACCTTCTTGATTCCATTCCTGTATCTTTCTTCTACCAGTATAAAATCGATTTGGTTTCTATATTTATCCCCTGGTGATTTCCAAGTGTAGAGCCTCCTCTTATGGTTCTTGAACCATGTGTTTGCCACTATCAGCTGCCTTTCCCTGCAGAAGTCAATTAACCATTCACCTCTGTCATTTCTCTTTCCAAGACCATGACTGCCTACTATGTTTCCCTCTTTCCCTTCTCCCACAATGGCGTTCCAGTCTCCCATTACTATTTTGCAGCATTTTTTATTTTCGTCCATTATTCTCTCTATTACATTGTACGTTTCCTCTACAATTTGGTCATCATGTTCTGAAGTTGGCATATACACCTGGACAATCAGTAAATCTTTTTGTGCTCCTTTCAGCCTTACACCAATAACCCGGTCATTTGCATACTCTACATATTCCACACATTTAGCCAATTCCTTTGTCATAATCATTCCTACTCCATTAATTCCTTTTATTTCTCCTCCTGAGTAGTAGAATACATATTCATCTGACTGCAACTCTCCATGTCCATTCCATCTTACTTCAGCAACTCCTACGAGGTCCATATGATTCTTTTCCATCTCTCTTTTAAGGTTTTCTAGTTTTCCTGCTTGTAGCAGAGTTCTGACATTCCAGGTACCAATTCTCGTTTTGATTTTTTGCCTCCTTTCAAGTTGTCCCCCCCGGAGATCCGAATGGGGGACCATTTTACCTCCGGACACTGATTTAACATGAGAGGAAGCCATTTTTGTGCATAAAATGGAGACTGCATTATGCAGGGAAGATAATCTGCGGTGGTATTCCGTTGCCTTTCGCAGTTCTGGAGGCCGCCCCTAACATGGGATACAGACGCCTTTTGCAGCCGCCCGCTCCGGGTCAGACGCTGCATGAGAAGTATAGGTTGGAAAATGAAAGACCCCTAGCCCTCGAAACCTAATAGCGTCAGGGTCGGAAAAGAACAAGAGCTGGCCGAGGGTGGCCAGATAGGAAAGATAAGAGTGAGGAGCCTGGCATAAGTAAGTGGAAGCAATGCCAGGACTCAGCTCGGGGCCCCGTGGTCGCCAGCCACGTATCACTAGGTGTGACTCCCTGAGGTATATATATATATATATATATATATATATATATATATATATATATATATATATATATTAATCACGAGTTCCTTCACGGGACACCCCTATGTTTATTAATGAAGAATAACTTGGCAAGGAAACCGTTTCTGAAGAAGAGAAATTTATTAACATAGAGTGTAGATTTAAGTGTCAGAAAGTCGCTTCTGAAAGTATTTCTATGCTGTGTAGCCATGTACCCATGTACGTAGTGAAACACGGACGATAAATAGTTTAGACAAGAAGAGAGTAGAAGCTTTCAAAATGTGGTACTACAGAAGAATGCTGAAGATTAGTTGGGTAGATCACATAACTAATGAGGAGGTATTGAATAGAATTAGGGAGAAGAGAAATTTGTGGCACTACCTGACTAGAAGAAGCAATTGGTCGGTAGGACAGGTTCTGAGGCAACAAGGTATCACCAATTTAGTATTGGAGGGTAGCGTGGAGGGTAAAAATCGTAGAGGGAGACCAAGAGATGAATACACTAAGCAGATTCAGAAGGATGTAGGTTGCAGTGAGTACTGGGACATAATGAAGCTTGCACAGGATAGAGTAGCATGGAGAACTGCATCAAACCAGTTTCTGCACTAAAGACAACAACTACTTTAAATGCGGTAAGAAGCTGGTGTAGAATGGAAAGGTACTGAGCCCTAAAGAACTTATTAACGTTTATACAAACACTAATTAATTTGTTATTAAAAAGCAAAAATCCAAGTACAGCATTACTAAATGGCCTCCAGAACTGAAAAGACTATATTTCAATAACACAGCTGGTAGTAAACACCCCAAAACGGTCACAGCATAAAATCACTTCCTTTTAGTAAAGAATATTAAATGAAATAAAAATACATTTACGTTACAAACAGCAAAACATATGATCAAATGATTATGTCACAAATATCAGCCATCGGCTAATGCCAGTAATTATCGTGAAGCCATTTCCTTCGAAGTAGCCAGAATGACTGTCAAAGGTGGTTCAAATTGATGGTGATAGATGCGATAACAGAGGCAACGATTTCTCCTCTACTAACACCTACATCAACATCTACATCTACGTATACATACATACTCCGCAATCCACCATACGGTGCGTGGCGGAGGGTACCTCGTACACAACTAGCATCTTCTCTCCCTGTTCCACTCCAAAACAGAACGAGGGAAAAATAGACTGCCTATAAGCCTCTGTACGAGCCCTAATCTCTCTTATCTTATCTTTGTGGTCTTTCCACGAAATGTAAGTTAGCGGCAGTAAAATTGTACTGCAGACGACCTCAAATGCTGGTTCTCTAAATTTCCTCAGTAGTGATTCACGAAAAGAACGCCTCCTTTCCTCTAGAGACTCCCACCCGAGGTCCGGAAGCATTTCCATAACACTCGCGTGTTGATCAAACCTACCAGTAACAGATCTAGCAGCCCGCCTCTTAATTGTCCTCCCTCAATCGGACCTGATAGGAATCCCAAACGCTCGAGCAGTACAAAAGAATAGGTCGTATTAGTGTTTTATAAGCGGTCTCCTTTACCGACAAACCACATCTTCCCCAAATTCTACCAATGAACAGAAGACGACTATCCGCCTTCCCCACAACTGCCATTACATGCTTGTCCCATTTCATACCGCTCTGCAATGTTAAGCCCAAATATTTAATCGACGTGACTGTGTCAAGCGCTACAGTACTATTGGAGTATTCAAATATTACTGAATTCTTTTTCCTATTCGTCTGCATTAATTTACATTTATCTATATTTAGAGTTAGCTGCCATTCTTTACATCAATCACAAATCCTGTCCAAGCCATTTTGTATGATCCTACAGTCACTCAGCGACGACACCTTCCCGTACACAACATCATCATCAGCAAACAGCCGCACATTGCTATCCACCCTATCCAAAAGATCATTTATGTAGATAGAAAACAACAGCGGATCTACCACACTTCCCTGGGGCACTCCAGATGATACCCTCAGCTCCGATGAACACTCACCATCGAGGACAACGTACTGGGTTCTATTACTTAAGAAGTCTTCGAGCCACTCACATACGTGGGAACCAATCCCATATGCTCGTACCTTAGTTAGGAGTCTGCAGTGGGGCACCGAGACAAACGCTTTCCGGGAGTCAAGGAATATGACATCCGTCTGATACCCTTCATCCATGGATCGCAAGATATCATGTGAAAAAAGGACAAGTTGCGTTTCGCAGGAGCGATGCTTTCTAAAGCCGTGCTGATGCATAAACAGCTACTTCTCTGTCTCAAGGAAATTCATTACATTCAAACTGAGAATATGTTCGAGAATCCTACAACAAACCGACGTTAAGGATATTGGTCTGTAATTTTGAGGATCCATCCTTCTACCCTTCTTATACACAGGCGTCACCTGCTCTTTTTTCCAGTCGCTAGGAACTTTACGTTGGCCAAGAAGTTCGCAAGCTAAGTAAGGAGCCAATGCAGTAGAGTACGCTCTGCAAAACCGAACTGGAATCCCATCAGGACCTGGCGATTTATTTACTTTCAACCCATTCAGCTGCTTCACAACAACAGGGATGTCTATCACTGTCCTCCATACGGGAATCTGTACGAGACTCAAACGGCGGTATGTTTGTACTATCCTCCTACGTGAAAGATTTCTCAAATGCTAAATTTAAAATTTCAGCTTTCGTTTTGCTGTCTTCCGTTGCCAGGCCAGACTGATCAGCGAGTGACTGGATGGAAGCCTTCGACCCGCTTACCGATTTTACGTAAGACCCGAATTTCCTTGGGTTTTCAGCAAGATCTTTTGCTAAGGTATGACGGTGGTGGTGGTTGAATGATTCGCGCATCGCTCTTTTTACAGCAGCACGAATCTCTACTAACCTTTGCCTGTCCTCATTCTCCCGATCTTTCTTGTACCGCGAGTGCAACTGACTTTGCTTCCTAAGCATTCTACGAATTGCACTGTTAAACCAGGGTGGGTCTTTTCCGTCCGTAACCCACTTTTTCGGCACATACTTGTCCAATGCGTGATTTACAATGTGTTTAAAATTTGCCCATAATTCTTCGACGTCCGTCGTACCGGAGATAAATGAAGTCGATTCACTTACTAAGTTGGATGCTAACAACTGCTTATCTGCTCTTTCTAGTAAGAATACTCTCCTCGGCTTCTTGACCGACTTTTTAACTTTCGTAATCACACTCGTAATGACAACATCATGATTACTAATCCCTGTCTCAACACTGACACCGTCGATGAGGTCTGGTCTGTTCGTGGCTACCAGATCTAAAATATTTCCATTACGCGTTGGCCTCCAGTTTAGCTGCTCAAGACAGTTTTCGGATAATGTGTTCAAAAGTAATTCACACGACGGCTTGTCTGTATCACCTGTAATGAATCCATAGACATCCCAGTTTAGGTTGGTTGAAGTCGCCTCCGACTAATATTGCATGATCCGGGTACTTCTGCAGTACAGAATGTAGAGTCCCTTTTAATGATTCTAGATCTGTCACGGTGGGACCTGGTGGCCGGTAATAACTCCCGACAATTAACTTTATTTCTCTTGGCCCTGTTAAACGTGTCCAGATAACTTCACAATCACACTCTACTTCAACCTCAATAAACACAATATTTTTGTCAACTGCAAAGAAGAACCACCTCCTACGGTGTGTAAAATCCGTCTTTCCGATACACGTTCCAGCCCTCATCTCAGGGTTCAGCCAGGTCTCAGTCCCGAGAATAATTTGCGCGCCACACGCTTCCTGGAGGGCAGTAAATTCAGAAACTTTATTCCGAACACTCTGAAAATTTACTGCTAATATCCTGATAGCTTAAGCGTCTTTACACTGAGCGCGTCCTGATTTCCCTGCCTTCACGTCGACTAGTGAGTGTTCATCAGGACACCTCGCACTACTGCCTAGCCTAAAAAAACCCACGTGCATGCCAAGTGCACCCCTGACCTATCTAGGGGTGTCCTACAATTCCCCACCCAGTAACGGAAGCCTAGAAATCTGCAGCTTAGACGTCACAGAGACGACGAAGCCTCTGGTTGAGACCCTCAACTCGGCTCCAAACCAAAGGACCCCGATCCACTCTGGGAACGATGCTGCTATTAGAGAGCTCTGCTTGCACCCCGACTGCGAGGCCAGGGTCTTCATCAAATCCGCCAGCCGCCTGTACGAACTAAGGATCGCCTCAGAACCCAAGCGACAGGCATCATTGGTGCCGACGTTAGCAACTACTTGCTGACGACTGTACCCCGTACGCTCGATAGCCGCAGGCAAGGCCGCCTCCAAATCTTGGATGAGGACCCCCGGCAGATAAACATAGGACGGCGGTTGCCGCTACCAGAGTACTAGAAACTTTCATTGTAAATTTCAATCATGGTACACAGGCATCTTTAACTAGACCACAGTTAACAAGAGATACAATCACCTCTCCTGTAACTCGTTAATTATTTAGTAAAAATTAGACATACTAAAAATGCAGAATAGTATGAACGTTAAGCAGGAAATTTTCACTTGACTACTGAGGCATAAAATTTTCCTTTAGTTTCTTTTTTTTTTTTTTTTTTTTTGATAGATGCAAACAATTTAGTAAACAGCTCAAGTTCGTGATACTAGCCGACAGGTAGATAGATTAAAAAATTTTCACTGACTATGAAGTACAATTCGTAAATCAGATGAATTACATCTGCATTCTATACCCTTAGGATCTATAATCAGTTTGGAATAGTGACAGTCCAAGCCCACACACATTGACAGAACTGAACTGAAGTAGTACCAGGCAAAACCTTCATAAATAACACATTTACATAGATCACAACGGGCATCGAGGACACGGAGTCAAATTGGCCACCACGCGACACCAAGTGACGTGCACACCAATCGGATGCTCACCATTATTTCTCTAAAAAATCCAGCGCCTGTTGACAAGCACTTGCTTACTGAGCGCCGAGAGAAGGATGTACCGAAAATTTCTAGTAGTCGAAAACTCACGGGTGTCATCCAGCAGACGTCACCGCGTCCAGTACTTGCAAAGGTCACACCGGACTCCAAGCCGGCACCACAATGGACACAAACTGCTTCCAACTTCAATAGTTGAAGACACGCCGAATACTGTGCATCCTGCCGAAGTAGCTTTCAACGAGCCATGTTCACGGCTACGACCCCACTCAGCCCCGCAAAAAGCGAGCAGAAGCACAACTCTTGCCAACGGATCACGGCAGACGCTTGGCCACAACAACACGCCGCCTCACTTGCGCTCTTCACCGCTCTTTTTTTTCCTTTATTGTATTTCGATTCCCCCCGAAGGGGGGCGTGCTGGCAGCAACTTATTACACTGCTCTGCAGCCTACAGACTTTTTAAAATGTAAGGAGAAGTTAAGAAACAATAAAAGCAGGCGACGAAACGGGAACTTAAATTGTAAAACTGCGGAAAATTGGGGAAAAAGGTTGGCCAAGCGAATAAAAATACACAGGATGCAGACAGGTAACATAGAAGACAGACAATTAAAAAACATGGCGACAGTCTGGTTTCTGTTCGCAAGAGATATAAAATCACACCCAGCGACAGTATGATGACCGTTCGCAACTCTTCGGAAAAGACACACAACACTGAACACTCACCGTAAACACTGCACTAAAATGTCGGCAGAAAGAGGACAGACCATAGCCTACAGCATATGGGGGGAGGGGCGTGGGGTGGACCTGGACAGATGAGGGGGAAACAAGGAGGAAGGGGAAGAATAACGAAAGGTGTGGACCAAAGGAGGGAGAGAACCCATAAGGGGGGCAGGGGCAGGGCAGATGCGAGAGGGAATAGTAAAAGGCAGAGGAGGGAAATGCAAGAGGACTCAGGGGAGAGAAGGGGGGCAGAGAGAGGGTACATGGGGAAAAAAAGAGGATGGAAGGGGGGGAGAGGAAGCCCAAGAAAAGGGTGGAGGAAAGCAGGGGGGTGAGGATCAGAGTTGATAGGAGGGATAAATGGAGGGAGAGAGGGCATCATCCAGGAGGGGGAGTTGATGGAAGCCACCTTGGGAAAGGAGATGTAGGGTGTAGAGATGGAGGGTAAGGGGGACACAACAGTGAAGATGTGGCAGAGGTCAGGGATGGGAGAGGAGAGGAGCTACCAGGGGGTGAGGGGGACCAAAGCGGCGGAAGGTGTAAAGTATGCCGATATGTTCGAGGAACAGGAGCAGATGGGGGAAAGGAATGAGGTCATAGAGGATCCTCATGGGGGACAGAGGCGTATACAGAAGGTGAGGTGGAGTGCATGACGCTCAAGGATCTGGAAGGCTTGTAAAATTTGGAGGGGGGGGGGGCAGATATCCAGGCAGGACTGGCATAACAGAGGATGGGACAGATTAAGGATTTATTGGTGTGGAAGATGGTAGAGGGGTGCAACCCCAATGTCCGGCCAGAGAGAAGTTTGAGGAGTCGGAGGCGATTGTGGGCTTTGGATTGGATGGAGTGGAGATTAGGGATCCAGGTAGGGTGACAGTCGATTGTGAGGCCAAGTTAGGTGAGGGTGGGGGTGAGGCAGACAGGACAGGCACAGACAGTAAGGGAGAAATTCAGGAGCCGGATGGAGCGAGTGCTATGACCTATGATGATTGACTGTGTCTTGGAAGGATTGATTTTCAGGAGCCACTGGTTACAACATGTGGCAAAAAGGTCAAGGTGATTCTGGAGAAGGCGTTGGGACCATTGGAGGGTAGGAGTGAGGGTGATGAATGCAGTGTCATTGGCATATTCCAAGAGGTGTTCTGGAGGGGGGTTTGGGGCATATCTGCCATGTACAGGAGGTAGAGTAAAGGTGAGAGGACAGAGCCCTGGGGCACACCTGCAGAGGGGTAGAAGGTGTTGGAATTAGCATTATGGATGGTAACATAGGAGGGGTGGCAGGAGAGGAAGGAGACCATCAGATGGATGTAGTTGAAAGGAAGGGCGTAGGTTTGGAGTTTAAACAGGAGATAGAGATACCAGACACTGTTGTAGGCCTTTTTGAGGTCACGGGAGACAAAAATGGAAGAGCAATGGGAGTTAAGCTGGAGGGAGAGGAGGTGGGTGAGGCGGAGGAGTTGGTCATCAGCAGATAAGGAAGGTCGAAAGCCACATTGGGTGTCGGGGATGAGGTGGTTTTGGTGGAGGTGGTGATGGATGTGCCAGGACAGGATGGATTCCAGGAGCTTGCTGAACACCGATGTGAGACAGATAGGACGATAGGAACAGGCATCAGATGGAGGATTATTGGGTTTGGAGAACATTGCGATACTGGAGGTTTTCCACAGGTTGGGATAGAAACCAGTGGCAAGGATGACATTGTAGAAGACGGCAAGGAATGATAGGAAGGAGGGAGGGCAGTGTTAGAGGTGGCGGTAGGTAATGCAGTCATGGCCGGGAGCGGTGTTGCATTTCGTGCGGAGTGTGAGGCTGATGTCCCGAGTAGTTAAGTTCAGATGGTGGTGTGTGGCCCAAGTACTGGAAGCTAGGAGCAAGGGGAGGAACAGAGGTATTTGTACAGTCCATGACGTCAGGGAAGAGGGAATAATCAAAGAGGGGATCAACTGGGATAGAAAAAGCATCTGAGAGGTGAGAGGCAAACTGGTTGGCCTTACTGAGGTTGTCAGGAAAGG
Source organism: Schistocerca americana (assembly GCF_021461395.2). Lineage (NCBI taxonomy): Eukaryota > Metazoa > Arthropoda > Insecta > Orthoptera > Acrididae > Schistocerca > Schistocerca americana. Next base: position 818,651,977 of record NC_060121.1, on the reverse strand, counting down.
GACGGTCATCAAGGAGGAGAGGGTACTGGTGGCTGGGGTGGTTCCCAGTAAGGCGGTGGAAAGCAGACCAATACTTGGAAGAGTTTATGGGGAGCGTGGTTTTGGATTGTGTATATGTCTGGCACCCACACGGCGTTTCTTCACAGTAAGCAGGTTGCAGATGTGTCGTTGTAATTGCCGGTGGCGAGTAAGTTCATATGGTTCAAATGGCTCTGAGCACTATGGGACTTAACATCTATGGTCATCAGTCCCCTAGAACTTAGAACTACTTAAACCTAACTAACCTAAGCACAGCACACAACACCCAGCCACCACGAGGCAGAGAAAATCCCTGACCCCGCCGGGAATCGAACCCGGGAACCCGGGCGTGGGAAGCGAGAACGCTACCGCACGACCACGAGATGCGGGCTGGCGAGTACGTGTATCCCATTGATGAGTGTGGAGAAAAGAGTGGTAGAGGCAGTGGGACTCTCGAAGAAGAAGGATGGCCTGTGGAGGGAGGGCGGGGTGAGGGTGGATGGCTTTGGTGGGGATATGGATGACGACGGCGTCAATCAATCTGGTGTATGAAGGCAGCAGTGCGAAAGAAGTCATCAGGAGGTTGGAGGGTAAAGCCGTGGCCGTCAACCTGGGTGTGAATGGAGTCCTGGTAGGCATCCCATTTGGCATGGGAGTAATCATGCATAAGTTTAGGAGGGATGTCGGGGTGAGGAGCGTTGCATGGAGGGCGACCATTAGAGTTAGTGAGGAGAACAGGAGCATGGTCACTGCCAATGAGGTCCAGGACATCTGTGGGGATGCACCCAAGGAGGTTGGGAGAGGCAAGGACCACATCGGGAGTGGTATTGGATTCGGGTCGGGTGTGCTGAGGGAGGGGAACCAGGTCTCCTTGGAGGGTGGTGATAAGCTGATGCCACTGGTGGAGGTCGGCAGGATCACAGCTGTGAATATTGAGGTCAGCGGCAATCACGTAGGTGGAGAAGGTGCGGTCAATGTGGCCCAGGAAATCGTACGGGTTGGGGGTGTGAGGGCAGACATAAATGGTGGCACAGGTGATGGTAAGGGTGGGGAAGAAGAGGCTGATGGTGAGATGCTTGGCAGGATTGTTAAGGAGAGTTTGAGGCCAGACAGGAAGGTGCTTGAGGTGGCCTATAGCATCTCCGACATGCCCCAGAGGGTACAGGTTATTGGTGCAGTGAAGGGTGTAAGGAGCTGTGCAGATGGAGATATGGGGGTGAAAGAAGGTTTCATTTAGGACGAAGGCATTCACACAGTGCTGATGGAAGGTGTGGAGGAAGAGGAGTTTGTGGGTGGGTAGGGAGCGAATATTGTGGTACAGGATACGGTAGGGTTGTGGTACCATGTGAGGGGAGAGTTAGACGAGGGTGGTGAGAGGGGTGAAGGTGAAGTGGGCCTGGTTTTGGGAGTATGTGGCATAGGTGGTAAGATGGAAGATGGAACAGGCAGTGAAGGCCATTTGGGAAAGAGTGTGGGACCGCTGGAATGGGTGGATGTTTTGGAGCCCAATGGTGTTGAAACAGATGATGTCCTCTCCAGTAGGTGGAGAGCGGAGTGAGTTGTTGGGGTGGATGGGGTCATCAACAGGAGGGACAGGGACAGTAAGCTCAGGGGTGGCTGGAGGTTTCGCTTTACACTTCGAGGAGTAGCTAGGATGTGGTTCATTACAGATGTTGCAGGAGGGGGAGAGGTGAGGTTGGGGCAGTTCTTGAAGAAGTGGGAAGCTTTGCAGTGAGGACAAGTAGGGTGGTTCTTGCAGGCAGAGGTCACATGGTAGTTGTACGTGAGGCACTGTTTGCAGTGGTAGGACTGGACTGGGGAACAGGAGGGGTCCACCTTACGACGGCGATTTTAGATGAGGCCTCCCTCGGTGAGGAGGTGGTCAATGGAGGAGAAGGATTCAGTGAATACCTGCATGAGATAATTTGGCCTTGCATCACTGAAGATGTGACAGGCCGAGCAGATTTCGATGTCGGGCCGGGAGTTGAGTTCTGCCAACACTCTGTAGCCGCAGGGCTAAGCTTCGTGATCACAGCAGTGAAGATTGGCAGATGTCGGGGAGGTTGAGGCTGATGGGGAGAGGACGGGGTGTGGTAGGGGGTGAGGGTTGCACGTTGGCCAAATTGGATACATGGGATGTGGGAGAGAAGATCGGTGTGGAAGGAAGCATTGGGGGATTTAATGAGGACCGAGTCCTTGCAAGGAATCAGAAGGGAGATGGGGGCATTGGGGTAGTATTTCCAGATGGATAGGGTGAGGAAGTGGGCATCAAGGAAATGAGGGTCAGGATTGGAGAGGACAAAGGTGTGGGTGGCAGTCGTGGCAGGGGTGGGGATCGGGGTCATGTCCACGGAGGTGGGTGGGTCATGGGGATCGGGGATTTTCTTGGAGGAGATTTCGGGGGAAGGGTCAACATTCGGGCGGTTGGAAGGTTTCATGGTCACGACAGGGTGGAGAGGGGGCTGGGGGATGGGTTGTGGGGGGAGTTGGCAGGGGGCAGTACCACCCTGAGCAGCGGGTGACGCAGAGGGAGGGGGCGCAGGTGTCACAGAGACTGTGGAACGTCGAGCCGAAATCCGTGCTGGCTTGGAGCCTCTCAGAGGCGGTGCAGGAAGTGGCGGAGAGTCGGTAGATGTCGATGGGGCGACAGTGATAGGGGAGGGCGAGTTGGGGGTAGTTACAGCCTAAAATGGCGCAGGGGTGAGGTGGACAGGGAGACAAGGACGGACGGGAAGGGGGGTGGAGGATGAACTCCATGTGGTGGTGGTTGGAGCAGCAGAGGGAGAGGTGAAAATGATAGTGGTGGTGGGTTGGGACATAGTGGCGGCGGGCAAGAGGGGGGGGGGGGGGAATGGCGGCGGCGACGAGGCGGCGGCGGCGGCGGCGGCAGGCGGCGAGGAGGACCGGACGGCGAGCAGTAGTGACGGCGTGCAGACAACACGGCAAGGAGAGGGTGGGGCTCTTCCACGTCGTAGATCGCCCTGAGAGTAGCCCAGGCAGTGCGAGTCCTCGATGAGGAAGTGAGGGAATCCAACCCTCGAATGAAATTCGCCGCTCGTGTTACACTCGCCTTTTATCCCGGTCGCCGCAGCCCTTACTACCTTCTCCTCCGACCTGCCCTCTACCGGCGACAGTAACGCACTATGCGCTCCTGCGGCCAGAGGGATTCCCAATCCACGGGAATTACGCGAAATTAAACGTGCGCACACTGCACGAACTTACAAATGCGTCCAGCACGTTCCACTCCCCACAACCCGTACACCTACTGTATCAAAGTGAACTGTTGTACAGTTATGTAACACGATACTGCAGTGCTTATGTTATTGCGAATTACGATACGAAGTATCTTCGAACATGCATGCAGTAACACAAGCAGTGCAATATCGCGTTTATCCGCCGATACCGGGCAAGCGATTTTCAAGTAAAATGTCTCCCCTAGAAAGGAAAATACATAGCGGACGTACGGGTACAGGTTGTAGAAACATGATTCACGACATATAGAAGTTTTGGTTTGAATCGGAGTTTGTGCTCTCCATTGGCAAAAGATTCCGGAATAGTCTCCCATTCGGATCTCCGGGAATGGACTGCCAAGGGGGAGGTTACCATGAGAAAAAGACTGAATAATCAACGAAAGGATAACGTTCTACGAGTCGGGGCGTGGAATGTCAGAAGCTTGAACGTGGTGGGGAAACTAGAAAATCTGAAAAGGGAAATGCAAAGGCTCAATCTAGATATAGTAGGGGTCAGTGAAGTGAAGTGGAAAGAAGACTAGGATTTCTGGTCAGATGAGTATCGGGTAATATCAACAGGTGTAGGATTCGTTATGAATAGGAAGGTAGGGCAGAGGGTGTGTTACTGTGAACAGTTCAGTGACCGGGTTGTTCTAATCAGAATCGACAGCAGACCAACACCGACAACGATAGTTCAGGTATAGATGCCGACGTCACAAGCTGAAGTTGAACAGATAGAGAAAGTGTATGAGGATATTGAAAGGGTAATGCAGTATGTAAAGGGGGACGAAAATCTAATAGTCATGGGCGACTGGAATGCAGTTGTAGTGGAAGGAGTAGAAGAAAAGGTTACAGGAGAATATGGGCTTGGGACAAGGAATGAAAGAGGAGAAAGACTAATTGAGTTCTGTAACAAGTTTCAGCTAGTAATAGCGAATACTCTGTTCAAGAATCACAAGAGGAGGAAGTATACTTGGAAAAGGCCGGGAGATACGGGAAGATTTCAATTAGATTACATCATGGTCAGACAGAGATGCCGAAATCAGATACTGGATTTTAAGGCGTACCCAGGAGCAGATATAGACTCAGATCACAATATAGTAGTGATGAAGAGTAGGCTGAAGTTCAAGACATTAGTCAGGAAGAATCAATACGCAAGGAAGTGGGATATGGAAGTACTAAGGAATGACGAGATACGATTGAAGTTCTCTAACGCTATAGATGAAGCAATAAGGAATAGCGCAGTAGGCAGTACAGTTGAAGAGGAATGGACATCTCTAAAAAGGGCCATCACAGAAGTTGGGAAGGAAAACATAAGTACAAAGAAGCTAGCTGCGAAGAAACCATGGGTAACAGAAGAAATACTTCAGTTGATTGATGAAAGGAGGAAGTACAAACATGTTCCGGGAAAATCAGGAATACAGAAATATAAGTCGCTGAGGAATCAAATAAATAGGAAGTGCAGGGAAGCTAAGACGATATGGCTGCAGGAAAAATGTGAAGACATCGAAAAAGATATGATTGTCGGAAGGACAGACTCAGCATACAGGAAAGTCAAAACAACCTTTGGTGACATTCCACTGTTAAATGCAGAGGAGAGAGCAGATAGGTGGAAAGAATACATTGAAAGCCTCTATCAGGGTGAAGATTTGTCTGATGTGATAGAAGAAGAAACAGGAGGCGATTTAGAAGAGATAGGGGATTCACACCAAACGTCTATTCACTTTGGTGTGTAGAATATATGAGTCTGGCGACATACCATCTGACTTTCGGAAAAGCATCATCCACACAATTCCGAAGACGGCAAGAGCTGACAAGTGCGAGAATTATCGCACAATCAGCTTAACAGCTCATGCATCGAAGCTGCTTACAAGAATAGTATACAGAAGAATGGAAAAGAAAATTGAGAATGCGCTAGGTGACGATCAGTTTGGCTTTAGGAAAAGTAAAGGGACGAGAGAGGCAACTCTGAGGTTACGGCTAATAATGGAAGCAAGGCTAAAGAAAAATCAAGATACTTTCATAGGATCTGTCGACCTGGAAAAAGCGTTCGACAATACAAAATGGTGCAAGCTGTTCGAGATTCTGAAAAATGTAGGGGTAAGCTATAGGGAGAGACGTGTCATATACAATATGTACAACAACCAAGAGGGAATAGTAAGAGTGGATGATCAAGAACGAAGTGCTCGTATTAAGAAGGGTGTAAGACAAGGCTGTAGCCTTTGGCCCCTACTCTTCAATCTGTACATCGAGGAAGCAATGATGCAAATAAAAGAAAGGTTCAGGAGTGGAATTAAAATACAAGGTGAAAGGATATCAGTGATACGATTCGCTGATGACATTGCTACCCTGAGTGAAAGTGAAGAAGAATTAAATGATCTGCTGAACGGAATGAACAGTCTAATGAGTACAGAGTATGGTTTGAGAGTAAATCGGAGAAAGACGAAGGTAATGAGAAGTAGTAGAAATGAGAACAGCGAGAAACTTAACATCAGGATTGATGGTCACGAAGTCAATGAAGTTAAGGAATTCTGCTACCTAGGCAGTGAAATAACCAATGACGGACGGAGCAAGGAGGACATCAAAAGCAGACTCGCTATGGCAAAAAAGGCATTTCTGGCCAAGAGAAGTCTACTAATATCAAATACCGGCCTTAACTTGAGGAAGAAATTTCTGGGGATGTGCGTCTTGAGTACAGCATTGTATGGTAGTGAAACATGGACTGTGGGAAAACCGGAACAGAAGAGAATCGAAGCATTTAAGATGTGGTGCTATAGACAAATGTTGAAAATTAGGTGGACTGATAAGGTAAGGAATGAGGAGGTTCTGCGCAGAATCGGAGAGGAAAGGAATATGTGGAAAACACTGATAAGGAGAAGGGACAGGATGATAACACATCTGCTAAGACATGAGGGAATGTCTTCCATGGTACTAGAGGGAGCTGTAGAGGGCAAAAACTGTAGAGGAAGTCAGATATTGGAATACGTCAAGCAAATAATTGAGGACGTCGGTTGCAAGTGCTACTCTGAGATGAAGAGGTTAGCACTGGAAAGGAATTCGTGGCGGGCCGCATCAAACCAGTCAGTAGACTGATGAAAAAAAAATAAAGGAAGCCAAATTGTAAGGCGACTTCTCGCCATAAGTGAGATATCCAGGTTCGAGTCTCGGTTCAAAACAAATTTTCTTCGTCGTCATTCCTTAATACAGCTGATGATTATCCATATTCGCAAACAGGAATACATTTAACGCTGAGGCACTGTAATGTTTTTGACGAACGTAAATGTCCTATATAAAAACGTGGTTTTCGTAAACATAAATTATGTAAATCAAAGCTCACTCAATTCATCCAGGAAATCCAGAGAGCCGTAGACAAAAGTGGCAAGATTCTGCTTGGCCTCTTGAATCCCGGCGGGTACAAGATACATTTCCACACGTTCAGTGGATAAAATACGAACATAGCGAGAAACGCAGCAGATTCATCACTGGATTTCGGATTCAACAGAGAGACGTAGCTTCGGGAGTACCCCGTAGAAGTGTTCCACTGCCGTTAATTTTTACATGTGGTGCGTTACTCCCTTATCTCTGTATAAAACTTAATTTTTGGTGTTGCCTCTGCGCAAGGTTCTCAAATTTAATTTAGTGGAAATTGAGCATATTGAAATTCTTCAGTAAAAGTAAAAATCAACCATCTCTAGAGAGTGAGCAATACATCATTTACATGATGGAGTATGTGCTTAATTACGCACCGCTACTGTACGTGGTAAGAGGAGGAGGAGATGAGTGTTTAACGTCCCGTCGACAACGAGGTCACTAGAGACGGAGCACAAGCTCGGATTAGGGAAGGATGGGGAAGGAAATCGGCCGTGCCCTTTCAAAGGAACCATCCCGGCATTTGCCTGAAATGATCTAGGGAAGTCACGGAAAACCTAAATCAGGATGGCCGGACGCGGCATTGAACCGTCGTCCTCCCGAATGCGAGTCCAGTGTGCTAACCACTGCGCCACCTCGCTCGGTGTACGTGGTAAGACCACAGAGTATTCTCTGTAAATGTAATAATACGTTACAGACAGGCACCTGAGCTAGTCTTCATTAACCATTGTCAGTCACTATCTATCGTTCAGTGGTGCCTCTTTTTGACGGAACTGAAGCCCGACAGCATCAATGACCAGATACGAATGACCGAATCATTCGCAATAATTTATGACACGTAATAAACGCAAGATGCATTACAATGATAGGCATCTAATCCTGGGACTACGATTTGCAATGAGCAATGACAAATTAATGACTGTGCATAATGCGCTTTCTGCCAATACGTATCTTCACAACGATCTGCCGACTTCGCTATCTCAGCCAAAGCCATCTGAAACAGTGGTAATAGTAAACACACATATAAGTACCCATATTAGGAGAAATTGTGATAAGAATAGTAAGAAGAATTTATTTTAGAATTATAAGACCAAATACTTAGAGTATGAGTCTGATCACTAAGACAGACCGAAGAAGAAAACATATGAAAAATTTGTAGAACTTCGCTCTTACCAAAAGAAAAGAGAAAAACACCTTCATACATGCGATTCGTTTCAGCCACAGTCTCATTTTATGTCGCTGATTTTCCGGAATATACTATTTGGAATACTTTTACATTATATGGTTCCTGACTTCCGAAAATTTGCGTAAATCCTTCTTGTATGAAATGAAAAATAAAGCGCATGTACGAGCGAGAAACAGTTTCCTATTGCACATTACACGTAAAATAAAGCTTTTTATTTAAAGTAATACTTCACATTATAACACACACATTAGTTAGTGGATTACAACGGAAGCTGAGTGAGGCTGTGCCGTTGTGTACAGGTACGTTGCTACCCCAGAAGACTGTAGCTTAATATAGGAAGACGTGGTGAGGCTCTACGGTCGGTGCAGCTCCTGGCGGCAGACCTTGAGTGTCAATAAATGTGACGAATAGTACACAAATCGACGAAGAGATCGATTACGATTACGTTACTGGTAATAAACCATCTGAAACAGTGACGACCGTGAGATACTTACGGGCAAGCGTACGCGTTGAACTAAAGTGAAATGACTACATAAAGCTAATTATAGGAAAATTAAACTCTGTCTGAGATTTATTTGAAGACTGTCAGGGAAATGTAATTCATCCAAGAAATTAGTTGCAAACAAATCACTTGTTCCACCGATTCTTAAAAATCGTTCATCACTCGATCCGTATGAGGTCAGATTATTAGGGGAAACGGAGGAAATCCAGCGAAGAGTGGCGAATTTCGTAGCGGGATCTGTTAGCAAGCCCGACAGCGTTATCCAGATACTCAACGAATCGTACGTTCGAACCCATACATTTAGACAACATTGTCGACGGAGTACAGCGGGCAGGAGCTATATTTAGGATAAAACCAACAGTCGAGATCGCAATAATATTTGTTTATTAACCGATCAAGGTATTAGTTCAGGTCGATACTATCAAAGACGTTTGTGCCGACGACTCATAAATAATTGCCAATGGCAAACGATTTACAACAACTGAAAAGTCGTTGATGTATGAAATTTGTACAGTGAGTTCTCGTGAACCACGTACTGTATATAAGAAGTTAAAACATTACAGTGCATCAGGGCAAGCAGTCATTTATGTTAAAATAAAATAAACAAATTTACAAAGCAACATAAGAAGCACTGTAATCTATGGCAATAGTGTGAAAGACAAGCACATCGTTCTTATTAACGTTTTGTTGATAAACTAGAGAATGGTAATTATACGCACATACAGATATCACATAAAGACGTAATAACAGGTAAAATTAAATTAAATGATATAACCATCAAAATATGTACACGTCGTTGTATATTTACTAGGCAGTGCCCTCGGGTAAGAAATAAAAAACGACGCCGTTGGCTAGGAAACGTGAAGGTTAATATGGCCGCCATGATATCATAGATGTGTGTACTGGAAAGGACGCCGTTGTCATGCTAACGTAACAGCATAAGTGGCAGTTAATTACGAGTCTTCGACACAAACATCTTCGATGATATCGAAAAAAATGTTCAAATGCGTGTGAAATGTTATGGGACTTAACTGCTTCAGTCCCTGAGCTTACACACTACTTAACCTAAATTATCCTAAGGACACACACACACACACACACACACACACACACACACACACACACACACACACACACACACCCATGGCCGAGGGAGGACTCGAACCTCCGCCGGGTCCAGCCGCACAGTCCATGACTGCAGCGCCTTAGACCGCTTTTTTTATTTTTATTTTTTTAATGTCAGGAGTGAGGGTTTTTTATCGTTATATTTTTATTAAGGAAGGTAGGAGAAACAGAAACCTTTATTATTCACAAAATAAACATATTACGTCCTTACACATTATAACTGTCCTGGAAGGAACCTCGCTGCCATCCTACCATGCAGCATGAAATAACAACAAAATCAAAGTGGGGCCACCTCCGGCACCGAAAGAAAAGTATTTTTAGACATGAAAACAAAATTTGAAGTACGTCCATTTGCTAACTGTGCAAGCGTTAGTTTTTGTAGGTCCCATACTCGCATAGTGTCCATAGCTGATCACGTTATTTGGTCGGTTTCGCAACGACAGCACCGCTGCTCATCTTTGCGCACCCGGCACACCCCGAGTACATGGCGGGTCCGCAAAAACTGTTACTAGGAAATTGGTAAACCAATATTTTTACTTTTGTAGTCGTAACAGTTTTGTGTGTCCATCTTGCAAGTATTGCCAGTAATCCAGGACGTTCAATACGTTCAGACGTGTGTCTCTATAGATGTAATGGACCGTCATACCTGTGATCCACGCCACTGCGTTCGTCTTATGACGCGGAAAATACGTTTCCTCTGGAAAAAATACTATGTCAGAAGAGACTGCTGTATAGATAGAGCGCCGCATGAACGCTATTATCTTCCTTCCGAGAGTCCAGACAGCCAATGCCTCACCGCAGACCAGCCGATGGTCGTCCGTATCCAGTACGCCGCGTTGCTGATACAAGGACGAATCCGCCAAATGTGTTGCGTACGTTTTATCATTCGTAGGGTATTTTCGGTTCACGACAATGTACCATGTTGATCTGACTGTTGTAGGGAGGTGGGGGTGGTGGACCGTGCGCCACACGACTTGCCAATTAACAGAAGGTTCAAATGGTTCAAATGCCTCTGAGCACTATGGTCATCAGTCGCCTAGAATTTACAACTACTTAAACCTAACTAATCTAAGGACATCACACAACTCCCAGTCATCACGAGGCAGAGAAAATCCCTGACCCCGACGGGAATCGAACCCGGAAACCCGGGAGCGGGAAGCGAGAACGCTACCGCACGACCACGAGCTGCGGACAATTAACAGATGGATGTTTCCGTTCCACCCTATTCTGGGCGATCTGTCGAAGAAGCAGATGGTACACGTCCTTCGATGTCGACGGTCGGGTCGTCGGTAAACGCTCTTCTACGTAACTGTGTTCCACGATGAACGTGCGCACATACGTTAACGGGCGAGATATATGGCCGACACTGACTGGAGGAAGATGCGATGTTGGTACTAGTTCTTCGATGATCGTTCCCATAAGCAAGTGATTCCTGTTGCGCCACAGTTTGAGCATAGTATTAATATACATGGCACGCGCCTTCTCGTGCACTTTCACTAAACCAACGCCCCCCTCTCGCGCTGGAAGGGTATTCATGTTGTACTGTACCTTAAAGAGCTGTCCCAGGCATACATAGTGTGGTGACACCGCCAGACACCACACTTGCTAGGTGGTAGCCTTTAAATCGGCCGCGGTCCGGTAGTATATGTCGGACCCGCGTGTCGCCACTATCAGTGATTGCAGACCGAGCGCCGCCACACGGCAGGTCTAGAGAGACTTCCTAGCACTCGCCCCAGTAGTACAGCCGACTTTGCTAGCGATGGTTCACTGCCTTCTTACGTTCTCATTTGCCGAGACGATAGTTAGCATAGCCTTCATCTATGTCATTTGCTACGACCTAGCAAGGCGCCATTATCAGTTGCTATTGATATTGTAAAGAATGTACAGACAAGAGCTACGTTCAACATAAATGGATTAAAGTTAAGTATTCTACCAGTTACCTCCTTTTTTCTAAGTTCGAATTACCTTGTCCTGTTCCAGACCTCACGCCAGCCTACCTGAGCTTAAACGCGTGCCTTTCGGCTTCCTCTCAATTTAGTGGGTTGGTCTCCTGCCAATCCACAACACATAGTAACCAAAATCAGCCTGAATCCTGATAGCCATTGTGCGCGTCCAGGGGAGAAGGTGTGTCAGGTGGCACACCATGGGCGCGAGATAAAGGTTGACGAGTAACACTCGCTGCAGCATATCCATCGACCGTAGGGCGTTTAGTCGTACTGCCGTGCGGACTCTGAGTAACAGCCTTCGGTAGTTGTCCGCAGCCGTTCCCGCTGTCTCCTTATGAAAGGTGATACCCAAACAGCGGAGGGTTTGTGATGTGTTGGTAAATGTGCCAACACCTTGTAGATAGAGGCGGCCTAAATGCACGCTATCTAACGCAGACGGGCGTGAATTCTGGAACAGGATAAGTAGTGAATTCTAATAAGAAAAGTATGCAGCTCCTCAAATACTTAACTTTATTCCATGTTGTGGTACATCGCTGTTGATAATACAAATAAGACTCTCTTCAGATACGGTTAATGGCGCCTTGCTAGGTCGTAGTCCATGGACTTAGCTGAAGGCTATTCTAACTGTCTCTCGGCAAATGAGAGAAAGGCTTCGTCAGTATAGTCGCTAGCAATGTCGTCGTACAACTGGGGCGAGTGCTATCCCGTATCTCGAGACCTGCCTTGTGGTGGCGCTCGGTCGTGCGATCACACAGTGGCGACATGTACTAAATGGACCGCGGCCGATTTAAGCTACCACCTAGCAAGTGTGGTGTCTGGCGGTGACACCACAGTTTGCACCGCAGGTAAGGGTCCTTCCGTTCCTGGTTTAGTCCACGCCCCACATGCATGAATTGTGATTTTTGGTAGTTGACCTCACTTCCAGCTGCCATCCCATACGTCTGTAGCCAATCCAGTGCTGTTTGACTCTTCCCCTCATTCCGTACGAGGAACACAATGTCATCCGCGCATGCTCTGCATTTGAATGATAAATGCCGTAGGGAGATCCCGGTAAGACGGCGGCGAAGGCCTGCGAGGCACGGTTCTAAGGCGATCGCATAAAGGAGGATCGACAAGGGGCAACCCTGTCTCACTGATCTTAAGATCTTAAAGTACTCAGTTCTCCCTCCGTTGACCACCAACGCTGATCTGGCGTCATGCAACAGCCGCAACACAGAAGTGGTCAATAATGGCGAGACACCCATCCTGTTCATCACCGCGGCGAGGTACACATGATCCACGTGATCAAAAGCATGATTGAAATCTACCGCAACCATCGCCCCCGGAGGCAGCATGCAGCCGCGATGGCGACGACGTAGCGATAGTCTCCCAAGGCTGTGTGGATATTACTGATGCCGCCAAGACAAGTCTAATCGGCATGTATTCGATTCTCCGCAGACTTTTTGATACGACTGCCCAGGATGCGCATGAAGATCTTGTAGTCACTATTAAGGATGGTCAAGGGGCGATAATCACAAGGCCGTTTGCCACTACGGGGCTTTGGTATCGGTATCATGAGCCCTTCCGTGAACTGAATGTGAACCGGTACTTCTTGCCGCAGAAGCTCATTAAACATGCATAGCCACATCGGTGTCATAATGGTCACAAAGGCACGGTAAAATTCCAACGGGAATCAGTCTGGACCTGGAGACTTGTTGCAGGCACCTCGTGTAATCGCTTCCTCCAGCTCTTCACACGTTATTTCAGATAACTCGTCCGCTTCCCCGTCCACACTCGTCGCGTCTGGGATCTCTTCCAGGACGTTCCTCAGCTGCCTCTGACCCTCCCCGTTGCTCGCATACAATCTGCTAAAAAGATCCGTGAACGCCTGTGCTATGCCCCTTTGTGTTGTAATACGACGGCCATCACCGAGATCGGTGTATTAAATTCTTTCGTCTTTCCTTTATCATATAATGCGTCGAGGGAACCTCGTTGGGCAGGAAATCCTGCGACCTCGCGCGTATCATCGTACCTGCCATCCTCAGCGTCGTAAGTTGTATGAGCTTCCCCTCATCTCGGTGGACGGCCATATGGCGTTCTGGTGTAGGTGGTTGAGCTAACGGTTCCCGGAGAGCCGTAAAGTAAAACTCAGTGGTCGTGCGCTGCCATTCAGAAACCTCCTTCCCGTAACCTATAAACGTCCTCCGTAAAGCTGGCTTTGCGCACTCGATCCACCACTGCAGGACAAAACCGTAAGAATTTCATCGACGGAGGCAGCCATGCCACACATCCTCCACCATGCGTCGGCATTCTATACCTCGCAGGTGGGAGACGTCCATCTTCCAATTACCTTCCGTCTCCATACCTGCTGTCTATCAAGGTTAACCGTACAAATATATGCCTCGTGGTCTGTAAACACTGTCGGCCATATTTCTGCGTCCACCGTCCACATTGCTAACGCCCTTGAAACGTATATCCGATCCAAACGGCTCGCGGAGTGGCTAGTAAAAAATGTATATCCTGGTTGGTTGCGATACTTCAGGTCCAATGTATCGACTAATTCCATCCCGTTGACCAGCTCCCTAAGTTCTTGGCTAGTAGTATAGTTAGGTTATTGGTCCTTTCAGTCGAGCACACAATTCAAATCTCCGCCGAGTATGCAACCATCGTATCGTCCCTGGAACACCGGTGTAACCTGATGGGCGTACAAATCTGCTCTGTCCCTTCTCTTATCCGAGCCTGACGGTGCGTGTATGTTGATCAAACGTATTCCACCTATGGTCACGGCCGTACCAGGGGCAGGAGGCAAGTACCCTATTCGCCTGCCCGTATCCCTTCCTTTAATAGAATAGCTGTTCAAATGGTTCAAATGGCTCTAAGCACTATGCGACTCAACTTCCGAGGTCATCAGTCGCGTAGAACTTAGAACTAATTAAACCTAACTAACCTAAGGACATCACACACATCCATGCCCGAGGCAGGATTCGAACCTGCGACCGTAGCGGTCACGCGGTTCCAGACTGAAGCGCCTTTAACCGCACGGCCACACCGGCCGGCTAGAATAGCTGTGCCAACGCCTCTCTCGTCACACGGGGAACAGTAAATGTCGTAACCGTAAAAGTTTGAAGGGGGGGGGGGGGGAAGTACCCTAACTTCCTGTGATAGTGCTACGTCTAAATCTGCAGCCTTTATCATGTCACTGAGAATCTTGATTTTTGCCGGCGTCCCAATGCTACTGATGTTAACAGACCCTATCCGATAAGCTTGTTGCATGACTGTCAACGTAGATAGGGCACCGCACGGTCGCTAATCCTTCCGTACATAAGCTGCTGTCGTACTAACGTCCCCGCCGTCCCCTCATATGGTCTGTCATTATTCCGTGCACACTGCCGGTCTTACACCGGGAGAGTGCGTGGGAGCAGTTCCTCCGGCATCATCTGTTCCCCACGGGGGTGGCTCTTCTGACCAGTCCCCTAGTGTCCCATCGTTGTCGTGCGGTGCAGGCGCCGTAGCCTCCTCAGTAGCCTGTTGCCGTCTATCGAGCTCCTTCGCTGTGTCTGGAGCATCGTCAGCGGTAGGTCGTGCCGCCGTCCCGCTGGCCAGCGTTGCATCCACGCTAGGCAGTTCTTCTGTATCCATGGTCGTCTGTTCTGCACCCGTAAACGTCTCATAATGGTCTGCTAGATCAGAGTGGTCGTTCTCCACCGTGAGGCGGCGCTTCTTCCGGCGTTTTGGTGATGGCTGTTTACGTTGCCGGGCCTCGGAATCAGAGGTCAGCATGGTCTCCAGTTGTTCGTGGGGGGCGTCGGAATCGTGCGCCGTCGTATTATCGACGTCTCCAAGTGCCTGATCTGAAGGGGCCGCAAGCGGAACCGAAGAGAGGGCGTCCTGTGACTGCTGCAGACGGTCCAGCGCAACGTCGTCTTTCTGTGGCTCGCCACGATCTGCCGCTGTCTGTGTGTTCTGGTACGCGTCTGTCTCGCGGCACACGTCATCCCGTAATGCGGCGACATAAGTCATGGGGAGCACAGTCAGATGCGGCATGAGAGGTGGATCATCCCGTGGCAGCTGCGATAACCTTCGTTGAGTACACTCAGAACGGACGTGACCCTTCTTCCCACATCCAGAGCACGTCCTTGGTTGTCCGTCGTAGATGCTAATCGCCCTACAACCAGCGATGAACAAGTATGACGGAACGTGATTTCGGAGTTCGATCCGTATTTGTCTGACGCCATTGAGGACAGGATACGTCTTGAAACTCGCCCATTTTTCAGCCACGTGGGATAAGACCGTTCCGTAAAGACGCAGAGCGTCTGCCACCAATTCTTCTGGCATTTCAAATGGAAGCTCCAAGACGCGGATCGTTCGGAGTCCCATGCCGGCGTGTTCAACTGTTACCGCTCCAACACTCCCGTCCGAATAACAGAAACGAAGTCCTCCTCGGTGTCGGAATAGTAGTTCGTGACATGCCGCTTCATTCATGAGCTTGACATAGACCACGCTGCTGACTATAGACAAGTGTATTCCAACTTGAACGTGAGGTTCGATTTTCACCTCGTCTCGTAAATAACGTTCGTTCTCGTAAGAATTCGATCGAGCATATTCGTTAACAAAACTAAATTTCAGTGTCAATTTGCGGAACGACAAGGCCATGATACGTTCTATATATACCGCGGCACACCGCTACACACTTAACGTAAACACCTCTCGCGCAGACGTGCGGCAGGGACGTAAACACCATCCGAACCGCTGCGCCGCTGAAGGCTGACTGTCGGCTTATCCCACGCGGCGATGATATCGATGTGAATCAATATCTTGATCGTAGTTGGCGTCCCCAGGCATATTTCTTTCGTTTCTCAACTGCAACTTCGGCCGTCACGTTACCATGACTAGCATATTTCATTGTATTGCTTGTAATTTCTACTACAGCTTTTCTCTATCTTATTTTAAAGCAATAGTACTGTTTGTAACTTTGCTGTTCATACCCTTGTAGGACAAAAAATTTTGAAGATGGCTTTAAAATAAGCCGAAACTGGTTAATAAACAAATATTATAGCGATCACAACAGTTGATTTTAACCTAAATATCTACGTTCAAACGCCTCTGTGAGAGTACATTCCAAGAAAAGTCGGGCAGAACATTATTTACTTGTACAATATATCTTGCCAAGCGACCACTACAAATAAGTTTGACAAATTATAAATCATATAGGGACTTACCAAGACTCTTTGTAAGAGCAATACTGGTACTAAAGGAACCCTTCACCACACACAGTAAGATAACCTGCGGAGTAACATGTAGATTATGTTCGTGGCGAGAAATCACTGCAAAAGTAAAAACCGTATATTATTCGGTACGGAAGAAGTTAGTTAACCGAACATGCAGTATAGTGTTTCGTCGCTTTATTGGCTTATACTCAGTGGTTTGTCATAATGAAATTGCTCAGTGTCTCTCCCGTTCTTATCTACACATTTGACACATCATTTAAGCACTGACTTACATATCTTGTCACATGATTCGCCATTGTTAACAAAAATGTATTTAAAATATTCTTCAGTCAAGTCTCTCAAATGCCACATGTTTGATGGTTTTATGACGAAAACATTTGCTTTCAGTATCACTCACATTAAAAACCTTCACGGTGTTATGTCTGGCGACCTTGGAGAGCAATCGATTTTACCGCGCCTTCCTACCCAGTGCTGAAAACTGATATCCAAAATGTGATGACGTGTAATCTGTAGAGCGGTAGAACATCGTCTTGATACCAAAAGCGGTTGTTTCATACAGTTCAAGTATAGGGTGTGTCAAAAAGGACTTTACAACTTTGAAAATCCATATAAATTAATTCATAGTACCTACAGAGATGATTGTAGTGTCAATTTATAGGGAAATACATCAAGTCTTGTCACACGTAGTTCGCTAGTGCCGATTCGCACCGTGAGATGCGCTAGCGGCAGTTGCGTTAAAGATGGCTGCTTTCACTGGATCTGAGCTTGCTAGCTGTGTGTTTCGTTTTCAAAGTCGGCGACAACAGGTCAGCGTAATTTCCGTACCACGTACTTTTAAGAGCCTCCTACTAGGCCTTCGATTTATGATTGACATAAATGTTTTGTAAAACAGGGTGCTCGGTAAGACATAGGAAATAATCAGGTCGTCCAAGCACATGTGGTGGTGCTGTAAATCGATCCGGCGTGGATCTCCCGAACTGTAAATCCCACATACGACTGTTTGGCATGTGCTGAGAAACTGTTTGCACTTGAAACCGTACAGATCGACGATGGTACAAGCAATAAAAGACACTGATAAAATTGCTCGCCAGAACTTGTGTGTGGATATGTTAAACCGATTACATGAGGATGAACATTTCTTTAGCGAAATCATCTTTTCTGACGAGCCGAATTTGACGAGACGAAGGTTAACACATGTAAGTGTAGGATAGGGACAGGAAAAATCTACATCAAACGTTGCAACATGTTCGTGATAGGCATAAACTAAACATTTTTTGTGCTTTGAACAAAGTGTTCGGAAAGTGTTCTGCAACTTTTCCCGTGAGAGAACCATCGACGGGCTTGTGTACCTGGATACGTTACAACAATTTTTGATACCACAGATCGATGAGGATGACCAAGAACGAAATGGTTACTTCATGCAAGATAGTGCTGAGCCGTGGCGGCTCGGGTTTGATCTATCGAACGTACCGCGTATAATATTATCGCTGTATGGCGGAGGAAAGGGAAAAGTGGCGCCCCATCGTGGGGGAAAGTCGGCGAGGCACCTGGGACAGTCGAGTAGTTGGATTTTGGAGGGCGAGGAGAAACTGAGATAGGCAGTAGTGCGCGGAGCATGAAGCTGTGTCTGCCGACGCCGTGTGTGGAGACAAGAGGAGAGTTGGCCACGTTACCTGATTCTGTTTGGGCGTTTGCGGCGGACTTGGTGGGTAGAGGCGCCGATGCTGTCGGGAACATGCTGCTTCCTTGTTTATGATGGATTTACCGTGGCTCTGTGACTGATGTGATGCCATTGCGAGCACAGTTGGTTTGGATATAAGTAGCATTTTGTTCTGTGTTCATCGTTCTGGCGATTACTGAGTGTGCTTGCCGTTGTGGTGTATTTATTGAGCAGTGTGCTTTGGACGCTTGACCTTACTATTAGGAGTTCATTGCGTAAGGCGGCGTTTATCCTGTGGGGACTTGTGTTCTGCATTTAAAAAATTAGTTGCTGTCAGTCACTGAATTGCTCAAATGCATTCATATTTGTCTGCTTAAGTGTTATTGTTTTACGCCCCTCTGAATGGGAAAATGATAAAGGCTCTTACTATTACTGACCTTCTTGTGTGCCACTGACTTGGTTGTGTTTTTCAGCTACGTAATTTGTGCGTTTGTTGTTACGAACCGATGTCTGTTTCTGATTAATGTTTCCCTGTGACACTGAGTGTTAATCTTGTAACGAACACTGTTTTAGATATTTTAATAAGTGTGTTGCAGGACATAACCTATTTGTGCCTCGCACGTGGAGACCGGAGGCGGTTTATTGGCCATGATATGTTTTGGTAGCTCCATTTCACGAGTCCAGGCCAGTCACCCGAAGATTTAGAAGTTGTATGTTGCGTTAAGTTATTACTCCTTATTTTAAGCGTAGTGTGCTCATGCACAGGAAGTTTGTATGGCTTTGCGCAGATTGCGCGGTATGTTTAGATGACTCTGAATTCACTGTGTTAAGTGGTGTCCTCTGAGGTGCTGGAACTAGTGGATAGACAGCTGTTTTGGACACGTTGTATATGCAAATACTTTATGTCCTTATTATGCTGATAAGTTGCTTGAACTTAGTATCACAGGTGATGCTAATTTCATTAATTTCGCCACCGGTCTTCGCAGAGGCTGCGGGAGGAACCAACCCACTGTGGCAAGTAGTTACGTAGTCGCGCCCGCCCGCCGTAGCGGGCGTTGTTTACTAGCCCGACGCCTTTCTGTATTTCGTAGCGGGAGCTTGTTGACTGGTTTCTTACGGCTTGCAGTCTGGGAAACCGTGCCTTTGGTGTACACTTGGAAGACTTATGTTCTGCTTCCAATACCTCGGAGTGGCTCTATGTAGGTAATGAGAACGAATTTTGTTGTTGGTTGCTCAGGCGGAAAGTGGTTCATTTGCTAAACAGAAGGTGTATACGGATTTCTTTCTCATAATTCTGTAAGCATGTTTAGGTGGCTGAGTTTCTTTAGTCCATTGAATTGTTGTTCAGAAGTTACTGTGTATGGCCATTAACTTATGCAGACATTTAATAGCAAGGATGTGTATTGAATTCTGGTTTCAAGTTGTGTTGATTATATGGGGAAATTGCTTTGAACAGACATTTAATGAATTAGTAAAAAACTGAATGCTATTTGTGAGTTGAAGTTTATTGTGTTCCTAAACATATTAACGATTATTTTTAGTAGTTCACTTATGCAGTTAGGCGATTTACAAGGCCTGTTGTGTTGTTTCCTTTTAAAAGTATTATCAATGTTATTAATAAAGAAGTGTGTTTTAAAAAATAAAGAGTGAATGAAGTGCCTCAAATCCCTTTGGTCCACACCTTCCGTCATTCACCTTTGGGTGGTATTAACAAACCGTGAAAGCCCATTTGAAGTGCACAACTCCTCTATCTGGCTGACTTCCGGGAGTTTCTCTTTCCAGGTCAATGGATTGGCCATGATGCGCCAATTGCATGACCGCAACGTCCCCCGCCCGCCCCCTTTTTTTTTTAAAAAAAGGGGATTCATCAAGGATATCGTGTTTGTACCTCCTGTACCGGCATCTCAACCTAAACTTACGCCTCCACTCAGCAAGCTACACTTGCAATGCTACAGCGAGTTTGGGAAGAAATTGACTTCCGATGGGATGTGTGCAGGATATCCAACGGAAGCCAAATACAACATCTTTAGTTTAAGGTAAAAAAAATAAAACATAAATAAAAAATATAAAAAAAAGCGATACAGATAGCCGTACGGTAGGTGCAACCACAATGGAGGGGTATCTGTTGAGACGCCAGATGAACGTGTGGTTCCTGAAGAGGGGCAGCAGCCTTTTCAGTAGTTGCAAGTGCAACAGTCTGGATGATTGAGTGATCTGGCCTTGTAACAATAACCGAAACGGCCTTGCTGTGCTGGTACTGCGAACGGCTGAAAGCAAGGGGAAACTACAGCCGTAATTTTTCCCGAGGGCATGCAGCTTTACTGTATGATTAAATGATGATGGCGTCCTCTTGGGTAAAATATTCCGGAGGTAAAATAGTCCCCCATTCGGATCTCCGGGCGGGGACTATTCAAGAGGATGTCGTTATCACGAGAAAGAAAACTGGCGTTCTACGGATCGGAGCGTGGAATGTCAGATCCCTTAATCGGGCAGGTAGGTTAGAAAATTTAAAAAGGGAAATGGATAGGTTGAAGTTAGATATAGTGGGAATTAGTGAAGTTCGGTGGCAGGAGGAACAAGACTTCTGGTCAGGTGACTACAGGGTTATAAACACAAAATCAAATAGGGGTAATGCAGGAGTAGGTTTAATAATGAATACGAAAATAGGAATGCGGGTAAGCTACTACAAACAGCACAGTGAACGCATTATTGTGGCCAAGATAGATATCGAAGTCCACACCTACAACAGTAGTACAAGTTTATATGCCAAGTAGCTCTGCAGATGACGAAGAAATTGAAGAAATGTATGATGAAATAAAAGAAATTATTCAGATTATGAAGGGAGATGAAAATTTAATAGTCATGGGTGACTGGAATTCGAGTGTAGGATAAGGGAGAGAAGGAAACACAGTAGGTGAATATGGATTGGGGGACAGAAATGAAAGAGGAAGCCGCCTGGTAGAATTTTGCACAGAGCACAACATAATCATAACTAACACTTGGTTTAAGAATCATGAAAGAAGGTTGTATACATGGAAGAACCCTGGAGATACTAAAAGGTATCAGATAGATTATATAATGGTAAGACAGAGATTTAGGAACCAGGTTTTAAATTGTAAGACATTTCCAGGGGCAGATGTGGACTCTGACCACAATCTATTGGTTATGAGCTGTAGATTAAAACTGAAGAAACTGCAAAAAGGTGGGAATTTAAGCAGATGGGACCTGGATAAACTGAAAGAAGCAGAGGTTGTACAGAGTTTCAGGGAGAGCATAAGGGAACAACTGACAGGAATAGGGGAAAGCAATACAGTAGAAGAGGAATGGGTAGCTTTGAGGGATGAAGTAGCGAAGGCAGCAGAGGATCAAGTAGGTAAAAAGACGAGGGCTAGTAGAAATCCTTGGGTAACAGAAGAAATATTGAATTTAATTGATGAAAGGAGAAAATATAAAAATGCAGTAAATGAAGCAGGCAAAAAGGAATACAAACGTCTCAAAAATGAGATCGACAGGAAGTGTAAAATGGCTAAGCAGGGATGGCTAGAGGACAAATGTAAGGATGTAGAGGCCTATCTCACTAGGGGTAAGATAGATACTGCCTACAGGAAAATTAAAGAGACCTTTGGAGATAAGAGAACGACTTATATGAATATCAAGAGCTCAGATGGAAACCCAGTTCTAAGCAAAGAAGGGAAAGCAGAAAGGTGTAAGGAGTATATAGAGGGTCTATACAAGGGCGATGTACTTGAGGACAATATTATGGAAATGGAAGCGCATGTAGACGAAGATGAAATGGGAGATATGATACTGCGTGAAGAGTTTGACAGAGCACTGAAAGACCTGAGTCGAACTAAGGCCCCCGGAGTAGACAACATTCCACTGGAACTACTGACGGCCTTGGGAGAGCTAGTCCTGACAAAACTCTACCATCTGGTGAGCAAGATGTATGATACAGGCGAAATACCCTCAGACTTCAAGATGAATATAATAATTGCAATCCCGAAGAAAGCAGGTGTTGACAGATGTGAAAATTACCGAACTATCAGTTTAATAAGTCACAGCTGCAAAATACTAACACGAATTCTTTACAGACGAATGGAAAAACTAGTAGAAGCCAACCTCGGGGAAGATCAGTTTGGATTCCGTAGAAACACTGGAACACGTGAGGCAATACTGACCTTACGACTTATCTTAGAAGAAAGATTAAGGAAAGGCAAACCTACGTTTCTAGCATTTGTAGACTTAGAGAAAGCTTTTGACAATGTTGACTGGAATACTCTCTTTCAAATTCTAAAGGTGGCAGGGGTAAAACACTGGGAGCTAATAGCTATTTACAATTTGTACAGAAACCAGATGGCAGTTATAAGAGTCGAGGGACATGAAAGACAAGCAGCGAAAATTCGGAGTAGGTATTAAAATTCATGGAGAAGAAATAAAAACTTTGAGGTTCGCCGATGACATTGTAATTCTGTCAGAGACAGCAAAGGACTTGGAAGAGCAGTTGAATGGAATGGACAGTGTCTTGAAAGGAGGATATAAGATGAACATCAACAAAAGCAAAACAAGGATAATGGAGTGTAGTCTAATTAAGTCGGGTGATGCTGAGGGAATTAGATTAGGAAATGAGACACTTAAAGTAGTAAAGGAGTTTTGCTAGGGGAGCAAAATAACTGATGATGGTCGAACAGTTATGTAGACTGACAATGGCAAGGAAAGCGTTTCTGAAGAAGAGAAATTTGTTATCATCGAGTATAGATTTAAGTGTGAGGAAGTCATTTCTGAAAGTATTTGTATGGAGTGTAGCCATGTATGGAAGTGAAACATGGACGATAAATGGTTTGGACAAGAAGAGAATAGAAGCTTTCGAAATGTGGTGCTACAGAAGAATGCTGAAGATTAGATGGGTAGATCACATAACTAATGAGGAAGTATTGAATAGGATTGGGGAGAAGAGAAGTTTGTGGCACATTTTGACCAGAAGAAGGGATCGGTTGGTAGGACATGCTCTGAGGCATCAAGGGATCACCAATTTAGTATTGGAGGGCAGCGTGGGGGGTAAAAATCGCAGAGGGAGACCAAGAGATGAATACACTAAGCATATTCAGAAGGATGTAGGTTGTAGTTGCTACTGGGAGATGAAAAAGCTTGCACAGGATAGAGTAGCATGGAGAGCTGCATCAAACCAGTCTCAGGGCTGAAGACCACCACAACAACAACAACAACAAGATCCTTTTTGAACCACCCTGTAAGGGGCAATGTCTCACACAATAAAAATTTCTCTTAGCATCTCAAGATACCTTTCTGCAGTCACGGACCCATCGAAAAAATAAGAGCCTATCACTTTACTGCATGCAGTATGATTCACCTACCCCAACCGCTGACGTTTTATGCAACCCGCAATGTTAATGTTGCCCTTCTCTCGAGGTTTTCATATATTCTCACTCCCTGCGAACAAACTATTAGTCTGACAGAAAAAAAATAAACAGGACCTTTTTATAGGGAATTTAATGGAGTTAAATTTTGTACTAGGATACGTTTTCACTAGAGGCTGTAGTTTACGAGTTATTCAAGAAAAACGTACAACAATGACCTTCAAACACACTTCCATTCCCAAACCCAGCCCCCATCTGTCAGGATTTTTCACATGTTGTTCATGGCACTTCTTCTCACCACCGTACAAATATTTACTACTGCAAGAATTATTTATCACCTTCGACTGTCCTAGTTGACAAATTACAAACTGTAAATTTCACTTTGGTGTAAATGTTACCTCACAATTCTGTGAGTGTTAACCGCATAAAATAATTACATCGTTGGGTTCTTTCAGCCTTAAGACTACGAAACTACTGTGCTTGTAAGGGTTAATTTTGGATCGAATTGTCATGGTAACTAGTTTTATCGTAACGTTTACAAAAGTCGTTTCTCGTTCATCACCCTCACATCCATGTTGAAATTAATAATGTTAACGAATGCTGCTGGCGTAATAGTCCCATTAATAGAGGCCAGAAAAGGCCGAACATTGGGAACAGTTCGTGTAGTGGGAAATTTTTGTCCAGTGTAGGAGAGAGTGCCACGAACAACATACTGGATATCATCATTGCTGAAGGATCATTGTGTGGCGGAGGCGCATTTGAAGGTCTCTTTTATGCGTTTTCCTTGAATAACTCGAAAACCGTGACCTCCAGCGAAAACTTATCCCAGCACAAAATTTATCTGCATTAAATTTCTTACAAAAAGTAAGTATTTCTGTAGGACTATTAGTTTGCGCCTATCGAGGGAGAAAATATAAAAGCCTCGCACTGGTTTATGGAGGCAGCTATAACGTTACGGATTGCATAGAACTCTCTCTCTCTCTCCATCTGAACAGGCCATGAAGGCCCAACGGTACCGACCGGACGCCGTGTCATCCTCAGCCCACAGGCGTCACTGTATGCTCATATGGATGGGCGTGTGGTCAGCACACAGCTCTCCTGTCCGTATGTCAGTTTACGAGGCCGGAGCCGCTCCTTGTCAATCAAGTGGCTCCTCAGTTTGCCTGACAAGGGCTGAGTGCACTCTGCTAGCCAATAGCGCGCGGCAGACCGGATTGCCACCCATCCAAGTGCTAATCCAGCCCAACAGCGTTAACTTCGGTAATCCGACGGGAACCGGTGTTACCACTGCGGCAAGGCCGTTGGCGCATAGAACTCAGGGGCACATAAATCAGCCGTTATGCCAACCCTAACCGAAATATATTACAATTACCCGTAATACTAGAGGGCTATCATTCATATCAATAAATGCCAATCCTAGTAGCAAAATTTTAGAATTCCCCCTAATACTATAGGGCTATCATTTATATAAATAAGGAACAGGAGTGACTCCAACACTGATCCCTTGGGCACCCACCATATTACCGTACCCCACTCAGACCCCAAATCACAGCCATATTCAACACTATGAATAATGACGTTTTGGTTCAAAAATGGTTCAAATGGCTCTGAGCACTGAGGTCATCAGTCCCCTAGAACTAAGAACTACTTAAATCTAACTAACCTAAGGACGACACACACATCCATGCCAGAGGCAGGGTTTGAACCTGCAACCGTAGCGGTCGCGCGGTTCCAGGCTGAAGCGCCTAGAATCGCTCGGCCACTCCGACCGGCAATGACGTTTTGCTGTGTGTTGTTAAAGTAAGAGGCGAACCAATTGTCAGCTACACCCCGTGTTCTGTAATGACCCACTTCTGGAGCAATATTTCGTGATGAACACAATCAAACGCCTTAGTTGAATAGAAAAATATACCTCGCTTTCGAAACCTTTTGTTTAATCCATCCAGTACCTCGCAGAGAAAAGAGATTATAGCATTTTCAGTTGTTACGCGACTTCTAAAGCCGAACTGTACATTTGATAGCATATTATGTGATATAAAATGATCAATTTTCCTTACACACACAGCCTTTTCAATAACTATAGCAAACACTGATGGCATAGAAATAGGTCTAAAACTGTCGCATTATCTCTCCCTCCCTTTTTATAAAATGTCTTTACTTCTGAGTACTTTAATCGTACAGGAAACTGACCATTCTTGAAGGAAAAATTGCAAATATGCTAAGTACAAGGCTAACATATGCAGCACAGTACTTTAATTCCCTGCTAGGCAGTTCATCATATCCGTAAAAGTCTTTAGTCTTCAGTGATTTAATTACTGACTCAATCTCCGCCCTTGTCATTATCGCAGAGGAGTATTTCAAACATAAGTATTTCAGACATCAGTCTCCGAAAGGCAGTTTCCAAGAGAGGTATATGATTCCCTGTGGAAACTAAGTTTTTATTTAATTCAGCAGCAATGCTCAGAAAATGATCGTTAAATTGTAAGTAGGCTGTTTATGTTTTCTTATTGGCAACGTTACGTAGCGCTCTGTAGGAAAATCACTGGCTGTGCTGTGTGCAGTCTGTGGCTAGTTTGCACTGTTGTCTGCCATTGTAGTGTTGGGCAGCGGCAGCTGGATGTGAACAGCGCGTAGCGTTGCGAAGTTGGAGGTGAGCCGCCAGCAGTGGTGGATGTGGGGAGAGAGATGGCGGAGTTTTGAAATTTGTAAAACTGGATGTCATGAACTGCTATATATATTATGACTATTAAGGTAAATAAATCATTTGTTCTCTATCAAAATCTTTCATTTGCTAACTATGCCTATCAGTAGTTAGTGCCCTCAGTAGTTAGAATCTTTTATTTAGCTGGCAGTAGTGGCGCTCGCTATATTGCAGTAGTTCGAGTAACGAAGATTTTTGGTGAGGTAAGTGATTTGTGAAAGGTATAGGTTAATGTTAGTCAGGGCCATTCTTTTGTAGGGATTATTGAAAGTCAGATTGCGTTGCGCTAAAAACATTGTGTGTCAGTTTAAGCCCAGTCACGTATATAATTTTTCTAAGGGGACGTTGCAAAATGTTGTTGTTGTGGCCTTCAGTCCTGAGACTGGTTTGATGCAGCTATCCATGCTACCCTATCCTGTGCATGCTTCTTCATCTCCCAGTACCTACTACAGCCTGCATTCTTCTAAATCTGCTTAGTGTATTCATCTCTTGGTCTCCCTCTACGATTTTTACCCTCCACGCTGCCCTCCAATACTACATTGGTGATTCCTCGATGTCTCAGAACATGTCCTACCAACCGATCCCTTCTTCTAGTCATGTTGTGCCACAAACTCCTCTACTCCCCAATTCTATTCAATACCTCCTCATTAGTTATGTGATCTACCCATCTAATCTTCAGCATTCTTCTATAGCACCACATTTCGAAAGCTTCTATTCTCTTCTTGTCTAAACTATTTATCGTCCATGTTTCACTTCCATACATGGCTACACTCCATACAAATACTTTCAGAAACGTCTGCCTGACGCTTAAATCAATACTCGATGTTAACAAATATCTCTTCTTCAAAAACGCTATCCTTGCCATTGCCAATCTACTTTTTATATCCTCTCTACTTCGACCATCGTCAGTTATCTTTCTCCCGAAATAGCAAAAGTCCTTTACTACTTTAACTGTCTCATTTCCTAATCTAATTCCTGCAGCATTCCATTATCCTCGTTTTGGTTTTGATGATGTTCATCTTATACCCTCCTTTCAAGACACTGTCCATTCCGTTCAACTGCTCTTCCAAGTCCCTTGCTGTCTCTGACGGAATTACAATGTCATTGGCGAACCTCAAAGTTTTTATTTCTTCTCCATGGATTTTAATACCTACTACGAACTTTTCTTTCGTTTCCTTTACTGCTTGCTCAACATACAGATTGAATAGCAACGGGGAGAGGCCACAACCCTGTCTCACTCCCTTCCCAATCACTGCTTCCCTTTCATGTGAATCGACTCTTATAACTGCCATCTGCAATCTGTACAAATTGTAAATAGCCTTTCGCTCCCTGTATTTTACCCCTTCCACCTTCAGAATTTGAAAGATAGTATTCCAGTCAACATTGTCAAAAGCTTTCTCTAAGTCTACAAATGCTAGAAACACAGGTTTGCCTTTCCTTAATCTTTCTTCTAAGATAAATCGTAGGGTCAGTATTGCCTCACGTATTCCAACATTTCTGCGTAATCCAAACTGATCTTCCCCGAGGTCGGCTTCTACCAGTTTCTCCAGTCGTCTGTAAAGAATTCGCGTTAGTATTTTGTAGCTGTGACTTATTAAAGTGATAGTTCGGTAATTTTCACATCTGTCAACAACTGCTTTCTTTGGGATTGGAGTTATTATATTGTTCTTGAAGGCTGAGGGTATTTCGCCTGTCTCAATCATCTTGCTCACCAGATGGTAGAGTTTTGTCAGTGCTGGCTTTCCCAAGGCTGTCAGTAGTTCTAATGGAATGTTGGCTACTCCCGGGGCCTTGTTTCGACTTAGGTCTTTCAGTGCCAAACTCTTCACGCAGTATCATATCTCCCATTTCATCTTCATCTACTTCCACCTCCATTTCTATAATATTGTCGTTAAATACTGTACTTATATCTGACTTATCGCTAACAGAAATATTTTTACTACAAACTAACTTTACATCGTCACCTTGTGCTGCTGACCAAACACTTCCTTCGCAACTGACCACATGGTTTTAATGTTGTCCTGTGAATTAATTATTCTGTTTGAGTACCCCATACTCTTTGCCTTTCTAATTACAGTTTTAAACACCATACAATACTGTTGGTAATGGGTTGCTGTAGCTTGAGTGTGACTACTTCTAACATTTATAATTCCCACTTTGTTCTACTTTATATCCTTATCCCACTAGCCAGCCACCCAGGCTGCCTGTTACTGCTACTACCCAGTTTTTAACGTTGTAATACACAGCAATTCTCAAAGAGCGTGAGAAATTTGCTAAGGAAAGCACTATATTTGTCATCTGTGTTACCGGTACTATAAACTTCCTGCCATTCCTGTTCCTTAATGAGGTTTAAAAAAAACTTTATTGCCATGGATTAGCTCTCCTATATAGATCGTAATTATATATGGCATTTGTTTGAGTACGAAAGCCATTTAGTGTTAAAATGATGGTCTTAAAGGCCGTTCACGCTTTTACTAACAGAATGCCCATCTAGTAATAAAGAATGAATAAAAATATTGTCTTTATCTATGTCACTGTTACCCTGCAACCTAGTTGGAAAAAACACAATCTGCATCAGGTCATATGAATTTAGGAAAACGACCATCATACTTTTTCTCGTACAATCACATACAAGATTAATATCGAAGTCATCACATATAAGTAATTTCTGGAACTTCCTATAAAGTGCAACAAGCGCTCTCTCTAGCTTGAGCAGAAATGTTCTGAAGTCAGAGTTAGGAGACCTACATAACAACAACAAATAGAAGTTAAGTCTCACTTAATTCAATTGCACCTGCACAACATGCAAATATCTGTTCAGTGCAGTGCCGTGATACATCTGTGGACGAATTACTGTTTTTTACGTACATGAACACTCCCCCACTCCGCCAGCAAATCCTTTAAAAAGAACTAGCTAATCTGTATCCTGGTAAAGGAAGTTTCTGAACTGTCAAATTATTTATGTGGTGCACCGATGTACCAATACTGTCAGATGAACATCCGAAAGCAGTTCACTAACTTTATCTTTAATACGTCTTATATTTTGATGAAATATGCTAATCCTTCTCTATTTGTATTTCTGACCTCCTCTGAAGACGATTCTTTAGCTGGAGGGATCTACTTTAAGAAGGTGTAACTATCAGCTGATTTCCATCTGAAAAACTCGCGTCCTTAACAGCAACTACTACAGGAGTGGTCCCACCACCATCCACTATACTGTCACATATAAGCTGTGACTTAACGAGCATTTCGCTCTCATTTAAATATATGGCCGAAAGAATCAGCCTTCAGCAATTGTGAAACGAACTCTGTCGTCTAGGACTGTGTGCCACAAAGAGTGCAGATTCATTACGAGATGGGGAAATTCTCAGGCATCTATTGTGCTCAATGAGGCCTACACGCTGTAGTGTGCAAGTGAGACAGACGAGAACCATGTCATAGGGAAACCCCGTAGAAGAAGTTTGTGGCCAGGGAGACGTAGCAGTGTTAAATATGGTGGAATTAAGATCGGCCATAAAGGGAAACATTTAATAAAACTATTCAATTCTGTAGCAATTCAAGGAATGGAGACACAGTAATTTTAATCTACTATCCTTCATAAATTTTCATTGTGATCCCAATACGACTTGAATATTAATATCTATAATACTCGAACAGTCCACGGGTATACTGCCTGTTCATAGTGTCCAACGGGCACAATATTTCGGCGATCAGACATGTCGCCATCGTCAGGTGCGCTGACGAAATGAGCTCCTGAGGGTGGGCGGACGATTTAAATCCCCTCCCCCCGCGACCGCTCTCTTCGCCGTCCGCACCCGCGCGCCGGCGGTCGCGAAGACGTGGGCGTCGGAATCTGTCGTAGCGTCGATGTGCTTGCTACGTCCGCCCTGGTCGCCAGTTCGTACTTCTTGCTGTGAGTCTTCTTAATCTATAGTAGTTTAGGATTTACTGTTAAAGTGAAATTAACAAGTTTTGTAACAAAAACTGAATCGAAAATCCGAACGCTTAGAATAAGCTGTAGCCAATCAGATGGACGGCTTCAGGAAAGGGAACTGCACTTGTCAGTTGAACGAGAATATTCGGCGCGCGGGAAAAGAGGCCAGGGACGAGCAGAAGGACAGTTCGGCTGGAGATACCAAAGTGGACAGTTCTGGTCTAGACACCAAAGGATACAGTGCTGGTGGAGACGCGAAAGGGGTCTTAAGGTAGGTAGGAAGTGAAACGAGAAAATTTCGCGTTGTGCGGTATCGCGGGACTTACTTTCTGAGCGGTGAGCAGCCGGCGCCTGGCGTGAATTCTAACTTAACGCGTAATCAAAGAGGTGTAGTATTGGACTTGTAATTGTAGGTGGTCGAACTATGTTAAATGGATATGCGCTAATGTGTAATAGTAATTCTAAATACGGCCACCTTCGTTATTAATTTGCTTCCTGAATAAACATTATTCTAACCAAATCGCAACTGTGTGGGCTACATCTTTTATGGGTCGTTAATTTAGCTCCCGATATCGTATTATTACTGTTGTTATATGTTATATTAAACATATAATTTCACAAACTAGCCATCATCCAGACAATTTCACCAAAGCGTCACAAGTGTCTAATTCAGAGTGCGTTTCAACCTCTAGACGAGTTGACCCAAACAGTTCGACGAACAGGAACCGCATGTGAGCCCGAACATCTTTGGCATTTTGGTTCGCAATTGGTGGCCTGTCCGGGATAGGAACTTGGAAAGTGTTAGTTGAGGGATAAGAATTTAGCAAAGTATTGAAACAGGATTGGATTTTGGAAAGTGTTAGTAGCGAAACATGAACTCTGGAAAGTTTAGAACTGGATTTGAATTGTGCAAAATGATTCAAAAAGTATTTTCAGAAGTTCGATAGGCAGAACCTCGCGCAAAAGTTAAGTCTGATTTCCATTCAGGACTCTATATTAGGTATTTTTACTAGTTTTGTAATTACAATTGTAATTCTGACAGTTAACCACATTCTGTGACCTAGGTCTCAAGTCTGTGGCAGTCTAAGCAGTTTGCGTGGGGGCTCTGAGCTACGAATTTTGCAACAGGTACGTGCATCGAGTGTTAGCAGTGGTTAGTAGTGATAAAAAAGTAACGTGGAAGAGGCGACATCGAAAGCAGGTGGTCCCAGCCAGCAGCGATTCATCGCTCAGCGGCAGTTGCAGTAGCACAGCAGAGGCTACGAGATCTTCTGCGTCGGCTTCAACTGCAACATCGGCAGCAGTTCCATGGCAGAAGGATCTAGCACGACAAGGCTAAGTACTTGCGCTGGTAGCAAGGTTTGTATGATTCTCTAATTCGATCGCCAATAATAGACGTCGCTACTACTCGTATTAAGCAGTCGGCCAGTTTGTGTGGGTCCGAAAGTACTAGCGTGCCGCTTAGCCCGAAGTCGGAGCGGAAGAGAGTGAACGGCGTCGAATTTGGTAGGGCAAACAGTCCGAAATCAGGCAAGGGAGATGAATTTGGGGGATACATCTCTGTTAAAACCGATATAGGTGACATAAATTTAAAAATTGATTCGCTTCAATCCCATATAGCTTCGGTTCTGAAAGACGAAGTAAGTAAAATTGCTAGTGGAATCGAGGAATTGATAGACGGAAAATTAAAAACCCATTCCGGATCAAATGCGCAAAATTTCTGATGATGTTGGGATACTTTAAGGTAGATCAAGCGGAGAAAAATTTCAGTGATGACCCATGGACCTTGGCGATGGTGGGGAGGCTTGCGTGCCTCAACGATACAGATAACCGTACCGTAGGTGCAACCACGGCGGAGGGGTATCTGTTGAGAGGCCAGACAAACGTGTGGTTCCTGAAAAGGGGTAGCAGCCTTTTCAGTAGTTCCAGTGGCCCTGTAACGCTAACCAAAACGGCATTGCTGTTTTGGTACGGCGAGCTGCTGAAAGCAAGGGGAAACTACAGCCATAATCTATCCAAAGGGCATACAGCTTTACTGTATGATCAAACGATGATGGGGTCCTCTTGGGTAAAATATTCCGGAGGTAAAATAGTCCCCCATTCCGATCTCCGGGCGGGGACTACTCAAGAGGACATCATTATCAGGAGAAAGAAAATTGGCGTTCTACGGATCGGAGCGTGGAATGTCAGATCCCTTAATCGGGCAGGTAGGTTAGAAAATTTAAAAAGGGAATTGGATAGGTTAAAGTTAGATATAGTGGGAATTAATGAAGTTCGGTAGCAGGAGGAACAAGACTTTTGGTAAGGTGAATACAGGGTTATAAATACAAAATCAAAAAGGGATAATGCAGGAGTAGGTTTAATAATGAACAGGAAAATAGGAGTGCTGGTAAGCTACAACAAACAGCACAGTGATCGCATTATTGTGACCAAGACAGACACGACGCCAACGCCTACTACAGTAGTACAAGTTTATATGCCAACTAGCTCTGCAGATGATAAAGAAATTGATGAAATGTATGATGAGATAAAAGAAATTATTCAGGTAGTGAAGGGAAACGAAAATTTAATAGTCATGGGTGACTGGAAAGAAGTAGGAAAACGTAGAGAAGGAAACGTAGTAGGTGAATATGGTTTGGGCCTAAGAAATGAAAGAGGAAGCCGCCTGGTAGAATTTTGCACAGAGCATAACTTAATCATAGCTAACACTTGGTTCAAGAATCATGAAAGAATGTTGTATACATGGAAGAACCCTGAAGATACTAGAAGGTTTCAGATAGATTATATAATGGTAAGACAGAGATTTAGGAACCAGGTTATAAATTGTAAGACACTTCCAGGGGTAAATGTGGACTCGACCACAATATGTTGGTTATGAGCTGTAGATTAAAACTGAAGAAACTGCAAAAAGGTGGGAATTTAAGGAGCTGGGACCTGGATAATCTGATTAAACCAGAGGTTGTACAGAGTTTCTGGGAGACCATAAGGGAACAATTGACAGGAATGAGGGAAAGAAATACAGTAGAAGAAGAATGGGTAGCTTTGAGGGATGAAATAGTGAAGGCAGCAGAGGATCAAGTGGGTAAAAAGACGAGGGCCAGTAGAAATCCTTGAGTAACAGAAGAGATACTGAATTTAATTGATGAAAGGAGAAAATACAAAAACGCACCAAGTGAAACAGGCAAAAAGAAATACAAACGTCTCAAAAATGAGATCGACAGGAAGTGCAAAATAGCTAAGCAGGGATGCTAGATGACAAATGTAAGGATGTAGAAGCTTATCTCACTAGGGGTAAGATAGATACTGCCTACAGGAAAATTAAAGAGACCTTTGGAGAAAAGAGAACGACTTGCATGAATATCAAGAGCTCAGATGGAAACCCAGTTCTAAGCAAAGAAGGGAAAGCAGAAAGGTGGAAGGTGTATATAGAGGGTCTATACAGGGGCGATATTCTTGAGGACAATATTATGGAAGTGGAAGAGGATGTAGATGAAGATGAAATGGGAGATATGATACTGCGTGAAGTGTTTGACAGAGCACTGAAAGACCTAAGTCGAAACAAAGCGCCGGGAGTAGACAACATTCCATTAGAACTACTGACAGCCTTGGGAGAGCCAGTCCTGACAAAACTCTACCATCTGGTGAGTAAGATGTATGAGACAGGCGAAATTCAATAGGACTTCAAGAAGAATACAGTAATTCCAATCCCAACGAAAGCAGGTGTTGACAGATGGGAAAATTATCGAACTATCAGTTTAATAAGTCACAGCTGCAAAATACTAACGAGAATTGTTTACAGACGAATGGAAAAACTGGTAGAAGCCGACATCGGGAAAGATCAGTTTGGATCCCGCAGAAATATTGGAATACGTGAGGCAATACTGACCATACGACATATCTTAGAAGCTAGATTAAGGAAAGCCAAACCTACGTTTCTAGCATTTGTAGACTTAGAGAAAGCTTTTGACAGTGTTGACTGGAATACTATCTTTCAAATTCTGAAAGTGGCAGGGGTAAAACGCAGGCTATTGCATTTTGTACAGAAACCAGATGGCAGTTATAAGAGTCGATTCACATGAAAGGGAAGCAGTGGTTGGGAAGGGAGTGAGACAGGATTGTGGCCTCTCCCCGTTGCTATTCAATCTGTATATTGAGCAAGCAGTAAAGGAAACGAAAAAAAGTTCGGAGTAGGTATTATAATCCATGGAGAAGAAATAAAAACTTTGAGGTTCGCCGATGACATTCTAATTCTGGCAGAGACAGCAAAGGGCTTTGAAGAGCAGTTTAACGGAATGGACATAGTCTTGAAAGGAGGGTATAGGATGAACATCAACAAAATCAAAACGAGGATAATGAAATGTAGTCGAATTAAGTCGGGTGATGCTGCGGGAATTAGATTAGGAAATGAGACACTTAAAGTAGTAAAGGAGTTTTGCTATTTCGGGAGCAAAATAACTGAAGATTCTCGAAGTAGAGAGGATATAAAATGTAGACTGGCTATGGGAAGGACAGTGTTTCCGAAGAAAAGAAATTTTTTAACATCCAGTATTGATTTAAGTATCAGGAAGTCGTTTCTGAAAGTATTTGTATGGAGTGTAGCCATGTATGGAAGTGAAACAAGGATGATAAATAGTTTAGAGAAGAAGACAGTAGAAGTTTTCGAAATGTGGTGCTACAGAAGAATGCTGATTATTAGATGTGTAGGTCATATAAGTAATAAGGAGGTATTGAATAGAATTGCGGAGAAGAGGAGTTTGTGGCACAACTTCACTAGAAGAAGGGGTCGGTTGGTAGGACATGTTCTGAGGCATCAAGGGATCACCAATTTAGTACTGGAGGGCAGCATTGAGGGTAAAAATCTTAGAGGGAGACCAAGAGATGAATACACTAAACAGATTCAGAAGGATGTAGGCTGCAGTAGATACTGGGAGATGAAGAAGCTTGCACGGGATAGAGTAGCATGGAGAGCTGGATAAAACCATCTCAAGATTGAAGACCACAACAACAATAACAAGGTAGAGAAGTTGCAAGCGGATCTGGTTCAAATGGTTCAAGTGGCTCTGAGCAATATGGGACTTAACATCTGTGGTCATCAGTCCCCTAGAACTTAGAACTACTTAAACCTAACTAACCTAAGGACATCACACACATCCATGCCCGAGGCTGGATTCGAATCTGCGACCGTAGCAGTCGCGCGGTTCCGGACTGAGCGCCTAGAACCGCTAGACCAGCGCGGCCGGCGCGGATCTGGAGGCAACGTAAGAAGTTGTATGAGTAGGCAAGATGTACTTATGGCTGAGACGACAGAGGCTATTAGCAACTTATCCGCTCGAACTGGTAAATGGGAGAAAGAAGTAGATGAAATAAAGGAACAAGTACAATCAGGCGTCCCCCATCTTCGTCCCCCCCCCCCCCTCACCTCTGGCTCCTTCCTTCCCTTTCTCCCCCTCTGGGAGTATGATTTGTGCCTACGTCCAGAGATGGACGCTCGAAACTGTTAGAGATTCTTTGCTTTCTACACTTGCAAGTCTTTGTCCTTCCTCTGTCCTTCTCTTTTCCTTACCTCTTCTCTTTGCCCTTTTCTCCGCTGCGGCGTTTGAGACCTCTCTTCTTTCCTATCCCTTTCTCTTTTTCCTCCCTGAGCATGTCTGAAGGCCGACCCACGCATTTCCATGCGTAGCCGGTGACGGGGTAACGCGTAATTCCCCGCCCCGGGTAGACAGGTAGGACATGTACGTACCCCCTGGTAACGGCCAGGACCAGGGAGGGGTGATTACCCGAGCTGATACCTTCCGAAAGCGCCGATTGGTCCCTCCGTCCGTTTCTCGGGAGGTGTGACCTGAGGTGTGAACAATCACCTAAGGCGGGAGTGCCCTCAGAGAGGGCCCCCACAAGGGAGGAGCGCGCCATCGGAGACGCCGGTAATCATGGGGGATTCTTCCGCAATGGTTTCCTCACCTTCCAATATGTCTGCTCACAAGGGTAAGTTCACAGACAGTTCTTCCATCGTTGCCACAGTTCCTTGTTGTTTCTCGGTCTGACGAAGGTCACGACTTTTCCATGGTCAACCCTTTCATTATTCAGAAAGGTGTCGACGCAATTGCAGAGGTCCTGTAAAGTCTTGTTCCAGATTACGAAATGGCACCTTGTTGTTAGAAAGAGTCAGTGCCCTCCAGGCTCAAAAACTGCTGCGTACTTCTCTGCTCCACACCTTCCCTGTCCAGGCTGAAGCGCACCACACTTTAAATTCCTCGTGTGGATTCGTTTATACACGCTCCCTCGATGGATTGTCTGACGAAGAAATTCAGCACTACCTGTCTGACCAGGGCGTAACGGCAGTTCATAGAGTTATGAAAAGGGTTGACACGAACATCATTGCAACCCGGACTGTCTTCTTGACATTTGACAAAGTTCAACTCCCATCCAAAATCAAAGCAGGCTATGAGATAATTTCCGTACGCCCTTACGTCCCAAACCCGACGCGTTGCTATCGGTGTCAGCGGTTCAATCACACCAGCCAGTCCTGTTCCACTCCGGCCAAATGTGTTACGTGTGGCAAGGATGCCCATGAGGGTGCTTGTCCACCTCCATCCCCTCGCTGCATCAACTGCATGGGTGATCACGCAGCTTCCTCTCGAGATTGCCCCGTCCTTAAGGACGAAAAGCTCATCCAGGAAATCAGAGTGAAGGAAAAGGTGTCGACCTTTGCTGCTCGAAAATTATTCGCCAGTCGACAGCCCACCGTGCCTCAGACAGGAAAATACAGCACTGTCCTTGCTTCTCCTCGGCCAACAAAGGAGGCGGCCACGCAGACTTGCGACCTCACCTTTAGTGCCACGGTCGTCAGATCGGCCAGCGCAAAGATCGCCCGTTCAACCTCACCACTTTAGCCTGCCCACTCTCTGGCTCACCCCTCGTCGGGTTCTGTTAAATCTCGAGCCCAAAAGTCAGACACCAAGACTTCGAAAAAAGAGCATATTCGTGAAGAGTTTTTACGTACCGCAACTTCCCAACCAACGGTTCCTCCTTCATCTAAACGTCATACTTCCAAGAAGGCTACAAAGAAACCCAGTTCCTCTCCTTCTCCGCCACGGCGAGTCCCATCCACAGCACCACCTGGCCCTCGGCCGTCTTCTGTGTCGCCGAGGCGCACTGCTGACGGCCGATCAACCGTCCGATCGCTGGTGCCAGGAGTTGCTCCTGAACAACCTATGGATCAGGACCTTCTGCCTTCGGTTGAATCCCATTCCATGCCGTCGGTCGCAAGCTCTGTGCAGTCGTTGAGTTGACAGCATCCTTGGTCACATTCCTCCATTTTCTGTTCACCCTATGTCCATTACCCACTGGAATATCCGCGGTATTCGAGTCAATCGGGATGAATTGTCGATCCTCTTACGATCCTACTCGCCAGTCATCTTCTGTCTTCAGGAAACAAAGCTGCGTCCCCATGACCGCTTTGTTCTCCCTCATTTTCAGTCCGTCTGATATGATCTCCCCTCTGTTGAAGGCACTCCAGCACATGGAGGACTCATGATTCTTCTCCATGATACTCTCCATTATCACCCAATCCACTTAAACACTTCCTTCCAAGCTGTCGCCGTCCGTCTTTCCCTTTCCAGATACATGTTCTCTCTTTGTACTGTATACATTTCATCGTCCACACCAATGACACGAACTGATCTTCTTCATCTTCTTGGTCAGCTTCCACCCCCCTATTTGCTGGTTGGGGACTTCAATGCCCACCACCCGCTTTGGGGATCTCCACATCCATGTCCACGTGGCTCACTATTGTTAGATGTCTTCCACCAAGCGGATCTTGTTAGCTTCAACACTGGGGTCCCTACATTTTTGTCTGCCTCCACGACAACTTTATCTCATTTGGACCTTGCGGTCGGTACTGTTCCGCTAGCTCGGCTCTTCGAATGGTTCACCCTTGATGATACACACTCTAGTGACCACTGCAGCCTCAACTGCCGTATATGCGCCTGCGACGCTGGAAGTTTGTCCAAGCTGATTGGACACTTTTTTCGTCTCTAGCGACATTCGATGACCGTCACTTTCCCAGCGTCGACGATGAGGTCACACATATTACCGACGTTATTCTTACAGCTGCGGAACGTTCAATACCACGCACCTCCGAATTGCCCCGGCGCCCCCTAGTACCTTGGTGGAACGAGGCATGCCGTGATGCACTACGTGAGCGGCGACGTGCTCTTCGCATTTCCCGCCACCATCCTACTTTGTCCAACTGTATCCGCTATAAGCAGTTCCGTGCGCGATGCCGTCGTGTCATCCGCGATAGCAAGAAGGCAAGCTGGACATTCTTTATTAGCTCATTTGACACCTTCACTCCCTCCTCGGAAGTTTGGAGTCGGCTTCGACGGTTCTCAGGCGCGCCTAGTTTCTCCCGGTCTCTGGGCTCACTGTCGCGCATGATACATTAGTGGACCCCGTCGTAATTTCTAACTCATTGGGTCAGCACTTTGCTGAGATTTCGAGCTCTTCAAATTACCCGCCAGCGTTTCTCACAGCGGAAGTGCGACCTCTTGCTTTTTCCTCTCAAAATCGCGAAAGCTACAATACTGTTTTCTCCATGAGGGAACTCCAACATGCACTCTCTTCTTCTCGCTCCTCCGCCCCAGGACCGGATGGTATCCACATCCAAATGTTGCTGCATTTATCACCCCATAGTCTGCGTTACCTCCTTCGCCTTTATAATCGAATTTCGACCGACCGTTCTTTTCCCAGACGATGGCGGGATGCTATCGTCGTTCCTGTTCCGAAACCTGGAAAGGACAAACATCACCCCTCTAGCTGTCGCCCCATTTCTCTCAGGAGTAGTGTGTGTAAGGTTTTGGAGCGTATGGTGAATTACCGTTTAGCGTGCTAGCTGGAATCCCGCAGTCTCTTAACACCTGCCCAATGCGGATTCCGAAAGCATCGTTCTGCAGTTGACCATCTTGTTGCTCTCTCCACTTATATCATGAACAATTTTCTCCGGAAACGCCAAACAGTAGCAATATTTTTTGATCTGGAGAGAGCATATGATACCTGTTGGAGGACAGGCATCCTCCGCACACTGTTGTCTTGGGTCTTTCGAGGTCGGCTGCCCCTTTTTCTTCGCGAATTTATGGCAGAGCGCACATTTAGGGTGCGGGTGAACACTACTCTCTCCTGTACTTTCTCCCAAGAAAACGGGGTACCCCAGGGCTCCGTGCTGAGTGTTGTACTGTTTGCCATTGCCATAAATCCAATTATGGATTGTCTCCGTCCTGATGTCTCGGCTCCCTCTTTGTGGACGATTTTGCGATCTACTACAGCTCTCAACGGATCAGCCTTCTTGAACGATGTCTTCAAGGATGTCTCGATCGCCTCCACTCTTGGAGCATCGAAACCGGCTTCCGTTTTTCTCCCAGTAAGACCGTTTGCGTTAATTTTTGGCGACGTAAGGAGTTTCTTCCGCCCTCCTTACATCTAGGCCCTGTCAACCTTCCGTTTTCAGACGTCGCTAAATTCTTGGGTCTTATGTTTGACAGAAAACTGTGCTGGTCCTCCCACGTTTCCTATCTTTCGGCTCGCTGTTTGCGATCCCTCAACACCCTCCATGTCCTGAATGATACCTCCTGGGGAGTGGACCGAGTGGTCCTTCTCCGCCTCTATCGCGCCTTAGTGCGCTCGAAATTGGACTATGGAAGCATGGTGTACTCCTCTGCTCGGCCGTCTATTCTTCGCCGTCTCGTCTCTATCCACCACCGTGGATTGCGTTTAGTGTCTGGAGCTTCTTACACCAGCCCTGTGGAAAGTCTTTATGCTGAGACTGCTGAACCTCCGCTGTCCAATCGGCGAGCAGTCCTTCTGAGTCGTTATGCTAGCCATCTGTCTTCCATGCCTGCTAATCCAGCCCATGACATTTTTATCGGCGCCTCCTTTGATGTAGGGTATGCAGGCCGCCCCTCCTCCCTACTGCCACCGGGAGTCCGCTTCCGTCAACTGCTCCATTCTCTTTCCTTCCGCTTTCCTAAAACCGTCTTGACAACTTGGGGTACAGCACCGCCTTGGCTCCGTCCCCGGATCTGCCTGCTCCGTGACCTTTGTCGATTTCCCAAGGATGCTACCCCTTCACTTGTTTATCGTCGAGCATTTGCTGCTCTATGTGCACAAATGACGGACGCCACGTTTATTTATACCGACGGCTCGAAAACATCGTTAGGTGTAGGGAGTGCCTATATTGTTGGCGACACCCGAAATCACTTTCGGCTTCCCGACCAGTGTTCGGTTTATACTGCGGAGCTTTACGCTGTTCTCCAGGCTGTCCACTACATCCGCCGCCATCAGCGGATACAATACGATATCTGCTCAGATTCTCTCAGCTCTCTCCTCAGTCTCTAAGCTCTTTATCTTGTGCACCCTCTGGTCCACCGGATTCAGGACTGTCTGCGCTTGCTCCACCTGGGGGACGTCTCGGTGGCGTTCCTCTGGCTCCCGGGACACGTTGGAATCTGTGGAAATGAGGCGGCCGATATTGCAGCCAAGGCTGCAGTCTCTCTTCTTCTGCCAGCTATTCAATCGATTCCCTTCCCCGATCTACGGAGCGTTTAATGTTGTCGTGTTGTTCATTTATGGCACGCGCATTGGTCGACATTTCCCCATAATAAATTGTGGGACGTGAAAGCTCTTCCTTGTGCTTGGACCTCTTCCTCCCGAACGCGTCGTCGGGTGGAGGTAATTTTAACTAGACTCCGGATAGGGCACTGTCTTTTTAACCATCGACATCTTTTAAGCGGCGATCCTCCCACACTCTGTCCCCACTGCTCTCAGCTGTGGACGGTAAGACACCTTTTAATTGAGTGCCCCTATTTTAATCCGTTACGCTCCCGTCTACAGCTGTCGCCTGATATATCGTCGATTTTAGCAGATGACACGCGCTCAGCCGACCGCGTTCTCAAGTTTATTAGTGCCAGTGAAATGACGTCTGTCATTTGAAGCTTTCTTTGTGGACAACCAACCCCTTTCTGTAGTGGATTTTTAAGCCTTCCTTCTGCTTTTAGTTTCTCCAATTTTATGACTTTCGTTCCCATTGCTGCTGGTTTCCATTTTCGGTTTTTCACTGTTTCCTAAGTCACGGACCGGGCGCTAATGACCATAGCAGTTTTGCGCCCTAAAACCAAAACAAAACAAAACAAAAAACAAAGAATGCAGATTCGTCATGAGATGGGGAAATTCTTAGGCGTCTATTGCGTTGAATGAGGTATAGACGCTGTAGTGTCCGAGTGAGACATCGAGAACGTACGTCATAGGGAAACCCCGTGGAAGCCATTTGTGGTCAGGGAGATGTATCAGTGTTAAATATGGCGGATCTAAGATCGGCCATAAAGAGAAACATTTAAGAAAACAATTCAGTTCTGTAGTAATTCAGGGAATGAAGACACAGTAATTTTAATCTACCATCCTTCATAAATTTTCATGGTGATCCCAATAAAACTTGAATATTGATCATGTCTACGTCTAGGATTTACTGTTAAAGTGAAATTAACAAGCTTTGTTAAAAAACCTCATTTCTAAGTCTGAATGCTTTGGCCGATCTTAACGATCGACATTTCATATAGAAGCCCATCATTAGAATGACCAATGTTGTAAATATCAACTCTACATCTTTATTAATTAAATTGGAATTAACAGTATTTTCAGTTTCCTCCACACAAAACACATTCAACGATGACAGCATGATACCTTACTGAATCATTAGGTAATAAAATATTTGTTGTGTAGTTTAGTGCATAATAGTTACTTTTGTTCTTTCTTTATTTATCAGAAAGCACATTGGCCTTGACATTCGAAGATCGGAAGGAAATTGTGTTGCTTTTATATAAAAGAATTTAACTTTTATTATCAAATGGATATTATTGTTACTTTATTTAGATCGTGAAAGTGGCCAAGCTTTGATTATTTAAATATGTTAAAATGTAAAATAATGTAGAACAAGCTGTAGACAATCAGATGGACGGCTTCGGGTAAGGGAACTGCCATAGTCAGTTAAGTGAGGATATTCGGCGGGCGGGAAACACGGCTGGGGACGGGCAGAGAGACAGTGCTGGTCTAGGCACCAAAGTGGTCAGTTCTGATCTAGTCACCTAAGGGTACAGTGCTGGTGGAGACGTGAAAGCGGACCTTCGGTCTTTAGGTAGCTAGGAAGTGAAACGACGTAGAAAATTTCACGTTTTGTGGTATCGCGGGACTTAGTCTGTGAGCGGTGAACAGCTAGCACCTGGTGTGAATTCTAACTTTTTGCGTGGTAAAAGAGGTGGAGTACTAGACTTCGCGATAAGATTGTGAATGATCGAACTGTCAGATGGATATGCGCTCGAGTGTAATAGTAATTCTAAATACGACCACTTTCGCTGTTAGTTTGCTTTCTGAATAAACATAATTCTAACCAAATCGCAACTTTGTGGGCTACATCATTTATGTGTCGTTAATTTAGCTCCCGATATTATTATTGCTGTTGTTATATGTTACATTAAATATACAATATCGCAAACTTGCCATCAGCCAGACAAATTAACCAAAGGGTCACAAGGATCTAATTTAGGGCGTGTAATGCCACACGTGACGTGCGGTTCAACCCCTAGACGAGTTTGAGCCAAGACATTTCCACAAGGGGCAACCGCAAGTGAGCCCGAATATCTTTCGGATGTTAGCTCGGGAAGCTTAGCCAGCCTCCCATCCCCATACATACTGCTGTTCTTTGTACCTTAGAACTTTGTTGTCCGCGCAACTAACATTTGTACTACCCTGTAGCTGCTGGAAACGCAAGATGTTTTTTGAAGAATCTAAATGAAAGTAATTCATCGAGTAAACAAGTTGCTGAACGGCTTACAAACTGTTTAACTGTGTAATATCTTTCCCAAGTAGAATTTAAGACGGGAATTTTAAATGTACGTTTCGTGAAGTATTCTTGCAGTACGTTATGGAGAAGCTTATGAAACACATATGGCAGGCGTTAAGACACTCTTTGTCCCTCACGGAGAATTTTACTGTTAAAACGTCGAGAACGAAGATTTCCCGAAGCGCCAGCCTATATATTACTTCCTCTCGCTCACCTCACGCAATATGAATACTACTGGAAAATATGGGGGAACTCTTACGGGAGGATTACGAGGGACTTCACAAATGTAACACTAAAGGGAGAAGATACTAGTGATACGAGAAGTACTCTTCGCCGTGCACCGTAAGATGACCTGCTTGAGTACAGACGCTAAAGTTGGATTATAAAACAATAAATGCACGAAAATAAGCAGAGGAAAACTTGTTGGACAACTATTTCTAGGAAGGTAATAGAGGTAATAGACCGAAATACCTTTATTCCTTGATCTTCTGGCTGGGAGTCTGTAAGATAAGATATTGTCAACTTACACTTTAGTATGTAAAACAATGACAACTTAGCTTCTGAACAGCAGTTAGCGTATCATTAG
The DNA here is from genome assembly GCF_021461395.2 of Schistocerca americana. Lineage (NCBI taxonomy): Eukaryota > Metazoa > Arthropoda > Insecta > Orthoptera > Acrididae > Schistocerca > Schistocerca americana. The sequence goes on along the minus strand of NC_060121.1, from coordinate 818,608,255 downwards.
CTTACTCTACCTTTGAAATATAAGTTTTGTGTAGTTCTGTGCCATCACTAAGAATATTCTTAGGCTACGAAAAAGCATCGCAGTAGCAGTAGGAAGTTGTGCTCCATTAACGAAAGTTGCAAGGTGTGTTTCCATACGTGAAAGATGATGTCTCTTCACATTTCGCGACAGGTGTAGAAGGGTGGCGCCGTTAGCGCCCCTTTGAGACCTCTAACAATGTTTGCTCTAAATATACGCCAAAAGGCGATGCAAATTGTGTTTGATTTAAATACACGCTGGAACGATCGTGAACATTAGTTACCTTTGAGACTGGACGTTGTGTACTGATGTTAGTCAAAATACTTTTAACAAAGCAAAGACTCTATTATCAAAGCCTCACTGTGTTTCAACGAGGTCATGTAATAGGGGAACGTACTTTGTCAAGAAGACCGACCACCGAACGGCCACGTGGCACTATCGAGATGGTCGACCATCTTGTTCGCTGTTTGGTTCTGACGCACTGTGCTACATCTGTAGCAACAATATGAGTAGTAGTTGCGCCACAGTAACATAACGATCTGTTGCGAATCGGTTACTTCGAGGACAGCTCGGAGCCAGAGACGCCCTGTAGCGTGCATTCCATTACCCCAAACCGCATAAAAAAAACCACGTGACTTCAGTGGTGTCCAGCAAGAGCTCGTTAGATGACAGGGTGGAAGTTTGTTATATTTTCTGATGAAAGCTGGTTGTGTTCCGGTGCCAGTGATGACAGTGTGTTGCTTAGGAGGAGGCCGGTTCAGAACCTACAACCAACCTTTCTGAGAACTAGAAACACAGGACCAACACCTGGAATTATGGTCATGGATGCGATTTCGTATGAGAGCAGGAGCGTTCTCATGGTTTTGACAAGCACCTTCACTGCATATTTGTACCTCGATCTGACGAGTCGACCTTTTGTGTTGCCATTCATGTACATTAGTCCACAGGTCGTTTCCCAACTGGGTAACGATCGCCCACATTGTTGTAGCTCAACGTGCTATGCGGAGTGTCGACGTGTTGCTCTAGCCTGCTGGGTCACCAGATGTGTCTACAATCGAGCACATATGGGGCATCATCGGACGAGAGTTCCAGAGTCATTCACAAACACCACTAGCTCTCCCTGTTTTAGCCAAACTAGTTAACAGGCGCGGAATTCCATCGCAAACACTGATATCTGGGACATGTGCAACACAATGCATGACTTTTGCATGTCTATATTTAACACTCAGAAAGTTACACCGATTATTAATGTAGCAGTGCTTCACATTTGCAATGGCTACTGGATGTAGCGCGTATAAGTGCTGATATTATTTACGTATACCTGAACATGTATACATTTCTGCGTTAGACAGTCTTCCTACAAACGCGTCACAAATTTAACAACCTGGTCTTCTCTACAGGGTCATGACTGCACCAGTCAGTGGACTATGCCTTTCAGTATAGGCTTACGTTTGGCTCCCACATGTCCACACTTAAACACCTGACCTGAAGCCCAGGGGAAAATACTCATTTGTCTGCACTTATCTCCATTACATCCTACACTGAAGAGACAAAGAAATTGCTACATCTGCCTAAATCGTTTACGGTCCCCTCGAGCGAGCAGAAATGCCGCAACACAAAGTAGTATGGATTCTGTTAATGTCTAAAGCAGTGCTGGGTTGAACTGACATCATTAATCTGTAAGTTTAGGTTTTTATATTGGTAACGCCACATAGTGCTCTGTATGAAAATCACTGGCTGTGCTGTGTGCAGTCTGTGGCTGGGTAGCATTGTTGTGTTGGCTGTTAACAGCGCGTAGCGTTGCGCAGTTGGAGGTGAGCCGCCAGCAGTGGTGAATGTGGGGAAGTGAGATGGGGGATTTTTGAGAGCGGATGATCTGGACGTGTGTCCATCAGAAACAGTACATTTGTAAGAATGGATGTCATGAACTGCTATATATATTATGACTTTTGAACACTATTAAGGTAAATACATTGTTTGTTCTCTATCAAAATCTTTCATTTGCTAACTATGCCTATCAGTAGTTAGTGCCTTCAGTAGTTTGGAACTTTTATTTAGCTGGCAGTACTGGCGCTCGCTGTATTGCAGTAGTTCGAGTAACCCAGATTTTTGTGAGGTAAGTGATTTGTGAAACGTATAGGTTAAAGTTAGTCAGGGCCATTCTTTTGTAGGGGTTATTGAAAGTCAGATTGCGTTGCGCTAAAAATATTGTCAGTTTAAGCAGTCATTTATAATTTTTCTAAAGGGACGGTTCAAATCCTGCAGCGCTGTCCTTAAATCCTTAAGAGTACGAAGGGGTGGAGATCTCTCCTGAACATAAAGTTGCAAGGCGTCCCAGATATGCAAATAATGTTTATGTCTGGGGAGTTGGGTGGCCAGCGAAAGTGTTTAAACTCAGAGGAGTGTTCCTGGAGCCACTCTGTAGCAATTCTGGACGTGTAGTGTGTCGCATTGTTCCCCTGGAATTTAAAAAATCAGCCGGAAACCAAAGTGGACGTGAATGGATGCAGGTGATTAGACACGATGCGTACGTACGTGTTATGTCAGTCGTATCCAGACGTATGAGGGATCCCATATCATTCAAACTCACACGCCCCACACCGTTACAGCCCCCCTGCGGGTCCGGGGATTAGAATAGGCCCGAGGTATTCCTGCCTGTCGTAAGAGGCGACTAAAAGGAGTCCCTCCCCCTCAAGGGGGTAGTTAGCGCCTGCGTCCGGAGACGGACGGTTCCACGACCTCTATTTGCGGTCATTTTGCTTTTTCACTTGTCGTTTCTTCCTGCCTTTGGTTGGTTCCTTTCTTTGCTCTTCTCCATCTCACTGTCTTCCTTACTCTTTCCCTTGTCTTCTTCTCCTTGCCTTCTCATTGCCTTCTTCTCCTTGCCTTCTCTGGTCTCCGCCTCGGCGTTTGAGACAGTCTGTCCTCGCTCTCCCTCTCTCTCTTCTTTTTCCTCTTCTTCCTTCCTCCCTGTGCGCGCCTGAAGGCCGACCCACGCGTTCGCACGCGTAGCCGGTGACGGGGTAACGCGTAATTCCCCGCCCTGGGTAGACATGTAAGGCACGCACGTACCCCCTGGTAAAGGCCAGGCCCAGGGAGGGATGATTGCCTGAGCTGATACCTTCTGACCATGCCGATTGGTCCCTTCGTCTGTTTCTCGGGAGGTGTGACCTGAGGTGTAAACATTCACCTAAGGCAGGAGTGCCCTCTGAGAGGGTCCCCACAAGGAAGGAGCGCGCCATCTGAGACGCTGGCAATCATGGGGGATTCCTCCGCAATGGATTTCACTCCATCTCTCTAGACTTCTGCCCAAAAACGGAAACTTGACCAGCCGCCAGTGACAAAAGTATTACCGCCTGCCTCACAGTTCCTTGTCGTTTCTCGATCTGAGGACGGAAAGGATCTTTCCTCTGTCAACCCTTTCGTTATCCAGAAGGGAGTAGATGCCATAGCCGGATCTGTCAAATCTTGTACCAGGTTGCGTAACGGTACCTTATTACTAGAAACTGAGAGCGCCTTTCAGGCACAAAAACTGCTTCGGGCCACACTCCTGTACACGTTCCCTGTCCGGGTGGAGGCTCACCGCACTTTGAATTCGTCTCGTGGTGTGGTCTATACTCGATCACTTGACGTATTGACTGACGAGGAGATTCAGTCTTTCCTCGCTGAGCAGGGCGTGACGGCTGTCCATAGGGTCATGAAAAAGGTCAACAATGACCTTGTACCGACCCGGACACTTTTCTTGACCTTTGACAGGGTTCAGCTGCCGTCGCGTATCAAAGCGGGCTAAGAGGTTATTTCTGTTCGCCCCTATGTCCTGACACCTACGCGCTGCTACCAGTGTCAGCGTTTTAATCACACTCGCCAGTCTTGTTCCAATGCAGCTAAATGTGTCACTTGTGGAAGGGATGCCCATGAGGGTGACTGTCCACCTCCGTCTCTTCGTTGTGTGAACTGTCGGGGTGACCATGCAGCGGCCTCCCGCGACTGTCACATCTACAAGGAAGAACGCTGTATCCAAGAAATTCGGGTCAAAGAGAAAGTGTCCACCTCGGCTGCTCGCAAGCTATTTGCTAGTAGGAAGCCCGCGCTGGTCCCAGCGGGAAAGTACAGTACTGTCCTCACCTCTCCTCGGACTACCAGGGAGGTGGCGACACAGACATGCGATCTGACCTTCGGCACCACGGTCGTCCGTTCGGCCAGTGCTAAGATCGCGCGGTCTACGTCTCCTCTTCCTCCCGTCACCCCTCCAACACAAGCACCTTCATCAGCTTCTGCCAAGACGAAGACCCAGAAATCAGATGCACGGGCCTTCAAGAAGGAACCGTCACGTGCAGACTTCGTACGTCCCTCGCACTCCCAGCCGTCGACCACTACTTCCACTACAAGACCTTCCAAGAAGGCTCATAGGAAGCACAGTTCTCCTCCAGGGCGCATTTCTTCTCCTGCGCCACCCAGTGGTTGCCGCCCCAGGCCGTCATCCGTTTCGCCTGGCCGCACCGCTGGTAGCCGAACATCTGGCCGTTCACCGGCGGAGAAAGCTCCTCCTCCCGGGTATCTTAACGAGATGGCCGATGAACCTATAGAACCGATGGACGATGACTGTTCGCCTACTGATAGCGGCGGCAGTACTCGCTCGAAGCCAGGCCCTCAGCGGCCTTCGAGGTGACCCCTTCATTCATCTTCCTTTTCTTCTCACGATGGCACTTATTCACTGGAATATTCGCAGCATTCACTCCAACCGAGAGGACTTGAAGTTGCTGCTCCACTTGCACCGTCCGCTCGTCGTAGCCGTCCAGGAAACGAAGCTCCGCCCATGCGATCACATTGCCTGGGCACACTACACCTCTGTGCGTTTTGACCTACCCCCTGTGGTAGGTATTCCGGCTCTTGGAGGGGTTATGTTGCTGGTCCGGGATGATATTTACTACGATCCCATCACATTGCACACTGGCCTGCAGGCAGTTGCCGTCAGAATTACTCTCCCCACTTTTACATTTTCTATTTGTACCGTTTACACTCCATCGTCGTCTGCCGTTACCAGGGCAGACATGATTCAACTTATTGCTCAGCTACCTGCACCATTTTTGTTAACTGGAGACTTCAATGCCCACCATCCCCTTTGGGGCTCTCCAGCATCCTGCCCGAGGGGCTCCCTGTTAGCAGACCTTTTCAACCAGCTCAATCTTGTCTGCCTCAATACTGGCGCCCCTACTTTTCTTTCGGACACATCTCACACCTATTCCCATTTAGACCTCTCTATATGTACTACCCAACTTGCACGCCGGTTTGAGTGGTATGCCCTTTCTGATACATATTCGAGCGACCACTTCCCGTGTGTCAACCATCTCCTTCATCATACCCCCTCTCCGTGCTCAGCTAGTTGGAACATCTCCAAAGCGGACTGGGGGCTCTCCTCTTCCTGGGCGACCTTTCAGGATCAAACCTTCACAAGCTGCGATAGTCAGGTCGCACACCTCACGGAAGTCATTCTCACTGCTGCTGAATATTCCATCCCTCGCACCACTTCTTCTCCACGTCGCCTACCGGTCCCCTGGTGGACCGCATCTTGTAGAGACGCTTTACGTACTCGTCGACGTGCTTTACGCACCTTTAAACGCCACCCTACAGTGGCGAATTGTATCAATTATAAACGATTACGTGCACAGTGCCGTCGTATTATTAAAGAAAGCAAGAAGCCAGCTGGGCTGCTTTCACAAGCACCTTCAACAGTTTTACTCCTTCTTCTGTTATCTGGGGTAGCCTGCGCCGTCTATCTGGCACTAAGGTCCACTCACCAGTTTCTGGCTTGACGGTCGCGAATGACGTCCTTGTGGCCCCTGAGGATATCTCCAATGCCTTCGGCCGCTTTTTCGCAGAGGTTTCGAGCTCCGCTCATTACCACTCTGCCTTCCTCCCCCGAAAACAGGCAGAGGAGGCTAGGCCACCTAACTTCCGCTCCTCGAATCGTGAAAGTTATAATGCCCCTTTCACCATGCGGGAACTCGAAAATGCACTTGCCCGGTCACGGTCCTCCGCTCCAGGGCCTGATTCTATTCATATTCAGATGCTGAAGAACCTTTCTCCTGCGGGTAAAGGTTTCCTTCTTCGTACTTATAATCGCATCTGGATTGAGGGACATGTTCCCGCATGGTGGCGCGAATCTATTGTTGTACCGATTCCTAAGCCGGGGAAGGACAGGCACTTGCCTTCCAGTTATCGACCCATATCGCTTACCAGCTGTGTCTGTAAGGTGATGGAGCGCATGGTTCACTCTCGTTTGGTTTGGCTGCTCGAATCTCGGCGCCTACTTACCAATGTACAATGTGGATTTCGTAGGCGCCGCTCTGCTGTTGACCATCTGGTTAACTTGTTAACCTTCATTATGAATAACTTCTTGCGGAAGCGCCCAACCGCGGCTGTGTTCTTTGATTTGGAGAGGGCTTACGACACCTGTTGGAGGGCGGGAATTCTCCGCACCATGCATACATGGGGCCTTCGCGGTCGCCTCCCTCTTTTTATTCGTTCCTTTTTAATGGATCGGCAGTTCAGGGTACGTGTGGGTTCTGTCCTGTCGGACACCTTCCGCCAGGAGAATGGGGTGCCACAGGGCTCAGTTTTGAGCGTCGCTCTCTTCGCCATAGCGATCAATCCAATAATGGATTGCCTCCCAGCTGATGTATCAGGCACCCTTTTAGTGGACGATTTTACCATCTATTGCAGCGCGCAGCGTACATGTTTCCTGGAGCGCTGTCTTCAGCGTTCTCTTGACCATCTTTACTCCTGGAGTGTCGCCAATGGCTTCCGTTTTTCTGCCGAGAAGACGGTCTGTATTAACTTCTGGCGCTACAAAGAGTTTCTCCCACCGTCCTTACGACTCGGTCCCGTTGCTCTCCCATTCGTGGAGACAACAAAATTTTTAGGTCTTACATTTGACAGGAAACTTAGCTGGTCTCCACATGTGTCTTATTTGGCTGCCCGTTGTACCCGTTGTCTAAATGTCCTCCATGTTCTCAGTGGTATATCGTGGGGAGCGGATCGAACCGTCCTACTTCGCCTATATCGGTCGATCGTCCGCTCCAAGCTGGATTATGGGAGCTTCGTATACTCCTCTGCACGGCCGTCCATCTTACGCCGCCTCAACTCCATACAACATCGGGCATTACGTCTTGCGATCGGAGCATTTTATACTAGTCCCGTCGAGAGTCTTCATGCTGAAGTCGGTGAATTGCCACTGCCCTACCGGCGCGATATACTGCTTTGTCGGTATGCCTGTCGGCTACTGTCAATGCCTGACCACCCATCTTATTGTTCCTTTTTTGACGACTCCCTCGATCGTCAATACGGGTAGTATGTCTCTGCCCTGCTTCCCCCTGGAGTTCGCTTTCGTCGCCTCCTTCAACACCTTGATTTTTCACTCCCTGCAACCTTTAGAGTTGGCGACAGCCACACGCCACCTTGGCTCCAGGCTCAGGTCCGCGTTCAACTTGACCTCAGCTCGCTCCCAAAGGAGGTTACCCCCGGTTCGGTATACCGCTCCCGTTTTGTCGAACTTCGTTTGAAGTTCATTAATATGACCTTCATTTATACAGATGGCTCTAAGACCAATGACGGGGTCGGTTGTTCTTTTATTGTCGGGGCACAAAGTTTCAAATACCGGCTCCATGGCCATTGTTCGGTCTTCACGGCTGAGCTCTTTGCCCTCTACCAGGCTGTTCTTTACATCTGCCGCCACCGACATTCTGCTTATGTCATCTGCTCTGATTCCCTGAGCGCCATCCAGGGCCTCAGTGATCCGTATCCGGTTCACCCTATCGTGCACCGGATCCAACGCTCTCTTCAGCAGCTGGTGGACGACGGTTCTCCGGTTAGCTTTATGTGGGTTCCTGGCCATGTCGGTATCCCTGGGAACGAAGCTGCAGATGCCGCGGCCAAGGCTGCGGTCCTCCAGCCTCGGACAGCTTCTTGTTGTGTCCCTTCATCAGATTGTAGCAGGGTCATTTGTCGGCGCATTTTATCGCTGTGGCATGCCGATTGGGCTGCACTTACGGACAACAAGCTTCGGTACTTGAAACCTCTTCCCGCGGCTTGGACGTCCTCCTCACGCCCCTCTCGGCGGGAGGAGGTAGTTTGGGCCCGGTTACGAATTGGACACTACCGGTTGAGCCATCGTCATCTGCTGACGGCTGCGCCGGCGCCGTTCTGCCCATGTGGGCACTTGCTGACGGTCCGCCACACTTTAACGTCCTGTCCGGATTTTACTACACTGCGTCTTGATCTTGGCCTGCCATGTACTCTCGATGCCATTTTAGCGGATGACCCAGGAGCAGCTGCTCGCGTTCTTCATTTTATCAAATTGACCAACCTGTCTAAGGACATTTAATTATGCTGTTTTTTTTTTGATCCTATGCCTGTCGATCTTTTATCGTGTTTTCCCTTTTAGTTGTTGTTTTAAACTTGTGCCTCGCGGTGCATTCCTAATGTAGTCTGGGCGCTAATGACCGTTGAAGTTGTGCGCCCTAAAACCACAGAAATTAAAAAAAACACCGTTACAGAGCGTCCACCAGCTTGAGTGGTTCCCTGCTGACATGCAGAGTCCAGGGATTCATTACCTATTTTCTGTACCCATGCACATCCAACCGCTCCATGCAATTTTAAACGAGACTCGTCCGACCAAGCATTATGTTTAAAGTCATAAGCAATCCAATGTCGATGCTGACGGGCCCAGGCGAGGCGTAAAGCTTTGTGTCGTGCAGTCGTCAAGGGTACACGAGTGAGCCTGCGGCTCCGAACGCCCATAGCAATGGTTTCACTGAATGCTTCGTACGCTGACATTTGTTGATGGCCCAACACTGAAATCTGCAGCAACTTGCCGATGGGTTGCACTTCTGTCACGCTGAACAATTCTCTTCAGTCGCCGTTGCTCCCGTTCTTGAAAGATCTTTTTCCGGCCGCAGCAGTGTCGGATATTTTATGTTTTAGCGGATTCCTGATATTCGCGGTACACTCGTGGAAACATCGTACGGGAAAATCAGCACCTCGTCGTTACCTGGGAGATGCTGTGACCCACTGTTCGTGCGCCCTCTATAACAACACTTTCAAACTCACTTAAATCCTGAAAACCTGTCACTGTAGCAGCAGTAACCGATCTAACAACTGAGCCAGACACTTGTAGCGCTATATAGACGTTGCCCTCCGCATGCCTGTACCAGTTTCTTTGGCGCTCCAGTGTATATCTACATACATCCACACCTACGTGATTACTCTGCTATCCACAATTAAGTGACTAGCAGAGGATTCAATGAACCACCTTCAAGCTGTCTCTCTACCGCTCCACTCTCGAACGGCGTGCAGGAGAAACGAGCACAAATTTTTCTATGCGAGCCCTGATTTCTCTTATTTTATCGTGATGAATGCTATTTCAATATTTGATTTGTAGTGCATAGCTAAAAATAGTCCAGTCACGATTTGAATTACTAAACATGGTCCTAATACCATTTCTCCCTATGTAGGTGGGTCTTAACAGAATGTTTTCGCAATCGGAGGAGATAACTGTTGATTTTAATTTCATGAGAAGATCCCGTCGCAACGAAAAACGCCTTTGCTTTTAATGACTGCCACGCCAATTCACGTATCATGTCTGTGGCACTGTCTCCCCCTATTTCACGATAATACAAAACGAGCCCCCATTTTTGAACTTTTTCAGTATCATCCGTCAGTCCCATGTGATACCGACCCCACACCGCACAGCAATACTCCAGAATAGGGCGGACAACTGTAGTGTAAGCAGTCTCTTTAGTAGATCTGTTGCACTTTCCAAGTGTTCTGCCAATGAATCGCAGTCTTTGATTTGATCTACCCACAACATTTTCTATGTGGTCGTTCCAGTTTAGATTATTTGTAATTGTAATCCCTAAGTATTTAGTTGAATTTACTGCCTTCAGATTTGTGCGACTTATCGCGTAATCGAGATTTAGCGGATTTCCTTTAGTACTCATGTGAATAACTTCGCACTTTTCTTTATTCGGGGTCAATTGCCACTTTTCGCACCACACAGATATCTTAGCTAAATCATTTTGCAATTCATTTTGGTCATCTGACGACTTTACAAAACGGTAAATGACAGCATCATCTGCAAACACTCTAAGAGGGCTACTCAGATTGTCTCCGATGTCGTTAGTATAGATTACGAACAATATAGGGCCTATAACACTTCCTCGGGGAACGCCGGGTATTACTTCTGTTTTACTCGATGACCCTGCGACTATTACTACGAACTCAGACATTTCTGATAGGAAATCACGAATCCCGTCGCACAACTGAGGTGACATTCGATAGGCAAACGGTTTGTTTAGCAGACGCTTGTGAGGAAAGGTGTCGAAAGCCTTCTGAAAATCTAAAAATGTGGAGTCAATTTGACATCGCCTGTCGATAGCGCTCATTACATCATGAATATAAAGAGGTAGCTGTGTTCCACAGGACGATGCTGCCTGAATCTGTGCTGACGAGGTACTTCATAATGTCCGAATACAGCATATGTTCCAAAATCCTGCAGCAAATCGACGTTAGTGACATGGGCCTGCAATTCAGCATATTACTCCTATTTCCCTCTTCGGGCATTGTTGTGGCTTGAGCAACTTTCCAGTCTTTAGGTACGGAACTTTCTGTGAGCGAACAGTTGTGTATAATTGCTAAATATTGAGCTATTGCGTCTACATACTCTGAAAGGAACCTCACAGGTATACCATCTGGACCAGAAGCCTAGCATTTATTAAGTGATTTAAGCTGCTTTGCTACACCGATGGTATCTACTTCTATGTTTCTCATCTTCGCAGTTGTTCTTGATTGGAATTCGGTAATATTTACTTCGTCCTTCAGTTTCGGAAAACCGTGTTTAGTAACTCTGCTTCGCTGGCATTGTCATCAGTGACTTCACCGTTGTTATCGCGCAGTGAAGGTATTGGTTGCGTCTTGCGACTGGTGTGTTTTATATATGACCAGAATCTCCTTGGGTTTTCGGCCAGATCCGAGACAGAGTTTCGTTGTGGAAATTATTAAAAGCATCTCGCGTTGAAGCACGTGCTATATTTCGTATTTTAGCAAAACTTTGCCAATCTTCGGGATTTTGCGTTCTTTTAAATTTGGCATGGTTTTTTCGTTGCTTCTGCAACAGCGATCTGACCCTTTTTGTGTACCGTGGGGGATCAGTACGATGACTTATTAATTTATGTGGTACGTATCCCTCAACTGCCGTCGATAGTATCTCTCTGAAATCATTTCACATCTTACCTACGCTTACGTGATCAGATAGGAAGGAGTGGATACAGTCTCTTAAAAAGGCGATACTTTGCGTTTTTTTTATGGTTGTGGGTGTTACGGTATTCAGCCTATTAGCAACTGCCTTGTGGTCGCTAATCCCCGTATTCTTCATGATACTCCCTATTTGTCCAGGATTATTTGTTGCTAAGAGGTAAAGGGGATGCAGGGTAATGCAGGAGTAGGTTTAATAATGAATAGGAAAATAGGAATGCGGGTAAGCTACTACAAACAGCATAGTGAACGCATTATTGTGGCCAAGATAGACACGAAGCCCACACCTACTACAGTAGTACAAGTTTATATGCCAACTAGCTCTGCAGATGACGAAGAAATTGAAGAAATGTATGATGAAATAAAAGAAATTATTCAGATTGTGAAGGGAGACGAAAATTTAATAGTCATGGGCGACTGGAATTCGAGTGTAGGAAAAGGGAGAGAAGGAAACATAGTAGGTGAATATGGATTGGGGGACAGAAATGAAAGAGGAAGCCGCCTGGTAGAATTTTGCACAGAGCACAACATAATCATAACTAACACTTGGTTTAAGAATCATGAAAGAAGGTTGTATACATGGAAGAACCCTGGAGATACTGAAAGGTATCAGATAGATTATATAATGGTAAGACAGAGATTCAGGAACCAGGTTTTAAATTGTAAGACATTTCCAGGGGCAGATGTGGACTCTGACCACAATCTTTTGGTTATGACCTGTAGATTAAAACTGAAGAAACTGCAAAAAGGTGGGAATTTAAGGAGATGGGACCTGGATAAACTGAAAGAACCAGAGGTTGTACAGAGATTCAGGGAGAGCATAAGGGAGCAATTGACAGGAATGGGGGAAATAAATACAGTAGAAGAAGAAGGGGTAGCTTTGAGGGATGAAATAGTGAAGGCAGCAGAGGATCAAGTAGGTAAAAAGACGAGGGCTAGTAGAAATCCTTGGGTAACACAAGAAATATTGAATTTAATTGATGAAAGGAGAAAATATAAAAATGCAGTAAGTGAAACAGGCAAAAAGGAATACAAACGTCTCAAAAATGAGATCGACAGGAAGTGCAAAATGGCTAAGCAGGGATGGCTAGAGGACAAATGTAAGGATGTAGAGGCCTATCTCACTAGGGGTAAGATAGATACCGCCTACAGGAAAATTAAAGAGACCTTTGGAGATAAGAGAACGACTGGTATGAATATCAAGAGCTCAGATGGAAACCCAGTTCTAAGCAAAGAAGGGAAAGCAGAAAGGTGGAAGGAGTATATAGAGGGTCTATACAAGGGCGATGTACTTGAGGACAATATTATGGAAATGGAAGAGGATGTAGATGAAGATGAAATGGGAGATACGATACTGCGTGAAGAGTTTGACAGAGCACTGAAAGACCTGAGTCGAAACAAGGCCCCCGGAGTAGACAATAATCCATTGGAACTACTGACGGCCGTGGGAGAGCCAGTCCTGACAAAACTCTACCATTTGGTGAGCAAGATGTATGAAACAGGCGAAATACCCTCAGACTTCAAGAAGAATATAATAATTCCAATCCCAAAGAAAGCAGGTGTTGACAGATGTGAAAATTACCGAACTATCAGCTTAATAAGTCACAGCTGCCAAATACTAACGCGAATTCTTTGCAGACGAATGGAAAAACTAGTAGAAGCCAACCTCGGGGAAGATCAGTTTGGATTCCGTAGAAACACTGGAACACGTGAGGCAATACTGATCTTACGACTTATCTTAGAAGAAAGATTAAGGAAAGGCAAACCTACGTTTCTAGCATTTGTGGACTTAGAGAAAGCTTTTGACAATGTTGACTGGAATACTTTCTTTCAAATTCTGAAGGTGTTAGGGGTAAAATACAGGGAGCGAATAGCTATTTACAATTTGTACAGAAACCAGATGGCAGTTATAAGAGTCCAGGGACATGAAAGGGAAGCAGTGGTTGAGAAGGGAGTAAGACAGGGTTGTAGCCTCTCCCCGATGTTTTTCAATCTGTATATTGAGCAAGCAGTAAAGGAAACAAAAGAAAAATACGGGGTAGGTATTAAAATTCATGGAGAAGAAATAAAAACTTTGAGGTTCGCCGATGACATTGTAATTCTGTCAGAGACAGCAAAGGACTTGGAAGAGCTGTTGAATGGAATGGACAGTGTCTTCAAAGGAGGATATAAGATGAACATCAACAAAAGCAAAACAAGGATAATGGAATGTAGTCTAATTAAGTCGGGTGATGCTGAGGGAATTAGATTAGGAAATGAGGCACTTAAAGTAGTAAAGGAGTTTTGCTACTTGGGGAGCAAAATAACTGATGATGGTCGAAGTAGAGAGGATATAAAATGTAGGCTGGCAATGGCAAGGAAAGCGTTTCTGAAGAAGAGAAATTTGTTAACATCCAGTATTGATTTAAGTGTCAGGAAGTCATTTCTGAAAGTATTCGTATGGAGTGTAGCCATGTATGGAAGTGAAACATGGACGATAAATAGTTTGGACAAGAAGAGAATAGAAGCTTTCGAAATGTGGTGCTACAGAAGAATGCTGAAGATTAGATGGGTAGATGACAGAACTAATGAGGAAGTATTGAATAGGATTGGGGAGAAGAGAAGTTTGTGGCACAATTTGACCAGAAGAAGGGATCGGTTGGTAGGACATGTTCTGAGGCATCAAGGGATCACCAATTTAGTATTGGAGGGCAGCGTGGAGGGTAAAAATCGGTGAGGGAGACCAAGAGATGAATACACTAAGCAGATTCAAAAGGATGTAGGTTGCAGTAGGTACTGGGAGATGAAAAAGCTTGCACAGGATAGAGTGGCATGGAGAGCTGCTTCAAACCAGTCTCAGGACTGAAGACCGCAACAACAACAACAACAACTAGATTGTTTGAAAAAATTTCGGCTGAACTGATTTCCGGCTTTAGCCAGCTTTCTGTACCTACAACTACTTGAGCTTCAGTGGTTTCTATTAGGGCTTGGAGCTCTGGTTATTTCCCAACACAGCTACGACAATTTACAACTACAATACCGATCGTTTCTACAACTAATTTGCTATGTTGTACCTGCCCCCATCTAGTCGGACGCTCCTTCTGTGGTTTCCTCAATCCCTCTTACCTAAAAGCCTCCCAGTCCCTTCCACACAGCCCTCGCTACCCGTGTAGCCGCCTCCTGCGTGTAGTGGACCCCTGACCTATTAAGTGGAACCCGAAACGCAAGTCAAGGAATCTGCAGCCTACATGGTCACAGAACCGCCTGAGCCCCTGATTTAGACATTCCACTCGGCTCTGCACCAAAGGACCACAATTGGTTCTGTCGACGATGCTGCAGATGGCGAGCTCCGCCTTGATCTCGGAAGCAAGACTGCCAGTGTTTACCATTTCCGCTAGCCGCCCGAAGTCAGAGATAATCTCCTCCGATCCAAAGCGACACTTATCATTGGTACCGACATGGGCTACCACCTGCAGTTGGCTGCACCATGCACTTTCCATGGCATCCGGCATCACTCTTTCCACATTCGGAATGACTCCCACCGGTATGCTCACGGAGTGCACACTGGCTTCCTTCCCCTCCATAGCAGCCACGTTCCTAAGGGGCCCCATTACGTGCCTAACATTGGAGTTCCCAACTACCAGCAAACGCAGCCTCTGTGAATGCCCAGACCTAGCGGGCCGAGAAACTTCCTCTGTAACAGGGTGGACGACTGCATCCAGGGTGTTCATTTTAAATAAAGACATTGAAATATACCGAAAACTGCACAATGGATAAAAAAAAGTTATAAACCCAATTTGACTGTATAACGATACCACACTCGACACGCCACCCCACTCCGTTCGTGGGTGGTGCGAGCAATTTTGAAATTTTCAATGGGAACCCCCATTTTTTTATATTACAGATTACGATTATACGGCTAAATCGACATATGTTTTGTCTGAAGCATTTTCTTCGTTTCGAAAAAGATGGCACTGTAATAGGAGGAACAGAAATTGGTACACAATGGTACTTTCCGACAAGCTGCTCAGTCGTCCGTGAATATCCAGTGGCACGTGGGAAGCCACGTCCATGCTGCGAGGGTAGTACAGGCTAGAATTCCAAAACTTGTAATTGGAAACCCCATTCGCAACGTTCTATTCCTCCGTCATATCGAACAGGGGACTACTCGATGCGCCACCGTGGCCGTGGAGCAAACTACGACGTATCAAAACACAGTACTCTGCGACCAGAGCTCACTTATCGCGCAGACGTAGAACAGATAGCGGCTCTAAACATTACAATGCTTGCGCAGTATTTCTTGCCTGCACACTTACCTATAATTAGGAGCGTGGTATCGTTGATGTCCCTCTCAGAGATAAACAAATTGGAATCATCACTTTTTTTGATCCGATGCGTACTTTTCGACAGATTTCAGAGTCTTCAGTTAAGATGAACGCCCTGTACATCTGCCGTTGTCCGAGTGTCTTGCAATTCTAATTCTTATCACGAGATTTGTTGTTAACAATATCGACTCATTTAGAAGACAGTGCAACATCCATTCAGCGAACTCTAGACTGATAAACCATACGCATTTGTTTAACACTTCCTAACACATTTTGCCGAGTGGTGTGCACTACTTCAGCAGCACGTTATCATAAGCCCATATCCAAGTTGAAAGAATAGATTGTAGCACATTTCTTCTATTTGGTACGGGAGTTAATCATAGTATTTCAGAATATTTCTCTGTAACATATTATTTATTCAAATACATTATCACAAGTATTTTGTGCTTCATTATTTCTTTAAGTAATCAGTTCATAAATTTTTGTTCAACATTCTGTAAATTATGGTAATCGTTCCATGAGTAAATAACTTTGGCTCCTAAGGACCCACTGAACCTGATAAATAAACACAAGCCGCTGTGAAGAGGACCATATTAATTTAAATCTCAATTTGGTTTCCACCTGCCATTTTACTTAAACAAGAAATTTATGCGAAGCTTTCGGTTATGTTAGGAAAATGAACTTTGGTAATGAGTAGTGGAAGTCGTTTCTTTCGTCTAGTATTAAAGTTAGGGAAGTTGTTAAAATTTTGTGTAAATAACATCAAGAAAGCTCTTCCGGTATAAAATTATGCAACATTGAAAGAAAAGAGAAGTAAAGCTATGGACACAGATACGCAACTAATGCAACCAATCAGTTAAGTTGACAGGCCAATCAGCAACAGATGACGTACAACGTACAAACAGAAATTTGCACTTATCATTATTTGCATTAATGGCTTAGAATTTTATGTGCAAGCCTTGAACCAAACTGAGAAGGACTCCATGTACATATAATCTGAATACAAGCACTTCAAAAGTAAAATGCTTCAATAGAAGAGAGATTACATTTTTGCAAATTCGTGACCAGTATTCGATCCACCCTTAAGGAATGATCATAATCGTTTGTGAAAACTTTGGTGACTTTTAAAGTATGGAATCTAAAATGCAGGGCAGATAAAATTTAATTGGAGCTATCTGAAAGTGCACCTGCGAAAAACAAGTCATCGTAGGACCATGAAACTTTTAGATACATTTGTAAGGACATGCAGAAGAGAAATAACGAACTATCCATTGAAAGAAACAGTCGTTAATTTCCACATAAGAGGGTAACGTTTGTTAACTACGTACCATGTTTCAGTCCCTGGTTCAAAATGTTGCTCAATATGACAAGCTGCATCCACAGCAGCCTGGAACCACACTAGATATACCACATTACAATACTGTTCGCAGCACTTTTCTAACGGTGGACCTTGGAATGATCAGCTGTCTTTACACAGCTCATGCACTGCTTGAAGATCACACACTGCGTCCAGAGTTCTCAGCCTGGCAAGAGCCACTTGTTCAACAATTCGTAGTGCAATTCTCCCCTACGAGGCATTCCAATATCTCCAGTTGACTCGAACTTCCAAACCATTTTCTTCAATCCCATGCGTCGACACTAGCGAAGAGCAGCAGCACTATTGTTGTTTCGATGAAACTGATTTACGAGTAAATCCCAGCTCAGTTAGTCGAGACCAACGTTGAGTATCTGCAACTTACTGTAATACATACTGATGCTTGTTTCAGCCCTATGACGCAGTACAGTACCGGCGCGTAACGGAAAGTCATAGCCCTAACGCTACTAACGGTGTAAATCCTGCAGCGCATAGCCTGAACATCATTCCTATGTAGTTAGGTACCCGTACAGCGAATTATTCTCCATTTACACTGGCTCAGATAGCGAAACTCCAATTATAACTACCCTATCAATGCGAACACGGTAACGGCCTGGCTGAGAATTATTACTGAATACTGAATGTAATCTTGGTTGAGAATTGGGGCTTTAGGAAACGTTCATCAAGGTTGCCACAAATCGTAAAATATTTAGTGTACAACGAGACTTGGCCTTGTGGAAACAAGGATTGTAGTATGTAGTACCTGAGGCACATAGTTCCCTCCGTGGAAGAAAATTCCTTTTTGAGGTGATGGAAATACAAAAGCATGTAGCAACAATAAAATGCCAAAAAATATTTAGTCTGAGGATAACCTTGTAAAATTTTATGGGATGTTGACCTCAGAAATTTGTCAACTAACATCTGTCAGTTCAAAAACGTTACATCTCGTTTAGGAGAGATGCGAAATCCAAATCAGAGACCCTTCTTGCAAAGAACGTAATGGTGACTACAACAGCTACGAAAATACATATCCGCTTGTAATGCTTCGGGGAAATATAAATGTAATGTGAAAGTCATTGTGGAAACTTGCCAACGATACCCGAAACTAAAAAGTGACTGAACTGGTCAACTGGCTGTGTAGGAATAAGTTGTATATCATCTATGAAAAAGAAATCTTTCTTATCGAAAATAGCTCGTATTTTATTTAGTTTTCTGTAATATTATTAATTTCAGTAATGAGATAAAAATTGTCTCTTGTGACGATTTCCTGTTATCTACTGATATGGCGACCTAGCAAAAATCGCGTAGATGTAAGTTTAGACTTAAAAGGGTTATATTTGTTCCATTTTGGGTGTTGTTCACCAGAGGGACAACGTTAATGTGAACAAATCACGACGTTGTTAGAAGAAAGCAAAGGTGTTTCCAGACAGTGCATAGAAATTTGATTCCTTTTAGACATCGCTCTGCAGCAGTGATTCTTTGAAACCCAAGAAACTAAATGTCGACTGAAAACTGCTGGTGACTCAATGCATTCATTGCTTCGTAATCATTGTACTTACTAATCATTGTGTTATATACCAGTATTTGTTGAGAACGTATAATTTTATTTTTCAATGTTGCTCTTATCTTGTGTGATATAACTGAACATATTACTGGGACTCAATTGTCATCTCTTTTGGGAAATCGGTGGCATGGTGTTGATGGATAAGTGTTGATTAGAGTTATCTTTACTGTGAAAGAACAATTGATCTATCTCAATCACATGGAGCTCCTGTGTTGAGTGTTGATAAATACTTGCAACACAACCCATGTGACTCATATCAAAATGAGACTGCTGAAATTCTTCCACGTCCTTTTTTACTAGACATACAACGTGTATTGTACCCACATTGAAATTATTTTGTGACTGACAGATTGCAGTGGAGGAGAGCGGTGTTGCCGTGGTGCAGCCAGCCACATTAGACAACACTCCGCGTTTACCTACTAAACTGGCAACACAGCGAATTTATGGCGGTCGAGAAAGAACTACTATTGGCTATAGTGGCTGGCGTCTACCACTTGGCTCACTGAAACAGCATTCACAAAGTAATTTTAATCAGACTTTAACACAAATTGTTGTAAATAAACAGAGCAAGTTTTATTACCTGACGTCAGGTAGTCGTCCTTTTCCAAATTTTCCTACAGAATGATAAAATCTAGCTCGTCGTGAATGTTTACAATTTCAATGTCATGTAATTTATGTGACTTGCTCTTGAAGAACATATCTTTAGTGGTACCGAAACATGGTCAAGCTTTTTACACTAAACTTACGCAACCGGTTACCTGTAAATTTTACGTATTGAAAAATCTAAAAGAAACACTACAACAGTAGGTGGTATTAGGAAAAGCAGGGGACAGAATCGGTAAGTGTGCCAACGTTTTGTCTGAAACGTAGACGGTGTTACTGTCCACAGTTGAGAAGAAATGTCTGCATATGGGGTGATGCTGATCTACAAAGACTTTCATGAAAGCATCTACGTGTAAACTGTTAATATGAGTTACCTGAATATGCTCGAGCGGCTTAAATATATAAGCGTCTCACAACTTATACTGTACTGATACTTCTGACGTATTGTTGGACAAATTGTCCATTTGTATACGTGGTATTAGTAACCACTGTATCTATAATTTGTGAATACTCGTACTGTTGATGCAACTGATGAAACGTGTTTTCTCGTTATGTTACACTTTCGTTTTATTCAGTTAATACAGCATCAGTGGTAGTATTTTCTCGTCTGTTTCTTAATCTTAGCGTGTATGTGATGTCTGCATTCACATGGCACTTGAATTTAACCTTTGGTAGTAGAATTATAAACAAAGAATTGAAAGAAACTGTGAGAACCATAACCGGTAGGCAATGATACACAACAAGGCTGACAATGAAGTCTGCTGGTAAGGCACTATTTTATGGACGGCCAACAACACGGCTGAAGGGCAGCCGAAGGGTGATGGAGAGCGAGAGGAAGGGTTCTTTCCCTGCTCTTCGCCCCGTCGGCATTACGTATTCTCCTAAGCTGCCTACTGTACGTACTATTGTACCATTAAGAAATTATTTATTTAAATGATACAATTAGAGCAATCCGTTCAGGTTGTGATATAATTCTGTCGAGTTATCTACACTTTTCGTCAAAGAGCATTTCCTGAGCGATTGCTTCAGATTCAAGGTTACTGTATTCATTACAAATAAGACTTCGTGTAGTAAAAGTTGGTTCTTAAGGTACACTGAGTGTCTTCTTCGTGTGATTGAGGTTTTCGTAATTGATTTCTCCTTTACATTTCCTCAGCGTAATTAACAGTTACTGGAATTAAGAATTATCTTACACAGTGACATAATACCTTCCGTAAACAAATCGTGAGAAGCACGACGTGGCAGCTCGGCTCGACCTACTTTATGACACTTCATTCAAAAGAATAATAATATAACTCTAATATCACGGTCTATGAACAAGTTTGAAATAGTTAGATACCGCTAATCGTTTTCATCGAAAAGAGCAGGTTTCAATTAAAATTACATAGTTACATCACTCAAATACGGATGCATTTAATACTGTATTTAAAAGTCTGTTACCCATTATTGCAGTACTACACAAAAATAATCAGCAGATAATATAAAATTAAGCAAAAATATTATCAGAAACCTGTTACAGGTTAAATACATTTTGGAAGAAGGTATAGGAAATTAAAACAAATTTTCAGTTTCTAGAAAGGTAAAATCCTTAACAAATTAAAGAAATTTAATCCATTTGCAAGTATTACATACCCGTGGTGAAAGATCATACACAGCATTTCACGCACCGTAAAATTCAGTACTTCAAGAATTAACCTATATTCCAAATAACTCTTAGATATGTTTAAAACAAGTAATAGTAACACACACTGTGGAAAATATAATCTCATGCCTAGCAACAACAAAAACTGTAGAAAATGAGGAAAGTCCTCACTTTCCTTCGTGTGATAGCACAATCAGTCACAACCTGAAGTACCGGCTGAAAAACTTAACGTATTCCTAAGTAAACTATCCTAAAGGTAAAACCCTGTCCCGTCTACGTGATAGGGCCTTAGAAAGTAAGTTACACATTATCATTGCAGAGCAAATAACATTCATGCAATTCACACTAAATCTCCAAGCGAGAGTTACACATAACACTATAAATTCAACGTAGGCACTAAATCTGTCAAAAACGGCCGAAAAATTCTAAAATTGATCAGTTTGTCGACGATAGAAATCCGCTTCTTAGTCTTTCGAAAACCGCTGCGTACACATCCTCATCGTCGGAAAGTTTGCAATTTCTGCGAATCAGCCCCTCAATTTTTTGGGCAGTTTCGTCTGTGATCGATATCCACCGATTCGGGGGCCCTCTGGGGAGGTTTGGCTCCCCTACAAACGATCTCGTCGGCGACGAAGGTTACCGGCCGACACTCACACCCGCGCCCGCTGCGGTGACCGCAGCTGCGCTGGAGTTTCTGGAATCCGCTGCGTGGCAGCGGCGCTATTGCCTTCCGGTGCACTGCGGCGGCAGAAACCTTGCAGTGCGGGTCTCTGTTAAGATCGCGGCTGGGTGGCATGGCAGTGGGACAGGTCAGGGCCCTGACTCAGCAACCATCCCCGGCTGTAGCTGCTCTGGCGTCGGTGGGCCACGGTCCCAGGCTCTGACCCTGGTCACGACTATTATTCGAGGCAGCGTCCCAGGGTGATGGCGACAGTGCATTACAACACACCCCAAGCAATGACTCCTATGGCAGGTGGCTGCCTGTTGACAGCGTCCGATGGCCTTCTAGGTGACGACCTGCATTACGAGGGTGACCATTATAATGACTGGGATGACAGGGACGACTCCAAACTGGTGACGGCGCTGAGTGACGTAGGCACCGAGTCGCTCCAAAGCCGAACGACGAATGATGTTGACGAGCTGGCTGCTTGTCTTTTAAAACGGCTTACTTCTGCTGATGTCTGTGGTACTTCATCCCATGTAGGTCGGAGGAATATTCTGGTGTGGCTCAGATGGCGCAACTGACCCGATTACCACCATCGGTGTTGACACCGTGGCTGTGACATTGCGTTCTGCTTTGCATTGCCTAACTCGGCACTCCGCCGACCCACTTACTTCAAGGTATGATTTCACTGAAGTGCGAAACAGAATGTAGGACAAACACTACTTCTTGTTCACAATACCCCTTCATAATCTGACTTCATTAGCGTAAGACTCCCACCTTGAACGAAGTTAATCGCTAGAATGCGTTTCCGCATTCAGCCTCTACATCTACCTACACCCGATTCTATTTACATGATTTACCAATAGTGGACCTGTCGGACCTGTACGATAATAACGTGGTTTACCTCTTTTGAAACTGTATGCTGTGGCTTGTCACTATTAGTAACACCACAGTTCTTCCTCCACGATTGTTTCTTATGGTCCTTGCACACACTTGGTCTGTGCTTACATGGCTGTTCACTCATTACAATGCCTTGATGTGTGGTGGGGAGGAGGGGGGTTGCCATGGTGATCAGTCCCAACCTGTAGGCTAAAGGTTGGGGGGGGGGGGGGGGGGGGTGGAATTTGGGCAACTCTTCTCTTGAACAAGAGATATATATTTGCGATCAACACAAGGAATACATAAGCGGCTTATCTCGATGAACCAATGAATACAGTTGCTGCTGCTCACGTCTGTAGCTTTTCACGTGTGGTAAGAGATGTTCCATGGTAACACGACCACGATGAGTGGCTACAAAACTCCTACACCAACTTTTTTGGATTTTTACAGCTTTGTGAGTGCGGCTTGTTGCAACATGTAGGTTTTATTTCATCAAAATCGGGTGTCGTAAGAAAAGGAAGATGTAGTAACTTAAAGTTTTATAGGTGCGAAATGGTTGTTACCTATTTCCTTTTCACAATGAAATAAGTGAATTAATTTTGATGAAATTTGGTATGTAGATAATTTGAACGCTGATGAAGAATACTGGTTACTTTGGAAAGAGTGTAGTACAAGATATTTATTGATTTGAAGAATATGAAGTGTATTAACGAAAAATATTTACCCTTTCATTTAGGTAATTGTTTTTTTTTTTTTACTTCCTAACTGTTTTGTATGATGTACATAATACGTTTCATTGTTAAGTAATGCTTATACCATCCTCAACGTGTCTAATCCATACTATCATATAACACGTGTTAAAGTATCTTTGTTACGTTTCCACGACTAAATCGCTGAACCTGGGGCGGAGCGGTTCCTTTCGTCTTTTACCTGCACCTACCTGTGAACTCGCTACAGCAAAGCGCCGGTAGGTAAGCCGAGCAGAAACTTACCGTACGGCAACTTGCACCAGGCTCCATACAACGTAAGTATTCTAAGAATCCAGGATAGGTCTTAATCTTTAATGGAAAGAGGAAACACTGGCACAACTTCGGTGTATTGGGAACCTTGAGATGTACACTGCCAAGTATGTGCTAACCTTAACACAGACATGCACAGACCCTTTCATTCACATTAGCAAGTTTATGTTAATGTACATTTCCGAAATTTGAACAGCAGCTAAGCACGGATTGTTCTTAAATGAAAATGCTCGCAATACTGTTAAGTTTATCGATGTCTAAAGCACTCAAGGTTTTAGTCATCGATCTACTCAATATGCCACGCGGAATTACTGTCTTTTCTCATACACAAAATTCTTTAAAAAACTGTACTTTCTAAATAAACACGCCGGTATAAATATGCCTTCACTTTAATACACTTTTGAAACATGTAGCGCAACTGAAACCAACAAATTATACCTTCATTCGGAACTCATACTACACACGGCTGTACCATTGAAAGCCTGGGCTCCGACTCCTTAGACTGCTGTAAGCATTCCATATCGCCAAGTGAAAAGACGCGCGAAGAATACACCGTTCTGATTGGATAGTTTTCTTTAAGCGCAATAGAAAAAACATTATTCTCCCTCATTAGTCCGCGCTTTTCTTAACTAACCAATCATCAAATAACACACATTAAAACTGTACTTTTTACTGAAATAAATATTTAATATTCTGATTTTGTTTATATTTCACGTTAACTATTTTCATTTGAACTCGAATTAGCTTCCCTTTTACCATAAACTAACTTTACACAGTAGTATATAAAATACCCCGTCGTCTGCATTGACGCTGTCTTAAAACTTCCTCACACTACAGCGTTCATCAGTAGAACAATGATCTACGTATTTACTTTAGACCATATTCACGTATCATTCACACTTCTAAAAGCATATACAAAACTGTAAAAACGTAAATAAACAATATATCCTTCAATAAATAAATATAACAATTCACGAAATCGTGCTCTTTACCTGTTTCTTGAATGTCTGTGCACTGCTATCCTCTAGCAAATGAAAATTAGAACTACGTACTCGACTGAACCAGATTCAGACCATTTGTCACTGTGTACGCATGAATCATTCATGCTCGATACACAGTCTCTAGACAGGAGCGAAAGAAGGCGCCACGCCTAAAAACCAATTTCGACGAAATTTAGTACGAGAATAGCTGGAACCCTGAGGAATAACATAGCCTGGTTTAGGAGGTGGCAAAGCGTCGACATTTAAACATTTGAATCGGGGGACGAAACACTTTTTTTTACTTCAATGAACATAAATGACCTTAAAATTATTAAATTTGCGGCACTATGTACGCACTGTACAATGTATAGCTACTTACATTGCATGATGCATAGATGCACCCATCTGCCCATGCCCGTTCGCATCACCACTCGGCAGCAGCGCAGTATCAGTTCCAGTCATCGTATGTTACGGTGGTTTGACAGGGGGGGCTGCATCTAAGCATTTTGCTACGCTTACCCAGACAGACATTCACTCAGAGGAGCTGATGTTACTGCATGTACAACTACTTAGCGTGACTCGTCTTATCAAAACCACTGAAATGCGATTGTACCGTCTAGTTAGTCATACTTTAATGTCATGTAAGATGTAATATTTGTTATGTAAAGCTAGGTATCAACAGCAGTCTTATCGTTTACCTGCCCAGTTATTGTTTTTGTATTCCTCAGTTCATAGTCTGGTTTGAAGGTACTCTATGCCAGTCTATCTTGTACAAGCCTCTCCGTATCCGAATAAGTATTACGTCAAGTCTTATCTCTGTGTGGCGCTTGTTTATTAACATTCAGTACAGAAAACAAATTACTCCACATCAACATAGTTTCATCCTCGGTGTAGCCACCATACTTGCTTCAATTAGAAACTGCTTATTGTATTCCAATTTTCATCCCCCTATACAGTTTAATGTTCCCACACGTACATTGCCAGATTAACTACTCCAGGAAGCCCAGGTGTGTCATGTCACCTATCCTTGCTTTGGTCAGCTTATATTATGAAAGTTTTTTCTTAGTTATTTCTTTCAGGGTTTCATGAGTTAACCAATTTACACATGTAATCTTCTGCGTTTTTACTGTTCCATCAGATTTCGGAGTCTTCTGTTCTTTATTGGTCCGCAGTGTCTGTCGGCTAC
The DNA here is from genome assembly GCF_021461395.2 of Schistocerca americana. Classification (NCBI taxonomy): domain Eukaryota; kingdom Metazoa; phylum Arthropoda; class Insecta; order Orthoptera; family Acrididae; genus Schistocerca; species Schistocerca americana. The sequence continues at coordinate 818,582,732 of NC_060121.1, read as the reverse complement.
GTTTCGCTTTAGGATGAGTCTACACTTCAAACAACTAATTAAAAAATTCCTAATAGTTAACTTGCTATTTTTTTGTTATCATAACCGTGTATGCTAATTACTATACGCCTACTGTTTTTAACGTCTCATTTTCTACTCTTATTTCTCCAGCAGAACTTGAATTAAAACCCTCATTGTCATTTTTGTGTTAGTCTTAAAACCCGCATTCAAATCATTATCCATTGATTTTAAATTCATCTTCAAAGTGCTTTTTCGGTCTCTCTTAGAAATAGTCTCTTTTTACGGTCTTCTCCAAATCTCTCTCTAGTTTCCGACACAAAATGCACCGTTTATCATATGAGAGCAACGGCACGTCTGAAACTAGCTTCTTCTGATATATTTTTTTGTTGGCACTTCGTACTGAAATGTATTTTACATGGTGGCAAGGAATTCTGCAGAAGCATAAAGTTGTTCTCAGCGCTTTCTGAAGCAGATAAAAACTTGTAGCAGCTAAATCTTGCTGTGCACATTTTTCATTTGTGAGCGGAGAAGTAATCCCGACAGTCGCTTCTAATCCATGCAGCACGCTAACGCACAAAAGTTGCAAACAGAGGCACTCATTATTCACCAGCTAGATATTAAATCTTAGTACCAGCTGAGCTACGAAAGGGCGTGTTAATTTATTTCGTCCTCACAGTAAATGCCAACAATAGTGTCTACTTTGCCAAAGATCTGGCAATGGGTATATTTACTACACAAGTAACAATGTCTTGAGTCATGCTTCTGAGCTTATAATCCTACGATAGCCACGTTGAAGCAAACAGTCGACCGAAATAACTAGTGGGACAGAAGACTCTAACATATGGATTACCTGATGAGGCTTCATTGATTACATTGTGATTAGAACACTATTCTTGTCAACGTTCATGTACATTGAATGTTGCTGAACTATGTAAATATTTCGACAGATATTTTGTCTCCTGTTTGTATAACCACTGTGAGCTGTTAGTAGGATCACGCCAATATTTATTTGCTTGACCATACAGGTACAAGAGAGGTAACTGCGAAGAATCCTTGCGTCACAGAAGGAATACTTAAACTGCTCGACTAAAGAAGGAAATACAAATATGCTCAGGAAATTATAACTATATGGCGGGTACCTATGGAAAACTGAACATGGAGTACATAAAAGGTGAATGTGTTCCGTTTAAAGGACCCTAACCTAAGAGTGGGAACCAGCACGCTCAAATTTCATTCCACCTTCCTCACCAAAAATTTTGTGATCCTAATACGTTCGCGCTCTTTTAACACAAAAAATTCTTCGCCCTTTTACCCACTCTTTCTTCATAGTTAAATCTACATACTGAGCAAGTCCCTCTCACTGCCGGTGTCTACACATCGTGTAACAGATATCAGTATAGATATTTTGTATGCGATACCTTAACATGTACACACATCAGTGTACTGATTGTTCTAGCAGTCTTTCCACGAACACCCCACACAGTGTAACTGCACAACTAAGTGCAATATGCCTTTTCGTCTAGACTAACCATATGTCAACGCGACCACACTTGAACATCTGTCCTGCTACTCAGGGGGGAAATAAGCATCAATGGTTTGCTCTTACCACATGTTGTTGGAGATACTGACCAACATAGAAACATATTACTCGTGATGGCTATAATTCATAGTCAGCAAATGACGCAAATACGGATGTAATGTTGTTGAGTACACTGTCCTCAGTCCCCAATAGCAATGTCGTCATATGTCTCCCTATGTCTCCCTGTTCCTCCCATTGGCACTTTCTCTTGTCTGTCTTTCCCGCTGTCACTGTCTTCATCTTTTTGTCTCGCTCCTCCTTTACACTGTCTTCTTGTCTGCCACTTTACTGTCTCTCTGTTCCACTGCCGTTGTCTTTGTCTCATTCCTTTTCCATCCCATTGCCACTGTCTTGTTATTTTTTGCTTATAGTCTGCTGTCTTTCTCTTCGACCACCATTAACTTCTTTCCGCATATGTCCTTGGGGAGGGTTTGCTCATTGTTTTGTCTCATAAAAAGGATGGGAACAGTTAAACATTGGTATAGGGAACAGGGAATGGGGAAGCTGGAGCACAGTTTTTAATACGTTGCCATAGGCGATGGGAATATTTGACAAAGGTCGATGCCACCCCTCCCCCCTCTCAATCCCCAACCAGCGAATAGTGGACGTGTAGGTTCCCCTTCTTTCATTACCACAGGTACTATCTCCATCCTCCTATCTCTTTTATTGATACTGTCTCTCACTGACCATTAGTATCTGGCTCCCTCTGCTGTTATCTTCACCCAACTCTTCCACTTCCACTACCGCTTACTCTCTCCCTCCACCACAGTCACTTCTTTCTTTCTCTCCCAGTGGCAATGTTCCCTCTCTCATCCAGTGTCACTGTCTCACTGCTTCAGTACTTCACTACATTTCCGTGTGAACATATTCACATGCCAAAATTTTTGACGATGAAGGCGGAATGAGGATTGAAACAGTCGGTTCCTCAATATTTGTCAGAATCTGTTGAAGAGGAGCATATTCATATTTTTTACTCTCAGAAAGCTTTTCTTCGTCTGGTCCCTTCTTTTCCCTCCTAATGCTGGATGTGCTGCTTACGTAAAATGGATTGTATGAGTAGGTCTCTCTTTGCTTGCGACACATCTGTGTGATTGCCAAACGTAGGTATCTGTAATTGTCTTATTGTGATAAAACTCGTCATTACGAGTTCTTTGATTGTTTGTCTAGTGAACCGAAGGCAGGATTCCTAGACACATCAGTCATGTTATACTTGGATGTTCTCGCTATGGCAGACAACACGGCAAGTTTCTTGCAGCCTTCATGAGAACCTACATCTGCGTCGGACCTGTTTCGACAGTTGACCATAAAGGATTACGTGAATGTTGTCCAGTTTCCGCAAGACTCGAAGGTTCCAGAGTTTCGAGGCTGTGATATGGGGACTGTGTTCAGTGTGTGAATGTACAGACTGTATCACGAAGTTTGCCTGGAACTAATGTAATATCCAATGTGTATGCTGTATATGTGATATTGTGTACAAGATTTGTAGTTACTCTGTTCTTTGGCTAAATGCTTAACACCAAAGGCCAACAAATTATATTTAAAAAAGAAAGAAAAACAAGCTTCATTCGCTCTTGCATCCGCTGGAGGCCTCATCGTACGACCTCGCCGCCACCTAGCGGGACACCAGAAGGGTACGCGTCCAGCTTCTGAGCTCCTGACGCCCATACCATGATGTAGAAGGTGTCGGCTGCAGTGGCATGGTCGGCTCCAGCTCCAGCGGTAGGACGAGAGGAGGGGAGTAGGCGAAGGCTACGTCTCCATGGGGTCGTCCAGCGCTGTCGTGATGACACCCTCTTCCACCAAAAGTCGCGGCCCCCATGTTTTTGAATATCCTAGTGGACCAGCTCGGCGTGCTACGACACACACACACACACACACACACACACACACACACACACACACACACACACACACACACACAATCTGCAATAAAAAAATGGGGGTTTCCACTTAAGATTTAAAAGCTGCCCAATGCCCCACCCAAGGGGGGCGGTGGCTGGGGGTCACGTATAGTATCATTTGATGTCCCCCTTTGAGCTTACGAATACGTCTGAATTTCAGATGAGATTATCTCGAAAACTATAAATCGGGTAAAAATAGTGGGTAAGACAAGTTCGTAAGCTCAAAGGTTCAAATGGCTCTGAGCACTATAGGACTTAACTTCTGAGGTCATCAGTCCCCTAGAACTTAGAACTACTTAAACGTAACGACATCACACACATCCATGCCCGAGGCAGGATTCGAACCTGCGACCGTAGCGGTCGCGCGGTTCCAGACTGTAGCGCCTAGAACCGCACGGCCATCCCGGCCGGCGTAAGCTCAAAGGGGAACATCAAATAATACTACACGTGACCCCCAGCCCCCGCCCCCCCCCCCCCCCCCTTGGGTAGGGCATTGGGCAGCTTTTAAATCTTAAGTGGAAACCACCATTTTTTAAATTTCAGATTGCGATTCTTCGTAAAAAAAAAGTAATCAGGTTTTGTCAGAAACATTTTTTAAACCATTTACAGATGGCGCTGAAGTCAAGAGAAATTAAAATTGCGGAAGAATTCCGATTTATTTAGACGTATCCGAGAAGGACACATCAGATCGATACAAAATCTGCACCAATTATTTCATCACGCGAAATTAAGCTTTTAAGCTTTTTTCATTTTTTTTTTTACAAAGTGTATCCATCCGCCACAGTTTTTATCGAGGGAGGCGGAATGGTGCTAAAATCTCGTTAGGGAACTCTTCACAATTGCGTTACTCATCAGACGTCATTTCATTTTCAGATTGTGAACCGTAAACATCAACTGACGAAAGTAAATTATTATTTAGCGAAACATGGCTCACTATCCTCCTACAGAGATTTTTAATGTGATGTTAAGTTTAGGTGAATGACATAACAATTAAGCTGCACCTGCGCAGTTGTATGCGGATCGTTTCCCAAACAGACGACATCCAAGCGAAAACATTATTCGAAATTGCACTCAACGAGCTCGAAATGGATACATGCACCGTCCACCTTGACATAGCGAATACATTGGAAGTGACCTCGTACTCTTATCGTTCTCGCCTGTGTTCAACTGGATCCCTAAATGAGTATTCGTGCATTTCAGAGACAAACTGGAATACCGAAATCAACTGTTTTGAGGATTTTGAAGGCACATAAATATCATTAATATCATATCACACTGACACAGGCATTAACACCGAAAGATATGCAAATACGCTTGTATTTCTGCCAAAGAGCCTTGGAACTGATAAGAGCTGACAACGATTTTTTTAGGTCTGTTATGTTCACCGATGCAGCCACATTCAGAAACAATGGCAAATTAGATCGTCATGATTGTCATTATTCGTTCCCTGTCAATCCACACCGGCACGGACCCGTTGACAATCAGCACAAATGGTCGTTAATGGTCTGGTGTCGAATTTTAACTTGACAGGACCGTGTATATATATATATATATATATATATATATATATATATATATAGACCGAAGTGGGGAATCTTATTTACAACTTCTCCCCCATGACTTGTTGGAGCAAAAGGAAGATGTTGATTTAGAAACTAGGCAACGAATGTGGTTCCAACAGGACGGAGCAGCTCCCAAATCAAAATGTTCAAATGTTTGTGAAATCTTATGGGACTTAACTGCTAAGGTCATCAGTCCCTAAGCTTACACACTACTTAACCTAAATTATTAATTAAGGACTAACACACACACACCCATGCCCGAGGGAGGACTCGAACCTCCGCTGGGATCAGACAGAGCAGCACACCATTAGGCTTAACATGTGCGGAACGTTTTAAATTTACGGTACACTGGTCTGTGGATAGGACGCGTGGACCAATTCAGTGGCCTCCATTTTCCCCAGGCGTAACATCTCCTGATTTTTTTTGTTGTGGGGTTATTTTAAAAATATTGTGTATGAAAGACGGCCCACAACCCGAAACGGTATGGAGCAACGCATTCGAAGAGTGTGCAGCCATACCGCGGGATGTGCTGCTCTAAACTGTGGACAGACGATTGAATTCATGCACTGAAGCAAATGGGGATAATTTTGAACAATTTCTTCGTGGCTAATTTCATTAATGAAGGACCCCAACATGTGAGAGGCAAGGGGACTCACAGTAATGAAGCACCCCAACATGTGAGAGGCAAGGGGACTCACAGTAATGAAGCACCCCAACATGAGAGGCAAGGGGACTCACACTAATGAAGTACCCCATGGGAACATCGTTCTACTACGTCCATTTCGATGCTCCTGGGTAACGCTAAAAGTAGGTTACAGTACTTTTTGTACAAAAATAGCTTAATTAGGCGTAACGATAGAATTGGTTCTCATTTTTTATCGATTTGATGTGTCTTTCTCGGATAATTCTTCCCCAATTTTACTTTTTTCTCGGTTTCGGCGCCATCTGTCCACGGTTTAAAGGAATGTTTCAGACAAATCTGCAATAAAAAATGTGTGTTTCCATTACAGATTTAAAAGTAGCCCCCCTCCCCACCCAAGGGGGCGGGGGGCTGGAGGTCACTTGTAGTATCTCTTGATGCCCCTCTTTGAGCTAACGAACTTGTCTTACCCACTATTTCTACCCGATGTATAGTTTTCGAGCCAATCTCTTCCGAAACCTCAGGTGGACCACCCTGTGTATAGATATACCGTACATATGTATGACTCAAACACACAATAGATAGCCGCGCGGGATTAGCCGACCGGTCTCAGCGCTGCTGTCATGGACTGGGCGGGTGGTCCTGGCGGAGGTTCAAGTCCTTCCTCGGGCATGGGTGTGTGTGTTAGTCCTTAGGATAATTTAGGTTTAGTAGTGTGTAAGCTTAGGGACTGATGACCTTAGCAGTTAAGTCCCATAAGATTTCACACACATTTCATTTCATTTTTTTTCACACAATAAGTAAATAAGCCTGATATTTTAATGCAAACTCCTAGCTTTACATGGATTTTGCTCATCGCTCGCAATTCATCGAACACGTCCAGATTATGATTTTTATCTTAAAATGGTACAAATATTTATACAAAATATTCGCTGAATTTGCAGTCTTTCCAGTTTTAAATCATTATAGAAGTAATACTAAGTGATTCGCAGACATGTTAAGACATTTTAGCCCATTTGTGTTTCTGCTGTACCACTTTAGGCATACTAGAATGTTTTGTAGAAGAACGATGGCAAAATATCAGAGTGTGACGGATATTTCGCGCAATGATATGCTCGTCTGCGTCAATTATTGTAGCTGAGGTCACAACTGAAATACAGTAACATATTGCGCAGACATCAGCCACGATTAAAAATGTACTTCGAAATAGATAATTGCATTTAGCATTTGCTACAGTGACCTGCTAACTTAAAAAGTGAACTACTACAGAACATACTATTTTAAAAATCGTTCCATAAAAAAGCATGTAAATGATTTCGAATTCATCTGAGTTTTTCATTTTATGTTACGATGATATATCACGATATTTCAGATCGTTGACATTGATACAACCGTTAAAGTTGCGAATTTTTCACGTCCAGTAGCCTGAAGGACATACTTGACGCTGTTACGTTAATGGATGGTAAACAATGATGCACAATGTAACAGTGAGATAAATGATTACCTAAAAAAATGCGAACACTTCAGGTCTCTTTTCGTGGACTATTGCGAGCATTCAGGATTCTCCAGTGAGCATAATAGCAGTTATTGTTTTGAAGGTTCTTCCACGGATCATGACTGAATTCACATTGACCCCCAAAAGAGTTCTCTTTTCCATTCTTTTTTTTTTTTACTCGATATAAAACGTCGTTATGAGAAAAACCTGTATTGTAGTTTTACTCAGGAAGCACTCATGAACAGCTGGTACTTTTACAAGCCCCATAAGGCCCACCCTAGACCACACCTAAGTCAGAGGAACCAACAGATATACTCAATTTGCCTAGGCTGTGGAAAGTGCACGATGTTTAAATTTTTACACTGTAGTGTAGGACAGCCCTTTCCTCCCAAAGACATACAAAAGATCGCTACGCCAAGAGCTATCCGAACCACTGCTTCTCTTATCTCTGGGATCAAAAGAACCTGAAATGAGACACCTTGAAAATTTTTTTCGGACATACCGGTACCGTTCATTGTCGTGCTCGGACTGATTTTAGACCATATTGGTGCAGTGCATGACCGTGCATTGGTATCGTGTGGAGAAGCTAAAGTGAAACGGTTGCAGGAAAAATACAAATTGAAAAAGAAACCGTGATCGGAAATGCTGATTCAGCGTTTAGAAACATCAAAACAACATAATTTGAAAAAAAAAAATGAAAAGTCTGAGGAGTCAGCATTGAGAGTACAAGAGAAATTCCACTGTCAGACACAGAGGAGAGGGCAGTTAGGTGGGAAGAGTGCAAGACAGAGGATCTGCCTGATAATGTGAGCAGGAGAGTAAAGTATTCTTTGGGCCAAATCTATGTGACTGGCGTCTGAGAGAACCCTACCTCCCCCGGTTCTCCCCTCAATATCTCGAACCTCCCTCATGTAACTCACAGCCTTTGCTTGGAAATACATCAGTCGAATAGTTTCTAATCAGATGCACTTATTTTGCTGCCTCAACGGCAGCTCAGTTATTTACCATTAGGTCAGCTTTTAGAACTCCTTCTTACATCTCACTTTCTTGTAGATAAGCCAGCCAGAAAGTTTCTTACAGTAAGAATGAGTACGAACATAGTACCATTATCGTCCACTAATTTTGCCAGTTGTATTATGTATGGATGACAGCCACATTAATGCCATCACAAACATTACTTCGTTTTTCCACGCTCTGGTCCACGTTTCTCCACAATGGTGAAATATTGTATTATGAGCAGTTTGCAACACTATTGTTACATTAGTTTTCTAGATTTTTGTCTTCGATTTAGCTATTGCGAGCAGCGCATATGTGTGCTCACTTTGTAGGTATTGCGAATAGATGATAGCATTATATTCTAGTTTTTTTCTCATTTAGACGTTACATGAGATATAGATTTGAAGTTATAACCATTTTCACACAGAAATTAATAACCTCCTTCTGATATGCTCTACTTGAATTCATTTGTGAGGAAGTTTAAAACAGTTTCCTGCTATCAAGTAACAATGGTAACAATATTATGAGTAAAAAAGATTGAATTTTGATGATAGTGTTAGCTCTAATGTGAAGGTAGCGTCTGTTATCGCAGATACCATTCATACAGGTAGGAAATGGGGTATTCTTCGCTCTCAGGTACCTAGTTTCAGCCTTTTTTCAAGGTCAACCAACCACCCACATTCATACCTTTAATGATCACCAGCCAAAAGATATACGTTCACCATCATAAATAGGATACTTTTGTAGGACTTTCAGCTAGCTAACGAATAAATAACCAATATATCTTTTCAAAATTTTCATTAGTTGATATATATGCATTTACACGTCCAAAGCATTATTTTTCTATATTTATTTGGTGAAGTTTTTATAACATTCAGCTTCAATTTTAACTTGCAGTTTCAATTTACATCTGAATCATCTGACACTTACTCCAGCTGCTAACTTGACAAAACCAAAGAATATTAATCCTCACACTCAAATGTGTATCTATTTTTTTCTTATAAACTGTCTCTTTTACCCCCTTGACAAGTAGCTCCATCTTTCACACAATTCACTAAGCAACAGCATTCAAGAATTTTAGCTTTTCTTTTGTTATCTGCATAGTGATGTTATTAAGAAATTCCATATCACTGTTGGTGTTATGTGGCAACATTCCACCATACTCTAGCACAATTTTCGTATAGAATTTTACGTTCATCACTATAGCAAACGACTGGTCGTTAAATGATGGTTATTACATGAATTTTAAACTTTGAAAATGGCTTTTCTGTTACTAGAATCTCAATGGCGAGACTATCTAATAACATTTAAGACGGTCAAAAGGAGATAGAGATTTGGTTCAAATGTCCCTGAGCACTATGGGACTTAACATCTGAGGTTATCAGTCCCCTAGAACTTAGAACTACGTAAACCTAACTAACCTAAGGACATCACACACATCCATGCCCAAGGCAGGATTCTAACCTGAGACGGTAGCGGTCGCGCGGTTCCAGACTGAAGCTTCTATAACGGTTGGTCACAATGACCGGCTAGACAGAGATTTATAAAAAGATTTTTCATACGTTTCTTAAGATAGTAAACCTCCTCGTCTCTACTTTTTTATACATTTTAACGTGCAGCCACTTTCCTTGGAAATTTAGAGTAAATGATGTTATCTTGTACTCTCCAGCCATATACAGATTTTATTGAATATTACTTTTAATGTAATTTGAAAGCCTTGCTTGCACATGTGTGATAGCGTTTTCTTTTTGTAATAGCAGTTCGTATTCTTACCCCATAGCAGTTGTTTCCACCAAACATTCCTGTTTTCTCTTTTTCTAGTTTGACCTCTTCCATCCACAGTCATCTTTTAGATAAACTTCAAACGCTCTTAAAAGATTAGTTTCTACAACAGGAAATAATTTATTTCCGTTCAATAAATTTTTGTCATTTTCTCTTCAGGCCTGTAGAACATTATTACTCCTTCCCAGAAATCCTAGTTCATCAAATGTGTATTTGACAGTAGTATCAAGAACTATTTTCTAGATGCAGAAAAATGTGTCTCTTCAGCACTAAAACAACTCACATGTGTAAACTTATAACTCCTTTGTTTGAAACTGTGTTAACAATTTCTGCATTGTACATGGGTGCACAATTCCAGCTACATGCGGAAAGAACATAGTTCACAATCTTTTCTAGGTCTTGATTGTCTAAAAATTTAATTTTACACCAATTATCTTTGGTTGTTCTTATTTCCGCAGGAGACAAATTGATGAACGTCATTAAATGCTACCCACCATCTGTCCTGCCAGCTGTCTGGTAGTTCATACTTCATGGAATGTGAAAAATCAAATTCATAGTTGCTGCTGGATTCCAAAATTTCTCATAACCAAATATTTCTAAACATTTTCAGTATGCAACTTTCAGGCAGCACACAAAAAATGTTATTTTGACATTATAAGTTCCATACTCGTCAAATATACACAACCGGCTGTTGCAACAAATATGGCAACATTATATGTATAGCCTTCAGCGAACCAACTGCAAAATCACAAAAGAAAGGTCGTTGCTATCTGTACTGTTATTCAAAAGATATATCGAATTGATTGTGACTACTAAGCTCTGATTTTTCTACCCAATAAAATATACAGTGTTCACTGAAGTTCATGAAGAATTATTGATAGCAAAACCTCACCTGTCATATGCACACTTGCTAATTAATAAAGACTAAAGTAAGTCATATGACTGCCACACGTAGTACATTTGATACTGAGTATGAGTTCCCCAACGTCTTCGTGGTGTCCTCGCTTTCCAGCTGGGGCTCTTAGTTTGGGAACACCAAAACTACTAAAACAACAGGCTAATCGTGTATCCAGTAGTGCCAGATTGTATTTTTATCTCACACTGCCTTGGTAACTATAGGCTTTTCTAGACGTTCATACTTAAGTTAGCTATAGTATCGAGCCAGAAGTCCAGACAGTTATTCGGATTACATGCAGTTTATTACAACTTGTGAACAGAAATCGCTTTCCGATGTTATTTTGTTTCAGCTGCGTGAGACCAATGGAATTCACTAATTTTAGAAGTGACAACATAAGTGTACACCTTTCATCGCTACTAACCAATAAGTAAATCCTCCTACAGTGTGGGTTTTTACACAGTGTATATCCGAAGAACACGTCATAAGAGCAAGTTGCTTGCACAGAAATATGGACTACATTTCTCACCAAACTGCATTAACTGGGTAGGAGCTACTATGATCTTCTATTTCAAATATGGACAAGTTTCCGCGTCTTCACCTCCAGGTTAGTGAGTAGGAAACTGGAACGCGGCTCCAGTGTTTTTACGGATGTTTGACAAACAAGGGATGTATTGGAAGATCTTGGAAAAGATGAGGTTCTTTAAGATGCTTTGATCGACATAAGTAAACTCCAAATAATGAAGTTTATTATGACTTGGCGTTATTGGATCAGCGTCGAGATCAATCGGTGGCTCAGATTATGTCGGCCGTCATGTAATCAACCAGATTTCTGTTACACTGACTTTGTTGTTAGTAGGAAATCTACAAATTTATTTCATACATTCAGCCAGACATTGTTTTCACGGTTTTCACAAGCTGAGGCCGTGACTATGTCAGCGGGTTTTGATGGTAAGAATAGGTATTTTGAAAAGTTTTGAACTCCACATGTACAGTGTTGTTGATACCAGAACCCGTTCTGCATAATTGTTTTGCATAGGGACGCTGGCTGTAATATGATAGAATTTTGCTTACTTATCAAGTCCTTTCTGATCAAGTTTCGTGGATGCCCCCTTGACGAAAACCTAAGTAAGGGTACTTGCCCTCTTAAATTTTTCTGTCTATAATGACCATACCAAACTGGTATCTAGAGTCGACTGTATTCAGACAATTGCCACCTGAGTGTTGAACTACGCTCAAGTTTCATCATCTTGGCTACTCAGTATAATGGTGAGGTCGTGTAAGGCCGCAGGGTTACTATGAAACGTCCTCTTAGAAAAATTAATAAATTACTGTGCTTGTAAACCCCTTACGTTATTTGATTTTCAAACAGCTAAGTAAAACTGAGCGTACTCGGACACTTCTCTCTTTACTATTCTGATCATCACTGAACTGACACACAATATCTTCAGCGCAACGCAGTCTGACTTTCAATAATCCCTACAAAAGAATCCCCTGGACTAACAATAACCTATACCTTTCATGGATCACTTACCTCACAAAAATCTTCGTCATTCGAAATACTGCAATACAGCGAGCGCCAATACTGCAAGCTAAATAAAAGATTCTAACTACGGAAGGCACTATCTGCTCATAGGCACAGTTAGCAAATGACCTTAATAGTGTTCAAAAGTCATTATATATATATATATATATATATATATATATATATATATATATATAAATCAGTTCCAGTTCATGACATTCAGTCTTACAAATCTATTCTCTCTGATGGACACAAGTCCAGATCATCTGCTCTCAAAACTCCGCCATCTCACTCCCCACATCCACCACTGCTAGCGGCTCACCTCCAACTGCGCAACACTACACACTGTTCACATCCAACTGCCGAACACTACAATAGCGAATATTCCAACAATGCCAACCAGCCACAGACTGCACACAGCACAGCCAGTGATTTTCGTACAGAGCGCTACGTGGCATTACCAATATAAAAGCCTAAACAGCCTACTTACATAGCTCCCATGATCCCCACAAAAAATTTTACAAATTGTTTTGGGTACTGCCCAATACATATTTGTTAAAAACTTTTAATATTAACGGTAACAAATATATTAAATGCACACACTTATCGATACATTGTTGGTCAAAAGCTAAAATTTTCTCACAGTCCATAAAGACAGTCCTATTCATTCATCACAGTACTAATTGGAGTTTTTTTTTTCTCAAAGTCTGAGCAGTAAAAGAAAATGCACACGGAAGTAGTGGATTTCCATGCAGTCTTGAAGAAGTAGTGGTGTCCTTCCAACGGAAAGACAATGCTGACTCTCGACATGCATACAGGTAATGGGCCACAACAGAGCAAACCCAGAGCAGAGTCACTCGAAGTTTTGAAGAATGTTGATAGGTAGGTCAGACCCATTGCAGTCCTAGTAGAAATAATAGTATTGGTGGGCAATCAAAGATGCAGACCAGCTGTAGTCCATGTACAGACTGCCAGAAGCCATGTGTTGCAACTGTGCAGGTGCACAATCACCATCGAAGAGTCTTGCAGACAATATAGCAAGCCCATAAACCAGCACCTGTGCAGTCACAAAGTTTCTGGAATTGTCCTTAGAACCAGCAATGCTGTTAACCAGTCCCTTGCTGAATTATTCACACAGGTGCAAAACACTAACAGTCCCAACTTCTCACATATTGTGCATATACTATGACCAATAGAAATGTGTGCAGTGAAATGAATGCTTACAAGTTACTTAATTTGAAGGACTGGTGCCAATTACAATTTTATAACATGAGAATACAATTACAAAGGTACAGAAAAATCATTAAAAAACGTAATAGTACATATAACATTTGTAGTAATACAGGCTTTACAAAGGAATAGAAATAAACATGTACATCAGTGTTACAGGAATTATGACATAAGTAAATAAATAAAATAATGAGAATAGTTTTCGAAACATTAATTTCACAAATGAGCATTAAAACAGAACAGAATAAATAATCTCTAAACATCTTTACAAAGTAAATAACATATTATTAGAAAAATTCCTCAACATAACTCTTATCAGATAAACACATAAAGACAGGAAGAACACAAATACACAAGGGTACACATACACATAGCGGAATAACACGAAAGGAAAGGACAGGGTTTGTTTTATTGTATTATTTATCGTATTTTGTTTGTAAACAAAACTTTCTTTACTTCTTGGAGATCTCCCTTAGTTCATAATTATTCCCAAAATGTCCTATCTATACCTGTTGTCCCTAAACCCTACTGTTTTGTTCATATCCTCTTTCAAAATAATTATCCTTCATTGTACACTATCCGTTTAGGCCCAAATCATTTTCATATAACTTCTCAATGCATTCTTTCCCCATTCTCGATAGTTAGTTTCTTATATAGAATCCCCCAACCCCCCTCTTAAGCTAACTTAAATCTACTGAGCTCAGATGTATATACTAAGGGACGAGGCAATGCAGCAGCACATAACAAATTAACACAAACAGCAATGACAAAAAAATGCTAATTGGCTTTCAAGCAGCAGTTTATCTAAATTAGCAAAACAATTGCAATAGTAAAACTGGCTTAACAGAGTAGTACAAAGTGAAATTCAGTGGCACTATCCCTGCGAAACAACAGCAGCTAATGCTTATACCTAAATATGACAAAGCTCAAGCAGAAAAAATATTGCAGTAAAGATGGCCGTGACTAATACCTATGTCACATCTTAACACTAGAGTGATGCATCACGATAACTTACTCTTGCAGACAAGTTACCAAACCGTTATAAAATTATTTATGCAGTGCCTTTGAAGGGAAATGTTCATTTGTGTTCCCTTTTTTTTTAAAAAAAAAAGTAGATCATAAAATTGTTGTTTAATGAATCTGTAGACAGAAAATATTTACATTAGTACATCTATTAAATTTTATTTTAACCAATGCTTCAGTGCAGCTAGAAACTAGGTATTAAACAAAATAGGCAAATATATATATATACAAAGCAAAGCATGAAACATCATTCACTAGCCATATGGCATTTCACAAGGCAGTAAAAAAATCTCTCAACTAGTAAGACAGTAGTCTTAATCAGGTGTAAACACGTAAAATATTTCTCATCATTTAGTTAGGCATTTTAGTAAATATCAGAAAGTATGAGCTCAAAACTGTAATCATATGTTTCAAGTATGAGCATTTCTTATTTGAAATGCTTTCTGCAAAGAAATGTCAATAGCGAGGTTAATGGCCTCTTTTTTTTTCTCCACCTAATGGCTTTTTCTCCAGGCGACTGGCGCATAGCTGGCTGGGCGCCTACAGCTCATTATGTCAAGGTCACTTAGCTTTCTTACCGAAACACTTACGACAGCAGTTTGTACTACAGTGACAGTCTCATATAAAAAAATTTCACAGCTCGAAACATTACAGTAGAAATGCGTAGAAACGAAATTTTATGAATAGCAGTGTTGTGATACATTAATGCGTGGACACACAAGTCATAACTCTTAAGGTACTATTCTTGGTTTCCAACATCCTTTATCACAAACCAGAGTCCCTAACTTCTATTCATTACTCATATACATACAAACACATAATCTCATTCCTCATATACGGTAGCATCATCTTATTGATTGTAAACATACCTCAACAGCACAATACACATCGTCATCGTAATAATAAAATCAGAAAACCTCAGCCAAATCTCATAAACGTCGTAGCATTCTGCAATAATTTCAAAACCTAAAAAAACTTCTCTGCTCATTTCAATAATGTCACCTACCTCAAACATACTTTAAAAATCACGATCCCATACCATATACGGCATTAAAAGCTCTCATAGTATCACAATGGTTCCGAAAAAATATGAAAGGTTCACAATGTACAGACACAATACAATTTAATAAGTGTGAAATTATCCAACTGTGTAATTGCGTACACATGTGTCACTGACGTAGTGAAAAAAAATTTTTGTCTCTCTCAGTTAAATAATCATATAGGTGTCTAATTCTGTGTTACAGAAATATGGTAACGATGTGTAAAGTTGTATAACCAAATACCATATTAGCTATGGCTCCTAGCGCTCACCACGCCTAGTACACAAAGTAGGTGTGTACATCCTGAGGATTAATGTAATTATACCCTCAGGTGTTACTGATTACACCAATGGAATGAAATGTATCACGGAAAACCTTTGTGTCTTTGTATTTCAAAAATCTTTAAAAATAAATGTTTTAAGTACAAAATTAATCACTCAAATACGTGTACTTTAGAGCTAAACTGTGCGTCTTGTTGTCAGATAATCTCTGTCATTACTTAAAGGTAAAAAATGTGCCAAGTGCCGTAATTATCGTCGTCTGTAAGCAAAGTTCTGTAGTAGTCAATGTACTTACCTTATAACAAACAAAGTTAAATGCTATGCTGATAGATATCGTAGTTATTACATACGTTACCGTGATCGAGAAAGTACTATATTGTTTCATATTGTCGTGCTACGAAAAAGGCAGTCTCATTGTAGCTATACCACAAAAGTTACTACTAAAACATGTTTTTCTTTCCAGAAGAACTCAGAAAAACTGTGCCTAATATGAAACAGATACAGCGCAAAAGCAATAATACAAATTGTGTCACTCATTAGTAGCGTCGTGATATAATCGTGTAGCTGTCAAATAAACTAATCATTGTGTCACCTGGTATCTCTCAGAAAGCACTTTAAATTCATAATGTATTTTCAAGTAAACCATAATGTTGCATTACAACGTCATTAGCAGTACTGGTATATGTTCTAAGTATGTAAGCCTTATAGTCATTACGTAATCATGAAACGAAGAAGGAAGAATGTACACACAACAACACTGTCTCGTCCGTTCACTATAAAAATGCATTCGTAACTACTGTCTAAATAAGTTGCCTAGGATCTTGACTGGATACTTAACTTTAAATCATTGTTGCATGTTAACAGTTTCTAAGTTAGTCCCAGTGTACTAGTAATATGAAGTGAAAAAATTCATAGCAAAGATTAAGTTAAAAAGCAGATTATCTCTCAATAAATGGTTTTACATGTGAAATGTGGTGCAATCTTTTACCCTTTCTAGTGCGCCGCATTTCAACTTCAAAGCAATTATCATGTTGCATACGTCGGTAAGGAATGCTAAAATTTTTTTCAAGGTTAGTGTCTATGTTATTTTTCTCTGAGCCAGCCGGCGCAAGTGGCTGCCTGTGGTGCGAGTCATTGTCTGTCTCTTTGTTGGCGCGCGTCGTTATTGGGATTTGGAGACCTAACTTCTACAAATTCACCTTGTTGAGAGGGCCCTGCCCTGTTGTAATCTCACCAGTTCTGATGAAATTCAGGTCTGTCGTTACGATTATATCGTTTGTCGTCATGTCGGTAGATTCCATAGTTCCTTTCTTGGCCGGCCAGTGTGACCGTGCCGTTCTAGACGCTTCAGTCTGGAACCGCGTGACCGCTATGGTCTAAGGTTCGAATCCTGCCTCTGACATGGATGTGTGTGATGTCCTTAGGTTAGTTAGGTTTAATTAGTTCTAAGTTCTAGGCAGCTGATTACCTCAGAAGTTAAGTCGAATAGTGCGCTGAGCCATTTTAACCATTTCTTTTTTTTCTTTCTTGTCGGTCACGCGGTGAAGAATTTCTCCCAGAATCGTAACTGCGCGGTGGATCGTTGCGTCTGAAGTAATTTTGTCTCCCTTGATAATAATTGTTTTGGTTCCCATATTGTCTGTTTCTATTGTTATCTCCGTCATATTCATTACCAAGGAAATGCGATCTTTCTCTTTAACTATTACTACTCCACCAACGGTTGTCATATGGGTGGTGTCTGTTTTGGTCACGATTTACGTTGTGAGAATAGCCTTGTCGTGTCCAGTTATTATTTCTGTCATCGCGGAATTGTGACGGATGTGACATGTAACTGTTGTCTTCCTGTTTTCGCGTTTCGCGATTGTCAGTGTCAGTTTCCATCTCTTGTAACAGTCCCTGAAAAGCTTCAATGTCGTCTTTGCAACGTCCTGCCAAAATAATATGTCGTAAATGTTCAGGCAATTTGATTAATCAAATGCGGATGACTTCTGAGGGGCTGTATGGGTTTGAAAGATACTGATTCTTATGCAACATGTCTTCAAAATATTTGACAAGACTGGAAAATCCAGATTGTTCGAAATGTTTCATCATTATGATGCTATGTTTTACTCGGTATTGAGTAGCTTGAGACCAATATGCTGAGAGGAAGGCACGATAAAATTCTCCTTCACTGTGACAATCATGAAATACCAACCGCATTCTTGCAGCTGATTCATTCGCTAAGTAGCATCGTGATTCTGTAATGCATTTTCATTCCGCGAAAAAATAGGTTGAAAATTCTCACAAATTTGTGTTTTTTACGTCATTACACTATTTTTGACATTTAGATTCGATTTTAAGTAAATCAGCAGTTAAACCTTAACTTGTTTTTTCAAGTGTTTGTTCCATTGATTCTAACTTTTGAAGCTGTTGCTGTATTTGTCTCTGATTTTGTTCCATCGTGTCTAACTGTTGCTGTGTTTGTCTTTGATTTTGTTCCCTTGTGTCTAACTTTTGAAGATTTTGTTCCATATTGTCTAACTTTTGAAGCTTTTGTCCCATTTGTTGCATTAATTGTAATAACAATGTACTGGTATCTGAAACATGTTTCTCAGTGCTATCCAGCAGTGCATTTGAAAAGCCAATATTCGCAGTTTGAAAAGCAAAAAATGTTTCTTGACTTGATTGAGAAACAGGTAATGATGCAAAACCTGAACCTACGGTATTTGCAAAATTGTGTCCTGCAATTTCAGATCCCTGTGGCGAGCTGTTGCCGACCGACCGATCGACAATACTACCCTCTTCACTAGCTGTTTCACTGTCTACACGATTATTTATTGCCTGATCCATTACCCTACGCACAATTACCAAATTGATATGTTGAACATTAGTTTATTCATTACACGGTGGCGCTAACACACTGCTTTCTTCTTCACTGACATTTCTCAGTTTACTTTGGAGCCTAGTATTACGTTTTTCACATGCAATTATTGTCACAATATTTCACATGAGAACACAGTAAAGCACAATTTGAAGAGCAAAATAAGAAAACACATTAACATTGCATTGAAAATAATATCTAATTAATTGCAAATACAGCTGCGAAGTACTTGATGCAAATCTACGGGCATGCCACATCTGTTTTAGTGTACAAAAATGAAAAACTACAACTACAAAGAAGATTCTCTCTACAATTATGTGCTAACTAAACATAGCTACTCTAATTACACAAACTACAAGAACAAATCAGAACATTCCATAGAGGTATCCTGGCAGCGTCCCCTTAGAAAAAGTAATGAATTACTGTGCTGGTAAACCCCTTATGCTATTTGATTCTCAAACAGCTGAGCAAAACTGAACGTACGCAGACATTTCTCTCTTTACTTATTCTGATCATCACTAAACTGACACACAATATTTTTAGCGCAACGCAATCTGACTTTCAATAATCCCTACAAAAGAAAGGCCTTGACTAACAATAACCTATACCTTTCATGGATCACTTACCTCACAAAAATCTTCGTCACTCGAACCACTGCAATACAGCGATCGCCAATACTGCCAACTAAATAAAAGATTACCTATGGAATGCATCATCCGCTGATATGCATCTTTAGCAAATGAATGATTATATATATATATATATATATATATATATATATATATATATATATATATATAATCAGTTCATGACATCCAGTCTTACAAATTTACTCTCTCTAATGGACACACCTCCAGATCATCTGCTCTTAAAACTCCGCCATCTCACTTCCAGCATCGACCACTGCTGGCGGCTCACCTCCAACTGCGCAACGCTATGCGCTGTTCACATCCAACTGCCCAACACTACAATAGCGAATATTCCAACAATGACAACCAGCCACAGACTGCACACAGCACAGCCAGTGATTTTCATACAGAGCGCTACATGGCGTTACCAATATAAAAACCTAAACAGTCTACTTACAACTGCATAATTGGTATAATTCTAAGAAATGAAATTGTCTCGTGTGCCAATGCCATGTTGCGTTTCCTCTTGCATATGTCCTTAAATACGCTGTTGAAGCTGGCTTATCCAGTTTTAACGACATTGCAAAACTGAGGTGTACTGTATGCTTGAGACAGCACCCGGTTCGAAGTCTGAGCTATCAAAGGTGCCATGCCGCACACTCCAGATAGGATGGCCCACTCTTCTTCCTCTAAAAGCCCTCTGTTGGACATAGGCTACATTTATATGAAATGCAGAGTGAACGCTGAAGGAGGTCGGTCAGACCATCACTATGTACTTTGAAGATAATACCACAAAACATAGTATTTTTCTTCCTTTTTCCTGTATTTTATTTTTCCTGCACTTCCTTTTTCTTTTTTCCTCGTTTATTTTCTCGATACATTGGAAAAAAACCTTTCTGCATATGTTAAGTAATTTTTTTTTTTTTTTTTTTTTGTGTACAGCTACGTTTCGGTTTGTCATGCTGTGTTGATGAATATAACTGCTATTTTTCTCTTTTTCTATTGTTGTACATTATCACGTTTATTCAAATTTACGTTTGTTCGAATTTTTTATCCATGAGCACAATAATATGATGTAATTTTGTATGAAACTGTAATTCAATGTACTTGGAATTTTTTGCAGTATAATGTGAAGAGATATGGGTTGAGCAGTGCAGGAACATATCGATAGGTTGACGGAGAAGAGCACCAACAAAGAGTCAGGAGCGAGAGTGGATATGGAGGCCATGTCGATTAAGTGCTATTGTGATTACGGGCCGGCCGCTGTGGCCAAGCGGTTCTAGGTGCTTCAGTCTGGAACCGCGCAACCTCTACGGTCACAGGTTCGAATCCTGCCTATTGCATGGATGTGTATGATGTCCTTAGGTTAGTTAGGTTTAAGTAGTTCTAAGTTCTCAGGCACTGATGACCTCAGATGTTAAGTCACATAGTTCTCAGAGCCAGTTGAACCATTTGTGATTACGGTATCAGTGGCCGACAGGGGTGCTTTTGTGATTTTGGGTGTGTCCCACGGACAAGGAATTAAATGGCTCTGAGCTCTGAGCACTATGCGACATAGCTGCTGAGGTCATCAGTCGCCTAGAACTTAGAACTAATTTAACCTAAAGAAACTAAGGACATCACACACATCCATGCCCGAGGCAGGTTTCGAACCTGCGACCGTAACGGTCGCCCTGCTCCACACTGTAGCGCCCAGAACCATCCGGCCACTTCGGCCGGCGATAAAGAATTAATTACGTGTCGCTATGCATATTTATTAAGAATTGCTGTTCGGCACATTGTGCTTAGAAACTGTGACGTGCAGACCGCTCGGCCAAGTGAACACTAGAAGTGCACTTTTTGACTGTAGACATTACAGAGTGTTCAGTGCGTAACAAGCGGATACACGCTCAAAGATTACGTAGCAACAATGCGAACAGCGTTGACTCGCCCACATCTTCTACGTCAAGATTGGCAAGATTGACTATATGGCGGTAAACCTCAGCTATTATTGGAAAGACCTGTATATCATGTTATTAATTGTCGTGTGTTAAAGTTACGTAAATTTTTTGGTCACTTTGTTATTATTGAACAGTATTTTCTCATTAACTCTCGGTAATATAGACCAGATTTACTTTTGGCCAGAAAATCAGTTGGTTTTACAGATGCAGTTTCTTTGCAAGTCCATGTTCTGAGACAGTCCTTTGTTGTTGTTGTTGTGGTCTTCAGTCCTGAGACTGGTTTGATGCAGCTCTCCATGCTACTCTATCCTGTGCAAGCTTTTTCATCTCCCAGTACCTACTGCACCTACATCCTTCTCAATCTGCTTAGTGTATTCATCTCTTGGTCTCCCTCTACGTTTTTTACCCTCCACGCTGCCCTCCAATACTAAATTGGTGATCCCTTGATGCCTCAGAACATGTCCTACCAACCGATCCCTTCTTCTACTCAAGTTGTGCCGCCAACTCCTCTTCTCCCCAACTCTATTCAATACCTCCTCATTAGTTATGTGATCTACCCATCCAATCTTCAGCATTCTTCTGTAGCACCACATTTCGAAAGCTTCTATTCTCTTCGTGTCCTAACTATTTATCGTCCATGTTTCACTTCCATACATGGCTACACTCCATACAGATACTTTCAGAAACAACTTCCTGACACTTAAATCTATACTCGATGTTAACAAATTTCTCTTCTTCAGAAACGTTTTCCATTGCCAGTCTACATTTTATATCCTCTCTACTTCGACCATCATCAGTTATTTTGCTCCCCAAATAGCAAAACTCCTTTACTACTTTAAGTGACTCATTTCCTAATCTAATTCCCTCAGCATCACCCGACTTAATTAGCCTACATTCCACTATCCTTGTTTTGCTTTTGTAGATGTTCATCTTATATCCTCCATTCAGGACACTGTCCACTCCATTCAACTGCTCTTCCAAGTCCTTTGCTGTCACTGACAGAATTACAATGTCATCGGCGAACCTCAAAGTTTTTATTTCTTCTCCATGAATTTTAATACCTACTCCGAATTTTTCTTTTGTTTCCTTTACTGCTTGCTCAATATACAGATTGAACAACATCGGGGAGAGGCTACAACCCTGTCTTACTCCCTTCCCAACCACTGCTTCCCTTTCACGTCCCTCGACTCTTATAACTGCCATCTGGTTTCTGCACAAATTGTAAATTTGTACGGCTGAGACAGTCCTTATTGTTCCAAATAAATGCTATTATTACAAACGAGATCAGTGTCCATTCTTCATTCGTTTCTTAATTGCTTATGTATATTTATTTGTGTTGTTTGTTAGTGTTATTTTATTTTTGTTTGCAGATTCCTTAGCTTTTGCGCCAATTCGGGTGTATAGTATTGTATGTTGAGCACTTTACACAATGTTGCTTGAGTGTGAGGATGCAATATACAGCTACATCTTCGGAAACATAAATATTTCGGGTTCGAACTACGTTAAAAATTCTGCGCACGAGAAATGAAAGGAGATGGATCAAGGTTCCGTCTGTCTTAGTAGTTGAACACGGTCCGTTCAATGAGTATTCAAAGAGGTACCGTTCCCGATGATGTAGCTACATTTTGTATCATCACTGATCGGATATCGTCACAGATATCGACGTGTAGCGACAGGACAGTGTTGTTTTAATTCTGCCCTGACGAATCTGTTAATTTTCGACTCGAACTTCGAAATGAAATTTAGTTGATTATGTTATTTGTTTTGGTCTGTGTTTTTCTCCTTAAATCTACAGTATGATGGTTAACAAGGAGAACTGCTAGACGTGGAGGAGTGAGTAGGAGGGAGATAAAGATACAGAACCAGGTATGGAATGTGTAGAAAAAGTGTCAGCCATTAAAATGGAACCAGATGTCATAAGACATGTAGCTGGGAAGACAACAGTAGAAAGCATGTTTCTATTAGTATTAACAAAAATAACAGAGGGGCAGAGATCTGTGAAATCAATTAACAGGAAAATGGAGAGAGGGCAGAAAGAAACGAAAGAATAACAGAAAGAACTCAAGAATGAACCGAATGGGTTGATAGGAACTGTTAGGGAAAAGTTAGGTGAGTCCAAAAAGGAGCTAGACAGAAAATTCAGACAAAACTTGAAGAACTTGAAAAGGGAGTTGGAAGGCGGGTTGGAAATGAAAATTTTTGGGTTCAAGCTAGAGGTAAATGAAGATTCTGATAAAGTTAGACGGTACAGGAAACGGAATTTGAATTAAATGGAAAGCAAAAGAAATTAGAGAACGTTACAACTGTAGAGATAGAATGCTTGAATAAAACAGCTGAAGCTCAAGGTACTGAGGATAAGCAAGCAAAAGCACAAGTGAAGAATGAGGATGATCAGCATTTTCAGGAATGCAGCAGGACAAATGAGTCTGAAGTGGGAGAAATTAAACAGACCACTCCTGAAAATGAGAATAAGTAGATATATTAGGAGAGGACATTAATGTCTAAATTAACTGGGGCATCTTTCGTAATGCAAGTATAGAGAAGTAGTAACATTGACGAGATGGCTTTTGATCACAGTGTGAAAGGTAATTCAGTTTCTGTTGTAACTACTGCTAGAAGCCAGAACACAAGTGAATACTCCGAAAAGGTTACGCTGATATCTTTAAAAGAAAAAAAATAGATGGGGCCATCTGTATCTGTCAAAACAACTCTTCAACTATCGAACTATCGAGAGTAAGAATCAAGTATGTACAGCCAGATGTTATAATATTCCCAAAACTGGCATAATCCCTGATGATGACGAAATGATAAGTCAATGATAGGTGAAATATCTGTAAATCAACAAAAATAAAATAAATTTCACAATACTTCTAGCTAATGGTGCGAATGTACATCTATTTTTGTGATAAATTGAAAGAAATATTACCGGATAAGCTTTGCAACGTTATTTCTTCGTACAACAACATTTATGATTATGTTATGTTGTGATCACGAACGTAATTTTTGTTCTTCGTTTGTCCTGATGCTGTATGTTTTCACGTTTATTAACATGTGTTTAAATTCTTTTTCCATGATCATAATAATGTCATGATGCAATCACAGGGATCCCAGATACACGAACAACACTCAAGAATCGGGCGAACAAGCGCCTTATAAGCCACTTCTTTCGTGGATGAGTTACATTTCCTGAAGATTCTTCCAATGATTCTGAGTCTGGTTTCTGCTTTTCCCACTATTTGTTTTACATGGTCATTTCACTTAAGGTCGCTCTGGATAGTTATGCCTAGATATTTTACGGCAGACGCTTTCTCCAGCTGTTTATCATCAATAGTGTAGCTGTACAGTAGCTTTTCCTATGTATGCGCAGTATGTTACATATATTTAAATTCAGGGTCAACTGCCAGAGCCTGCACCATTCATCAGTTCTCTGCAGGTCGTTCTGCAAATTCTTACAATCTTCTAGCATTGCTACTTTGGTATAGACAACTGCATCATCTGCAAATACACTTAAAGAGCATTCGACGCTTACTACTAGATCATTTACATATATTGTAAACAGCAACGGTCCTTTCACACTTCGCTGTGGTACTCCAGATATTACATTTACATCTGCCGATTTTGTGAAGTTGAGAGCGACGTATTGAGTTCTATCTGCAAGAAAGTCTT
The DNA here is from genome assembly GCF_021461395.2 of Schistocerca americana. NCBI lineage: Eukaryota > Metazoa > Arthropoda > Insecta > Orthoptera > Acrididae > Schistocerca > Schistocerca americana. Next base: position 818,557,688 of record NC_060121.1, on the reverse strand, counting down.
GAATCCAATCGCAGCTCGGCTCCGATACTCCGTAAGCTCGTATTTTTTCATTAAACGGCAATGCGGACGGTGTCAAATGCCTTACTGAAATCAAGGAACACGGCATGAACCTGAGCGCCTTTCTCCAGTGCGCTGCGGATCTCATGGAGGAACAGAGCGATCTGAGTTTTGCAGTATCTCTGTTTGCGGAATCCATGTTCTACATCTACATCTACATTTATACTCCGCAAGCCACCCAACGGTGTGTGGCGGACGGTACTTTACGTGGCACTGTCATTACCTCCCTTTCCTGTTCCAGTCGCGTATGGTTCGCGGGAAGAACGACTGTCTGAAAGCCTCCGTGCGCGCTCTAATCTCTCTAATTTTACATTCATGATCTCCTCGGGAGGTATAAGTAGGGGGAAGCAATATATTCGATACCTCATCCAGAAACGCACCCTCTCGAAACCTGGCGAGCAAGCTACACCGCGATGCAGAGCGCCTCTCTTGCAAAGTCTGCCACTTGAGTTTATTAAACATCTCCGTAACGCTATCACGGTTACCAAATAACCCTGTGACGAAACGCGCCGCTCTTCTTTGGATCTTCTCTATCTCCTCCGTCAAACCGATCTGGTACGGATCCCACACTGATGAGCAATACTCAAGTATAGGTCGAACGAGTGTTTTGTAAGCCACCTCCTTTGTTGATGGACTACATTTTCTAAGCACTCTCCCAATGAATCTCAACCTGGTACCCGCCTTACCAACAATTAATTTAATATGATCATTCCACTTCAAATCGTTCCGCACGCATACTCCCAGATATTTTACAGAAGTAACTGCTACCAGTGTTTGTTCCGCTATCATATAATCATACAATAAAGGCTCCTTCTTTCTATGTATTCGCAATACATTACATTTGTCTATGTTAAGGGTCAGTTGCCACTTCTTGCACCAAGTGCCTATCCGCTGCAGATCTTCCTGCATTTCGCTACAATTTTCTAATGCTGCAACTTCTCTGTATACTACAGCATCATCCGCGAAAAGCCGCATGGAACTTCCGACACTATCTACTAGGTCATTTATATATATTGTCAAAAGCAATGGTCCCATAACACTCCCCTGTGGCACGCCAGAGGTTACTTTAACGTCTGTAGACGTGTCTCCATTGATAACAACATGCTGTGTTCTGTTTGCTAAAAACTCTTCAATCCAGCCACACAGCTGGTCTGATATTCCGTAGGCTCTTACTTTGTTTATCAGGCGACAGTGCGGAACTGTATCGAACGCCTTCCGGAAGTCAAGAAAAATAGCATCTACCTGGGAGCCTGTATCTAATATTTCCTGGGTCTCATGAACAAATAGAGCGAGTTGGGTCTCACACGATCGCTGTTTCCGGAATCCATGTTGATTCCTACATAGTAGATTCTGGGTTTCCAAAAACGACATGATACTCGAGCAAAAAACATGTTCTAAAATTCTACAACAGATCGACGTCAGAGATATAGGTCTATAGTTTTGCGCATCTGCTCGACGACCCTTCTTGAAGACTGGGACTATCTGTGCTCTTTTCCAATCTTTTGGAACCCTCCGTTCCTCTAGAGAATTGCGGTACACGGCTGTTAGAAGGGGGGCAAGTTCTTTCGCGTACTCTGTGTAGAATCGAATTGGTATCCCGTCAGGTCCAGTGGACTTTCCTCTATTGAGTGATTCCAGTTGCTTTTCTATTCCTTGGACACTTATTTCGAAGTCAGCCATTTTTTCGTTTGTGCGAGGATTTAGAGAAGGAACTGCGGTGCGGTCTTCCTCTGTGAAACAGCTTTTGAAAAAGGTGTTTAGTATTTCAGCTTTACGCGTGTCATCCTCTGTTTCAATGCCATCATCATCCCGTAGTGTCTGGATATGCTGTTTCGAGCCACTTACTGATTTAACGTAAGACCAGAACTTCCTAGGATTTTCTGTCAAGTCGGTACATAGAATTTTACTTTCGAATTCACTGAACGCTTCACGCATAGCCCCCCTTACGCTAACTTTGACATCGTTTAGCTTCTGTTTGTCTGAGAGGTTTTGGCTGCGTTTAAACTTGGAGTGGAGCTCTCTTTGCTTTCGCAGTAGTTTCCTAACTTTGTTGTTGTACCACAGTGAGTTTTCCCGTCCCTCACAGTTTTACTCGGCACGTACCTGTCTAAAACGCATTTTACAATTGCCTTGAACTTTTTCCATAAACACTCAACATTGTCAGTGTCGGAACAGAGATTATCGTTTTGATCTGTTAGGTAGTCTGAAATCTGCCTTCTATTACTCTTGCTAAACAGATAAACCTTCCTCCATTTTTTTATATTGCTCTTAACTTCCATATTCAGGGATGCTGCAACGGCCTTATGATCACTGATTCCCTGTTCTGTACATACAGAGTTGATAAGTTCGGGTCTGTTTGTTATCAGTAGGTCCAAGATGTTATCTCCACGAGTCGGTTATCTGTTTAATTGCTCGAGGTAATTTTCGGATAGTGCACTCAGTATGATGTCACTCGATGCTCTGTCCCTACCACCCGTCCTAAACATCTGAGTGTCCCAGTCTATATCTGGTAAATTGTTGATGTTTATAGTGGAGTTGTTCATTTTCCAAAAACGCCATATTTCTTGAGCATAAAACATGTGCCATAATTCTAGTACAGATCGCCGTCAACGACATAGGTCTATAATTGGGTGGATCTGTCTTGCGGCCTTTCTTAAAAACGGGAATGAGCTAGGCTTTTTCCAGTCGTTAGGTACCTTTCGTTGCTCAAGCGATCTACGATAAATTACTGCTAGAAGGGGGGCAAGTTCTTTCGCATAATCTCTATAGTATCTTATAGCCATCTCATTTTTCCTTGAAGCCTTTCAACTGCTAAGCGATTTTAGATGCTGTTCAGTTCCGCAATCTGTTATCTCAGTATCTGCTATTTCGATGTTCGTACGACGATTGAAAGAAGGGACAGTGTTACGATCTTCCACGGTGAAACAACTTCGGAAGACAGAATTCAGTATTTCAGCCCTCTCTCTATTATCTTCCGTTTCGGTGCCGGTGTGGTCGCTGACAGAATGAAGAGATGATTTTGACCCGCTTACTGATTGTACATATGACCAAAATCTCTTAGGAGTTTTACTCAGGTCGGTCGACAACATCTTACTTTCTAAATCATTGAACGCTTCTCCCATTTCTCTCCTTACCCTCATTTTTGCTTCGTTCAGATTTTGTTTGTCGGCTAGGTTTTTACTTCTCTTGAATTTGAGATAAAGTGCTCTTTGTTTACGTAGCGCTTTTCTAACACGGCATTAAACCATGCTTGTTCTTTCCCACCCCTTAAAAACTTACTCGGAACGTTCTCGTCTAGGGCATATTGAAAGATGCCTTTGAATTTTTTCCAGTTGTTCTCCACATCTTCATCCCCACCACCGAATATTTGATGCTGACTGCTGAGATATTCTGAAGTTTGTATCCTGTCACCCTTGCTGAGCAAATATATCTTCCTACCTTTCTTGACATTCCTTGTAGAACCCGTCGTCATAGGTGCTGTCACGGGCTTATAATCACTGATACCTTCCTCTACGTTAACTTATTCGACAAGTTCAGGTCTGTTTGTTGCTAACAAGTCTAAGACGTTACCCTCACGAGTTGGTTCTCTAACTATCTGCTCAAGGTAACTTTCGGACAAGACATTCAGAACAATGACACACGATTCCCTCTGTCATCAGTTTTGATGGCATAACACTCCCAATCTATACCTGGAAGGTTGAAGTCAGCCCTTTTACAATGGCACGCTCAGAAAAATTACTAATGATATTCTGCAAGTTCTGTCTAAAGCGTTCTACAACTACAAATCCTCATCCTGGTGGTCTATAAAAGCATCCAATCACCATTTTTGACCATTCTTTAATATCATCCAAATTAATTCACATTCGGAATCCGTGATAACCTCGCTAGATTTTATCGAATTTTTTACTGCAACAAACACGCCGCTACCATTGGCTACTACTAACCTATTTCAGTCTGAACTTAGGATTTCGTTGTCATTGACGTCTGGTTTCAACCAGATTTCTGTTCCCAATACTATCTGTGCATGATAACCTTTAGTAAGCGATACTACTTCTGAGATCTTTCCTTGGATGCTCCTACTGTTTACTAAAATCATATTAGTCTTTTCTATCGGGATCTGCGAGGACCAAGATCACTGAGGCCGCTGTGGCTGATTTAACAGGCAAATCGTTTTTGAACCCATGGGAGGGGTTCTGTAACCTTAGAGTGCCCCATGTGCACGCCACACAAACTCCGCTACCCTAGTAGTCGCTTCCTGCGTGTAATGCACGCCTGACCTATTAAGGGGAACCCTACAATTCTTTACCCCATAGCGGAGGTCGAGATATTCGCATCCGACACCGTCGCAGAGTCGTCTGAACTCGTTTAGACCTTTCACTTTGCTCCAAAGCAGAGGATCGTAATCTACATCTACATACATACTCCACAATCCACCATACGGTGTGTGGCGGAGAGTACCTCGTACCACAACTAGCATCTTATCTCCCTGTTCGTCTCCCAAACAGAACGAGGGAAAAATGACTGCCTATATGCCTCTGTACGAGCCCTTATCTCTCTTATCTTATCTCTGTGGTCTTTCCGCGAAATGTAAGTTGGCGGCAGTAAAACTGTACTGCAGTCAGCCTCAAATGCTGGTTCTCTATATTTCCTCAGTAGCGATTCACTAAAAGAACGCCTCCTTTCCTCTAGAGACTCCCACCCGAGTTCCTGAAGCATTTCCGAACACTCGCGTGATGATCAAACCTACCAGTAACAAATCTAGCAGCCCGCCTCTGAATTGCTTCTATGTCCTCCCTCAATCCGACCTGATAGGGATCCCAAACGCTCCAGCAGTACTCAAGAATAGGTCGTATTAGTGTTTTATAAGCGGTCTCCTTTACAGATGAACCACATCTTCCCTAAATTCTACCAATGAACCGAAGACGACTATCCGCCTACCCCACAACTGCCAATACATGCTTGTCCCACTTCATGTCGCTCTGCAATGTTACGCCCAAATATTTAATCGACATGACTGTGTCAAGCGCTACACTACTAATAGAGTATTCAAACATTAAAGGATTCTTTTTCCTGTTCATCTGCATTAATTTACATTTATCTATATTTAGAGTTAGCTGCCATTCTTTACACAAATCACAAATCCTGTCCAAGTCAATCACATATCCTGTCCAAGTACCCTGGGTACGAGGCTACAAGTAGACAGCTTATTCTGCACCCCGCCTACTTTGCTAGTTGCCTTTACCAAATCAGGCAGCTGCCGAAAGGAGCCGAGGATGGCCTCAGAAGCCAAGCGGCAGACGTCATTCGTAACGACATGAGCAACTACACGCAGCCGGTAGCACCCAGTGCACTCGATAGTCGCCGGCAGACCCTCCTCCACATTGTGGATGAGACCTCCCGGTAAACATACGGAAAGCACACTGAAATTCATTCTCGCCTTGCCTGCTATCTCCCTGAGGGGCTCCCTCACCATCCTAACATTACTCCCAATAACAAGCATTCTCACCCTCTGCACTTGTCCGGACTTGGCAGGAAAATCGACCGCTGGCCCAACAAGAGAGGAATCCCGTGCTGGCTCAGAGTTATCATCAACCCTCAGTACCTCGTACCTGCTGCTAAGACGTAGGGGGCCAGCCGCACGGCCTGCTCCTTCTTCCGCCTTCCGCCCAGTGACACGCGAACGCACTGCTGTCTACCACCCTTTGTGTAGTGAGGACGGACCGGTCAGATGTCGCTATCAGAAGCCGCAGCCTCATCTGGGTCACCAGAGGATTTCAGTGGCACCAAAGGTGTCACAGGTCTCGTCACTGGTGTCCCAACGTCACCACAGCTTTGACCATTTGATAGAAGCTTGTCGACGGTAGCCAACGTAGCATCCAGTTGTTTCCGGACAGCAGACAACTATCCTTGTATCTGCTCACAACAAGCACAGTCCATAGCCATATCGTGCTGTGTACAAAATAGATATAGGCTTTTAAATGGCGCTACTGAGTCTGAAAATATACGAAAGGAGAATAAAGTAACACTAAAAGTTGCTGTGCAGATATATCATTGTACTCTGAGGCCGCAAGCTATTAAACAGAAATAAATCTCTCTACTGAAGTTGATCTATTTACAGATACATCTCATTAGAAATCCTGTTTACCGAAAAGTTACTGCACGAGATAAATATTCAAACTATAATGCACTGATCTAAACTGTGTGCTGTCTACTAGCACAAAACTAAAACTTAGTGGCCTGACATTCCGGCGACGGGAAAATTTGCACTAGGAATCCACTCTACAAAAGGATATACACAAGACTTACGCAAAAACAAAAACTACCATTAATTTTTTAACCACTAGCCTACACAGTAAAACACACTCTTACAGTTCACTTCTTTGCAGAAGTACTTAAAAAAAAGGAAAGACTAAATTAATGTACAGTAATTTATTATACAAGTGCTGCTGCTGCTCCGCTGCACTTCCTCTCAGCACGGCGGTAGCCAGTACACGTGAGTGTACTTGGAATTTCTGTAAGTATAATGTGAAGTGTATGTACTGAACAGTGTAGAAACAAATCGACAGTTCAACAGAGAAAGCACCAACAAAGAGTCGGGGGCGGGAGTGGACGTGATTTTCGTGTCGAGTGAGTTCTAGTGTGTTTACGGTGTTCGTGGGCAATGTAATGTCGCTGAACAATGATCATCATCTTCAGTTGTCTGCTCTATTAGCAGGTCCTTTGCCTCTCCATTTTCTGCGATCCATTGCTTCCTTCTTAAGGCTGCTGTATGTTGTACCGTCCATCATGTCATCCAGTATCTGGAATCTCTTCCTTCCTCGCTTCCTTTTCCCTTCTACATAACCTTCTAAAACTGTTTTTATCAGTCCGTCATTCTTTCTTAATATATGCCCAATCCAATTTCTTTTTCTTCTCTTTATTACATCTAGTACCTGTCTTTTCTCTCCCACTCTTCCCAGCACCTCTTCATTTTTTTACTCTGTCCATCCAACTTATTTTTTCCATCTTCCGCCACGTCCAGATCTCAAAAGCCTCCAGCCTTTCTCTGTCTTTTTTCCTCATAGTCCATGTTTCAGCGCCATATAGAAGAAAACTCCATACAAGACATTTTATGAGTCTCTTTCTGAGTTCTCTGGCCAGACCGCTGTAGAAGATTCTCCTTTTCTTATAAAACTCCTCTTTTGCCATTGCTATCCTTGTTTTAGTTTCTGTGGTGCACTTCCAGTCGGTGTCTATCCTGCTTCCAAGATACTTAAAATTTTCTCCATTCAGCATAACTTTTATTTCCTTACTTCCTCCTAGTGCCAATACTTTTGTTTTATTTGTGTTAATTTTCATTCAGTATTTTTTTCCGTTAGTTGCAATGGTGTCCACCAAATCCTGTAATTCTTTTTCCCCTGTGGCTAGAAGGTCCATGTCATCAGCAAATCTCAAGCACCCTACTCTTCTTCCTCCAGTTTCTACTCCTTTGCCAACTAATGAGCATTGGTGAATCATATTTTCCAAGTAGAGGTTGAAAGTAGTAGGTGATAAAAAGCATTCTTGTCTTACTCATTTTCCTAGTCTGATCCAGTTTGTACTTTCTCCTCTCACTTTAACTGAAACTTTTTGATTAAGATATAGTGAGTTTATAAGTCTTCTGGTTTTCCAGTCCACTCTTTTCCCTCATTATAGTCGCCAGCTTGTCCCAAACCACATTGTCAAATACCTTTTCTAGATCGATGAAGCACATATATAGGTCTCTTCCTTTTTCAATAAACCTTTCTCCCAAGATTCGTAGCAGCCCTATTGCATCTCTGGCGCCCATATTCCGTCTAAAGCCAAACTGCTCCTCGCCAGGATTCTCCTCCATTACTTTTTCAAGTCTTTTATTAATCATTCTTAACATCACTTTGGCTGCATGTGAAATGAGGCTGATTGTCCTGTGCTCTCTGCATTTCTTAGTTCCTTGTTTTTTCGGTAATGGAATCATTACCGTTGTCAGAAAGTCCTCAGGCCATTCACCACTGTCATATAGTTTACTACATAACCTCAATATTTCTCTTATTCAATCGTGGTTCAAGCATTTTAGTATTTCTCCCAGTATTGTATCTGTACCTACCGCATTGCCATTTTTCATTGCAGCTATGGCAGACTTTACTTCTTCCATTATGATGGTCGGTTCTTTCTCGTCATCACTTACACTGTTGTGTGATTCAAGTTCCAGAGTTTCTGGTTTGCTATTTGTGTCATAAAGCTCTTTTATATATTCTTCCCATCTCTGGAGGACATCGTCACGACCTTTATGCACTACCTCTTCGCCTTTACTCAAAGTTTCCATAGTAGCACTTGCTGCTCTGTTTTGTTTCCATGTCATAGTCTTTACTCTGTTGTATAGTAAGTCGTATCTTCCCTTCATGTCCAGTTCTTCAATTTCATCACATTCCTCTTTTAGACATTTTTTCCTAGCCTGCTTTGTTTCTCTTCGCAGTTCATTATTTAACCGTCGGTATATCTTTCTTGCATCTTCAGCTGTCTTGTTTTTTAATTTCCTTCTCTCCTAAATCTTGGAAATCATTTCTTGTGTGACCCATGGTTTTCTTCCCTTTTCCCTTTTACATATCCTATATTTTGCTGTCCCGCTTTAATGATTCCTTCTTTCAGCATATTCCAGTACTCGTTGGCATTATCAGGTGCTTCTTTGTCTTGTAATGTGTTTAGAAAGTCCCGAGACAGCATTTCTGTAATTTGTTCTTTGTTGGATCTTATCTTCTCTAAATCCCACTTCTTCACCATGGTCACATTCTTCAGTTTTATCATTATTATTTCTATTTCTACCATAAGTAAGTTGTGGTCACTATTAATATCTGCACCTGGTAATGTGTGCACCTTCTTGATTCCATTCCTGTACCTTTCTTCTACCAGTATAAAATCGATTTAGTTTCTGCATTTATCCCCTGGTGATTTGCAAGTGTAGAGCCTCCTCTTGTGGTTCTTGAACCATGTGTTTGCCGCTATCAGCTGCCTTTCCCGGCAGAAGTCAATTAACCATTCACCTCTGTCATTTCTCTTTCCAAGACCATGACTGCCTACTATGTTTCCCTCTTTCCCTTCTCCCACTATGGCGTTCCTGTCTCCCATTACTATTTTGCAGCATTTTTTATTTTCGTCCATTATTCTCTCTATTACATTGTACGTTTCCTCTACAATTTGGTCATCATGTTCTGAAGTTGTCATATACACCTGGACAATCAGTAAATCTTTTTGTGCTTCTTTCAGCCTTACACCAATAACCCGGTCATTTTCATAGTCTACATATTCCACACATTTAGCCAATTCCTTTGTCATAAACATTCCTACTCCATTAATTCCTTTTACTTCTCCTCCTGTGTAGTAGAATACATATTCATCTGACTGCAACTCTCCATGTCCATTCCATCTTACCTCAGCAACTCCTACGAGGTCCATATGATTCTTTTCCATCTCTCTTTTAAGGTTTTCTATTTTACCTGCTTGTAGCAGAGTTCTGACATTCCAGGTACCAATTCTCGTTTTGATTTTTTGCCTCCTTTCAAGTTGTCCCCCCCCCCACCCCCAGAGATCCGAATGGGGGACTATTTTACCTCCGGACGCTGATTTAACATGAGAGGAAGTCATTTTTTGTGCATAAAATGGAGACTGAACAATGACACATTTGTGATATTGGCTGTGTACTGTGGATTACGTTTCGCATCACTTATTATTAGTAATTGCTATTCGGAACATTACGCACAGAAACTCTAATGTGGAGTTCTCTACGCCAAGGGAATGTCAGAAATGCAGTGCTTTGATTGTACATGACACGGACTGTAAAAATAACCATAGTAATGCATTTTCTTGTCTTGAACTGATATCAAGAACTTTCATCTTGAATGTACAGTGTGCCGCTCACCAAGCAATTGATGTGTCCACTGTGACTATTCTGCGTAGTACGGAATGACTCATGGGAAAAGAAACAATGTACTAGCTAGGGATTACCCAAATTTGACGAATATCGATCAATGGAATGTAAATATACGGACAAACAAATAATTACAATTTCAAGAAAACAAGTGCTCGATTTGAAGCGTGCCCCATCACTGAACACGGTTATACTCCAGTCCTTGAGATTCCAGGCAGAAGACGTGCCTCGAGACGCCCCGCGCAGGGATGGAATACCAGCCTGAGTGTCAAAAGTCATACGGCGCCAAAACCAGGAGTGATGATATGGGGTACCTTTTCTTTCATAGCGGGTCCCCTTTTAGTTGTCATCTGTGGTACCGTTATAGCACCACGTTACGTCGCCGATAATCTATGAAACGCCCTTTGCTCTTCATGGCAAACCACCCTGGGCTTACATTTCAACAAGACAACAGCTTTCCACACAAGGTGACTTTTGCTACTGCTTTCTTCGTGTTGGCCAAACCCTAACTTCCCAGCAAGTTCGCTGGATCTCTCCCCAGCTGAGGACGTATGGATCACTATGGGCGGGGTCATCTAGACATCTCGAGATTTTGGCTATCTAACGCTCCAAAAACTCAGAATTTGGCACGATATCCATCAGGAGGACATTCAACAACTGTATTAATCAATGCCAAGACGAATAGGTGCTAGCATAAGGGTGAGAGGTGGACCAACACGTTATCGTTTTGCTTAATCTGTGAAGCCCTTTTGTTTTCGAGTGTATTTAAGTGGAGCGGAAACAAGACTCCCTAAAACTGGGTAAATGGGGTACTATATAGACCAACGTGGTGTCTAATGTTGCAAAGAAAAATTGGATTGCTTGTAATTAATAAGGGCAATGAGAAAACTTAATTTGTGCATTGAGGAAAATTTTTGTCTGAATAATCACAGCCAAGCAAGTAGTGGGATATAGACACACGTGGTATCAAACTGACTAACGTAAGGTCTGGTTTCACAATAAATAAATAAATAAAATCATTGTTTCAGAGAAGTCAGTGTAATTAATGATCCTATGTAATTAACCCTCCTATAAACAGGAGTTTTTTAATTCACTGAGTACCACTGGAGTCATAAAAAATCCCAGTAATTGACACACAATGTATTACCAGCGTCTTACTGAACAAACATAAAAATATAGATTACATCTTTTCAATGTAACAGTAATCAGTCTGTTTTTGTACCTAGTGGTGCTCAGCGCAAAAAAAGAAAAGAAAAAAAATGACGAATAAGTTTTAACGTGATGCAAATATAAAACAGAACATAAATGGATACAACTGACTCAAAGGGAATAAGTCATATATTTTGAAAATAATAGCGTTTTAAACAGGAAGATATATAATTCCAGTGTGCTTACGGGGTCATTTGACCCCAGGGTTACTAGGAGAAGTACAACAGCTGAGAGAGGTAACACTAACTGCAGGAACAAATGATAGGTAGGTGTAATTGATACGTGGTACTTACTGGAATTAAGGTAAACGTCTAAGGGAGGACCCACCAATATAACTTTCTTTTGTTTATTTAATAATATCCTTCCCATGAACCATAGACCTTGCCGTTGGTGGGGAGGCTTGCGTGCCTTAGCGATACAGATAGCCGTACAGTAGGTGCAACCACAACGGAGGGGTATCTGTTGAGAGGCCAGACAAACGTGTGGTTCCTGAAGAGGGGCAGCAGCCTTTTCAGGAGTTGGGGGGGGGGGGGGGCAGAAGTCTGCATGATTGACTGATGTAGCCTTGTAACACTAACCAAAACGGCCTTGCTTTGCTGGTACTGTGAACGACTGAAAGCAAGGGGAAACTACAGCGGTAATTCTTCCCGAGGGCATGCAGCTTTACTGTATGGTTAAATGATGATGGCGTCCTCTTGGGTAAAATATTCCGGAGGTAAAATAGTCTCCCATTCGTATCTCCGGGCGGGGACTACTCAAGAGGACGTCGTTATCAGGAGAAAGAATACTGACGTTCTACGTTTCGGAGAATGGAATGTCAGATCCCTTAATCGCACAGGTAGGATAGAAAATTTAAAAAGGGAAATGGATTGGTTAAAGTTAGATATAGTGGGAATTAGCGAGGTTCGGTAGCAAGAGGAACAAGACTTTTGGTTAGGTGAATACAGGGATATAAATACAAAATCAAATGGGGGTAATGCAAGAGTAGGATTACTATAGAATAAAAAAATAGGAGTGCGGGTAAGCTACTACAAACAGCATAGTGAACGCATTATTGTGGCCAAGATAGAAACGAAGCCTACGCCTACTACAGTAGTACATGTTTATATGCCAACTAGCTCTCCAGATGACGAAGAAATTGATGAAATGTATGATGAGATAAAATAAATTATTCAGATAGTGAAGGGAGACGCAAATTGAAAAGTCATGAGTGACTGGAATTCGATAGTAGGAAAAGGAAGAGAAGGAAACTTAGTAGGTGAATATGAATTGGGGGGAAGAAATGAAAGAGGAAGCCTCCTGGTAGAATTTTGCACAGAGCATAACTTAATCATATCTAATACTTGGTTCAAGAATCATTAAAGAAGACTGTATACATGGAAGAAGCCTGGAGACACTGACAGGTTTCAGATAGATTATATAATGGTAAGACAGAGATTTAGGAACCAGGTTATAAAATGTAAGACATTTCCAGGGGCAAATGTGGACTCTGACCACAATCTGTTGGTTATGGAACGTAAATTAAAACTGAAGAAACTGCAAAAAGGTGGGAATTTAAGGAGATGGGTTCTGGATAAAATGACTAAACCAGAGGCTGTACAGAGTTTCAGGGAGAGCATAAGGGAACAATTGACAAGAATGGGGGAAAGAAAAACACTAGAAGAAGAATGGGTAGCTTTGAGGGATGAAGTAGTGAAGGGAGCAGAGGATCAAGTAGGCAAAAAGACGAGGGCTAGTAGAAACCCTTGGGTGACAGAAGAAATATTGAATTTAATTGATGAAAGGAGAAAATATAAAAATGCAGTAAATGAAGCAGGCAAAAAAGAATACAAACGTCTCAAAAATGAGGTCGGCACGAAGTGGAAAATGGCTAAGCAGGCATGGCTAGAGGACAAATGTAAGGAATTAGAGGGTTATCTCACTAGGTGTAAGATAGATATTGCCTACAGGAAAATTAAGGAGACATTTGGAGAGAAGGGGACCACTTGCATGAATGTCAAGAGCTCAGATGGAAAACCAGTTCTAAGCAAAGGAGGGAAAGCGGGAAGGTGGAAGGAGTATATAGAGTGTCTATACAATGGCGATGTACTTCAGGGCAATATTATAGAAATGGAAAAGGATGTAGATGAAGATGAAATGTGAGATACGATACAACATGAAGAGTGTGACAGAGCACTGAAAGACCTGAGTCGAAACAAGGCCCCAGGAGTAGACAACATTCGATTAGAACTACTGACGGCTTTGGGTGAGCCAGTCCTGACAAAACTCTACCATCTGGCGAGCAAAATTTATAAGACAAGCGAAATACCCTCAGACTTCAAGAAGAATATAATAATTCCAATCCCAAAGAAAGCAGGTGTTGACAGATGTGAAAATTACCGAACTATCAGTTTAATAAGTCACGGCTGCAAAATAGTAACGTGAATTCTTTACAGACGAATGGAGGAACTGGTAGAAGCCGACCTCGGGGAAGATCAGTTTGGATTCCGCAGAAATATTGGAATACGTGAGGGAATACTGACCCTACGACTTATCTTAGAAGCTAGATTAAGGAAAGGCAAACCTACGTTTCTAGCATATGTAGACTTAGTGAAACCTTTTGTCAATGTTGACTGGAATACTCTCTTTCAAATTGTGGAGGTGGCAGGGGTAAAATACAGGGAGCGAAAGGCTATTTACAATTTGTACAGAAAACAGATGGCAGTTATAAGAGTCAATGGGCACGAAATGGAAGCAGTGGTTCGGAAGAGAGTGAGACAGGGTTGTAACCTCTCCACAATGTTGTTCAATCTCTATATTGAGCAAGCAGTAAAGGAAACAAAAGAAAAATACGGAGTGGTATTAAAATCTATGGAGAAGAAATAAAAACTTTGAGGTTCGCCGATGACATTGTAATTCTGTCAGAGACAGCAAAGGACTTGGAACAGCTGTTGAGCGGAATGGACAGTGTCTTGATAGGAGGATATAAGATGAACATCAACAAAAGCAAAACGAGGATAATGGAATGTAGTCGAATTAAATCGGGTGATGCTGAGGGAATTAGATTAGGAAATGAGACACTTAAAGTAGTAAAGGAGTTTGGCTAAAATGTAGACTGGCAATGGCAAGGAAAGCGTTTCTGAAGAAGAGAAATTTGTTAACATCGAGTATAGATTTAAGTGTCAGGAAGTCGTTTCTGAAAGTATTTGTATGGAGTGTATCCATGTATGGAAGTGAAACATGGACGGTAAATAGTTTGGACAAGAAGAGAATAGAAGCATTCGAAATGTGGTGCTACAGAAGAATGCTGAAGATTAGATGGGTAGATCACATAACTAATGAGGAGGTATTGAATAGAGTTGGGGAGAAGATGAGTTTGCGGCATAACTTGACTAGAAGAAGGGATCGGTTGGTAGGACATGTTCTGAGGCATCAAGGGATCACCAATTTAGTACTGGAGGGCAGCATTGAGGGTAAAAATCTTAGAGGGAGACCAAGAGATGAATACACTATGCGGATTCAGAAGGATGTAGGCTGCAGTAGGTACTGGGAGATGAAGAGGCTTGCACAGGGTAGAGTAGCATGGAGAGCTGCATCAAACCAGTCTCAGGACTGAAGACCACAACAACAACAACGAGGTAGAGAAGTTGCAAGCTGCCTATATCTATATTAGTGCTTAGTACCTGACTGTATTTTCCAATTTCTTTTCATATTCCTACACCAAGGAGGTGCAGAAGTCTGGTCCTGGCCATGGAGAGCTGAGCAGGATGCGGTGGTGAGTGGTGAGAACCTAGTTACGCTAGAACCTCTAAGAAAACATTTTTGAAAATAAAGCATTTCTAGAGAGTTATACAGTATTGTTTTCCAAATCGCCATGCCACAGCCGAGTTGGCACAGCAGCACCTCCTGAGCAGCAGAATACTGGCATGCGCCCGACTTGAAGTAAAACCAGTGCAGCAGAGCATCGGGTGAGGTTACGTCATGAGGCAGCTGTCGACCATTGGAATCCGGCTGCCTCCAGTTCCATATATTGATCCCCAAAATACTCTCGTTGATGTCAAAGATCTGCATTCAACAGTCCTATCCCAGGTCTTCCTGAAGCACTCACTGGCTCCCAGTAGTCAGCTCCCAGCCCTCGGCTAGGAACCAGCAGCATCTGCGTGTCTGTCGTGGGAATGGGATGAACAGCTACAGTGGTACTCCTCCTACAAGGCCGATGATGGTTAGTGTCCAGGTCACGCAGTTCATGCCTCCCACTAACCTGTATGGTGACGGGGGCTTCCTGTACGCTCTGCAGCGATGAGTATGACTGTGACATCATGTGTCCTGGTTTTTCCTCGTTGTAAGCTCTCCTACTAATTCCAGACTTTTGCATCTTTATATTTCAGAGACTCTTTTCTACTGGCTTGGCATCTAGATGCCTACTGTTGCATTGAACCTGGCCTTCTATAGGAAACTGAACTTCGTCACTAGTATGGTGGTATCTTTCGTCTTCCGTGATGTCATTATGCTTCGTTTTAGACCTGGGCGCTCGGTTGTGCTGCGGTAGCTTCCGTGTTTGCCGCAACTTGCTCAGAGTTTCTCCCTAGCTGGCAGCCTATCAGTGTCACGGGCAGTTCGGCTTCCAGGAGCTGCCAAAACAGAACTTGGGCGAATTTTTGGTGTCCACCGAAGGTACTATACTATGGCGCAACATCTTCCTCTTTCTTCTGAAAATTCCAATACAATTTTTCAGTTTGGTGTGCGCACAATATGGCTCTGAGCACTATGGGACTTAACATCTATGGTCATCAGTCCCGTAGAACTTAGAACTACTTAAAGCTAACTAACCTAAGGACAGCACACAACACCCAGCCATCACGAGGCAGAGAAAATCCCTGACCCCGCCGGGAATCGAACCCAGGAACCCGGGCGTGGGAAGCGAGAACACTACCGCACGACCAGGAGATGCGGGCTGTGCGCACAATAAACGTAGCCTGCTTACTTACCACCAATAGTTACTCATGGTGAAAGTTTTGTTACTCTTCTGTTACTATACAGCTGATTTACGTGTTTTTAACGGTTGATCAGCTGTTACTATACAGCTGATTTACGTGTTTTTAACGGTTGATACCCCCCCCATGAACCATGGACCTTGCCGTTGGTGGGGAGGCTTGCGTGCCTCAGCGATACAGATAGCCGTACCGTAGGTGCAACCACAACGGAGGGGTATCTGTTGAGAGGCCAGACAAACGTGTGGTTCCTGAAGAGGGGCAGCAGCCTTTTCAGTAGTTGCAAGGGCAACAGTCTGGATGATTGACTGATCTGGCCTTGTAACAATAACCAAAACGGCATTGCCGTGCCGGTACTGCGAACGGCTGAAAGCAAGGGGAAACTACAGCCGTAATTTTTCCCGAGGGCATGCAGCTTTACTGTATGATTACATGATGATGGCGTCCTCTTGGGTAAAATATTCCGGAGGTAAAATAGTCCCCCATTCGGATCTCCGGGCGGGGACTACTCAAGAGGATGTCGTTATCAGGAGAAAGAAAACTGGCGTTCTACGGATCGGAGCGTGGAATGTCAGATCCCTTAATCGGGCAGGTAGGTTAGAAAATTTAAAAAGGGAAATGGATAGGTTGAAGTTAGATATAGTGGGAATTAGTGAAGTTCGGTGGCAGGAGGAACAAGACTTCTGGTCAGGTGACTACAGGGTTATAAACACAAAATCAAATAAGGGTAATGCAGGAGTAGGTTTAATAATGAATAGGAAAATAGGAATGCGGGTAAGCTACTACAAACAGCATAGTGAACGCATTATCATGGCCAAGATAGATACGAAGCCCACACCTACTACAGTAGTACAAGTTTATATGCCAACTAGCTCTGCAGATGACGAAGAAATTGAAGAAATGTATGATGAAATAAAAGAAATTATTCAGATTGTGAAGGGAGACGAAAATTTAATAGTCATGGGTGACTGGAATTCGAGTGTAGGAAAAGGGAGAGAAGGAAACATAGTAGGTGAATATGGATTGGGGGACAGAAATGAAAGAGGAAGCCGCCTGGTAGAATTTTGCACAGAGCACAACATAATCATAACTAACACTTGGTTTAAGAATCATGAAAGAAGGTTGTATACATGGAAGAACCCTGGAGGTACTAAAAGGTATCAGATAGATTATATAATGGTAAGACAGAGATTTAGGAACCAGGTTTTAAATTGTAAGACATTTCCAGGGGCAGATGTGGACTCTGACCACAATCTATTGGTTATGACCTGTAGATTAAAACTGAAGAAACTGCAAAAAGGTGGGAATTTAAGGAGATGGGACCTGGATAAACTAAAAGAACCAGAGGTTGTACAGAGATTCAGGGAGAGCATAAGGGAGCAATTGACAGGAATGGGGGAAATAAATACAGTAGAAGAAGAATGGGTAGCTTTGAGGGATGAAGTAGTGAAGGCAGCAGAGGATCAAGTAGGTAAAAAGATGAGGGCTAGTAGAAATCCTTGGGTAACAGAAGAAATATTGAATTTAATTGATGAAAGGAGAAAATATAAAAATGCAGTAAGTGAAACAGGCAAAAAGGAATACAAACGTCTCAAAAATGAGATTGACAGGAAGTGCAAAATGGCTAAGCAGGGATGGCTAGAGGACAAATGTAAGGATGTAGAGGCCTATCTCACTAGGGGTAAGATAGATACCGCCTACAGGAAAATTAAAGAAACCTTTGGAGATAAGAGAACGACTTGTATGAATATCAAGAGCTCAGATGGAAACCCAGTTCTAAGCAAAGAAGGGAAAGCAGAAAGGTGGAAGGAGTATATAGAGGGTCTATACAAGGGCGATGTACTTGAGGACAATATTATGGAAATGGAAGAGGATGTAGATGAAGATGAAATGGGAGATATGATACTGCGTGAAGAGTTTGACAGAGCACTGAAGGACCTGAGTCGAAACAAAGCCCCCGGAGTAGACAATATTCCATTGGAACTACTGACGGCCGTGGGAGAGCCAGTCCTGACAAAACTCTACCATCTGGTGAGGAAGATGTATGAGACAGGCGAAATACCCTCAGACTTCAAGAAGAATATAATAATTCCAATCCCAAAGAAAGCAGGTGTTGACAGATGTGAAAATTACCGAACTATCAGCTTAATAAGTCACAGCTGCAAAATACTAACACGAATTCTTTACAGACGAATGGAAAAACTGGTAGAGGCCAACCTCGGGGAAGATCAGTTTGGATTCCGTAGAAACACTGGAACACGTGAGGCAATACTGACCTTACGACTTATCTTAGAAGAAAGATTAAGGAAAGGCAAACCTACGTTTCTAGCATTTGTAGACTTAGAGAAAGCTTTTGACAATGTTGACTGGAATACTCTCTTTCAAATTCTAAAGGTGGCAGGGGTAAAATACAGGGAGCGAAAGGCTATTTACAATTTGTACAGAAACCAGATGGCAGTTATAAGACTCGAGGGGTATGAAAGGGAAGCAGTGGTTGGGAAGGGAGTGAGACAGGGTTGTAGCCTATCCCCGATGTTATTCAATCTGTATATTGAGCAAGCAGTAAAGGAAACAAAAGAAAAATTTGGAGTAGGTATTAAAATCCATGGAGAAGAAATAAAAACTTTGAGGTTCGCCGATGACATTGTAATTCTGTCAGAGACAGCAAAGGACTTGGAAGAGCAGTTGAATGGAATGGACAGTGTCTTGAAAGGAGGATATAAGATGAACATCAACAAAAGCAAAACAAGGATAATGGAATGTAGTCTAATTAAGTCGGGTGATGCTGAGGGAATCAGATTAGGAAATGAGGCACTTAAAGTAGTAAAGGAGTTTTGCTATTTGGGGAGCAAAATAACTGATGATGGTCGAAGTAGAGAGGATATAAAATGTAGGCTGGCAATGGCAAGGAAAGCGTTTCTGAAGAAGAGAAATTTGTTAACATCCAGTATTGATTTAAGTGTCAGGAAGTCATTTCTGAAAGTATTTGTATGGAGTGTAGCCATGTATGGAAGTGAAACATGGACGATAAATAGTTTGGACAAGAAGAGAATAGAAGCTTTCGAAATGTGGTGCTACAGAAGAATGCTGAAGATTAGATGGGTAGATCACATAACTAATGAGGAAGTATTGAATAGGATTGGGGAGAAGAGAAGTTTGTGGCACAACTTGACCAGAAGAAGGGATCGGTTGGTAGGACATGTTCTGAGGCATCAAGGGATCACCAATTTAGTATTGGAGGGCAGCGTGGAGGGTAAAAATCGTAGAGGGAGACCAAGAGATGAATACACTAAGCAGATTCAGAAGGATGTATGTTGCAGTAGGTACTGGGAGCTGAAAAAGCTTGCACAGGATAGAGTAGCATGGAGAGCTGCATCAAACCAGTCTCAGGACTGAAGACCACAACAACAACAACAACGGTTGATAAATCTAAGCGATAACTTAGGTCTTAGCTGAAGTCCTTTATTACTCAATAACGTTATTATTCATATATTTATAAGTTCATCTGCCCGTTTACACGTAATTTCCATATGTCTAAGATTTGTTTACAAACCAATCAATGGTTATTTGATACACGGGTAAAACTGACTGGTACACTTTCTTTTCAAAAAGAAGTAGATAACGCAAGTCACAATTAGAACCACTACAGCGCTGGTAGATAACACGCTTGAAGTCGTGATACTTTGATGCTGTCTGCTGCTGTTAAAACTTACAAATATGGAGAGAGAGACGTAAGGTGAAACGTTGAGGACCGTTTACCATCTTGTTTCATTTCCTGTTACTACGTTACAGACATACACACCTCTGATACAGGTAGGTTTTTGGCAATCACAGTTAATTACAAGGTTGTTGGAGTAACAATAATAGAACAATAAAACAGTCAGGCTTTCGATAATAAGAATTTCAGCAGACTCAGATTATGAAACAGCTCCCAATTCAATTAAAAGGGAACAGGCAGGCCTTCAATAACAACAGCTTCGGTAAAATGAAATTCTCAAACAGAAAACAAGCAGGCCTTCCTTAAAAAGAGCTTCAGTTAAATAAAATTACCGAATAGAAAACACACAGGCCTTCCACAATAACAGCTTCAGTTTAGTAAAATCACCAAATAGAAACAGACAGGCATTTAGTGATAACAACTCCAGTTAAGTAATATAAAACAGAAACAGCTAGATCTTGTAAGGGATCCCTGATCCCACGAACATAGATATTAGAATCCGACACCAAGGTCGATAGCAGACAGGAGTCGATTGTCCAGCGCTGCAGCAGGCAGTGAGATTAGTGTCGAGTGAAAGCTGTACTGGGATGACTGGCAAAAATAAATAATGGCGGTCGAGCTGAGTACGGTGTCAATGGCGGATGTGCAGAGTGTGGAGTAAATTGCAAATTCACCGGAGTGTGACAAATGAGCGCGTCCCCTGTGGATGGCTGGTTCAAATGGCTCTGAGCACTATGCGACTTAACTTCTGAGGTCATCAGTCGCCTAGAACTTAGAACTAATTAAACCTAACTAACCTAGGGACATCACACACATCCATGCCCGAGGCAGGATTCGAACCTGCGACCGTAGCGGTCACGCGGTTCCAGACTGAAGCGCCTTTAACCGCACGGCCACACCGGCCGGCGTCCCCTGTGGAGTAAATGGTAAATTCACCGGAGCGTGAGAAATGAACGCGACCCCTTATCGACGAGCGGTTGACCCTCATCAATACTCACTCGCAACTGACATAAAACCAAAAGTGGCAAATGCCGAATTACGCGTCGGCCAGCGTCGGCCAGCAACAACCATGGACTGCAGTGAGGATTGTTGTGAATGTTAACCATCATCATTGCGAGTGATGAAGTTCTTAATATCAGCAATCAATAAAAGATATAACCGTAATTAAAAATTTAAGGTGAAGGTAACAACAGCCTCAGAATTTGTGTGTTAATAGAAAATACATATCACTTTGTATATCGCAACCTTTGTGGCCCTTAATAATAGAGAAACTTTCAGTTATTAACTATTCCGTCTCAGAATAGCCGCACTCTGTTGAAATACCCCCGAAGAAAAACGGACGGCCTTTCATCCATTAAGCACACGGTCATATATTCATAATAATTAACTGTTTGGCGGATTTGGTAAATCACACAAAAGCCAATAACGGACAGAACAGGGGTGTTTCAACCTTCTTTATAACAGCTTCTGTTAAGAAAAATAAGCAAATAGAAAACAGATACGCCCTCAGTGATAACAGCTCCAGTTTAGTGAAGTTCCTAAATAGAAAATAGGCAGACCTTCGTTCATAACATATTCAGTTGAATGAAATCGCCAAATACAAAACGAGCAGGCCTTCATTAATAACAGCAGTCGTTAACTTAGATTAGCAAATAGACAGCAGGCAGGCTATCAATCATAACATCTTCAGTTAAGTTAAATTAGCAAATACAATACAGACAGGCCTTCAATAATAACAGTTTCATTTAAGTAACCAAGTGTTTGAATAAGCTCCCCAAAAGGGTGCACCAGAAGGCTTAAACGCAAGTAGCACAAGACTACACGAAAAAGGTTACAACGAGAGGACTGGCCTTCCAAGAACGTTTCGATTGCGTACAGACCGGCAAAAGAAATATTAACAGAGCAAGGTTAATTGTCTGAAAGCAACAACAACCAGCCAAACGTTATAGCCGCGTCACTGCAAGATACTGCATCTACAACGACAGTAAAACGCCCGAAAGGAAACGAGGGTGCCAAACTCAATTGCATAACCTCTGCAACTGCAAATTTTGAATCGCAGGCACCACCTAAGCAACTGTAATTAACAGAGCGATGACGTCTGCAAGCCCGAAGGTGTGTAGAGGTCGGCACCAGGCCATATTACAAGAGAAAGATGCTTATCTGGTGTTCGCAGTCGTTTGGCATGGATCTCGGCTAAAACCCTGACCGTCTAGGTAGTGCGTGACGATGGCCGGGAGGTATGGGGACTGGCCACAGCATAGTAGAAACACGTTACCGCTCCAGCTCAAGAAACACTATCGGCTCACACAGTTTAAGGTATAGTGTTCACAAACAGCCAACACCGGTATCGACTAAGGAAAAGCAAACAACAACCACAATTCAAGGAACCAACTGGTAGTGAAATAGCTCATCTAAGAAATTGCAACAGACCTGTAGCTCAATACGAAAATAACAGTTGGCACCTCAAAACCCTAAACTTAACTGAAGTTCAAGAATGGAAGCTGAAGCTTGCTGGTTCCAAAGGGGGCCCAGAATTTAACTCAGCGAAACTGGCTTCAGTCCTCTAATTGGTATGCCGACTGGCCAGGCTCCGCACGAAGACGGCACTAGAAGTCAGCCATGGATTCAAATCGGCCCACAAATGTGCTCAGCAACCACTCGCCGGACTCCCTGCCCAAGACGCTTGGCCAGGTGCCCGCCTTACTCACCAGGTGGATCTCTCTCACCGTCCTCCTCGTTCCGTTGCTACCCTCCAACTTTCCCGCCACAACACGTCCCGTCTCCTTCAACAACCTCGAACAAAGATGTTAGTAGCCTCAAACCAGAGGGACATCACACGACAGATCAAGCTATTGGCGCCAGGAACTCGAAAGGCGATGCCAGCAACCCCCTCAATGGCTCAGACGTATTCCTGTAATTTTACCTTTTTGCAATTTTAGTACTTCGTTATTGAGCGTATAATGTCTGGAATAAAGCTATTATTTAGGAAGGTTAAGTTTGTGCAGGCAGCACCACTAGTAACATCTTCGGCCAGTACAACATCGGTTGTTCCCACCCCATTGGTCGTAGCTGGTATACGAAATATCGCGTCTGCTAAGTCACAAGTTGTATAGTTCGTTATCATTCCGCTA
The DNA here is from genome assembly GCF_021461395.2 of Schistocerca americana. Taxonomy (NCBI): domain Eukaryota; kingdom Metazoa; phylum Arthropoda; class Insecta; order Orthoptera; family Acrididae; genus Schistocerca; species Schistocerca americana. The sequence continues at coordinate 818,534,684 of NC_060121.1, read as the reverse complement.
TCCAAAACTTCCATTCTTTTCATACCTCTTGATTTCCCATGTTTATAAATGTTTAATACAACTACTTGTTGCGAGAATACTGAGTAGTCCCAGTGGGTGCCTACTGCCTGGAATGTGGGTACGGAGTTAACACTTCCTTTGGACACGCAGCAATTTCCAGGAATAACTAGACCTCATATGCCTCCATGCCAGTCTGCATTATCCTTCTTGGGCAGAATGTAAAAGTTACCCGGTGGGATCTCTGTAGGTCTTCCAACGGCAGTGGGGCATAGCCACTCCTTGCTCTGAAGTCATTAATACGAGTTCGGTCGTACTTGTATCCACGTTGTTAGGCGACATGAGAGAAATGAACCTTTATTACTATCTCCCTCTCCCTTCAGAAGGCGAGATCAACAGCACCAGTCTATACCAACATGTGTGAAAGTAAAATTGTGTCGATTCCTCGACAATTAAAAATTAAAAAAAAAATAAGAACACTTTAAAACATGCTATAAACGGAACAAAAGAGACCTAAATGATTTCTTAATATCCTACACAAGAACGATCCAAGTGCAATACAGGCAAACAACAATCTCAAATCTAATCTATCGACGTGACCTGAGGGCATACGGCTTTTTAGACGTAGCGTGGTTATCAGTTAAATCTTTCACCTATATTCCACGAGGCTTCACATTTTGTACTGCAGATTGTGCTGGTATATGTGGCAATGCGTCGACAGCTCCCTTAAAAGGCTTATTACGTTCCACATTAATAACCGAAGTCTTCGTTGGCAACTGTATTTTAGCACAGACTGATGACGTCACTTCCACTGTTTGCTATGGCCCCTGGTGTCGAGTTACGAATTTCTTTGTTTTGCCTTTTTGTGTATATGCGTTCGTTTCTAATATTTGTTGAAAAAATCTGTATTGCGGTAACTTCCCTACACATCATCGCATCTGACCTTGTCGTTCTAAGGCTTCCGTATTTGCACGTTTTCCTTGTTGCCGAATGTCGGCAGTTTCTTACCATACATTTTTACTCATTCGACGTCGGTTCCAAACTTTGGTTCACTTTGAAGGATGAATGCATTTTTCTCCCATATATTATTTCGTATGGCGGAAGACCAGTAGCCGTATGGACTTTATAATTATACGTTGTGGTTACAGAAATTAAATATACTTCTTCCAATTTTCTTGATTCCTGCTAACCACTAATAACTCAACATCTTCGAAACTGTGCTATGAATTCTTTCTGATCTCCCATTGTCTTGAAGGTGAAAGACGATTGTTCGCAACTTGCGCATTCGGAGCACTCGACACAACTGATTCACAGGGACGAACGTGAAATTGGTACCCCAGTCTTTAATTAACGTGTCAGGAATTCCAATGTGAACTAACAATTATTTTCTAATGCCTGAGCAACTGTATTCGCTTTTATGGTCATGAATTGCTATCATTACTATACATATAGTGCGAATCTGTCAATTACAGTCAATACGTATTTATATCGTACTGACCTTTTGTTATGTGGGCCTAAAACATCCTTTGCAAGCATTTCAAATGGCTTAGATGCTTCCGGTAGACGTTGTAACAGTTTCGGTCGGTAGCTAAGATCAGGTCGTTGCGCACGTGGTACACTGCTCTTGACACATTTCTCCACACCTTGTTCTCTAGTCCTCCACAAACATTTTTTGGCAATTCGTCTTTTAGCTGCTCTTCGTCCACCATGGCCTGAAAACATATGGTCATGTGCTCGTAACAAAACTTTGTTCCAGAAAGCTGCAGAAACTACCACTCGTAGGCCGTACTTTGTTCTACCGCACAGCAAGCCATCGTGCGTCACAAACTGAGGTGGCGACTTGGATTGTTGACAGTAAGCATCAGTAGTTTGAGCCTTTCACCATCCAGTAAAGCCCCTGCTCAGTGTTCATAGAACTGAAATTTTTCTACTCAACCTGTCAACGATAGCTTGCCTTTTTCTTTGTGTATTACCTCGTAGTCAAATCCACTCAAATGGAGCTGCCACCGTCTTAATCTGCTGCAAGGGTCATTCAATCTTAATAATCGCTAGAGAGTACCGTGATCTGTCACTACCTCAAACTTTTGGCAATATAAATAACAGAGGAAGTAAGTAATACCATAGATTACTGCTAGCATCTCCTTCTCAGTCATGGAGTAGTTCTGCTTTGTTTGGTTCAAATGTCAGGATGCGTGTCGAATACGCTACAGATCACTTATTACCATCTATATTCTGCCCTAGGACAACCTCCAGAGCTCTCTTTTTTGGAACCACAAATCACAATAAAATGATTTTCAAAATTGGGGACTATCAAAACTGGATGCATTAGGTAGACCACTAAAATTTCTTTCCTTTCTGTAACGAACGCTTCAATGGTCCGGCAATTTCAGAAAACTCCTTCACGAATCGATGATAATAGTTACAGAGACCAATTAAACTGTTTAACTGTTTTTTTGTGGCGAAAAATTCTGAACTGCTGAGACGAAGCATGGATATTTTCTCACACTTTTCATGTTAATTGTATGTCGAAAATAATTTACTTCCCGTGCTGCAAATGACATTTATCGATGCTTAGCGTTAGTCGCGCTGTTCTTAGTCTTTTAAATACTTCCTCAAACCATCGTATATTCTCTTCCATGTCCTTTGAAATCCCAGTTGTGTCACCCAGATAGATCAAACGCTGCTTTGCTTTCATTTCCCTAAGTATACCATCCAAATATTTCTGAAAGGTGCTGGGTGCATACTTGATTTCGAATGACATCTGACATTATTTGAAATGCTCCCTGGAACAGAAAAAGCTGTTTCTGGTATCGGATATGCACTGGCATTCTTTAGTGCATTGAGATATCGGTAATCGCAGTAAGATCTGCATTTTTAGTGCCGTATAGTAACTTTTTTGGGGAAAAAATAACTTGTGCTCCCCAAGGTCTATCCCTATTTTCAATAATAACGTCAGCTAGCTGCTGAACGACAAATTTTTCCATTCTCAGTTGTGTACACTTCACAACTTGATATGGTTTCTTGTACACTGGAGCATTATTCCCTGTTGAAATTTTGTGTTGCGTCAGTGGCATTGCTGATAAGGTACCATTCGGATTAAACAATTCCACGAGTTGAATTAACAAAGCTTCCATTGCTTCTCTATAATTTCCCTGTAAATTTTCCACCTTCTCACATAATGCAGATGCATTAACGGTTTGCTTGCCGCAGAGTGCCTCACTTGATCTGTCTATATCTATATCACCTTCCTGCAAAACCTCCAAATTTGTCATTAGTAAATCCTTTGGCATACTCACCTCACCTTTGACAAAATTATCAAAACCGACCCGTACCATACGATCTTCGTGCACTTCACTGACTCTGCCCAGCAACTAAGTCTCCATCTCTGCACATTTCTGCAGTCTCTTTTTCTACTAGGAATGACGTCCGGTGGATGGGACACCACCATTCCCTTTTAACGACCGACTGTTACGATGTTGCTTGTCCCGTGGTTTCTTCCTACAATCACACCCTTTAGGTTCACCTCCTAACTTTCGTAGCATTCGGGCTAACGACATTGTTTCCTGATGTGACCTTAATGCCCCCATCTAAAACTCTTCATTTCAGAAGAAAAAACGCCACGATCACTATGTGTTCGTGTATAACGTCAATCTCCTCCAATTGAGTAGTAATCCTAAAGGCTGCAGGTAAGTCACATGGGTTCTCCGATCTTACCCTCCATGAAATAGCTGCAGAGATATCTATTCGAAAAATAAACCAGAGCCCTGTTGTCTGCCTCACGCAGAATCAGTATATTAGCATCTCTTATGCTGTATTAGTTCATAATTCGAGAGTTTAGTTTCCTTATCCCTTTAGAAAAGAATTTCACCGATTCACTATGCTTCTGCGATAGTCCATTAAGTTTTCTCTTAAAGAACCTCGCACTGTTCTGCTTGTGATAGAGCCTTATCAGACTCTTAGCCAGTTCGTCAAACGTTTGGGCCTCACTGAGAGTCTCGTGGCGGTGCATGACGTATATCTTTGTGTCTCCGACTAATCGTAATGTAGCAGTATTCAAGGACGTTCCTTCAGACCATTTCCCCAGTTTTGTGAAGACTTTACGTCGTTAACAAAGTAGATACATCTCGGTTGATTTCCCCGAAAATGGCACTGTGAGGTTAGCTGCTGCGGAATCAATGAAATGGACCAGTACGCTCAACACGGTTTTATTTTCTCTTGAACCAAGGGGTCCTTGGCCACCAGCGTCTTCGCACTGCTCTATTCTCCTACGCACTACTTCACTGTCTCACCCCTCTTGCGCTGCAGTTTGTAGTAACGCGGCTGTTGGCCCCTTCAAAGCTTCCATAGCTTCATCCAGAGTCACTACTGGTGTGTCTGGCATTAGTGTAAACAACATCTGACATTGTACCAGAAGAGAAGGAAACTGTACACACAATAGGCAAAAATTTAAAAAAAATGAATTAAAAAAATAACTTAATCTTTACGCCATGTCATCCCAACGAGATTCTGTGCATTCGTGTGGTTCGTGACTAGTCTTACATGTACTAAAGGTAGATGACAAGCTTCAACATATGGCAAGTCATGCCCAGATAAATTACTGTAAGACGCTTCACTGGCTGCAAGTAAATTCCTCTAGTGTCCCTACGGAACTGAAACAAGTGTGTATGTTCCTCCGGTTTAACAAACGACACTTTTAACGCACTGTGAAGATCTTTGTGGCTCAGTGTACCCATAAGAACAAGAATGCAAACAATTATCAGTTATTAACCACACCACACCACACAGTCACGAACTTCAGCTCGTAACTGTTGACCTCACGTCAGAGTTGCGCAGACGGTCGGCTGCTGATGTAGACGTATGGCAGCAAGTGTACACTTCTCCAGAACTACCAATCACCTACTGACCACAGATATAGGAGTCTGATCCCAGAGTCCTAGAGTAGACCCAGGCGGGATGTGATGGCGAAGATCTTGTTACACTCGTGAGTGCCAAGAAAACCTCATTAACAGTAGCAAATTTATTACGCGGTAATACGAAATTGTTTTCTAAGCAACCACGCCGTAGCTGTGCTTCCTGAGCAACGGAAATGCAGCGTGCGCTCAACTCGTAACATGACATGTGCAGCGAAGCATTCTGTGGCGCCTAGTTTTTTTCTGCTAGCTTGGCCCCAAGATGCTTATTGTTGTGTTTTACCCAGCTTTCCTTACGAAACTCAGCTTTGTCAGTAGTCTGACGGTATCTTCCGCTTCCATGACGTCATTGTGTTTTGCTAGCAGACCTTGTAATAACAACGACGCTGTACTATTGAACATATAAGTAATGTTTTTTCTTCTGATTCTTCGTTAAACTTGTGTAGTTGATGTTCTGATTTCATTTCTTTTTTTTTTTTTTTGTTTCATGCCATTGTGTTAAGAAAACTGTAAACAAGTTTCAATGTGAATATTAATGTTTATGTAAAATGTAAAGTAATATTGTGATAGGATTGAAATGTAACAAATGTTGAGACTGTTGTAAGATGTTAAAATTGTAACTGTGGATTTGGTCCATACGTAGGCAATGTGTTAGTATACGTAGAATGCAAACCTCGGGTGAATACCCTGTCTGTAAGGGAGCGGTAGAAGGTGGATGGCAGGCCAGCGCGGGAAAATGCGCACGGGCACTGCACGGGACAACGGGCTCAGCAGTAGGAGTAGGAGTTGGAGTTTGGCACTGGTTTGAGCAACACCTTCTGGAGCGAGGAGGCTCTCCTGGAAGACGTAGCTTCATTGAGACTCGGGTATGCCGTTCCAAATCCCACACAGCATGGCAAAATTCCATAAGCCCTAAATGGAAAAGTATTGCGACGCAAAGAAGAATTAAAGTGCCGATACATCAAGAGCCATGGCTGTGGTTGTATGTGTGCTCTGTGCCTCGCCGTCTCGCCGCCCGCCAACCGCCGCATCAATACAAGCAGGTGGAAACTTTTAGTACTGTATTCGTATGGACCATAGTGTGAACTGTTCAATAATAACCTAAATTTTACCAAATCTTTCCCATCATTTAATTTGATTAGTAATCAAATCGTTCATGGTACCGGTTTAGAACCCCGCCACCGCTTAACCTTTGAATAAAAATCATCAGCAATGATGGCGGAAGACTTTCAGCATTAGAAGTCACCTTCATTCTGTCAACTGCTTGCCAAAGAGGGCACAGGCACGGAGAGGGTTTCAGGGTGCTCTCTTGCCCTTGTGGTGGGAAACAACCCCTAAAGGTGGAAGAATCAGCAGTGATCAAAGGCATTTATTACTCTTTATCACTAATAAATTGTGATCTGAGTCAATGTCCGCTAAGGGGTACGCCTCACACTCTATTATCGAGTTACGGAACTCTGCCTGACCACTAAGCTGTCTGACGGAAATTTTCCCGTACTTCCTCGCCTTTTCCAAGTATACTTGCTCACTTGATCCTCTTGTGAACAGAGTACTCACTCAGTAATTAAAACTTCCGGGCTAAGAGGCAGTGGTCCAATAGTAGAAATACTTCTCCCTGACGTTTCGTTGCCAGCTGCGGGCAACGAAACGTCAGGGAGAAGTATTTCTACTATTGGACCACGGCCTCTTAGCCCGGAAGTTTTAATTACTGAAGACGCCGGCCGTGAAAGCCTACACGCTATGAAGAGTACTCACTATTTCTAACTACAGTTTTTACAATTTATTGGTCTTCCTCATGTCTCTTTCATAGACGCCAGTGTAAACCAATGCATTAAATACACAAATTGTGTATTCACAAGACATGTGGCCTATAACTAGATAAGTGTCGTGATGGCAAAGGATTCCGCACAAGTCCCCTTTCGGATCTTCGCGAGAGGACTATGAAGAGTGGTGACGTTGAGAAAAAGATTAACAAACCAAGAGAAGGACAAGGTTCTACACACCTGGACGTGGAGTGTCAGTAGTTTGAAGGTAGTAGGGAAGTTACAAAATCAGAAATGGATAGTAATAAAGCTCAATCTATATGTAGTGGGGATCACTAAAGAGAAATGGAAAGAAGACATAGATTTGGTGGAAGACGAGTATATTTTGATGTCAACAGCAGCAGAAAATGGTGTAAAACAAGTAGAATTCGTTGTTATTAATAGGAAGGTAAGGGAGAGAGTGAGCTGCTGTGAACAGTTCAGTGATAGGGATTTTCTAATCAGAATCGACTGGAAACCAACACTGGCAGATATACATGCCGATGCCGCAAGCAGACGATGAAGAAATAGAGAAAATAAATGATTCTGAAAAGGTAATTTAATATATAAAGGGAGATGGAGGTCTAATTCTCATGGGGAATTGGAATGCGTGGAAGGGGAAGGAGTAGAAAAAAGGGAAATGGAAAAATATGGGTTTGATACAAGGAATGAGAGGGCAGAATGACTGAGTATTGCAATAAATTTCCCCTTGTAATAGGGAGTACTCTGTTAAAGAATCACAAGAGGACGAGTTATACCTGGAAAAAGGGCAGCAGAAACCCGAAGATTTCAGTTAATTTACATGACGGTCAGGAAGAGGTTCCGAAATAAGATATTGGATTTCAAGGCATACACATGAGCAGATATACACTCAGATCAGAATTTACTAACGATGAAGAGTAGGCTGGGGTTTAAGATAATAGTCAGGAAGAATCAATGTACAAGGTAGAGCTATACGGAAGGCCTAAGGGATGAAGAGACACGCTTGAAGTTCTCCAGAGCTATAGATACGGAGATAAGGAATAGTTTCGTAGGCATTTTATAACACTAACCTTCCGTGAAACACGATAATGTCACCCTCTGAGAGGATTTCCTAGTTCGACCGTGTGTGTGTCTAATCGGAAAGGAAATCGGACTATAATTTCGAATTTTGTGAAGTTGAGAGTAAAACCAAACCGGCCTTAACCCTGGGAGTTAACGGAAGTGGTAAAATTATAAGTGAATGAAAAAAAAAGTATCGGTCGCCAACCTAACAAGGCACATTAATTTGGAAATATATATTTGAGAAAATTATACATTCGTTGTTGAAACACTTTTGTTGAGATTTCCCTTTCAATAGCAAACAGGATACAAACTGACCCAGTGCACACTGTATTGTGTGTAACAGCAGTTACAAATAACGCACACACACCAGTAAATTATGGAGAGCAAAATTGCACCTAGATTATACTAGTGACGGCGAGAATCATTAGCAATGCTTAATCTAAATAATGAAACATCACTGCATGAAGTGCGGAACTAATTTTGGACATGAGCCTCTTTTATCTTGACTGACATGAATAACGCAAATAAAGATGAATAACATCTTAAATACACTCGTGATGGGTAAATAAAAAATATAAATGTCGTGTGACTAGGGCCTCCCGTCTGGTAGATCGTTCGCCAGGTGCAAGTCTTTCGATTTGACGCCACTTCGGCGACTTGTGCGTCGATAGGGATGAAGTGATCATGATTAGGACAACACGACACCCAGTCCCTGAGCGGAGAAAATCTCCGACCCAGCCAGGAATAGAACCCGGGCTCTTAGGACTGACATTCTGTCAAGCTGACTATATTTAAAAAAAAATCTCATTTTGTTCCTTTTCGTTCGTTGCATCTGGTCGTTGCAGACGTCGAAAGACACCCGTTTCAGTTCGCCGTTGAACCACGCAGCTACCGGGGGCGGATGTATGGGTACCAAAACTACACTATCTTTGAAACTAGTACTACCGCAAGTCACTTCATTAGAGATTTATATGTACTTGTATTTTAATCACCTGTGAAGCAGGTATTCTTGGCAATAATATTTTCACAATGTTGCATTGTAACTCTACAAAACTATATTTTATAAGAAACTAAGGATACTCTCGCAAAAGTCTATCCGACTTCACTGTTATGGTTTTAGCTCGTAAATAGTGTTTTCACTTTCCTATTGATCGATTTTTAAATTTTAGTGCTTAAACTTCCTACATTAACAATTTCACTTTTATTAGTCTATACGCAAAGCATTTGAATTTTACTCTTACTCTAACGTTTCCTACTCTTTTTACTTTAGACAAAGAAAAATCACTTTGAAACACATGAATGCCAGAATTGTTCATTTACATCAGCATGCTTGGTTTTAGTAGCACTTAGGAGAGGACCCTGTGTAATTTCGTGATCAGGATTGAAGTTATGGTTTCGAACACGAATTGACGTTTTGTGTGATTATTAGCGAAACAACACACAAATTTACTGGTCCATGCCAATATACATTACGTAACTGAATGTATGAAGTTTCTGTAACAGACGAAATGGCGGCTAACTGTACTCACGGCTCTTGATGTGCAAATGCTCTACTTCTTTCATATACATATACATTTTATAATAATTTCTAATTTCAACACATTCTTTTGTATTTTTCACATATACCTTAAAAATTCTAGTTTCCTTACCACGCATCAAGGAGTTCAAACAACACAGAATGCGCGCTTCATACACTGCAGTTACACAGTAAGTTAAAATAAATCTACTCCTAATCGATTTAAGTGTTACAAGTTGAGCTGAAGAGAAATGGACATTTCTGAAAACGGCAATCATGTATGTTGGAAAGAAACTGTAGGTACAAAGAAAGTAACCTCGAGGTCACCACGAATAACAGAGGAAATACTTCAGCAGATCGATGAACGATGGAAGAAAAAAATGTTCAGGGAAATTGACAAATACAAAAGTACAAGTCACTAAGATATGAATTCAATAGGAAATGTAGGGGAGAAAATGCAGAGAAGGGAGCTGATAGGTGGGAAGAGTTCGATGAAGGCCTGTGTGAGGGGGAAGACTTGTCTGATGACGTGATAGAAGAAGAAACAGCAGTCGTTATAGAACATTGGGGGGGGGGGGGGGTCCAGTGGTGGAGTCAGAATTTAAAAGGGTTTTGAAAAACTTAAGATGGGATAGAAAGGATAAATAGATAAAAAGGATAAATAATCCACCAGAATTTCTAAAATCAATGTTGTAAGAGGAAACAGTGTGACCACTCACTTTGGCGTGTAGAGTATATGAGTTTAGCGATATACTATCTGACTCTCCGATAAACATCATCCACACAATTCGGAAGATTGCAAGAACTGACAAGTGCGAAAATTATGACACAATCAGCTTCACAGCTCGTACATCCAAATTGCTGACGACAATAATATACAGAAGAATAGAAATGGAAACAGAGGATCTGTTAGTGGACGATCAGTTTGGCTTTAGGAAAGGTAAAGTTATCAGCCAGGCAGTTCTATTGTTGCGGTTGACAACAGAAACAAGATTCAAGAAAAATAAAAACACGTTCATAGGATTTGTTGACTTGGAAAAAGTGCTCGACAGTTTCAAATGGTGCAAGATGCTCGAAATTCTGTGGAAAAAACTGTAGGGAAAGACGTGAAACATACAATATGTAAAAGAAGCAAGAGGGAACAATGAGAGCGGTAGACCGGGAACGAAGATCGAGGGTTGAAAAGCATATTAGACAGCGATGTAGTCTTTCGCCCACACTGTTCAATCTATAGATGGAAGTAGAGAAAACTGAAATTAAAGAAATGCTCAAGCGTGGAACTAAAATTCGGGGTGAAAGGATATCAGTGATAAGATTTGCTGATGACATTGCTATCGTCAGTGAAAGTGACTGCCGAGTGGAACGAACAGACTAATGAGTACAGATTATGGACTACGCGTACATAAAGGGAAATCGAAAATAATAAGAAGCTGCAGAAGGAAGTCTCAACATCAGGACTCGCTATGAATCAGTAGAGGAAGTTAAGAAAATTACTACTTACCGACGACGGAAGGAGCAAGGCGGACATAAGAAACAGACTAGCATGGGCAAAGGGGAATTCCTGGCCAAGAGGTTTAATAGTACCAAATATAGGCCTTGATATGTAGAAGATATTTATGAGAATGTACGTTTGGAGCACAGGTAGTATGGTATGATAGTGAAAAGTGGACTGTAGGAAAACTGGGAAATAAGATAATCGAAGCATCTGGGACATGATACTGCAGAGAAAAGTTAAAAATTAGATGGACTGATTAGGTAAGGAATGAGGAGGTTCTCCATAGAATGGGCATAAGAAGGAACATATCGAAAACACTGACAAGAAGAAGGGACATGATGGTAAGACATCTTTTAAGACATCACAGAATAACTTCCTTGGTAGCAGAAGAAGGTATAGAGGGTAGAAGCTGTAGAGCAAAACAGAGATACACCCAACAACTAATTCAGAATTTTGGTGGCAAGTGCTACTCTGAGATGAAAATATTGGCACAAGAGAAGAATTCTTGGTGGGCCGCATCGATCCAGCCAGAAGACTGATATCATGTCCCTATCAATCTGATATGACTGGCTTGTGGCCCCTATTAGTCTTCACTTCCATCACCTTTACGTTGGTTATCCTCAAGTCATTTTCTTTAAACATTTGTATCGATATATGAAAACATTAACTTTCCTACACGATAGAACTGCATTATTTTCTGCTCTGGTGCTCATATCCGCCTTCTACTTGTACTTCACGTTCCACCACACTCTAGTACCCCGATTCTCTATTTTCTACAGGAAAACATCATAACCTCATTTGAAATTCACACTTTTCACCGTAGACAGGTCGAGATAATTATGGCCAGTTTAGATGTATTTATGACTTAGTGAAGATTACATGTTCTACCCAGTTTAAAAGAAATCATCAATATTTCTCCTGCCACCACCATGTCAGAGTACTTTAAGAAACTCTGCATTTGTGAATACCAAGCTAACAGTACATTATTGTTGAACGGTCATTTAGGCCCTCTGTTCTCGGTGTCACTTCTGCTGTTGCTGGGATATCGGGACTATACCACTCCTACCAGTGGCTAGTTGAGTGATCGACCGCAGCTACATCATTACTGTTGCCAGGGGCGACCAACAACATTTGTCGGTCGCAATCGACGTGTCACACCACGTAACGTTCTCTGATAACTTACTGCCACAGACAGAACAGTAAGCTGCTCGTAAGCTTACAGAATTATTAGAGTCGTGAGTCGTGTCTCCTGTTGTCTCTGTTATGGTCAATAGACTGGAATAAATTCGGTCATTTTCAAGCTTCCTCAAGAGACAGATAAGCTGAATCGATTAAGTTAGTGAAATTGATCAGAATGCCAGTTTGGTTAGGTTTTATGATCGAGTACTAAAATGGCACAATTCACATCACACTCTAGATTGCATTTCAAACAGAAAGTTTTAGAAAACCAATATTGTACTTCATGTATTGTGGAGTTTATTGTACACTACAGGTTATGATTTTTTGTACGTTGTAATGTAATTTCATAATCGTTTATCGAATAAAATCGATCATGAAAGTTAGCAGCCAGCTCTTTGGTATTGCAACGGTTTTATGTCAACTGAATACCATATTTTTCTTCAGTGATGAGTCCCGCTTACAACCGAGCCCCTGAGAGCAATTTTTCTAAAATTGTAGTTATCTGTTTGCACATTTACACCACAACTTTGCTGATTGCTTGCTGATTCCATATATACTATATAATATTTCTGAAATTGTATGTTAGGATCACATTTGTAAATCCCTATTTCGAATATTTAAACCAGTTCAATTCATCTTTTCATTCTTGTGACAGTGAATTGAAGAGAGGTGATAACTGAAGAAATAACAGGATAATCGGTTTCATGGGAGCTCCACTGATTTGGCTAATTCGTAAATTTCGTCATGCTTTACCATAGAAAGCTGTTGTACAATACTAAAATTTAATTATCCAACTGTTTCGAAAAGTAACTTTTATTCATGTGATGTTCCATGTTTTCTACATACAACTGTAGGCCAAAAGCATCTTCTGAATTAATATTACTAAAATATGAATCATAATATTACATCTTGCAAAACTTCGAAAACATTACGAACTAGCAAAATCTAAGAAGTGTTTTGGAATTCGCATGAAAATTACTTTACACAACAATTTTCAGTTGCTTTAAAATTCGTATAATTTTATTTTATTCTATTTGCTAAGATGGCTGACAGGGTTGTGGGAATAATAGTAGACCGAAGTATGATTGCTAATACATTAACACAGATACAGATTTAATACGCAACAGAAAAATTGTTTTCAGTTAATACTAAATTAAACTAGCGACAACCTTCAGTCAATTTAATTCTTTTGTTAAGTAGATAATTATGCTTTGTTTCTGTGACTTCACATCCGTTAAACTGGTGGGAGAGCAATGTCTTTCCACAGATTCTACAGAGACTTCAAAGTGCAGTTCATAGTGAACTGATGTTATAGGTCGTGTGGATCTAGAATACCCTTAACACATATCCAACATGTGATTCTCATTATCTCATACGACGAATTTTAATGGCTGCAGACCATTTCAGGTTTTTGCTCTCGAAGTTTTCTTAGACTACCTGGTTTAATCAATTAAATACCACGTAAATATTGATAAATCAAAAATGTAGAATGTTCTTAACATAAATAACTCAGAAAACCATTTCACATTCACAGCTGACATCGGACACTTTTATGCTCTTTGGCCCACCTAAAATTGGATGGTCTTCAAAGGAAATAAAAGTAATGCCCTTAGCAACAATCTCAAAAGTAGCATTGTTAAAAACAGCAATATTTGATGCCACGACCTGGAGAGCCGAAGTCCAGTGGACAACGAGATAGCTTTACAAGAGATGAGGACTCTTCGAGAACAATCACTGAAGCACAGAGTGCCGACTGATAGAATTTACTTTTGCAGTTCATCCAGTGTCGTTCTCAACATGCTACTTCACGTTAGGGGGCAGCTTACACTGATAGCGGATTTAGATGCAGTAATGTATCGCGGCAGGAAGATCCCCCATATCGATCTTTTTCAATAGATAGTACCAAGATGGGGAACCGCTACAACCTGTCGAAGTGACTGCATTTCCTAGCAAAGTGATTCTCTGTTCTCTCTAGGGCTGAAGTCAGCAGTTGGATTATTGGGAATTTGAAGCAGTTACACATCGTATCTTATTATATTATACCCCACCCAGGGGTAAGTTACTAGTATTTCTATTATTTTGGTGCTAAGCTTGCTCCTGCAATTCGTTACCCTACTAAACTATACACCAAACTCAAATCTCTCTGCGGTATACTTTGCATACTATACAGTTTCTTTGCACACCTTTTGAATTAAACTACCGTACCCAAATATCTTCTGCGCAATATTTTGCATTTGCTACACTTCGCTTGTCCCCACTACTTTGCCGTTTTACTGCTACTTCAAGCACTATTACTGGACTCTGTTGTAAATTTGCCAGTAACCAGTCACCTCTTCTCGTCTTTCACAGATATATTTCCTCGTCTGTTCCGTCATATCATCTTCATTTCATAGATAACACTTTCATTTATTTGTAAACATTCTTTAATAGTACCACGTTTCAGATACTTCTATCATTCTTGCGATGATCCACGGGACGAAACACACACACACACACACACACACACACACACACACACACACATACACACCACCCCTACAATATAGTGTTCCGCAAATATATCCTCTTCCACGTTTCAATATTAGTAAGTGTTACAAGTAGAACTATTTTACAGAACCACAGCTAAAATATTTCTCTTGGATTCCTTGCTTCCGCCGTCTACCTAGGTAAGAGAATTCGTTCAATTCTTTCAACTGTGCCGTCACCAGTTTTTAGTGTTAACAAAGTCGTTATTCTCCTCTTTATAACTATTCGTCACCGCCGCCATTGCTTATTTCACCCGCAAGTCAAATTTTGCGCTAAGTATGGTGCGTATTCCCTTTAATATGTGAACGAAGTCTCCCTTGTATCCAGCTAGTAGAGCCTTCATATACGTCAACAGTACCCATGATACCCGTTACCGTTGCTCTTTCATTTCTCTCCTGAATATTTCTTTCATTTCCGTCCTTTTGTCATAACGAGTTAAACAGTGATGGTTATGAGTTGCAACCCCTTTTTGCTCGCCGCTTAACACGAAAGTATCTTTCTTGATTTCCCACTTTTATTACATGTATGTGGTTTCTTAGATGTCACAGATTATTTGTCTAAGTCTGCGTTTTGTCCCAACTTCTAAGTAGCTACTGGAAATACCAACAGAACACTTAATAGCTATGTGTATTGATGACTTACTGGCTCTTTTACCTTGGATTCAACTTTTGTACGATGAAGTGACGACCAACTGAATTTCACTGTAAGCGAGAATGTACAAGTAAAACTGAAAATGTATATTGGCTTCACACACAAACATCGAAACAAATAATATGTTTTATTTATTTATTGCTTATTTAGCCTAACCACATCTGACCACGAACAACACATAAAAGCAACATAATACGAGGGCAGTTCAATAAGTAATGCAACACATTTTTTTCTGAAACAGGCGTTGTTTTATTCAGCATTGAAATACACCAGGTTATTCCCCAATCTTTTAGCTACAAAACACTATTTTTCAACGTAATCTCCATTCAATGCTACGACCTTACGCCACCTTGAAATGAGGGCCTGTACGTATGCCTGCACGGTACCATTCCACTGGTCGATGTCGGAGCCAACGTCGTACTGCATCAATAACTTCTTCATCATCCGCGTAGTGCCTCCCACGGATTGCGTCCTTCATTGGGCCAAACATATGAAAATCCGACGGTGCGAGATCGGGGCTGTAGGGTGCATAAGGAAGAACAGTCCACTGAAGTTTTGTGAGCTCCTCTCGGGTGCGAAGACTTGTGTGAGGTCTTGCGTTGTCATGAAGAAGGAGAAGTTCGTTCAGATTTTTGTGCCTACGAACACGCTGAAGTCGTTTCTTCAATTTTTGAAGAGTAGCACAATACACTTCAGAGTTGAGCGTTTGACCATGGGGAAGGACATCGAACAGAATAACCCCTTCAGCGTCCCAGAAGACTGTAACCATGGCTTTACCGGCTGAGGGTATGGCTTTAAACTTTTTCTTGGTAGGGGAGTGGGTGTGGCGCCACTCCATTGATTGCCGTTTTGTTTCAGGTTCGAAGTGATGAACCCATGTTTCATCACCTGTAACAATCTTTGACAAGAAATTGTCACCCTCAGCCACATGACGAGCAAGCAATTCCGCATTCCCATGGTTCTCCTTTGCTCTTCATGGTGTTCGGTTAGACAACGAGGGACCCAGCGGGAACAAACCTTTGAATATCCCAACTGGTGAACAATTGTGACAGCACTACCAACAGAGATGTCAAGTTGAGCACTGAGTTGCTTGATGGTGATCCGTCGATCATCTCGAACGAGTGTGTTCGAACGCTCCGCCATTGCAGGAGTCACAGCTGTGCACGGCCGGCCCGCACGCGGGAGATCAGACAGTCTTGCTTGACCTTGCGGCGATGATGACACACGCTTTGCCCAACGACTCACCGTGCTTTTGTCCACTGCCAGATCACCGTAGACATTCTGCAAGCGCCTATGAATATCTGAGATGCCCTGGTTTTCCGCCAAAAGAAACTCGATCACTGCCCGTTGTTTGCAACGCACATCCGTTACAGACGCCATTTTAACAGCTCCGTACAACGCTGCCACCTGTCGGAAGTCAATGTAACTATACGAGACGAAGCGGGAATGTTTGAAAATATTCCACAAGAAATTTCCGGTTTTTTCAACCAAAATTGGCCGATAAAAAAAATGTGTTGCATTACTTATTGAACTGCCCTCGTATAAGAATCGCACTAATAATTTGCATTATTAATAAAAAATAATTGTCATTTATAATAGTAATAATTATAATAATAACAATAACAACAATAATGAGATAGTAGAGCCATTAAAAATTACTTATCTTAGATAAGCATTTTTGAAATTTCGTTTGGTGTTAGAAGCCGATGAAGGGATAGTGAGAAAGGAAAAGACTGAAATGAACGTGACTATGGCTGCTTGGAAAGAAAAGAATTCTCATGTAAATGAGCTGCGGAAGAGATAGCTACTGTGACATAAGGAAGGCCATTGGCTGCCTTTATATCTACACATATCAAAAAATGTTTTGCATCACCTCGGTTCCTAGAACTCCCCTTTTGACTGTTCAGAGATGTCACTAAAGCCGCCCTAAGATGTAAACAATCATGCATGAGCAGCGCATATTAGACGGAGGGAGTCAGACAGCTGATCAGTTGCAGTCATTCCAGCAGGTAGGAGGTACACGGCTCGTGTTGTCTATAGTTCAACCATGCCTAGACGGTCAATACCGCAGTTCGATCGCGTCTGCATTGTTACTGTTCACCAGGAAGTGATCTCAACAAGGGAAGTTTCCAGGCGTCTCGCAGTGAACCAAAACGGTGTTCTTCGGACATGGAGGAGATACAGAGAGATATGAACTGTCGATGGCATGCCTCACTCAGGCCGCTCAAGGGCTACTACTACAGTGGATGACCGCTACCTACGGATTATGGCTCGCAGGAACCCTGACAGTAACACCAACATGTTGAATAATGCCAAATGGACCGCTCGGTATTGGCATCATGTTCTCTTCACCGATGAGTATCACATATGCCTTCAACCAGACAATCGTCGGAGACGTGTTTGGAGGCAACCCGGTAAGGCTGAAAGCCTTAGACACACTTTCCAGCGAGTGCAGCAAGGTGAATGTTCCCTGCTGTTTTGGTGTGACATGCCGCTGGTGGTCATGGAATTCGCCGTAAAGGCTGTACAATTCATGAATGACATCTTCCGACCGATAGTGCAACCATATCGGCAGCATAATGACAAGGCATTCGTCTTCATGGACGACAGTTAGCGCCTTCATTGTGCACATCTTGTGGATGGCTTCCTTCAGGATAACGACTTCGCTCGACTAGAGTGGCCAGAGTGTTCTCCAGACATGAACCCTATCGCAAAATTCCTGGGATGGATTGAAAAGGGCTGTTTATGGACGACGTGACCCACAAACCACTCTGAGGGTTCTACGCCGAATCGCCGTTGAGGAGTGGGACAATCTGGACCAACAGTGCCTTGATGAACTTGTGGATAGTATGCCACGACGAATACAGGCATGCATCAATGCAAGAGGAGGTGCTACTGTGTATTAGAGGAACCGGTGTGTAGAACAATCTGGACCATCACCTCTGAAGGTCTCGCTGTACGGTGGTACAACACGCATTATGTGGTTTTCATGAGCAATGAAAAGGGCGGAAATGATGTTTTTGTTGATCTCTATTCCAATTTTCTGTACAGGTTCGGGAAAGAGGGGAATCGAGGCGATGCAAAACTTTTCTTGATGGAGGTATGAAAGGATTTTACATCGTCAAATATTTTGAGGTAACCTGTTCCGAAGTCGGGTTCTTGGTACATGAAGTGATTTAGAGAACATGGCAATTTTGTGTGATGATACAGAGAGGAGTTTACTATTTTGAGAACGAGTGTTTCTGCTGTGTTGTTCAGATAGTTGTGTGAGTGGTGAAGGTAAATAGCAAGGTGTGTAATGATTGGGAGGATTACACAGAAAACTGATGGTATGATAATCTCTACTCGTATCGAACATACCGCCATGATAACTGTTCAAAGACGGGAGTGATATGGTCGAAATAGCGTACATCTCAAATGTATCTCAATCATTCATCACAGATACAACCGATGTTACCTGTTACACGGAAGCCCTTCGAGACCTGGATCACCACAGTCGTGGATTGGGAGTTTCTTTTTAAGCTCTAGAGGATATATTCTCTAGTGAATAAAGTGATGTAGACATCTTCTCACAGACTACACCAGTATTCATGACTGTCTAAGTGATGGTCCAAAGCAACTGAGGCTGCTTGCGCTTTAGATAGGTTATTTTCAAACACATGTTCAGCACCCATTTTGATAAAGCAAATTAGTCTGTTCTGGATGGATCTGCACGGAATTTGGTGGACTTGCATTTAGTTGTAACTGAAGGTTCTTTACACATCATATAAAGTATATTTGAAATTGAAGATAATAATTGACTCATGAGTAACATATAATGAGAAAATTGATGATCCCAATAATGATCCTTGTGGTACCCCTAATACTCCATTCTTCCATTCTCCCTATCCTTACCCATTGTTGAAATCTGTAACGTTGGAGTGGAACCTTTGTGCAGCACTTGAAGAATAATTTTGACTTTTCTGTTTAGCTAATAGAATATCAAAGTCTGATTGTGAAACCAAAAAAGTAGGAACTTGCTGATGCTCAACGCCGAGGGTATCAGCGTCCAAAAAGCCCACAACAGTCAGTTCTTGTTTGTTCATAGCTTGTATGTGTTCGTCTGTCTCTTCTATAAGATCAAATGTCGCGCGTTGATTTTCTCGAAACCAAATTACGACTCATCCAGATGATTACGATGTTAAGTAATCGATAAGCTGATCGTGTACTATGTATTGTAAAGACTTAGATAATGCTGGTAGTTGGTAAATGGGCCTGAAGTCACAAGGTTCTTTGGCAGATTCGTTTTTGTGTCGAGTTTTCTTTAGTCCATCTGTTGTCTAGGGGTGGTATCTTTAATTAGTAATCAAAACATACTTCGTCCCGAGTTAGAAACCGTCACTGCTTAAATTTTGAATTAAAATCCATCAGCAATAGCGGTCAAAGACTTCCGCCATAATAAGTCATCCTCGATGTGACCACGGCGTTGTCAAAGACGGCGGAGGAGCGGACAAAGGAACAGGGCACTCTTTTGCCTTTGGGGTGAGCAACTGCCAGTAGAAGGTGGCAGAATCACCAGTGGTCATTAGCATGAGGATGCAGAAGGCAGTGGACACCACTGCATTATGGACACATAATGTGTATCCACAGGACATGTGGTCTCTAATTGAAAATGTGTCATGTTGATATCTCCATAGGCAAAAGTTTCCGGACTAGTTTCTATTCAGATCTCCGGGAGGGGACTGCCAAGGAGGAGTTGACAATGAGAGAAATATTGAATAATCTTCTAAAGGATGAGGTTCTACCAGTCGAGAAGTGGAATGTCACAAGTTTGAATGTGTTAGGGAAGCTAGAAAATCTGGAAAACGAAATGATAAGGCTCAATCTAGATGTTGTGGGGATCAGTGAAGTTAAATAGTAATAAGACAAGAACTTTTTTCAGATAAGTATAGGTGAGCTGGTAAGGCTCGCTATTTATTTTGTTTTATTTTATTTTATTATATTTTTATTTTTATTTATTTATTTTTGTTGTTGAAGTCACCCGCCTTCTCAGTACTCGTCGCGATGTCAGTAACGACATCAGATTGCAGTCTCTGGTCGCCGCATGCCTTTGGCGAGTTGGCTTTCCGCGCGCCGCGAGGCAACAGAAGGAGGTAATGGTGGTAAGGTGGTTGCTGGGAGTTCTCTCTGGACTGTGCGTGAGGAGCGACGCCGGTGTCGGAGGGCAAGGCAGCTTGGTCTGTGGGCCCCGCGGAAGCAGTCGGTTGAGGACGGAACGTCTTGGGCTCGGTAATTGTAGTGTGGAGGCCCGCTGTTGTCCCGATGGCGGTCATCTCGTGGTCATTCAAGGGCTGGGAAGTGATTTCGTGGTTCTTCCCGTGGAGTCCGACGAAGAAGTACGGCAAGTTTGATGTATGAGATGAACGTAAGAATTCTAAAAAGGTGCACGTTGTCCCTTATCGACACAAACGTTTTAGGAGAAAAAATGAGCAGCCATCTTAGATTGTTTGAAGACTATGCTCAATTTTACCAGTTTGATCTCAGTGATGCTAAAAGTGGTTATTGACTATAAATAACGGAAAGTATGAAGTCACCTACAAGAAGACTAAAAGGAATCCGTTAAGTTTCGATTACACAATAAATCACACAAATGTATAGGTCGTGTATTAAACTAAATACTTAGAGGTTACAGTTACAAGTAAAATTGGAGCGATCACATGGATAATGTGGGGAGAAACAAACAGAGACTGCGATTCATTGGCAGCACCCTTAAAGGACGCTGCAGGCCTACTAAGGAGACTGTGCGCTCTACGCTTGTTCGTCCTCTTCTGGAATACTGCTGTGCGATGTGGGATCCGCATCATAGAGGACTGACGGAGGACATCGGGAGAGCTCAAAACGGGGTAGAGTGCCACGGAATGATAAGCGAACTGTGTTGGCAATCATTAAAACATAGACATATTTGTTGCGGCAACATCTTTTCGTGAAATTTCCCTTCTGAATACGAGTAATTTTGTTGGCACCCAATGGAGACGTTATTGTCATCATAAAGTGGGACAGATCAGATCTTGTACACAAAGATGTAAGTTTTCGTTTTTCTCACATGCTGTTCAAGACAAGAGTGCTGCGGTGGAAAAATAGCTTGATTGTGGTTTGATGAGTCCTCTTCTACGGACTTAATTGTGAATTGCAGCGTAATCATGTAGACGTACACGTGCTCAGACTTAAACAACAGAATTACGATTGTAAAATATTTAGTATTTGTTTTCGATGTGATTGATTCATTGCAAGTTCTAGTGGTAACAGTGAAAGCCTATCACTTGGTGAACTGGAGATAATAATAATCTGTCTTCAGTTCTGTTTGCAGTTACTTTTTGCTCGCCATCAAGTTATATTGCTATTTTGTAATGTATCCAATGAAGTATTTGAAGGTAGTAAAGGTATTTCAGACGTAATTTAAAAATCGAGATGTTTCATTCTATTTACTTTTAACGAGGGCATATTGACCAGAGAACGAAATTTAAATGATTAATGAAGAGACCTGTAGTCTAAAGCCTGGGACTCAGCACGGTAATGAACGCACTTCTGCATCTTAAAAGTTACTTTTAGGCGCCGCTACCTTTTCTTACAATTCATTAAACCTGCAATAGGAAAATAGTAAAACGATATGTCCCTAACGTACCAAGGTGGAATAAACGTCAGACAAATGAATGGTACGAAAGAAAGTCTGTTTCATCGAGCGTGTAACTTGGCCACATTTCAATGTAACGGGCATTTCCCACATACTCAAGTTAATTCAAATTTCGAGGCACAGTAAGCTTTACCTGCACCTGGATTATCTAGGTGTTAACTATAAGAATGACTGAACAGTTCTCTGAAGCCAGAAGAGGTAATTCTAAGAATTACGTACAGCACAGGAGGGTCGCAGTTTTGAGAAATTTATTACATTTGGCACTCACTTTCCAACAGCAGTCATTCTCAAGTACCTATAGTGCCTCTGAATAAGAGGGCACAAGTGTGCCTGGCTAACCGTGCGGTCTAACACACTGCTTCCTGAACGGGAAGGCGTGCCTGTCCCGCCGGATTTACGTCGAGGTCTGGCGTGCCGGCCAGTCTGTGGATCGTTCTTAAGGCGCTTTCCCATCTGCCTCGACAAATGCGGGCTGGTTCCCCTTATACCACCACATTTACACTATGTCGGCGACTGCTGGACAAACACCATTTCCACGTAAGCGTACACCATAATTCCTCTACCCCACACTCGACTGGTATGAGTCGTTTCCGGTGGAGAAAGGGGGGGGTGGGTCCACTGTAGCCGAACAGTGCAATAACCCTGGGTTCGGTGAGAGGTGTCGGCGGGGTGGATGGACTACTGTGGCCTGTTGTGGGGTTGTCGATGACTGAGGGTACGGCGGGACGAAGCCTCTCCGTCGTTTCTAGGTCCCTGGTTCAATATACAATACACAAGAGAGCACAACACCCTAGTAATCAGCTGAGAGTAGAAATCATACACCGTGCTGTAGGTTCTCTGCAGCTGACAACTCATGTGTGTGTCAAAGTCAACCCAACATCAGCAATTATGACTGAAATGGTCGTGGTCGGCACTTGACGTTGGCGCAGTGCATGGCACGTTACATGGTCTGATGAATCCCAATACCTTCTTCATCGTTGCGATGGGAGGGCGCGAATCCGTCGCCTTCCAGGGGAACAGCTCCTTGACATCCATACGGCGCGATGGGGAAGAGTTGGGGGCGGGTCAGTTATGCTCTGGGGAAAATTCATGTCGGCATCCATGGGTCCAGAGGATTTTGTGCAAGCCACCAGTAGTAGTATAAGGGCGTTTGTAGCACGCCTTTGATATCAAATTGTTATGCAAATTAATTAAATTGAGCAATTAACCACGCCAGCCCCCACCAACCCTTGCCCCCGATAAAGCCCACCCCTGGCCGCCAGATAACGTCATGTGTTTTCTCAGCTGCATGTGTGAATGTTCAGAAAACAGCTATTCATGAATTCAGATCCTAACAAGTGTTTATAAAACTTCTGATGTCGCTGTGGCAGCGTTAGAGCAGTAGTTGATGGACATTGAGCTGCTGCTGCAAGAAAATAAGTACAGTTGTAATAAATTGCCATTGGATTTTTTTATCATATACAGTTGTGTGAGGTATAATATAAATTCATTGTTGTAGATGGTTCTACTACTCAAGAGGAAAATGAGATTCCTGTAGGGATATGCGTCGAGAATGATGACCTGGAGTCATCAATTCCATCTGGTATGAAATTTTTACTTATTTATTTAATTATTTCGTAGCTATAAACATTATCTCTATGTAATCAAATTCAGTACAAATTTTTGTTTTTGTTCCTAACAATGAATATCTTGTTGTAGGCGACGTCCAATAGATGGATCGATGGCTTCACGACAACAATTCAGGCGAGGGTGAGATGAATGAGTGGGAATGTGAGATGGTAGCTGCTAAATGACAGTACGATCGCTCTCTTCTGGAGCACGGGATGGATATATTTGACTTGGTGGGAGAACTAACAGCAATATCAATTGAACTGCTCAGTCCCGCGACACAGAATGTAAAAGGTGATAACAATGTGACTGAGCCATGCCCGGCTCGCAGTCATTCAGTTTATTCCTCGTCATCTTGTTTTTGTGGTTCGGTCGCCACGTTTTTCTTGTAGTTCGATTTACTGGCGTCACTAGGTGCCTAGTTTGCTTGCCCGTGTGTGGCAGCAGCAGTGCTTAGCGATAAGTGCACTGTCGTACCAACTCTGGAGCGACCGCGAGTATTTCCGGGTCGTCGTGTGTCTCGAGTTCAGTTGCGGGACGGAGCGCCAGTGAGGCGCGGACAGCCAGTACCCCCCGAAGACTAGCCACACACATGAACTGGCCGATGGAAGGAGGCTGGAGCGGGAACAATCACCGGTTGGTCATTCAGTTGGTCATCTCATTGGTCGACGTGCTTTTAGTCTTTTGTCAGTTTCTGCGCCTCATCAGTTGGTCATCAGCAGGACATGGCTCGGTTCCTTCCGTGTGCAGGGATTTCCGCCAGTGGGCAAGAGTTACCTTTTCATGGTTGGGTCCGAGCCAGTGTGCCCAGGTCGCCGTGTCTCTGAGTTCCGAACGGACATCGAGTTGAGTCGGGTTGGAGCTGCAGTGAGCTCCAGACAGCCAAGACTGGCCTGATCATAGCTGGCACTCATAACTTGAGTGGGGAGGACATTGGTTGGTCGTTCGGTCGGTCGTCTCATTGGACGAAGTGTATTTAGTCGTCGACCGCTTATGGAAACTCTGTGTGTGTGTGTGTGACTTGTCATTCCTCCTTGTTGTTCCACAGTGATAGGTTTTAGGATTGTCAGAGTTCTTGGTGCAAGTGTTTACGTGGAACTGTATGTAGCTTCTGTGATTTCCACTGAGCAGATGAATACTGTCTGCATACCGGGGCAAGCAGTTGGTTGGTTGCAACAGAGCAGCGAGGAAGTCCTCTCGGCGTGAGTCAGGCCGGGACCACTGGCAGTATGCATGCACGGTCGGAGTTTTATGGTACTAGCTGCGAGACCTGTAAAGTTCGTCGCCCACCGAACCTGCATACTGGAGTTGAGTAATCAGTGAACCTATTATGAAACATCAATTGCTGTGACATCTCTTTTTTGATTACTGGTTGTTACTTCCTGGGCTATCCCTGCAAGCAGCAACGTGATGGTGTGCCGGAGTTGCCAAAATTTTGCTGCTGTCTTCCTGTACAGTGTTTAACTTTTGAAGTGATTGTAACTTATTAGTGACGTGCACCAGCGGTATCTTCTATCTTGTGGCTGTTAACATTCTGGTTACCGGCCCGGGTCCTCGGCGTAGTTTTCCAGCAGTGTGTTCATGCTGTCCGGCACGGCGTTTAATTCGACAGCTTGATGTTGTTCTCCCTTTTTCTCTGAGTGGTTATAGAGCCTTGACTGTCTTTAGACGCCAATTGTCAAGATGTAGTGCTGCTGGGATCTTCGTTCTCACTGATGTTTTCGGTTGTCGTCCCGTTGGTCGGGTGGAAGGGAATTTATTAGGTTGTTGGTTGGTTCGTCAGCTGTCCCTAGACAGTTCTGCTACCCGATTATTTAGTGTTACGCTTGGCTGCCTGTCTCCCCTAAACTGTTGTTAGAGTTTCCCCCCCAGGCCGACCCTTGGAATACTTCTGAGCACCACTGTTCTGTTCTTTGTGACTGAGATTTTCTTCTGTCACAAGGTCTTTAGCCGTGTATTAATTTTGACTGTTCTATGTTCTTTGTACTTAGACCTTCAGCCGTGTTTGTTTTAAAAACTGTGGCTTTCAGTCATAATGTGTAAATTCCAGTCTGTAAGGTTTCTCTTAAATTATCTTGAATTCTTAAAATGGTCTTTAGCCGTAATGTGTAAATGCTTATCTTAAGATTTGTCTTCCATTACTTTTTAATAATTTTTTGGGCCTTCAGACTTCAAGATATTTCTAGTTTTCTTCATATGGTTTTCTGTTGTACTGTGTAAATGCTTGTCATTACGTCCAAAAATTATTGCCGTTTGAGCCAAGGCATTAATTTAAATTTTCCTTAATATGACTTTTAGCTGATATTTGTAAATGCTTGTCTTTTAAAGCATTTCCTTTGCTGCTCTGAAATATTATTCAGGCCTTTAGCCGAGAAGATATTTTAATTTCACTTAAGTAAGACCTTCAGCAGTTTGTCTAAATTCTTGTGCCTTAAAAGGATTTATTTAAGGATATTTTAATTTTGCTTAAGTAAGGCCTTCAGCCGTTTCTCTAAATTCCTGTGTTTTAAAAGGAATTATTTAAACTTGATTATTGAGAATTTATTTGGGCCCTCGGCCGTGAATTGTTCCTTGTTGTTTTAAAGAGAAAACTGTGCATTGTGCAGGAATAAAGTTCTGTGTTCTTGTGTAACTAGCAGTAACTGATCTTGGCCCCTTTCCACAACCTAATCCGATCTGTCCTGCGAAACCAGATATCGGTGACTGTCATCACTTAAGCATATAATTTTATTCAGGAATGGTGATTTACTTAATTGTCATTGATTGTTTACAGCATATATTTTAAAAAATTGTGAGCATTGTACTTAATTTTTCCCGTCATTCCTGTGTTGCAGAGGTGGCACCAACACTACCACGTGGGAGGTTGCCATACCTGATGCCATGTCTGCCCCTGAATCACAGCATACCATCTGGTGTCCTTGGGTGGTTCACTTAGAGCAACGATCTCCCACCCCCCAGGCTGGGGATGGTTAATGCTCCACTATGCAGGAGCATCAAGGATTGCCCTCGCTGCAGCCTGGGTGCTCCCTCAGGAGGCCGCAGCCAACACCTCCTACTACTCACTCTCCAACTTCTCGCCCTCGCCGGCAAAGCAAGATATCCCTACCTCAGCAAATACCCCTCCAGCCTGAAGGCGCCTAAACCCCAGCGCCCTCATGAACCAGATGGATGCAGTCGTCACTAGCTGTAGTATTATCAATGATAAAGAACCTGTGGCTAGCAGTATTGCCCTGTCCCCTCCCGATAATGAAAGACATCAGATTAGTGGCGTCATGACCCCTCTAAAATACTCTGCGGTTGCTAGGGCCTTTGAGGGGCATATCTCGTTTAATAGAATAGCTGGGAGGTATCGTGAACTAGCCAGGTTTCTAGAAGCATGCCTCTCACTGTTAAAGATGGAGCTCCTGAAAGCCCTAAAAGATCAGTGATATATTGCCATTAAATACAGTGCAGTGCTCTGCTGCAAGTTGACCTACCCTCCCAAACAGCAATGTGCTGCTGAAGAGAAAACCTTGCATTACATCTGGGGTGATAGTGGGGTTATATCTCGGAGTACATAGATCGTCGATTGGTATCCTGAATGCACCTCGGTTTTCCGAGATGGAAGTAAGAGGGTCAGCTAAGGCACTCAGCCAAATACCACACCTCGACATCCATATTCATGTCTATGATCCGTTAAATGGAGGGTCCAGTTATATCGAACTCCCTGAGAATATTAAGAAGAAGCACACTTGCATTAACATTGGAAATGAAAAAGATAACGCTTGTTTTACATGGTGAATTCTGGTTTGTGAAATAAAAATTAAACAGCATCCAGAGCACACATCTCGATACAGAGTAGGTCTTATCATTTGTGGATGTTATAACTTTAATGGAATCGAGTTTACCATAAAGGTTCAGGACATACCAAAATTTGAGGCACAAAATCCTAGAATA
The DNA here is from genome assembly GCF_021461395.2 of Schistocerca americana. NCBI lineage: Eukaryota > Metazoa > Arthropoda > Insecta > Orthoptera > Acrididae > Schistocerca > Schistocerca americana. The sequence continues at coordinate 818,507,350 of NC_060121.1, read as the reverse complement.
TCAGTTTACATTTATGGCCTGAAGGAGATGCAGAAATCAAGACAAATCAGCAGGACAAGCATACTATAGTTGGACCACTCCAACTTTCGAAATATGTATGTGAGCATGATCTTCATGTAAACATGCTGCTCTTCTCTGAAGGTGATAATCACCATTACATGTGGATCAGAGACATGCTCCTCCTCTGTCACAGCCAACTGTCGAAATATGAACATAAAAAACACATTAGCTTTAGGTGTCTAAATGACTTCTCAGAAGGAAAGTATTCGAAAAGGTATCTGTAGGACTGTGAATCCAAGGAACTGGTATGCGTTGTTATGCCTACAGAAGAAAACAAATTCATTAAATTCAAGAATGCTCACCACCAGGAACGATGCCCATTTGTTGTATACGCAGACTTTGAATGTGTCCTTGCCCCTGTTACCCACTGTGAAGGGAACCCCTTAGCCTTACATACCACCTTCATGAAAATACACATATTGTATGTGGTGGTTTACCAAATTGCATGTTCATACGGTTTAAGTCTTAACCACTATGAACGTATGGTTGGGGATAAACCTGCGGTTTGGTTGCTCACTGAGCTTGAAAAACCCTCATGGGATGTAGATAGGCTTTTCAGCACCAACATCCCAATGACTGAATCGGAGGAGGATAAAAAATTATATAATGATGAGTTTAATGGTCATATATGTAGGCTGCCATTAGATAGAAAAGCTGAAACTGCATGTAGAGATCATTGTCATCTTATGAGGAAGTTCCATGGTCCAGCTCACAGCACATGCAATTTGAAGTATCAGTTACAAAGACACATACCCGTTTTCCTCCATAATTGAAGTGGGTACAATGATCATTATCTAGTTGAGCAATTGGTTAATTTAGATTGGGAGCAAAATCAGGTCATTGTCATGCCTGACAGTGTTGAGAAGTATAGTTCATTCTCCGAATGAATTACACCAGAAATTACACTCCGCTTCCTCGACATGCTACGTTTTATGCAGGCTCCAATCCAGAAACTCGTAGAAACTCTACCTCTGGAAGATATGCATATAACCTGATCTACCTACCCTGACAAGGAAAAATTTCAGCTTGTGACCAGAAAAGGGAGATTTCCCTTATGAGTATCTGGATATTATGGCGAAACTGGACGAAACCAGGGTATCTGAGATTTCTGCAATTACCAGTATTCTCACAGGCGATGCCATAACTAGTGCAGATTATGAGCATGCCATGAATGTCTGGTGGGAATTCAACATTCCATATTTGAGTGAATATGCAAGACTATACATGGACACCGATGTGCACTTGCTTGCGGATGTTTTTCAAAAGTTCTGGAATGAATGTATGGCCATGTACTCTCTGGACCCCAACTTTTATTACACAGCACCTGGGTTGTCCTGGGACACAATGCTCAAGAAACCAAGGAGAAGCATGAAGCTTTCGCCTGACGCCGATATGCTTCTTTTCTTTAAGCGTGGGATCTGTGGAGGACTGTACCAGTGTGTCCATAGAGACGTCAAGGCGAATAAACCACGTGTGGTTGTGGGGTTTACTGCATCTTTAAATTGAAGTTATATTCTATATTTGGATGTGAATAACTGATACAGGCATGCCATTATGCAGCCACTGCAGGTTGGTGGGGTCTCAGTGGGTGCCTGAAAACGAATTAGAGGAAAAATATTGGGTCTGGCGGCTGATTTTGATGTAGTGTATGTGGTGGAGAGAAACCTCATATACCCTGTTAGTTTGCATGATATGAGCAGCTACTTGTCGTTATGTCCAGAGCAACAAATTCCACGAGGAAGCACTATCCCTAAACTGATGACTACTGTTGGACACAAGCAGAAGCAAGTAATTCATAATCTTAATCTCGAGCAGTGTCTCAGCCTAGGGATGGATCTAGGTAGAATCACCCGGGCTATTTCCTTCAAACTGTCCCCGTGGTTGAATGAGTACATTGAATTAAATACCGAAACGAGGGCGGTCACAACTAGTGATTTCGTAAAAGGCTTTTACAAACTAATGAATAATACCATTATCGGTAAAACCATGCAGAATGTAAGAGATGAACGCGATATTCTGATTAGTACCGAGTAGGATAAGCATTGGGTCGTAAGAAACTGCATTGCCTGACCTAATTTCAAACTGGTCACTACCTTCAATGAGATCTTTGTTGCTGTGGCGATGTCGAAGGTTTCAGTTGACTTTATGAAACCAATCTATTCGGGTATGTGTACGCAGGATAACTCCAAACTCCACATACACCGATTCTACTATGAGTTTGCTAAAACTCATTTCATGGAGCCAAAGTTACTTTATATGGATACAGATAGCTTCATCTACTGGGTTGAAAACTGCAATCCATGTGAAGTAATTAGATGTCACGGTAATAAATTCGACACATTGACATATGCAGTCGATAATCCTTATGGTATTCTTCCTCGGAAAAATACGGTTATCAGCTTAATGAAAGAGGATATGGCTGAATTGCCAATTGTGTAGTTTGTGGGTATAAGATCCTAAATTCATGCATTTTGTACAATAGCTGGAGCCATCCTGAGGTGGCATGTGGCATGTGGTATCACATGTCCTCATGGTCGAAGACTACTTGCAGTTCCCGTTTGGTGGCGTTCACGGTCCTCCGACGCAACCTCCACATATGGTTCAGCAAACCAAGTAATAGGTGGGTATGGTGGGTGCACTCTTCGATAATTTTCTGTAGATAATTCTGCGAGCAAATCTAACGAATTTTCAAAAAAGACCCTCGACAAGCCCTGAAAGGCCCGCTGAAATGCTACTTTAAAATCATACAACGAAATCCAGATTGCGAAATTCATTATTTTTCTTTTTAGTTTCTTAATTCCTTTAAAAAATAGTTTAATATCACCATCTTTAAAAAACTTAATGCTCCAGTTAGCTATTATTTTATTGAACCTTTCTGGCAAAAAAATTGGTTCAAATGGCTCTGAGCACTATGGGACTCAACATGTGACGTCATCAGTCCCCTAGAACTTAGAATTACTTAAACCTAGTTCCTAAGGACATCACACACATCCATGCCCGAGGCAGGATTCGAACCTGAGACCATAGCGGCTACGCGGTTCCACACTGAAGTGCCTAGAACTGCACAACCACACTGCCCGGCTCTGGCAAAATAACTTTAAATTTATTATTGAGCTCGACACTAATTGCCTCACCATATCTAGTTTTTAAACATTCACAATCAATAATGTAATATGATTTATTTACTTCTAGCTCATTAATCTTTTAAACAAATTAGAATTACTTGCATTATTTAACTTGTTCAGTAGAATCTCCATTTATATAGATTAAAAATTTAATAATAATTATAAATTTCAATCTTATAAATATGACCAATATATGGGATGAGATTTAAATGTGGCATTTTATCAATATAAATAATAAACTGTGAGAGAGACAAGTTGAATGTAATGTTTGCAATGATTATTTGAAACCATCTTTAATTGTAGAACATTTGAGAAGTCAGAACCATAATGTAGAAGAATATGATGAAAGTGACATAGAAATATGGGAATAAATAGAAAATTCTGACCCCCTCTTTTTTATTAGTGTAAAAGTAGGAGCAAAACCTAATTTACCTATACATAATTTACCATCAAAATTACAAAATTTCTTTAAAATCTATTCATAATTTTAAAAAGTTTCTCATTCTATAACCATAAAATTAGACAACAATGAATACAACAAAAGACAACTAACTAATTTATTCTATTTATATAAGAATGTCATATGAATTTTTTCATTACATCAGAAGATATTTTATATCCATAGCATACAGTATCACAATTTTCTGTAACCACTCTTTTATAACACTGAAATGAGAACTTTTTCTTAACCTATTTGTTAACCATATTTTCAGCATCAACATCTCTGGTTATCTGATTGTATTCTAGCAGTATCTTTTCTATCTCTTCACTTCATGTTATCCTGATCATCGATTTTCATTTCAACTTTTGAATATTCTGGTGATTTACAGTGAATGCGTTTACTTTCATCTGTGTTTTATTATCATTTTTCTCATAACAGTGACTTTTCAGGCCAGTTGAAGCCCAGTCTATAATCCAGTTGTTTCCTAATTCATCAGTCCATTCAACTAACATACAGCCTATTTTCACAGTATTTTCACCATCATAAATATACACTACAGAATCGGTATCAAAATATAGAACAGATTCTCCTAGTTTATCTGACATACCATATAATATATAATATTAGTCTTGCAATTGATATAGTAATGCAGCTATAAATATTTTATTAGCTGTGTTGTTTTCCACATAATAATCCTTGAAATTAAATCTCATTTGAATCATATTCTCTGTAATAAAATTCACATCTGAATTATTTGATCATTCATCCAGCAGCGTCTCATATGAATGCTGTAAATTTGTTACATACTCTGTTTGACTCATATTTTGCCTTTGCCCAAATTTCCAACATCAAGTATTAAGACACATCCTAGCAACAGCTTGTTTTCCTGGGTTTTCCTTTATTCCGACAGGATCTAAGTCAATGTCTAATAACTCTTTAACTGTTTTGGCATACTCATCACCAGTTTAAAAATCATGTGAGCTGGTCTCTAATTCTATTTTGAAACACGTATGTAACGCAGCAGCGATGGCGAGGCATTGTAGCATCTGTGACCAGAGAGTATGCGCTTGACCACGCGAGTGTTGCGAGCGGTTCTCAGTCAGTAGTAGTCGTTGCGAGTCTGTCAGTAGTAGTCGTTGCGAGTCTGTCTGTAGTAGTCGTTGCGAGTCTGTAGCTCTGTCTAGTTGAGAGCAGTACTCTGTCAGTAGTCGTCGCGTGCTGTACGCCAATAGTCGTCATGGAGAGCGGTCGGCAACACTGGTCAAGATGGTGAATAAGGTATACTGTTAATTAATATAATTATTAGATAATGAAAAATTTTATTTATTGTAACTATTCTCCAACAAGTTCCCCAATAATAATTTTTATTTCAAAAGCATTTTTTTGCAAAAATTTAATTTTTTATTGAACTAAAGATCTCGTTGCACTTCCCATTTCATTCCACTTCTTTTGAAGAAAAATTTCACCAAAATCACAAAAAAAGAGAATATTATTATTAGCAATGCAGTTCCTCCAAGCGGTGCGCAACAACAAGAGCAGACATGTGACATCCATTTATTCTGAGGTAAGACTTTAATTCTGATTGTTTTACACAGGGCCAAAGACCGATGTTTCGGTTTAATTGAATTTTCTTATCACTGAATGGACTTTAATTTTTCATCAGGAATTTATATTTGAGTCAGATTGCGAATTTCACATTTTTGTTGCCATTGTCAGTACATTTCATGGTGGGCAGGTTACGCATAGAGCAATGTCCATCAGCATTTCTAATTAGTATCGTCATTTTTCTTTTAAAATTTTTGCGGGGAGGTTACACTTGGCGACACCCAGTCCAGGATCGTATTTCGTTGAGAGTCTTTTGAGCAACAGTTAGATATCTGCTCTTGTTTGCTTAGATATAATTAGGATTTAGCGCAACGCTTTTAATAATATTGTGACTTTCTCTCTACAGGTCAACGGCAATTTGTTGCTTTGTTGTATTTGTGTGTTGCTTTTGCATTGTGCTTATTTATTTTCTGAAAAATTGTGACTATTGTAAAAATGCCGCGAAAGACTGTGAATAGTGTATCGCGAGGTATTTTGAATGAAATTACCGACTCAAACAGCGTGACCGATAGTAATTATGACACGCAGTGTGATGATGACAATCCTGCGTTCACTAACAATCAGTGCAATACAACCATTAATGATGACTTTTACCTTAATGATGAACAAACGAACTCAATTGTCTCGTCTGTTAATTTGACGACAATTGATGACGCGGGACGCTCTATTGCAATGAGCGCTGCCGAGCTTAACACACCCGATTTGGAAAATTCAAGTAACATACAAACAAATTTTTCGAATGAAAATGGTCAGTGTAGTGAAAGTACGACGGATTTATTTAATTCCGAAATAGGGACAGACAGTGTATGTTTAACTGGCAAACCTTTTTGTAAATTACAGAATGACCAAATGGTCACGCAAAAAGAGACAATTCCAGATCGACCATTGAACAGCACAGAGAATAGAAATGCTAATTTTGAATCGGATCCAATTATGGCATTTTTGCGGGAAAATTTCAAACAACAGAACGAAAAACAAGACAAACTTAGTGAACAGGTCAGACAACAGAGTGAAGATTTTAAACAACTTAGGGAACAGAACAAACAAGATAACGAAAATCTTAAACAACAACTCAATGAACAGGTCAAACAACTTAGGGAAGATAACAAACACTTAAATGAAAAACTTGACAATAATGACGAAAATTTCAAACAACTTAGTGAACAAATTACAGCCGTTGCCGCGCAGTGCCATGACACTAAGGAACAGTTGCGCGTGGAAATTGAGGCTTGTTCACAAAAAAATAGCGAAGAAATAAAGTCGGTTGCGCAAGAATTAAGGGAAATGCAAACAGCCGCGACAGATACACTCAGAGACGAAATTAGCGGAGTCGCCAAACAGTGCTCTGAAAAAGCTACACAATTACGGGACGAGTTTAGAGCAATGACGGTAGAACTTTCGCGCACTATGGACGCAAAGATAGACGCGAAATTCGAACAGCAGAACACTCAGATTAACGAGCGCTTTAATCAGCACATACAGAACAGTGATACGCGTTTCCGCAGATTTATTCAGGATCAAAACAAAGTAAAACGACATGTCATGGAAACAATCACTGCACAAAGACAAGAGGACAAACGTAAAATATTCGCGAAAGCGAAGACGTATGTAGACAATAATATTACTACAGTGTCCGACAAAATTAATACCATAGAACAATTGAACGCGGAATTACGGGATGAAATTTCTGACCTTAAATCAAAAACAGATACACACACAGTAAATATTCAAACAGTGACAGATAGATTCGAACAATTAGATCTAACACAGGATTGTGATGTTATCAAAGGTGATGTTAAAAAACTGAGCGAAACTACGCGTAAGTTGCAAAAACAGATTAATGCGTCCGATTCTAAAACCGATGATCAGGTTAAGATACTGACTGAAAAATGTGATGAATTGGCCAGTCGTATTGATGTTATCGAAAATGCTAATGACAATAAATCAGACGATACTGCACCGGTTTCATTTATCCAAACACCTGAATTTCAAAATTTACAGCAGACAATTAATGAGATCGATTCATCTCACAATACGTTACGTAGGAAGTTGTCAAATTTACAACAAGAAGTAACAGAGATGAAAAACATTTCAGTTAATAACATACCGCAACAGACGCCACTTTATGAACATGTGTCAGACTCACGCAGCGCGTATAATTTGGGTAATCTGCAGAGAGTACGGGACTTAGATTCCGAACAACCACAGTTCAATAGATACTCTTACGATCCTGAACCTGTTCCATCATGCAGAGATGATAACTTCGACTACAAACATTTTCTGTCAGTGAGAAAGTTTAAGGTTTTCAAAAACGATAGAACGCAGATTCACCCACTGGATTGGATTCAACAGTTTAGTTTTGCTCTTCCACCGACTTGGCCTGTAACACATAAACTTGAATTTATTTGCAGTTTTTTGGAAGGCGAACCGGCAACTCGTATGAGACCGATCGCGAGACAGTGTTACTCGGTAGAGGAATTTCAGAATGCTTTTCTGTCAGCGTACTGGTCGAAGACGACACAGCGCGGAATTAAAGACCAACTAATTAGTTTGCCAAACTATGAAAACTCAAATTTTCCCAGTGTAACGCAATTTTTTGAGCATATGGTACAACAAAACCAGTACCTAAGTGAACCGTACAGTGAATCCGCACTTATACAACTATGCATCTCTAAATTACCACGGTCATTAAGAGTGTCACTTCTAACGGGCCAGCAAAAAGAAAACATTTCAGCATTCAGAGATCTTTTACAGCTCTTGGAAGTACAGCAATCTGATTATTCTTTTGTAAACAAAAACTTTTTGAGTAACAACCAAGGTCAACAACAGTACTACAATTATGATCAGGGACGTAATTCCAATCGGAAAGATAACAGACGTTTTAGGAACGACAATTACCAAAACTTTAATAACAGGCAAAATTCTAATTATCAATACCGTCAAAATTTTCAGCAACAGGAACAACACTTTAGTAACAATAGAGGTGTTTCACAACAACAACATCAAAACCAGCCGGTTAACATACCTAACCAACAATGGAATACACAGGGTCAACCAGGCTTTAATGTTTCGCCGCGTGGACGTATAGCCCCTGGTCCAACAAATAGTAACGTACGTCAGCAAGGAAACAACTACGTACAAAGAAGACAGTATTTCAATTCCTATCGTAATGCACCGTATAGGTATGACTATTACGACAGACGTAAAAACGATGAGCACAATTACCAGCGTACATATAATAACAGTCGGTCTCACCAACAGCAAAATCATACGCAAGAACATATTCTCATGAATGAACCCGACAGTAGGTACCATCCAGAGCGTAACACGCCTGGAAGAAGTAATAGGACAGTTCAAATAGTCGAAATGCCACAGAATCCTCCTAATAATAATAACACGTCAGATAGAATCTGACTAAATACTGCACAGGACGCATCTTCTAATAACACAAGCACTACCTTAGACACGCAAAATGTTGTTCACGAAAATGTAATTACTTTTGACGACATCAGAGACACTCTTTTACAGGAAAGACCAGTTATTCAGAAAACCATTTCACATCCTGTTATCGAAATTAAAATTGGTTCATCGAAATTCTCAGCAGTAATTGATTCCGGATCACCTATATCAGTAATTAATGAGGAGACTTTCAACGAGTGCAACAAAGAGAATACTTATCCGACGTTACCTTTAGGCAAAACAAAAGTGAAAGGAGCAGTATCGAGTAAAGGTGTAGACGTTAAATTACAGACGCATTTATCATTTTGTATTGGAGGTCATACTTTTCACTCTAATTTTTGGATTGTGCCTTTATTGACAACAGACATTATTTTAGGTACGAATTTTCTGGTACAACACGACGCAGTTATTGATTTTCAGAATTCTTATTTAATGTTAAAGGATGAAAATGTACAACTTGCTTTAGAATTTCAGCACTCTTTATCTACGGAAGAACAAACAATTAACCGCACAGAGGTCATTTCCGCAACACGTAACATAAACTGTAATCCCACATTGTTCACGGATACGTACGTACACAACTATAATACTCCAGACGAAGCTGACTACGACGTAATGCAATTGATTTCTGATAAGGTTAAAGAGAGCAGTGCAAGTACAGACGACGAACGAACGCAATTACACAAAATTCTTTTACAGCAAGCTCCAGTTTTCGACAACATTCCTGGTACTATGTCCGGCTTTATGTATGAATTTCAAGTCAAACCGCACGACACATTTAAAGCAAAGCATTATCCCATTCCATATATTCACAGAGAACAAGTTAAAAAAGAATTGCAGGATATGCTCGACCAAGGCATTATTGAACCGGCAGTTAGTCCGTACATAAACCCGCTACATATTGTTAAGAAAAAAGATGGCTCACTTCGCCTTGTACTTGATTCACGTCACATTAATGACATTATTATTAATGAAACAGATCGACCACAGACACTAGAGGAACTTTTACAGAAATTTCATGGTACAGCTATTTATTCTACATTAGATTTGAAATCGGGATTTTGGCAAATTCAACTTCATCAGAACTGCAGAAAATACACCGCTTTTCTCTGTTTTGGCGACTGTTATCAATTTTGCAAATTACCGTTCGGCTTAACTATTTCTTCTGCAGCTTTTATTCGCGGTTTGAACACAATACTTCCGACAGAACTTAAAGACAGAATCACGACGTATGTAGACGACATTCTTATCGCAGAAGCTAACTGGTCTGAACACAATCTGATTCTTGAACAACTGTTACAAACTTTTCATGCACAAGGACTTACAGTTAATCTTAGTAAATCGCACTTTGGCAAAACTTCCATAAAATTTCTTGGACACGTAATTTCAGCAGAAGGCATTGCACCTGATCCGGAAAAACTTCAAGCTCTACGTGACATTACCGTTCCTACGACGAAGAAGCAATTGCGCAGTTTTTTGGGCTTAATTAACTTTTTTCGTAAATTTATTCACCATTCTGCTTTAGACACGCCTAGACTATGCCAATTAACAGGTAAAAACAGTATTTGGTCGTGGGATAAGCAAGCACACTCTGAATTCATGAACCTGCAACATGCTTTGTTGAATGCACCACTATTATCGCACCCAGATCTTACTAGAAATTTTTCCATTGCCACCGACAGTTCCAACACCGCCTTAGGCGTACATATTTTCCAGGAAATTGAAGAAGATGGTTCAATAGTAATCAAAAACATCGCATTTGCAAGCCGCATTCTGTCACCTGCTGAGCGAAATTACTCCGTTACAGAACTTGAAACATTATGTGTTGTATGGGCTTTTATGAGATTTAGGCACTTTCTTTATGGCAGACATACCACAGTTTACACAGATCACAGAGCGATACAATTTTTACTTTCGGCCAAATTCACGCACGACAGATTAAGCAGATGGAAACTATATTTACAGGAATTTAATTTTACAATAGTTCACATTCCCGGTACACAAAATGTTATAGCAGACGCACTATCGCGTTCTCTCGGCAACAATCTGCAAGACGTAGCAACCAACTTCTGTAAAACAAATTTCAGTGTCATGTACATTCAGCAAGTTGCATTTGAAAACTTTATTTCATCGTCACTACAGGACATAGCGCAAGAGCAAAATAAGGACAATGTGTGGAAAGAAATTAAACACCTTTGGCAAGATAGGAAAAATGTTACGATTAGGAACCACTACACTGTACGCAATGACATTCTGTTTCGCCGCTCTCATCCTGACAGCAACAATTGGTTATTATGCATTCCTGACGAACTGGTTAACAAACTAATTTGGTACACTCATTTAAGTTACGCACATTACGGAGCACGAAAATGTTTTCTTATACTGAGACAGAACTGTTATTTTACTAACATGGAAAAACGTATACGACGAGTTTTAGCGTCTTGTAAAATTTGCCAGAAAGCTAAATCAGACACCACTTCACATATTCCTCCGTTATATCCCATTATACCTGTTAAATTAAGACACATGGCCGCTGTAGATATTTTTGGTCCGATTCCCAGAACTAACAGAGGTTTTTGCTACATATTTGTCGCTGTTGAGCTCACTTCAAAATTTGTTACTTTCACTCCATTACGCAAAGCTACTGCTAAAACTGTTTCAAATGCATTTATAAAACATTTTCTATCTCATGTAGGGCATGTAATGAAAGTAATTTCCGACAATGGATCACAATTTCGTAGTAGTGTATGGACACGCATGTTACGAGCTAGAAACATTTCTCCGATTTATATATCCAAGTACCACGCTTCTTCGAACCCCTGTGAAAGATTAATGAAAGAAATTGGTAAGCTGTGCCGAATATACTGCCACAAAAGACATATTGGTTGGGATACACACATACTCTCATTCCAAGATGTAATTAATTCCATTCCAAATGAATCCACTATGCTATCTCCGACTGTTATACTGAAAAACGTTGAACCACCGAACAAAATTAAAGAATTAATAGAATTTCCCAAAAGTCGTCGCCTACGACACCACGAAATAATTAACATTGCGCTGAACAACATCAAACGTGCCGCAGAGCGCCGGAGAAGACAGCAAAAACAGGTTTGTACACGCCGCGACTTTCACGTTGGACAGAAGATATTAATACGTACACACTATTTATCCAGTAAATTAAAAGGTAAGTGCAGTAAATTTGAACTTCTGTACGCAGGTCCGTATCGGATTCGCAGCATCCCTCACCCCAATGTTGTACACGTCGAAACTTTGAGAACCAGAAAATCGAAAGGCAATCACCATATCTCAAACATTAAACCGTTTATTGAATGAAGACACTTTATGATTCAACACACTATGATGTCATTTACTAATGCAATTAATTCACCTTACTAATTACTGATGATTATCGTATTTTTTCTTGGCAAGTGCCCGGCAAGGTAAGGTTAGCAGGTCGCTTTTCTTGTCGTTACACATCAGACCGTGCACATTTTCCACTTTTTTTGTGTATATGATTGTACTCCAGTTTTGTTTGTATGCACTATGAAATAGTTAAGATATAACACACACCAGTCGACTTTGACATTTTTTTTGCCTTATGACATCTCAACATCGTGACTGTTTCACATTTTTTTTTTGCTGCTGCATTGTATTATTCTGTGTATATTTTTGCATTTGAACACTGTCAATGTTTTTGACATATTACGTTTTCTGTCACGTTATGCTGTAGGGTTAATTATGTTACCATAAACCAGTCATTATCTAGTGGGTATATGATTTAAATGCAGGACATTAATCTTTGTTCATCAATTTCAGAAAGGAATGATGATTCTAAGAAATAAATTTAACATAAATGGGAATTTCACCTACGGAATAAACGAAAGGAGAGGCAATAACTTTATGAGGAAGAGTAAATGGATCAGGATTAACAAACATTAACAAGAATATACTATACTCATCACAGAATAGCAGTCTTAACTAATTTTTTCTTTCAGAATACAAGGTGATTGATGCAGGCTGTCAGAGAGAACTACACATCTTAGTTTTAGTGATGAAATATGCTAGAGATAAGGAATAGTTATGTAATGAGTAATGAAGTGATTTTTTGCAGATGATAATGAATACTGATGAATAATGATGAAGGATATGGTATTATGAATAATGAAGTTTTTCTTTACAGGTGATGATAATGGTGAGGTTATGATGATATGGATAATGAAGTTTTTTTTTCTTTACAGATGAGGATAATATTGAAGTTATGTATTTATGCTACGTAGTTATTTAAGTATTTGTTGCAGTTTGCTTTGACAGCAGGTGTTACATTGCATAGTAGGATGACTGAAAGTTTTGGAAAGGACAGCTATGGAACACATTTTTATACACACTTCACTGCCTGTTAATTCGAAGTTCACTACTTTTCAGCATAGTGTGCGTTTCTTCTTTCAGGTCAATAATCCGTTTTTGTATTTTTTCCAGGAGAAGCTTTTCATGATACTTACTAAACCTGTTAGTTATTATACCTGTTCTAGTACTTGCATTTTTATATTTTACCCATTTGTGTCTATCGTTTATAAATGTGATCACATGTACTGCCTTGTTACATAATCTTGCTACAGCTGACTCATGACGAATGACGTTACCTATCCTCATTTGCTGCAATAGGTCAAAAGCAAATAGTGTTATGTTTCAGCAATTAATTATCGATCCCAACGCAATGCATTGCTACCAAAAAAAAAAAAAACAAAAAAAAAAAAATGTATTACCAGTCGTACATAATGTCACTAGTTTATGATAATTCTGAATAATACTGATCAACTATGAATAGCATGTCACTTGAGTAATGACCTCTTAATGAGACTATATTCAAAATAATGCTTTGTCACTGGCTAATAACTGCCACTGTTTATTGTAATGATACCACTTATAATGCCTGTGATTATTAATGATTTGACTGTAATTAACTGATTTTTAATAATGACTTCGTAATAATCTGAATAATACTGAATGATGATTCTATTCAATACTTGCTGGCCACTGAGTGCCAATAATTAATGTCACTCCACGAATTGTTATTAATTATGCCATTGATTAGCTCTTGTTTCCAATGTTGATACTTTGTAATTTGAAAGGAATGTGACTGTTTAATAATGCTTTGTAATTAATTAAGGCTAATAATTCTTACTATATTGAAATGACAAATGATTAATTAATTAACTGTAATTAGACAAATGATTAATTAACGACAAATGATTAATTAACTGTAATTAGACAAATGATTAATTAACGACAAATGATTAATTAACTGTAATTATACAAATGATTAATTAACTGTAATTAGACAAATGATTAATTAATGACAAATGATTAATTAACTGTAATTAGGAAAAGGCTAATGATTATTGGAATGACAAATGATTAATTAACTGTAATTAGGAGAAGGTTAATGATTCTTAATTATACTCTGTAACTGAAAAGAATGCGATTATTTCATAATATTTTGTAACCAGGAAAAGAAGGCTACTGATTCTATGTACAACAATTAATGAACATTTTTCTGTAATAGTACATACTTGGTACAGAAATGTTCAATAACTGGGCTATGAATGCCATAAACTATCAATGAAGACTGTAATTGCCAATATTATGTGACTTGATGTCCTTCACCTCATAAGCTGACTATCCTGAATTACTGCAATGTCCATTTGTCCTGTTTATCCTAGTGATCATGGAGCACTATATTTGGTTTTTGCACTAATTCTACGTTGGTGTGCCTTGTAAGAGCGTGGTGTTGACACGACATGCTGTCCACCACCATGAGCGATGAAGACATTATTATGGTCCCACTGTTTGGTGTACGTAATGTACTGCCAAAATGACAACATGGAACATTACTACGACAGTTCAGTGTCTTGGCTACACTGATAAATTCTGATGGGAAAAGAACTTCAAGTTGTGTCACTTGGTGTTGTACTTCTGTGGAAAGATATGGACTTTCAGAGCAGCTGTGTGCAATCTAAAGTGCTACAACCATGATGCAATCCTTCCCTTTCCTATCCTGATTCTTGTCACATAAAAAAAAAAAAAAAAAAAATTTTTTTTTGGTAACATCATTTATGTTCATAGGTTATACATTTTTCGATTCGCTGAACTCCAATGCGAGTACACTTATGTCACTTGTCAACATAATATTTTTTGCCAGTCTGTTTATTTGTTCTGAATATGCTAAAGAATTTTTTTTCAGTGTCTGTGCACTTTATCTGTCAAATAATTTGTATATACTTTTCTGATTTGCTACTATGTTTTGTACTCACATTTTGTCTTTGTCTGATATATTTTGTACTTAGTGCGTGTGCACAACATTTACTTTATGTACTACATCTAATTATTCTTGCCAGTCTGTTTATTTGTTCTGCATATGCTAAAGAATTTTTTCAGTGCCTGTGCACTTTATTATCTGTCAAATAATTTGTATATACATTTTTTTGATTTGCTACTATGTTTTGTACTCACATTTTGTCTTTGTCTGATATATTTTGTACTTAGTGCGTGTGCACAACATTTAAATATTCTGTAAGTTGTAGGATTTTGTTAATTAAAGAAAAATTTTGCCGCGCTTGGCAAGTCCAAATGACTCACCATCGCTGCCAAATTTTTGCCCCCCCAGTGGAGGGTTATGAAACACGTATGTAACGCAGCAGCGATGGCGAGGCATTGTAGCATCTGTGACCAGAGAGTATGCGCTTGACCGCGCGAGTGTTGCGAGCGGTTCTCAGTCAGTAGTAGTCGTTGCGAGTCTGTCAGTAGTAGTCGTTGCGAGTCTGTCTGTAGTAGTCGTTGCGAGTCTGTAGCTCTGTCTAGTTGAGAGCAGTACTCTGTCAGTAGTCGTCGCGTGCTGTACGCCAATAGTCGTCATGGAGAGCGGTCGGCAACACTGGTCAAGATGGTGAATAAGGTATACTGTTAATTAATATAATTATTAGATAATGAAAAATTTTATTTATTGTAACTATTCTCCAACAAGTTCCCCAATAATAATTTTTATTTCAAAAGCATTTTTTTGCAAAAATTTAATTTTTTATTGAACTAAAGATCTCGTTGCACTTCCCATTTCATTCCACTTCTTTTGAAGAAAAATTTCACCAAAATCACAAAAAAAGAGAATATTATTATTAGCAATGCAGTTCCTCCAAGCGGTGCGCAACAACAAGAGCAGACATGTGACATCCATTTATTCTGAGGTAAGACTTTAATTCTGATTGTTTTACACAGGGCCAAAGACCGATGTTTCGGTTTAATTGAATTTTCTTATCACTGAATGGACTTTAATTTTTCATCAGGAATTTATATTTGAGTCAGATTGCGAATTTCACATTTTTGTTGCCATTGTCAGTACATTTCATGGTGGGCAGGTTACGCATAGAGCAATGTCCATCAGCATTTCTAATTAGTATCGTCCTTTCTTTTAAAATTTCTGTGGGGAGGTTACAATTTTCAGAAAATCTTTCACATAATTTTTAAATATTATATGGCTTTTAATTTGAAATCCCAAACTTCATAGACATTTAAAATTTCATATCCTTTTTCTACAGTTTTCTGCACTTCATCAGTCACCCAAGCTCCAATAAAACTTCTTTTCTCATCAATGTGATTGCATTTATCTATTTTTTGAACACATTTGACACACAAAAGAAACAACAGTTTTTTTATCGATTTGTATACATACAGGCAGTACAGGGTGATAAAATCCTCTAGAAGCCAATACTTTACACTATATTAAGCTATACCAATTTTTAAGAATAGTATCATGATCTATATACTTTCCTCAGATGTTGGTCAGGATAAAAATCATAAAATTGCACAGTAGGATGAAGACTTCATATGTCAATATATTTTATTTTTGTGCTAACACCATTTACTTTAGCTCTTCATTTTATTGCATTTATTTGGCCACCATACAAAGCATCTCTTTGATTCAATGGTTCAACAGTTTCAGGTTCCTGCTTTAATTCCCTAAGCTTTTTGTACTCAGCTGTGTTCAGCCAATCATATTCCCTCATTTCTACTAAATTACACCCAACATTTCGTATTTCTGCCCTTCTTTTGATAAAGATCATCATCATCCATCGTTTCTTTATTTTCACTGTTAATTGTCTCACTTTTGAAACATTTTTTTTGAAACATGCCTATAACAATGATGGTACTGATAAACAGTATTAGTTGCTTTATCAAAACCATCCACTTTTGCACTAGCTATTCTTACTTCACCATTGTTGAGAGCTTGCAAGATATTGTTATTGGTGAAACTGTTTAATCTATCTATGGATTCTTTACTGCAATTCTCTTTATGTTCTTTATCGAATACAGCGATTATATCTCTTTGTAAATACTTAGATTTGTAAATATCCGTGTAAACTCCAGCGATGATTAAATAACAGAATGGATCAATGTTAGCAGTTTCTAGACATTGTTTTCTTAGTTCCAAACACCCTTTTCTCAATATATCTACATCATAATTACAGTACACGTTAATTTCTGTCATCATATTGAGCACATAATTTTCATTGACTCTTGAGTTGTGCCATTTCAGAAATGCCTCTCTACCTTTTGGCTTTATAGTGTCAACACAATAATACTCAGTATCACGAATCGGTCCCATTTAATTTTCATTTCCTGTTGTATTGAACAAATGTGAGATGTACCCTTTCTTCAATTCTTTCAAATCAAAAGCTTTTGTACTCAGCTGTGTTAAGCAATCATATTCCCTCATTTTTACTAAATTACATCCTGAATTTCGTATTTCTGCCCTTCTTTTGATAAAGATCATCTATTGTTGGTTTATTTTCACTGTTAATTGTCTCACTTTTGAAACATTTTTTCAACCATGCCAATAACAATGATGGTACTGATAAACAGTATTAGTTGCTTTATCAAAACCATCTACTTTTGCACTAGCTACTAAGTGGTCCTTGAATAAAGTTATTGCTCTCTGTAAATTAATGCCTAATTGCTCGATCTCCAATAACATCCATTTTGTTCCTGTGTAGATGGTATATGGCTTCATTGTATTTTCAACACAGTACTTCAAAATTAATTGGGAATTGTAGTCTTTTGCATAGTGAGCTATGAATATGTGATAACTGTTGTTTTTTCAGATATCATCCACCTACAGAATTCATCATTTGTCTTAAACTCATAAATAGTATCATCTTTCAAATTGTGAACAATTATGAGATTTGCAAAGTGTTTTCCAGTCTCTTGAGCTGCTTCGTAGTCAAACCAGATGTATATCTCTGTATAAGTAGAACTCACTCTCCTAGGGACTCCATCCTTACAGCATTTAAACTGTTTACCAGCAAATATTTAATTGCATTCGAAGGAATGGTAAACATCAATATCTTTAAATTCTCCATTAATATGACAACTGTCTGTACTACAATTTGACAACCTTGGACTATAATATCCTTTCCAAATTTTCTTCTACAAACACCACCTGTTTGCAATACGGGTTGCATATAACATTCATGCTCTTTAATTTTTACTACTTGTCTACAGTTCCTGCAAATTTCAAAGCCACATCTATGTTTTTCAGATCTAAAACACATCCTATTGCGATTTCTATATTTATGAGATGTAACACAAACTTGAGGCTGATTCTTTAAGTAGACTTCATTATAACAGTATCTATTGCAGTTTCCACAGAAAATCTTATTTTCTTCACTTTCATATTACGGACTTTTGCATAATATGCTCATTTTCTCTCTATTTTACATCTGTGAACACCTTGTTGTTATGTGGCTTATCACTTTTATAACAGAAACGCACTGATCCTAGGAAATCTGTTACACTGTTAACTACATCAGAATAGTTGTGGTCATTTTACAGATAAATATTTATCTCTTTCTCAGGATGATTATAGACAACTGCATTGAAATTTTCAGCATATACAACATTTATTTGAATACCCAATAATTCTACAACAGTTTTAATCCTTCTTCATTACATTTACCCAACTGTTCACGTAATATATCAGTAAGCTCTTTCTGCAATTTGAATTTACCTCCCACTCCGATTTTCGTAATCTGATTTGTCGTTAGGTCTCTGCCCATAATGTTATTTGTATGGGTGGTATGCTAGTGCCACAATTACTGCTCCAGGACAACGCAAATAATCATTATTATTAATTCTTGTGATACATTTTTAATCTTTTTGTCTTCAGCTAGATTTATTACATTTTTACCTTTACCACCTCTAGGAGTTGCTATCATCTGAATATTAAAGGAGGTATCAGCTATATCAACGCTTAAGATTTCTCTCATGTTATTGCACAAAACTTCAATGGACTCTTGAGTACTAATTGATGCTTTATATCCTGTGGAAACTGGATAAAAGATTTTTGGGTTGTTAAATGCAAATTAT
The DNA here is from genome assembly GCF_021461395.2 of Schistocerca americana. Lineage (NCBI taxonomy): Eukaryota > Metazoa > Arthropoda > Insecta > Orthoptera > Acrididae > Schistocerca > Schistocerca americana. Next base: position 818,488,240 of record NC_060121.1, on the reverse strand, counting down.
CCCCTTTTCTAAAATTAGTTCTCTTTTTATCTACCTTTACCATGGAATTGAGTGCTTTTGTTATATAATCTATTCTCTCACAAATGGTATCAATTTTGGCAATATTAGCAATTTTAAACACAATTATGTAGTCAATAGACCACACTTTAAATTTTTCATTAAACCTCTATCTAATATCTTCAATCTCGAATAATTCCTTTCTAAATGGTTTGTTCTCCTTTTCTTGCTCAAATAATTTGCTACCGAAAGGGTAAATTTGATCTAGTCTGACTATTTTTCTCTCTCTCAGTGGACGACACTTTTCAATAGTATCATCAACAAATCTATAGAATTAAATTATATTTGGTAGATGTTGTGGTCTTGATCTTGTTTCTTGGAATACTTCTGGATGAAATGTAAACTTTTGTAATCCGGTGTCATTAATTACTTGTGATTTCATTAATATACTGCAGCCTCTAATGCCAAGATTTTTAGCTAAAGCTTTGAGTTCATGTACTCTCAAATCATCGAGAGTTCTTGGAGGATGAGGCTGATTGTTTGAAACGGTTAAGTTAATTAAATAAGCTTTACTAATTCCACTATAAACTGGTAAATTGTTCCTTCTGCAAAATCGTGAGGTTGGGCTACTGTAAGCTTTGTCAACAGAGCATCCATTTAATTAAGATAAAAAACAAGAACACCACAAAAATAAATAGCTAATTTAAGCTTCAATTGATTTCTTGTGCTTGTTCGACCATAAATGTCATTTGAGAACACTTTTAACAATTTCTTTTCCACACTGCACTATTTTCTTGTTTCTCTTATGTTCTATTTACAAATCTTGCATTTTCTTGCGAACTTGTCCCTAGCAGTGCGCTTCGAGTAAAAATAATTAAAATTTTTAATTTCTTGACAACCAATACATTTTTTAGACTTAGCATCAGTTTCTTATTTTTCATATCTTGCAGCTCCTATTACATTAATTACTTTTTTCAACGTTTTCCTATACTCTTCACTTGAAATTTGTTTCAAAAAATTCTTATGTCTATATATATTGTTTACAAACGTTATTTTTTATTATTATATGTATCTCTTGTAAGCATTTCATTACATTCTTTACAAATGTATGAGGCCTTATATTATGAGTGTACCTGTGAATAAAAGTTATCAATCAGCTGCTTGATTTCACATTTCTTATACTTCTTGTACTCCTCAATTTATTAAGAATTTATTTCATTAATTAATAAACATTTTTGGGAATAAATGAATCCACTTTCTTGTTGCTGTGCACTAGATAATTAAGTAGATAAAATATTTACACTCTTATTTTTTTCATTGTCACTAGGATTCCAAGTATGTATTTTTTATTTCACACACACAGTTCGTGGAAAGCAAATTGTGATATAGAATAACACACTCTTAAGGAAATTACAGATGGAATTTCAAGCACTTAATATTTAGCACCTCAAAAATTAACAGAGTGCCATAGAATTTCAGTGACCAGTGTCACACTAACTGAAAAAGAAATTTTAATTAACAATACTAACGCTTTTTCATTCTATATAAACGGAGGTCTCCAATGCAGTTGTCGAATCATGTATGCTGAATATCCTGGAATTCTTTCGACGGAGGAAGTATGGCTTAAATTTAGGAAGCTGGTTCACAAATATTTGGGTTCCTTTATTTGAGGAGAAAAATGTGTTGATTACTAACTACTAGAGTTTTTAGACGGAGTTCCCGAGAGGAAAGATTTCCCGGCGCGAAATTTGGCACAAAACAAGAGAGTGCAGTACTGGCACTCAGTACAATACTCGTGGGTGCCGCATCGTGGTCGCGAAGAGCGGCCAAGGCAGTGTCAGATAATTTTTAATAGTCTGACGATGTCCACAATGCACCAACAGTAGTTACTTTATTCTGAAGAAGGTTGGGTTATTCCGACTGAAACCTGGGTAAATCTAAGTAAATTTTGCCACTGAGGCTGTTGGCTATTAAAATTAAAATTAAAATCTATTACATCCTTCAACACAAAACAATGCAAAAAAGTTGGAAAGTATTACTTAAAAATTGAAAAATGTTTGTGGATTACCTAAAATGCACAATATATGATGAAAAACAGAAATCTCAAACAATTATTGAACAACAGGCTAGAGAATTAAAAGAAAAGGAAAAAGAATGTCTACAATTAAAAGATGTAATATCTGATGTGGTAGAGATGATTAAAGAACAAATTTTATGCATTGCTACATGAAAGCAGTATGGCCAGAAAAATTATTTTACAGTTGGGGGCGTATTATCTGAGAACCATCTTTCAAAAATACTATCAAGCTATAACAGTGGAAAACCTAACGATGATAAAATATTTTATGTGAGAAGATATAAATGTAGTGATGATAAGTTAATAGAGCACATGCTCAATATTTATTTTACATTGTTGGGAAATTATGTGACCCATCCAATGATATTGTTGCTGAAGTAATTTGGAAGAGAAAAAGTATTTATGACGAAATTTTGTCTGTTCCTGCTGCAAAATTTTAATTTACTGACTGTCAGTTTTTTATGGAATAATTTCCTCTCTGCAGATCTCAAACTAATAAAAGTTAGCGTGGCAATGTTTGCTCTGAACCGCGTCTGTACGGCCCCTCACAAAAATTAAACTTTCACTACAGAATTTCAGTGTCTCGACGCATAATCCACCAAAACTAAAAAAAAGTTTCGTGCTTTATTCATTACAGAATTTCAGGAGTATGTTGTTGGAAGGGAACAGTCAATGCCTTCTCTGCGTGATAGCAATGTAGATACTATCGAAGACAGTACTGCCAAAGTAGAATTACTATACACAGCCTTCCAAAATGCCTTCACAAAAGAATATGAAGTAAATATTCCAGAATTCGATCCAAGAACAGCTGCCAACTTGTGTAACGTAGATGTAAATATCCTTGGCTTAGTGAAGCAACTTAAATCACTCAGAAAAAGCAAGTCTTCTGGTCCAAACTGTATACTAATTAGGTTCCTTTCAGGGTAGGCTGATGGACTATCTCCATACTTAACAATCATATACAACTGTTCGCTCGACGTAAGATCTGTATCCAAAGACTGGAAAGTTGCACAGGTCACACCAATATTCAAGAAAGGTAGTAGGAGTAATCCACTTATTAACATGCCCATATCATTGACATCGTTATTCAGCAAGATTCTCGAACATATATTGTGTTTGAATATTATGAATATCCTTGAAGAAATCATCGTTCTTGTGAAACGCAAGTACCTCTTTATTCGTATCAGGTGTTGAGTGCTATTGACAAGAGATTTCAGATCGATTCCTTATTTCTGGATTTCCAGAAGATTTTTGACACTGTACCACACGAGCAGCTTTTAATGAAATTGTGTACTTATGGAATATTGACTCAGTTATGTGACTGGTCTTCATGTCAGACAGGTCACAGTTTGTAGTAGTTGATGGAAAGTCATCGAGTAAATCGGAAGTGATTTCAGGCGTTCCCCAAGGTAGTGTTATAGGCCCTTTGCTGTTTCTTGTCAAGAAAAATGATTTGGCAGACAATCTGAACAGCCGTCTTAGATTGTTTGTAGGTGACGTTTTCTTTTATTAACTAATCAAGTCATCAGAAGCTCAAAACGAACTGCAAAACGATTTAGAAAACGTATCCGATAATTGCGAAAATTGGCAGTTGACCCTAAATAACGAAAAGTATGAGGTCATCCACACGAATGCAAAACGAAGTCCGTTAAACTTCAGTTACACGATAAATCAGGCAGATCTCACAGCCATAAACTCAACTAAATACCAAGGAATTGCAATTACGAACAAGTTAAATGTGAAGGAACACATAGAAAATGTTGTGGAGAAGGCTAAGCCAAAACTGCGTTTTATTTGCAGGACACTCAGAAAATGTAACAGATCTACTAAGGAGACAGCATACACTGCACCTGTCCATTCTCTTTTAGAATACTGCTGCGTGGTGTGAAACCCTTACCAGATGCGACTGAAGGAGTACATCGAAAAAGTTCAAAGAAGGGCAACAATTTTTATACTATCACGAAATATGGGAGAGACTGTCACTTAAATGATACAGGATTTGGGCTGCACATCATTAAACGAAAGGCGTTTTTCGTTGCTACAGAATCTGCTCACGAAAGTGGAATCACCAACTTTCTCCTCCGAATGCGAAATTATTTAGTTGACAGCACTATAAAATAAGGGAAACCTGAGCTCGTACGTTCGTTTCTTCCACGCACTATACGAGATTGGAATTGAGGAGGTGGTTCGATGAACCCTCTGTCAGGCACTTAAATGTGATTTGCAGTGTGTCGATGAGATGTAGATCATATAGAAAGAATGAAAGTGCCAGTTTCCTCATTTATACTGTTTCGTACATTTATATAGAAAATTTAATTTGAAAATTATAAAGATGTAAAGAGTGTACAGGCAGTCCCCTCACAAAAATTCAACTTTTCGCAGAGGAATCTGAAAAACATACTATGAACTAGGTGTAAGTGATTGATGTACACCTTATAAAATTAGTGTCAGCTGAAGTAGGGCTCCCGTCAGCAAAGCTGACTTTAGTCTATGACTACATTGTCTTTATTTACCCAACTGCTGTGTGAATTATCGAAACCCAACAATTTAACATAAACCTTTTCTCCTTTCCTCCCAAAACTTTCAGAACAAGGTAAACATCTGGAAAATTTGGTTTCATTAGTTCTTGTTCATATAAATTTCCATCAATATCTTTCAATTTATAAATTATTGGGTTGGAAGGACTGACATCTTCAATTTAGAAAATTTCTGTTGATCAGTTGGCAGTATATCCCTTTTCAAAAAGTCCTTTAAATTTAGTAATACTCTCTTTATAACTAATTTGGATTTGCATTTTTTCATTAGACATATTTCATTGATCAGCTATATTTTCAATCAAACTTACTCACTCATAATTACCATTAAGATCGAGTTTTTTCCACATGTTTTCCTTAAGTGTTCTGTTAAATCGTTCAGCAACAGATGATTTAAATTCTGTAAAAGCTAAATAATGTTTAACATTGTATTTCAAATCAGTTCTTCAAATTCTTTGTTTTAGAATTCTTTACCATTATCTGTCTGTACATTTTTGGACTTTCTAGAGATGACCGCAGGTCTAAGCCTGGTCCATCTGAAGCTGACTATCTTTTCGAAAGAATGAACTATATTCTTACCTGCTTCGTCATTAGCAGGAATAGCACACGCAAATTTTTATAAGACATCAATAACAGTTAATATATATTAATATCCTCTATTAATCTTCGAAATTCCTTTCAACTTGCCAGTGTCCTTTTCGACTAGATTGACTTGTCGTAGATCATCAATACCAAGAGAAACAACATTTCTTCTTTTAAATTTTTTTCTTAATTTTATTAATGATTTCTTCAGAATATTATAGGTGAGAGATTTGCCCACCCATCAACATAGATATTTTTTAACGAACCTACTTTCCTTCTATTTACAAATAGTGCAAAGAAGTTCAATTCTTTCTGTTCCATTTTTTGTGATAACTCTGTGAGGTTCATGGGTATTGGTAAATTTTTTACACTTCAAGCAGTGGATGTGTTCGTCCCTTTATATAGATACAGTATGTAATATAGTTTAAATTAATCTAATGACCTCAATACTTCAAGGTCTTCACCTACTTTCTTGTCTAAGCTTTTATCAATTTGCGAATCTAGTTACTGAAGTTTATGTTCTAGTGAATCTAACATATCTAATGTATGAAGGAAAATTCTTTGCTTTAAATCTGTGAGACTCTTGGTGTGTTCGTTTTTTAGTTCTTCTTTATTGACATAATTACTGAATTGTGTTAGAAAGCTTGTGTATTCAGGTTTTCTAACATATTCTTTTTCTAAATATTGTTCAGTAACAGCTTCATAATAATTTACTGGATCTATTATATCCACTTTTCTTCTGCCTTTAAAATCGATATAACCTTTAGTTGCTTTAAAAATCTTTTTTAGTTCCTTTAAAAATTGTGTGTTAAAGTTATTAATTTCTGCCTAAAAATCTTCAAATTATGGTTGAAAAGCCTTAATGAGTATGTTTCCAAAAATGTTCATTTAGTAAATCTAAAAACCACTAAACTTATAATTTTTCCATAACAATTACAAAACAAACACAAAAGACAACAAATAAATTCATGAAAATTTTGTATTTTTTTGTTATTGTAGTACAGACCATACTATTCCACATTCAATTCTTAATGGTTTTTTTGGAAGTTCATCAATCATACAAATACCATCAAAGTATTAATTTTTAATTGTTGAACTAGTTTTTTCTGTCAGAATTAGATATGGGATTGTTAAATGTTTTGATTACTTTTCGAATTTATTTTGAGTCAATCATCTGTTTCTTTTCCATTATCAAATTATGTCTTTTTTGTCATTCTGGCTCTTTATCAGCTTTATTTTTGTTTTTTAGAGCATTTGTGAATGCTGCAGATGCACCAGCAAATGAAATAATTGCTGCAAGATGAGGCAAAGCTCCTAAAAGTAAACGAAGAAATCCACCTTCCTGGTTCTTTTTTGTTAGATATTTGACGATTTTTTCACAACTGTAACAGTTAATGTAACAAGAAAATTTCCACCTGTTTTCCTACTTTTTTGAGCATTAGTCAACAATGGCTCAATCACATTTAATTGTTCATTATTCAAATTAAGTTTAATTGATTTGGTCTCGGTTTTTCCATTCAGAAGCAAAGTATAATCAATCGAAAAACTCTGCATTTACATAGACTGAAAGTTTAATAAAGATTTTACTCCCCAACGGTTGTCATCCACTTCCCAGCCCATTCCTAATTTTCGTTTTATATACATTATACCTCAAACTATTGTTACTGAAATTTTTTCACCTAGAGAAGCATCACTTGCATGAATTCTTTCTTTCGTAGCTAACTGAAGTTCTTTGTTTTCATTGTGTCTTTTTTCTAACTTTTGATTATCATGATAAGCAATGTCATGTTTTTTGGAAGCTTCATCTAGTGGATTAGTTCCCGGATCACAATGTGCTAGTCTTTCTTCAAGTTAAGTGAATGGCCCACAGAAATTAAATCCTGGTAGATGCACCTCAGGCACTGCTACATTATTGAAAACCCATTATTTCCCTCCTCCCAAAAGAATGAGGGTGATTATTCACAATTCAAATGAAATATGGAATGGTTTCTGGATTGTTGATGACGAAATTACTAAATTTATCTGTCAACATTCGCATTAGCCCCACTTTTTCACTATGATAAATTTTATTTCCAGCTAATTAACTGATAGAAATCATTCATCCAGACATATTCAATTCGTTTTTTGTATACTTTTTATTAAGAATTTGCCTTTTTTCACAGTGACAGCTGAAGCAGTCTCAGAACTACGTTCAGGTGAACTTAATTCTGAAAATAGTTGGTCTTCTTAACTTTGGAATAAAGGATATTAACAATTTCTCATCCATATCACCTATAGTAATATTCTTTTCAGTTAAAAGAATCATCAAACCATCGCTTCCTTCATATGTCTTTTCACCATCTGTTAATTTATCTCCTTCAAATGTTACTGGTAATCTTCCTATATATTCAATGCCACCAACAGGCCTTAATCTAAAAGTAGTATCTTTACTATGGTTTACATATTATAGCATCCGTTAACTTACACTCCTGGAAATTGAAATAAGAACACCGTGAATTCATTGTCCCAGGAAGGGGAAACTTTATTGACACATTCCTGGGGTCAGATACATCACATGATCACACTGACAGAACCACAGGCACATAGACACAGGCAACAGAGCATGCACAATGTCGGCACTAGTACAGTGTATATCCACCTTTCGCAGCAATGCAGGCTGCTATTCTCCCATGGAGACGATCGTAGAGATGCTGGATGTAGTCCTGTGGAACGGCTTGCCATGCCATTTCCACCTGGCGCCTCAGTTGGACCAGCGCTCGTGCTGGACGTGCAGACCGCGTGAGACGACGCTTCATCCAGTCCCAAACATGCTCAATGGGGGACAGATCCGGAGATCTTGCTGGCCAGGGTAGTTGACTTACACCATCTAGAGCACGTTGGGTGGCACAGGATACATGCGGACGTGCGTTGTCCTGTTGGAACAGCAACTTCCCTTGCCGGTCTAGGAATGGTAGAACGATGGGTTCGATGACGGTTTGGATGTACCGTGCACTATTCAGTGTCCCCTCGACGATCACCAGTGGTGTACAGCCAGTGTAGGAGATCGCTCCCCACACCATGATGCCGGGTGTTGGCCCTGTGTGCCTCGGTCGTATGCAGTCCTGATTGTGGCGCTCACCTGCACGGCGCCAAACACGCATACGACCATCATTGGCACCAAGGCAGAAGCGACTCTCATCGCTGAAGACGACACGACTCCATTCGTCCCTCCATTCACGCCTGTCGCGACACCACTGGAGGCGGGCTGCACGATGTTGGGGCGTGAGCGGAAGACGGCCTAACGGTGTGCGGGACCGTAGCCCAGCTTCATGGAGACGGTTGCGAATGGTCGTCGCCGATACCCCAGGAGCAACAGTGTCCCTAATTTGCTGGGAAGTGGCGGTGCGGTCCCCTACAGCACTGCGTAGGATCCTACGGTCTTGGCGTGCATCCGTGCGTCGCTGCGGTCCGGTCCCAAGTCGACGGGCACGTGCACCTTCCGCCGACCACTGGCGACAACATCGACGTACTGTGGAGACCTCACGCCCCACGTGTTGAGCAATTCGGCGGTACGTCCACCCGGCTTCCCGCATGCCCACTATACGCCCTCGCTCAAAGTCCGTCAACTGCACATACGGTTCACGTCCACGCTGTCGCGGCATGCTACCAGTGTTAAAGACTGCGTTGGAGCTCCGTATGCCACGGAAACTGGCTGACACTGACGGCGGCGGTGCACAAATGCTGCGCAGCTAGCGCCATTCGATGGCTAACACCGCGGTTCCTGGTGTGTCCGCTGTGCCGTGCGTGTGATCATTGCTTGTACAGCCCTCTCGCAGTGTCCGGAGCAAGTATGGTGGGTCTGACACACCGGTGTCAATGTGTTCTTTTTTCCATTTCCAGGAGTGTATATTTACTCTCTTAACTTCACTGTCATTCATTTATTTGACAGCACCTCGAGAGAGAAGATTCACTTTATGTATAGTCATATTTACCAGGAATATTACCATGTAGTTGTGGAATTGGTGATAAATCTCAAAAATCTTCATGATGGCCATATGGAACCATTTGCTTTTCAGCTTCTCTATTTTCTTCAGTAGCTTTCAAGACATTATCACTTAATCCCATCATCCTTTGTTTAACTTGTTCAATGGTATCGATAAATGGTTGATCTTCTTTTTTAAATTTTTCTTACTCCATTCTTGGTTATTTTTCTCGTTTTTTATACTCTTCTTGTAATTGTTCCTTTATTCTTCTACTTCATCTCGCTTTTTATCAACCTCTGAATCATTTTTGTTAACATTATATAAAGAAGAAAAAACATCAGTGTTTATAAAAATTAGTAAGGTAACTCCTTCTCACTAAACACTTTTTGAAATAGTAACAGCCCCATGTATCTGGTCCACCTGTAGTTTCTGTATCAGATCAAGGACAATTAGTGTAATGTGCATTAATTTTTTTCTTAATTTTCGTATTCTTTTACATAATCAAAACATTCTATGAATTCATTTATATGTTCTGGTAAAACATCATCACTGTGGTCTAATAGATATGCAATACCGTTTTTTAAGCTGTCCATTTATGTAGAATAAATATTTAATAAATTCTGCATTTTATTTCCAAGCCTCCCATCATTCCGTTCTCTTGTCATATCTATTGAAATAAAAGCAAACTTTTCATTCCAACAATAGCTACATATTTCTTTATATTCATTGAACTTCAAATCACCTCCACCAAACTCATTGTAAATGTGATTCAAATATGTATCATCTTGTCTAAAGATATTTTAAAAATTTTGATTATCTCTCACTAACTGTTTAGGTACTTTTGAGTAAGTTTGAGCCAGATAAAAGCAATGTATTCCTTTATTTCTTCCTCTTGTGAAATATTCTGTATCTTGATCCTCTACAATGAAGTAATCGAAAACTACAACAGAATTATCTTGGTTTTGATGTAATGGAATGATTTGTTCACTCTTTTTAATAAATTTGGCGATTTTCTCTACAGTTTTTTCACTTCTTTTTATAAATTCTGAGTACTTTGGTTAATCTAAAGCTTTAGAATAAATGTACAAATGATTGATTCTATTCCAATTTAGATATTGTAGACCAATAATATAATAGTCCATCATTAATGTTGTTTCTCCACTTCCACTAGGGCGAATTATTAAATTTGGTTAAAATTTACCATGTATATTTTTTTATTTCTTTTCTGGAATTTTTACTTTTAGCTCCCATTCAGTTTTCATTTAATTAAATTAATTTTAATAATGAGTGAGTAGATTATTTCAATTGAGTGGTAAGTCATCTGTTCCCAAAAAATGATTGACTGGTACCTCTATATGGCACAGTTTTAGCAATGTTGCACTGGTTCGTTTTTATTCGATTTTTCTAACTCCAAGTATTATGTCAAGAAATAATGAACTTTAATGCAAAGGACAAAAGATAGAATTTCCTTTTGATCAGTATAGCTTAAAAATTTTGAAAAATTTATTTATTCCAAGAAGCCTAATATTCTCATTAAAGCATATAAAATTTTAAACAGAGTTACTATTGAGAGTGATGTAAAATTATATATGGATATAAAAGATAGTAATAAAAGTGTACTTAGTTTTAGTAATCAAATTTCTGAGGCTAATGAAAAGACTGTTGCTAAAGATATTCCTAAAATTATTCCATTGAAATTAATAAATATAAATGTTTATTTGTCTGGTGCTATATTTGTAAATCATATTGATCATTTTCATCGAGATACTAATATTATTGCCTCATTCAAGCCTAATGCAGAGTTTGGTGGGCCAATAATTCAAGAACCACAATATTCTGTAAACATTCCAATTTTTGATTCTATGAAAGATTAGTAAATTACTATACCCAATGAAAATGATAAAGTGATTGAATTTAATCATACTCGTGTAAGAATTATTTTAGAAATTTCTTTGTGTTTTTACTCTTAAATAAAGGAGTCATGAACAAAGATCAGTGTTATCAGTTTTACTAATTTACTGTGAATGAGAAGACTAAAAGTAATTTGAATCTCCCTAATATGAACACGGAGATTAACATAAATATTGGTGAAAGGAAACAATATTTGGTCTAGAGTGGAATTTCCTTTTATTTCTTCATCGGTTCCCATTGGATTGGCTTCAACTCTAGCCAATGCGCTTACTTTGGAAGGACATATTCGTAATAAAGGAAAGATAAAAAGTGAGTCAAATAAAGTGCTTTAACCGTTAGAATTATTTGGCGGATTTTTCAGAGATTATAAAGAAACAATATAGAAACGAGATTTAACAATACTTTTTCCAAGGTCATCAAGTCCGGAAGATTCTGCTCTTCATTGGGCAGATCATACCCAAGCTGGAGTTGAACACTTCCAGAAAGGAATTCCCAGAAGTAATTTGAGAGGGGTAAAATTGTTGTAAAATCGATAGAAAATAGGGTTCCTGTGGTTAAATTTTAACCAGAATATTCTCTCGGTTTAGAACAAGATAGACTTAAAAATACGAAAATTCCCATATCTTTCTTTGAACCATAAACTGTAGAGATTGCTGGATTGCATGAAAAGAGAAATTTTGAGTTACATATTACACATTTTTCTATAACTTTGCCTGATTTGATATGCCTTATTTCATCTTCGTTGTTTTCCTGACTAAAAGGAAAATATAATCAGTTGGTTGACTCTTACTTATTCGATAATGTTTAAGTACAGAATATCTATATTCAAAATGAAAAAATTTACTCGAAAAATGTGGATTCTAGATCCTCCAAATAATTATCTAAAGGCATGTGATAATTTCTCAGATTTCAAGAGAACTACACTATTGAATGGTGCAGTTAATCTGAGTCCATTGAATTTTATTGAAAATTATCCTATCTATGTTATAAATATGTCTAGGAGAATGAATGTGTTAGCTACTCAGAAAACTACAACGAAGCTGTGTACCAGTTTTAATGATAAAATTCTGAATGATGCACTTATGTAAGTGGTAACGTGTGGTAAAAAGAAGTTGATATATGATTCAAAGCATAGAATTTTCGTTGAAAATTTAATTTTTTTATTCTACATAAATTGATGTTCTACTGAAGAAGGTAAATAATGCATGCAATTCTAATTTGTTTAAAAATATTTATGAGCTATGTAAATGAATCATATTACATTACTGACTGTGAACGTTTAAAAACTGGATACAGTGAGAAAATTAGCATCGAGGTCCATAATACATTTAAAGTTATTTTGCCACAACGGTTTAATAAAATAATAACTAACTAGGACTTTCAGGTTTTTAAAGATGGTAATATTAAACTATTTTTAAAGGAATTAAGAAGACTAAAATTAAAGATAATGAATTTCATGACCTGGAGTTCGTTGTATGATTTTAAAGTAGCTTTTCGGCGTGCCTTTCGGGGCTCATCGAGAGTCTTTTTTGAATTTTCGTTTTGCGGGGCGTTGTGCTTGCTCGCAGAATCAACAATGGAAAATTATCTGAGAGTGCACCCAATGTACCCATCTACAACTAAACAAGTATTCAATCGTGAGGTCACGAGGTGTACACTGTGCTTCAATCTAAAGTCTGGTTGCCACCTCATGACGATAAAAGAGCCATTTGTGATGACGGGATCGAAACGCTCCTGATCTCGCACTTGAAACGCGATAGGGGGTGGGGGACTCCGACGGTGGGAACGAGAGAGAGTCAGTGAGTGAGTGAGTGACTGGCTGAGTGAGAGCTTGTACCTAATTGTATGGCTCTTTTATCAAGTATAAATATTGTATGTGTGACGTATGGCGTGCCTGAATTTGTGAGTGCATATGTGCATCTGTTCGTATGCTTGTGAGTGCGTTTAAGTGTGGATGTCTGTGTAAATAAGTATGCCTGTGTGGAATATGTAAATGAACTGGAGATACTGCAATGCATTGATCTGTACCAATATCCTTTCTTGCACGTATTGCCCCCAGCTTTATCAGCTAAAATTCGATCGGCGGTATGACGATCTTTATTTGCTGCATAAGCGATGTCGTGTTCCATACACGCTTCGATGAGTAGATTTATTCTCTTATCACCGAGTGCCAATCGTTCAAGAAGTTTTGTTTCGCGTCCACCGTAGTTATATCCAGGAATTTGTAATTTGACTGGTAGTTTGTCGAGAATACCGCCTCCTCGTCTAATGCATCTCCTATCACGCATGTTATGCTGCTGAGGTGCTTGTGGCCTGCGCTGCCTATTGTGTAACAAATCGTCAGCGTCGATCCAGCTGTTTTGTGATGCGGGAAAACCAAACCATTTAACCAACCCTCTATTCCCTCAACGCCGTGTGACCCTCTCTACGAGATACCTATCTGGTTCCGAGCTCTTCTGTAACTCTTATGTGTAAAACATCCCGCAATTTCAGTACCACTGCTGTTCTTTAAGAGATAGGTCCTCTGCACTTTGGAAACTATGAATATCTCTGTTGACCAGTTTGGCATGTATGATTTCTCAAAAGTTTTCTTGTGTTTTGAAATACGTACTAAATCACCTACATTAAATCACTGTCTGCCCGGATCCACCACCTGAACACGATTGTGTACTCTATCTAGAAGTTTACTATCATGAACATCGATTGGTCTCATTTTTAATGCATGATGTTTCGTTTGATCATGCTGCGCAATTATTTGCGGGAGGATATCGATCCATCTGTGTGAGCCTCGAAGATTGAACTGCATCCACATCCGGTTTTCCACTGTTCTGTTCAGACGTTCCACAATACTCGCCTTAAGATGGGTGAACGTCCAATAGTGATGTATTCCATAAGCCTTAAAACATTTATAGTAAAACTCTCTGCAGTGATCTGTCTGAAGGTTGTGTGGACTTAGAATCGTCCCCGTCTGCAGAAATCCCTGAAACACATGCGGGACTTGCTTCCCTGTTTTCACTTTCACAGGCAATGTCCAGGCATATTTAAAATAAGTATCAATTACCATTAAAATATATTTGAATCCGTTATTCACACGTGAATATTCTCTCATGTCGACAAGATCTGCCTGCGTGCTGGTTTGTGCAGTTCTCGAACTACAGTCTCCATACTTATTCGATGATGCCCCTCTCTCTAAGCTCAGAAATTATTGAAAAAACTTCATTCGAATGAACTGTATTACCAGCAGCAGCTGATGCCATGAGCCGTCGTAGCCGGACTATTAGCTCACTGGGGTCGTCGTAATATATATACTGCGGGAGTCGATTATTCACTCTTTTATGCTGAATGTCAATACCTTCACCACCGCAATTTTTTTTTCACCATCCAAAATAATGGATTTGTATTTCACATTGCTTCGACTTCTTGCTTTCTTATGCAGATCCGTTAAAAGCAATATTTCAGGATACATTTACAGATCTTTAGGCGAATAATTTACAGTTTTTGTGGGTCTTAGGGAAATAAGGTTCAGTAGGCCGGGTGTTCTTTGAAATTGTTTATCGCCGATCTGTATCGTTTTTTCATTCAAAGGTATAGGCTGTGTGCCCTGCATGTATGGTTTTTCGCCACCAACATCGAATGTTTTGTCTAGCCTAGCGTCGCTGTGAGTTAATGAAATGGGCAATAGCGTCATCGTCATCGTTGCGGAATTTCGATGAAAGTTCATCGACAGATTCAGTAACTGGTTTAAAGGTTTCTCGCAGAGTCTCCTCCCGCTTCAAATGCCCTAGCATCAGGAAACGTAACTTCTCGGGAGCGGCCTTCCGTGCCTCGATAAATTTATGCTTAGTCGACATCTCGGTGTATACTAATCGGACTTCTGTGCAGCTTGAGGTTTTATATATCCGCTCTTCTTCTTCTTATGCTGTCCCCCCATCTCTGTAACAACTATTTTCCCGTCATTTAAGTTGCCTATTTTCTTTTCAATTGCGTTAACCCGCTCGTACAATCTCCCGTTCTCAATAGCAGCTATTCCCCCTTCATTTAAACCGTTTACTTTCTTCTCGATTGTATTAACACGATCATTTAGTGTGTTGTTCAGTCTCAGAAGGTTTTGACCATACGTCTCTAGTTCCTTGCGTACACCTCCAACTTTACTTTCGGGAGTGTCCACGTACAAGCGAATGTTTTGTCTATGTACACCCATCCTATGAAATTGATCTCCCGACGTGCGTGCGAATTTATCCACGTTAACGCGTGTATTGATGTACTCACCTCTTTGTATGACTATACCTATAAGAACTCCTGGAAGTTCCGTCCGTATTTGTCATCGTTCAGTTTTCTTGTTTTATCAATAACGAGAAACCCTTACTGTGATTGACTCCAGAAATCTGCACATATCTTTACAAAATCATTGAATGACATGTCGGTTCCCACATGAGCCTGGTAAATTTGCTTTAAATTCATCCTATAGTCAGGTTTGCATTATCCCTCAGTAGCTGTGTTGGGATTCTGGAATATGTCTGACTCAGATAAAATACATCAACAGCCATATGGTGACCGAAGCAGAAATATCGCATAATTTGATCTTGGTTTTCCACAGCAACATCCTCAATTATGAACACTGTGTTTGGCTTTACTTTTTCCGGTGCAGGGATATCGCTACTCTTATTGAATGTCGCGTATGTCACACCATCTACACCCTGCAGAATCTCCTGTGATAGTTGGTATGTGGGCTGAAACAGTATCTTTGAAAATACAGATTCATGCTCAAAGCGGACTAAGTCCGGATGTGATAGTATGGACATGAGAATATTTGTCTTGGCGCAGTTGGATGGACCTACAAATATTGCACGTATGTTGTGTGGAAGGAGTGTTCCATTCTTCTTCTTCCGGTCTTCTCGCACACCGTTACAGCCCCAGTCGCTCACAACAAAGTCTTGATGCTTCACCCACCCTGCCATGACACCTACTACGTCTGGTACTGGCGTCCAACGGGTTTTACAGAAAATGATGAACACTATGTGCTTTCCATGATACCGACCATTTCAGGTACTGGCATGCAATGGGCTTTTATGCAGAATTTAGTTAAATGACATACTTTTCTGCTGTTGAATGTTTCCCGTGAAAATACTGGGCAAGAATTTCAGTACTTGCAATATAATAAGAGGTAAGAAATAAGAAACACATACTTGGTTACATACATTTTTTTTTTATTGAATACACGTTCACAAGATGTCCTACATCGTCTGGTTCTTTCTTTATCTTAACGACGGTACAGAATATAGAAAATAAAGCCTTCTTCTAACCTTAGAACTCAGCATCTATTTCTCTATAACTTACTGGCAGTACATTAGTTTTCGCCGGCACCATACTGACCCACTGTTTGAAGTGGTCTACATGCACACTGTTCATACTTAGATACCGTGCAATGTCTCTATACACAGCTTTAACACAAGGCAGCCATCTATTCAGCCATTCCAACACAATTAATAGCACCATCTGTCGGTCGAAAAAGTTTTGAACGGTGAAGTGCTGTAGATAAAAGGATGTGTCACCTGATTTCTCATGGAGTGTAGCGTTATTGTACACTGTTGTAATGGATAGAGTTAGAGCAGCACAGTAAATGTACGAAGGAGGACGGCTCGGGTCATACTCGGCGGTCATCAGCTGCATGATATATGGTTTTGCACGATAGAGTTCATCCGATTCCACATCCGTAAACCGCACTTTATTACCTTTAGTTGCATTCTCTATCTGTGTCACAATACGCCACTCTCTGTCTGTGGCTGCTTCTATACCGATAGCGGTTAAATTGTACACTGAAGAGAAGAGCAGTGGTGCACAGTGCTTAACTGGTATCTTTTCATGCACTAAAGCCTAACTCTGTCCATGGAGTATCACTGGAATATTCTGCGGCGGCGCGTATGATGGAGCCCAGTACCGAACGGCATCATGCTATTAGGACCTCCGGCTGATTGTCCAGCTCCATCAAGGTAACCAGGTGCCGACAGGATCCCAGGATGCTGCTGCTGCTGCGGGTCCCGACGAGCTGGGAGACGTCGCTGTTGCAGACCCCGACAGGCTGGAGGACGTCGCATCCGCTGATGAACAAAGAAGAAAAACCGTTACAAGCGATGTTAGAAGCACAAAGACCCTCACACGGCAGTAAACACAGGCATTAGGCAGGGGTACTTACTCTTCCACGGATACTTCGTATTCCATTGATGCTGTGGCTGGAGAGCCCTGGACGATCTCTACTGGCGCTTCATTCTGTGTAGATGACTGCAACTGAGGCTGTAGAGCTGCTGGGCCCGCCTTATATCCCTGTTGTGATCGTATGCTGCGTTGCTATTGGCTAATACCACTTTTAAGCGTTTCTGGTGATTTAATTGCGTTTGGGGTGGGGGTTCAATTGGGTTTTTCGCCCAGGAGGACCAGGGTTCGAGTCACGGAAAGGGAACCACCAATTTCAATTTCCCGCCAATTCCAAGGTGGGGTGGGATGTCAGCACAGCCACGGGACAAAGAAATCCCGACTAAAATTCGAAATTCCTGCCAAAATTCGAAATTCCCATCAGTAGGGTAGGTTGGTGGGAAGGGGAGCAGGGGGAGGGTGGAGGGGTTGGTTGAGGAGGGGCTGGGGCACACTTGCAGCTGAGAAAATATGTGACGTAATCCGGGGGCGACGATGCGTGTCGTCGGGGGTTGGGGGTCGGCGGGGTGGGTTTGGGTGTGGGTGATTATTTGATCAATTTAATTAATTTGGATATCAAGTTGATATCAAAAGTGTCCTACAGACGCCCTTATACTACTACTGTCACCATGACGGCCGTGGAGTACCATGCGCTCCCTGCCGCCGTTGGAAAGCAGCTATCAGCAGCAAGTCGTATATTCTTAGCTCACATATTTCTTACATAGTTTAATTCTAAATTTCTTTGCTGGTACTTGCATTGTTTAATTCATAAATTTCGGGCGTATTATAGTATTTGAGAGTTGTAGCATCGCGCTTTAGTACCTGAATAGTGTTAAATCGCGCAGTCTCCTTCTGCCGCCGAGCAGTGTGTCAACAGTGCGCAAGTAGCAGCATTACTGCATTTACTAGGCAACCTTGTATTTTAATAACCGTTTAAATTTTGTGTCGAATTATTTGTGCTCCCTGTAGATTAGTTCAGACGTTATTTGCACAACAGTTTTTAGCATGGATAGGGACTGCGACTGCTGTGTTCGGATGCAGGCTGTGTTGGCATCCCTTCGCTCCCAGCTTCAGGCAGAGTTGGCTTCGGTCACACAGCTGGAGGCTGTTGCCAGTGGGCATCACTGTGGGGTCCGGATGGGGGTTTGTTGGGGACAGCCAGCTCGTCCCACGCATCCCCCGATCGGACTATGGCTGTGGCTGCCCGGGATACTGCCCACATTGAGGCCGACCCCTCAACCATGGTAGAGTGGGAGGTCGTCTCGAGGTGTGGCAGGGGGCAAAAGACATTCTGGAGGGCTGAACGGAAGTTTGTCTGACGAACCGGTTTCAGGCTCTGTCTCCGGCTGATACTGATCTTCGGCCAGACATGGCTGCTTGTCCTGTTCCAGAGGTTGCCCCTCAGTCTGCAAGATCTGGGTGGTCGCAGACGGTGGGCTTACTGGTAGTTGGGAGCTCCAACGTCAGGCGCATAATGGGGCTCCTTAGGGATATGTCAGCAAGAGAGGGGAAGGAAACCAATGTTGGTGTGCATACCGGGAGGAGTCATTCCACATGTGGAAAGGTCCTTCCGGATTCCATGAAGGATACAGTGTGCCCCCATCTGCAGGTGGTCGCTCATGTCGGCACCAATGAAGTGTGTCGCTATGGATCGGAGGAAATCCTCTCTGGCTTCCGGCGGCTATCCGATTTGGTGAAGACTGCCAGTCTCGCTAGCGGGATGAAAGCAGAGCTCGCCATTTGTAGCATCGTCGACGGGACTGACTCCGGACCTTTGGTACAGAGCCGAGTGGATGGTCTGAATCAGAGGCTGAGACGGTTCTGCGAGTGTGTGGGCTGCAGATTCCTCGACTTGGGCCATATGGTGGTGGGGTTTCGGGTTCCACTGGACAGATCAGGAGTCCACTACACACAGCAGGCGGCTACACGGGTAGCAGGGGTTGTGTGGCGTGGACTGGGCGTTTTTTTAGGTTAGATGGCCTCGGGCAAGTACAGAAAGGGCAACAGCCTCAAAGGGTGCGGGGCAAAGTCAGGACATGCGGGGACCAAGCAGCAATCCAATCGGTATTGTAATTGGAAACTGTCGAAGCTGCATTGGTAAAATACCGGAACTGCAAGCGCTGATAGAAAGCACCGAAGCTGAAATCGTTATAGGTACGGAAAGCTGGCTGAAGCCAGAGATAAATTCTGCTGAAATTTTTACAAAGACACAGACAGTGTTTAGAAAGGATAGATTGCATGCTACCGGAGGTGGCGTGTTTGTCGCTGTTACTAGTAGTTTATCGTGTAGTGAAGTAGAAGTGGATAGTTCCTGTGAATTATTATGGGTGGAGGTTACACTCAACAACCGAGCTAGCTTAATAAGCTCCTTTTACCGACCTCCCGACTCAGCAGCATTGGTGGCAGAACAACTGAGAGGAAATCTGGAATACATTTCACACAAATTTCCTCAGCATGTTATAGTCTTAGGTGGACATTTCAATTTACCACATATAGACTGGGACAATCAGATGTTTAGGACGGGTGGTAGGGACAGAGCATCGAGTGACATTATACTGAGTGCACTATCCGAAAATTACCTCGAGCAATTAAACAGAGAACGGACTCGTGGAGATAACATCTTTGACCTACTGATAACAAATAGACACGAACTTTTCGACTCTGTAAGCGCAGAACAGGGAATCATCGATCATAAGGCCGTTGCAGCATCCCCGAATATGGAAATAAATAGGAATATTAGAAAAGGGAGAAAGGTTTATCTGTTTACCAAGAGTAATAGAAGGCAGATTTCAGGCTACCTAACAGATCGAAACGAAAATTCCTCTTCCGACACTGACAATGTTGAGTGTTTATGGAAAAAGTTCAAGGCAATCGTAAAATGCGTTTTAGACAGGTACGTGCCGAGTAAAACTGTGAGGGACGGGAAAAACCCACCGTGGTACAACAACAAAGTTAGGAAACCACTTCGAAAGCAAAGATAGCTTCACTGCAAGTTTAAACGCAGCCAAAACCTCTAGACCAACAGAAGCTAAACGATGTCAAAGTTAGCGTAAGGAGGGCTATGCGTGAAGCGTTCAGACGTTAAATCAGTAAGTAGCTCGAAACAGCATATCCAGACACCCTGGGATGATGATGGCATTGGAACAGAGGATGACACGCGTAAAGCTGAAATAGTAAACATCTTTTTCCAAAGCTGTTACACAGAGGAAGACCACACTGCAGTTCCTTCTCTAGATAGTTGCAGAAACGAAAAAATTGCTGACATTGAAATAAGCGTCCTAGGAATAGAAAAGCAACTGAAATCACTCAATAGAGGAAAGTCCACTGGACCTAACGGGATACCAATTCGATTCTACACAGAGTACACGAAAGAACTGGCCCCCCTTCTAACAGCCGTGTACCGCAAGTCTCTAGAGGAACGGAAGGTTCCAAATGGTTGGAAAAGAGCACAGGTAGGACCAGTCTTCAAGAAGGGTCGTCGGGCAGATGCGCAAAACTATAGACCTATATCTCTGACGCCGATCTGTTGTAGAATTTTAGAACATGTTTTTTGCTCGCGTATCATGAAGGAATCAACATGGATTTCGGAAATAGCGATCGTGTGAGATCCAACTCGCTTTATTTGTTAATGAGATCCAGAAAATATTAGATACAGGCTCCCAGGTAAATGCCATGTTCCTTGACTTCAGGAAGGCGTTCGTAACAGTTCCGCACTGTCGCCTGATAAAGTAAGAGCCTACAGAATATCAGACCAGCAGTGTGGCTGGACTGAAGAGTTTTTAGCAAACAGAACACAGCAAGTTGTTGTCAATGGAGAGACTCTACAGACGTTAAAGTAACCTCTTGCGTGCCACAGGGAAGTGTTATGGGACCATTGGTTTTCACAATATATATAAATGACCTAGTAGATAGTGTCGGAAGTTCCGTGCGGATTTTCGCGGATGATACTGTAATATACAGAGAAGTTGCAGCATTAGAAAATTGCAGCGAAATGCAGGAAGATCTGCAGCGGATAGGCACTTGGTGCATGGAGTGGCAACTGACCCGTAACATAGACAAATGTATTGCGAATACATAGAAAGAAGGATCCTTTATTGTATGATTATATGATAGCGGAACAAACACTGCTAGCAGGTACTTCTGTAAGATATCTGGGAGTATGCGTGCGGAACGATTTGAAGTGGAGTGATCATATAAAATTAATTATTGGTAAGGAAGGTACCAGGTTGAGATTCATTGGGAAAGTCCTTAGAAAATGTAGTCCATCAACAGGGGAGGTGGCTTACAAAACACTCGTTCGGCCTGTACTTGAGTATTGCTCATCAGTGTGGGATCCGTACCAGGTCGGGTTGACAGAGAGATAAAGAAGATCCAAGGAAGAGCGGCGCGTTTCGTCACAGGGTTATTTGGTAAGCAATATAACGTTACGGAGATTTTTAGCAAATTCAAGTGGCAGACTCTGCAAGAGAGGCGCTCTGCATCGCGGTGTAGCTTGCTGTCCAGGTTTCGAGAGGGTGCGTTTCTGGATGAGGTATCGAATATATTGCTTCCCCCTACTTATACCTCCCGAGAAGATCACGAATGTAAAATTAGAGAGATTCGAGCACTGACGGATGCTTTCTGGCAGTCGTTCTTCCCGCGAACCATACGCGACTGGAACAGGTAAGGGAGGTAATGACAGTGGCACGTAAAGTGCCCTCCAGCAGACACCGTTGGGTGGCTTGCGGAGTATAAATGTAGATGTAGAAACCGGTTGCAGACCACCTACACGCCTTCATGACGATTGTGCTTCCTGATGGCATGGCATTTTTCAATAAGGTAATGCGCCATGTGACAAGGCCTTGAATGTGATGGAGTGGTTTGAGGAGCACAGTGACCAGTTTCAATTGATATGCTGGCTCCCCAACTCGCCAGATGTGAATGTGATCGAACACATCTGCGATGTGATTGAATGTGGTGGCAGAACTCGTCGCCCCCCTCCCCGGAATTTACTGGAATTAGGTAATTTGTGTATACATGTGTGGTGCTAACTCCATCCAGGGACCTATAAAGACCTCATTGCTTCCATACCACGACATGCTGTCTCTGTTATCCACGCCAACGGTGTACATACCGTCCATTAGGTAGGAGGTCATTATGTTCTGGGTGGCTAGTGCGTGTGGGTTCAGAAGGAAGCTGTGATTATGAATACTCTTCTACTCAGTTCATGCAAACCGGTCACTGTTGTACACCAAGTGGCAGATGTCACGTGAAACTAAAGCATTTTATTATAAGCACTTCTATGTGTGTAAATGTTCCAGTTTTCAGGTAAAACGGGAAAACGTTACACCTACATCGTCGGATCGAGCAGTATCAGCAATCATGGCCTCCCTGTTTTCCCCTCGGTCAGATATTAGAATTCATGTGTGGTTAGCTCAAAGGCGAAGCAGCCACATGAATGCGATCTGTTGCTGAAGGTTATGACTCCTGCCAGCGATCCAAAGTGGTTTATTGGGTGAATGAAGCTGCAGGTAAACTACAATCAGGCCCTTGCAGGATGGTGTAAAGGAAACATCGCGCCCTTTAAGGCTTTTTTCCAGGAGCCAGAATTCACAAGGAGGGTGACACGATTAGATGTCAGCGCATGTGACGAATTCTGTTTGCTGGTCCCACAGAATAATGCGAGAGGTCATTACTGTCTGACACAACAGTTAATTTACCTACTGAAGTGGTCAGGTGACGAAATAGCATTTACTGTTAAGCGTATGCATACACTGCATATACATACTGTGCAATAACAAATTCGTAACTGAGATGTGACTATGGTCAAGTGTTTATGAGGTAGTTTTGTAATAATGAGTGAGTGTGATTCTTGTTGCTACTGCAGATCTATTACTTTCTATCATTCCATGTAAAGTTAGTAATATTTGTGTCAGTTTTTCTATTCGTTGTATAAGTGTTTCAAATTTTAAACTGAGAGACCATTTATCAAACAGTCTGTTTGTAGAGCTGAGGCCAATGGACCTAACGTAATAGCAATAGTTTGTCTTTAAATTCTTAAAAAATCTTGATTAAGGGTAATTCCTTGTAGTTTTCTTAAACATTGAACTTCTGCGGGAGTTTCGTTGTGTGATCTGAAGAGTAATTAATATCGTGGATTACAGTGTCTCTTTTTCATTTAAGTTGTATTGTTGTGGCTTGCATAATGGCAAGTCTGTTTTAAGTTTCTTTTTGTTTCCAGTGGTGAAAGAGAATGTTGGTTAAGTCACTGTATCTATGTGAACCAAGATAATTGGAAGAATGGGATTAGCGAGCACTGGTGGGCTGTGGCCCCCGACAGATAGTTGACCGGGGTACCTCTTATTTGGACAGGCTGTCGTGAGTCGGTTTTACGAAAAGTGAATGTCATTAAGGCGACAAGAGACACTTCGGAGGTTTGCTGTGGAGTATGTTGTTAGAGTTAATCACAATCCATTTTTTTATGTCTGTTTGAATATGAAATACATGTCCAGACTTATGTTGTGATTGTTTTGTAAGGGGATGAAGATGATTCAGCTGTAAGTTAATGTATTTCTGTGTTGTATGTCTTATGTAAGCAGCCTTGTCATTGTCGAGTCTGATGTGATTTTTACAGTTGTGAGAAATGGGAAATAGTGTTGAGATGAGATCTTATGTAAGTAAATTTCGGAAGAACGTCTGGACCTTGTTTGTGAGCAATGTTTTTTTTCCCTTTTAAGCTCCTAAGCACCTTTAATTTTGGGAGCAAGCTAAGGTCTTGCTTAAATAAACCGGACCGTGGAAGCACAGTAACAAAGGACTTTATACATGGTTCAGAAAATAACTTTTTTGTCAATAGGACCACTCATGAAAAAGTATACATATTTATAATAAACATGGTTAAAATTTGCTCTGTTTTAATATCATCTTGTATACAATTGAAACACGAGAACGAACAACAACTCGACGAGAGAAGGGCACTAGATAGGACAGTAAGATATAAGTATTGCAATCAGAAGTAACACAGCAGTAAAATGTATGAATCTGATAAAACAATAATGGATCATGTGAGTATAACAGGTAGTTACTAAATTGGAGCAAAAGATGATGGTTATGTATGCTTTCAGGGTGAGTTGTCAGCCACGAAAATCATAGCTAATTTCCTTTATGATAATGACCATGTAACGATAATAATAGTAATAACAATAGTAAGTTTCGAGTTTTAACAAGACTTAGGTGAATCTAACAAAACAGTAATGGACTGTGACTCAGATGATGAAAATCAAAAGGTTAACGATGATCAGTCAGGAGCATCTCGACGTACTATAGGAACAGGAAGTTTTGCAAAGAAGTTGCTGCTTCACTTTGAGGAATATTTGGCTTGAAATTGTAGGATAGTTTCTGTTTTGTTGTTGAGCTTCTCTTCTCTACATATATATTCTAGAGTGTCGTTTACATGGAGCTTGCAGCATGTGTAACAACATCATAGTCAAATGTGTAATGAAAATATAGAACACTAATGTTTTTGACCTTATGAAGAGACATTGGAAATTTTTAAACCATTAAAAATACGCACATACAAGTTTTAAATTTCCTTGTGGTTAGACGCTTTACAGTGTTTTTGAATTCATTTGTTGGCGCAACATAAAGCTGTTAGGAGCCGTCACCTCAAAGTGCCACCATAAATATTTATTAATTCAGGAGTATGGTTAGTTTTCACTTTCAAATGTACACAGATTGTTTTTATATGTATCTGTAGTAAGACCAAATTATCTAATCTATTCGTATTATCAGCATAGTCCCACGACTAGTTAACACAAACACAGACTGGAAAAAGTAGGGGAGATTTTCCAGGACACCGCCAGCCTTGACTGAGGCCTTGCCCCTTTCTCCATGTTGGAGAGGCCTGAGTCAGCACAAGGCACATTGTCATATGGTCCTTTGACACCATAGCAGAAGAAACGACGCCCTGTCACAGAGTCAACTAACCTCTGCATCATGTTACGACTCCACAGCTGGGAGCAAGCCACCTACTCCATTGTAGCTTTCATGCAGTTGCAGACTGAGTAGGTTATGTGCCTACCACCAATGGGTAGGAGGGCTGAAGGACCAGATGTTAATGCCCCTATATACAGGCAGACCAGTCCGCTGACCCTCGGTGTTCCCTGAATTGCTGACCTTGTTTGTGGGGGCTTGTGGTTGGGTACTTGGTCCAAGGCCTTCGGTTTGATCAAAGGACCTCTACGTACTTGTCCCGAGAGCCACTTGCTAACCCACACAGGTTGGACCCACCAAGCAGTTACCAGTGGCCACATACAGTCGGATGGGCTGGCGAGCAGGTCAGCTTACCAATTAGGCTGTCAATAGTGGTCTTTGTCACCAAAACGAAACTACAGTCCAAGGATCGAGGAAGACAATGGCAGAGGTTGCTACAGCCACCAAAGGATGCACATTCGCACGCTTATGTGCCACAGCAAACTGGATAAGCGCCTCCCTTGATTCACAAGAGGCTGTCCTTCTATGGAAAGTTAAAAGACAGTTTCTTTTCTCCTTTTTCTTTCTGCTTTGCAAAGCAAAGTCACTGAATTCACCTTCCTTGAGAACAGTACTACTGTGTTTAGCCTGAAACAGTTGTGTACTGGAAATTAAAGTTGAAGCATTGTCACGATCATTAATTTCCTTCAAGAACTACCTTATGACAACAACAAGGACAGTTACAGAAACTGTCTAACCTCTTCCCCTTGACAAGCAGTGGTCTCTGCCCATTGTAGAGACAGTGGCAGAATCCTAACCTACCTCTCCACCAAGCAAATCCGAACTCTTGTTGCTAGTGCAGCTGAACTCCACAATTGTATTTCAAAATAGCTGTGTCCATAAACTGATAACCGTTTGCGATTTCTCAAATAGATCTCGAGACAAACATTTCTTTTGTGCAGAAAAATTCAGTTGGCAATGATCATGAGATTTTGTTGGATATAAAATGAGAGGACATGTGATAGGACGAATTTTTGTTATGTTTATACAGTAATAGTTGGATTGCTATTAATTTCATGATTTTGTTTTTCACACTAAGACTATTGCAAATTTTTGAGGTTTGTAACAAAATGTGTAGTATTCCTTTTCTTCAGTATATTATATTGTGTATATGCTCTTGAGAGATAGAATTTTGATAGCATTGCGTTAGCTGTGTAAAAAATTATTTTATCAGTCTGTCATTTATTTAGGAATTTCATTCTACTGATTTTTATCTAGTGTGTTTACAGATATGTCAGTGTTTTACCACTTTTTTTCAAATTTCTCTCTGTCTAGTAATTCGTTGTATCACTGTCCATAACAAAAGTGTTTTTTTCTTTATTGTATGTTGTGTGACTGAATATTGTTGGTGTAGCCGTCAATGTACAATGTATGTGTGATATCAATGATCGAATAATTGAGGTATGACTGGATGTGTGGACTGTTATTGATGAAGAGGTTCTAAAGTTAAATTGTGGTAGAGTTCCAGAATGAGATTTTCACTCTGCAGCGGAGTGTGCGCTGATATGAAACTTCCTGGCAGATTAAAACTGTGTGCCCGACCGAGACTCTAACTCGGGACCTTTGCCTTTCGCGGGCAATTGCTCTACCATCTGAGCTACCGAAGCACGACTGACGCCCGGTCCTCACAGCTTTACTTCTGCCAGTATCTCGTCTCCTACCTTCCAAACATTACAGAAGCTCTACTGCGAACCTTGCAGAACTAGCACTCCTGAAAGAAAGGGTACTGCAGAGACATGGCTTAGCCACAGCCTCGGGGAAGTTTCCAGAATGAGATTTTCACTCTGCAGCGGAGTGTGCGCTGATATGAAATTTCCTGGCGGATTAAGAAGAGTTTCTCTTGATTTCTGTAATAGTTTTCCTTCTCTCTGTTTATGAAGCAAGAAAAAAAGTCTTACCAGCAAAAATAAAATATATGAACAATGGTACCAGTGAAATTATTATGAGGCTGAATGAATTAATGTTTTGGAAAATAAGTAAATCAAACTTTGTAGCATTTATAGAGCGAATGGAAATTGTTGGCTCATTATTTTTCCTTACGACTGTAATCAAAGTTTCGTACACAAACTGGACCTAACCAGGAGTGTAATAGGATTGTGTTACAGGTACGAATAGATTTCTAAAAAAGCAACGTGTAATAGAGAATAGTTGACGACGAGTGTCCACGCTCCCATATCTACCAATTCAATTCCCAATATCGTGAAAATTTAAATCGGATGATGGAATGACAAAAAAGCAGCGTTAAACGACCGTCGCATCACGCAACTGTTATCTGCACCGCCGATTTCAGCCATATGATGCCGTGATCTGAAGATGGCCGGCGCAATGACCGAAACGAACAAGTCATCATTTTTAAATTAATCGTTATGTGAGATCTTGACTCTTTCATTAAAAGATTCTTTGCAACAAATCGCAGTTTTATTTCCAGTCACGGTATCTGAAATTATAGGTGTGTGTATATGGTTAGAGTTCTGATTCTCTGTGACAAGTAAAACGGCCACTAGGCTCTATTAGGGTCGCTCGCATTTAGTGTTATACCAGGACTGGAGGGTATTTAGGGAACGTGAACATCGCCAGATATTGAGTGATCACTGTGAAGAACGCGGAAATGCTGCATACTGGTGTGTGTAAGAGGGCTACCAGCATCAGACAGAGTAGGAGGCTCCGAGTGGGCCGTGTAATAGAAACAGTGAAACGCGTTTCAATACTCTCATTTTTAAAGCATGAAGACAGCGCGTAAACTGCATTCGTTTGTCAGTAAATCTCGTTTCGTAACTGAGCTAATAGTTCTCCGTAAGCGGTTACTGTCTGCGGCAGTTGGCTGTTGTGTGATGTGCTCGTAACACTACAGCAGCCCGTGTTTGTGATGATAAAGGATTGCGCAAGATAAACTTACCTGGATCACGGGCGTATACGGGAATATCAGAGGAAGAGGAAGGACACTACGGTACCGTTAATGTGACACTGGCATAAAAAGAACGATGAAGAACATGAAGGTTATCTGTCACTAAACCACGACCACGACGACCCCAGTCCAGCTAACTGATCATTTTCTTTGCAAAATGCAGTTTCCCAAGAACTAAAAATCTTTTTTCTATTTATATACACACTATCATTGATTAAAATCAGTAAAATCGATTCGTGTGTTATTTGACTATTTTTTTAACCCATTGTCATCAGACTTTTGCCACTGAACCATACAAAAAGCACTGTTTCGCCACTGTGTAAAGTGACAGAATCAAAAACTTCGGAGTATTCCCTGTACAAATAATTATCTTGGCTAATTCATAATTAGTAGTTCAGTTGTACGTGTGACATAGTGAGCGATTATTGTGTGTACTATGAAAGTTATGAGTAGTCCAAAGCGACTCAATGAACATCGGTTGGAGACTTTCATCAACACTCTAAGCTGTATAAGTCTTATTTAATACTGGTTTCATAATTGTGAGTACATGCACAGGAAACAGTATTTTTCCGCGTACTTGAATTTTAGTTATAGCACGGCGTTGGGCAGTTCGATGTCCAAGGTCACATTTTTGCATAACTCAATACTACTAAATTACAAAATCAAATGGCTCTGAGCACTATGCGACTTAACTTCTCTGGTCATCAGCCCCTGAACTTAGAACTACTTAAACCTAACTAACCTAAGAACATCACACACATCCATGCCCGAGGCAGTATTCGAACCTGCGATTGTAGCGGTCGCGCGGTTCCGGACTGTAGCGCCAAGAGCCGGTCGGCCACCACGGCCGACTAAATTACAAAATCCACGATATACCAGCTGGTCAGATTGTGTAACATACAGTTTCGTGGTGAATTTAGATGAGACAGTGACCCGATGGTGGACAGCATGGAAACGTGAGGGCAAGTATACTCGTTGCTGAGGTTCCAGCCGGACACGTCTGACCACCACAAGGGAGGGATTCCCATGTTACGCGCCGAGCTCGTCGTACCCCTACACATTGAGACTGCCATCTGAGAACAAGTAATGGTCGCCCTGCAGTCTTCTGTATCGTCAGAGATTACAGCAGCCTGTCTGGGGAAATACCATCTCATTCAAAATATGCTATCAACAGTTCTACGTTTGGAGCGGTGCTGTAACTGGGAGACATGGACTGCTGATCGCAACGTCTTCAGCGATAAATCGCGTTTCTTCTGTATCCTGCATGACCTTTGTCGGGGAGTGCGACGGCAACCTGGAAGTCCTCAGTGTTTTGTAGAGCCTTAGAGTTGTTACTCCTGGAGTCATGGTGTCGAGCTTGACTCCAGATCATGGCTGGTAGTGAATGATGGCTCTGACAGCTAAAACGTTGTTCAGGAACTACTGGGTCCTTATGCCTTACGTCTCATGTAACAGTATTGCAGTCCTGTCGTTCAACGGCACAAAGCTCGTCCATACATGGCACATGTTTCTATGAACCGTCTGCACATTGTTGTGGTATTCCTGCGGCCAGCAAGATTCCCAGATCTTCCCCTATTGGGGAAGGTCTGCCAGTATAGAAGATATCAAGGACCAGTCACAATAGTTGTGGGACAGCTTGCGTATGGAGTTGACATCCATCGCAACCGAATGAACTGATGCATCCAGACCAGAGTGGAATGAACTACTGGCATGCGGGCTCATATTGTAAAATTCCTTATAAATTTGACTGGATAGTGGAATCGCTGAAATCTACATCTACATGTACATGAATACTTTCAAAAACTCATTTAAGGGCCTGTCAGAGGGTTCATCGAACCACCTTCACAATTCTCTGTTATTCCAATCTCGTGCAGCGCGCGGAAGAAACGAGCTCCTGTATCTTTCCGTACGAGCTCTGATTTCCCTTATTTTATCCTGTTCATCGTTTCTCTCTACGTAGGTCGGTGTCAGAAAATATTTTCGCATTCGAAGGAGAAAGTTGGTGGTTTGTATTTCGTGAGAAGATTCCGTTGCAACGAAAAACGCCCTTCTCTTTAATGATGTCCAACCCAAATCCTGTATCATTTCAGTTACATTATCTCCCATATTTGGCGATAAAACAAAACGTGGTGCCTTTCTTTGAATTTTTTCAATGTACCGTCAATCCTATCTGGTAAGGATCCCCACAACCCGCATCAGTATTCTAAATGGACAAGCGTAGTGTAGGCAGTCTCATTTGTAGGTCTGTTACATTTTCTAAGTGTCCTGCCAATAAAATACAGTTTTTGCTTAGGCTTCCCAACGACATTTTATAAGTGTTCCTTCCAATTTCAGTTGTTCGCAATTGCAATTCCTAGGTATTTAGTTGACTTTACGGCCTTTAGATTTGACTGATTTATCGTGTTTAACGAATTTCTTTTAGCACTCACGTGGATGACCTTACACTTTTCGTTATTTAGGGTCAACTGCCAATTTTCGCACCATTCACATATATTTTCTAAATTGTTTTGCAATTTTTTTTGACCTTCTGATGACTATATTAGTCGATAAACGACAGCGTCATCCGTAAACAACCTAAGACGGCTGCTCAGATTGTCTCCCAAGTCGTTTATATTCATAATTAGCAGCAAAGGGCCTATAAAACTACCTTGGGGAACGCCAGAAATCACCTCGATTTTACTCGATGACTTTCCGTCATTTACTACGAACTGTGACCTCTCTGACAGGAAATCACGGATCCAGTCACATAAATGAGACTATATACCACAAGCAAGAAATTTCACTACAAGCCGCTTGTGTGGTACAGTGCTAAAAGTCTTCCGGAAATCCAGAAATACGGAATAGATCTGAAATCCCTCGTCAGTTGCACTCAACGCTTCATGCGAATAACGAGGCAGTTGTGTTTCACAAGAACAACGTTTTCTAATCCCCCGTGTTGACTGTGTGTCAATAGCCGATTTCTTCGACGTAATTCATAATGTTCGAACACTATATATGTTCCAAGATCCTGCTGCATATCGACGTTAATGATATTGGCTTGTAATTAAGTGGATTCCTCCTACTACCTTTCTTGAATACTGATGTGACCTGTGCAACTTTCCAGTCTTTCGGGATGTGATTATAGTTGCTTCAGTACTCCGAGGATATTTACTTCCACGTTATTCATGTTGGCAGCTATTCTTGAGTCGAATTCTGGAAAATTTACTTCGTCTTCTATTGTGAAGGCATTTTGGATAGCTGTGTTTAGAAATTCTGCTTTGGCAGCACTGTCTTCGATAGTATCTCCATCTCTACTGCGAAGAAAAGGCATTGATTGTCTCTTGCCGCTAACATAGTTCACATACGTCCCGAATCTCTTTCGATTTTCTGCCACCTCTCGAGACAGAGTTTCGTTGTGGAAACTGTTATAGGCATTTCGCATTAAAGTCTGCGCAAAATTTCGAGCTTCTGTAAAAGATCGCCAATCTTGGGGATTTAGCGTCTGCTTTAATTTGGCATGTTTGTTTCGTTATTTCTGCGACAGTATTCTGACCCGTTTTGTGTACCGAGGAGGATCAGCTCCGTCGTTTGTTAATTTATTTGGATAAATCTTTCAATTGCTACCGATACTATTTCTTTGAATTCTTGCCACATATGGTCTACACTTATAATATTAATATGGGAGGAGTGGAGATTGTCTCTAAGGAAGGCGTCAAGTGAATTTTAATCTCCTTTTTCGAATAGGTATATTTTTCGTTTATTTTTGGAGGATTTGGGAGTTACAATATTCAATCTTGCTACGACAACTCTGTGTTCACTCATCCCTGTACCCGTTTGGATGCTCGTTATTAACACAGGATTATTTGTTGCTAAGAGGTCAAGTGTTTTTTCACAACCGTTTACTATTCGCGTGGGCTCATGAAGTAACTGCTCGAAATAATTTTCAGGGAATACGTTTAGTAGAATTTCAGATGGTGTTTTATGCGTACCTCCGGAAGTAAACATGTATTTTCGCCAACATACGGAGGGTAAATTAAAGTCGCCACCACGTATATATATGACGTCACATACTTTTCAAAGAGCGAAACTTCATTTCATTTGCTCCTCCTCCTCCTACTTGCATGTGTGCAAAATCATTTATGTGGAGAAAGTTAAGAAATTTCGAACAACTGTACGCTGCAGTCGGAAGAACATGTTACATTACGTCCGAATCAATTTCATGTGTGCAGTCGTTTATAGCTCAGAAGTGCTTTTATTCAGAACCAATCCATCCTACATACACTGATGGAAAAAAATTGCGACACCAAGAAGGAGTTTTGCGACATAAACGAAAGTTTGCAGGCATGTTTTTACATCTGAAAGATGATATTAGTTTAGATTTCGCACCAATCGCGTAAGAGTGTGCTAGTAGTGCCGCTATGGGGATGCAAATCAGGTTTGCTTTAAGTACACTCTGAAACGGTCGAGAGCGTCAGTTACCTTTGAGAATGTACGAGGTTAATTGATGTTAGGCAAGCATGATTTTAAGGCAACAAAGACGAAAAATGGTTCAAATGGCTCTCACTATGGGACTCAACTGCTGAGGTCATTAGTCTCCTAGAACTTAGAACTAGTTAAACCTAACTAACCTAAGGACATCACAAACATCCATGCCCGAGGCAGGATTCGAACCTGCGACCGTAGCGGTCTTGCGGTTCCAGACTGCAGCGCCTTTAACAAAGACGCCATTGTCAAAACCTCACTGAGTTTGAACCAGGTTGTGTAGTAGGGCTACGACCAGCTGGGAGTTCCTTCTGCGTTACTGCAGAAAGGCTTGGCAGGAATGTAGCCACGGTACACGATTACTGGCAGCGGTGGTCATGAAAATGTACAGTCACAAGAAGACAGCTCTCCAGACGGTTACGCTGCACTACCCGTGGAGAAAACTATTCTGTTCGGTGTATGACTCTGGCTCATCGTACTGCAAGTGCTGCAGAAATCTGAGCAGCATTCTCTGCCTCGTCATAACTAGGTGTTGTGTGATGCCCTTAGGTTAGTTACGTTTAAGTAGTTCTAAGTTCTAGGGGACTGATGACCATAGATGTTAAGTCCCATAGTGCTCAGAACCATTTGAGTCATTTGAGTCTGAGCAGCAGCTGGCACCACAGTGACATAGCGAAGTGTTAAAGATGGGTTACTTCCAGGACATCTCCGAGCCAGGCGCCCTGTGGCGTATATTCCACCGACCCCAAAACCCCACCATTTGCGACTAAAGTGATGTCGAACAAGAGCTCACCGGAGGGTGGGGTGGAGATCTTTTGTGTTTTCTGGTGAAAGCTGGATCTTCTTCGGTTGGAGTGATGGCCGTATGTTGGTTAGAGGGAGGCCAGGTGAGGGCCTACAACCAACCTGTCTGCGTGGTAGACACAGTGGTCCTACCCCTGGAGTTATGGCTTGTGGTTATCCGATGCAAAATGGTTCATATGGCTTTGACCACTATGGGATTTAACGTTTGTGGTCATCAGTCCCCTAGAACGTAGAACTACTTAAACCTAAATAACCTAAGGACATCACACACATCCATGTCCGAGGCAGGATTCGAACCTGCAACCATAGCGGTCACGCGGTTCCAAACTGAAGCGCCTACAACGGCTCGGCCACACCGACCGGCTATCCTATGCACCCTGACCGAAAAGCACTACTTCAATCTGGTGATTCGACCTGTCGTGCTGCCGTTCCTGAACAACACTCCAGTGTGTATTTTCCAATAGGACAACGCTAGCACACACACAGCTGTTGCAGCCAAATATGCTCTACTGAGTAGTGACATGTTGCGTTTGGTCGTCTCAGTCACCAGATCTGTCCCAATTCGAGCACATAAGGGACATCATCGGACGACAACTCCAGAGTGATCCACAAACAGCATTAATCGTCAACTTAGCGCAACAGGCATGGAACTCCATCCCACAACCTCACATCCGGCACCTGGACACCACAATGCAAGCACGTTTGCATGCCTGCATTCTACAGTCTGGTTCTCATACCGGTTATTAAAGTACCAGCATTTCACATTTGAAACGCTTATCGCGCATACCTGTGATCTTGCAGTGTTAATCGCTTGAATAGCCGGCCGAGATGGCCGAGCTGTTCTAGGCGCTACAGTCTGGATCCGCGCGAACGCTACGGTCGCAGGTTCGAATCCTGCCTCGGGCATGGATGTGTGTGATGTCCTTAGGTTAGTTAGCTTTAAGTAGTTCTAAGTTCTAGGGGACTGATGACCTTAGAAGTTAGGTCCCACAGTGCTCAGAGCCATTTGAACCATCCCTTGAATATGTTACCTGCGCAATGTATTCCCGGTATTTCATTATTCTACATGAATTATTTTTAGGTGTTGCGACTTTTTCTCGTCATTGTATATCGACTCTTGCTATTGATCTTTGGATGTTAAGGTAGTGGACACGCAAGCATTACGAGTGGCAGATCTCTCCTTGGAATAAGGTTTTTACGTAATCAGAAGCCGTCAGGGAATTGGGAAGTGGTGCACATCACTGAAATACTTGACAATACCGAATTTTGGAGTCCACTGCTGTGCGCCACCTGTAACTGTCGGCTTTTTGAAGCGTAAGAGGGAGCCTTGCGGAGAGAATACGTAACGATCGCCGAGTGTCTCTGAAAGAGACCGGAAGAGTCTGGCAACGGCGGAGTTGGTTGCGCGAGCGGCGGAACTTACCGAGGCCCTCATCAGCACATCGGGGCCCCTGATGGGAATTTCAATTAATGGTAAAGACGCGCCGCGAGTTGATGGCCGAGGCTGGCGTAGCCGCGTGCCGAGTGCGGCGAGGCGGATTCGCACATTCGATTACTGTAGAGACTCTTGTGGAACTGGGCTGTGAAATGAGCAGATGTTGCGCCATGGCAAGCTAACCATCGTACTGATTCCAACAGTAACAGTTATTTACTTCACTAACAGGCGGTTCGTGAAGTATGCCCTTGTAGGAGGTCCACGTTATATTATTTACAATTTCACCTAATAATTTAGTGGGCCTAGCCACCCAGCTATGGGCTGCTGTAGATATACGATAATAGTTAAGAAACTAGGCAGGAAGAATCGATATGCAAGGAAGTCGGATATGGAAGTACTAGGGAATGAAGAGATACATTTCAAGTTCTCTGACGCTATAGATTCTGTGATAATGAATAGCTCAGTAGGAGATTCAATTGAAGATAAATAGGCATATCCAAAAAGAGCACTCACAGAAGCAGGAGAGACAAACATAGGTACAAGGAAGGTAACTTCGAAGAAACCGTGAATAAA
Source organism: Schistocerca americana (assembly GCF_021461395.2). NCBI lineage: Eukaryota > Metazoa > Arthropoda > Insecta > Orthoptera > Acrididae > Schistocerca > Schistocerca americana. The sequence goes on along the minus strand of NC_060121.1, from coordinate 818,452,800 downwards.
AGTTGAGATACTTAGCTGATCGTCGAAACGAGGAAGTACAAAAATGTTCAGGGATATTCGGGAATATAGAAATGTAAATACTCAGGAATCAGATAAATAGGACGTGGAGAGGAACTAGGACTAAATGGAATATGTTCAGAATTTGAGAAATATATGATTGTTAGAAGGACTGACCCAGAATATAGAAAAGTAAAAATAACCATCGGTGAAATGAAAAGAACTTGAAAGCAAGGGCGGTAACATTAAGAGCGCCACAGGAATTCCACTTTAAACACAGAGGAGACAGCGGACAGTTGGAAAGAGTACATTGAGGGCTGTTATGAGGAGGAGAAATTATCGGATGACGTAACAGAAGAATATATATATGAAGATGGTATCTGTTCTTTTGGACATGTACGAAAGAAGAGGTACCATCGGTGACTGTGCAGCTCGTTAGAATGAATTTACAATTAAATCAATACAATGAAATGAATACCCTTAGCTGCATACAGGGGTTGATACACGTCAACGGGTACAGTTGAAAATGTGTGCCCCGACCGGTACTCGAACCTGGGATCTCCTGCTTACATGGCAGACGCTCTATCCACCTTCATATCAGCTTAACAGTCCATTCATATAGATAAACATCTATCTACATCGATATTCTGCAAATCCCACCACGTATATACAGTGTATACAGAAAACCTACATACACCGATTTGTACGTAAATGCCTTCAGTTGCCACCACAACTCCCAGCGTGAAGGCGTTTTGCGCACACTTGTTCACAGGGCACCATTGGTCTGCGATCAGGAGAGCCTTACAGCAGAACTACAGCCCCCCAATACAACATTTCAGAAAAATGGTTACAACCAGAAGTAAATAAGAAACGCACTCAGAGAGGCTGCACCGGGAGAACAAGAAGAAGAAACGGAAGAATACAAGTCATTGGCGTGCATTCCGTTTGTAGGAAACACAAGAAAAATCGGTATAATACTGGGGAAACACAATGTGAAATGTGTATTCCGACCCCCTGCAAAAACCTTGACTCTACTCGGTTCAGTCAAAGATGACCTAGGCCTTCGAAAATCAGTGATTTATCAAATTTCCTGGCAGTGTGGAAAATCGTACATTGGGGAGCCAGTCCGCACTGTAGAAGAGAGGTGCCGTGAACACAAGCGCCATACCGAATTACGCCAGGCCTCTAAATCAGCCGTGGCTGACCATTGTATAAAGACTGGCCATACTATGGACTACGAAAAAACAAAAACCCTCTGTGAATCCTCCTACTTCTCGGACTGTGTTACTAAAGAGGTCATCGAAATCCGACTACAGGACGATCTAATTAATAAAGACTGCGGCCTTAAACTTAGTCAGGCTTGGAATCCTGCTCTCAGCTTGGTGAAAAAGATGCGGTCCCAGAGATCGAGGACCGCCCCCGACGACGGGAGCAGGGAGACTGCAGACCCCAGTTCAGACCCAGGCGTCGCTTCCCCCACCACCTCTAGTAGCCGCCGCGCCGGCCGCACCGAAGACATAAGGAGAGGAACGGTGGATGGGGTAACGGCTAGTGTATATGGGGCGCCGAGAGGAACAGCACAGCATTCTTCAGGAACCACCTGAAGATGGCAGCGTGCACGTCCGCCGAAATACTGTGGAGAAATTACGACGCTACTCGGTAGGATACCTGAGAACTGTTCAAAGAGTACGTACAGTGATGAGCCAAAACATTTTACCACCTGCTTAATAGCTTGTTTGTCTGTATTTGGAACGAAATACATCACTTATTCTGCGGACCAGTGTTCCGACAGTCTGTTGGTACGTTTTCAGAGGTATTTTGCATTAGGTTCTACACTCAGGTCATGTAAAATAACGAGCCGCTGTTTTCAGTACGAGGTAATGGCGACCGATAGCGACACAGATGGGTTCCATAGGATTTATATCAGGTAAATTCGTTCATCCAGACATCAACGTGAGCTCACTTTCATGCTCCCCAAACCACTGTAGCACGGTTGTGGCTCCAAGACACGGAACATTACACTGCTGAAAGATGACATCGCCGTCGGGGAAGACGTCAAGCATGATGATATGCGCGTCGTTCGTAGCTGTCAGCATGTCTCCGATTATTACCACAGGTCCCATGCAAGCGCACTAGAATGTCTCCCATAGCTTCCATCAGCCTGCGTCGGTAGAGCGCTGCTCGTTTCAAGCCGCCTTTCATCACGATAGCAGCATTTGTGGAGACGACCATCGACCTAATGTAGGAAAAATGTAATTCACCCGAAGAGCCGACACGTTTCTATTAATCGACGGTCAAATCCCGACGGTCCTGTGCCCACTCCTATCGTAACTGACGATGTCGTTGGGTCAGCAAGTGAGTGCATAGGGGTGGTCTGCTGCGGAGGTCCATGTCCAAGAATGTACGATGAACGGTGCGCTCCGAAACACTTATGCGTGCACCAGCATTATGGCCTTTCGGCAGAGAGGCCACATATCACCATCTATCCTACTTCTGAGGTCATCAGACCTAAGGACATCACACACATCCATACCCGAGGCAGGATTCGAACCTGCCACCGTAACGGTCGCTCGGCTCCAGACTGCAGCGCCTAGGAACCGCTCGGCCACTCCGGCCGGCAGCTATGTTTAAAATTAATGTATTTTTGAACGTATTGTTCGTCAAATATTTGAATGAATCGTCAACTGTAGGTGTCCTTCACATGTTATAGGATAATATCTGTAGCTGCGTTAGTTTATACCACAGACTTGGGTAGGTCAGGTGTAACTTTTGATCCTTCAAGGGGTGATCGTTGCCTTGCAGCCCGGGTCTGTACTAGCCGCGGCTCGCGAGCTACGGGCCAGCCAGGCTGCCCGAGGCGAGACGGAAGTGAGCGAGCTGGCGGTGGCGTTGGTGGGCCAACAGCCCGGGACGAGCCAGCACGGCTGCGCCGCATGCCTCTGCCTCTGCCTCCCCGCTTGACGTAAATATGTTTACCTCATCTCGTGGCATCAGTATAAGAGCGGCAAGCGGAAATACACATAAGCTGTATGCCGTAATGGCTCACTGGGAGAAGTCTATTCGAGATAGAGTCGTCGCTCTCTCATTGAAGAAGGAGGATGTTCCATTAGAGAAGCTGGCAGACATTATTGCGTACCACATACCACTGCAACGAGATGGTGGAGGACGTGCCTTGAAAGAGGAATTACCAACAGGACTCCTGGCACAGGCAGGAAGAGAGTGAGCTCACAGCAGGAAGACAGGGATCTAGTGTCTAGGAGCAGAGAAAATCCCTTTCTGAACGCGAAGCAGTTGCCCGGCTCCAGTGACACGATTCGCCAAAGGCTGAGGGACGCTGGACTGCATGCACGACGATCTGCCGTAAAACAAGAGCTCAGCGAAGACAATGTTTTAAACCGGCTAGCATTTGCGGAGCTCCATCTGTGGGCGTCGTGTAACAACGTCATTTTCACTGATGAGAAGGTGTTTTCCACCAGTAACGACGGTCCACGAATCGTTTACAGGTCGCAAGGGACTCACCATCGACGCGAATTTGTAACCACGACGAGAAGAAGTGACCGGCTATCTGTTACCTGCTGGGGTTGGATTTCTGCGAGAGGGGCGGGAATTCTTCACAGGATAGAAGGAACTCTGGACAGCGTGCAATATACCCACATATTGGAAAATGTGGTGCATCCGTCAGTGCGAATGTTGTACGCACAAGAGGACGTCACATTGCAAGAGGACCATTCTCCCATTCACAAGTCTTCATTTGTTCAGCAGCGGCTCTCCACGACTGGCGTCAACGTCATGGACTGGCCGCCACGGGCGGCTGATAAGAACCCCACGGAAAACATGTGGGCTGAGGTCGCCAGAACATTAACAGAGAATTGGCCACGAAACCAACCAACTACTGCGGACGCTCTTTGGAACTGCGTCCTGGAAGACTGGGAGGAAGTTGCTTCTTCAGGCTGTTACGTCCGACGGCTTATACATTCTATGCCAAGATGCATGATGGAAGTACAAAATAATGAAGGATTCTGGATAAAATATTAGAGTCCTTAAAATGTTTTGTTACTTCTTTTTCGTCATTTTTCCTCAATGGGAGCTAGTAGAAGATCGCGTGGCAACAGAAAAGATACAATATGGGTTAGTTTTGCTTTGAGTTGCCTTTTGAATTAAAGTGGGTTTCTTTTGAATATACAGTTTGTTAAATATTCTATTTTGATTTCATTTATACCCTGTCTAGATACTTACAAACTAATCAGCGTTGATGGACTCTGTCACAGTAGTTTTTGTTATTTCAAATACATCTCTCTCTTCCCCTCCATCCATGAATACACCCTCCGTCCCCCCCACAATACGCAAACGATTTCATATTATGTTTACTCGTTGTTAATATCTCCTTTATTCTCTCTCTCTCTCTCTCTCTCTCTCTCTCTCTCTCTCTCTCTGACACTATCGCCACAAGTACCATTTTATTCCATTCCCCCAAAACTTTAAACTTTATAAACAAATCTAGCGTTTTAAATTGACGCTACATTTTCTCTTTTAACCCCTGCTGTCTTTACTCTCTGTCATTCCTCTCAACGCCTATGAAAGCGTATTATTTGCTGTCAACTTCCCTATAACCCATTCTTTGTTCTGAAAACAGTCCTTCCTTATCTCACGGTCCTAAGATAAAACGAACTGTGGCACACATCTAAGCAAGCAATACTTTGCAAGCATTTTACGCTTATATTTTGCACTTCTGTACTTCTATCCATTCCCAGATCCCGCCCCCTTCCTGTTACCTGTCCCTTGGCATTTGCATCTACATCTGAATGAATACTGTGCAGTTCATAATTATGTGCTAGGCAGAGGGTTCTGTGGTCTGGTGGATTAATCTTGTAATGATGTGTAAAACGTGTAGGTTCACATCCCACGTCAGGCGTAGATTTTTAACACACACAAGTAACTCTCCTTCACTCCTAGTAACGCCAAGTGCAGAACGCCGGGAAGCTCTGTAGTTCAATATCTGCAGTAAAGATAACATCCATTCGCTGCCGACTGGGGCAGAGCGGCATTCGTATGAGCTGTGACAGATGGAGAAACCCCGGAAGGCAGAGACTCTGTTACCAGCAAGCCGTCGTAAACTTGAAAACGTATTTCATTTAATGAACCAATGGGTATGTAAGTTCACAAGGCTCTTACTTTATTTGAAAATGAGACGTTGAAAATTGTGGTGCTGGACTGGGATTCGAATTCGATTTCACTGTGTTCCCCAAGATTGCAAATTCTTCTAGGCCTCCTCGAAAGGCACCTATCTGGTTTCGAATCCTGATCAACACAGAATATTCATTATTTCATTTCAAGCCATAGCATGTGCACGCCGAACTACTAGTGAAAAATAGTTGCATTTTCAACGTTTCTTCGTGCGTTGTCAGCTGTAACGTGTTCGTTTCAACTCACAGCCACACGATGAGCTTTTTATCACAACATTACAAGATCAAAAGTTTCCTTACATCTTTTCAAGTTCAAACATTCCACTCCATCCTACTGGCGAAAACGGATTTGGGTTTGACGTTGCGTTCGTTGTGATCACCAACGACGATATGTTGTGGATTCAACTTCTAGCCATCACATCATTGAAAGTACAAACATGCCACTCCTAGCTATTATGGAAAAGAATTTGATAGTGAATGTGTCTTCATGACCACGTGTGTGGGGTTTGAATTCCATTCAGCACAGAACTTTTCGTCGCCTGACGTCTAGCTAAACATGCGCACATCTAGCTACAGGTGAACCAACAATAGCTATTTATCGTCTGTTCCTGGCTAGAAAACGTCGGCGCTAGAGGCTGGGTTCGAATCCCAGTCAGACAAACACAATTCTATTGTCATTTAAGGTTCCAACATGTCGCTATTGGTGAATACATTTGACATTTAACTTCTGATTTTATGTACTTCGTTAACAATCCGATTAGGTGCTGGGTTCCCATCCCTGTCACAGGCTTTCCATGATGGCATTTCAATTTTAAACAAGAGCATACCTCGTTCCTTGTGAATGACACCATAGTTCCCAGGAAGATAACTGTTATGACCGGATTCTCAGTTCAGTACAAACATTTTCGTCATTTATTTTCAGGATCTGAATTCATAACTGATACTGGTGCAAACATCTATACTTCAGGTGTCTTTACGCCTAGTGATCGGGTCTCAATAAGGCACAAACAAAGTTTAGCTTGGTTAGCAATGGCTATGGCTGCTGGGTTTGAATCCAGGTCCAGAATGACGACGTTGGTCACGTCATTTAAAGTTCAAATTTTCGTACACGTAGCTGTTGATGTGTTACGAGAACAATGATATTACTGGTGATACTCTGTTAATAATGAGATTTCCGTAGAGTGCTTGTTGGCGTTAATCGCGTTTTTATTTTTTACTTGTTCGTCCAATATCCAGTTTCCAGAGCCACACGCCATTCAGCGACGTTGAGCACGTGGATGAAAAACCTTTTCGAGAGCGAAAAACTTTTTCCCAATTGCCGTACAGCTTTGTAACTCCATATATTGTTTCAAGTATTTAATTTTGACTAAGGATTACTGTGCGATATATGTAAAATAATCCGTTTTCTCAGAACTTTTGGAGTGTCACTTGTTGTAATTAAGGTTAGTTTATGAGTTTTATGGGGTGTCTCATCGCTAAGAACGTGTTTTCTAATATGTTTTGTATGACGATATTAGTTGACACTTAGACTGACTGCCATAAAGACATTTCGTCTCTAGTAGTCTCTTGCGGTACCCATTGTGTTAAGTCAAACGACTGCACCCCACAGGGCTTTGGTGTTTAGAGGACCTGCAACACAGCTACGTTATGTTGGTTGTATTCGGCAGTGACCCACTATTTTTGCTGTCAAGTGTACATAAGGAACAGTAAAGGCAAATACTGCATCCCTATCTTACACAGTATTTAATTCCAGCACTTAGTTCTTGTTCATCCATTTTTACTGTTAGCTTTCGCTCATATTGTGTATTGCCGTCCTCCCACATAAATTACATTTCGAACGACTTGCTTCATTTCACATTGTCGAACAGTTTTTCTAGATTGACAAAACCTATCAATTGATCTTGATTTTTCTTTATTCTTGCACCCATCATCAAGCGATCGTCAGAACTACATTTCTGTTGTCTTTGCTTTCGCTAAAGCCAAACTAGTTGTCAACTAATGTCTTTAATTTTCTTTTGCATTCTTCTGTATATCACTCTTCGCAGAAGTTTGAACCCGTGAGCTAGAACACTGAGAGTACAATCGTTGTCGCACTTGGTTGCTCTTTCTGTCTTCGGTATTGTCTGGATGATGTTGTTACGATAGTCTGTTTCTGAGACTCCTAACTCTACATTTCTACAAACAAATTTGGTTTTTCATTTGTTTTAACATTTCTCCCAATGGTTTTAGAAATTATTGAGGGAGGTTATCTGTCCTTTATAACTGATTTGAACAAACGTCTTCCAGTTCTCTGTCAAACTCTGCCGCTAATACTACGTCCCCTACATTTTTCATATAGACTCTCATTTCTCCTATTACGTCAGAGAGTTTCTACCCGTCGTAAAGGACTTCAGTGTACTCGTCCCCTTTATCTGTTCTCCCCTCTGCGTTTAAAAGTGAAATTCTCATAGCATTCTCTGTTGATGTCCAAGCTTTTACTGAATCAGTGCTTCATGCGAACATTTATTTTTAGATTTCTTCACATTTTTCCAGCAGCAGTTTCACATTGGCTTCCCTATGCTCCCCATTTATTTCATTCGTCAGTGACTTACATTGTTGTATTCCAGTCTTCTCCCGTCCAGTTTCGTACTTCCCTTTTTTTCTTCAACCATGTAAAGTACAGAGGGATTACAATTAAAGTTAACCTTTCAAAACGCTGTAGAAATAACACCACTCGTCAGAATGACGTCGAATTCCAACGGAATGTTATGGGAGAAGGGGGAAAACGTATGGCAAAGGAAAAAAATTGTGCGAAAATTGATCAATAGATGGCGCTGTATGTGTCAGAATACATATGTGAAAACAACTGTAAAGCGCACGAACATTGAAGTTGGTATAAGCAGATACAAGCTTCTCCTCCTTTCGCGTCTGCGACGTACGCCATGACTGTGTCAACGCAGGATTGCACTCTGCTTGTAAAGATGTATTACAAGAATGATGACAATGCACAGGTCGCTCTGCAGAAGTTCCGGACACTGAAGGGTTTGAAAAAAGGTGTTGGTCCAATGACTGCCGTGAGTCTGGACAAAATGATTCTGAAATTTCGAAAAGACGGGTTCTTTTGGTGTGCAACCTGCTAGAGGGAGGAAACGAATTGATTCGACATCAGTGAAAGCAGTGGCCCTAGCAATGCAGGAGAAGACGAGTGGCGGTGTGCAAACGTGTGGTGCACGGAGAGTTGCCTGAACACTGGACATACCCGTGAGCATGGTGCGTAAAATTCTACGAAACATCCTTCTTTGCTATTCATTCAAAATTTCCTGTTGACGTGCAAGCACGAGAGCCCTTTGGTTTAGAATTTCTTGCTAACGTGGAAGTGGACAATGATTGGTCATGGAAGATTTTGTGGACAGAAAAAGCCCACTTCCATCTGACAGGTTACGTCAATACACGGAATTGTCGAATATGGGTTACGGAAATTCCACACGCAAATCAACCAGCACCACATAATCCTAAAAAGGTCTCTGTGTGGTGCAGGTTTACGGGATCATTTATCATAGGACCATATTTTTTCGAAGAGACAGTTGCATCCGGTCCCGTTACCTGTACCGTCACTGGGAAGCGCTATGAGTGTCTTTTGCGCAACCACGTCATTCCAGCTCTCTGACAACGTGAATGTGTGATTGGGATCATTTTTACGCAAGACGGCGCACCTCCGCACATTGCAAATCCCGTTAAGCAGCCGCTGAAGCGCCATTTTGTAAATGCTAGAATTATCAGTCCCCATTTCCCTACAGTTTGGCCGTTCCATCACCTGATAATCCGTGTGACTTCTGGCTGTGGGGCTATCTGAAAGATGTTGTGTTCAGTGTTCCGATTGCAACGTAACTGCATTGAAGGCACACACTGCGCAACACATTCTGAACGTGATCCCAGAAGCACTTCGATCAGTAGTGGAACACGCTATTTCTCGATTTCAACTTGTTGCAGAAAACGGTGCACAGCATAATGAATATGTTTTGCGCCAGTCACACGGAAATTAATAATGCGATTTGATTTTGGTTGATGCTTTTTGCGTATTTTGCCCTCAGGACACTTAAAAACCTATATGATTAGTCAATCATGCGGGTTGTTTCCTCATGAAAATTAAAAATCGATGTGAGTAGTGCTTTTTATGCAGTTTTTGGGCTCAGGACAATTAAAAACCGATTTTTCCCATCCGATGTGATGTGACCTTGCCGTGGTGGATGGGCATACGTAACTAACAGTATCACACATGTACACCCATGCACACTGAGTAATACAGTTTGTTTAACGTCAAACGTACCCCATCAGCATTGTTGTATGATTCATTTGTCATTTGCTGTCGACCACTATTAAATTATGATGCTTACAGCGCCATCTATTGCTACATTTTGTAACTATTTATTTTTCTTCTGCCATATGTTTTCCCCCTTCTTCGATAATATTCCGTTGCAATTTGGCGTCATTCTGACCAGTGGTGTTATTTCTACAGTGGTTTGAATGTTTAATAATAATTGCCCGGTGATTCTTCTGCGACCCAAGGTTTATTGGCAATTACTTTCCCTGTACCAATGTTTATCAGACCAGCTTCTGTAAGTGCCTTTTTTAAAGGTGCCCGTTCCTCTCCAACTGAATTGTGTACTATGGTGTTCCTTAAAGCACCTTCTACAGTCTTAGAGAACTTCAACCCACCTCATCATTCTACAGTATTGCCATGTTGATCTTCTGGACGATTCTCTCTTTCTTGTCTGTTATTCGTCATCGTTAAAATGTGATCCGAGTCTGTATCTGCTCCTGGGTACACCATACAATACCGTACAGTATCTGATTTCGAAATTTTTGTCTCGTCATGATGTAATCCTGGCGGAATTTTCCCTTCTCTCGAAACCGTTTTCAGGTATATACCATTTCTTCTTGTTACTTTTGGAAAGAGTATTCGCTATTACTAACTGAAATTTATTGCAGAGCTGAATTAGTCGTTCTCCTCTTTCATTAATATTAGCAACTTCATAAAATGTAGTTACTTCATTTGTTCCCCTAGAACAGCCTTTTATTCAACTCGTGATTATCAGACTGTCATCTCCCTTTAAATACTCAATTACCAGTCAATATCATCATATATTTCCTCCGTCTTTTCGTCTTCTGCTTGTGGAATCAGCATGAACTATCGTTGTTGGCGTTGGCTTCCTGATGAGAACAAACCTATCTTTGAACTGTAACCTACTCTCTGTCCTGCCGTTCTATTGATGCAGAAACTTACTACCGTTACTCCATCTGTGTTGATGCAGTCCTATATTCGGCTAACCAAAAATCCTTACCTTCATTCCATTTCACTTCACTCAGTCCCACCATATGGAGAATGAGTGCTTGCATTCCAATTTCAAAATTTTCTAGCTTCTCTGCTATGTCAAAATTACTGCCATTCCGTCCTCTGTCTCTTACAACGTTACACTATCATTGGTTATTCAATCTCTTTATCATGGCTGTCCCCTCTGGGATGTCCGTATGTGGGACTGATCTGGAACCTTTTGGTAACACTGATATCATGAACTTTCTTTATGTTGCAGCCGCATGCCCTGTAGATACACACGGAGTGCATTTGATTTCGCAGTTTCCGTTGCTTTATCCACACTCATCCAGTTGGATGTTACTGATTCATCCGCCTTTTAGGAGCAGTTTGCCATCCCAAGAAGAAACTTTTGCTCTGAAACTCTGTCTGCTCCTCCTTCCGCATCCACGATACCATTGACAGGACGAGGGTGACTCACACTATCAGTCAGCGACCGTAATTGATGATGATTTTTATTCGAAATTTAAGGATGACGAAAAGCGTTTTGATTACTAGTGTGTGGAGTCCTGCCCACTCGTGTAATATAGGATGCCTAGGAAGCTATACAACACACAAGCAAATAATATTAATGGAGTTTATTACAGTAATTGAATTGACAATACTTAACTTTGCGTATGTACCGGGTGATCAAAAAGTCAGTAAATTTGAAAACTTAATAAACCACGGAATAATGTAGATTGAGAGGTAAAAATTGACACACACGCTTGGAATGACATAGGGTTTTATTAGGGTATTATTTTTGAACTTTCGCATTTTTTTGGTTCTAATAAAACCCCATGTCATTCCAATCATATGTGTCAATTTGTACCTCTTTATCTATATTATTCCGAAATTTATTCTGTTTTCTAATTTATACTGACTTTTTGATCACCCAGTACAATGGTGTGCCGCAAGCAATTGGCGACATCCAAATAATCAATGTCCTTCGAAGTATGCAGTTTCCATGTAAGCGATTTATAACCACACAAGTTCATAAGTCACTGCTCGTCTCCCAGTACGGCTCTTCTATAGTTCTATTCTTTTATCTTGGCGGTTCTTGCATGCCCGTCCAGACGCGGGAGATTGCTGTGTTGCCAGTTGTATGCCCCAAGAGAAGCAGCGCCATAGTATAGTATAGTTTGCAAACTTACGTTCAGGGGGGAGCGCGCAGTTCGTGAAGTAAAGCCACCATGGCCGCATTAACCCTTTCGCTGCTACAGAGACGTGCTCCCCGCATTTCGCGCTGCGCGCGATTTTATCATCACTGCACTGCTCGTCTGTGCAGACACATGGTGCTTTGACTGCTTTGACACACTTTATCATTCGATTTCATAAAAACCATTTGGACCAAAAAATTGATATTTACACATCTTCTTGACTGATACCTTCCCCCCATAAATGACTTAATTTTGTTTCGATGTTCAAAGCAGTTATTGTGCAGCATTAGATTCAGTAAACCATTGCACGAAATTCTGAAGAGTTTGCAGAGGTAAAAGTCCATAGCGTATACTTTCCATATGGTCGATTTTAGTTGCCACTATAAATTTCAAAAAATTACATTGAAACGAATAAAATTCATGAAGTAAGACACTTCGATATTGTTTTAAATACAGAAAGTATTAAGCACCGAACAAGGTTCGAACCCAGAACCTTTCACTTAGCAGCCATATACTTCAACCATTACGCTAACGCAACTCGCCGTTGCATATGCCTTCCAAAAGAGTTTAAAAGCCCACGCAAAATACAGATAAACGCTGTTGGTATGACTATTAATTATTCACGTTTCGTCGAAGTACAATAGGAAATAACCAATTACCGCTGCTCTTTACTGCGAAAAAGCGGTCAGTGAGAATGATGCAAACTCCTTTCCTTGCTATCGCCTGAATTAGGCTTATTGCTTGTTTGGTTTCATTAATTAATAGAATATGAAGCAACTGGCATAAACAATGCTTTTTCCAAACTTTCTATAACAGGAAGTCTGCTATCAAGACATTCATTTTGTAAAATTACTTTATTTATGACTGAACATTTCTAAAACTGAAGACTCTCGTCTGTGCTCTGCACTGCAGTCAACCTCTGGTAACGTCGTTCTCAGTTCATTGGCTGACTGCGTTTCGTGATGTCAGATGCGCAGAACGAACCTAAACTCGGCCGCCGTCGTAAATGACGCGCACTTTAGTGCGGTTGAGGCTAGGTGGCGCGTCGCTCTTATTCTCTTTGTGTAGAGGTCACTCTTGATGTGGCGACGTGCTAATGAGCGTTCTACTGGCTGACGTCGTCTCACAGCCCTCTCTGCTGTATCGTTCTTTATCCTCGTGATGGCGCTTGTCGCTATGCCGGAACATTCCTGCCCCACAAGGCGACGGACCGTCGTCGCGTAGGGAGCGCGACAACGGCGGGAGAGGCAGTAGTGTGGGCGTAGTGCTGGACCAAAAGCTGTGGCTTCAGGGGACGTCAAGCTTAAGGTCTTACCTGCCATCTGGCCTTCACTCTGGCGGAAACGTCTGTGACGCAACAATGCAGTCCGTGCTATGAAATTTTTCGCTTACTTAACATATGAAACTGTTTGTATACAATGTATTGTCTAGTGTAAACATCTGTTGTAAATACTATGTTTAAATTATGTAATATACTGGCAACTCAGGGCATATTTAGTGAACGTTGAAGTCAGAGAGATTGTTTTGTCATTCCGCTGGGCGCAGGAGCGCGCCAGTGGGCAGAAATTGCAGTGACGCCGAGCTCGGCGAAAGTCGTACAGTCGAGTGCTGGTATTCCTAGCTGTGTTACATCTAACTGCTAGTGTGTGGATCTAGGTACGACGGGACAGTAATGGTCGGCATATCTCGAAGCATGGCCGGGCAAGTTATAATGCATTAATGGGCATAGTGTGTGGCGTTGCTCTTCGGGGACGAAAAGAAAAAAAATTGTTATTTTATATATTTTTTTAAAAAAATGTCGAAAAAGTGAATATTTTGTGGGCCACTTGGCAACAGAATCAGGGATTGATTACACTATTATAATAACATATGTTGAGCATTAAATACCTGAATAAGAGAAACACTATCATTTCTGTGCATTTTTATATTCCCAATGTAGACATACGCGGATCAACACTAAGGGACCGGAAAATTTATAGACTTTAAGAGAAATGCAAAACTACACAAAAAAGTTGGTTCAGAAATAATAGGAAAACGATAATGTTCCTTCTGCCTGATGCTGCGTTCGGCCCATCAGCGTGATCGTAATTTCTGGTGATGAAGTAACACAAAACAATTATCCTTCAGGTAAATAAGGAGATGGAAATCATCAAGGATAATTTACTAAAATAAGCACACTTATCTGTAACAATTTTTTTAATGCTACGTACCTTTTCATATTAAATTACAATAGATGACCATTGTGGTTAAATACTTTATATATAACTGTCAAAATGTCCTCTTGATGCTGTCTTTTCGTAATCAGTTACAAGAAACTACATGTTTTCTGATTGGAAAAATAACAATTAGCATATTCACTCAATATTTTCACATAAAATATAAAATGCAGTTGCGGAACGCACCAAGTCCGCGTCCGCCTTTCATAGAATACAAACAGTAGAAGGTGAGACGCCAAAAGCCTCATTTGTCTTGAAACAACAGAATTCTTTTTTATACCATTAATCGATACATGTACATAGAGATTTACAGGCACCGCGCAAGAACGGCGAAGATAAAGAATAATAGACTCTGTTACTGCTATGCGATGGTTCATTTCTTTTACTTTACAATTGTTCGACAACTTTAGGCCATCAGGCATTTACTATTGAGCGTACATTAATGTTTGTGAGGCGAAAATTACTAATATTACTCTGCCTCCCATGAGGAGGGAAGGAATATCGAAGGTATTACTTTCATCCTCATGCCCATTGGAATATTTGTAATTTTCGGGTGAAACCTACAGGTTATTAAAAGTTTCACATTCATTCCATAATAAAAGAATTAACGTTTCAATTTGTAATTACTGACGGTGGATCATTGTGAATTTGTTCTGTATTTCTATCAGTGTTTGCATGGGTTCAGTCTTTCTTGATGATTCTGAAAATTAAGGCTATAAGTACACATATTTACAAAATTTATAAGGAAATAGAGTCACATTTCATTTTTCATCGTTGCAAAAGTAATTTCACTATCACAACTGGTACACAACTTTCTGTTTTCACTGTATTCATTATATTGTCATCGTCTTGTCAATTGATTGGCTTATCCGTTGTCGCACATAATTATACATTTATTTTCGTCGCACATACACTATTTATGATAGACTTGGATTGTAGAGCGGCCACTGGTGATGGCTTCGACAAGGAAGTCCATATCTTTCACTTCCAGGGCTCGAGTGCGGCTCTCCGAATTATTTCACATATGAAACAGAAAAAAATATCTTATATTAGAATAGCTTACAAAACTAATTTTATATACATGTGGGATGGGATATAGGAAGGATCGGATCCTTTGACGTATTTTCGTGTGCTTATTTTCATTCGTATCGTGACCTCTCGTTAAAGTTTACATTTCAACAGTGTTCAGAGGTGAACTTGTGACTTATCTCTGTGTGCAATCAGTCATTATACTAATTACGCTAACTTCTCTATATTAGAGTCTCGCAGAAGGTTTACGATACATACAAAAATGTTTTGAGTACTGAGTGTGAATGTTTTTGCTACAGAATGTAGCGCACAGAAACTGCTGTTGGCGGTTGAACGTTTACATTATTTCGTCACATGGTGGCTGTCCGCCTCCACTGTTGTGAGCATTCTTGAAATTCAGTCTGTACGCGCGCACGCGACCGGAGCTTTCTTGCAGAGCGTTGATTTCGCGTTTGAGATGCCGTGCGTCGCTTTTGTTCGGCGGATCGTCGCTTTGTACTTTTTAGATTGCTGGAGGGAGCTTCTGCCACCGAAACTGCCTCACTTCACTTCCTGTCCACTATGCAATTACGGATTCACAGGTAAGTGGTAGCTACCGCTGCAACTGCATGTGTGGACTGACACTGATTATTACACACTGCACACATCAATGAATTTTTTCTACGCGTATGGTGCAGTAGAATACTGCCACTGAAAATCGTCGAACTTTAAAACTTCACTTGCACTGTGGTGAGCGTCTACGTGAACGGTGTATTAAAAGAAATTCTCGCTTCATAACATCACACGGTGTTTACAAGTTGATTTACATACTAATATTTACAAGAGTTCATTTAAATCGAGAAATAATCTAATTGACCACTTTGAATCAGAACAATTGTTTCTTAATTTGTCTTTTTTATTTATTTATGCCTACGGTCACAGGTAAGCTATTATAAGTTCTTCTTCTTTGACCAAATTCATGCCAATCTCCTTTACAAATTAATTTCATTTATAGTAATCTTTATCACGCTTGCTTATCCATTTTGTAGGCCCAATACATTTTTTTAATGCTCATCTTATTTAGTGACTTGTGAGGGGAGCTTCATTTATGTCAAAGTTTCTCTCGTATGTGCTTGTCTTTAAAGAAAGTTCGAGGACAGATTTGAAAATAGCAATTCCGCCTCTGGATTTCGTGTAGAAATACAAAACAGTCGAAATAGAAAAGTGGGCAAAGCGGGCCTACTCGCGGATCGTCGACAGAATTTAAATTACTCCTCAACCAGGTCTAAAATTTAATTTACATTGCGCATTACAAAAGGAATTTGCGCGTCGCGAACCTACTCATTTTTATACGTAGTACCTCACTTCCCAAGCACACGTGCATCTTTACAAGTTGATCCTGGGGAGTGGATAGGATCGAGGATCTTAAAGGATTTGCACTTAGGAAAGGGGTTCAATAACCACATAATCACAGAGAAAACAATAAATATTGCAGTACGCGCTTAAAATAAAATCTGTCACTTCAAGCATGTATATCTAATATGTATCTTGCTGCAGCTTACTTACTACTCTTTGTTCATTTCTTAGACTAAGTCAAGTTTATGCATTACGCATTTGGGTGTTAATTATCATGTAAGCCTCTCACTAGGGTGTTGTTGTTTGCTGCTGTGGCGACCTGTGAAGCTTGGACGAGATTCTTATTCTATTTGCTGCTACCTTGTGAATTTGCAGTATCGCTAATGCTCAATAGTACCGTGAAGTTGGAATAATAAACCATGTTACTCATATGTTCTTTTACTCAGCTTGTTTATAGTCTGGACTCATCTTACTTTGCGTTATATAATAAACTTCCTTTTTATTCCATTACGCTTTTACTTAAGGTTAACGACAGGTCTTTTTAGTACAATTGCACTGCGTTATCAGTCTGTTCATGCTTAATCCTAGGTATCTGTTCACTTCAAAGAGATGTTATTTTATCGTTTGGCACAGCACTGTGCTGGAATTTACAAGTTAAATCTACCGACTGTTTTACGCTAACAGGTGGTGCCTTATTTACGTCACATTTGAAAATAGGGAATAACCTCATGGGATCGAATCTTCTCACACAACTTTCCTCCTTTGTCTGGACGTTAAGTATTTCCTTTCAAAACAGGTCACTAATTTGTCCTCGATTAAATTTCACTTTCTAATACTAAGCACTTATAATCATTATTTTCATATTACTATTAAGCGAGAGAAGTGCATTATTCGCTCCTTCCTGCTCATTTTCAAATTACTATTTAACGAGAGAAGTGCTTTATTCGCTCCTTCCTCTTTCCTCCTTTTAGTACCTCAGGGCTAATTAATACCTCTCGAGTACATCATTTTTCTTACATACTAACTTATAACTAAAATTGAAAATCGCCTCTAGGACATGTCCTCCTATTTACATAAAGATTATTCATCTAAATACTTGCCTATAACTTATTCTGTATTTTATTTTCCAGACGCGTTGTTTTAATACATAAGGTTTCCTTTTAGCACCAGTTAAGGTCCGTAGTCAGTTCAGTTCAGTTCTTGTCACTCATTGGTTAATCCTGATCTCCAATACCTTAGAATTTTCTTACAGCTTAAATTAACTTAATTCCTGGAGTTATAAAATTTTCTTAAATCATGATGGTGGAACAATCCTTTGATTTTATTCGTGGCAGGGTCAGATAACAAATAGCTACCAATGTGTGGTTTCCTCATTATCACAAAGGGACCTTCATAAATGTGTTGCCACTTACGATTCATCTTTAACATCAGGGATGGTTTAAAGTGAGTCCTGACTAATACCTTTTCTCCTTCTTTGAAATCTATAACTCTGTTTACCTTCTTATCAAATGCCTTTTATCGGAGGTTAGCATACGTTGTCAATGATATGAGAGCTTGCCTGATTTTTGCGTCTAGGTCTAATTCGTTGTCTTGTAACTTTGGAAGGGGGTCTATCCATTCATTCCTTTCTTTTGATCTTGACATTAACTCATGTGGCGTGAATCCGGTCGACAGATGAGGAAGGTGGCTTACAATCTATTCGAAAGGTGTTACGAAGTCTACCCACTTAGATTGCTTATTCGGAATGTACGTCCTTATAAATCTGTTAAATTCTTTGAAAATTGCGGTCGAAACAGGGATATCAAAATTTGTTTGATTCCATGGCGAGCAAGAAATGCACGCCACGGGCGTGATGTGAAATTTGAAGCATTATCGGCCAAGATTGATTCTGGAATCCCGAATCGTGAGAAATAATCATTTTCAATGCGACGAATTATCGGATTTGCACAAGAAGATTTCACTGCGTACAGTCTTATGTGCTTAGTAAAATTGTCCAGGATTGCTAGTAAGTATTTAGCGCCTCCCCTACCGGTGGGTAGTGGACCTGCCAAATCAATACTAAGAAGCTGGTTTGGCATTTCAGCAATTATTGGATTTAGTGGGATTAAAGTGGAAATGTTAAAGGATTTTGCCTTGTGACAGAGGACACAGTTTCTCAATAATTTATGGATTCTCTGATGTAGATTCGGAACATAACAGTAAGTCTAGATTATCCTTTTACATTTTTCTGGGCCATAGTGACCCCATGAAATGTCAGTGTACCACAGAAGATGTTCAATGAAATTTCGAGGGATGCATACACACCACCTCTCAGATGATTCAGATGTCTTATGAAATAGCACTTGGTTATGAACTTTATAAAACTTGGACAACTTGTGGGCTGGATTTTCGTGAAGAATTTGTCCAACCTTTTTCCATTTTGGACCTGTATTTTGAAAAATCTGAATCTGCCTACATAACTGAAGAAAATACCTTCTGTGAATTGGATATTTCATTAACAAAACTTTATAATTAGACATTTGTTCAACCAGTTCGCTGGTTTCTGGTAAGCCCTCAGGTGAGCGAGAAAGTGCGTCTGCTATAACATTATCTTTACCTTTTATATATACAATGTCAAAGTCATATTCCTGCAGGAATAAGCACAATCGAGTAAGACGGGGATGTTGCAACCTGCATGAAAGGAGGAATGATAAGGCTTAATGGTCTGTATAGACTTTAATTTTTCTTCCATAGATATAATAGTTAAATCACCTAAGAGCCCATACTACGGCGAGTGCCTCCAACTCCGTAACCGCATAAGACTTTTCACACTCAGATAACACTTGACTCGCAAAGCTGATAACTTGGATTTGCTCGTGTCAATTTACTAATTGGTTCTGGAAAAGACAAGCGCCGATACCCACAAAGGAAGCGTCTGCAGTAATACAAAATTCCTTATCAATCTGAGGATGATGGAGAATGTTACTGTTAACCAGACTGTCTTTAATTTTCTGAAATCCGTCTTGGCATTCCGGCGTCCAGTTCCAATGTGAATTCTTTTTTAAAAGGTTGTGAAGAGCGGGATTGTTCAATACCTGATTGGGAACAAAACGTCTGAAAAATGACGTAAGATCGATAAATCCTTTCAGTTGCCTTTTTGTAACAGGGGTTGGAAAGTTTTTTATAGCAGACAATTTTTCCGGGTCAGGTTTAATACCTACAGGGGTGATGATGTGTCCTAAAAATTTAATTTCACTTTTTCTAAACTTGGATTTCTTAAGATTTGCTTTAACACCATACTCTCTGAATTGTTGAAATACCTTTTGCAGAAGGGCCACATGATCTTCACAATTTTTCGATGCTATAAGAACGTCATCCACATAGACTGTTACCTCGTCTAAAAGTTCAGGACCTAGTACATTGTCAAGGGCAGAAATAAAAATTCCGGAACTCACATTTAGTCCAAACGGTACAACTTTGAAATTGTAAGATCTACCTGGAAATATAAACGCAGTGTACTTCCTAGACTCCTGCGCAAGTTTTGCTTGCCAGTAACTACCTTTCAAATCAAGGGTGCTCAAATACTTAACTCCATGAAACTTATGCAGATGCTCTTCAAGAGCCTCTGGTCTCGTTCTTGTGGGTACTATAATTTTATTGATGAATCTTGCATCTAAGACTAGCCTTACGCTACCATCTGATTTTAGTACAGACAATAAAGGACTCGAATAAGGTGAATGAGAGACTTCTATCACATTCCAGCGTAACATTTTACCTGATCTCGCACTTGACAGCTTCGCGTCTCGCATATGGAATGGAATAGCTTGTTCTACAATAGGTTGAATGGGGCAGGACATCCATTCGATATTCAAAGCCTTTTATTAGTGCAGGTTTCTTAGAAAATACTTGAACGTAATCTGTTAACAAATTGTAAAGCTCATTCTTCTGTTGTTTGGATAATTCAGTGGACTCACTAGCTTTGCCGTATAATTCATTCTGACCGAGAATTAGGTCTTTATACTCATCGTCATTAACACTTTCAAGATCTGCCATGTCTTCTGTCTGACGGTACTGTTGTCTTTTAGTCCATGGCCGTACTACTATTTGAAGCACCCCAAAGTTTGTCTTCACCTTACTTCTTAACAAATTCACAGTTACTTGTTGCTGGCTCGCTGATAGAGTACAGATTCCACACTCGATGTCTATTTTAGCTTTCGTCTGCCTCAAGAATTCCATACTCAGGATACATGGCACTGATAGGTTGTTAACAATAAGAAAAATGCACGTTACTGAAATAGACTCTATCTGGATTTGAAGCTGAGTCTGAAGATTTACACGTTGTGTTAGTGGACCAATTGCTCCCGATACGGTGCAACCTTGAATTTGAAGTGATAAAACTTTGCATACGGAGGATATTTGCTTAAATAAACATAAAGATAAGACATTTATATTAGCTCCTGTATCTACAATGGCTGTTACAAGTATGTTGGCAATTGATACTCTTATGGAAGCTTGAACGTGTTCGTCCCATACGTCATCATTGTCTTTCGTCTCAGTGTCTGCTACTAGATCATCCCGTAAGTTTGTCTTTTTGTCATACCTAATTGCTTTAATTTGGTGTGGACTAAGGGACAGGTTGCCCCCATTCAAACCTGCAGCATCCTCTAGGAGGCTCAAAGGTGCTACTTTTAATTTTCCGCTCGACGCTTACTTTCCTGCTGATTTATATTTCTTAAAGTTTCTTCCGTCCGGAACTGGTGTTGGTTTTGTGGTACGAACTCGGTTGGAAATGGATCTTGTTGTCCTGGCGTATTCGCCTGCACATAATAATAAAGCGTATTATGCGGGCGTTTAGGCTTCAGACTTCCCGAAGGTCCGTTCGCTTGTTGCGTGAAGTGTATATTTTGTGGCAGAAAGGTATTTTGCTGTGGCTTGTGTTGATTGTAACCGTTACTGAAAGGTGTACATTGGTCTCCACCTTTATTAAGCCATTTATTTCCTTTCCACTGACGATTTGAATCGTAAGACTGATCGTTTTGATAATTACCGTTGATCGGTTGCGTGTTTCCATATTGCTGGGGCTGTGTATTATAAAGTGCATTTCCGTACTGAGGTGGTGATGAATTATATATTGAATTGTATCTCTGGACGTTATTGTACTTATTTTTGTATTTACTGTTGGAGTACGTAGTGTGTTTATTTTTGAAACCGTTGTGGGGTTGGTACTGGCCGTCGCTGTGACGCGCTTTCGCTCGGCCACCATTGTTGCCTGCGTATTCTGTATTGTGCTGGCCGCCTGCACTGAAGTGGGCGTTGCCAACATCAACTCTAGTGTCCTCGTCAATCAGATCTAACGAGTCTAACACAGATAGGAAGGTGTCCGTATCGTCCTCAGACACGTTTACTAACTTTTCTCTGATCGCAATCGGTAGCTTAGTTTTTAGAATCATAATAACGTCTTTGGTGGTGATCGGCGAATCCCAGAACTTGATTTTCGCTAAATACTTTTCAAAATATCTTCTCAAACTACCGCGCTTACTGTTAAACACTTCGGCGTTGTAAACCTCTTTTCTCAGGCGCTGCTGCACACCAGAACTCCAGAATTTAGCTAAAAACATCTGTTCAAACTCTTTGTAACTTTTACAAGAGTCGACCATTTCGGTTCCCCATAAGGCAGCATCGCCTACGATAAATCCAGTAACGAACTGAATTCGCTGGCGGTCACTCCAGCTATTCGGGAAAATTCCTGAAAAATTTCGGAGGAACACTGTAGGATGAATTTCTCATTTCTGTGGGTGAAAGGTCGGAAAAACACGATGTTTGATCACGGTTTCCTCCTGCATCAAACAGACAAAAGTGGGTGGGCTGGTACTCTGGTTAAATTGTGCTTCTATGGAACTATGGGTTTGAGCATTATCAAATGGTGAACGGTAATGTACCTGCTGTTGTTCATTACATCGTGGTGAATTATTCCACTCTCCAGACACGGGAGGTGGGGAATTTTCAACTTGACATTTTAGTGTACGAACTTCATCAACTATCTGTTGACGCCATTCAGGTAAATCTTGAGCTAACGTTCGTCTTATCTGGCCTAATTCTGACATCACCGTGTCTCCTGTTTTTCCAGGGGCTGCCAATATTTCAAAGGTCACGTTTTTGACAGTTTCCCTGAGTTCGTTCTTGACCTTGTTTTCTATGAATCCGTCTTTGTTTTTAATGCACTCTTGGTAGTGGTCGGACAATGCTTCAGCATTAACAGTATTCTTTATTTGATCCTCTACATTAAGAGTCTCAATCTGTTTGGAAAGATCATCAACAACATTCTCGATCGTGTCTACTGCGGTTTAACTCCTTTGACCTCATCAGAGATTGCAGTATAATCTTCTTTTAGGGTCGCAGCTTGTTTTTGATATTCCATCACTTTTGAATTTATCTCTCCCTTGGCTGCTTCGATTTTTTCATCTAACCGTTTTGAAATATCCTCTATTTTTGAATCTACTTGTGTGTCAATTTCTAGCCTCATGGTCGTGATCTGACTACTGATTTGGCTTTGGACATTACCCAACAGGGTATTTAAATCAGCTGTTATGCCTGCCTTTAGTTCGGCCTTTACCGAATTTAACCGTCTATTTAGGTCATTTATCTCCGTTCAGATCTGTTTTTACTGAATTTATGTCTGCTTTTATTGAGTTGCACAGATTTTTCTTCGCGGGCCTTTTCATCTATTTTTTCCTCCTTTTCACGTTCCTGTCTTTGCGATTCTCTCTGTCTTTGACTTTCGAACTTGCGTTCCAATATTGCTTCGATCAATGCGGCCAAGTAATTTTTTTCAAAAGCGGGAATAGTTTGCACACTAGGACCAGCTTCTAAAACTTCGGTCGAGGCTGCTTCTGCCTCCGCTCGTGTACCTATCGCGCGTGATCGTAATGGATAGTGAGGCCTATTCGCATCACCGCTGGCGTCTGCTTTTGTTTGTGTCCGCTGTTTACCGTCAGCCATGTTCATGAATTATTTGTCAAACGTCAAAATGCTACAGATATTGTTTGTCACTGCCGTCAGTCGTTTGTCTGTGACGTAGTGCTATGGCTTACTGGGACCTAAGATGAAATATTAACTCTGGGTAACAACTGACGTTCATGTACGCCAAGAAGACAAGGTGGTTCCTACTAATTACAAACAAATGAAATATCACACGTTTTACCAGTTTTGAGCGTAATTATCTGCCATATCGTAACTTTTTTTTTTGATGCACTGACAACAATGCTACACTTTCACTGAATTTAACTACATAAGAATGAACTATGGACAAATTGAAATAAAGCTGTTTCAAGGCAAGGAAAGACAGGTTTACATTCTGATCAACTCGAAAGATGCAACATCACTACTAAAGCTTGGCTACTGCGTATAAAAATTTCACTTACTACGGCTGTCTTGATGGTGATACGGCTGAATACTGGCGTTTTTTGGTAATTTCATCAATCGTCCTTTTGAATTAATGAAAAGGTTTTCCCACTTCTCTTTCTCGGTTGAATTGCATCCACATGAAAAAATGAAACAATTATTAGAACAAGCACTGAAAAATTTTTAAACACATACATGAAATGATTTTTGATCAAGTCCCTGTTCGGGCGCCAAGTGTAGCGTTGCTCTTGGGAGATGAAAAGAAAAAGAATTATTATTTTTTTTTTTTTGAAAAATGTCGAAAAAGTGAATATTTTGGTGGGCCACTTGGCAACAGAATCAGGGATTGATTACACTATTATAATAACATACGTTGAGCATTAAATACCTGAATAAGAGAAACATTATCATTTCTGTGCATTTTTATATTCCCGATGTAGTCATACGCGGATCAACACTAAGGGACCAGAAGATTATAGACTTTAAAAGAAATGCAGCACTACACAAAAAAGTTGGTTCAGAAATAATAGGAAAACGATAATGTTCCTTCTGCCTCATGCTGCGTTCGGCCCATAAGCGTGATCGTAATTTCTGGTGATGAAGTAATACAAAATAACTATCCTTCAGGTAAATAAGGAGATGGAAATCATCAAGGTTATTTTACTAAAACAAGCACACTTATCTGTAACACATTTTTTTGATGCTACGTACCTTTTCATATTAACTTACAATAGATGACCATTGTGTTTGAATACTTTATACATAACTGTCAAAATGTCCTCTTGATGCTATCTTTTCGTAATCAGTTACAAGAAACTACATGTTTTCTGATTGGAAAAATAACAATTAGCATATTCACTCAATATTTTCACATAAAATATAAAATACAGTTGCGGAACGCAGCAAGTCCGCGTCCGCCTTTCACAGAATACAAACAGTAAAAGGTGAGGCGCCATAAGCCTCATTTGTCATGAAACAACAGAATTCTTTTTATTTTACCATTAATCGACACATGTAAATAGAGATTTACAGGCACCGCGAAAGAACGGCAAAGATAAGGAATAATAGACTCTGTCGCCGCTATGCGATGGTTCATTTATTTTACTTTACAATTGTTCGATAACTTTAGGCCATCAGGCATTTACTATTGAGCGTATATTAATGTTTGTGAGGCGAAAATTACTAATCTTACAAGTGCTGAAGAAACGAGGGCTTAAATGTGAAGCGCACTGTGGTCCCAAGTCGCAAGAGTAAAAGCCTGCTCTCACATTATGTCGCCGCCGTGGACTTCCGTCGATTCACCAACAACGAGAGAACTAAGGTCTACCTGATTTTCGTAGGATAAAATTGTAGAAGGCTTACCAGTGACTTTGCTTTTCTCTGAAGTTGAACAATTAATAATAAGCCCTTTATAATCGAAGTATAGCTTTTACATTCCGCCCGACAATAACACCAAGTAGGTTCCTTTCGATCCTTACCTAATTGAACCGAGTGTGTCACGCCATTATCAAGAGAAAGTATGTTAATTATCAAATTATTTGCATAGACAATGAAGAGTAAATTTCAGACTCTTTTGAGCGATTGGTTATCGTATTTAATTGTTGCACTTAGTAAGCTTACGCCAACCGCAGTAACTTAATAATAGACTGAAGTAATAAATTTGATTATTATTTCAATGCATATTCAGCTGAATTTAGTTCAAAGATATTTCATGAAAGTATAAAGCTTATTCCACCTGACAATCGCCCAATTAACGAATTATTATCATTCAGAACATAGTTAATCAATTATTGGCAATATATTTCATTATCAGTAGATTAGACTGTGCAAATTACGTAATTTTAAAGACAGAGTGACAGTCCATTATTCAAAATCTCGATAGATAATTATCTGTGTTGCCAGCATTGCACTTAGCTGACAAATTATAAACAAAATGATTATCAAAATGCTTATTGAAAGTTCACCATTAATGTTTAAGTGTAGTTAGATGCTTATGATATTATTTTACATGACTACTGAGCCTGACACAGCACTTACATAAAAGTTCCCGTTCCACCTGCTGCGCTACAAACAGGTAAACTTTATTTTTGACACTTTTATTAGCGTACTTAACAGTACTGTCGCTAATCAGTTGAGCTGGCGACCGATTTTTTAATTGCTTTTACGACTTAATCATTTCTTTCGGCAAAATTTCCACTGGCAAAATTTATTTCCAAATTATTTACATTATTTCATTTGCCGATATTTTTTGAATGAAATTACTCATTCAATAACGATCAAGTTATAACGTCTCCTGTTTCCCGCGGAATAACATTATTTACTTCGGATTCGGATGCCTTATCCCGACATGGGTCAAAATCCATAATTCACGGTCATTGTTGACTTGTAATTTCGCAAATACCGGGAAGCAGGGGGGAGTTATACGTCCCCCAGAAAACGACTGGATGTGTACGTGTCCACCTCCTGATGCCATGAACGAGATGAAGAAGGCGACGACTGTTGCGATGTGGGCGGGTCCAATTCCATCGGTCGGACGAGAGACGGTGGAGGAGGCGAAGGTTCTGTCTCCACGGGGTCGCCCCGCGGTGTCGTGATGACACCCTCTGGCGGCTGCTGTGGCCGCATAGGGATCCGTGAATCCGGGTTTAAGAGACACTGAAAGGTCATTGTGCACATGACAGTGGCGAAGCTCATTCTGATGTCGGCACTGCATCCCGTCGGGACCTGTAATAAGGTATATGCAAACGCCAAGTCGACGGACGGTCACGCCTGGCGCCCATGGCCTGCAGACGCCAAAAACCCTGTAAAAGACAATATCATGCGGCACGAAGCTACATTTGCGAACTTCCTTCGGCGCCAGAAGCTGGGGATGGTTGAGCACGTAGAGCAGCGTCCGAGGAGGAATTCCACTGGCGATGGTCCATCTCGTGAGTGCGAACGATAGTAGGCGAGAAACAGCTGCACTTCT
Organism: Schistocerca americana; assembly: GCF_021461395.2. Taxonomy (NCBI): domain Eukaryota; kingdom Metazoa; phylum Arthropoda; class Insecta; order Orthoptera; family Acrididae; genus Schistocerca; species Schistocerca americana. The sequence continues at coordinate 818,426,203 of NC_060121.1, read as the reverse complement.
TACTAATCCCTGGTGTGTGGAGAGGAGCTTGGCCCTCTACTGCTTGAAGCTTCTGTCAAAACGTTCCGCTTCGCTGTTTACTGTGGGTGAAACGGTGCACTAATGAGGTATTGCAAGCCATTGTGTTCACAGAATGTTTCAAATTCAATCGACGTGAACTGACGGCCGTTGTCTGACGCTATGACTTCAGGTAAACCTTCTAGGCAAAAAATAGAGGGAAACACCTGAATTGTGCTACGTGACGTTGTTGAGTTCATTGGCACAGCAAAAGGAAACTTGCTATACGAGTCAACCACAATCAACCAGCGAGTGTTCCAAAAAGGTCCTACAAAGTTCAAATGGTTCAAACGGCTCTGAGCACTATGGGACTTAACATATGAGGTCATCAGTCCCCTAGAACTTAGAACTACTTAAACCTAACTAACCGAAGGACATCAAACATATCCATGCCCGAGGCAGGATTCGAACCTGCGACAGTAGCCGCCGCGCGGTTAGAGGCTGAAGCGCCTTGAACCACTCGGCCACACCGGCCGGCCTACAAAGTCTATGTGCACATGTTTCCATGGTGCCTACGACTTAGGTCAAGAAGAGAATTTCTGTGACGGAGCGGACTGATTTTCCGCACATGGGTGATACTGTCACGTCATCTGTTCTATTTGGGTGTCCATACCCAGCCAAGTACAGCGTCGGCGCGCTAACCATTTCGTACGAACAATCCTCCACTGTCCTTGGTGAAGTAACTGCAACACTTCTTTTTGAAAAGCTTTAGGGATCAACACACTTGACTGTCCACAGTCATTTCGAACAAAAGTCACACCTTTCTGTACAGAGAGGTTATGCCGACGGGTAAAGTATCTCGGCACTACAGAGTTGTGTATGCTATCCAAAGAACAAGGCCAGGATGTTGGAATATACATTAACACAATTTTTAGATCTGAATCACCTTTCGTGACCTGAGTAATTTTCCAATAGTTCAGCGGAAAAGATTGAAGCATTTCAGAATCGTGACAACAAGAGGCAGCTGTAGCGTCAAAGTCTGTACCAGGGCCAATCGGGAGACATGAAAGTGCGTCAGCATTACCATGTTGAGCTGTCAATCTTGTAATGGTATAGAAAAGAACCAAACCTAACTTCGCAGTTATTGGGCAGTTCGTAAAGGAACCGATTTCGTTGGTTGAAACAAGGACTGCTAAGGCTTGTGATCCGTCACTAAGGAGAATTTTCTGCCATACAAATAGTGGTGGAATTTGGTGACACAATACACAATAGCCAGGGCCTCTTTCTCAATTTGTGAATAGCTGCACTGAGTTTTTGACAACTATTTCGATGCGAAAGCGATAGGCCCATTGGTTCGTCAGTATCAAAGTGAAATAAGCTTCGATCGTTGAGCAATGCATCTTTGAGTGTCCGAAAAGGTCTATACAAAGGGGACTTTCTTTCGACGCAAGCGATGCAATGGATCAGCCGTTTGCGCAGGATTAGGTATGAACAGAATATTGTAGTTCATTTTCCTAAGACTGACTGCAATTCTGTAACATTGTGAGGACCTGGAAAATCTCGGTGGATAAGAAATGCGACTAAAGAGGGTGTACAGCCTGACTGTTTATGACTTAACCAAGATACTGCAACATAGGTTTACAAAATTCACACTTGTCCAGCCTATACTTTAGTTCCGCATCAGATAACACTCGAAACAAAATACGTAAATTCGCGATATGCTCTTCACGTGTAGGACATGTTACTACTATATCATCCAAATAGTTGGTACAGTTTGGTACTCGTGCAGTCAGCTGTTCCAAGTACCGTTCGAAAATGGCACTGCCAAAAGGCAAACGCTAATATTGAAACAAGCCCAAATGGGTATTTACGACAAACACTTTTTGAGAACTTAGAACTACTTAAACCTAACTAACCTAAGGACATCACACACATCCATGCCCGAGGCAGGATTCGAACCTGCGACCGTAGCGGTCTCGCGGTTCCAAACTGAAGCGCTTAGAGCCGCACGGTCACACCGGCCGGCGAGGATATGTATCGGTCACAGTTTGTGGGTTGACTTAGACTGAAGGTCAGGACAGAGGCGAATGCGACCTGAAGGTTTGGGGAGAAAAACCAGTGGACTTGCCTGTAGAATAGTTTGTATGGGCGCAATAGCTCTGCTATCTTGCAATTCTTTAAGTTCAGCCGTGACTTTGTCCCGTAATGCAATGGGAACAGTTCAGGCCTTTCAGAATTTCGGCTGAGCATTGTCTTTCATAGTAATACGTGCAACGAAGTTGTTAGCCTTACCTAAACCTTCAGAAAAGTGTTCCAGGAATTCTTTTACCAAGTCTTTAGCATTGAATGCAGACACTGACAACACAATGTCCTGAATGTTAAAGCCAAATAAATCAAATCAGTCGGCCAAATATGTTTTAACGATCGCGTGATTGCATCACTGTAAAAGTCACTGTTCGCCTATGTGAATAATGTACATTTTCCAAGAATGGCAATTTTATTTCACACATAAACCATCAGTTACGTGCTAGTTTTAGACAGCATGGGGAGCCTAACAGATCTTATGTGTGACGACTTAGTAATGTGACACAGGTACCTGTGCTCAAATGAAATTTCCCACTTTTCCCACAAAGAAGTAAAGAAACAAAAAGTTTGTTTCACTGGCATATCACTGAAGAACCTGCTAGCTTGCCAGTTTTGCGAATGCCTGTTGCAGACTTTGAATATACTGCATTACTAACATGGGAGCTGTGTCTAGATTTTTGTGAGTGGGCCGAATTCTTATGTTCGTTCCGTTGGAAACATATGCATTGTACATGTCCTTTCCTACCACAAATGTAACACTGAGCTTGTTGGAATGGGCAGTCTTGGAGTTTGTGCCGTGAATAACACTGAGGGCAAGACTTAATTCTGTTCACCTGAGTAGCCACCTGCTTAGCAGACTGCTTACGCAGCCTGAAGCGTTGTTTAATCAGCGTGGCGGGCGCAAGCTGCCGCTGAATGGGTCAGTCGCAAACAAGGGACTCTACCTGACAAATAGCCGGCTGCTCAAATTTATCGGCTGACAGTACACCTGAATCGTACTGGTCTAGTATTTGCTCTACCTGCTGAAATGATAGATTGGACTGTTTCCAAATCTGTCCTCTGAGTTTGACATCAGGTACATTGCATACGGTCGTATCATACCACATAACGTCTGAATATAAAGCACTGCAAGCACATTTGAATTTGCATTTCCTCGTTATGCCCCGAAAATCTGTTACCCACTCACAAATAAATTTGTTCTGACCGTTTTTTTTTTTTTTTTTTTTTTTTTTGCAATTAAAGAAGTGATACCTACTTGCTACCACATTCAATTGTTGTTCGTAATAGTTAGCGAATCTACAACCTGTTCATACGCTAGTTCACACAGAGTGGCGTTAGGAAAATGTTTCTGAATTAGATGGAACACTGAAATTCCTACTATGCATAAAAAAATAAGGAAGTTGCACACCGGGTATGTGGGCTTCGGATTGTCGGAACCACTCGAGCCTTTCCTCTGCTTATTCACGAAACTCGCCAAAAGGCGGTATTGCTGTAGGTGTGGCTGTAGGTGATGGTTGCTACGTGGGATGGGCAGTGCTGGCCAGTAGCAGTTGCCCCTTGTTAAGATGGGTAGAGATTTGCTGTGTCTGCAACTGAAACACCTGCATCAACTGTGCTGCATCCAACACTTGCAGCTGTGGCGCCTGAGTGAGGGGGGGGGGGGGGGGATAAGTCGGGTGGGCATTTTGGAAGAGACAAATGCAAGAAACAGACCAGGTAAGCGAGTAAAAGAACTGCAAAACCAAAGAAAACTTCTGCAACACCGACCTGGAAACACTTATTAGAAAAAACGATGGGAGACTGTTGTTGTTGTTGTTGTGGTCTTCAGTCCTGAGACTGGTTTGATGCAGCTCTCCATGC